>NC_143551.1:103072500-104320000 GCF_054136105.1 Typopeltis vanoorti | reverse complement strand
AATTACAAATTAAATAATATGGAAATAGACAACATAATAAGCAAGTTGGTAAGTTGCTGAGCCAGTTGAATAAATTTATATGCAATAAGAGAAATTAGCCAAAGCACTAGACTACACCTCTGTCCAAAAAGAAACCGAACTTTTGATAGAAAATAAAACACAGGCCAATTATAATTATTCAAATCATTTATTTCAATCAATATACCCTCCCTCAGCTTCGATACAGTGTTTGGCATGGTCAATTAATTCGTTAAATGAGTTTTTTATTCAGTTTTTGGGATACTGTTGAGGGTCATGGGTATTGCCTCTTGAACGTTTTCATTGGTGTCGTATCGCTTTCCTTTCATCGGCAAATGAAGTTGGGGAAAAGAAAGATGTCACAGAGTGCTAAATCAGGTGAATACAGTGAGTGATTCAACACACAAACTTGGTTTTTGCTCAAAACCTGTCTCACAATGTTTGAACGATGAGATGGTGCATTATCATGCAAAAGTGATCAACTGTCTGCATCACAATATTCATGTCGTACGTGACGAATTCTCGCTTTCAATCGCTTCAAAACTTCAAGATAAAACTCACCATTGACTATTTGGCCAGGTGGAACGAATTCTTTGTGGATAATGCCCTTGAAAATGGTAGAAACAAATCAGCATTGTCTTTACTCTTGACTTCTCCAAGCGACTTTTTTTCGGATGCCCTTCTTCTGGTGGTCTCCACTCAGCACTCTGGCGCTTTGTTTCAGGCTCATACTCAAAACACCACGTTTCCTCACCAATAATGATCGTTTCAAGGAAGTTTGAGTCCTTATGAGCGGTTTTAATGAGGTCCTTGCAGTGTTCAATTCGATACATTTTTTGGTCATAGGTCAACTTGTAGGGAACAAATTGCGAATTCAATTTACGAAGCCCAAACTCGCAGTCAAAATGTTGTGCACAGTTGATTTTGGAATCCCCATTCATCTTCAATCAATCTGATGGATGATTTCAGGTTTTCTTTGATGAAATCGCACATTTTTGGATGTTGACTTTGCTCAGTCCAGTTTTTGAACTGCCTGGCTTTTCGTCGTCCTCAAGTGTCTCACGACCACTTTGAAATCACTTAAACCACTTGTAAATTTGAGTTTGGAATAAGCATTCATCACCATATGCTTTTTGAAGCATTTGATGCGTTTCAGTAAAACTTTTATGAAGTTTAACGCAAAAGTCAATCACAGCTCTCTGTTTGAAACTAATTTTTCAACCGTTCGTCAAAACACACTGTCACTCTTGGCACTATAACTGGGCTTCTAATGAAACAAATGTCATAAACAGTTGACACAAGACTAATGAAGGTTGCCGCTTTCGACAACAAAAAGATACAGCAGGTGGTGCCACTAGTTTCTTCTATTTTCAAAAAGTTTGGTTTCTTTTTGGACAGAGGGTGTAGTATATAATATGGTGGTGGTTAAACTAATATTAACTAATTGAACCAAGAATTGAGTTAGAAATAAAACAATCAAAGAATGGAGATTACAGATAGGAGGGTGCTGAGAAAAATTAGGGAGTAAACAGATGATATCAGTTGTAGAATCCTATTAAAAATGTAGATATATTAGATAGGAACTTAACATTATTATTATTATTGAATCATGTGTGAGCAGCGCTAATCTAAGGTATACAGTGACAGAATGGGAGAGAAGAGTTTAGAAAAACAGGTTGCAGTGATAGTAGAAAAAAGATCCACAAGATGACCAAGATCTAGTGGACAGATTCATGTAGTCTGAAGTGTTCTAGAAGACAGAAATAGAATATTTCTGTCTTCTAGAACACTTCAGACTACTCTCCAAGTGATCAATTTGGAGAAAAATTGTTCATCGGAGATTAATATAATGTAAACTTAATCGTGTAGTACTATCATAGTATCCTATTCTCTTCTCGAGGATAACATATCAGGAAATTGATAATGTGATGACTCTTCTAGCTACCATCCCTGATATTTTTTTTTTCCCAAGTTACTTGATGCCTCCATTAAGTAGGACACTGGTTGCACATTTGACCATGAAAATTATCACCCACCTAAATGTGGGTGATTGATTTTGATTTCAAGTTTAATGCCAAATGCCACTTTCCTTCATAATGTGATCTGTATAGATGATGAATAACAGTATCTCCCACCTAAAGGTGGGAGATTGTTTAGGTGATATCATAAATATTAGTACTACAGTGGGATTCAAATCCACATGAAGGTGCCTTCATCCACCAATTGATAACATATTGTTGAGGAAGAATTGATAATCAGATAAAAAGTCCTTAATTCCAAGATATTTAGGCTCCTGGTTTTCGTAAAATACACTGATTCATTAACAGCTGAAGCTTGTATCAGGGAAGAATGAAATTGTTATTTTTTGCCCACAAAAAAACAACACCTAATCTACAACTCTCCTTCTTTATCACTTAATTCACCAACTACATCTACCTCCCACCATCACCACCACTAGTATTTTCACAGACACAAACATCCATGCCCATGGCAGGATTTGAATCCACAGCCTTTTGGCTGGAGAGCAGATATGCTAACCACTCGGCCAACCAGGCTGGCAGTCTCCTTCCTTTAGGGTGTATTGAAGAACCTGGCAAAATATCCTGTCCGTTCTGTTTATATGCTGTATCCATTGTTGTCTCTACTCTGGTTATGTTGTGTTATAGGTATCATATTTAGCTTATTCATTATGTCTTTGTTTTTCATCAGATTCGATAATGTATATCCTGTTCTCATAAATTTCAACCAATACAAGCTGTTGTATTTACGGTCTGTATCCAAGTTTTGTAGATCTGGAAAAGCCATGTGACAAGTTACCAAGAGTAAAGCTGTTCAGGATGTTACAATTAGGTGGCTTAAGTGGAACATTATATCAAGCAGTACATAGTCTGTATTTGAGTTGTAAGTCAGCAGATAGGAAGTTAATAATAATGTAATCTTTTCATGTAGCACTATCATAATATCCATCCCCCCCCCAACCCACCCGTATTGAAGATAAAGTAAGATGGTTTGCCTGTAAATCAGTTATGAGATAATGGTGTACATTTATCTCCACTGTTATTCATCATCTATACAGATCAAATTATGAAAAATGGCATTAAACCTAAGACATTAAGCTCTGTTCTTTACTTCATGCAGATTATATCTCTAAAATAAATGCAGTACAAGTCTGCAGGATTCCCCGACTAAACTGAATAACAGCTGTAACAAATTTGGCACGTAAATCAGTAATGAAAAGACTAAAACTATGGAAATAGGCAGGGACATTGAAAACATCAACTATATCCTGAATAGTGAACCTATAGAATAAGCAAAACATTTCAGGTATTTAGACACAATTGTCAGTGAAGATTATTATTATTATTATGTGACACCTCCAGGGAGTCCAAAGACTCATTGAGGGAGAGTGTGCCAACAGCATCGAATGATTGATCCCTTCCAACTACTAACTGCACTCAAACTTGCTTAACTTTTTGCAAGCCATTAGAAGCAGAGGCTTTACCAATCGACCAAAGATTGCAAATTAAATAATGAAATAGATAACAGAATTAGTAAAGCTGGTATGGTAGGAAGTCAGCTGAATAAATTTATATAGAATAAGAAAGAAATTAGTTAAAACACTAAATTAGCTGTATACAAGACAGTACTCAAACCAATTTTAACTTATGGATCTGATGCTGGGTCAGAAGTAAAACACTTGACCAAAGACTAGAGACTGCAGATATGAGAGTCCTGAGAAAGATTAGGGCATGAACAGATGGCATCAATGGCAATATCATATTAAAAAAACAAAAATATTAAAAACGAGGATATTAGGAAAGAACTTGATATTGTTAAATGTGTTAACAGAGCTAATCTCAGGTGATAAACTTTGGGAAGAGATCACAAGCTGTGTACTATATTAGAGAAGTTTAGATAGTATGTTGTGAAGGCAATCAAAACAGCACATCAGATAACATGGTTGCTGAAGAACACACTAACAAGTAGGGGGAAAGAGAGGAGTTATTGTTCCCCTATATAGGCTGTAATAAGGCACATATGGACTACTGCACACAGATGTGGACCTGAATTCTGTGAGGATAAAGAGGTAGTGGAGAGCATCCAGAGATGAGATTGCGGCAGGTCTACGGAATGCTCCCTATAAAAATAGACTGACAGTCTGTAGGCTTCAAAAATTAGCTGATAGAAGAAAATGAGGAGACGTGATAGAAGCATTTAAGATAAATGGGTTTTTATAGGATTAACACTGAAATCTTTATTCAGTACATGGCAAGAAGGGAGAGAACAAGGGATCATCAGTGGAAGTTGTGTACGAGTTTGGCTAGCAAGGGTGTTAGGACTAGATTTTTTGCTTGGAGAGTGATGAATGGGTTGCTAGAGGTGGTTGTGTATGAATGATGAATCTCTCACAATGAGTCTTCTGACTCCATGGAGATACCTGTATCATAATAATAATAATAATAATTCTTTGTCCAAGTGTAAGCAAATAAACAAAGTTATTATTACCCAAGACCCCATGGAGTCAAAGAATCATCTGGGAGGTCCTTTTATCATACACACACAGCTCATCCTACCATGCTTTAAACAACTCAAATTCTCTGCAGACACACCACACTTTCAGGCAAGGCATTCCAATCATTCACAACTCTGCATGAAAAAAACCTGCTTCTCACTCCCTTACTCACACCCTCCTTATACAGCTTCCAGGGATGGCCTCTGGTTCTCCCCTGATCTCCCATTATTTAATGTAGAACCTCTCCAGCATTGATCCTATAACAACCCCTTAATAACTTGTAGGTCTCTATCATATCTTCCCTCCTCCTCCTGTCCACCAGACTCTGCAAGTTGCATCTTCTCAATCTTTCTTCATACTCGACATTCCAGATGTTGGAAACTACCTTAGTCAGTCGCCTCTGGACCCTCTCCAACATCTCTCCATCCTTTTGAAAACGAGGTGACCAAATCTGGGCACAATAGTCTATGTGTGGCCTAATCAAAGCCTTATATAATGGAACAAGAATCTCCCTACTTCTACAAGTCAGTGTCCTCTGCATCATTCCCAGAAGCCTTTGTGTTGTCTTCACAATTTTGGCTATGTGTCCCCTAAATTTCAGGTCCTTATCCACTATCACCCCCTAGATCTCTTATTTCCTCCACCTCCAACAATATATCCTCACCAAGCATAAATTCTGCATCCCATCTTTGTTTTCCAAATTTTAAAACCTTACATTTTGCAACTTTGAACTCACATCCCCAATCACTCAATTTATTCATGTCTTCTTGTAAGGCCACAACATCTTCTCTACTCTTGATGGTTCGTCCCAACTTTGCATCATCTGTAAACAACTGAATATCTCCATCCAAATCTTCACCAATATCATTAATATACAAGTTAAACAGCAGTGGCCCTAAAACAGACCCCTGAGGCACACCACTAGTAACTTTCCCTTTCCTGGATATCGCTTCCCCATACACAACTTTTTGATACCTATCAGATAGCCAGTCTCCAATCCAGTGCACCAATCTAATATTCAATCCCATCCGCTCTAGTTTGACTATCAACTTATCATGTGGTAATCTATCAAAAGCATTTGCAAAATCTAAGTATATTACTGTGTATCCTTCTCCTCTGTCCAAGGAAGCAGTCTCCTTATTGTAATAAGTTAGTAGATTACTAAAACACGACCTCCCTTTAGCAAATCCGTGCTATCCATCAAAGATAATACCATTGTTGTCAACCCAATTCTGGATCCTAGTTCTCACAAGCTTCTCCAACAACTTAACTACAACACCTGACACACAGATAGGCCTATAGTTTGATGCTTGAGTTCTATCACCTCCTTTATGAAGTGGCACAATCTTGCCCCCCTTCCACTCCTTAGGAACTTGACTGAGTGCAAGACTTGTATTAAAAAAATATGTCAAGGCCGGTGTCAACTCCCTAGCACACTCCTTCAGAATACGTGGTGATATATTATCAAGTCCCGCAGCCTTATTTACATCTAGTTTGCTCATCTCTCCATACACCTCTTGCTCACTTACAGTCAGTCTCTTTTCCCCATCATTAACTGCTCTCAAATCTCTCCATGAAATCACATTCACAAGATTGAAAGATCTTTATGAACTGCTCATTAAGTATCTCCACCACACCTTCTGCAACAGCTGTCTTTTATACCATTTTCTCCAAACACTGTCATCCTTCCATAATCATTCTTTCTTTTGTTGGCTACATATCGAAAGAACTCCTTAGGATTCTTTTTGGCTTCATTAGCTAACTGTTGTTCATACCTCACTTTAGCTACCCTCACCAACCAAGTCACTTGCCTTGCCTGGTCTTTGTATAGTCCTCATGGAATTGGTTATTTCCACTTCTCTTATGCTCCTCCATAATGCCCTTTTTCTCTATATTGCTTGCTTATCTCTTTATTCATCCATTTCACACCTACCTTATTTAACCTTCTCACCCTTGGAATACATTTAGACATTGCATCTACTAGATAGTTTTTGAAAATCCCCCAAGCTGCATTGATCTCTTTTCCAGCTAATTCCTCATTCCATGCTACACCCGCAAGCTGTCTCCTGAGCTCTTCATAATCACGCCCCTTCTAGTTCCACATATATCCTTTTCTTACAGAGGTCCTCACACTACTGGCAACCACTCAGGTTGCCAGTAGTGTGAGGACCTCATGGTCACTCACCAATTGGTGGATGATTTGACACCTCATTTATAATTACATCCTCTGATGAGATGACCAAATCATTCCGGTCTATATTGCCATAATTAAAATCACCCATAATGATCGCTTTTCTTATTTGCTTGGCTAATTTGATTATACATTTCATAGTCACTGCCATCCACATTACCTGGTCTATAACAACATCCAACCAAGTATTTCATTCCATTCATCTCTATCTCACACCATACTTCCTCAAAACCACTGGCACTATTTCCCTCTTGCATCTCTACTTTGTATGGACATTACGCTTTCTCTATTATCAATAGCACTCCCCCTCCCTTTTTACCCTTTCTATCCTCACGAAACACATCGTACCCTTCCATCTGTGTTCCTGTCAGGATGTTGTCCTCATCTAACCATGTCTCACTTATTCCAACAATTTTTGGGGTGAACAGACTCAATTAGTGCAACCATTTCATCTGCCTTGTTTCTTACACTTCTAGCATTTGTATACAAACACAATAGCTCATTTCTGGATCTACAGCTAGTTCCACTGATACCACTCATTCGATGTGATCTCTCCATGCTCGATTGGGGCTGTTTCCCTTCCTGCTTATTCATTTTAGAACCATCTTTAATTCCCACCAAGTCACCTGCCAAGAACCATCTTTAGAACCATCTTTAATTCCAACCAAGTCACCTGCCTTATATGACCTCTTGATCCCAGGTCTTCCCACTCCTTTCTGTTGCACAGTCATTCTCTCATTTTCCATACTCATGCCACTCACTTCCTCATTCATAACCACCTCTTCAGTCTCTCCTGTCTTACTCTCCTGCTCTTCCACATCACTTCCCACTTGATCTGATTCATTCTCTGTAATCACTTCTCTACCTTCCAGCAGCAGTCTCTCTAAGTGACTTACACCATAATCACTCAAATGCAGTCCATCGCTCCCATACAGTTCACTTCATCCTTCAAACTCATTCCACACATTAACAAACTGTACTCCTCTCTCCTCACACATTTCAGTCAATAAATTATTCATAATCCTTGCTCTCTGCCTCATCTCACCACAGTCATATGAAGTATCTTCAAAACTATGCTATTTGTATATAGACTGTTGACCTTGCATTAAATGTCTCGGTATCTCAAAATACAAAACACACTTCCTTTCAGACATGTATATCAGTATGAATTATAGGAAGAATCACTATCCAGACCAGTTTAGATTTTTAATGAGATCTCGTTGGTGGGGGGGGGGGGTCAGATGTCAATGACAAATTAATGCAGAAATCATATATTTTTCATATACATTTGCTCAACTCCCCATGCACCTCTTGCTCACTTTACAGTCAGTCTCTCTTTCCCGTCATCAACTGCTCTCAATCTCTCCATGAAGTCACATTCACAAGATTGAAAGATCTTTATGAACTGCTCATTAAGTATTTCCACCACACGTTCCACAACAGCTGTCTTTATACAATTTTCTCCATTCAGTGTCATCCTTCCATAATCATTCTTTCTTTTGTTGGCTACATATTGAAAGAACTCCTTAGGATTCCTTTTGGCTTCATTAGCTAACTGCTGTTTATACCTCACTTTAGCTACCCTTACCAACCAAGTCACCCGCCTTATATCTCAAAATGCAAAAATCACTTCCTTTCAGATATGTATATCACTATGCATTATAGGAAGAATCACTATCCAGACCAGTTTCGATTTTTAATGAGCTCTCACTGATGGGGTCAGATGTCAATGACAAATTAATGCAAAATCATACATTTTCCATATACAAATATTAAAAAGGTGTATCACCTAATTATTTTTTCTACTTGTATATGGAAAATAGATAACTTCTACATTAATTCAACCTTTGTATCTTTCTGGATCTGGCTCCCACTGATGAGACCTCAATAAAGGTAGAAACCAGTTTGGGTAGTGACCTTTCCCATAATACATGGCAGTCTGAATGGAAGTGTGCTCTGCATTATGGAATACTGGGACAATTGATGTGAAGCAAACAGCCTCTATATATAAGTAGCCTGGTCGGGAAGTTACTTCACACACAAAAACTTTATTTGTTTAGGCATGGGTAAAGATTAAACAAGAATATAATTTCTTGGCAGATATAATTTATTTATTGAAATGTTTTGAATTAACCTAGAATCATTTTCGGCATGTGTGTTATAGACTTAATTTTGCCATTAAAATGATCCATTGAAATGACTTATTGAATCTTAATAGTGATCCTAAGTAGCAAATTTTATTAAATTTCAGCATAGATGGAAGCAGTTATATCAAATTGTTTTGCCAATCAAGATGAAATTATAATGGGTGGAGAGAGAATATTTTATCAAGCATCCTTGCATCTAGGACCAGTATAAATAAAAACTAGTGTCCAATACCATATGAATTGTGTGAAATAAGCATTGAGGATTACAAGGCTCTCATAACTGTTTAAGTAAATGGTTGTTTCTGTTGAGTGGTGGCAGTTTTGTAAAAATTTGAATGTATCAAAAGTTATATTGCATTTGAATAAACTTCAACTCATTTTGGACTTAAATATACTTAGACATAATTTGCCAGTGCAAATGGTCTATTTGAAGCCAAAGTGAAATGATACGGATCCTGATATTTGATTTGAGATTTTTTATACAGATCCTGAATACCAAATTTGTTTAAATTCCAGTCAGCTAGTATGGAAGAATTAAGGTCAGTTTGAACCATTTTGCAATAACAACGTGCCAAAATTGAACATTCATTCTCTTGTGTGTATTCTTGTATTGTAACTCCCACATATTAATAAATTTCAGTCAGCCAAAGTAGTTATTGCAATATATATATTTTTTTTACATTTTGTCATTTTGGTTCCCTGCAAATTGTCTGATTGAAACAAAATCTGGAATCTTGACAAAATTTGCAAGGATTTCAAATACTAGATTTGTGTATTCAGCTGGAGATCCTGAATAACTTGATATATGGATGAATGTACAAAATGACTTATAGGTAGTTTTTAGTATCTTATTACTGACTTACAAAAAAGAAAAGAGAAAGGTGTGTCGTACTTAATGATTTTTAAAAGTTAGTACTGCATAAATAGAAATTTTTACTTAGTCATCTGAGAATAATTATGAGGCCAGCAGTTTAATTAAATGAAGAAATATAACTTTAAAAATATTAATTTTTGCAATATTAAATATATAGAAAATAATGTTAATAATATAGTTTTACTCACATTTAGCACTTACAGTTCTTAGAAATATAAAAAAAAAAAGTATGCACAGTAAATGTTTAATATTTTTTAAAATATGTTAACAATTTTGATTATTACATCAGTAACCAAAATGCTGGCTACCCAAATTTCACCAAAGTAGGAATAATTTCCTCTCTCTCTTCCCCCCCCCCCCCCTAAAAAAAAAAATAGCCTCAGTATTAGATTTCACCACTTAAGGGAATTTAAAATTCTTGGAAGATTTTTTTGAGTCTTTCAAGAATTTTAAATTAAAATTTTAGAATTTAATCAGCCAGTAACCACCAGACACTGCTTATTTGGAAAATTATTTTGATAGTAATATAAAATATGGATACTTTTAAATAATAATATTTCCCATTGCTTAGAAATACAATTCACAATTTTTACCTGGTACATTTTGACATAAATGTAATGCTTTGCTGCTTGCATTAATTATGTATTTAACTCACTTTAATTTATAATTAAAACTCTCTATAATTGAAATTAGATGAACTCTATGCACAAATGAATGCATCCTTCAAGTACATTTATTTATTTGTATATTTAAGAAGATATTCTTAAATAATCCTTTTTGTTTCACTGTATAGGTAATCCTTCTGGTTCAGACTCAGCTTATGATGATGATAGTACTACAACAGGCATTATCATTATTGCTGTAGTATGCTGTGTGGTAGGAACATCACTTGTTTGGGTGATTATTATATATCACACACGTAAGAGAGGAGAAGATTATTCCCCAACAAATACAGATGAAACAACCTTACCTGGTGAACTTCCACCATTTACTACTTATCCAACTGGCTGCACGGAAGACTTCAAAGGCTCTGTTCCACATTTATTTCTGGATTCAAATTCTGGTAAGTAAAATTTTAGATTCCTTACAGCTGTACAAATTTATTAAATATATCGTGTTTTAACAGCCGCAATCTAATTATATTTTTAGTCTTAACATCAGCCTAATATTAATAGATCTAATATATTGTGTTTGTCCTCTCTCATTGGGAAAGGTAGTGGCTGCTTAATACTAATCATTTAAGTTAGTTTTTTTACTATACATTGCTATATTTAGTAATTATTTATTAGACTGTGCAATTGTGATTAGGTGGTTTCATTTTTTTATTACTTGCACACACGACAGGCACCATGGTCTATAGTAAATAAATACCGTGTGTGTGTGTGTGTGTGTGTGTGCAGAAGCAGGGAAATCTGTTGATATTATTGTTAAGCAGTTAGAGGTCACAGTCATTTGGAAATATTCTTGCCAGAGGCTGTTTGTTCCACAGAAGTGAGGTGGATGAAATGAAAGATGACTGGGAATAGCAGGTTCAGTGAGTATATGTAATTCAATTGTAAAGGCATGTTGAGGTGCTGTTGCTCAAGCCCTTTTAGATCTTGCAGAAATGGATGCTAGGTTGACATATGCTATGAAAAGTGGCTGAAGTGTTTGTAAGAGAGTCAGTGTCATTAATCAACCAAACCATCAGCATCAAGAATTTTTAGTGAAGTCTCCACCCCAAACATGAGAGTAGTATTTCAAGATTGGCTGGATTTGATATTTATACAGATTAAGTAACTGGTTAGAAGAGAAGTTATATCTTGAGCAAAAAAAAAGGATGCTGGAAGCTGAGGATGCTATAGAAGTAATATGATTATGCCAGGAAAGGTTTGGAGTAAAAGTCAGTCCAAGAAGACCATTGAGCTGAGCATTATCAAAAGTAACTGGAGAGGACCCGAGTTCTGTGCAAGAAAACAAACAAAACTGTTTTGGAAGCATTGAAGTTGACTAAGTTGTTTTTACCCAATTCAAGGAGTGGAGAGTGCTATCATAAGCAAAACTATGAGTAGGATTTGCAGTCAAGTGAGAGCAGGTAGTTTACATAAATCAGGAAGAAGGTGGGTAAAATGACAAAACCCCAAGAGATTAATATTCATTAATAGGAAAATCTGAAGAGAACATTCCACCATTACATGTAGTGATTAATCTTTGAGAAAACTAGCAATTCAGTTATATATGACAGTAATTTATTTAGAAGTGCCCAATGCCAGACCCTATCAAATGCCTTGGAGTTGTCAAGTGTAATGGCACAGGTTTCCAAATCCATGGCACAAGTTCAGAGGTGGGTGATGTAGGCCAGATCTTCTGTGGATCTAGATAAGCAAAATCCATACTGGTGGTCACTATTTAGCTGACTTTCATTCTTCTATCATAAATTCTTGTGCCTTTTGTTCTGATTTTTTCCTTCTGAAAATACCTAATGATACAGTTACTGAAAAGTTTATAAACAAAAATCTTTCTTTCGTGTAATTTTTGTTCTTGTCTGAGATTATCACTTTTATTTCAATTAATAAATTTATGTATGAGGAATTTTTTATTATTATTTTTTTTTGACATTAGTTTTCATCAACAGTGTCATACTGCCTGAAGTACATGTGTTTTTTTCCAGTGCATAATTGCATTCTGGTGTACGAGGTGTGGCTATTAAATAATGAGACTGGTTGCAAAAATGTGGTTTATTATTACATTTGTACAACTTAATTGTTATCTCCTTCAACATACTCCCCTCCTCTATCTATACACTGTTGCATACAAATTTTTCCATTGTTGAAAGCAGTGCTGCAAGTCATCAGGTGTTATCTGCTTCAGTAGCATTGCCATTTTCTCCTTTACCTCATCCACTGACTGAAAATGGGTGCCCTTCAATGCGGATTTCAACTTTGAAAAAAGGTAAAAGTTGCATGGAGCTAAGTCCTGTGAGTAAGGTGGATGGTCCAACACTGGGATCTTCTTATCAGCCAGATACTGCTTTACAGACAGTGCACTGTGGGCTGGAGTGTTGTCCTGATGGAGAATCCAAGCATTGTTCTTCCACAGATTGGGTCTCTTCTTCCTCACTCGTTCTCTCAGCTTGCCCAGAATCTCAAGGTAATAATGTTGGTCTGTAAACTTTCTTTTTTCCAAAGTTGAAATCTGCATTAAAGAGCACCCATTTTCAGTCAGTGGATGAGGTAAAGGAGAAAACAGCAGCACTACTGAAAAAGATAACACCTGATGACTTGCAGTACTACTTCCAACAATGGAAAATTCATATGCAACAGTGTATAGATAGAGGAGGAGGAGAGTATGTTGAAGGGGATAACAATTAAGTTGTACAATTTTAATAATAAACCACATTTTTGGAACCAGTCTCGTTACTTAATAGCCACACCTCGTATTGTTGTGCTGATTGTGTTCATTGAGTACGTTTGTATTTTTTGATTGCTTTATTTGTATTTTTTAATGGGTCATAAAGTAATTAATACTTAACAATAGTTATACTGGTAGTCTTTATCCCCTTACTCAAATATGAGCAAACAAAAGTGAAGTATCTTCATGATTAGGGTACCTGAATATAGGGGCTGCTTCTGTATACAGTTGACTGAACATCAGATTGTCTTGTTATACATTATAGGATATTTGAGCAAATGCAAAGTGACCTGCCTCTATTTACAGGTAACTTAATTATGAAGATATATCTCTCACAAACTTTATCTTGCAGAGATATAACTGTTTATCAAGTATAATTCACCTTTTGATTCTTCCAAAAAAAATTACTACAAATATGTTGCACAAAAGCAATCAGCACAGCAGTGCATATATCTGCATGGGGTCTTGGGCATGTAATCTAATGATGTTTTCCCTGCAACCCAATTATTTCTCATTATCCTTTCCTTTCAGTTTCTTGTGCTGCTGTACTGCTCCAAGCAGTTTCTTAAGTTTGTCATAATCACTAGCTCTTTAGTTCTATATGCCATGTATTCCTTTTTAACTGAAATTCCACATGCTTAGCTCCTTCTGAACTCAGTACTGCATGATCATTATCGTCCCAAACACTTATGGACAAATTCTTGGATGTTATCACCAGATCCATCACTCTCATGTTCTGGGTCTTCATCACACATTGTTTTAGGTAATTATTTTTCAGTATCCCATAATTATATTTCCTTTCCTACATGTCCCTTTCAACCCTCCCCCCATAATAATTACTTGCAGTATGCTCAATGGGCTGATTTGCTGATACATGCCATCTTCCTTTACACCAACTCCTTTCCTTTGCATAATAGCAGCAATCAAATATATTTGATACTGTTGTCCTACATGCTAACCTGAACACCCCTTGAGGGTACATATCAGGAAATTAATGATGACCTTTATCTCACACCAAAAAGCTTCTCTCTCTTCCTGCTGAACTTTTATTCTTGTTAGTTGTAAGTCTTCTTTTATGTAAGTAATAGCTTTTCTTTTTCCCCATCCTGTTTTCTCTCTCTCTCTTTTTCCCCCTGAAAATAAAACACCCTCTGTGTTCTATCCCTGTAATAACTAGGCAGCTCTATCAACCAAGTGTCACTAATTCTCGTAATTTTTGGCCAAATCTTACTTACCCACCAATGACAAAATCTCCTTAATCCTTTACACTTTTCTTTAGCATCGTGAATTCCGGTATCCCCTTAGTCCACATGTACCCTGGCATCTTTTAATGCCTGTCATTATTGATTGATGAAGTCCCATTTAAGTTGAAGATTGAAGTCACAAGTGTTTAGAGAAAGAAGAGAAAATAGGGATTTGAGAATGTGGTATATTAATTAATAAAAAATTTATTAGTAAGAAATCAAATCACATCTAGTTTCAGGCATGCAGTGTTATCATTATTTGCTTTTAAAACCATGATGTGTGTTAATACTATGTATATTCAATATATACATAGTATTAAATTAAATTTTCCATTCACACATATTCAATATGTGTGAATGGAAAATTAAATATTTTGTTTTCTGTCATTTTTATTGTTATTTTACAGAGCATTCCAGTAAAGATAGTGGAACAGGGGACAGTGCACAAAGAAGTAGTGATGAGCTCTTGCCTCCTGAAGTATCTAATCATAATAATTTAGGTCTTCCTTCTGATAAAAATCATTTCGCTCATCTTGTTAGAGGTAGGAAATTATAATAATGATTTTCTTATTAGTTTTATAGTAATGACATGTATTGAACTTTCACTATAGTCAACTCAGTTATATGGAATTCATTCAACAAATTTATTAAAAATTCATCTATAAAAAAGCTTTAATATTATTGCTGTTCTAAGAAAATTCATTATAGAAACTTTCAATTGTACCAAAATTTTCCTTTTATCCCTACAAGTTCAGTATAGTGAAAGTTGACCATATACATATGGATTGTGTCTGTGCAAAGAGAGAGGATTTTTTTTTTGGTATACATATGGATTGTGTGTGTATTTTGTTTCCTTTATATGAAACATTGCTGAAAGCTTTAAGTATCCTCTAATGATTTATTTCAAATTTTAGCTTGGGTTCCAGAGCCAGTTTCAGATTTACATTTGTTGAATTAAATTATGTATCCTCCATAAAATTTTCTTTCTTTTAAAGAATAATTATTCCAAAAAAAAAAAAAAAAAAATATATATATATATATATTTTTTTTTTTTAAATCAACATATTAATCAATTGATTTTGGAATGAAAGTGAATTTTTTTCTTCATCTCAAAGATTTTTGGAATAACATGTTTGCAATCATTTAATGTGGTTTAAAGTATTTATTTTTAATTACTGCAGGAACAAGTGTTGGAAGTATACTTGATTCAGCAAGTGACATATCTGACAATACTCCAAACTCTCCTGTCAGCTATCAAAATGGAAGTGAATGTAATAGACAGCAGATATCTTTAACCAAAAACCAGTGTTCAAGTAATGTTGGATATCCTATTCAAGAAAGTGATTCTGTTCCCAGTTCCTGTCTTGATCCAACAGTAATAGATGTCGAAGTACATCAACACCCCCGGGTGCCACCAAGTGAAGTGACACGGTGGTCCTTATCCTCATCTCACCGATCGTATTCGGTGGAAAACTTTCCAACTAATATTGGAAATGAAGAGAACTTCTCTGGTAGAGGGACAAGTTTTAATCACAGTGGAACTTTAGGGCCTAGATTTGATGGCCAGGAAATCGGTGATGATGTTGAAAGAGACTCAGGTTTTGCTACTTTTCCACGCAGTGCTTCCCCAGCTTCTACCCGTAGCTGGAGTACAGGATCATTGCGGTTCCAGAAGCTTCCAACTGGTAAGTTTTGTAATAATGTTATTTTATGCTATCTCTATTCTATTGAGAAATTATTACTTTCTACATCTACAGATATCACTATTAAAAAAATAAATAATAATAAAAAAAAAACACTGCTATTAACCTTGAAACATTGTTTGTTCATTTAATTTAAGAAATTTTTATCCTGTATTCAAGTGATGCTCCTAAGCTTTATTCATATTATAAACCTTCTGTTATATCACATTTAGAAGGGACATTGCAAGTTATCTTCATCTCAGAGAAACTACATTCTCATGTTTTCATGAAACAGCCTTCTCATGTTCTCTAATAATAATAGCTGGCCTGGTTGGCTGAGTGGTTAGATTCTCCAGCCAGCAGGTAATGGGTTTGAATCCCACCATGAGCATGGATGTTCGTGATTGTCTTTAGGATGGAAATGATTTCATCACATGATGTGAGACCATTGCCCTGCTTATTTGAAGTCTGATGTGGCTTGAAAAATTCCATGTTTGGTCTTTACAGCAGAATTTCTGGTTTATATTTTCATTAATTTTTTTTGTATTTTCATTTATTTTTTACATAATCCAGAAATTCTGCTGTAAAGACCAAACATGGAATTTTTCAAGCCACATCAGACTTCAAATAAGCAGGGCAATGGTCTCACATCATGTGATGAAATCATTTTCATCCTAAAGACAATCACGAACATCCATGCTCATGGTGGAATTCAAATTTCTTAGCCCACTTATAGCATTAATGTCCTATAGGTTTAAAAACATTTCATGGGTCATAGTCACATTAAAAAATAAATAAAATAAAATCTTAGATTTTTCCAAGCCATTGCCCCAGATGTTTAATAGACAGTGAATCTAAATTTCTGGGACTGTACAGATTCTCAGGTATGCGGTATCAATCCAACCTGATTGAAGTTTGTTTCGTATAAAAATCTAAATTTTAATACTTTCTAATTAAATCTTAGGCATGGGTTCCTTTGAACATGACTCAATGTAAATAATTATTTTTTATTGTCATTCTTCTGTAAGAGTCTCTGTAGCTCAGTCGGTATAGACGAAGTCCTTTGGTCTGGGTTTGATTCCTGTCTATGATGTGAGGAACCTCTTTTGACTAAAGGTGAGTTAGCTGGGCTCATACGGAGGTAGAAGGTTTTTTTCACCTGGAAACTCTGTTTTTTTCCCCTCAGAACAGGTAAACCAGCCCTGCGAACACACATCGATTACAGCCACGAATACTTACATCCCAGCCCGGATAAAATGAGGGGGGGGGGATTTGGAGAAAGCAATGGTGAACTACCCTGTAAAAATCCCAGAAACACTTTGTGGCAAGAACACTTGCCTACCATATTCATTGCACCTGTAATTTGCCCTATATATATAGGCAAAACAGGATGCACAATTCCTATCCCAAAAAGGAACATAAACGACACATTAAATTTAATAACTATGGTAAATCTGGCCTTTCTGATCATGCCTTGAATACTCTACATACAATTGACAAAGGCACTGTTGTTTGCCATCACACCAAAATGAGGTATAAACTTAAATTTAAGGAGGCCTATGAAATTCTTATCAACCACCCTAATCTTAACAATAATGGTGGTCTAAAAATCCCTAAAATATGGATGGCACATATTCTACCCACTTAACCTTTTGTGGGTAGAATATGAAATTAGGACTAAGTAATCTAGGATATTAACTCTAATAATACAGCACTCGTTAAATTATGGATTAGGCCACCACTTTTGCTGTATTAAAAATATCTATACGAATTTGTTTTCTGATGATGTCATAAATAGAATATAGCTTTGATGTAGGGTTTTTTTTTTTTTTTTTTTTTTCCCCAAGAAATCAGGTGAGTAGAATAACAGTTGATCAAATCATTGTCACTTTGGCATACTGTTTGAAATGTAATATAGCTTGTCTATGTATGTATATATATGTGTGTGTACTCCGGTTGATGACCTTAGTATGAAGGTTGAAACATCAGGAAATTAAAGTAATTATTTATTGGAGGTGTCAAATAATAATAATAATTATTATTCCTAACATGATTGTAGGCTCCATAATTTTACTGAAATGAAATGAATATCAGAAATTTGATGATGACCAAACATTTTGGTGGAAGACTGCTATCCACATCATACTCACATCTTTCTAGCTATATTTAGTTGTTTTAAAATTTGAAGTGTAACTATAAATTTCCAAAACAAATATATTAATATGTCAACTTAATACGAATGTATTAAGTTGAAACATCACAGCATGCATCACTTCCACTTATAAGCCATTGGTAAAAATCATTCTCATTACTTATAGCTGCACCTCATAGAAAAAATCTTTTGCAGCATTGATAATCTTATTAAATTAAATTATATTCTTGTTTAATCCTTTATCCAAGTGTAAGCAGACAAAGTTTACACATGAAATATCTTTGCAACTAGGCTACTTATATATATTTGTGTATATACTAATTCATATTAATTGCCTTAGTACCCCATAATGCAAAGCACATCCTTTCAGGTGTATATGCATTAATGGAAGAGCTACTACCCAGACCCAGAAGAGATACTAAAGTTGAAGTGGTACAGAAGTCACATATTTCCCCATATACGTGTAGTGAAAAGGTGTAATACATTATTATTAAAATACTCTGGATTAGAGCAAGTTGATGAAAGTGTTTTTTCATTTGGTTATAACAAAACGATATAACCAAGTGAAACGATAATCATATTAGTTCAAAGTGAAATGTATTCCCCCCCCCTTAGTGGAAATAGCAATAATATATGCTGACTTTTGAAAAAAAATGGACTATTGTGAATGTATTAAATTATATTCAACAAGATGAAAGGAGAAAAAATAAGATTCCCCCTCCCCTTTTATCAGACATTTCATAGTTTAAAAATAAGCTGTAGATAATACTTTAAGGTAAAAAGCTCATTTCTACTTTAATCTTGTTTGATTCAGCAAGTAAGATATGCAGTTGGAATAATTTGTTGAGAAATTATGTATTTATTGTTGAGAAATTATGTATTAAATTAGAAATTATGTATGTATTTATGCAATTAATTCAAGAATTAATTTTGATTACCTTGAAATATTAAGTTCTTTCTTCATAGAAGACTTAACCTACTAATTTAGTATTCATGTATACTGAAATAAGTCATTCAAAATAGTGACTGACTGTAGTTTAAATTTGTTCATTTGAAGTATTTTATTTTTGTATAAATGATACAATTTAGTGTAAACTCTTTCTTGCTATAATAAGAGAATTTGCCTATAAAGGAAAGCCTTTACGGTGACCCTCCCACTATAAAAATGATTCTTTTGTCTTTATATATCTGCTGTGTGAACAATACATACCTAAAAAAAAACTTGTTCTAAAAAAAAAAGAAAAAAAATGCTGCATTAATTCATAGCATTATATCAGGCTTTTTCATTGTGAAAAATTTTTGCTTATAAAATATATATGAAAAAACAGTATTCTTGGATATTTATTATGTATCTGTTTTCTTTACTGACAGCTATGCCTAACGATAGTGGCAGTTTCTCTATAATTAGTGAAGATGCTCATTCTCGGGAGCCTTCCTCTCAGAACTGTCCTCAGTCCTCCGCCACTTTACTCAGCAGGAGCGGGGAAATGTTTCCGTCGTCCCAAGGGAATCCTGCAGGGGATACATTCACAACTCCATATGACTTAGTTAGGGCTGCATAGTACTAAGGACCTGTACCTCTGAGGTTTATCCGAGTGAGACATTGTTGGACCTCATTGTTGTACAGTGAATTACTGTGATTGTTTGTTGTACAGTGGATTACTGTGATTGTTGTACAGTGCTGGTGACTTTCATGCATGCTCATGTGCCACGATTATGGGTCTGTATATAGTTCTCTATGCAGAAGAGCTGGTTCTTTTAATTTGTCTGAAAGATCTTGTCATTAATGTGTATAGTTTGTGAACATGGCCATTTGTAAATTATATCCATAGATGTATAGAAGCTCCTAAACATGACCACTAAGTTCTTTTCTCCATTTTTAGGTTATTCAGAATATATATATTATGTGATCTTCATTATATAGCTGAGTGAAAAGACATGCCAGTCATCTGATATGTATATATACGATGTACATTTGTGAGATTAGAAAGTTATCCATGTCACAGCCATGTTATCCTTTTTTAATATTCTATGTTTTTTAGAGATATTTTATTGCAAAACGAAATGTACAAACAAGTCAACTGTGAGGTAGCTTCAAAGCTTTGAATTTTTAATTTATATAAACAGAATAAATTTTTGAAGCTCTCAAATAATTGCAATGCCGTATTGCTAATGAAAAAAGGGGGACCATGGCTGTCACACATATAAGATGTACAAGTTCAGCCTGTTTATGTGTGCCATATTATTTTTTTTAGTTATACAGTATATATGGGAGGGATTTAATCATGTGTATTAATTAAGTTTGAAAATAACAACACTGCTCATCATTGAAAAATACAGTGAATCTTTAGAGATTGGAAATCAGGAATTGTGAATCTGTTTGATTAAAAAAAATTGTAGATTTATAATTATTAATTTCAATGAAATAACACAAACATTTTAATTGTTATAATTAAATTGAATGATACTTCTGAAATGGAAAATTAAGACTAATATCTATGCCATAAACTTCAAATTATCTTTGATTTTATTATTATTATATGACTATAATAAATTTTAATACATTCATGAATAGAAATAAACTCTATCACAACTTAGCAGTGCCATGACATGCTAATGTTTACAAATACACAGAATTGTTGTTTTTATTTAGTGTTTAGTGCCAACTACAGTTTAGTTCCCAGTTATTCTGGGTATTTACAAATGAAATCAAGTTGTTGATTTGTTTTATATATCTGTAAAAAGTGTATACATAGAGATTTCTAATTATTTAAGGAGTTGTTTTAAACTCTGAAGTACGTCACGCAAGAAGTCATGCGCAAGGTCCCACGTAATTAACTTAGAACAAATATTTCCTCGGTTACTGTCAGTTTATTTTTGTGGACATGGTGCTAGGAAAAGGAAACTCAGTTGAGCAGTTCTGTTAACAGTGATTTTTTTTCTTTCTTCTTACTTCCTTAAGTTATTTTTTGGGAACTAAGAGTGTGTTTGTTGAGTGCTATAGAGTGCAGAATGGGTGAAATAATTACAAGCATTCTTTTTTGTTAATGTAAGTTTAATTTTTGGATATCTAATTACATTTGACTCTCACTATAGCAAATTCTGTTACAAGAAACACTCAACAAATTTATTCCCTGTGAGAAATCTAGTATAACAAACTATTTCTGCGATTTGATATAGTGAGTCAGCTGTAGTTTTTATTTTAATGATTTAGCCTTTGTGTAGAAAATTCATTAAATAAAAACATGCAATTTCATTTACCTTTACAACTGGTTGCTTCTGTGTATACTAATTATTTAACTATCTGTTTGGTAATTAAATAAAAACTGCAAAGAATGAAATAATATGCATATTTTGAAATCCATAATTCTTTACTCTTATAAAACAAAATACGATATTTATTGTACTTTTAATCTTTCAAAATCATTAATAAATATTAAGGATAATAGGTATAGTAAAGAAAAAAGTGTAGATTTGTGAAATTGATAGCAGAAATTAATTCTGTAGTCACTGTAATATTAAATGAGTGTTGTGTTTCAAACTGGTACTGTTACCACCTGGATGTTTGTGTTTCTATTTATTGTACATTTAGTAGTGCAACTTTAAATGTTTGATGTCTGCCACCCAAAGATGTCTGTTACTGTACTATTGTGCATATTTTGTAGTAACTAATTGTAATTTTATTCAGGCAAAGGCACATTTATGAGAAAAAAATTGGTTGAAATCTGTCATAATATTCTTGTACAATCTAGCCAAACAATTGTTGTCATCAATATGTAATATATGGCCTTCCAGTTTTATTGAAGGGCAGTCCTAACTGCTCCCAAACTCCTAGCATCCTATCCACAAACTTCCACATCTCCTTTCAAACTGGGTTTTAATAAAAGATGTCTACATAATTATTGGCTTGGTCATTTATTATTATTATTTTATTTGTGCATTGTTGATATTGGCAGACATCACTAGAATCCAAGCTAATTTCTTAATACACAAATAATACATACTGGATAACATCCACCAAATTACACCAAGTTACATTTTTGGATGAATTCAGCACGATGTCTGTCCTCAGAAGAAGACAGCTATGTTTTATCCACAATGTTTACATGCGGAATCACTGTTATGAATAGATGAGATACATAAATGCCTTATATTTGAAAAGCTCTCAAGTTCAGTAGTTGAAAACACCTCAATATACATTAAAAATTTTTTATTTATTTATTTACTTAGATTAAAACTGCCCCCACCCCAAATTTAGGATATATGACATCGTGCATTTTATATAGACTTGAGTAAGTTTTCCGGTGCAAAAATTAAAAAATATAATGCAAGCAATTCAAAAACAGAAAAGAAATGTAAACGAGATCATAATTGTAATAGATACTAATGACTTAATTAATGATGAGTTCAGTATGAAAGGGTTGATGGAAAAGGCGAGAGTAAAGAGTTAGAAAGTGAAAATAGTGTTACCTCGATATGATAAAAATGAATTAAGAAGAAGGGCTATGATTGGCAAATGATACAATACATAGGCTGTGTAGAAGGAATGGATGTCAGTTTTTGGATGTATGGGGTAAGGTTGAAGGAAGATTGGATTTGTATAAGAGGTTTGGCATCAGGAGTCTTGAAAAGTTGTAAATTGATATAAGACTTAACACAGAGAGTCAAGGAAACTGAATTCTGATGGGAGGAATTGTGAGAATCTATGTGTAAGAGCAACAATATTAGATAACTGTGTTAATGATGGGAATAGTTATTGTCATGGAAATGATCATGAAGATAGAACAATTCTGTGTTCGTATGATTCTGACCTATCAAGCATGTGTAACATCATGATGGAGGCATAATGGAATGTATACAGCACTCAGAAAGGATTAACATAGGTTTAATACTTCCTATATTTCATCCTAGTCACTAGGACAGCTTTGGGGATTACAAAAACAACTAACATGAACACAAATAACATACAATACTAAGCCCAACCACATGGGTGGCGTACTTTGAACAGACAGGCAGATCAGCATCCATCTGCCTGGAGGAACACAAGTCTTACATCTGTAAACACAACTATGGTCAGCCAGGCTTGGCTGACCATGTCTTGGACGCCACCCACAGGGTCTCTTGGAAGAAAACCACCATGCTCCACCACAGCAAATTCAAGAAAGAGAGACTATTCTTAGAAGCAGCAGCAGCAGCTCTCAAAAATCAACCAAATCTTAATAAATATGGTTGCATTAAGCTCCCGAAGATTTGGGAAACACTCATCACCATCCCACCTTACATTCCAGGCCACCTACAACCGCCCTTAGAGGGCGCTCCACCTAGATAGGGCTTAGTATTGTATGTTATTTGTGTTCATGTTACATTAGTTGTTTTTGTAATCCCCGAAGATGTCCTAGTGACTAGGATGAAATATAGGAAGTATTAAACCTATGTTAATCCTTTCTGAGTGCTGTATACATTCCATTAAGCCTCCGACATGATGTCCTCACAGCACTTAAGCCTCTACACATGAAGCATGTGTAACGATGTCTGCATAAGTAAGGAACTATGATAAGAACAGAGATCTACAAGTTGTCGAACTGTGTCATGCAGACCACAGGCAAGTGTATGCAAAAGAGCATGTAGGTAATTTATGATATCTGTACACAAATGCTAGGAATATCAGAAACAAATTAGTAGAGTTTGTTGCCTTGGTTAATATATATTGGGACCTCATGTTGTATGCATTAGTAAACCTTGCCTATCAGAAGCAGACTGGTATCAAGTGCAAAGAGTACAGTATTTTTAGGAAGGATAGACGGGATAGGAGAGGAAGGGGGAGGGGATATGCTACTAATATCGAAATGTCTTGAATCCAGTTAGAGTTGAGACCTATGACTGCAATACTAATAACAACTAGTGCAAAGAGTACAGTATTTTTAGGAAGGATAGACGGGATAGGAGAGGAAGGGGGAGGGGATATGCTACTAATATCGAAATGTCTTGAATCCAGTTAGAGTTGAGACCTATGACTGCAATACTAGTAATAACAACTAGTAATAATCAGGTGTGAGGTGGAGTCTAACAAGATTAAATACACATTGGGGTATTGTTACAGACCTGGTGGAGCGGTTGCTAGTGACAAAGAAATACATCAACAAATAAATACGATAGGTGCGAAAAGCGTAATCATAATGGGGGACTTTAATTATCCGAATATTGATTGGGTAGCTAGGAAATTGCATGAGAAAAATGAAACTGAATTCATTGAGCTGTTGTGAGACAACTTCCTCAAGAAGCATGTGACAGAAGGAAATCGAGGTCAAAGAGTGTTAATCTGATTATAGTGTCAGAGGAGGTTTTCAGTTAAAGACATAACTATTTTGCCTCCAGTTGGTGACTAATCATGCAGTACTCACTTGGGAGATGGCAAGTTTATGAATGTTCCATTCAGAAAAAGTTACGTGCTGAACTACAAAGCAGGAAATTACGACCACCCTGAAAGGTATGCTGGGTTCTGTGCCATGGTATCAGTTATTGGATGGGAAGTGTGTAATCTAATTAAGCAAGTTATTCATAAGAAAAAGATGATGTGGAAGGAATATCGTGTATGCGCATGGATGATGTCAGTTACAATAATTATAAGCAGCAGGCCAGAAGAGTCACAAGTGTTGTACCAAAAGCTAAGTCCGAGTACGAAAAGAAACTGGCTCTGCAAGTTAAAGACAACCCAAAAGAATTCTATTATTATGCTGCAAATAAAAGAATGGATTTGGAAGAATAAATGCAGATGGTATTATTATTATCTGAGACCGCCAGGGAGTCAAGGACTCATTGAGGGAGGCTATAAATTACCCAAACCAGCTATCATACCTACCCTTAAATTCATTCACACTAGATGCACTCACTACCCCTAAGGGCAAATTATTCCATTCATTCACTCACTGTTCTCTGGGAGAAAAACCTAGCTCTTATCCGTTTCTTGACTGTGAACAAACTTAACTTCCATGGATGCTCCCACGTACTCTCTCTCCACCTTCCATATAACAAAAAATTTCATCAGTCGATATCTTATAACACCCATTCAAACGTTTATAGAACTCTATCATATCACTCCTTTCTCCTATAAACTAGAGTTTGCAATCTGTCTTCATAATCTAACTCCATAATCCAGAAAATTACTTCCTTAGATGTCAAGGTTCGCTTCAACATTGCAATTATCCTGAGTTGTGTTTGCAACTTTTGCTATGTGACCTTTGAACTTGTTCTGCTAAAATAATATGCCACTAGAACTCTAATCACACCAATGTGCATAATTTTACACTTAAACTGACAGCCATTTTTTTCGTTTCCCCAAATTTCCAGCCTATTCAAATCATTTTATAACTGCTGAATATCAGTAGCATCCCTGATTGCCCTGCCTATCTTTGCATCATCAGCAAACAATTGCACATTTGATGTTAGATCCTGTCTGATGTCATTAATGTATAGATTGAACAGTAATGGCCCAAGAACTGAACTCTGAGGTACACCACTGGTCACCTTAAATCTAGCAGATTCACACCATTGTATACCACTTTTTGATATCTGTCTGTCAACCATCCCCTGATCCAAGTCAAGAGTTTATATTCCGATCCCATATTCTCCAGTTTATGCAACAGCCTTTTGTGTTATCCTGTCAAATACCATAGAAAAATCCAACATTATCATGGTGTAGTCATTCCCTTTATCCAACTTGGCCATTGCAAATTGCTAAAATTTGTTCTCCCATGCTGTTCCTTGCAGAATATAGCATGTTTGTCTACCCATTTCTGTATGCGAGTTCTTACCAACTTCTCTTAAAATCTTCACTACACACTAGAGATACTGATAGGTCAGTAGTTAGACACTTCAGTTTTTGCACCACCCTTGTACAATGGAACTATCATACATTCCTTCCATTCCTGTAGTATCATTCCTGAGCTGAGACTCAAGTTATACAAACATGTGAAAGGCGTAGCCAATTTAGCTGAACATTATGCAAGTGACTGATGCAGAAGTGATTGTTCAACTAATGAGCAGCCAATTTGCTAAAAGCTATCAACCTGGTGTATGCAACATTGAACCCACCTCTACCTTTTCACCATCTAAGGAAATTCGTGTGGTTGAGAAGGAAGTAACAGAGCTGTTGCACAAGCTGAATAAAAATTCTGCAATAGGAACTAATGGGCTATCAGCATAGATGCTAAAAGTGTGTTCAGCTGAACCCTTGACCAGGCTATATATATATATAATTTGAGTCTCAAAGCAGGAAAGATTCCATAGAAGTGGAAAGAATGTATGGTAATCCCATTGCACAAGGGTGGTGCAAAAACTGATGTATCCAACTAACAACCAATCAGTACCTCAGGAGAGGTGAAGATTTTGGAAAAGTTGGTTAGGGCTCACATTCAGAAATGAGTTAACAGAGAATCTCTACTTTCAATGAACAGCATGGGTTTACTAAGGAAAGGTCATGTTTTTAGCAACTTGTTCACATTCTATAATAATGTTACCACTGAACTAGACAATGGGAATGGATATACCATGATACTTTTGGAATTTGCCGTTTGACACAATACAGCATGGAATACTGTTGCATAAATTAGAGAATATATATATAGGCTTGGATTATAAACTATTGGCATGGATAAGAGGATAGCTGACTGACAGATATCAAAAAGTGGTATGTGGGGGGGGGGAGATGCATCTGTAATATTCAAGGTAACCAGGGTGTGTGTGTGTGCGCTTCAAAGATCTGTCCTTGGTTCATTGTTATTCAATCTGTACAGTAATGACAATGGGAAGGATGTGATATACAGGTATTTGCGGATGATGCCAAAATAGGGTAATTAGGGATGCTGCTGATATGCAGTACTTGCAGAATGATTCGAATAGGCTGGAATTGTGGGAATGTGAAAATGGCTGTCATTTCAATGTTAATAAATGCAAAGTCGTACTTTGGTGTGATTAGATATCCAATGTCATATTATATTGGTGGATTATGCTTCAAGAAATTGACCATGTTAGGGATCTTGGAGTTTCAGTAGACAGGCAGTATGACCCTTAAACTTCAAACGATTGTATGATTTTACAATAGGATGTATGATTACATCCTATTGTAAAAATTGTAAATACAACTCAGAGAATAATGGCAATGCTGAAACAAACCTTGACATGTAAAGATGAAGTCATTTTGCTTGTTTGCAAGGCTTTGATGAGAACTCACTTGGACTACAGTGCACAGGTCTGGTCTCCTGGTTTCCATGTAGATTCTGATACTGTGAAGAGAGTGCAAGTCAGAGTGTCAAAAATGATATCAGGATTGTGGAATACAAATTATGAAGATTATATGTCAGCAGCCTACAAATTATTGAAAATTTGTAGCCTGCTGACACTAGGAAACAGGAGAAAGAGGGTTGATATGACTGAGACTTATGGACTTCTGAAAGGGTTATACAGAATTTCAGTAGATGAAATTTTTAATTTTATGGAGGGTGGGGACATGAGAGCATCCATGGAAGTTGAGAATGAATGCTTCAAGAAGGGGGGGTTAGGGCTAGATTTTTCTCTCATAGAGTAGTGCATGATTAGAATGGATTGCCATTGGATGTTCTGTGTGCAAGTAGTGTGAATGAATTCAAGAACAGGTATGACAGTTGGTGCAAATAGTATGGTCTCCCTCAATGAGTTCCTGACTCCCTGGAGGTCTCTCTTAATAATGATAATAATAAAATGCATAAGCTCAGAATTTATGTGCTTCCTACTTTTCCCCTTATTTTCCCTCCATTTTTTCAAAAATTCCTAACTATTACTTGTAATACCAATTAACCAGAATGTTAATAATAATAATAATATAATTCACCATCTTTTTTTTATCCCCCTTTGTCAACTGATGGAAAGGGATAAGATGTTGCAAGGGTAAGGTTGTGCATCAATGATTTTCTCAGGAGTTTGTATCAGAACACTTCTCCAGTTTCAATCAAAAATATACTGTGTATAAGCCAAGTATCCCCCCACCCCTTACACACACACGTGTAACACAAATGCTCAGGTTCAACTTGAGTGGTGAAGAACTCACCAATATGAAAACCAACTTTCTGTCACCAATGGACAGAAAGTTGGTTTTCAATGTAACTAATCACATGCACACATGAATTAATATTAATTAATTATTAATAATATTAATATATGATAGTTGGCTAATATAATATATAATATAATATGAGCCAACTATTATACAACATTGAATGCACCAGTTCTTGTCTGCACTAAAGCTAAGCAGTGTTTGGCTTGGTCAGTATTTGGGATGGAAACTGGGTGTAGTTGGCTTAATTATTTTTGATTTTTGGACACCAGGTGATGCGTATTGGATAGACTATGTGATCATGAGCTCGCACCTAAGTCATTGTTTTAATATTGATTTAATGATAATTTGATAAATACTGATTGTAGTATTCATGTGTATGACTGTGTGATTCAGTGAGTTTATTTATTTTGATATATTTATACCATGTATGATATATAAACTGTGTTATTCATGGTGTCTATGTGAACAAGAGCATTGGTGGCCAAGATATTATCGTGTAAGGGGTTTGACATGGGGGAGTTTGTGAAATGCAGTGTGTGTGCTATGTATTTGTTACCCAGAGAAAATGAATTATAGTATGAGAGCGGCAGTGGAGAGCGAGTATGTTGTAGATGTTTTATGAGCCAGAAATGCAAGTGTTGTCGGAAGTGAGAGAATGATGTAGCAGAAGTTAGTACTGAAAGTACTGGAGCGAATGGAGTTCCGGATTGAAACGATGGTGAAAGAGAGTATAAATAAGGCGATTGAAAGTTGCGGTGGCAGAAATTCCAGACAATGCAGAAGACCTGAATTAAGAAATGGCTTGCATCCCTGTAGTCCTTCACAGGACAAAGCACGAGATTGAAAGGCAGCAGGAACAGAAAAAAAACAAGGGGTCCAAAGCCAAAAAGAAAATTAAGTTTTAAAAGTGGAATACCGTGAGTAGACATATCGATACAAAATTAATAATGGAAAAAACTCACATACAAAGATTATTTAATAGTATAATTTTCGCCTGTGTGTCACAGGCATCTTCAAATATTTACATATTTACAAATCAGCTAATCTTTCCTTACTTTTTATTGTATTGATTTTTTTATTATTTATTATTTTTTTATTTTTTTAGGAAAGTTATTGACGGGTGTAATTTACAATAAATGTATATTTTTTCAAAATTCCAAAAAGCATGACACCTTATATATGACAATCCCCTACCTTTGGTATGTCACGAATAAACAAGAGAAAGAGAGTAAGCAGATAATTTTTTATGGTGATTCTATGATGGGGAGGGAGTACTTCGCGATAGCACTACAAAATCTTGTTTTGCTGTAATTCTGACAGCATTACAGTAGCAATGTTGTCAGAATGTAGACAGGGAAAGTGAAAGAATTAATTGATTTGACCCAAGAGGTGAGAAGTATTGCATGAGGGAAGATGTGAAAGAGTTATTGGAAGAAGCAAAAAAGAGCGAGAGGGTGACGTTTGTAAGTGTGCTGTCACACTATGATAGAGGTGAACTAAGAAGGAGGGTAATAATAGCTAATGAATCAATACACAGATTGTGCAGAAGGAATGATGTAGAGTTTGTGGACCTATAGCCTGAGTTTGATAGACATAAAGATTTGTACAATGCTGATGGACTGCACTTAAATGGGAGGCAGACCCAGAAGTGGTGATACTAAGGCAGAAGCAATGGAGAGGTCATGTTTACTTATACGAGTTGCCAAAAGGTGTACCACCTTATTAATTTACTCTGGATTTAGAGAAAGATGTCAGAAGTTTATTTTCCACTTGGTTATTTGTATAAGTAAATATGACCTCTCCATTGCTTCTGCCTTAGTATCACCACTTCTGGGTCTGCCTCCCACTGACGAGACCTCAATGAAGGTTGAAACCGGTCTGGGTAGTGGCCCTTCCCTTAATGCATAGCATTATACATGTCTGCAAGATGTGTTTTGCATTATGGGAGATACTGAGATAAGGAGTGATGAGATCTTGATCCACCTTTGCTACGAGTTGCCTCAGTCCTGAACTACTTCAGGCGCAAACTTTGTTTGCCTACACCTGGGTAAAGGATTAAATTAAATTTATTATAGTCTAACCAAGTGGAAAATAAACTTCCAACATCTTTCTCTAAATCCAGAGTAAATTAATAAGGTGGTACACCTTTTGGCAACTCGTATAAGTAAATATGACCTCTCCATTGCTTCTGCCTTAGTATCACCACTTCTGGATCTGCCTCCCATTGACGAGACCTCAATAAAGGTCGAAACTGGTTCGGGCCTGGCCATGAGAGGCTCTGCTTGGGGGTAGGTTTTTGCCTGTCTCTGAGTGGGGCCACTGCTGAGATTATGGCTCTGCTTGGTGGTGGGGATGAGCCTGCCACTGGGTAAAGCGAATGCTGAGAAGTTCTTCTCGGTGATGGGGCGAGCCTGTCACTGAGTGGAACAATGCTGAGTTGGCGATTTTTTGGGATCGTCTTATTTTTAGAGCCTGCTTCACCTATACAAAGGTCGAAACCGGTCTGGGTAGTGGCCCTTCCCTTAATGCATAGCATTATACATGTCTGCAAGGCGATGTGCTTTGCATTATGGGAGATACTGAGACAAGGAGTGATGAGAGCTTGGTCCACCTTTGCTACGAGTTGAATCAGTCCTGAACTACTTCAGGCACAAACTTTGTTTGCCTATGCTTGGGTAAAGGATTAAACTAAATTTATTATAGTCTAACCAAGTGGAAAATAAACTTCCAATATACTAACAAGCAGAGATAAGGGAGTTATCATTCCTCTTTTTAAAGTCTTGATAAGACCACATCTATATTAATATACTCAGGTCTGGTCATCTGGGTTTCTTGGGCCTGAGGAAGTGGTAGAGAGGATCTAGAGTGAGTGTGTGTGTGGAATGCTCCTTATGAGGAGAGATTGAGGATTTGTGGATTGTAAATGTCGGTTAATAAGCAAAAAAAAAAAAAGGGGGAACATGATAGAAACATTTAAGTTACTTAAAGGCTTTTATAGGATGCAAGGGAAAAGTTTCAGCATTTGGCTAGTGGAGGCAGAACAAGAGGTTCTTAGACATTCGGTAAGAGTATGGTAAGCAAGGATGTGAGGACTAAATTTTTTCTTTGGAAAGTGGGAAATGAATGGAATGGGTTATTTGAGTGTCAATTGCAAGCGCTTTGACTTATAATAGTTTCAAGGAGAGGTATGATGCTGCTAGACTATCAGAAGACAGGCTGTTATAGATTTGATTCTAGTTGCTGAGCTGAGGAATTTTTCTAGGCATTTTGTTTGCTATTTCCCTAGTTATTTAGTCTTTGGAGCAGGAGAATATGGGTTTTCTTCTGGAAACTGAAGTTTTTAACCTTGCTTCTGAGAAAAATTGACCACAGAACTATTTTAGACAATAACACAAGTTTTATGGTTTAGAATCACTGATGCCTGCTGTACTTTTGCCACATTGCCTTTAAAAATCATTGATATATATATATATGTGAGCTCACTTTTTGGTGATGACTAATGATGTAGACTGGCTGTCCAACTATTAGTTCACAGCCTACTCCATTTGGCAGAATAAAAAAGTGTTAGAGAATTTCTTTTATTTGATGTAATATAGATATAAGCGTAGATTACTTATAATCTATGTATCTATGTTAGTAGCCAGCAGCTCTTTAACACAAAGCTCATTTACAAGTACAATATAGAAGAACAATTTGTGCCAAAATGCATAATGGGGGAGGGGAGTTAATTTGAAACAAATGAATTCTTGAATTCATTTAAAAGAAATCTTTTAAACGCATTGTACAATATGAAAAATTAAGATAAAGCAAAATATAAAATTAAATAGTAGTAGATACAACTACTAATATTACTACTAGTATACTCATACTATCATCACTATTTGAGTAATAAAGATAACATTACATGCTGTTTGGTGCAAGACCAAGGTTAATTGGATGCTGCTAGAGATCTGGATCATCTGAAGAAAATTGTAAACTGCATAGACAGGTAAATTCATGGATATATAGAAGACTATAATTATGAGTCATTTCAACTATATAGATTGGAGGGAGGTGAGGGAAAGAGGATTTTTACAGTTACTGAGGAGTAACTACCTTAAGCAGAATATGAGGGAAGAAACTCACAATGCAAAAATGCTGAGACTAGTAATAGCATTTGGAATCTCTCTCTCTACTTCAGCTGACTATTATGCTTCTGATTAGTAGACAGATCATGCAGTTTTGACTTGGATGGTGATAGATCATAGAGCTTTGGTGAAGAAGGGATATATGTGGTAGTAGGCATGTGATTATAGTAAATTCAGAAGGCAACTTGAAGCAGTGTCCTGGCATGAGAAACTGCATGGTAGTGGACTTAGCAGTGCATGGGAAGGCCAAAGGAGATCAAAGGAATCAATGTCTATCTCCTTGAGTTAGAACGATAAATTGCATGACAATTAAATAGGAGAATAAAACTTTAATGCAAGAGTATCATAAATAGAAAATGTTGTGGATCCATTGGAAGAAGTTTGATGCCAAGCCCAAGAGTAACATAAAAGGCAGCCTACAAGATTGAGAACCATGATGACAAAGGAGAAATCAGACTAGCAGAATAGACCAATGAAAATCAGAGAGAATAATTTTCACTGTTTAGCAAGTAAAAAGAATAATGATCATGGATGAATAACCTTAGTGAATGCTGCTAACAGGTAGAAAAGTGTCATTACAAATAGATGAGTCATTGAGTGATTATTTTAGTAAGGTATACATACCAGACTTGACCCATTAGCTCCCTGGATGCCGGGAGTGGACTTGACAAACTGGATAGCAGTGGATGGCTTAGAGGTATTAAAGCTATTACAAGAACTTGATTTAAATACAATGGTGGGAATGGATAGAATATTGGTACAGATGATGAAAGAATATGAAGAGAATCAGCAATGTTTTTGGTCTCAGCAGGAGCACAGTTCTTAATGAGTGGAAAGAGGGCAAGGCAATTCCATTATTATAAGGATTGAGCTAGGTCTGAAGCAACCAACTACAGACCAATCAGTATAATAAGGTACACATCCAAAGATGTGTATCTAAGGGTACACATCCAAAGGTGGGCAGATAGCTCCTCTATGGAGGATAGCATGGCTTTGTTCAAGATAGGTCTTGCTTTAATCTGCTCAAATTCTGTATTACGATGAGAACAGAGTTGGATAGAAATAATGGATATATCACAATACTTCTGAATTTTGCTAAGATATTTGAAGATTCAACATTAGGCTGTTACACAAATTCTAAGGGATGATTTTGCAAAATAAGCTTCTGATGTGAATAAGAGAGAGTGGCTGACAGGTATCAAGTATCAGAAATTTGATGCACGGAGATGCCAAGTCTAAGAGAAAGAAGAGAGTAATCAGTGGAGTACTTCTGAGGTTCTCTGGTTGGGATATTGTTCAACCTGCATATTAACAATATTGAGGATGGTTTAGAGGGTAACATCCAGTTATCTGTTGATATGCAACTGAGCCTACATAGCTCAGTTGATTTAGATGAACTTTTGTTTGGAAAGACCTAAGTTTGAATCCCATCTATAATGCAAGGAACCTTTATCAGGTGTTTTCAATCAAATGGTGGTGAGTTAGCTCATCTCATATGGAGAGTTTTTTCCTCCTGGAAACTTGGAATTTCATCCCTCAAAATAAGCAAACCACCCAGAAGAACACGTGGAATATACAGACATAGGACACTACAGTAATAAGGATTAACCACTCTATTCCATCAGATTTGGTTTTGGATGCCTGCACAGTCAGGTGGATCTATGTGTGAGCATGAATCAGGAAGGAAGAGAGATCCCCCTGAAACAAACATTGTAAAGGGAGGGTGGATCTTATAATATAGATATAAGTGACATTTTGCAATTATTTTTGTAGTAAATAAATGGCATATAGTGAGTTTTTGGAAAGTGCTTCCACTGGAGGGGGGAAGGGGTTGAGTGCATCTTCAGTGAATACATTCAAGGAAAGATATCCATAGAAAACAGGTCTTTCCAGTGATGTACTGGAAAACATAACACAGGATTGCTATATTATCCCAAGATATAATATGAAAGCAAATTTGAAGAAGCATGTGAGGCTGTCATCAAATAGCCCACTGTGAATAAAAACAACACTCAGAATTTCAAACATTTGCTCTGCACACAACCATTCAGAGGGCCATTAAGTGTCAAGGATTCCTGTAATTTCAATTGTTAATAGCATACTGAGATCTTATATGTAGTGTTCTGTTTGAAACCCACAACCAGAATGGCAGGCTGACCTTAACCCCTCTCTCTCTCGCTCTCTCTCTCCCTTTCAGTGTACATTAATTGTCCTTGTAATATTTTAGGCTCAATAACCGTTCATCACCAAGTAATTTAGTTCTATATGAATCTAATTAATGCTGTGATATTATAGTTAATCCCATCTACAAATCTTCTGTGTCTGTTAATTACATGTATTCTCTGGCTGATGAGATGGATAATCCTGCTACTTCAGTATGAAACTAGCTAACCTGCTTTCACTTAATAAGTCCTTATAATGGTACTTTTATCCTAGATAGGATTTGAACCATGATCTTACAACCCTGAGGACATGATTGTTATTGTCCTTTAGGGTCACTCAGTGAGATTAAGAGTGATCTTGTAGATTACTCTGTTTATGGAGAGGTATTCCTGCACTTAAACATACCTTAATAAACGTCGATACTGGTCTGGGTAGTAGTGGCTCTTTCCATAATGCATAGTATTATACGTGTCTGTAAGAATATGTGCCTTGCATTATGGGATACTAAGGCAATTGATGTGAAGTCATTAGCCCAGTCGTGAAGTTTTTCACGTGCAACTTTTGTTTGCTTACACTTGGATAAAGGATGAAACCAAGTGAAAAAAAACTTTCAACAACTGGCTCTAATCCAGAGTATTTTAGTAATAAGGTATGACACCTTTTGACTACTTGTATATGGGAAATATATGACTTCTGCATTACTTCAACCTTGGAATCTCTTTTGGGTCTAGCTCTCATCAGTGAGAGCCAGAGCCAGACCCAAAAGGTGAGACCTCAATAAAGGTTGAAACTGGTCTGGGTAGTGGCCTTTCCCATAATGCATAGCATTATACATGTCTGTAAGGATATGTGCCTTGTATTATGGGATACTAAGGCAACTGATGTGAAGTCATTAGCCTATATACACAAGTAGCCTAGTTGTGAAGTTACGTGACAAGCAAACTTTGTTTGTTTACAGTTGGATGAAGGTTGAAACCAAGAATATAATTTCTTGGCATCTTTAACTTATAGTATAACCAAGTGATAAAACTTTCAACAGCAGGTGAGCTAACTGTTTATTCAGGAGATGATTCAAAGCATCATGGGGTAGCTATGATACTGAGAAAAGATCAGGCAAGAGCTCATCGTGATTATTATCCCATTAATGACAGGATGCTTTTTATTAAACTTGGAGGCTCACCTGACCATTTTGTTAATCATGGTTGTTTATGCACCCCCACACAGATAGACCTGATGAAGAGAAAGTGAGGAGTTCTATGAAAATCTACAGACTATTTTGGACTGCCTACCAAGGAGAGATGTTCTTGTCATCTTAGGGGACTTTAATGGAAAAGTGGGAAAAATTATGATAGTTAGGTCTGAGTGAGGAAGGTCTGGTCTAGGAGAATGTAATGCCTGTGGAGAAAGACTATTGGAATTTGCTCATACACCTGCTTCCAGAAATACCCCCAAACCTATACTTGGACATCAAACATTAATAGGTCAAAGCACCAGATTGATTATGTCCTGGCACTCCAACAGTGGAATGGAATGGAATAGAAGAGAAGCATCTTTGATGTGATACTTGTCTTGAGGCAAACTGTGATACAGACCATCAGCTAGTAAGAGGCAATGTAAGACTTACTCTCTGATCAAGTTAGGCCTGTTCCATCAGACTGGATGTCAGGGTAATCCATAGTGGATTCACTGAAGAAACATCAAAATTCCATTTTGATGTTTCTTTCCAAATTGAATGTTATCCAAGACAGGAATGTAGAACTGGAAATCAAAAATAAGTGGAAAGAGTACTATGAAGAACTGTACAGTAGAGAAGAAATATGGAAGAGTCTCTTACCAGGAGAATTTTGATTTAGAGCCACTTCCATGGCATGAGGTTGAAAAATCAGTTAAAGAGCTTAACATGGCTCCAAGTGCATATGGAATCTCAGGAGAGTTAATTAAGGCCACAGGGGATGGAGGAATAAGTGTTTCATAGATTGATTATGAGGATATGGGAGATAGGATAACGGTCCTAGAGACTGGAGGGAGTCAGTATTCATACCATAGCACAAGAAAGAAAGAGTACTGTGAGGAACTACAGAACTATTAATTTAACTCTCATGCAAGCAAGATTTTATTAAGATAATTCTAAACAGGATTGAAGCTTAAGTTGAGGAACAAGCAGGTTTCAGGAAAGGCAAGGGTACAAGAGATCAGATTCTTTGCCTTATACAAATCATTGAGAAGTATAAAAAGTTGGATGACTTCCTTTGGTAATGTGTTTTCCTAGACTACTCCAAAGCTTTTGATTGTGTTTTGTATGTCAAATTGTGGAAGATAATGGAAATAATGGGTTTTTCCTCAATACATTATTAGGTTGATAACTAACCTGCACAGTGAACAAGAAGCCATGGTAAGAACAGATGTTGGATTAACTGATTGGCTTCAAGTAAGAAGGAGAGTTAGGCAATAATGTAATGTCTACTTTCTCCTCATCTGTTTAGTATCTATGCTGAGAACATCATGCATGTAGCATTGGATGAGCTTAAGACAGGAATTAGAATAGGTGACAGATTGGTCAGCAATCTGAGGTGTGTGCAGTACTTTTTTTTTTGTAATGACAGGGAAGAATTAGGACAAATCCTTGACAGAGTTAATGAGATCAGCAAGAACAAGCTGATCTTGAGAGGACTTAAACTCAAAATTGAGAGGACTTGAACTCAACTCTAGCAAGACAAAAATTATGATTCTCAAAGGAAATATAGAGAAGCTCCTGAGAATCGAGTGTACCTTAATGGAGAAATAATTGAGAAGTCAGCAAATTCAAGTACTTGGGATCTATCATTAATGCGAAGAATTGTTCAGAAGATTAGAAAGGGTTAAAACACCAGTCATAGATATCTAACATCTGGAAGGTGGATCTATCTTTCTCTCTCCCTACAGGAACAAAACTGAGGAATATGGATGTAGCTATTTTTTTTCAGTAGCAACTTATGGATGTGAAACTTGGAACCTAAAAAATCTAAAAGGATAACTGCTTTTGAGATGTGGTGTTATAGGAGACTGTTGATGACCTCATATACTGAAAGGTGGACAAATGGATGAGTTCTGGAAAGGTGGAACTTTAAGACTCTTTAAGGGTACTGACAAAAGAAAGTTGAAATACAGGATGATTATAATTAAAGTTCACATTTCAAAAGGCTGTAACTGGGCAGCTACTCAGTGGAATGATTTAATGTTTAACATGATGACGTATGGCAATGGAATTTTATTTTGCACAAAAACCGATGTTAGTTCTAAAAGTTGCTACTAAAGCAATACATGCCACTACAATACATGTAAATTACGTAAGATACCCCTAGTATGTAGGGAAATGCTACAACCACACTATTTAAGCAAATGACAAATGCCCCAATGACATATGCTTCAAAAGAAGCTTCTATAAAAGCAGGTAGCTGAGGAATGCATCAGTTCATTGCCTGTGAATTGACAATGTGTTAAAGCACTATGTCAACATTACCAAAGGAGATCATGTGCTTCCCATGAAGTTGTTTAACCAAAATAACAGCTGTGCCTTGACATCATTGCAAAAGTTCAGAACATTAAAGGGATTAAAAATGAATCCTATGACTGCAAATGGTTTACACAAAACGAACCTGTCTCTTCAAAATGGAAATTTGAAGAGACAGGTTCCTTAGATGTCAAACCTGGCAGAGGACTGAATGACAGACAGTGGAGGAAATAGCCACAGTGTTAGAAGGTGGATGGCAAATGTTGTAGGAAGCAGCAGCGCACGGTATGTGTTGCATAGTCTTTAGACAAACTCGTAAACACAGTTCACAAAGTTATAATAAGATAAATTCTGAATTATTATCCTTACAAGATTTCCCACATCTAACAATTGCTTAGTCCGGAACAGGGTCTACGAGAAGCTTGGTTGAACAGCAGGAAGGAGTGATGACAAGAGGCCATCCCTGGAAGTTATGAAAGGAAACTGTGAGCAAGAGGGTGAGGAGTGGTTTCTTTGCATGGAGGGTGGTTGAGCTGTGGAATGCATTGCCTGATGGAGTGGTGAGGGCGAGAACGGTCAATGAGTTTAAGGAGTGGTATGACAGACTTTGTGTTTCTTAGGGGGGGGGGACCTCCCCTCGATGAGTCTTGACAGACTTTATGTTCTTAGGAAGGACCTCCCACGATGAGTCTTTTGACTCCATGGAGGCCTGAATAATAATAATAATTTGCCCTGCAGTTTCTTGCTCTCAGACTGAACTGGATGATGACTGGCATGGAACATTTTCTGGACTGACAAAGCTCATTTCCATCTAGACTGTACTGTTAATGCTCACATGTGCAGATGGGCAACAGCAATTCCACACGTCATACAACAGATTCTACTTCATTCCCCAAAGGTCACTGTTTGGTGTAGTTTTATAGTGGAATTCATTATCGGACCTTTCTTTTTTGAGGAGCTTGGTCCTGCTGGTCTCGTTACTTGCACTGTTAATGACCAGTGATATGCATCTCTCTCTTAGCCAATCAGGTGATTTCAATACTTCAACATTATCAGTACCTGGATTCAGTAGTTTTTATGCACAATGGTGTCCCTCCTCACATCACTACCTATCAAACAGTTGCTTCAGATACATTTTACCAAGGACAGAATCATCAGCTGCCATTTTTGTACAATGTGGCCAGTGCGCTTCCCAGATCTGAACCCTTGTGACTTTTTGCTGTGGGGACATCTCAAAGATGTTATTTATCATGGACACATAACCAACTTAGTGGACCTCAAGACCAGCATTACATGCCATATCCACACAAAATGTTCTGTGGTTGAGATGCACGCTCAACCACAGATCATTTTGAAACTATGTTCTGTGGTTGAGCATGCAATTTTGTGATTTCAGCACGTTATCGACAATGGAGGACAGCATATCAAACATGTTGTTGTGTAACTGCACAATGTGAAGGTGTACCCTACATTTTGTGATGTTTTGAATTACTCACTATAGTACTGCAGTGCCATGTATCACCCTAGTGGCAACTTTTAGAACTAACATTAGTTTTTGTGCAAAATAAAATTTTATTGCCACACACATCATGTTAAATATTAAATCGTTCTACTGAGTAGTTACCCAATTACAGCCTTTCAAAATGCAAACTTTAATTGTAATCACCTTTGGGTGCATTGAAAGAATGGAAGGAAGAATTCTCAAAACAGTAATAGAAGGTAAAGCTTTTGGAAAAAGAGGAAGTGAGGGGGATAGATGGTGCGACTAAGTCTTAAGAGAGTTGGAGCCACTAGCAAAGCATACAGCAGGACCTGGTGAGGACTCATATGGCACATTACCAAGGAGCAAAGTGATTACAGCATCTGATGATGTCCAGTGAAACTATGGATGGAGCTGTACTACATTACGATTCTAGGCAACTAAACTAGCAAGTATGTTCCAGTTATAAGCTTAACTCCCAGCCTAATTATAAATTATCCTTTATAAAGCAATGGCCCTTTTGAATGACAGTTAAATAATTTTTTTTTCCCCCTCCATGAGATTTCAGGTTATTATGGATTACTGTGGTTATATTTTATATCATAGTCATATTGTCAGCTTACCGTAATGCCATGTTAAATTGATTTCTGTTCATTTATATATGCATATATATTACATGTGAATCCTAACCATGAAAAAAGTGTAAGCCTATCATATATTATTACCAAGGGTATGCCAAAGATTAGATGATGTGAAAAATAGGTAACCTGATTGAGCACATCATGAAGACCAAGATGAGAAAGTAAAGAAAATTTGGAGGAGCCATATCACCAGGAAAATTTCAATTTGGAACTTCCTCCTTAACTTGTACAGTGAGCAAGTAACCATGGTAAGAACAGGTGTTTGATTAACTGATTGTCTTCAGCTTGGCAAGGGGGTTAAGGTAAGGTTGCCTATTTTCTTCTCACTTGTTTAGTACCTATGCTGAGGACATCATGCATTTATCACTAGATGAGCTTAACACAAGAATTAGAATAGGTGGCAGCTGATCAATAATCTGAGGTACATTGATGATAGCATACTCCATTCTAATGACAAGGAAGAACTAGAATGAATCTTTGACAAAGTTAATGAGATCAGTAAGAACAAAGGACTTTAACTCAATCCTAGCAAAACAACGATTATAGTTCCCAAAAGAAATATAGACAGGGAAGTTCCTGAGAAACAGGTGTATGCACCTTAAAGGAGAAAGATTTGAAGAACTCAGCAAGCTTTGGTTTGGGTACCTGGGATCCATTATTAATGCAAAGAATTGCTATTCAGAAGACATCAGAAGAAGATCAGGAATGGCTAAAACAACAGTCAGAGATGACCCGCCTAAAATCTGGAAGGATGGATCTATCTCCACAGGAACTAAGTTAAAAAATTCTGGATACGGCTATTTTTTCGACAGCGACTTATAGATGATATTTAGAACCTAAAGATGTCTGACAGAAAAAGGATAGCTGCTTCTGAGATGTGGAGTTACAGAATTCAAGGGAATTATACTGAAAGGCTGTCAAATGAACTGGTGCTAGAAAGGATCAGTAGAACTTTAAGGCTCCTTGACAATATTGACAGGAGAAAGCTGAAATACTTTGGACACAAAACTTTTCAAAACAGTAATAGAAGGTAAAGTTCCTGGAAAAAGAGGAAGTAGCAAACTCTCAATAAGATGGATGGTATGATTAGCTTCTGAGAGTTCAAGCTTCCAGAAAAGCATTATGCACCTGATTATGTCCAGTGAAACTATGGAAGGATCTGTACTACACAGAGATGTCGTGAGGAATTTTGGCACCTATGGCCAGGAAAGAAGATTGTGCCATTCTAAAAAAAAAAACTTTAAAAATCTAAATTTTTGTGCCTATGTAAAATTAGCACCTATGGCTGGGGCCACATTGGCCATAGCCTCACTACGCTTCTGGTACTACAATAGGATTCTAAGGAAATAAGAGATGTAGTGTCACAGAAGGTTGTTGAGGATATTATATACTGAAAGGCAGTCAACTGAATGGGTGCTAGAAAGGATCGGTAGAACTTTAAGGCTCCTTAAAGATATTGACAGAAGAAAACTGAAATACTTTGGGCACATTGAAAGGATGGAAGAAGAACCTCTCAAAACAGTAATAGAAGATAAGATTCCCAGAAAAAGAAGAAGAGGTAGGCCCTCAATGAAGTGATTGGTCTTCAGAGAGTTGAAGCCTCCAGAAAGGCATAACAACAGGAGCACCTGGAGAGGACTGGTGTGAGACATCTCTGAGGAACAGGGTGACTATATAGCATCTGATGATGCTATATAGTCTCTATGAATGGATGGATGAGGGCCAAGAATGCTTTCAAATAAAACATTCTTGATCTTCTGACTGAGGAATTTTTATATAGCTTTCTCTTGTTTTGCTTTTAATTGAAAGAAAGAAAGTCAGCTGATCTCACACAGAGCTAGCAATATTTTTATATCCCAGAAACTTGGATTTTTCCTCCTACAAATGAATGTGAGAACATAAGGCCAATGATTGATGAATGGGTAAGAAAGCCTGTACAGATCACTGGGATCTGAGGGCCTGACTGTATTGCATATGTTTCTGTCTTTATTGATAGTATCATTATAGTTGGTCTGCACTTGTTTAGGGATGGATTAATTTTTTTTTTTTTTTATCAGGGCCAACCTCTCCCTTCTCTTTCATTATCCCTGAACAAAGATAGTTAATAGACAAACAATAAATTTTTGCAGGGCCAACACCAACAAAGCAAGTATACTTGAGGTGGCATTCCATCAATATAAAGAAACATTTTTTTAAAATCTTTGATAATTATAATTTGGTAAGTAATTATATTAAAATAAAAATCACTACATTATTTGGAACAATTTTGGAACAAATTTGGAACAAATAGAGCATTTGTATTTCATGAAATACAAATGCTCTATTTTATTTATTTTTTAATTAGATGTAAAAAAAATGCAAACATCAACAAAAAAAGGGAGGGGGCTAAAATTTTTTTGCTTGGGATAGCAACACCTTCAAGGGAAAAACGGAATTGTATAAACGTAATGGACTGCATTTAAATAAATGTGGTGCAAATCAGCTAGAGAGAGAGATAATTACTAGAAGTGAGTGTAATGAATGATTTGAACAAAGGTTCAGAAGAAGATAGATGTATGTGAAAGAGCAAACAAGCTGAACAGGTCAGACCAAAGTGTTTGTGAATGGAGAGGAGAGTAGTGGGAAAATTGGAATGTAAGATGAACAGGGAAATTGGGGGAGGAGTCGGGGAGGACAGAAATCTAGGTATCGCAATAGTCAGCACAGGAATGGAGTGCATGGGAAGTAGTTCAGTCTGGGAAGATATATAGAAAAAAAGGGGCATTAGCAGACTGGTGACCAAAATAGGCCTGGGAAATTACTTGAGAAATGGCTCATTATTTTGCAATTTTTAAATTAAAATGACAAATAATTAAAAAATAAAACATAGCAGACATTTAGATCTATTCACATGCCAGCCCACCTGGAAATAAAAATGAATTGGTATGCTTATTTATGAATGCCAGGAACATTAGAAATAAGGGAAATAAAATTGTTGTATTGAGTTTTTAATGGCACTTGTGACATACTAAAAGGTTAACATGTAGACACAATCATTAATGATAATAATTTATATTAATAAATTATTATTAATACTGTGCCTATGTGTTTCTAATAATCAATTGTTACATTGCAGATGGAAGGGTATGATGTTTTTTGTGAGGATAGGAAGGGCAAGAATAACGATACAAGATGAAAATGTGGGGAAAAAGAGCAACAGAGTCAAAAGGCTCAAATGATGCAGTGAGAAACTGTGGGAAGGAAAGCTGGAGGAACTAGGGACAAGCTTCCATGCTTATAAGGGAGATTTGTCGTCGTGATTGGCCGAGTGGTTACATAATCCACTCTCCAGCCAAACGGCTGGGGGATTCGAATCCTGCCATGGGCATGGATGTTTGTGATTGTCTGTGAAAATACTAGTGGTGGTGGGCAGTAGATGGTGTTGGTGTAGATAATGGTGGTAGTTGCAGCTCGCTGCAGTTGGTGAATTGAGTGGTGGAGACAGAGAGTTGTAGAGTAGGTGCCCCTCCCTCAATGAGTCTTTGGACTTCTTGGAGGTGTCACAAAATAATAATAATTATTATTATTATTATATATCAATACAAGGAGTAAATTAGGAATAAAGATGCAGTTAGTGGCCTTGATATAGTTTGTCATTCCAGTCATCAGTAAGACATAGTTAACAAAGGATAATATACTCACTGGAATAGAATATGATGGTATAGCATTTTATTTATTTATTTTTTTGAAAAGACAGAAAAGATAAAAGAGGAGGTGGAATATTACTGATGATCTCAGAAAAGCTGTATCCTCTCTGTGTGGAATGAGGAAAGCCATGAAAAAATGGCTTGAGGCCATCTGGTGAACTAGTGAGGCGAACATGAATTTTAGATATTTAGTGGGGTGTTGTGATAGGTCAGAAAATGTAGAGGGACACGATTCTGAAATGTGAGCAGGAGGTATTTGAGGAAATAAATAACCTGATGTTAATAAGGCGATAGGATTTGATGAAATATCACCACTCATCTTAAGAGAATGTTCCAGGGAACTGGCAGTAGCATTGGCATGCCTGTTTAACAAGAGTTTTGCAACAGCACAGGTTCCAAAGGAGTGGAAGGAGGGTAAGATTGTTCCACTGCATAAAGGTGGTGATAAGGCTATAGCTTCAAATTATAGAACGGTCTGTATATCTGGAGTTGTGGTGAAGGTCCTGGAGAGATTGGTGAGAAGTAGGATACAGAAATGGGTTGATAACAGCAGTATTCTCTGTGGTTATCAGCATGGGTTTGTTAAGGGGAGATCATGTTTCACTAACTTACTTATGTACTATAACAAGATGACAAATACCTTGGACAGAGGAAATGCATATACAGTGGTGTACTTGGATATTGCAAAGGCTTTTGATAGACTGCCACATGACAAGCTCTTAATTAAATTGAAAGAGATGGGATTGGATAACAGACTGCTGTGTTGGATCAGTGACTGGCTGTCAGATAGGTATCAGAAAGTTGTATATGAGGGTGCAGTATCTCAAAAGAGAAAGATCACCAGTGGTGTGCCACAGGGGTCAGTTTTGGGGCCATTGTTGTTCAATTTGTATGTTAATGATATTGGGTTGGATTTAACTAGTAATATCCAGCTGTTTGCAGATGATGCAAAACTGGGGAGAGCAATGCACAGTCAGGCTGATGTTAATGCCTTACAAGAGGACTTGAATAGATTGCATGAATGGGCAGGTAAGTGGAACTATCAGTTCAATGTTGTCAAGTGTAAGGTTTTGAGATTTGGTAAGCAACGATGGGATGCCAAGTATACACTTGGTCGGGAAACTTTAACAGAAGTAGAGGAGATGAGAGATCTAGGTGTGATGGTGGACAAGGACCTGAAATTCAGGGACCACATTGCACAGGTTGTGAAGACATCACGTCGAATAATGGCAATGATGTAGATAACCCTGACATGCAGAAATAGAGAGGTTATGATTCCATTGTATAAGGCCTTGATCAGGCCTCATATGGATTACTGTGCACAGATTTGGTCATTGGGTTTTCATGGTGATGAGGATATGTTGGAAAGGGTACAGAGAAGATTCACAAAGGTAGTCAGTGGTCTTTGGAATGTGGAGTATGAACTGATTGGGGGAATGTAAGTTGCAGAGCCTCGTGAATAGGAGGAAGAGGGGGGGGGGGTTATGATTGAGACATATAAACTGGTCGGGGTTGTTATCAGGTAGACATGGAAGAGATTTTTCATAGAATTGGAGAGGGAAGTAGAACAAGAGGCCATTGCTGGAAACTGTATAAGGAGGGTGTGAGCAAAGAAGTGAGAAGCAGGTTCTTTGCATGGAGGGTGGTTGGTGAGTGGAATGCGTTGCCTGAGTATGTTGTGGATGTGGACACATTGAATCAGTTTAAGACGCGGTTGGATGAGCATTGTATGCAATAGTGAGTACCTCCCACAATGAGTCTCTGACTCCATGGAGGTCAGGTGTGGATAATAATAATAATAATAATAACTATGGAAATAGGAAATAAGATGTGAGTATAAATATTGAATTCCTTGAGCTTCTTAAGGACAATTACCCTATGCAGCATGTGGTCAAAGCAACACTTAGTGCCTCTGACAATGATAACACAGAAGAACTTAACATGATTCCACCTGCTGGGGAGGACGATCACGTGGTTTTCATGGGCAGTGGCCAGGCAGCTACAAGCTTCATGGAATAACAGATGTATGGAATTGCAGATTTGGGGAGGACTATGATAAATTAAGGACACAGACTGATGACATGCTATGGCTTGATCAATTGAAGTGGAGAAAAGTCAGCAGTCGCTGGATCTTAGTAAAAAATTAGTTACTTACTTGTGACAGTGGCAGATAGTATTCTTAAGCTTAGGAAGATAAATAAAGTAGGATCGAAATGCAATATTCCCTTTGATGTTTGAAGGCCAATATGTGCATGATAAACATTGTGCACAAGTTTCCACTCTCAGACTCACTGCGTGCACAGGATCACCTAACCTGTGCTCATAAGCCACAAACTCTGGATTGATGATCCTACATGAAGATGATACTATACAAAGCATGACAGTTCAGTAAGCTGAAACTGAAATTGGCCTGACAGTTGAACAGGTTAGCCTTCCTCAAACGATGCTGTGATAGCGATATTATTCCTGCTTTTCTCAAATTTAAAGAAAAGTTACATTCAGCTAAAGCACATCATATTTACCAATGAGCAAGTTTAGTGCACCTAAGGGAACAAATTGCTGCTACTCGCATATAGCTCACCAAGTTATTATTATTATTATAAAAATCTCCTTGGAGTCAAAGACTAATTGTGGGAGGTCCTCTGTTATACACACAGTTTATCATACTGTGGCTTAAATATATTCACTGTCTCTGTGCTCACCACACTCTCAGGCGATGTATTCCAATCACTCACCACTCTCCATGCAAAAAACCTGTTCTTCACTCTCTTGCTCATGCTCTCCTTATACCGCTTCCAGGGCTTTATATACAGCTTTCTCTTGTTCTCTTCCTACCTTCACCCATTCTGTGCAAAATCTCCCCGACATTAATCTGATAATAACCTCTTAACAGCTTATATGTCTCGATGATATCCCCTCTTCTCCTTCTATCCACCAATTTCTGCAAATTGCATTTTGTCAATCTGTCTTCATACTCAACATTCCAGAGACCAGAAACCACCTTAACTGTCTCTGAACCTTTTCAATACATCTTTAGGTGAGGAGCTGTTTCTTTGCATAGAGGTGGTTGAAACGTGGAATGCATTGCCTGATAGAGTGGTGAGAGCAAGAACAGTGATAAGGTCAAGGAGTGGTATGACAGACTTTGTGTTTCCTAGGAAGGACCTCCCATGATAAGTCTTTTGACTCTATGGAGGCCTGAATAATAATAATAATAATAATAATCTTCATCTTTTTTGAAAACCAGGTGACCAAATCTGTGCACAGTAATCCATATGTGGCCTGATCAAAGCCTTATAAGGGAACCATAATATCCTTATTTCTATTAGTTAGTGCCCTCTGCATCATTCCCATTATCCGCTGTGTTGTCCTCACAATTTTAGTAACATGTCCCCAAAACTTTAGGTGATTGTTTACAATCACTCCCAGATCTCTCATCTCCTGTACATTCCATCTCTGCTTCCCAAATTTCAAAACCTTACACTTTGCAATATTCCCACTCATTTACCCATTCACACAGTGGATTCAAGTCCTCTTGCAAAGCTACAGCATCTGCTCTACTGCTGATAGCTCTCCCCCAACTTTGCATCATCTGCAAAAAACTGCATATCTCCATTTAGACCTCTCCAAATGTCATTTACATACAAATTAAATAGCAATGGACCCAAAACAGACCCTTGGGGTACATCACTAGTAACTTTCCTTTTCTGGGATATTGTTCCTCTATAGACAACTTACTGATACCTATCAGATAGCCAATCTCCAATCCAGCAAACTAATCTACTGTTTAGCCCCATCTGTTTAAATTTAATTACCAGCTTGTCATGTGGCAGTTTATCAAATGGCTTTGCAAAATCTAAGTATTCCACTGAGCCTGTGTAGCTCAGTAGAAGTGGCGTTTGACCGCATGAAGAAAGGATTTGGTGGTTCAAATCTAGTCGCCGACTAGAGGAAATTTTTCTAAGCCTTTTTTTGATCGGTTCCCGAGTTAGTCGATCTCTGGCACGGGCTAGTGGGTTTTTCGTCCCATAAACTCAAGAAAATTGACCGTCGAACCCATATTATTTTCAGACATTAAAAATATTGTGTTAAGGTTAGGGACCATGAGATGGCGGCACTAGCTTGCCGCCTTCTTCACTGTGTACCGATGAATCAGTGATAGCCTTGGGCCAGCTATCTCTCTGATTGGCTACCAGTGGAGATTGAACTGCCCACTCAGTCTCCAAAAAGTTAGAAGGGTAAACGGCCCCGCCTACTCCTCATACGGGAAGAAATAGGCATTAGCTGATGAGGATGAAGTATTCCACTGTATGTGCAACACCCTTATCCAACACATTTGTCACTTTATTATAAAATGTATTTATTATAAAATGTTGAAAAGATACGTAAAAGCTGTTAACTCTCTCGAACATTCCTTCAAGACACGTGGTGAAATAGCATCAAGTCCCACAGCCTTATTTACATCGAGTCTATTCAATTCCTCATATACCTCCTGTTCACTTACTAACAGTTCCTCCTCCTTCTTTCCCACTGCTTTCAAGTTCTGCATGATTTCACATTCACAAGAATGAAATACCTTTATAAATTGCTCATTAAATATCTCAACTATATTTTCCACAGTGGTTATCATTCCTCCATTTTCACCAATCAATCTCATCCTACCATAATCATTCTTTCTTCTACTGGCAACATATAAAATTGACAAATTCGATTTTTTTTTTTTTTTTTGGCTGCTTTAGCTAACTGCTGTTCATACTGCACTTTTGCTACCCTTATCATGCGAGTCACTTTCCTCGTCTGCTCTTTGTACCTCTCAAGCAACTGGCTGTTATAACTACTCATCTTGTGTTTTTTTCCATAATACCTTCTTCCAGATTGCATACCTTATCTTTTGATTCATCCATTTCATGCCTCCTCTATTTACCCTCTTAACGTTTATAATACATTCTGATATTGCCTGCACCAAATAGTTCTTGAGTAGGGGTCAAGCAGCATTGATATCCTTTCCATCCAGTTCTTTTTTTCCAATTTATTATCGTAAGCTGTTTCCTGAGCTTTTCATAATTGCCAGATGTCCTCGAATGACTAGTCACCCTGCACGTGATCACCTCGTGGTCACTTTCACCAACTGGTGGAAGATTTGACACCTCATTTATAATAATTCGATCATTTCATCACTCAATGAAATGATCGAATTTCAAATGATCAAATGATCGATGAAACGTCTTTCAAACTCCAAAAATTCATTTTCTTTACCCCAGATGTAGTTTCTTGATTCCAGTCTATATTACCATATTGAAGTCGTCCATAATGATCACTCGTTTCTTGCTAGCTAGGCCAATTTGTTTGGACATTTCCTTCTCATTGCCCTCCAAATTACCAGGTTTATAGCAACACTCAACTAAATATTTCATCCTGGTTACCTCTACCTCACACCATACTGCCTCAAAACGGAGGCCACTATTTTCACCTTGCAAATCCACCTTAGATGGGCCCAACTCATCTGCTGCCATCAACAATACTCCTCCTCCTCCCTTTCTTCCCTGTCTGTTTTCAAGAAAAATATCATATTTGTTCATCTAACCATGTCTCACTTATACCAACAATTTTGGAGTGAATAAACTCAAGCAAAGCGACAATTTTGTTCCCCTTATTATGAATACTTCTTGCATTAGTAAACAAACATAAGAAATCATTACTGGTTCTATAAGTCCTACAAACATCACTTCTCTAATGTGACTCTTGAATTCCTTCCGCAGTCACTCCTTTATATATTACCACCAATTCTACAACTTTTCTCGCACCCAAAACTCTCCCCTCCCATCCTGGAGGAGAGCTGTACACTAGGTGTCCTCCCGCGATGAGTCTTCGGACTCCTTGGAGGTGTCACGAATAATAATAATAATAATGATTTAATTCCACATTATTTCAAAGTCGAATAAGAAACTCTAAGATAGAAATCAAAGAGTTTCATGCCGAATATAGCAAGCTATAAAAGTTCGGCGAGTCCAAGCGTAAGCAAATACCTGGGTAGTACAATACCGGGCAACTCGTAGTAAAGGTGGATGAAGATAGGATCACTATTCTTAGTATTAACCCTAATCCCTTAATGTAAAACAACATACATCTCCTAGGGGATGAGTTTTACATTAAATTAAGGGGATTAAATATCCCCTTAATTTAAATAATTTTTACATCGCCGAAGTGAAGCCTTTTGACTCTTTATTTCATTAACAACAAAAATAAAATACAGGATCACCTAAGTCAGTGATTCTTAACCGGGGAGGCCGCGAAAAATTTAGAGAAAGCTTCTAGTTTTTAAAATTTTGAAATCTCTTAAAATAATTATTTTTTGCTCTTTATTTAACTTTGATTCAAACTTGTATCGTTTTGTATTAGCTATCTGAATTATGCAGTTTAATGCAGTAGCTTCTTTTGTGGTGGCGCCACAAGTTGACTTTTCGTTGCTGGCAAGACTGCTAATCGTGGTGTAGTCATCTCAAATGAATATCTGAAACCAAATGAATGAGGAAGGCGTTTAGAAACGAAGCATCAGCAATATAAAGATAAACCAGAAGAGTTTTTTATAAGAAAAAAAGGATGAACTGAAAAATCATAAGTCCTTTATGAATGCAATATCTGTTAAAAATAAATCATTAGTAAAAGCTTCGTAAAGAAGAAAAGTTTGGTCCAATTTTGGATACATATCCGGAGGGAATATCTCCACCTGTTTACCATTGCCATTCAAAATTTGTTGCCTTTTCTTTCTACATATTTGTGTGAAAAGGGAATTTCCACAATGGTAAATATTAAAACGAAACAACGAAATCGAATAGTTAGCTCTCTTCCCACTCCCCTTTACTTGCAACTCGTCTACTTTTATAAAAGATTCTGTCCATATCAGATCACTAGTTAAAAATCACATCCTTAAAAATACGTATGTAATGGTTAGTTTTACTGTCCCATCTTTATTTACTAATGTACCACTAACAAACACTCTAGCAGTGGCAACTCGCGGCTTGAAATCGTGGGGTACTGCAACTTTCGAAATATACATACACACTGTAAGTACAGTGTATACGTGGATAAAATATCAAAATTATGGTAAAAATTAAAAAAAAAATAAACATGGAAAAATATTGTTTATTATCGATAAAACTATACAGTTTAGTATAATTCAAAATTACTTAAAAATAAAATCTATTCTGCCTGTTTTGTTTCGAGCGAAAAGGTCAATAACTTTTTCCTTGATGTTTGTGTGATTGTTGAAGAATTTTTTTCTCCGTTGAAATCTTCGCAAGTGCATTTAACCTATCCTGATTCATAGTGCTCCTCAGAAATGTATTTATTCTCTTTAATGTAAAAAACAGCGTTCACGCACTGATGTATTCATAGGAATTGTCAAGAGAATTTTTATCAATACAGTAATTTCAGTAAGAACACAATCTAAATTATTTTCTGTTATAAATTTTAACAAGTCAATTAATTTACAATAATCATGCATGTCGGATTTACTGTAGAATATTCTAAGTTCAGTTTCACGTTTTTCTTTGTTGATCATGGGATAAACACGATAAGCACTACGAACGCTCTACTATAGTCCGACCACAGAGGGTAGAGCTACTGTTGGTAGACTACCAAGAAGAGTCAGTTCAAATAAATAAGGCGATGTACGAATTGGTCACCAACACGCAAAATCACGTGCTTTATATGTAAGAATTTCCAACTGTTATACAAGCAAAATTGTTACCACTTTAAAAACTACAATATTCATAAAAGAGAAGTTAATTTTCCGACGTGTAATAATAAACAACTCATCCCACAATACGGATTGATTACCCTTTTATCGGAATGGATTCTCCTTCTTTTCACATGCGCAGAAGTGTCGAAGGGTCTCGTATCTGTAGGCGTAATATACTGGCCCAAACTGCATATAAACAACAGTGGAACTGCGCGATGGACAGTGCCACATTACGCTAATAGCGCACATCTTACTATGACATGCGTATGCTTGCGCGCGCAGCAATATGACACTGTGGTAAACACAGTGCTACTAGCGTCCTTCACCCTCCTAAGTGCTACTAGATGGATTTTTATTATTTTTTTATACAAAATAAGAGAATTGTATAGGATTGGTGATGAAAAATTAATTAATAAATGTATTTATATATCGAGAAAAATTGGGGGTTCCGCAGTTTTGCAGTGCCTATGCACGAGCCGCCCCTGCACTCTAGTAATAAAGTCTAATTTCTTCTCATATCTTCGAATTATTCAAATTTACTATGCATGCGGATTACCTTGCATAAGAAAAAAAATCTACAAACAGACTAATGCAGTGCTGGTCCCCCTTTAGCTTATTTTACATGGAACCCTTTGAAATCTTACTTTTGTAATCTTACCAAATCTACAGTCTCCACACAAGCCCTTAGTGTGATTATGCTTTGTTGATGATGTGTTTGCCACTTAGCCCTATCGACAAGACACCTTGAATTCTATTGTTACCTACTTAAACAACCAACATTCCAAAATTCACTTCACAGTAGAAAAATAATCTAATAACTGGTTGTGTTTTCTTAACACATTAGTTACCCAGCTTTCAGATGGGTTTACTATCTTTTTCCATTTATAGAAAACCAACACTCACAAGAAAATATCTACATAAACAATCACATCATCATCCAGGAAAGCAGTATGGTATTATCATAAACACTTACCCACAGAGAGCTAGAGCGAGTTGTTCTAAAGATATAGCTCTTTCAACAGAATTTAAAAATCTATGCTATACCTTCTTGGCCAATGACCACATTCATACAAAATAGATATATTAGAAACCCTAATTATTTCTTTCTCCTCTAATACACAAAATTCCTATTACGCATATCTGAGGTACATGACAAAAGATAACTAAAGTACTAAAAAACATGGTTTTCTCACAACATTCAAACGACATATTCATTTGTGGGTTGCAGACTGAAGGCATCAGTGATACTTAGCTATCAGAATCAGACATACTAATTGATATTAAGTGTAAACTGTACAGTATTTTTCGGAAAGATAGACAGCTTAGGAGAGGAGGGCTGCAAATGATATCGGATAACTTGAATCCAGTTAGTGTTGAGGACTATGATTCTAGTATTAGCAACTGCATTTCATGTGACATTGAATTTGAAGCCTTCTGGTGTGAAGTGGCATCTAACAAGATCAATTGCATAGTGAAGTGTTGTTACAGACCAGGCGGAACTGTTACAAGTGATGAAGAAATACATAAATACATCAACAAATAAATACGATGAGTGCGAAAAGTAATAAAAATGAGAGCTAATAATCCAAATGTTGATTGGGTAGCAGTAAAATCTCATCAGAAGAATGAAAATGAATTTATTGAGCTATTGCGAGACAACTTTTTCGAGCAGCACGTGACAAAAGGAATTCGAGGTCAAAGAGTGTTAGATTTGATTATAGTGTCGGAGGTGGAAATCAGTTAAAGATGTAACTATTCTTCCCTCCCGTTTGGTGACCACAGTAGAATGGGATCGGTTGCTGGATGGGAAGCATTTAAAAATACTTACATGATGAAATATCAGTACGTGTTCTGAAAGATGAATAAATAGGGTAAGAGTCAAATGGATGTGTAATCTTATTAAGCAAGAGATTCATAAGAAAAGTTTGTGGAAGGAATACCGTGTGCATAAGCATGATGTCCGTTATAAAAATTGTAAGCAGCAAGCTAGAACAGTCACAACTGTTGTATGGTAAGCAAAATCTGAATATGAAAAGAAACTGGCTCTGTGTGCTGAAGACAACCGGCAAGAGTTCTATCGATATGCTGCAAGTAGAAGAAAAAATGACTCTTCTGAATGGCATGCGCAGAGCCGACGCTAGGGTCTTTGCCGCCCGCATGCAATGTCTATCTAAGCGCCCCTGTAAAGTTCCGGGCGTGTGTAGTTCTTTTACGATAATAAAAATTTAAATTATTTGAAATTTCTTAAATAAATTTTGACAGAACAGTCACACGTTGGTTCGCTAAATGTAACGAACCGGGGTTGTAGACCAGGCAGGATAATCGTTAAAAACCCGTATATTCAAAAAATTCTCAAAAGTTAAAGCAAATTTTGATAAAGCAACTTCACTTTAATCGTTGAATATAATGATACAGGGATTATAGCCTTCTCACTGACCCGAATCGCTAACAAAATTAAAATGAATTTTAATTAAAGTTAAAATTTATTTTAACAAAAGTTTAAAAAATTCTTACATTTTACAAGTTACTAAATTCTTAGTAACTTGTAAAAGTTTTTTAATAATTTTTATAAGTGGAACTACCTTTTAGGAAAATAAAAGAAACTCAAGATAGATGAGAAAATAAGAAAAGCATTCAGAAATAATTAGAACATTTAATATAAATATTCAAAAAATAACATCTTTACAGAATAACGGAAAATAAATTAAATTACATAAATATACTTGAAATTTTTTAAAATTAAAATTTTAGGGTTTTTGATTTCATATTCATGAAATTAGAAATAATGGCCTTATCATCAAATTACGCACATATATCATTTTCAATAGCAATTAACGCCAAACTAACAAGCCTTTTTTGTGACATATTTGTTCTGAAGTAGGTTTTAATCAATTTCAACTTGGAAAAACAACGTTCACCGCTCGCTACACTAACAGGTAAGGTTAATAGTATTCTTAAAGCAATTGAAAAGTTAGGGAAAGATAAATTATTGGACACACTAAAATTAAGAATATCGAAAGGGTTTTGAATATTTAAATTATCCTTCCGAAAAAATCCCGGAAAGCACATAACTCGTCATATAGTTCTATTGCATTTACGTCTTTATTGTCGCCGTCCTTCAAGAGAATCTCTAAATCGTCACAATTTTTTCGTAATTCTTCGTTATTAAAAAAAAAAAAAAAAAAACCAGCTAACGCCTTTTTATTCCCGTATACGGGAGTAGGCGAGGTCATTTAGCCCTATCTAACTTTTGGAGACTGAATGGGCAGTTCAATCTCCATCTACCAATCAGAGATAGATGGCCCAAGGCTATCACTAATTAAGCGGTACACAGTGAAGAGAGATGGCTCAAATGTGCCGCCATCTCGTGGTCCCAAACCCTAACACAATACATTTAATGTCTGAAAATAATGTGGGTTCTACGGTCGATTTTCTTGAATTTACGGGACGAAAAACCCGAGTTTCCGGGAGGAAAAACCCGCTTGCCCGTGCCAGAGATCGACTAACTCGGGAACCGGTCGAAAAAAGCTTAGAAAAATTTCCTCTATTCGCCGACTAGACTCGAAACCAAGTCTTCCTTTGTGCAACCAAGCGCCGTGGTGTGCAAACGCCACATCCACTGAGCTAAGGCTCATCTTATTTCTTATTTTTTTAAAATTAGTTCGACTAATTTTAAAAAATTGCCGTTATTCCTTTCATGTAATTTATCAGATGATCCGCGAAAAGCTAAATTGGCTACCAAGGAATTTTATAATTTCAACCAAGCATTCTAAAACACTCGTCCAATGTTTCTTTTCCATTTCACGCATGCTTTGAGTCTGGCAATCAATAGTAGTTTTGTTTTTTAAATTTTTATCTACTTCCTTCCATTTTAAGAAATTTTTCATGTGAGTTAAACTAGTCTCATGTATATGCAAAGTTGTACTTATATTTCTCCAATCGTTATAACCTTCTACAAAACTACTTGCTTCAGTAGGTGCAGAAAGTTTGCAACAAAAGCAAAAAACAGAATTTAAAGTTTCGGAATAAATGAGCCATGTTCTCAGCAAGAGCTCCCCGTTTTCCATTTTTCTATTATAATACGTGTCGCCATATGTATCTCTGGGATATATTATATTTTTCTTTTGAACAGGCCCCATTTCAATTAAAACAACTTGTAATTTTTCATTAATATTTCACCATTCACCTGGATCTTCTAAATTTGCAGAGACTAACAATGTGTTAATTTCGTGGTCAACTACAACTAAATCTTCTCCTAACTTTTTTTCACTTAAATCATGCTTCTTATGTTATTCAATAGTTGCAATAGTACTTTCATGAAAACTGGATGATGGGCACGGTTCTTCAACTCTGATTTCTGATGTATCGAGTTGGTTACAATCTGCATCAGAATATTTTGATATTTTAACAAATTTATTAAGAGCCCCAGTTTGTTTCTTAACATCTGCTTCTTTCGCAGCATGTCGCTTACGATTTTGTGCACCGGATAACGTTTTTTTTAATTTTTGATTCTATTTCTATTTTATACCCACAAGAAATTATTACACAACACGACACAGAGACGAAATAATAGTCCGCACTGCGCTACTGTCAGTAGCCTACTGAGATGCGTACCATATGACTGGTTAACTAGCAACAAATGTTTTGTACGAAAATTCGTTTCTGCACATAAAACTCGTTCACTATTTCACTTTAGATAGACTACAGTAGACACAACATTCTCTTGGCAAGCATTTAGCCTGCTCTCGATGCAAAATTGTAAACAGCCAGCTGATCAAAGAGGCGGCAATGTACAATTTTTCTTAATTTTTATTCGGTGTATCCGGCCTTATTTATTTTAATATTGATCATTCTAAGAATTTTTTGTTTTTATGATAAAAATTTGTTTTTCTTAAAAATGAACTTATGAACGGTTCCCCGGCGGCGGCGCCCCCTTCGTAGCGGCGCCCGCATGCCCGCTTCCGTTGGCCCTGGGTATGCGGGTGACAGTGCAGAACACGTTGTTCAACTAATGACTGCTCATTATGTAAAAGCTAATGACTTCCCATTTTGTAAAAGCTTTACTCATACATCACGTGAGGAAACTCGTGGATGAGGAAGAAGAACTAGAGCTGATGCACAATCTGAATAACCATTCAGCAATAGGAACGAATGGGAAATTAGCACGGGTGCTAAAAGAGTGTCCAGCTGAATACTGTCTATTCCTTTGACCTGGCTGTATAATTCGAGTCTCAGAACAAGGAAGATTCTTTAGGAAAGGAAAGAATGTATGGTAATCCCATTGCACAAGGGTGGTATAAAGACCGATGTATCCAACTATCGGTCAATCTGTACCTCACGAGTGGTGGGGAAGATTTTTAAAAAATCAGTCAAGACTCATTCAGAAATGGGTTGACAATGAATCTCTACCTTGCAATGAACATAGATTTATTCAGGGAAGGTCGCGTTTTAAGAATTGCTTACTTTCTATAATAATGTTGCAATTGAACTAGACAAGGGGAATATATACACCGTGATACTTTTGGATTTTTGCTAAGGCGTTTGACAGAATACAGCATGGAAGACTATTGCATAAACTGGAGAATATGGGTTTGGATTATAAAATATTAGTGTGGATAAGAATATGACTGACTGGCAGATATTTAAAAGCCGTAAATGGGAGAGGTGAGTCTTCAGGATTTAAGATAACTTGTGGTGTTCCACAAGGATCAGCCCTTGGTACACCGTTATTCAATCTCTACATTAATGATATTGGGAATAATTTGACAGGTGATATAAAGCTATTTAATGATGATGCAAAGATAGGTATGGTAATTAGGAATGCTGCTAATATTCATTACTTGCAGAATGATTTAAATAGACTGGAATTTTGGACATGGGAAAATGGATGTCTGTTCACTGTCAGTAAATGTAAAGTCTTTCACTCTGGCGGTATTAGATATTCAATATTGATTGAAATATATATTAGTTATAAATTATAGTGTTCTCTTACATATATGAAGCCGTCGTTGAAAAAGTATAAATTAGAATAAAATAATTTAGGAAACACGCTAACGCCTAGGAGCAGGCGAGGATCTTTAGCCATACTTAACTTTTGGAGACTGAGGGGGGGGGTATGCTTAATTTCCACTGGTGTCCAATGAAAGAACCCACTCCCCCAATACTATTACTAATTATTCACCTCATCCAGTGATGAGGGTAGGTTGACAAGTACCGCTACATTATATTTTGTTTTATGAATTACTATAGTTCGAGGCTAAATTTTCTTGAGTTCATGTGACGAAAAACCCTCGTTTCCGAAAAAAAAAATCGCTTTCCCGTGCCAAAGATAATCTAATTCGGGAGACTGTCGAAAAAAGAAAGCATAGCAAAATTCCTCTAGTCTCCGACTAGAATTCAACAGGACAGTTTGGTGCCTTGGAGCTCACGCTACTTCCACTTAACTACATAGGTCTGAAATAAGTTAGTTAATAAATAATATTTAAAAATAAAGAGTAAATTAATTTCAAATTAATGAACACATGAATAGTGAGTATTAGTCAGTATAACTTCCCAAAATTGAGAAAGTTTTAAGTAGTCATTTTTGGTCAGGTTTGGGTTGTGAATGTGTACATCACATATTTCTTTGTATTGTTTTTCCCGAAGAAAATAAATTTTTGTCTAACCTTTTGATTTTGTTCCTCTGAATTCTGTGTTTTGTAGATAATGTGCGGCTTGCTAAACTGGATTCGTTAAGTTCTTTAAATGAAATGTATTCTTGATGTTCTGCCAGACGAATTTGTGCAGAACGACCAGTATGTTCATAACTGACGTAAGCTTAAAGAGCAAGAGATTCTGTAAACTACAAGATAAGTAAGTGGAGGATATTTGTCTCTAGGAGGGATAAGGAAAGTATTAATTTTTTGAACTGGACGGAAAGAGACTAGAAAGTCAATCTGTCAAAGTAGTCTTACTGTTTCTCGTGAAAGTACTGTGGAAAGTACGTGAAAGTACATATGGAATACAAATTCTTGTAATATTTCCTTGTGGCTGGTTAAGACGATGGCCATGATTATTGAATTTTATCGATAGTGTTTGCATTATATCCATTAGAGATAAAGGTAGTTCTAATAACAAACAGTTCTTTGCTTAGAAGAGAATCTGTAGAACGAATTTTTTAGCTCTGTCGACTAAAGATTTGATTACACCATATTATTTATTTTGTATATGTATTAAGCAGATGGAGATATTCTCCTGTAGTCGATAGTGCGCATAATATCACCCACTTTCAATTGAATTCTAATGAAATAGCTTTAAAGTATATTAGTCACTGGATGAGTGAAATGTTACATTTTATGTTTAATATTTTAAGTGTAATATTTTGTGCAATTGCATTTTTATATTACCCTTGTTTTTTTAAATGTCTATTCTTTTAAATGTATGCTTTTATTCTTTTAAATGTATGTCTTTTATCATTTATATATATGCCATTACGTTTTCTGTAGTTCGCACACGAAATAAATAAATAAATAAATAGAGTTATTGTGGTTCCTCTTTTGCATTTTCCTATAATTATATTGACAATGGCTATGAAACTTGGCCGAAAATTTTACTTTACAAGCAGTGACATTTAAATTAACGTAAGTGATTCCACTATTAACATGTTATGATGAATGTTAATACATTCATTGGTTGTTCGAGTGGTTAGTGTATTCACTCTCCAACCAAAAGGCCGCGGGTTCGAATCCCGCCGTGGGCATGGATGTTTGTGATTGTGACAATACCAGTGTTGGCGGTAGGCAGGATGACGTTGGTGTAGATGATGATGCGGTTCGCTGTAGTTGGTGGATTGAGTGGTGGAGACGGAGAGCTGTATAGGAGGTGCCCTCCCTCGACGAGTCCTTGGACTTCCTGGAGGTGTCATGTAATAATACTTAATTTGGGTTCCTGAGAAACTGGAAAGTGATACAGCAATTTCAATGCTCACATTGAATTCAGCACGTTGATATTAATCAGACTCATGTTTTTACTTCAAAGCAAAGTAAAAATTTTCTGTTTTTTCTGTCCTGTGATATAGTAACTATCAGGTGTTTATTGGTTTTCATCATCATCTTCTTCTTCCTAACATGGATTTTAGGGCAGGTGGCTTGTTCCGGTCTCATTCCATCTCTTTCTTGATCTTCTGATTCTTCTTTTACCACTTATTTTATACCTGTATAATATTTTTGGTAGTCTGCTGTTGTCTATTCGATTTAATGGTTTTTAATTTTTTAATTTTAATTTAATTTTCATAAGATTGAGAAACATAAAATCTAAACTTCATTTTCTCTATTCTATTTCCACATACCGGCAGAGGGCGTATAAATAGATGTTCCTCTGACATCCACAGTATGAGTGGATGTTTAAGTATTAATTATTTTGTGATGTTGTGTAGTGTTCGTTGTTTTAAAAGTCTGTGGTTTATGTTTCAGTTTAGGTATTATAACAATGTTTAAGAGGTAGCACCATGACATTGAAGACCACACTGAAAAATTTTTTGAACCACGTGGAGACATTAGAAGCACAAAGAGAACTCGGAAAAGATTTGTATGAAGCTGACTTTCAGGTTAGAATAATTATTAGTCATTTGAATGGGTATTTAATCTAAATTCACCGTAATAAGACATAATTGATATAGAAAGGGAATCAGACCTGTTTTCTGTCTAACATTGAGGAAATTTTGAGAGATAAATTTTGAGAGAGCTCCCCTAATTATTTGATGAGTTAGTACAGACGTGTTTAATACTCGTTTTAGTGATCTTGGTATTGAAACGAGAAATAAATTAGCAACGTTCTAGATTCGTACGAAAAATATCATATTGCCTTCTTATGATTCAGTATAGAAACTTAAGTTACTCCTGCATTAGTAGGGAAATCTCAGGAGAGGAAGCCATGCACTCTGAGATATAGTGAGCAACCAGAGAGAGAGAGAATGTGCAAAGATAAGATGGTAGTTTGAACAGGCATCAGTTTAGGCCTGGTTGCAAACCCATTTTACACTCAGGCTGTTCTTTCAACATTAAAAGAGAATACAAAGTAGATGGTGAACATAAAGCAAATCTGAATTATCCATTCTACAATAAAGAACACAAATATATAAACAGTAATGTAATAATCATGCTTTTCAGCTGTGATAAAAAACAAAACAAAACATCAGCACCTTTTTGAAGAAACTGTTAAGACACCATAGCATGTTGAATCATAACAGTGGATATGCCAATTTGGTCTATTTAATAATAGTTTGCTTTCACATTATTATTCTCTCTTCACAGGATATACTAGTCACAGAGCAGTAATACTATAATACTATGTAAACCATCATACTTACCAGGGAAAGACATTTCAACTTTAAACATAGTTCTTTGGCTATCATTTTGTGTAATAGGTGAGTTAGCTGATCTCATACTGGTGTAGCAGGGTGCGTTTTTTCACCTGGAAATTTTGGTTTTTCATCATACATACAGGAAAATCGGCCATGAGAACATGTACAGTTTACAGACAAGAAATATTGTTGTTGATGGTGATGGACAGTAGATGGTGTTCATGGTAGGTGGGTATTTGGAGAATTAAGTAGCAGGAGAAATAGTGAGATGTGTGTAGCAGAGTAGAGTCCCTTCCCACAATGACTCCTTGAAGGTGTCATAATAATAACACTGTTTAATACACATCCTACTTTTAAAATACATATTTCTTTTAATTACAATAAACTTAATGGATAAAAAACACATTAGAAAAAAATTAAAGTTTATTAAAAAAACAAAATAAAAACATATCACTTATATTTCTGTAGTATAACACTAGTGTTGACAGTGTGAAATGGACTATAAGATAAAATGTGGTCAAACTGGTCATTTAGCTCAGGTTAGATTTGAAAACCATATAAATTACATTTGTTTCTTCCAGCTTGGTATGTCTAGATTACGTGAAATGATATTAATACAGATCACCATACAGATTATCCTGTATCAGTCTGGATCAGGTGATCATGATATTAATGTAGATCAACCTGTATTAGTCTGAATTAAGTGATTATGGCATTAATATAGATCACATCCTGTCAGTTTAATAAATGGCAGGACATGACATTTCATCACAGTTCTAGTAAATTTGTATGACTATTGAAAGAGTTCTTTAATTCTTTCAACATCTCAAAGTTAATTTTATGTTATCCCTTACATTTGCGAAATAGTTATTTGGAAAATAAGCATTTAACTTATTTAATAACTATTGTTGTAATAAATTAACAAACTCAGATGTTAACTCAATTTTAAATGTGATTAATTGATTTGAATTGTACATCATTTTCCTTATAGTCCCCTTTGCTCTGATTTGCTAGTGTTATGCTAGAGAAATTTTTTCATCAAACTTATTTTCTCTCTCTCTCTCTCTCTGTGTTATCTGTTAAGTCTGTTGTAATTTGTTATGTTAAAGGACACATGAGCTTGAAATACAAAACAGATTTTTTTTGTAAATTATGTATGTTCTGAATTTGTGAGTCCATGGTGAATTACAGCTTGAATAATTGGCTGTTAAAATGCATGATAGCATTTATATTTAACAGAAAATTCCTTTAAAATTAAAAAAAAAAAAGTTTTCTAAAATGGACTTTATTTTAAAATTTTTGTTGATGACTATCTATTTACAAGTTCTAATACCTTATCATATGCAGTGTGGAAGGGGAAAAAAATAATTTCATCCACTTACAATAAGCTGTCACCGGCCCTGACAGCTTATTGTAAGTGGTTTGAAACAAAACTCCAACTTCATTTGTATCCTATACTGAAGCTTACAACACTTGGCAAAACCATTATTAATATGGATAACTCTGACTTTAAAAGGCTAAATGTAGAAACTTTGCCACCTATGCAAGGTGGCAAAGTTTCTATACTGGTTAGGTGGCAAACACTTTCTAACCCTTTGCAAAAGCTGTTAGGCACAGAATGGTGGTATTGCAGTATTACCTGAAGATATAACTGACCTCCTAGCATCATTCTTCTCATCCAACTCCTATATAGTTGACCAATAAAAAAAAAAGTCTTTACCTGGAACATTGCATTCATGACTCCTACTGCCTTCCACCAGAAAGAAATACATCAGAAGAATCTTGAACAGCCTGAATGTTAAACGGCTTCTGGTTCTGATAGAATTCCACCAATTATACCCTATAGCTTTTGAACTAACATTTATTCATCAGCTGACATCCAGCCTACAACATGGAAGTATGCCTATAGACAGCCTATTCCTAGAAAAGCTGATGTCTACTATTCAAGTATCGACACTATTGCTTTCATCTGCCAGAGTAGTGGAGAAGGTCATTGACAGTCAACTCTTTCAACATCTGGAGAACTGACAACTAATCAATGACCACCAGAATGGATTTTGTTAATCAAGATCTACAACAAATCTCATTAAAAACATCCACCTCTGGAAATGCACCATGGAAAAGTTTAGGAAAACCTGTGCTGTTGTTTTTGACATTTCCAAGGCAGCTGTTAGTTTGTCATCAAGAGCTTCTTAGCAAATTTCCATCTTATGGTCTATCTTGCTCTCTTTGTAATTGGATTTCTAGTTTTTTCTCAGTTTATTCACTGATGTGTAATGGTGAAAGGTATTTTTCCTTCACATTTCTCTTTTACTGTAGGTGTTCCTGCAGGCTTATTTCATTCACTCACACTTATACACACACACACACAACCTGCTCTCACTCCCTTCAAACCATATATTTTTTTGCTGATGATAGCACTCTCCTCTCCACTCATCCTATGCATAACCTCTCTCACATTCTCTGATGAAATGATCAGATCCAAAACTCTCAATCCTTGTGCCCTCCTTTACATACTGCTAAAATGGTTCTCCCAAGAACTGGAGAAATTTATTTTCCTTAAATAGTAAATCTCACAGCACTCCAAGATCTTGTGTTGAGATCATTTACAATAAGGGCTCTAAACACTGATTTCCACACCATCTTCACCTAGTCACCTTCACTGCTTCCAAATAAGGTTTTTTCTTTTTGTCTTGCAAAATAGAAAAAAAAAAAGACCTTAGTTCTCTCATCTTTAACAATGCTCACCTTTATATTCAATATCAGACCTCTCCTCTTGGATTGACTCTTGTTTCTAGCTTTTTTCCTGGCATATGGCTAGCCACAACCCAGGTGATTACTTCACAGTCACTCTCGCCAACTGGAGGGGAGTGTGAAACCCCACTCTCAATCACATCCTCTGATGAAATGATCAGATCTGAAATTCTCGATCCTCGTGTGCCCTCCCTTATATACTGTCTAAGATAGTTCTCTCAAGATCTCAAGAAATTATTCCCAAATGTTATCTCTTCATTCCAGTCTATACTGCCATAATTACAATCACCCATAACAATCACCCTTCCCTTGTTCTAACTGAAAGTTGTTTATACATTACCCCTATAGCAGCATCCTACAAAATATCTCTTTCTGTCCACCTCCACCTTACTCCATACTGACTCAAAAACGTTGCCACTATTTACATCTCGCATCTTCACTTTGTGTGAATATAATTCGTCTCCTGTCATCAACAGCATCTCCCTCTCGTCTTGTCCTTTATATCCTTATGGGAAAACATCATACCCTTCCATTTCTATTCCTGTCAGGATATCATCTTTATCCAACCATGTTTTACTTAATCCAACAATTTTTGGAAAAATAAACTCAGTCAGCAAAACCATTTCATCTTACTTATTTCTGATGTTCATGGCATTGTAAATAAACATAGCAATTTATTTTTCGCTCTATAACCAGTCTTGCCCATGCTACTTGTAAGTTGAGATTTCCCCACACCTAACCCTTCCCAGTTGCCTTTATCACCACTTATCTATCTCTTAAGACTCAACTACATTCCAAGCCATCCCATTCCCATACTGACCATCCCCATATGCACATTCACTACTACTTCTAACATTTACTCTCCTTATACCATGTCTTCCTCTCCCCTGACTCCCCCCATTTCCCTGTCCATCTTTCATTCTCATTCTATCATTAACACTAACTTGATTAACTTAAATCATAACTAGCTTAACATGTATTCAGATAATTGGATAGTTAGATGGTTATAGTTGGCTGAATAATGCAGAGAGATGATGATCATCATCCTAAGACCTCATGGAGTCACAGACTCATCCAGGAAGTCCCTTTTGTCGTACACACAGCTCCTCATACTGTCCCTTAAACATTCAGATTCTCTGCAAACACCATGCTCTCAGGCAATGCATTCCAATCATTCACAACTCCCCATACAAAGAACCTGCTTCTCACTTCTCACACCCTCCTTATACAGCTTCCAGGAATGACCTTGTTCTCTCCCAACTTATATTTTCATTTAGGTAACTATATAATTCTACAATAATTATAAGAAAAACACACACACACACTGTACAGCACAACAGTGACTAGGGAAATACAAATTGGAAACACATGATTCCTGTGAAACATTATTATTATGTTTATGTGACACCTCCATGAAGTCCAAAGACATCTAGGGAGGGCACCTACTCTACAACTCTCCATCTCCATCATTCCACCAATTACAACACACCGCAACTACTTTCATCATCTACATCTATGCCATTTACTGCTGACCACCACTATTTTCACAGACAATGACAAACATATGCCCACGATGGGTTTTGAACCTGCAGCCTTTTGGCTGGAGAGCAGATATGCTAACCACTCAGCCAATCAGGCCAGCACTTCATTTTTTGAATTAAAAAAAATGTAGTAGGCGATATTTTCTAGTGGCATACTATTGCATGGTCTGCTAGGTAGTTAAGCCATAGCGTTAAAACTGTTGACTTTGTGTGGGTGTGTGTGTGTTTGTATATATCTTATTTTTTTAATGTAAATCCTACCCATGAGTGGGCTGAGGTTTAGGTAATTCGAAAATCTTGTTCTACAGACCAAACAACTTCTTTTTTTTTTTTTTAAGGAACTTTAGACCTTTAATAAACAGGATGGTGATCTAACACTGTGCAGTGAAAATCATCCTTAAGAAGATGGTGATTGATGGTAAATGGAGCTAGAACCTGCAGCTCGTTAGTTGGAGAGTAGATATTTTAACTACTCAGCCAACTAGGCTCACTAATATCATACTGAGATAAATTGTTAAAAAAAAACTTGTCTTAAAATTTTATTTTTATTTATTATTCTTAGGTTTTTTATTTTTTAGGATTTTGGTAGTATACAAATGAGCAGTTTCTATCACAACATCATTTATAAAAACTGGATTAATAACTATCTGGATAAATAAGTATTATTAATTCCAATGAGCTTTTGACATACAGAATGTAGATACAGAAATAATGTATGATTTTTAAATATTGCTTATACAAACCTTTTTTGCATGGAAATGTTTTTTGTTTCTTTTCTATTAACATAAAATTTTGTTTAAATTTTTCAATTTTAGAAGTTGAAAGAATTGACTGAAAAGTTGAAAAATAATCCAGATTATGCATATACTCAAGGAGAGTGTGAAGTCAATAGAAGAAAAAATCGGTATAAGGATATTTTGCCATGTAAGCATTTTAATATTATGTTTCAAAACACAATTTAAATATTAATTGTGAAATTCCAATAATCTTTATTTTCAAAAAAAAAAAAGCTTGGTTTTGTTGGGATAATAAACAAAATCTAATAAAATATAACAAATAAGTTATATTTGTTATATAAATAAAGCTATCCAATCCTGTAGCTCCAGAACAGTTAATAGTATAAAAAAGTAACATAAAAAGGAAGAAGATTGCTGTACAATATGTTAAAAGCCATTGAATTAAACGAATCATATATCAAGAGCCATTAATGACATAAACTGAAAAAGTCAATTTTCCTGTTGGAATTATTATGTTGAAGTTTGCAACATTAACATTTGCAATAGGAAAATTGACATGACAATATATTGTAAATGTTTGCTATCAGCCTTTCTCAGGTGATTGTTATGATAATTTAAGTAACATATATCTTGCAAAATGAAACCTTGTTTCCTATTAAGGATTTCATAATAAAATAATTCTTTTCATGCTCTTTATTTACACAAGTAGATAAACAGTTTTAGCTCTTACTAACATTTGGAAGCTCTTCTGGTGAAAGTACAGCAAACAACTGTCATCTCATATTGCTACCATTATCTGAAATAGTGGGCATCCTGGGATCACTTTTTCAGAGTTTTCAGGACACAAATAGTACTTGTTTGTACAAGAGACTAACTCAGTAATCTGGTGAAAAAAAACCTGGAAAAATTTCCATTAAATCATTTGCATTTATTTGTTTAGAGAAATTATGATAGACGACATATTGGCAGTTTATTTATACACTGATTTTACAATAGCACAGTTGCTCAAATGAAACAATTCACACTGCTTTGTAAAATTTTTATACTGTTTAAAAAATTATATATATATGGAGTCCTGACTGTTTCTGATTATATTTAATGGAATACATATAGCACAAGAAATAATTAAACAACAGGTTTAATCATTCTGATATTTCATCTCTGTCACAGAGACATCTTCAAGAATACAATATGAAAATTATAATAACACACACAACAATAAGTGGAAGAAATTAAATTATTTTAAATTTAGTGTTATGAGGGGCATCCTCTATGGGTGCTGTTGACTAGCCTTATCTGATGGGAGGGAGTTCTAAGAATTAAAATTTTAACACCGTATTTATTTAGTACCATAAAAAGGGAAATAAAACTGAATGTGAGAATTACAGAGGTCCTATTGAGTGTTCCTGGTAAGATTTATGCAAGTATACTTGAGAAACAGTTGAGAAGGATTGTGAAAGGGAAGCTTGGTGAAGAACAAGCTGGATTCAGGCCAAATAGAGGCTGTAAAGATCAGATTTTTACTTTATGACAAATAGTTGAGAAATCATGGAGAAATCTGTATTTAAGTTTTGTAGACCTGGAAAAGGTATATGCCAAGGTGCCAATAGAAAAGCTATTCAAAACACTACAGTTGTATGGTGTCAATGGCACATTATACCAAGCAATACGTAGTCTTTATTTGAGTTGTAAGTCAGCAGTCAGAATTGAAGGAAGTACAGGAAGATGGTTTTATGTTAAATCTGGTGTCAAACAAGTATGTACATTATCCTCTCTGTTATTCATTATCTATAGGGATCACATTATGAAGGAAAGCAGTACTAAACCTGATATCAAAATTGGAGATGTTAATCTCATCTATTTACTTTATGCGAATGATGTTATACTTCTAAATAAATCCAGTACAAGTTTGTAAGATTCCCTGACTAAATTGAATAACTGTTGTAATAGATTTGATATGAAGGTCAGCAATAACAAGACAAAGACAATGAAAATAGGCAGAAGCATTGAAAATATCAACTGCATTGTGAATGGAGAGCCTATAGAACAAGTAAAACATTTCAGCTACTTAGGCACGATTTTTAGTGAAGATGGTAAATTAAATATGGAAAGAGACAACAGAATCAACAAAGCTAGTATGGTATGGTAGGAGGTCAACTGGATAAATTTATATGGAATAAGAGAGAAATTAGTCTAAACACTAAATTAGCTGTATACAACACAGTGTTCAAACCAATTTTAACTTATGGATCTGAGAGCTGGGTCAGAAGTAAAACACTTGACAAAGACTATAGTTAGAAAGACTGAGAAAGATTGGGGGTGTAAACAGATGTCATCAGTGGCAATATCATATTAAAAACGAGGATATTACTAAAGAACTTGACATTGTCAGCATCCAGAAATGTGTTAGTAGAGCTAATCTCAGGTGATATGGTCACTTAAACAGAATGGGAGAGGAAAGATTAGCAAAACAAGTGTTCTCTGTCCAGTTGGCAGGGAAAGACCCAGAGGAAGATATAGGTGGATTGATACAGTAAAAAGTGCATTAGAAGACAGAAATATAAGATCTGATAATGTTGGAGTCTTGACAGGTAATAAATTGATTTGGAGGATAGTTGTAGATTGGAAGTTAGTAATGATGTAAATTTTTCATGTAGTACTATCATATCCTGTATGCCCCTTGAAGGTATATGTCAGGAATTTGATTATTATTATTATTATTGTTCCGGGAAACTCCAAGGAGTCGACAGACTCATCGAGGGAGGCCCTAACATCATGTCAAGAACAACTATTCAACATTCACACAGTATCTATCATACCTTGCCTTGAACTCATTCATGGTCGTAGCACCCACAACAGACTCTGGAAGCTTATTCCACTCATTTACCACTCTCCAAGTAAAGAACCTAGCTCTAACACCCTTGTCAACGATGCTCTTGCCAGCTTCCATGCATGGCCCCTAGTCCTCCCACCACCAGTCATATTTTCAAAAATATCTTCTGGATCAATCCTATAAAAACCCTTCAGTAATTTGAATGTCTCAATCATATCACCCCTCCTTCGCTTATCGTCCAATTTCTGCAACCCACAAATCTTCAACCTATTCTCATAAGGTTCATTCCACAGACCTGCTATCATCTTGGTCACTCGTCTCTGGACCCTCTCCACTTCCTCCCCATCACAAAGAAACCCTGGTGCCCATAACTGGGCACAGAAGTCCAGATGGGGTCTTATCAAGGCTCGATACAGAGGAACAACAACTTGTTCGTCTCTGCATGTTAAAGTATTTTTCAGAAGCCAAGTGATTTGGTGAGTGTTTTAGTTACTTTTGCAATGTGCCCCCTAAACTTCAACTCCCTATCCACCAACACTCCCAAATCCCTGGCCTCATCAATCTCCTGGAGTATGGTTCCACCAATGCGATATACTGCTGCTATTCTTTTCATCCCAAAGTGCATAACCTTACACTTTGCCACATTAAACTGACATCCATTTTTCCTAGCCCAGTCCTTTAAACTATCCAAATCATTCTGTAAAATTTTGACATCCTGTGCACTCACAATTGCTCTACCCAACTTTGCATCATCAGCAAACAAGTGAACACTTCCTCTCAGATCCTTTCCAATATCATTGATGAACAAATTGAAAAGCAGTGGTCCAAGAACAGAGCCCTGTGGCACTCCACTAGTCACAAGACGTCTTTTAGACTCCACTCCTGAATAAACCACTCTTTGATATCTCTCCTTCAACCACCCTCCTATCCATCTCACCAACCCTATATCTATACCCATCTGCTCCAGTTTACTGATTAGGGTTCCATGTGGTATCCTATCAAAGGCCTTGGCAAGGTCCAGTAGTATCACTGTAAACCCATTACCCCTATCCAGTTCAGCCGTCACTGTGTTATAAAACGTGAGCAAGTTACTGAGGCATGATCTACCCTTCACAAAACCATGTTGTCCCCCATACAATATCCCATTTTCATCTATCCAATCCTCTATTCTTTTCTTGACTAATTTCTCTAATATGATGATGATAATCTCATGAAAGCTTACCATTGGTGACATATTTGGAATGAGAGCTGGTTAAGAAAAGATCAAGAGTATTGGGTAAATGGACAATTTGTGTAAAGTCTTTGCTTATAACATAATATTAAAGTAAAGTATATATCTCTTCTGGCTTCAGTAGTAGAATTGTTAAATGAAAGCTATTTGGTATGGACATTATTCACCACATTAAAAAAATGACCTCATCATTTTGGATAGTCAGATTGTTGCAGAAAATCATTTTGAGTCGTTTATGATGGTAGAGATAATTGAATGTGATACATCTAGGCTAAGAACAGATTATTCTAGATTTGGCATTTCCTGCTGTGTAATGTTTGGTTTGTGCAAATAGTTAAGTATCATCTTTGTTGCAGAAGGAATCATACAAGTTCTATTTATGGACATTTGTTGCTGCTGTTGCAAGTTGGGTTTCAGTCTAAAAAATACACCAAGAAAAGAACATTTTAGTAGTGGTCTACATCATGTTTCAGCTCATAAGTTGGTGAAGTAGATGTTAAAAATATTCTTTTCTTGGTTGCAATTTGTAATTTTTTTAAATTTTTTATAATTATTGTTTTTTATTTTTTATAATTATTATTATAACTATTTGTTTATTTTCATGATGGTGAAGATGGGTTAGCTGGGTAAGGTTAGAAAACCTCCTGGACATGAGAACAATGCATTGCTATTAAATTTCTTTCCATGTGCCGCTAGCAGCCAACATATATCTGGTCCTGGGTATCCACAGCGTGTTTAGTATGTCCTTGAATTATATCAATCGCCCACACTGCATTGCATGAGCCATTTCAGATGTCTAGAAAGCAATCTGTTGGGACTTTCAAGTGAAAGTGCTTATAAACTACAGCTTTGAAGTTTTACTCTTTAGAAGAAAATTATCTCCATGTAATTTATCTACTACTGAATTCTGTGCACTGCTTTCATTAAGACAAAAGAGCTATATATCTATTTCTAAAGTGGTAAAGTAAAAGCTGTAGTGGTCATGGATAAGGCTGACTATGAGAGTAAGATAGACTTCCTTTTAACACTACCTCCACCTGTCAAGAAATTAGTTATAAAAACACTGATTAAACAATTAAATAAGCTTCTTGATGTTGTTAACTGAGATCAAAATACTTTGTATAAGTTACACATCCTTTTTGGAAGGACTCTTAATTTAAATGGTCTCCCAAAAATTCATAAAGAAGGTTGTCCAGTAAGACCCATTGTGCATTGTGTTGATTCTCTCACCTATAGAATTACTAAATTTCTTTCATGTTTATTAACTGCCCATATTGGACAACTCAGATCATTTATCAAGAATTTCACACATTTTCTCAAAAAAATCAAGAATATTCAAATAAAAGAGTCGGATATGTTAGTCACTTGACATTGTTTCTCTATTTACCAACATTCCATTATGTGACACTATTAGTTTATTATATGATGATTTCCCTCCTGACATTGTGAAGATTTTTGAATTTGTTATACAATCAGGATATTTCAGCCTGAAGAACAAGATATATAGACAGGTTGAAGGCACCATCATGGGTAGCCCTCTGTCACCAACTTTGGCAAACTGGAAGATACCTTGTTCTCATTCATTCATCCCCAACCCTCTCTCTTTGTTTCATTACGTCAATGACATTTTGGCTTCATTCTGAAAATGAACTTACCACCTTTCCTACATTGGATCAATATTCAGTTCACCATGGAAAAGAAAATGCTGGTAATTTAGCATTCTTGGACACTCTTCTTGTTTGCACTGTCCCCGGTACTTTGTCAACCAGTGTTTATCAAAACCTATTATCGAATATATTCATCATAAGTCTGCTCATTATGGCTCTCAAAAAATTGGTGTTATCGAGTCTTTAATTAATAGAGCATATAATTTGTACTTCTCAACCTTACAACAAGAACTTCTCACTATCAAAACTTTAATGGAATTGAATGGTTAAAACCCTCATCAGATCCAGCAGATAATTGACTTCTATGTTCCAACACCTAATGGTTCTTCAGCAGACTGCAAGGTTCTGATGTCTTATATTTCTGGTTATCTCTGAACCTATTGGTAGAATTTTGAAGAAGTGTCACTTTATTCCCACATATTTTCCTATTAACAAAGTTTCTCATCTGTTACCATCTACAAAAGACAAACTGTCACTTCTATCTTTAGCTAGTGTTTACCAGATAGATTCCTTGTGAATATAATTTGAAATCCTTTGGGCACACAGGCTGTTCTCTGAAAAAAAAAAAGAATTAATGAATAAAAGTACTACATATAGTACAAATCTGAAAACAAACTCCAACTCAACATCACCAGAGTTAAAGATCGGTACTATCAACGTAAGAAGCCTGAATGGCAAAGAAATGGAGTTAGCTGAGGAATTAGATAAGTACCAGATCGACATAATAGGGGTGACTGAAACAAAAAAGACCAAAACTGGTGAGATCTTTCTGAGCAATAAATACAAAATGTTATATTCAGGCAATGACAATCAAGTAAAAGGAGTAGCCATAGTATTCAACACAAAATACGAGGCTAATCTTCTTGAATGGCAGTCTGTCTCAAGTAGAGTAATATGGGCAAATATGAGAATGGGGAACTGGACAATGAGACTTATTTGTGCCTATGGTACAGAAGATTCTACTAAGGTAGAAGCAGAGGAATTTTTTGAGGCCTTAGAAAAAGCAACTGACACAATGAAAAAGGAAAAGTTGGTCCTTGTTGGGGATCTAAATAGCAGAGTAGGAAATAATTGTGAGACATACAAAAATATTTTAGGAAAATTTGGAGAAAAGTGCAAAGCTAATAATAATTGCAAATATCTGTTGGATTTCTGCTCAGGACATGGACTGGTTATTACTAACACCATGTTCCAACATAAAAATGTGCACAAATTCACATGGCGAGAAGAGGCTAGGAATAAGAAAAGTCTCATTGACTATGTTATTGTTGATAGTGATGTTTTCTCCCTTGTGCAGGACACCAGAGTGTACAGAGGATTTGAAATTGGAAGTGATCACTATTTAGTCTTGAGCAGGATAAAATTGAATTTCACATTGAAAAGAATAACATGTAAAAAAGTTTTAAAGCGAATAAAAGTTGAGCAGCTCTCAGATGTGAACTGTAGACTAAAATACACAAAGATTATTGAAGGAAAAAATGAAAGAGTTTGAGAACAGGAATCAAACCTTGGAGATTCAGTGGCAAGCCTTGAAGAAAGCCCTGATTGATTCAGCTAGAGAGGCATGTGGTGAAGTTGTCTGCAAGGATAGAAAAATTAAAACTCCATGGTGGACACAGGAAGTTAAAGAGGCAGTGAAGGAAAAGAAGAAAGCATATCAAAAGTTCCGGTCAAATAAGTCAGCTTGTGCTCTTAGAGAATATAGAGAGAAATGCAAGAATGTAAACACTGTGTAAAACTAGCTAAACAAAAGTCATGGGAGGACTTTGGCAAGAATATAGAAAATAAATATCAAGAAGGTGGCAAAATATTCTGGAGGTTGTTGAAGAAGCTTAGGAATGGAGGAAAGAGTGCTGTAAAAGGAGTTAGAGATGATAAAGGTGACATGAAAATGGGAGAAAAAGATATCCTTGAGGTATGGAGTAATTACTTTGAAAAACTGCTAAATGAAACAAGCAGTGATGACAGCACAGTGGTAAAAAACACTGACTAGGCATGCAGTCAGGAATACATATCCATACTTGAAGTAGAAAAAGCCATCAAAGGCTTGAAATGTGGAAAGGCAGCAGGAGTAGATGATATTCGACCAGAAATGCTGAAGTATGGTGGATAAGAGTCTTACAGTGGCTGCACTGCATAGTTCAGGATGCCTGGACAGAGAGACGAATTCCCAATGATTGGAGTAGAGCTCTCATAGTACCCATATATAAAAAGGGAAATAAAACTGAATGTGAGAATTACAGAGGTATTTCCCTACTGAGTGTTCCTGGTAAGATCTATGCAAGTATACTTGAGAAATGATTGAGAAGAATTGTGGAAGAACAAGCTGGATTTAGCCAAATAGAGGCTGTCAGGATCAGATCTTCACTTTACAACAAATAGTCGAGAAAGCATGGGAATATAACAAAGATCTGTATTTAAGTTTTGTCGATTTGGAAAAGGCATATGACAAGGTGCCAAGAGAGAAGCTATTCAATATGCTGGATTTATATGGTGTCAATGGGGCATTATATCAAGCAATACTTAGTCTTTATTTGAGTTGTAAGTCAGCAGTTAGAATTGAAGGAAGTACAGGATGATGGTTTAATGTTAAATCTGGTGTGAGACAAGGATGTACATTATCCCCTCTGTTATTCATTATCTATATGGATCACATTATGAAGGAAAGTGGTATTAAACCTGATATCAAAATTGGAGATGTTAATGTCAGCTCTTTGCTTTATGCGGATGATGTTATACTTCTAAATAAATCCGCTACAAGTCTCTGACTAAATTGAATAGCTGTTGTAATAGAAATGGTATGAAGGTCAGCAATAAAATGACAAAAACAATGAAATAGGCAGAATCATTGAAAATGTCAACTGTGTTGTGAATGGAGAACCTGTGGAACAAGTAAAACATTTCAACTACTTAGGCACGATTTTTACTGAAGATGATAAATTAAATATGGAAATAGACAACAGAATCAGCAAAGCTGGTATGGTGGGAAGTCAGTTGAATAAATTCATATGGAATAAGAGAGAAATTAGTCGGAACACTAAATTAGCTGTATACAAGACAGTGTTCAACCCAATTTTAACTTATGGATCTGAGAGCTGGGTCAGAAGTGAAACACTTGACCAACGACTAGAGACAACAGATATGAGAGTCCTGAGAAAGATTAGAGGCGTGAACAGATGGCATCAATGGCAATATCATATTAAAAATGAGGATATTAGGAAAGAACTTGACATTGTCAGAATCCAGGAATGCATTAGCAGAGCTAATCTCAGGTGGTATGGTCACTTAAACAGAATGGGTGAAGAAAGATTAGCAAAACAAGTGTTCTCTGCCAGGTTGGCAGCAAAACGACCGAGAGGAAGACCAAGATATAGGTGGATCGATACGGTACAAAGTGCCTTAGACGATAGAAATATAAGATCTGATAATGTTGAAGCCTTGACAAGTAACAGGCTGATTTGGAGGAAAATTGTAGATAGGAAGTTAGTAATGATGTAATTTGTTCCATGTAGTACTATCATATCCTGTACACCCCTTGAGGGTACATGGCAGGAATTGGATGATGATGATGAAGTACTATGTTGAATACATGAAACCTCAAATGTCTATGCTCACAAAATATAATATTGACGCTAAACACATATCCAGTGGGATGAATTTCCTCTTCTCCATAGAAATAGTTTTAAAATATGAACACCTTTTCAAAGAAAGTTGTGAAACCCTTTTACATTGGCCTAACCTGAATCAGAATGATTGTCTCTCTCCCAAAAGTTTGGGAGAGTCTCATTTTATATAAACATCAAAAATAGTTTTAATATTATTTATTAATATTAATTTGTGTATGACAACCATTTTAATTGGTAAACTGATTGTTGTATGTACCTCTTATTCCTGTTCTTTGATTTGCTTGTTTCTACTAGTTGATGATGTACTGTTATTTTCAGTATGAAATATCTGTACTTTCATTAAAGTATGTTGTTTATAGAAAGCAAGATGTATTTTTTCAGAGAAGATCATCTGCTTCCATGGAATCAAGGGGCTTCATATGAGGCTTCACTCAAAGCAACATCTGCACTGTTTTCCCCAGAAATTTTTACCAGCCGTGTGGAATGAACTACAAAAAAAGATACTGCACAGTATTTTCTATTATTTGTAAATACAACCCCTCTAATAACAGTGAAAGCTTCAGAATTTCAGTTTACTATTATCTTCATGGAATATCACCAACTAGAAGCTGACATCAATATAATATTAATATTGTAAATATAATTTTAGTGTTTGTTACATACTAAATAAACTTCAAATGCAAAAATTTTTCATCATATTTAACTGAAAAATGTAAATTCCAACATCCATATAAACAAACAAATCTTAGCATAAACAAGTGAATCTTCAATAGAATATTATAAAAACACATATTTTGAATATGTGAGTTAAGAAAACCCTTTTTCTTTATTAGAAATTACTTCAAACAACGATAATATTTTATATAGTAATTTTAACAAACAAAACTAGGATTTTTCTTATTTGCTCATTAAGTAATGAAAACTTAATATTGCTCACAGCTTAAAATTCTATACATTAATTCTTTTCTTCTTAGAAGCCCAGTTGTCAGCAGCTTTTTTGTAATTAAAATCTGTTGGATCTGGTCCCTCCAGTGAAATTAGCATCAGATTATTTAGAGTGTTCTGACCGATGTGATTCCTCATACAGGTTTTTATTCTTTTTAATGCAGAGAAATCCCTTTCACATTCAGCTGTGCTCACAGGTATGGCCAATCCAACAGTAGCTAGTTTTGCTAAATTTGGAAAAGACTCTGAGCTCAGACGTTGTTGCTAATTTCAGCAGTATTTGTCTTAGATCTAGATTTTTGTATGACTGTCCATTAATCATTTTTGATGCAACTGCCCATTCTAGTTTAGTACTTTCATAGTTTAAAACTGCAGGACTTCCATTTCTAGAATAATAATCAAAAAGAATCTCAGAAGCCTTACGTTGATCATGACTTTCTGCATTGAAAAGTCTTGAAAAGCAGGAAATGATTGGCATATCTGGAAATCTTGCTTCTAGATGTTTAATAACTATGCCTATGTATTTATCATATATTGTAGTCTTAAACGTAATAACATTAAAATCTGAATAATCAATGTGAAGGTCTGACCATTCACCTGAAAGATGCTGATGAAGATTTTGAAAATGACTGCCAGGAGTGTCTTTCAATTCCATGATGGATAGTTTTCTGGCTTCTAAGACTGGCTCTATTTCAGTTAAGTCAACATCTTGCCTTTGCCATGATCTAGACAAGTTAGATAAATGCGGTAACACATCTGAAAGCATCATTAGTGAAGCTACGAAATTGTATATTCTGATATATTTACTTAAACCTTCAGCTGTGATATCATTTCATTCGGTGGCCTCTCTTTCCAATGCAGCTGTAACACTCACCATGCATTCTCTTAGAGACTGTATTGCAGAATCATGAGACAGCCATCTAGTGTCACTAGCCATTTTAAGTTTAATCTGAGGACTGTTCAGTATATTTTGGATTTGGGTTAAACCAGCCATTCTGAGTGAGGCATTTTGGAAGAAGAAAAATAATTGCTTTAAGATATCATTAAACATGACTAAACAAGGCATTTCAGCAGCTGCTTGGGCACTACAAGAGCCAGTTGGTGGTTTACACAATGACAGTTGATCATGAGTCCATCTGTTTGAGCAGTTTTGCAACTCCCTTTTGCTTTCCAATCACGACAGCTGCTCCATCAGATCCTAGGCCCACCAGATTACAAGTTTTTAAGCCTAGACTGTCAAGGGTTTCAATTACTTTGTTAGTTATAGTCTCAGCTTTGCCATCAATGATATTGCAAGTTGATACAAAACTAACCCTGACCTCTTTTCTAAGTCGACAAACATATTTAATGTACACAATCAGGTGTTTTAAAACTGAGATGTCTGTAGTTTCATCACATAAAACACTGAAATAATCTGCAGAATGTATATTTTTCGGTATTTCAGATCTATTTCTGATGCTAAAATATCAATCAACTCTTGCATTATTCTTTCTGAGGTATAATGTGCATTTTTACCAACATTAAGATGTTCTAAGTAGGAACAGCCCATAGCCTTGCAATGCTCAAGCAATTTTTCAAATAATGTAGTATGTGGTAACTCATTTTTTGCTAACCGATGCATAGCTCTTAAAGCTCCCAGAAAAAAGATCATTCTCGATTCTAACCAATACATAGATCTTAAAGCTCTCTGCAAGTTATTCAAAATTGAAATTGATTTTTCAATTTGTCCTATTCCAGTTTCTTCTAGTATACATTTTTCAATTATATCTGAACAAGAATCAGTGTGTTACTTGCTTTGTTCATGGTCAACCAAGCTTTCTTTTTGAAGTCTTGTGCATGGCATAGTTATCCAAGTCACTTCCTTGTTTTGGGTCATCTCTTTCCATATTTTATACATGTGGAACACATCATTCCATTATCTTTCACCACTAACCAATGGACTTTTTTAAAACCACTAGCTGTTAATACCTGATAAGCGGTGTTTAGACGCACATTTTACATTTGAAAGAGACTCTGCAGAAATCGACGATTCTGTTGTTGGTTTGGTGTCTTCGCTACAATGCTTATTGGTTTCATCTTTCTTAAAATAACTTAAGAGTGTGGTTTTCTGACTTGGCTTTTTACTCATTATGGGGTAATTTAATAAATACAAAATATTATTGTTATTAAATTAATCGGAACAAATCACTGAATCGTGCACTGACAGTAATACCCGAGACACATAACGCACATTATTTCGGTCCTTATTTACAGTCTTAACTCCTCCACTTTAAAGGCTCACAACGATTCCTTTTTCAGAATCTTCTATTGATATGTCCCCGATTGTCACATAAAAACTTAATTTCCTAAGAACAAAATTTTGCCTGCCTGCGTTCTTAAACTTCCATTAACTCTCTTTTGTTTATTCTCTGATGTCGAACGCTCTCTTGTTGTTTTCGTTACGATATTGAACGCTCTCTCTGTCAGCTGTCAATCACCCATCAAACTCCTCGGTGAGCATGCACGCTCCATGAAAGGGGCAAGCAAGAAGTATGTATAATGGCTGATGTCGTCTCCGTTAGCGTTACGAGAATGTCTTTACAAAACTCGGCACTTAATAATTCTAAACTTAATCCTGTTCCTTTACCACAATAAAATTTCTGAAAGTAATACAACTATCCAAATCCAGTAAGTACATAATTATTTTTTGAATGCTTCACATTTCATTTTGACAAAATAACATCAATAACGTGCATATCGTAAGTGCCGACAATGCATGTTATGAAACCAAAACTAATAATGTACTAACATAAACAATTTGTAAAAATATTCAGAATTTTAAATTACGATTATTTTTACAGGTGTGCATCAAAGTGAATATCCGAAGCTCTCGAGATTGGCTTGCAGTGCAAGAAATTGAGCTGGTCTCACGAGTATCGCGACTCTCCAGTTCGATTTCTCATCACTGTTAATTAAAAAATGTCTTAAATTATTTTTCCATTCTTGCTCATTAATTAGCCATGTCAATTCACATCATTAATTAGCCGGGCAGGCAGTAAAACCAGCCTGGCAGCATGCCCCTTCAAAAGATCCTGGGGTGAACACTGATCTGTACCATATTGAACCTTATGGTGCTCAGTCATGGCATTCAAGGTACATACTGGCAATGTATTTCACTCACTGACTACTCTCCACATAAAAAAAAAATTACTCTTTGCTCTCCTTTTTATCATACCTTTATACATCTTCCAGGAATGGCCTCATTTCCTCTATCCCACTGGGGTAACTGATAATCTTCTGTATTAATGGATAAAATTCCTTCTTTAACTTAAATTCTATCATGTTATCTCCTTTCCACTTATCCACCAAACTCTGTAATTTACATTCTCTTGATCTCTCCTCATAACTTACATTACAGTGTGTTCTGATATTGCCTTTTTCATTTCTGGAGCCCTCTTCAGGGTTGTGCATATTACAAAAGTAGGTGAGCAGATTTCACCACTAGTCCATGTTTGGTTTGGACAATTATTTGAAAGATTTTTTTATGACTAAAAAAAAAAAAACTAAAGAATAAACAAGTATATTTTGTTATTACTAACTATTATAATAACGGAATTAACTCACGTAAATTATTCTTTATTCGTAGAATTTTCACCTGAGTATCACAGGCATCATCAATACAGGTACAAGGCTAATTAAACAATAACTGTTATATTCACAAAGTGCCACCTAAGTAGCTAAGGTTAAATTTCCTAAATTTATTTAATTATTATTGTTATTTATTTATTTTTAATTATTTAAATTTAATTATTAAATAATAATTATCTCTCGGAAGACCCTGTAACCTCTAGAGAGCGCGTCCCCTGGGTGGTGGATAGGGGGAGCCCACCAGATATGGCAGGGTGGTCCGAATATGTTGAATAAGGACTCGTGGACCAACAGGGCCACAGGGGACTATCATCTTAATAGCAAGGGAAGTGGCTTTCCCATGGTTCCCTAGCTGGGTCTATTCTCTCTCTTCCCTCTTCTTTGAGATAGGCCCCCCTTGCTCTTTAACCTTTCCTATATGGCATTCCTCGCCCAACTCTTGTAACTCACGACCCTAATGCTATTAGAGTAATCGAGGGCTATGGGTCATTCTATTTCTATCTCTACTCTATCTCCATGTCTTCTCTTTAAAAATCTCTCCTACCACTTAAGGCAAGCTTGAAGGCCTCAAGATGGCAGCCCCATTACGAAGCTAGACTGCAGATGGCCAGTAACCCTCTGTCAAAATTTTAACCCACTAAAAAGACTCATGAAGATAGTAAATGGGCAGACTTTTTTGGTAACGAACCGGCTTGGAATAAGGATTCCAGAAGAAAATTATCGAAAACAAAAAAAAAAAGCAGAAATACACCTATTGGAATATAGCCACCTGGAATGTGAGAAGTATCCACCACAAAATCATAGAACTGGACCAAGCACTAGAAGAAAGAAATGTAAAAATAGTAGTAATTACAGAATCTAAAAAAAAGCAGAGAGGAACAGACGAAACTGAAAATTATATCTATATATACAGTGGGGTAAAAGCAGAAGAGAGAGCTAAATTTGATGTAATGATCTTTCTACATAAATCTCTTAGAAACAATATAATCCATTACAACTTTTGGAGCGATAGAATAATAGAAATGAGAATTAAAATATACAGAGGCTGTATGACAGTAATTGGAACTTATGCACCTGAAGAAGAAAAAGAGGAGGACTCAGAAGACTTCTACATCCAACTGCAGAACATATTAATAAGACCAATCATAAGGATCACATTTTGGTAATAGGAGATCTCAATGCAAGAATTGGCAATGAACCATATACACCAAACATAGGACCTATCGGAGAACTTAACCGAAATGGAAATAGATTAAGAGATTTTACTATAAGTAATAACCTTAAAATAATGAACACCTTCTTCAAACATAAAGACATCCACAGATACACATGGGAAGCAAGAGACACAAGAAGCATTATTGATTACATAATCAGCAATATCAAAATGTCAGAAATGATAATAGATACAAGAGTATACAGAGGATCTGAAATAGAATCAGATCATTACCTTTTAATTGGAAAAGTAAAATGGGAACCAAAATGGAAAACAACAAAAAAGCATAAGGAAAATAGAAATTTTGAATCTTTCAAAGTTAGACTTTTGGACGATAGTAGTATTAAAGACTTGTACCAAAAAAGAATAAAGAACTGGATGACAAGTATAAAACAAAATCAGAACATAGAAGAAGAATGGTCAAACCTAAAAACCATAATGACAACAGCTGCAAAAGAAAGTTTAAGAACAAAGAAAAAGAGGCCTTAGGGACTGGGATGATGAAATTAAATGCATTATTGAAGAAAAGAAAAAAGCATATAAAAAACTGGCTCAACCTAAAAACAATAGAATCAAAAATCGAATACAGCAAAAAAAAGCAATAGCAAAAGCAGCATGCAGGAGAATAAACAGAAACAGATGGAACAATTTTGTAACAAAATTAGAGAGAGACTGTACGGTCAAAAGAATTAATGCATATAAAATCCTCAAAGATCTAAGCAATGAAACTAGAGAAAAAGCAGATATTAATACCATTAAAATAGAAGAAGAATTAACAGAAGCATTAACCCAAAGCAAAACAGGAAAGGCTCCAGGAGAAGACAATATAAACTTGGAACTTATCAAATATGCAGGACTTGAATTCTCACTCAGGTTACTTAACTTTTATAATATGATCTGGAAAGAAGGAAAATGTCCACAAGATTGGACCAAAGCAATAGTTATTCCCATCTACAAAAAAGGACACAAATCTGATTGTAACAATTATCGTGGAATCAGCTTACTTAGTACCTGTTATAAAGTATATGCAAAAATCTTAGCATATAAACTTAAACGTATAGTAGACCCAAAATTAATAGAAGAACAAAATGGATTCAGAAAAGGCAGGTCTTGCATAGACTCTGCATTTACGTTAAAATTATTAATTGAAAAACACAGAGAAATGAACATAGAAACACACATAGCTTTTATAGATTACACCAAAGCATTTGATAAAATTATCAGAGAAAAACTATGGGAAATCCTAGAAGAATATGAAATACCAAACCAACTCTTTAGAACCTTATATAATATATATCAAGATAATAAAATATCTGTGAAGTACAATAATTCAACATTAAGCTGGAAACCAATAAATCAAGGAGTACGTCAGGGTTGCCCTCTCTCACCAATTTTATTTAATATATACATGGATAAAATCATAAAAGAATGGAAAATAACTAATGAAGGAGGATTCAAGATAAACCGTAACACCAGATTAGCTACTCTTCTTTTTGCTGATGACCAAATAATCCTTGGAAATAATGAAGATGAACTACAAAAATCATTATGCAGTCTAAATAATCTGATAAAAACATATGGTATGGAAATATCAACCAACAAAACAAAAGTCATGGCCTTCAAAGGTGCTAATCCAATAAGAAGCAAAATAGTAATAAACAACAAAATAATAGAGCAAGTAAATACATTCAAATATTTAGGTTGCACAATGTCATATGAAAATGAAGCTGATATAGAACCAAAGATATCAAACTTTTTAAAAGTAACAGGCATTATAAATAAAATTTTTTTAAACCCAATTATGTACAAAAACACACACGAATAAGAATCTACAATACAGTAGCTAAACCAACCTTGCTTTATGGCAGTGAGATATGGACAATAAAAAATAGCAGATGAAAGAAGAATTGAATCATCTGAAATGAAATTTCTGCGCAGAACTGAAGGAGTCACAATAATGGACAAAATGAAAAGCAACGAAATCAGAAAAAAAACTTGGAATTACAACCTCCCTAAATGAAACAGTTATTTGCTATAGAGAAAAATGGAAAGAACACATACTAAGAATGAATAGAAGCAGAATACCTGAACAAATTCTAAATTACCACCCAAAAGATACTCGATGCAGAGGAAGACCCTTAAAAAGATGGAATTGAGTCCGGAACAGGCCACTTGGCCTATAAGCCTGGAAAGGAAAAAGAAGAATTATTTAATTATTCAATTATAATAATTAAAATTTATGTTATTTTATTTTTTTATAAATATATATATGTGTATACAATTATATGTTAGGAAAGATTTGCTGCTTTATAAAGTACTATCTCCCACAAGGGGGAAAGATGTAGACCATCGGATCTGTTTAGTTTAGGGAGTGAAGTAATGTTTCACATAATAAATTTAGTTTAATCCTTTATCCAAGTGTGAGCAAACAAAGTTTGTGAGCAAACAAAGATACTTTCGTCTGAAAGTATCTTCAGGACTGAGGTAAGGTGGTACAACACCGGGAAACTCGTTGCAAAGGTGGAGCAAGCTAACATCACTCCTATCTCAGTATCTCTCATAATGCAAAACACATCTCCTTGCGGATATGTATAATATTATGCATTAAGGGAAGGGCCACTACCCAGACTAGTTTCGACCTTTATCGAGGTCTCTTCAGTGGGAGCCAGGCCCAAGTGGAGATACCAGGCAGAAGCATTAGCAAGGTCATCTCTACCTATAGGAGTTGCCAAATGGTGTGGATTATCATATTTCGGACAAACAGGAAGATCTGCTCAGGTCTGGTTAGAAGAACAGTCACACATCCAGTACCTTGAACCCGAACAGCCTGGAATTGCAGAACATGCCATCAACACCAGACATAGAGTTAAGTGGAACAAGACAAAAGCCATTCACAAAAGTCGGTTCCTAATGTAACGGCTATACAAAGAAATATGTGAAACATTACTTCACTCCCCTAACCAAACAGATCGATGGTCTATGTCTTTCCCCCTTGTGGGAGATAGTACTTTATAAAGCAGCAAATCTTTCTTAACATATAATTGTATACACATATATATATTTATTAAAAAAAAGTAATAATTAAATAATTATTTTATAATTAAATAACTAAATAATTAAAAAAAATAATTAAATAAATTTAGGAAATATAACCTTAGCTACTTAGGTGGCACTTTGGGAATATAACAGTTATTGTTTAATTAGCCTTGTACCTGTACTGATGATGCCTGTGATACTCAGGTGAAAATTCTATGAATAAAGAATAATTTATGTGAGTTAATTCCGTTATTATAATAGTTAGTAATATGTCTACTCATGGTATTTCCTTACTGAAACTTATATTTTGTTAGTCATTATTTTTGACATTCATGACCAACTAGTTTTACTCACACTAACAAACTGGTGGCTTTGTCAGGGTTTATAATAAACACAAAAAATATAAAAACAGATAGCATCAAAATTGTCTAAATGCTGAAAAATCGTTACACAAGAAAATGAATTCATTTATCCTAAATATGAATGGGAAGACATGTGCCAAGTGTTTGCTGTAATCAGGAAAAGACTGAAAGTGATTGTTGTCAAAATTGGAAATAGGAGATTTTCATTATCTGGCACACAGCCTCCAGCCTTTGACAGATAATGCATGGCACACAACTTCATATTCATGTTTAGAATGAAAGTTCATTTTCTTTTATAACATTTTTTCAGTATTTATTTATTATTTAGCATATGGCATAATAAAAAAAAAGACACATGACATGAAAATATATAAATACATATTTGTGCAGACAATATAAATGAGACAGGTAGTGTTGCAAATACAAATAACAGGTAAAAAAAGTCACTAAAATTTTAAATTTTAGTGACTAGTTTGGCTATTCAAGAGCTGAAGGGTTTGCTTCAAAAAAAGTCTCCCAGGTTACCAGGGTAGACTCTTATGCTGCAGTCCTCCATAATGTGCTGGATGGTGTGGTTTTATGGCCCCACAGTCACATTGGGGTGTAGGTGATCTTCTCCACTTGTGTAAGCTGTCTGTACAGATACCATGTCCTGTGTGCATCTTATTTAAGCTTTTCCATAGGTGACGTGAAGGCTCAATCCCTTTATGGATTTTGGTTGGAAGGATATACTTGTTTAAGTCTGGTAATTTTTCTTTCCAAGTTTCTAGCCATTTCAAATTAACATTGATATTACTATTTACTAGTTCTTCAGCCAGTATTAGTGGAAGCCTTTGGGATTTAAGGCAATTTATATGTGGGAATTTTCTTCATGTATTGTTAACAGTGGATTTCTTTTTATACTCTTTTACGAGAGCACCTTGTCTGTGCAAGTATGTGGTGCAATGTTGCTCAAAGTTGGAAGCCAGTAAGGGGGGGGGGGATGGATTTGACACAGCCTGTTATTGTTCTCATCGCTGCAATTATTTCATGTCGATTTTCTTGATATGGGGACTATTTAGCCATACTGATGAACAGTATGTATTCTGCTGCAGAGTAGACTAGACCCAATGTGGAGCATTGCAGTGTAGTAGCAGAAGAACCCCCCCCCCCCATGTAGAACTGCATAGTTTTTGTATGGCGTTATTGCGGGTCCTGATCTTTAAAGAGATGCTCTCTACAGATGTCTTTTGAAAGATAGTGTTCTATCCAAGGTCACACCCAGATATTTAGGGAAATCTTGATGCCATAGCATTGTGTTATTAAAGCTGACCTGAAGTTTCCTATTTTCCAGTGTGGTGTTTAAGTGAAAAGAACTAACTTCGGACTTATTGAGGTTGGTGTTAATTTCTATTTATGAAAGTATTTCCAAATGGTTCCAAGGTCATTTTTTCAGTATTTGGATAATTTTGTTGTTATCTGTTTTTTTTTTTAAATTTTATTTATTTATTTATTTTATCAGTGTTTATTATTATAAATCCTGATAAAGCTACCAGTTTTTTAGAATGAGCTAAACTATTTACTCAAAGTTTTAAAAATAATGAATAATAAAATATCCTTGTTTATTCTTTGGTCTGACCATTATTTAGTTGTCAGTATGTCCCTTATCATAGCATATGCATTGCATAGCCTTTGCAGTGCATGCATTGTGCTGTCTGAACTTTGAGCTGCTCTTGACCATTATCCCCAGATCCGATATCTCATCCATCTTTTCAAAAGCACAGTTTCACCAATACAGTGTACAGCTTTATACCTCTGCATTCCAAAATGTGACACCCCATTTGTTAACATTAAAACTTCAGTCCATTTGTCTGAGCTAAAAGTATTTCAATCTTCCCGAAGGTATCAGCATTACTCCTTATAAGTTTAACTTTCCTCAGCTTTGCATCATCAGTAAGCTTCTGAAGACCCGATGTTAAGCCACATGAAATATCATTAACAAATACATTAAGTAGCAAGGGGTCCAATAGTGCTAGGCACTGGTTGTCATTCTTTACTAGGACATTCTTCCATTTGTATACACAATATGTAGGGATTATTCAGAAAGCTAATCTCCAGTTTGTCTAACCAATCAATCTGTTATTTTTCCTCATCTTCCTTGGCTTGTTACACCAGCTTGTCATGTTGCAATCTGTCAGATGCCTTTGCAGTCCAAGAATACTACTGTATATGAACTCCCTTATCTCACACATTTGTGATCTTATCATAAAATGCAAATGATTTGCTAAACCATTATTCTTTAACAGAACCATGCTGATCATAGAAAATCCTACAACCATTGATCTGGTCTTGTATTCTATTCTTAACCAGCCTCTATAATACCTTAATTATAACTTTACTGACTAATTTGTAACCAGAAACTTTTGTATAAAACCATGCTTGTGTGGTGACACTATTTTACTTTCTTTTCACTACATAGAATCCCTTTTCCCTACAAGACTCATTAATCAACCAGATCAATGGCATAGCTAATACTTTTGCACATTCCCCTAAAAATACATTGTGACATGTCATCTCGTCTACTCTCACAGTCTTATTAACATCTTGCATAATCAACACTTGATATACATGATTTTTCACTTCAGCTCCTGTTGTCCCGACATGATGCTCGTTAAATAATTCTGCTACATCCTTTTTCCATCATCACTTTACAACCATAAACCATCTTCCAGTATAGCCTTCTTCTGAAATTATTATTTTCTTGCTTGTCACATAACAAAAGAATTTAATTGAAGTTTCTTTAGCCTGAGTCACTTTCTTCTCATAGTGCTTTCTTTATCATGCTTGTCACTTTTCTGACTTACTTTTTATTCTCCTAATGCATCTCATTGCTATTGATTGTTCTGTACCTTCTCCACAACATCTTTTCTCACATCGTGTGCATGATTTTGCTATTCATCCATTTCACTCCTGCTCTATTTATTTGCCTAACTTTTGGTATATAGTTATACATTGCTTGCGTGTATAATGCATCCCATTCATACTCTGTCAACCTCTTTTCCTCTACTCACAGATGATCAACCTTTGGTCCTGATGCCAGTTGACCACACAGTTTCCTGCAATGAACCACGTTAGAATTTTACATATATCTCCTTTTGACAGAGTAACTCTCCCACTGCTTGACTACTTCCCAAGCCAGTACCTCATGATTATTCTCTCTTTCTCTCTCCCTTTCTAACCAGCAGCAGTGTTGATACTTCATTCAGTCACATCATGTGCTACAAAAGGCAATAATCTCTCAAACTTAACAAATTCACTTTTTCTTGTTTCCATATACCACCTCTTTCCAATCCGCAACTCTATAATTAAAATTAGGACCACCTTGCTTTTATATTCCCAACATATTTGTCCAGACATTTCACAGTCAGTGCTCTTTACATCTCCAGACCTATAACAGCATCTTATTAGATATACTATTCTAAGTTCAACCTAACACCATATAGTCCCAAAACCATCACACATACAACTATTTTCCATCTCCACTCTTAGTTGATACAATTTTTTTGCTGTCATCAATTATCCCCCCCCTCTTTTTTTTTTTTTTTCATTTCTATCCTTACTAAAGATTATGTATTCCTGCATATCTGTTCTTACCATCACATTAGTCAGCCAACCTAATTTCACTTATGCCAAAAATTATAAGTTATTACAAATATGAGTAATTGAATTACTGATCAGTTAACATAGTGACTACTCATAATGATGGATATTTTCTAGGCATTTAAACCAGAGCACTGTCGCAGTTCTCTGGTTTTAGTTAACCATTAACAAATCAACATGTAACATGCATGCGAGATTTCAAGTGTCATCTTCATTGTTAATCTAGTGTTTATGTTGTGGTGTGTATTTCATATTCTGCATATATTATTGAGAACCATGGTATGCTTCTCATAGAATAGATACTGACTCATAGAATCATTGGAAAAGACCACCATGCTCTATCGTAATAAATTTAGAAGAGAAAGACTGTTTTTGGAATCTGCAGGCACTCTCAGAAATCAGCCATATTTTGAATAAATATGGTTGCATTAAACTTCTGAAAATATGGGAAAAACACTAATACTTTGAGATTCTAGGTTTATATCGCAGGCTGCTAACAGTTGTTCACAGAGGGTCATCTAGTTATAGTCCACTTGGTTTTGTGTTGCCTTTGTGCGTGGGTGGGTGGGTGGGTGTGTGTGTGTGTTACAAGTCTCATATTGTACTCCCTGATGATGTCTCATTGACAGACAAAATATTGGAAGAATTAAATATTATTTTTAATGCTTTCACAGTGCTGTTTTTTATCTTTGATTTTTATCTATTTAGCCACATAGCTCAGATACAGACTCCTTTGGGCTCTACCTCAATAGCCAGCGCCCCAGAATATCCAGTTCACCATAGAAAAAGAAAATAGCCTGCCTTTTCTAGATACTCTAATCATGCATCTTCCCAATGGCACCGTTTATTGATAGGTAGGATGAAAGGAGACTAGAATGTCGAGGCCTTAGATCTTTGAGAGCGCCATTGGGACTTGGAGATTTTTTGGTGTGTAATTTGGACAAGATTTTTCTGGTGAAAGAAAAGAGGGCATTCACTGTTGATCATTTGGGGTGGGGTGTGTGTGTGTGTGTGTTGGGTGGGGGGGTATTTGTCAGAATCCATGTGATGCATCCAGATGGCTCTACTGTATTATCACCCATACAAAATTGCCAATCATCAGAGGAAGTGTTGGACAAAAGTTATGACCAGTTGCTTTGGTCATAACTTTTGTAATAATAAAGTTTCCTGCTTTTGGTTCTTTCAGAATCTCTTTTGGATACATTGATAGGTTTCTTGCAGCTGTTTCAGACTTGGTATAAGCAGTAAAGGAAGATGGAGTTCTTGATTAAAGCCAGTTCCAGTATGCTTGATTCTTTGCTTATACAGCCTTAGTGCACTTTTTGGAGCACCAAGATTTAGATAGGGGATGGCAGTTTAGAGTGGAATGGGGAATTTATGTTTCCATACAGTAAGGATTACTTAGTGATATGTTCAGTGCATATGTTTGGATTGGAAAGTCGAAGACAATAAATAGTTCAGTCAAGGGAATTAGGCATAGAAATCATGAAGGTAGGCCATCCATTTGGAATTGCTATAATGTCAGATAGCTTTTGAGAGTGCTGTTATGAGTGTTGTTCCATGGGGAAAGAGATAAGCATTAGATTGTGGTCTGATTTATCTAGAGGACATACAACATAGATAGACAGTGCCACAGTTTCCTTCTGTAAAAGATACAGAACAGTCTGAAAGACAAAGCTGTTGACAAATATTATATACTGATGGCTCATTGCCTTAAATTATAATGGCTATAGTTCCAAACAGTTCAACTGGATCATTGAACATGATTCATTTCATTTTAGCATGACACAAAAATGGAAATAAGTGGTTAAAAAAAAAAAATGTAATAGACATGCTAAATTTGGCTCTCTGAAATAGAAGTAACTAAGGTGTTACATCGTTGTTCTCTTAAATATTTTACCTCTATTGTTCTCCTTGTGCCTATTGAGATCTGGCTTCTAAACTGGCTTTCTGGGGGCCGTTTTTCTCTTCGAGCTCTGACGAAATTTATTTGTTTATGCTGCACCAGTCAGAACTCTAGGATAGAAATTCTTATCCGAAGAAACTTTCCCAGAATTCAAGTAATACCTTATATAGATTAAGTAGTTAGATAGATTGAGTTCTCAGTATACAGTCATGGCCTTGACAATCTTAAATTCCCCTTTTTCCTCTAAACATAAGTTCGATATTTTCATGAGTGGTAAAATTCAATCCCTTACTCAGACAAACTCAGGTATACATGGGAAAACGTATTTATTATTTATCTAAGAACATTACAATTTAAACAACACACATAATCAAACAAATCAAGGTAAATACAAGTAAATCAGGGTAATAATAATCAAACACAGGCTATTCAAACACACTCATGAGAATCTTATGTTCATCTATATCACAAACATGGATATCAGTATTAAACTAGATTACTGCTACTAACGACCCATACACATTAAACTTGGTCTAGACAACTTATGAACATAGACTACCAGTCCAATTTGATTAACATAACACAGGAAATTGTCTCAAAAAATCTCTCTCTCTTCTTTTTTAAACTGTCCATTTTACACCTTTGTCACCAATAGATAACACATAAAAGGGAAGATTTGTACATTACCACCTTGTTAGATGATTTCTCAATCCTTCCATCTGTTCTTTTTTATAGATTGTCCCTCTGTATGATGGATTGCCGCCGCATGGGAGTCACGTGTTCGTCCCGAATTAGCCACTTGTTTCTTCTGGGCTTAGGAACTTTTCGCGTCGCTGCTTCTAACATGATTTACCTTCAAAGGAATCCTTTGCTGCTTTCTCATCAGTTAGATCCATACCAGTGGTCTAAAACTCGGACACTGCCATCATCTTGTGCTATAATTTCTTCGATTTGCGTTGCTCAGCAACGGGAAACACTCTTCCGCTTTGCCGTCTTCACATGTCTTGTCGGATATCAGGCATGCTGATCCGCTCGGGAACTTCGAGCAGGAGACCCACGGGGAAGGCACACGCGACTGGGGAATACTACAGGAACAGGAGAAAAACGTAAAAGGAAGCAAAAAAGAGAAGGCCCCTCTCAATGATGTGAATCCATTTTAAACCCCATTATAGCGCCCTCTTTCTGCACTCCAAACTTCTCTACGACGCTCTCCCATTTGCTATCACTGAGTGACATCACCTCCTTGCTGTACGCACATCGCTCTTTTCAGGGAACGTGAATTTCTTGCACCTTCCATGAATGCCTATGCATTGCTCGTTACGTCATCTTTGGTGGTCAAACTGCAATCTTTGAACTTTTGTTCGCATGATGATACACGACTTTATACATAGCATAGTTTAACATTGATGTTTTTTGACAAATTAAGAATCCATCTATTTTAGACAATAACCTTAAACATAGTACAATTTAATATTTATTTCTTCCTTCGATTTTATTTTAATTTAAGATTCAACCTCTTCTTTTATATTTTAATTCCTTTTTTAAGCAAAGTTAATATCTGCATCTTCACATATTATGTCTGCTTTGTCAAGAGTACAAGTGTGCTTTTGCTTGATATTGTTCTCTTGTTAAATCTTGAATGGAGCGGCTCTATTCTTGATAGAGCCATCATTCAAGATCTAACAAAGGTTTATCATTTGGTAGTACAAATCTAAAATCACAACAGTAACCATAAAGCATCAAGATGAAATGCCTTCCAAAATGGATTTATGGAGTAATTGGTACTGAGAATAGAAAAAAATGAAATTAATAAGAGAGGGAGAGAGAGAATGGAAAAATGATTAGTGCGGTAAGCATGTCTAGTAGAGAATAAATAGAAAATGAGGTTCCAAAAAAAAAAAAAAAAAGTGATTGCAAAGTAAGAGGGGGAAAGCATGATAGACCAGAGAGACTTCAGTGAATGTAATTAGATCAAATATGGCATATAACAACATAACCTACAAGAATAAAAGGTCACGATTCCTTAAATAATAATAATAATTATTATTTAAGGAATCTCAATGGAGTCATGAGACTTATTGCAGGAGACCCAAATCAACCATCATACACAAATCCTATCATACCTCTCCTTGAATCCATTCACTGTCAGGGAACTCACAACTCTGGAAATCCATTTCACCACTCACCAATCGCTATGCAAAAAATCTGGTCTTCACATTCCCTACTAATCACACTTTTATGCAACTTCCATGGATGGCCTCTAGTTCTGACTGTTTGTCATATATTGAAAAAGTTCACTTGCATGAATTTTATAAAACCCTGTTAATATCTTAAATTGTCTATCATGTCCCTTCTTTGACTTCCTTAAATAATAACTTCTTTATCTTTACTTGTTAGTGTGTTTTTCAACTTCCAAGTAATTTGTTGAGCTATTTTACCAACTTTTGTAATATGCCCTCTGAACTTGAACTCTTTGTCCACCAGTATCCCCAAGTCCCTAGCCTCATCAATTTCTTGATAATCGTTATCCTTTGCCCACAATGCAATTTATTTAAATCATCCTACAGGATATCTACATCACCTTTATCAACTGCTCTCCCCAGTTTTGCATCATCAGCAAACAAATGAATATCTTCTCTTAAATATTTCGCTATGTCATTGATATACAAATTAAAGCATAGTGGCCTTAGTAGTGAACCCTGAGGTTCTCCACTAGTCATCATCATCATTCTTCTATACAGCCTATACACCAACCTAAAATAAGCTATTATTTTAGGTTGGTGTGCATGTACAGGGACAAATTATGTACTGGAATAATTTCAAAATACAGTTGACCCTTGAAGAATGCAGGTTTAAACTGCATGGGTCCACTTAAATGTGGATTTTTTTGAATAAATATATTGGAAAATATTTTGAGATTTACAGCAATTTGAAAAAACTCACAGATAAACCGTATAGCCTAGAAATATCGAAAAACTTAAGAAAAAGTTAGGTATGTCATGAATGCATAAAATATATGTAGATACTAGTCTGTTTTATCATTTACTACCACAAAGTATTTATTATAAAAAGTAAAATTTATCAAAAATGATGTGCACAAACACTTACAGACTATACATGGTGTCGTTCGCACTCAAGAGAAATGTAAACGAATGTAAAGATGCAGTATTAAATCATAACTTTATAAAATTAACTATTATTAATTAATTAGTTAAATTTAATATGCATAAAATAAAAAAATTTATAACAATTCATTCATTAGTATATAAACTAACCTATTGTGAAGCAATCATATCGATTATACTAGGCTACCATAAAGCAATCATGTGCAGTACAGTACTGTAAATATATTTTCTCTTCCTTATGATTTTCTTAATAACATTTTCTTTTCTATAGCTTACTCTATTATAAGAATACACTGTATAATACATATAATGTACAAAATATGTGTTAATCGACTATTTATATTATTGGTAAGGCTTCTGGTCAACAGTAGGCCATTAGTAAAGTTTTTGGGGAGTCAAAAGTTATACGTGGATTTTCAAACAATGCAGGGTGGGGGGGGGGCATGCTTCTCAAGTTGCTCTGCATAATACTATGCAAAGAGTATTATGCAGAGCAACCCCCCCCCCCCATCTTGCATCACTTCAAATTTTGGTGTTGTTATTATTATTATTATTATTATTACATGACACCTCCAGGAGTCCAAGGACTCATTGCAGGAGGACAATTAGTACTACTTTGCTACGTACATCTCACATCTCCACTACTACTTAATTCTCCTATTATGACACTACCATCATCAGTGCCATTTACCATCCATCATCACCAACAATGGTATTTTTTGTCTGTAAATTGCATGTGTTCTGAAAGGAGATTTGTCTATTCGCAAGATGCAAAACCTGAGTTTCTGGGAGAAAAAAAACCTGCTACCTCCTTATGAGATCAGCTAACTCGCCTTCAGTTGAAAAGTTCCATATAAGGATTCCTCTTGTCACGACAAGAATTGAATGAACCCAGGTCTTTTCCATTTGATGGGTGCAATATTACGTTGTTCTTCCAATTGCGCTTTGGAGGCTATAATGTTATTGCAACAGCTGGAAATCGAACCTTGGTCAACTGTTTGGAAGCCAGCTATGCTAATCGCTATACCACCATCGCATGCAACTTTTATTTTAGTTATATAAACTAACTATATTTATGCAATATTAAAAGTTAATTATATTATGAGGTATTAAAATTTGTCTTAAAATATTGAAAAGAGTACAGTTTTGGCAATAATAAAAAGCGGTATTTGGCAGTTTTATGATTTATGTGAAGAAGTTTGCAAAATGTAAAACATGCAAGGAACAAAAATGAAGTACACGTCTATTATTAATCATGTAAAACTCGACCATAATGATGAATTTGTGAAACAAAATAAAACTGAAATATCACACCACAATGCAAGAACAAGCAGTCAGAATTTAAAGTAAATCCACCAAAATGACAAACACTATTTGATGTAATGAATATTTTTTTTTCTTAAAAAAGGAAGCAGATGACAAACAGGCAAAATCTTTGCATTACACTATGGCTGAAATGATTCCATTGGATAATAGGCCATGCTCACTTGTTCAAAAAAAAAAAAAAAAAAAAGTCTTTCCAAGGCTAATCATTAACCTATTCTACCATATAAATTTTGAAAAAATTTCTTTTGGCGCCGGTTCTTCGTCGACAGAGTTTTTTTCAGGAATGGAAATATTTAGGAAGGAAACAGATGTGGGCCTCTCCAAAAATGCCAAACAATTCTTTTCCTAGATCATGATTTATTCATGAATTCATTTTGATTATTTAAATACATAATTATTCTCTATATTTCACTATTTAAAATAAAAGTTCCATTAATATTTTTATTTTGTTATTTGAGGAAATAAGGGTAATACTTTTTCTGATTTTTATGCTGTACTGTTTTTTAAATAAATGTTCCCTATAAAATTAATGATAGTTTTTATTATGTTGAAATGGAGAATGTTGTGGATTGAACTATATTTTATAATCACATGTAGAAAGAAACTTCAAGTTCCAAAAATTTTTCCAGAGAGCTTATGAGAACATAACCTGTGGTAGTGGAGTTGCCTTGCTTGCAATGTCTATAGATCATGAACTCTGCACAGCAGCCCATATATCCCATATATTTGCCTATTATTAGTGCAATGATTATCTCACTGGCCTGAGAAATGGTATTGTTAGTTTTTGCTATTATTGTTTATTTTCTTATGTTTAAGTGTTTCAAGGTATTTTTCATGTAGTACTGTCATATCCTGTACACCCCTTGAGGGTACATGACAGGAATTTGATGATGAGGTATGCTAGAATTCCTCTCCCTTATCCTTACTCAACTCCGTTCGAAAATAGTTAGAAGTACCTACAAACACAGTAATTTATCTATCCTTGACCCCCCCTCTGCTACTGTAATCTGCCTTAACTAAATCCTATCCCTTCGGTGGCCGTTCCTTCGGTTGGTTGTGAGTGCAAAGCTCAGCAGACAAAGAGTCTGTCTTGGGTTAGAGTCAAGCCTCCTTGAATGCAAAATCCGGAATTAACTCCCTTTCAGAATTAAGAAAAATTCGTTTGATAATGCTGCGTCATCTTATTTCCTATACAAGAGAAATGTTAACTCCTTGTCATGGAGTTAACACACAGACTATTTCATGATTCTAGAATCTAGCAAACAGCAATCCCAATTACAAATCCTTAACAAATTTATTCTACAAGTAGTCGTAGCAAATCCCCTGCATTTGAATTTGTACAGGTTCTGATTTTAGTGAGCGGTGCATTGATTTTAGAGATGTGGCAACTTTATAAGGTAAAGAAAACATGAATGTTTATTCATTCTTTAGCTCGTTGTACATTTATCAAAAGTTCACTTAACTAAACTGAATTGTACTTGCACGTAACAATTATTAACTAGACAAAATAGAACTACAATCAATACACCACATTGAGATAATATCAAATTTAAGTTGTCCTGCTTCTACTCATGTAACACAATTAAGCTAGCGATTATCTCATTCATCTAAGGCTAACAGACAATGGCATACTCCAACAATTCAATGTCAAACTCTACTACTATGCACTTTTAGAGTTTTTTATCAATAGGTCAAGTACTAGAGTCCTGTTACTAATTATCAAGTCCTATCACATAATGTATTAGCACCTTTCTGCTCTTCAGTTTAGTTCAGTAATTTATCGATAAGTCAAGTACTAGAGTCCTGTTACTAATTATCCTGTTACTAATCATTCTTTAGCTCGTTGTACATTTATTAAAAGTTCACTTAACTAAACTGAATTGTACTTGCACGTAACAATTATTAACTAGACAAAATAGAACTACAATCAATACACCACATTGAGATAATATCAAATTCAGGTCAAAACTATTAAAATAAATCATGATGGCATGAAAGAGTTAACAAAAGATGAGCGAGTGGCGTTGTATGGCGACTCCATTATTAAAGGTGTGCTAGAGGATAAAATGCACAAGGTATGTTTTCCAGACGGTAATATGAGTAGAGTGATTGAGGCATTGAATATGAGGCGGGAACGAGCAAAAGAGTTAATTGTATTAATTGGTACAAATGATTTGAGAGAGAACAAAGAGCATGTTAAAATGAATGTTAGAAGACTGCTTGGAAAGATAAAGGAGAATAGTGTGACAGGAAGGGTGGTCAGTGTGTTGCCTAGGTATGATTGTGGTGAAATGAGGCGGAGAGCAAGGATTATGAATGATATTCTGGCTGAAATGTGTGAGGAGATGGGAGTACAGTTTGTTAATGTGTGGAATGAGTTTGAGGGACGAAGTGAGCTGTATGGGAGCGATGGACTGCATTTAAGTGGTTATGGTGTGAGTCGCTTGGAGAGACTGCTGCTGGAAAGTGGAGAAGTGAATAGAGAGAATGAATCAGATAAAGAGGGGAGTGATGTGGAAGAGTAGGAGAGTAAGACAGGAGAGATTGAAGGAGTGGAAATAAATGGGGAAGTGAGTGGTATGAGTATAGAAAATGAGAGAATGGGTGTGCAAGAGGAGCAGGGAAACGGGGAGGCTCAGGGTGGACAGGGATACACAGCGTGAGAAAGGTGGATGCTCCAAGAGGAGGTGAGAGCATGTGTAGGCAGGAAAGTAATGGGATGATCAGGGATCAAAAGGAAACAGATGGAATTGCAAAGGGTTCTAAAATGAAGAAGCAGAAAGGGAAATGGCTCCAGTCCAGCATGGAGAGATCACATCGAGTGAGTGGTATCAGTGGAACTAGCTGTAGATCCAGAAATGAGTTGTTGTGTTTGTATACCAATGCTAGAAGTATAAGAAACAAGGCGGATGAAATGGTTGCACTAATTGCATCTGTGCACCCGAAGATTGTCGGAATAAGTGAGACATGGTTAGATGAGGATGACATCCTGACAGGAATAGAGATGGAAAGGTATGATGTGTTTCGTGAGGATAGAAGGGGTAAAAAGGGAGGGGGAGTGCTATTGATGATAGAGAAAGAGTTATGTCCATACAAGGTCGAGATGCAAGAGGGAAATGGGGCCAGTGGTTTTGAGGCAGTATGGTGTGAGATAGAGGTGAATAGAATCAAATACTTGGTGGGATGTTGTTATAGACCTGGTAATGTGGATGGTGGTGATAGCGAAATGTATAGTCAAATAAGCCAAGCAAATAAGAAAAGGGTGATCATTATGGGTGATTTTAATTATGGCAATATAGACTGGAATGAAGAGATAGCAACTGGAAGTAAAGAAAATGAGTTTCTTGAGTTTTTGAGGGATAACTACCTCAGACAGTATGTAACAGAGGGCACAAGAGGATTAAGGGTCTTGGATTTGGTCATCTCATCGGAGGATGTAATTATCAATGAGGTATCAAATCATCCACCAATTGGTGAAAGTGACCATGAGGTGATTACTTGGGTGGTTGCCAGCAGTGCAAGGACCCCTGTGAAAAAAGGGTATATGTGATACTATAAGGGGGGGTGATTATGAAGAGCTCAGGAGACAGCTTGCAGGTGTAGCATGGAATGAGGAGTTAGCTGGAAAAGAGATCAATGCAGCTTGGGGGATTTTCAAAAAATATTTAGTAGATGCAATGTCTAAATGTATACCATGGGTGAGAAGGTTAAATAAGGTAGGTGTGAGATGGATGAATAAAGAGATTAAGCATGCAATACAGAGAAAAAGGGCATTGTGGAGGCAGCATAAGAGAAGTGGAAGTAACCAATTTCATGAGGTCTACAAAGACCAGGTAAGGAGGGTGACTTGGTTGGTGAGAGTAGCTAAAGAGAGGTATGAACAGCAGTTAGCTAATGAAGCTAAAAAGAATCCTAGGGAGTTCTTTCGATATGTAGCCAGCAAAAGAAAGAATGATTATGGAAAGATGACACTGATTGGTGGAAATGGTATAAAGACAGCTGTTGCAGAATGTTTGGTGGAGATACTTAATGAGCAGTTCATAAAGATCTTTCAATCTTGTGAATGTGACTTCATGGAGAGATTAAGAGCAGTTGATGATGGGGAGGAGAGACTGACTGTGAGCAAGAGGTGTTTGGGAGGTTAAGTAAACTAGATGTAAATAAGGCTGTGGGACTTGATAATATATCACCGCGTATTCTGAAGGAATGTGCCAGAGAGTTGACACCTGCCTTGACATATTTTTTTAATACGAGTCTTGCACTTGGTCAAGTCCCTAAAGAGTGGAAGGAGGGCAAGATTGTGCCACTTCATAAAGGAGGTGATCGAACTCAAGCATCAAACTATAGGCCTATCTGTGTGTCAGGTGTTGTGGTTAAGTTGTTGGAGAAGCTTGTGAGAACTAGGATCCAGAGTTGGGTTGAAAACAATGGTATAATCTTTGATGGACAGCATGGATTTTCCATCAAAGGGGATTTTCAAAAAATATTTAGTAGATGCAATGTCTAAATGTATACCATGGGTGAGAAGGTTAAATAAGGTAGGTGTGAGATGGATGAATAAAGAGATTAAGCATGCAATACAGAGAAAAAGGGCATTGTGGAGGCAGCATAAGAGAAGTGGAAGTAACCAATTTCATGAGGTCTACAAAGACCAGGTAAGGAGGGTGACTTGGTTGGTGAGAGTAGCTAAAGAGAGGTATGAACAGCAGTTAGCTAATGAAGCTAAAAAGAATCCTAGGGAGTTCTTTCGATATGTAGCCAGCAAAAGAAAGAATGATTATGGAAAGATGACACTGATTGGTGGAAATGGTATAAAGACAGCTGTTGCAGAATGTTTGGTGGAGATACTTAATGAGCAGTTCATAAAGATCTTTCAATCTTGTGAATGTGACTTCATGGAGAGATTAAGAGCAGTTGATGATGGGGAGGAGAGACTGACTGTGAGCAAGAGGTGTTTGGGAGGTTAAGTAAACTAGATGTAAATAAGGCTGTGGGACTTGATAATATATCACCGCGTATTCTGAAGGAATGTGCCAGAGAGTTGACACCTGCCTTGACATATTTTTTTAATACGAGTCTTGCACTTGGTCAAGTCCCTAAAGAGTGGAAGGAGGGCAAGATTGTGCCACTTCATAAAGGAGGTGATCGAACTCAAGCATCAAACTATAGGCCTATCTGTGTGTCAGGTGTTGTGGTTAAGTTGTTGTAGAAGCTTGTGAGAACTAGGATCCAGAGTTGGGTTGAAAACAATGGTATAATCTTTGATGGACAGCATGGATTTGCTAAAGGAAGGTCGTGTTTTAGTAATCTACTTACTTATTACAATAAAGTGACTGCTTCCTTGGACAGAGGAGAAGGATACACAGTAATATATTTGGATTTCGCAAAAGCTTTTGATAGAGTACCTCATGATAAGTTGACAGTCAAACTAGAGCAGATGGGGTTGGATATTAGATTAGTGCATTGGATTGGAGACTGTCTATCTGATAGGTATCAATAAGTTGTTTATGGGGGTGCAATATCCAGGAAAAGGAAAGTCACTAGTGGAGTGCCTCAGGGATCTGTTTTAGGGTCATTACTATTTAACTTGTATATTAATGATATTGGCGAAGATTTGGATGGAGATATTCAGTTGTTTGCAGATGATGCAAAGTTGGGACGAACCATAAAGAGTAGTGAAGATGTTGTGGCCTTGCAGGAGGACTTGAATAAATTGAGTTATTGGGCAAGCAAATGGGGATGTGAGTTCAATGTTGCAAAATATAAGGTTTTAAAATTTGGAAAACAAAGATGGGATGCAGAATTTATGCTTGGTGAGAATATATTGTTGGAAGTAGAGGAAATAAGAGATCTGGGAGTGATAGTGGATAAGGATCTGAAATTTAGGGGACATATCGCCAAAATTGTGAAGACAACACAAAGACTTCTGGGAATGATGAGGAGGACACTGACGTGTAGAAGTAGAGAGATTCTTGTTCCATTGTATAAGGCTTTGATTAGGCCACACATGGACTATTGTGCCCAGATTTGGTCACCTGGTTTTCAGAAGGATGAAGAGATGTTGGAAAGGGTCCAAAGGCATCATACCTCCAGAATGTCGAGTATGAGGAAAGATTGAAAAGATGTAATTTGCAGAGTCTAGTGGAGAGAAGGAAGAGGGGAGATATGACAGAGACCTACAAGTTGGTAAGGGGTTGTTATAGGATCAATGGTGGAGAAGTTCTGCAGAGAATAGTGGGAGATCAGGGGAGAACCAGAGGTCATCCCTGGAAACTGTATAAAGAGGGTGTGAGTAGGGGAGTGAGAGGCAGGTTTTTTTCGTGCAGAGTTGTGAATGATTGGAATGCCTTGCCTGAGAGTGTGGTGTCTGCAATGAGTTTGAATGTGTTTAAGACCCAGTATGATGAGATGTGTGTGAGATAAAAGGACCTCCTAGATGAGTCTTTGACTCCATGAGGTCTTGTTTAATAATAATAATAATAATAATTATCAAATCCTATCACATAATGTATGTGATAGGATTTGATAATTAGTCAGCTTAGTTCAGAATACAATGAAACTAGAAAGATTTTACATTATCGACCATCTGGTTCGCGCTGGTATCTTCTCCCGATCAGGTCTTTTTGAGCAAGTGGCTTGTTACCTCATTCTACGGCCTGTTGTCTTCTGATATGACCCTCTAGTGACTACGTTCACGAATCACCCTCTTGCCGATGTGGGTGAAGCTACTTTGCCTGGACAGGTCCTCGTGATTCGGCATGAAGCTTTAGTTCTCGCTGACTGTCTAGCTGTACCGTAGATATGCCTGGGCTGGACTGCCACCTGGTAGGTTAACCGCCCCTGACCATCGTCCCTCCCAACTGCTCGTTCCACTTCTATTGGTACTTGAAAGACAAAGGGAGATGAAGAGAAAAAAAGAGCCTGAAGCCCATGGCGCTATGCATCTTATACCTCCACGTTTCTGCTCTCTCCCTACGTCACTGATTCGGCACCTAAGTCCCTTGCACTCAGTACTATCTTCTCCACATGGATGTCTCGCGTGCACCTTGCGATTGCCTTGGGTTATGTCTTTGAGCCAATTACTTCAATGTGAACTTCGATCTAACCTTTCCTGTTCTAATATAATTCTCACAAAAATCCAATTCCTTTCGGTTATACATAGGACAGTTAACAATATAGTAAAACAGAGAAATTCACAAAACAAGGACTAATACGTTATTTACAATTTCATTTATACCTATATACAAGTATAGTCATACGCGATAGGTGGAACCAACAAAAAGCGTGTAAGTCGAATTTGCGTAACTCGGGGTATAATTTTGCATGTAATTTATATATACAGACATACAAAATACTAGTTAATTGGGACCAAAGGTTTATAAAAATACCTATATTTTTTAAGAAATATAATCATAATTATAGTTTTTCATACATAAAAAAAGAAAGTTATTTCAATGTTGATGGTTTCATAAAATCTAATAGATTCGTCTGACGGCATAATGTCTTTTTCTTGTCACGCAAAATTTCTTCATAGCAAGCTAATGATTTTTTTATTCCTTGCCTTGTGGCTACAATTCGTTCCTCGTTAGAATCTATGTCCTCCAAAATCTGTAAACCTTTCTTTTATGATTGTTCTTACTGCGGATTCCTGTAGATCGAACTTCTTTGCTAGCTCACAAATTTTCATTCCGCCTCCAAAATCCTTCATAACGTTGAGTTTTGTGTCCAAAGTCAATGTTTTTCTTTTCTTACTAGCTGTAGAAGAATCAGACTTGCTTCTTTTGGATGACATTATTATTTTTTATGTGATAAAATTGTTATCAAGAACATAACATTAAACATTCGCAAGGTTTGTAGACTATAAAATTCGTGTATGAATGGAGACCGTGCGAAACACGTCAGTGCTTGTTCACAGCATGTGTAATACTGGCCAATGCGGCCTGCTCCAGAAAGATAAGACTAATGGTGAGGTGTTAAGCGGGATGGGAATACATACACATAAGAAACCGAGTAACTCCGGATTCGCGTTAGTCGGAGTATGACTGTACTTTAGGAAAATTTATTTGTATCCTAGTTAAATCCCTAATGAAATGTTTTATGACAATTTAAACCTTTCATTCAAGATTTCACATTATGAACTGTTCTTTCTCATCATAGACAATACGAAATTTTAAAAGAACAATGCCATAAAGTTAAATTCATAAGTGAACTTTATGTAGGTACATAATCAAATATTAAAGTATAGAAGTAAAGAAACTTGTAATTTGGAATAAATAAGAAACTATAATGGAGAATATTATGGATACCTTTGTATTTTATAACCAAATGTAGACTTAGGCTCTTCTCTGATTAATATTCTTTCGTTTTCCAATGCAGGTTCACTTATGAACAAATACAGCTCTGTGAAGCAGGATTGCTTTGATATTGAATGAGAGTTTTTATCCTGTTATGGTTTCTTCCTCCAATCAAACCTTGGAGATTCAATGGCATATCCTGAAGTAAACATTGATGGATTCAGCCAGAGAGGCATTTGGTGAGGTTGTCTGCAAGGATAGAAAAATCAGAACTCTATGATGGACATGGGAAGTTAAAGAGGCAGTGAAGGAAAAGAAGAAAGCATAAAGTTCCTGGCAAATAAGTCTGCTTGTGCTCTTGGAGAATACACAGACAAATGTAAGAAAGCTAAACAAAAGTCATGGGAAGACTTTGGTAAAAACATAGAATTAAATATCAAGAAGGTGGCAAAATATTCTGGAGGATGTTGAAAATGCTCAGAAATGGAGGAAAGAGTGCTGTAAAAGGAATTAGATGACAAAGGTGACATGAAAACCAGTGAAAAAGATATCCTTGATGTATGGAGTAATTACTTTGAAAAATTGTTAAACGAAACAATCAGTGACAGTACAGTAGTAAAAAAACACTGAACAGGCATGCAATCAGGAATACATATCCATACTTGAAGTTGAAAATGCCATCAAAAGGCTGAAATGTGGAAAGGCAGTGGGAGTAGATCATATTTGACCAGAAATACTAAGGTATGGAGATGTAAAAGTGTTACAGTGGCTGTATTGCATAGTTCAGAAGGTCTGGACAGAGGGACAAATTCCAGATAATTGGAGTAGAGCTCTCATAATACCCATTTATAAAAAGGGAAATAAAACTGGATGTTGAGAAACAGTTGAGGATTGTAGAAGGGAACCTTGGTGAAGAACAACCTGGATTCAGGCCAAAATAGAGGCTGTCAGGATCAGATTTTCACTTTATGACAAACAGTTGAGAAATCATAGGAATATAACAACGATAACAAAGATCTGTATTTAAATTTTGTAGATCTGGAAAGGCACATGAAAGGTGCCAAGAGAAAAGCTATTCAAAACGCTACAGTTGTATGGTGTCAATGGAGCATTATATGAAGCAATACTTCTCTCATCTTTCTTTTACCTTGCAGTGTCAAGTGTTTTTTGTTAATCATCGGACTTCAAACCGTTCACAGGAGAAGGTGGTGTGCCTTACGCTCCGGTGTATTCTATGTCCTGTAGTGTTGAGGTCTCAAGGCCGGTTTGCCTGCTTTGTGGGATGAAAAACCCCAGGATAAACTGGGGAAAAAACTCTACTGTCCATGTCCAAGACCGGCTAACTTGGCTATGGCTGAGGAAGATCCTTCAGCTCCTCACGTCACTGATGGGAATTGAACCTAGGACACTCCTTCTCCAGGCATATGGTTGCGAAGCGCACAGCCACTAGGCTAACCTTGCAGATACTTAGCAACACTTAGTCTATTTTATTTAGTTTATCTGATTTGTAAGTCAGCGGTTGGAATTGAAGGAAGTACAGGAAGATGGTTTTATGTTAAATCTGGTTTCAGACGAGGATGTACATCCCTCTGTTATTCATTATCTATATGGATCACATTATGAAGGAAAGCGGTAGTAAACCTGATATCAAAATTGGAGATGTTAATTTCAGCTCTTTACTTATGCGGATGATGTTATACTTCTAAATAAATCCAGTACAAGTTTGTAAGATTCCCTGACTAAATTGAATAATTGTTGTAATAGATTTGGTATGAAGGTCAGCAATAACAAGACAATGAAAATAGGCAGAAGCATTGAAAATATCAATTGCATTGTGAATGGAGAACCTATAGAACAAGTAAAACATTTCAACTACTTAGGCACGATTTTAGTGAAGATGGTAAATTAAATATGGAAATAGACAAAAGCCTGGTATTGGTAAGTCAACTGAATAAATTTATATGCAATAAGAGAAAAATTACTCAATACATTAAATTAGTTGTATACAAGACAGTGTTCAAACCAGTTTTAACTTATGGATCTGAGAGCTGGGTTAGAAATAAAACACTTAACCAAAGACTAGAGACCACAGATATGAGAGTCCTGAGAAAGATTAGGGGTGAGAACAGATGACATCAATGGCAATATGATATTTGAAACGAGGATATTAGTAAAGAACTTGACATTGTTAGCATCCAGGAATGTGTTAGCAGAGTTAATCTCAGGGGTGGAGCAAATGCTTTTCTATCTTCCATAAACTCATTTCACCATAAAATCAAGTTCACCTTAGAACTTGAAATTGAAGGGAAATACCTTTTCTGGACATGTTAATTACAAAACAAATGGACAAAAGTATCTATCTTAATGTGTACTGCAATCCGACCCACACAGGTCATTACCTACATTTCAGCTCATCACACCATATTTCACAGAAATTAAGCATTATACATATGCCGAAGAACAGGGTGATCTATATTATAAGATACGAAAAAATATTATTATTATCTGAGACTCCAAGGAGTCAAGGACTCATCGAGGGAGGCTATAAATCACCCAAACCAGCTATCATACCTTCCTTTAAATTCGTTTACACTAAATGCACTCACACCCCTAAGGACAAATTACTCCACTCACTCGCTGTTTTCTGTGAGAAAAACCTAGCTCTTACCCCTTTCTTGACTGTGAGCAACCTTATCTTCCATGGATGCCCCATGTTCTCTCTCCACCTTCCATATAATGAAAAATTTCATCAGATGAAATGCTATAACACCCATTTAAAAGTTTATAGACCTCTATCATATCACCCCTCATTCTCCTCTTAACCAGAGTCTACAATCCACATACCAGATATAAGTTTTGTAACCCTTATTTGCACCATTTCCACAGCTTCTTTATCCCCTTGGAACCCAGGAAACCAAATCTGCAGACAATAATCCAGGTGGGGTCTTATCAAAGCCTCCTTATAAAGAGGCAAAATGACTTCCTTATCCTTACTGTCAAGGTTCGCTTCAACATAGCATTTAGCTTCTGAGTTGTATTTGCAACCTTTTGAACTTTAAATTCTTATCCACCAATACACCAAGATCCCTTGTCTCTTCAGTTTCTTGTAGCACAGTCCCACTAATATAATATGTTGCTGGAACTCTAATCATGCCAAAGTACATAACTTTACACTTACTAACATTAAACTGACAGCCTTTCCAGTCTAGTCATTTTGTAATTGCTGAATACCAGTAGCATTCCTGCCTATCTTCGCATCATCTGCAAACAATTGCATATCTGATGAAAGACCCTGCTTGATGTCATTAATGTATAGATTGAACATTAATGGCCCAAGGACTGGACCCTGAGGTACACCACTGGTTACCTTCAATCTGGCAGATTCACACCCACTGTATACCACTTTTTGATATCCTCAACCATCCCCTTATCCAAGTCAAGAGATTATATTCCAATCCTGTATTCTCCAGTTTATGCAACAGCCTTTCGTGTGGTATCTTATCAAATGCCTTAGAAAAATCCAACATTATCATAGTGTATCCTTTCCCTTTATCCAACTTGGCCGTAACATTGTTATAAAATACGAGCAAATTGCTAAAACATGACTTTCCTTTAGTAAACCCATGCTGTTCCTTGCAGAGTATAGCATGTTTGTCTACCCATTTCTGTATGCAAGTTCTTACCAATTTCTCTAAATCTTCACTATAGTCCTACCACAGAAGCGAGAGCTCTCGTTGGCAGACTGCCAAGAAGAGTCAATTCATGTTGAAGGGGGAGAAAGAAATAAGGCGATGTATGAATTGGTCACCAACACGCAAAATCACGTGCTTTATACGTAAAATTTTCCAACTATTATACAAGCAAAATAGTTACCACTTTAAAAACTACAATGATCATAAAAGAGAAGTTAATTTTCGACATGTAATAATAAACACTTGTCCCACAATACGGATTGATTACACTAATATCAGAATGGATTCTCCTTCTTTTGACATGCGCAGAAGTGTCGAAGGGTCTCGTATCTGTGGGCATACTATACCACACCAGAGATACTAATAGGTCAGTAGTTAGACACATCAGTTTTTGCACCACCCTTGTGCAATGGAACTATCATACATACATTCCTTCCATTCCTGTGATATCATTCCTGAACTGAGACTCAAGTTATACAAATGCGTGAAAGGCCTAGCCAATTCATCTGAACATTCCTTTAGCAAATGGGCTGATATTCCATCTGTCCCTATTGACAAATTCTTATCCAGGTTATGTAACAGCTCTTCAACCTCATTTTCATGAATCTCTAACTCTTCATCCAATGTAGCAGCAGCAGCACTGTGTACCATGCTACATACACCTGGTTGATATATCTTAGCAAAGTGAGCATTCATTAACTGAACAATCTCCTTAGCTTCCGACACTTGGGTACCATCTGCATTCAATAAAGTTATTCTTCCACATTCATTCTTTCTTTTGCTTACGGTATAACGATAAAATTCTTTTGAAATGCCTTTAGCTTGCATGGGCAATTTCTTTTCATACTCCATTTTAGCTTTCCTCACAATACTCGTTACTTTTCTGGCCCAAGCTTTATATATATTTCATAACTCCTCTCACTCTTATTCTTACGATATTCTTTCCACATCATCTTCTTCTTGTAGATCTCTTGCTTAATAAGGTTGCACATCCATTTCACTCCCAACCTGTTTATTTTTCGAATCCTAGGGATACATTGAGATACCGCCTGATTCAAGCACTTTTTCAAAGATTCCCATCCATTGCATGACAATTTTCCCATTCAGTAAACTGATACCACGGGACCAAAGATAGTATTCTCCTAAGTTGATGATAATTTCCAGCTTTGTAGTTCAGCATGTAGCCTGTTTTAATCGGAGCTTCAATACAAGTAGATACTTCCCAAGAAAGTTCAGCATTATCACTGCCACCAATTGTAAAATAGCCACATTCTTGACAGAGATCCCTTCTGATGCTATGAACTAATCCAACACTCTTTGACCTTGAGTTCCTTCTTTCACATGCTACTTGAGAAAGTTGTCTTGCAACAATTCAATAAATTCCTGTTCTTTCTTATCATGAGATTTCTCTTCTACCCAATCAATGTTTGGAAAATTAAAGTCGCCCATAATGATCATTCGCTTGGTACCCATAAAGTTAAATTGGCAATGCATTTTTTCGTCCCCCTACAACTGAGCTGCCAGGTCTGTAGCAACACCCCACTATATATTTATTCTGTTAACCTTCACTTCACACCAGATAGACTCAAACTCATCGCTACATGGGACATTGTTACCATCTTTGTTTTCTTGCATTTCTACCCAAACTGGACTTAAGTCATCTGATATCATTAGTAGCACTCCCCCTCCTCTCCTATCTCTTCTGTCATTCCTAAAAATAGTATATCCATTACACTCGATCCCACTTACCATATCTGATTCTGATAGTCAGGTTTCACAATCTTCGCCCACATCATGTTCAATAAAGCAACAAACTCAACCCCTTTGTTTCTAATGCTCCTGGCATTTGTGTATAGACATAATAAATTACGACCTAGCCTATTCTTATAATTAGATATGCAATCTATTTGGTCTTGTTCTAGAATTTTCTCTCTTCCCTCCCTAGACATACTTAAAAAGTCCGAACCCAAAGCATATTTTTCCACTCCTTCGCCACATACATAACAATGTTCGAAGGCATTCATATCTTTATCACATTTGCATACCATAGCTGAACTTTCACACACATTTTTCCCATTCCTCCCTTGATGATCTAGTTTCCCTGGCTCTCTGCATTAGGTCTCATACCAAGAAGTAATTTCTCCAGGTTTTTGATGCCAAATGAATTCAATATTAACAGAAGAATTAGATTTCATTCTCTAAATATTAACCAACAATGGATATCCGAGAAAAATAAAAAGAATAGTTTTCTCCAACCCCTCTCCACAGCAAATCCGGTACTCATTACAGAACCAATTTCCATTCCTTTTGTTGGCATACTTTCACAAAAAATTGCCAACCTCCTAAGGTCTCACGACATTTGGGCAGACTTCAAACTGATTGGGATAGTATGGAACATGTTATACTCACCTAAAGACCAGAATGCTTTCAATAAACACCCTAGAGTTTACAACATTCTTTGTTCTTGTGGCCTGAATTATTATTATTATTATTATTCAGGCCTTCATGGAGTCAAGAGACTCATCGTGGGAGGTCCTTCTTAGGAAACACAAGGTCTGTCATACCACTCCTTGAACTCATTGACCATTCTTGCTCTTACCACTCTCTCAGGCAATGCATTTCATGGTTCAACCATCCTCCACTCAAAGAAACCACTCCTCACCTTCTTGCTCATGTGGCAAAGGAATTACATTGGACAAACTTCAAGAAGTCTAGAAATAAGACAAAAAGAGCACATTGGAGATGTAAACAACAACAGAGAGGACAGTTCTGGCTTAGCATTCCATTTTTCCGACAGTAACAACATTGAATGGGATAAAAGTACTATGCCATACACAGAAGATGACTACAACTCCTGCAACATAAAAGAAGCCGCGGTAGTAATCCGCTCACAAGGCACCCTGAACAGAAACCAAAGGATGACCTTTTGTGATATCTGGAAATCACTCGTAAGACCTCTCCACACATCTGAGTTTAATTTTGCAGCTAATTATAGGATGCACCTGCTTTACAATGAATCACCAAATGCTAACATCCATGCTTCACTTATTTGTATTGTGTAACGGGTCCTATGAATTTGATATTTTTCAGTTATGCATTGATTCTTAATCTAAGCTCATTTGTTTTAAACTGTTATATGTATATTCATGTAATCAAGAAGAAGCCACCAGTTAACGTGGCGAAACTAGTCGGTTACTAGTGGTGTCAAATTTCCAACCAATAAAATCCCAATTTTTAGTTATCTTATCCAGTGAAACTTTAATAAAATAAAAAATCCTTAATAAAAGGTATATATATATATATATATATATATATATATATATATATATATATATATATATATATATATATATATATATGTATTATTATTATTATTACATGACACCTCCATCGAGTCCAAAGACTCATCCAGGGAAGTCACCTACTATACAACTCTCAGTTTCCACCACTCAATCCACCAACTACAGCGAACCTCATCATTTACCACCCAGCACCACCACTAGTATTTTCACAGACAATCACAAACATCTATGCTCATGGCAGGATTTGAACCCACAGCCTCTTAGCTGGAGAGAAAATACGCTAACCACTCGGTGGCCAACCATGCCGGATATATATATATATATATATATATATGGGCACCCTTCATTTCTTTTAAGTAGTGTAAGCTAACGCAATTCTGATGCCATGGACTGTATTCTCATAAGCTCTCTGCTTTTTTTTTTTTTGAAACTTTTCAAGTTTCTACACACACACACACACACACATGGGGGGGTTGGAAAGTTCTGGTAAACACCTAGAACAAAAATGATATTAACACGTTCGCTGCCAGACTCCTCAGGCATAGTTTGTTACAGTACGCCAAGCACTTTCACTTCAAGGTCAGTACAAGTAATCTTGTAGCCGGTGGTAATTGACATAAGAGTATATTCGTAGTTGGCTTGTGAGGCTCATATACCAACTACGAGTATACTCGTAGTTGGCAGCTGATGTAACCACAAGAAAGAACATACTGGTAGCTGAGTTAAGGTAACTTATATTCTAATATCCTCGTGTGTTCTTTCTTGTGATTATATCAGTTGCTTTAATATCATTTTTGTTCTAGGTGTTTATCAGAACTTTTTGCCTCCCCCACCCCCATATATACATATTTCATAAATGGTTATGAAATAAGATGGTTCTTTTTATTTTCTCATTTCCATGTGGCTATATGGTTAGGTGAAGTATTATTATATACATTTTTCAATCTTTCTTTATTCTGAAATTTGACACATTCAACAAATGTTTGCCAGTAGCATGCTGAATTAAAAACATTCAGCATGCTACTGGCAAACATTCTGAATTAATTTTTATAAACAAATGTTTTGAACAAAAAATATATATATTACAATTTTTTTTCTTTCTTCAGAATATTTGTTTATAAAATTTCATTCAGCATGCTTGTCCAAATTTAAATCAAATATTTGGTATTCATTTATTCAGCCAAATCATGGTTTGGTGCATCCCTAGTTATTACACCTGACTCTGATAGTATGGTTTTACTAATTTCCAACAATCTTAGGCCAGAACATATCCACCAAGATAATGAACTCAGTCCCCTTGTTGAAGGGTTGAGCTTGTTGCTTTGGTGAATTCTTGATACTTTTTGCATTGGTGCATACATAACAAGTTAACTCCTGACTTTTTTTTTTTTTTGTATACTTACATTTGCAGTCTACTTATCCCAATTAAGCAACTTCTTTCTTGTTTTCCTTCTCTCTCTCTCTCTGCACACACACGCGCGCACACACACACACGCGCGCACACACACACACACACACACACACACACACACACACACACACACACACACACACACACACACACACACACACACACACACACACAGTTGGAAGAACCCAAGGTGTATGGGTCCATCCCTTCACCAGATTTGTAACCATTCTCCTGGACCTTTAATTATTACATTTGCATCATTTTCCTGACTCTGAATTACATCTTATCCTTATAATTTCTACATCCTCCTGATCCCAGATCCATTCAAGTTCAGTCCATCCCTCTTATACATGCCAATTCTACCATCAGACTTACTCCACACATCAAAAACTCAAATCCATTTCTTTTTCACAGCCAGTGCATTGAATCATTTGCTCTTAAACTTCTTCTTCTTCTTAACTCACTACTATTGTATCTTGGTAATAGTGTAAGAAATTTCACTCCACTTCTCCCATTAGTCCTTTCATGTCCCTGAAAATATCTAGTATTATGATCTTTTTTCCCTCTTAGTTCTCATAAGTCACACTAATTCTGTTGTTTAATGCAGTGAAATTGATATATTTGATATGTTAGTAATATTTTAAAAAAATTAATACTACTATATATTTTAGATGATTATACCAGAGTTATTCTGTCTGAATATCCTGGAGTGCCAGGCTCAGATTATATTAATGCAAATTACATTAAGGTAAGTGAGGTGATTTTTTTAAATATCAATATCCATCATATTTTTGTATAATTTAGTTACCATTTTCATATAAGTGATGTTTTTTGTAATAACACTGTAAGAATGTCCTTGGTATACTCTTACGGTGGTTGATCTCTTTCTGAAAACTAGATGCAGTAGAATCTGCTTATTGTGATCGCAGATATTATCATCTATCGGCTATTGTTATCAAAATCAGTCAGTTACGAAACACACCATTTAAAATTAATTAAAAATAATCTGTTTATTATTATCAAAGCTCCAGTTATTGTTATCAAAATCATCGAATGTTTAGCCTTTTGCATGTCAGAATTCGAAGAAATAAGGGTTAATCAGGATAAAATTTGACAAAGAACATTTGTTGAAATCTGACTTTTTTTGTTAATCTTATTCTTCTGTAAATCTTATATCTTCCAGGCAAATGCAGGTGGGTAATCTTAATGGTTTTTTATTATTTTTTTATTTTTAAATCTCTTCTTTTTTTCAGCCATTTTTTGTCCACTGCTGGACTAAGGCCTCCTCCAGTTCTTCCCACCTTTCTCTGTTCTTGGCAATGGTCGACCAATTTTCCCCAACAAAATTTGACAATTCATCACTCCACCTTCTTTTAGGACGTCCTCGTTTCCCTTCTTTAGGAATCCAGTTCATTAATATGGTAGTCCATCGCTCATTTTCTCTTCTGGATAGAAGAGAAGGAGAAGCTTGTGAGATGTCCGACCCATTTCCATTTTAGTCACTTGTGGTGAAGAATGATGTCAGTGATGTGAGTCTGGCTTCTTATCCAGGTATTTCGCTTCTTATCTTTTAATGTGATGCCTAACATCAACCTCTTCATTTTTCTTTGAGTTGTTGTTAATTTATTTACTAGTGTTTTTGTTAGCGACCAAGTTTCACGACCATATGAGATGACTGGAATTTATTATTATGTTTTATGGTGTTACAAAATGATTAAACATGATTTTAGTTTTTTCTCTGTTTATCTTTAGACCTACTTTTCTACTTTCATGATATAGGTCTTCTATCAATATAGAAGAGTGTTTGCAAAAATTATGATATCATCTGCATATCTTAGGTGTGTTAAGTTTCTGTTATTAATTTTTATACCAAGGTTTGTCCAGTTTATATTATTAAATATTTCTTGAAGGACTGCTGTAAAGATTTTGGATGATAGAGAGTCCCCTTGTCAGACACCTTTTTCAATTATTATCTTATTGCTACTCGTGTGAAGTTGGATTGTTGCTGTTGCAGTGAGGTATATTGCCTGGAGGAGGTCCATATATTCTCCAGGAACTCCCTGATTCTGGAGTGCTTTGATTATTGCATTATTGCAATGAAGGCTAAACAGAAAGGCAATCGGTTTTCTTCTACTTTTTTTATTATTTGTTTTACTGCATGAATATCATCAATTATGTTAAAGCCTTTACGGAATCCTGCTTGAAAAGCAACCAGTAGAACACTACTGGTTGATTTGAGTCTAGAAGAGGTGTTAACCTGTTTGTTATTACTTTTGTGAGAATTTTATACAGATTAGAGAGAATACTAATTGGTCTATAGTTCTTTACTACTTCTTTGTTCATTTTAAATAACAGTATCAGAGTAGTATTTTTCCAATTTTCTGGTATCTTCCCCTCTTCTAGGCGTAGATTTAATAAGTTTGTGACATGTTGAATTATGTTGTTTCCTCCCCATTTAATTAATTCTATGTGAATTAGGTCTTCACCAGGACATTTTTCATTTGTTTTAATGCTGGTTTTATTTCATCTGAAGTGATTGAGGGGATGAATTCCATATGCGATGGAGAAGAGTTATTTATATTTGATTTATTTATTGAAGGATCACTATAGAGTTCTTTATAAATTCTTCTAGCCTGCTTAGGATTTGTTCTTGGTTCCTTATTGTAGTTCCATTCTTACCTTTTATTGCAGTTATTTGACTTTTGCCAACTAAATGTTTTCTTAGTATTTTCATATTTTTATTGTTTTCAATTGTTTCTTTTAGTTTTTAGTGTTATAAGATCTTATTTCATTTCTCATCTTTTTCCTTATTGTTTTGCATAGTTCTGCATATTCTATTTTAGAAATTAAGTTTTTGTCTTGTTTCATATTTCATCTCTTTTTTTAATAGTTGTAAGGTTTCCTCTGAAACTTTATGGTCTTTTTGTTGTTTGTTGCTTTTGAATTCATTGGCTGCTGAGATTATTACTTCTGTTATGTTTTTGCTTATTTTATTTATGTCTTCTTCTTCTTCAATATATATTTTATTATTAAAACACTTAAGGAATAGAACAACGTAGTTAGGAATATAAATTAAATTAAACTTTAATAAATATTTTCCGATATTTCGGCAATGTCACATTGCCATTTTCTAAAGGAACTTACAAAAAAGTTACGTGCACGTAGGCACTACAACACAGAAACTGGGAATGAAAAGATGAAGCTATTGCTCTCCTAACAGTCCTGATGGTGCCCTCTAGCGGGCTAAGTAGGTGTTCTTGGCCGTTGGGCTGAAGGTCTGCAGATGTAGGCCTCCCAAATTTGGGGCAGTCGCATACACCCAAATTTGGGGCAGTCGCATACACCCAAATTTGTCGAGGTTTGGAGAATTTTTCAGGGCTGAGGCTGATTCCTTAAAGAGTCTTTCAAATTTGTATTTGCTACGGTGTATCACTGTAGCTTTCTTCCACCGTATTCTGTGGCGTGTATCCAGAGCATGGTCCGCAAGCCCAGAATGACTGTATTTGTGAAAACGGATGTAGTCCTTGTGTTCCGAAATTCTGATATTCGCTGTCCTGCCTGTTTGGCCAAAGTAAGACAGTTTACAACTGCAGGGGACCTGGTAAACACCAGGTAGGTCTAGGGGAAGTGGTTGGTCTTTAGTGGAGCGGATAAGGGATGCCATTTTTCTGTAAGGTTTGTAACAGGAGGTCAGGTCATGTTTTTTTAAGATTTTAGTAATCTTTTCCGAGGTGCCTCGGATGTAGGGAATGGTGATGGATTTAGAGTACTCCTTGTTGTGGGGGGGGGGGGGGATCTGTGGTTTGTAGGTTCTAATATTTTTTGGATTTTTTTCGGGGGGGTAGCCATTGGCTGAGAAAGTGTTGAGGATGTGATTTAGTTCAGTGTTTATGGCCAAGTCGTTTGAACAGATTAGTTTAGCCCTGTTGTATAGTGTTTTCACTACTCCATATTGTTGTGAGGGGGGTGGGTGGGATTGTTGGTGAATATATCTGCCTGTATGGGTGGGTTTTCTGTAAACTGAGAAAACCAAGGATCCATTAGGCCTGGCGGGTGACTAGTGTGTCTAGGAAAGGGAGGCTGTTGTTTTCCTCTTTTTCCAGAGTGAATTTGATTCTGGGGTGTTGGTTGTTTAAGTGTGTTAAGAAGGAGAGAAGTGTTTCAGAGCTATGTGGCCAAATAGCGAACACATCATCAACGTAGCGAAGCCATATGGTTGGTTTTTGTGGAGCAGAGGCTAAGGCTTTTTCTTCAAAGGTCTCCATAAAGAAATTGGCCAAGGGTGGGGAGAGTGGTGAACCCATGGCTGTCCCTTCTATTTGTTTGTAGAATTTTCCCTGCCAAATGAAATAGCCTGAGTTCATTGCTGAAATAAGGCTGAGATGTCGGGAGAAAATTTAGCTTGGATTAGCTCTAAAGTTTCCTTGAGTGGGACATTTGTAAATAAAGAGGACACATCAAAGCTGACCATTATGTCAGTATGTTGGAGTGTAAGGTTTTCTATGCTGGCTTTGAAATGGGCTGAGTTTTTTATGTGTGATGGTGTGTTGCCAGTATAGTGTGTGAGCTCTTTGGCCAAATGTTTAGCTAATTTGTATGTGGGGGAATCAATGCCATCCACTATGGGACGTAATGGCACATTTTCTTTGTGTATTTTTTGGGAGTCCGTAAATACGAGGAGGGGGGGTATAGAGTTAAACGGCTTTAATCTGTTGGTAACTTCTACAGGCCAAGAAGTGACTCTCTTAAGATGCCTGTGAAGTTTTCTAATTTGAGAGTTGGTGGGATTGTAATTGATAGGGAGGTAAGTGGCCCGATCTAATAGAAGAGCATTCAGCTTACCTGTGTAGTCCTTTTGGTTAAGTAATACAGTTGCATTTCCCTTATCCGCTTTGGTGATAACTAATTCTTTATTATTTTTCATTTCCTGTAGAGCTTTATATTCCTTGTTTGATATGTTGGTTTTTGGCGGTCTTGCTTTGGAAAGGACACAGGCTACATCCAGTCTTACACTGTTGGCGACTTGATGTGGAAGGTGGCGGATTCCGCGCTCGATCTGGATCATAACATCCTCACTAGGTATTTTATTGGGAGCAATGGCGAAGTTGTGTCCACGTGCCAGCTAAAGACCAACTAAAGACCAAAGTCCACTAAAGACCAACCACTTCCCCCAGACCTACCTGGTGTTTACCAGGTCCCCTGCAGTTGTAAACTGTCTTACTTTGGCCAAACAGGCAGGACAGCGAATATCAGAATTTCGGAACACAAGGACTACATCCGTTTTCACAAATACAGTCATTCTGGGCTTGCGGACCATGCTCTGGATACACACCACAGAATACAGTGGAAGAAAGCTACAGTGATACACCGTAGCAAATACAAATTTGAAAGACTCTTTAAGGAATCAGCCTCAGCCCTGAGAAATTCTCCAAACCTCAACAAATTTGGGTGTATGCGACTGCCCCAAATTTGGGAGGCCTACATCTGCAGACCTTCAGCCCAACGGCCAAGAACACCTACTTAGCCCGCTAGAGGGCACTGTTAGGACTGTTAGGAGAACAATAGCTTCATCTTTTCATTCCCAGTTTCTGTGTTGTAGTGCCTACGTGCACGTAACTTTTTTGTAAGTTCCTTTAGAAAATGGCAATGTGACATTGCCGAAATATCGGAAAATATTTATTAAAGTTTAATTTAATTTATATTCCTAACTACGTTATTCTATTCCTTAAGTGTTTTAATAATGCATAACCAACGTATAAGCCTGTCTACGAGAATCAATATATATTTTATTAAATCTAGCTTTTGATTGAGTTTTTCTTCATAATCCTTCTTCTTGTTTTTGATAGGTTTTAAGTCAAAACTATTTGATTTTTTGTTTTTAACCATTTTATTCTTTCCGATTTGGGGTTCATTTTAATTTTGGCTCTGACCAGTCTCTGGTCACTTCCTGTTTTTATTTGATTTAGTACTGAGGTATCTTGAACTATATCTTTATTATTACACAGTATATAATCTATTTCATTTTTTATTTCTCCGTTTGGACTTCTCCATGTCCATTTTCTTTTGAGGGCTTTCTTAAAATGTATTCATAATATAAAGCTTGTTACTGATAGAGAATTCTGTAAAAGCCATTCCTTGCTGCTTGTACCATATATGTATGGTCCTATTGTATCTATTTGATGAATGGGATGACCTACTTTGGCATTAAAATCGCCCATTACTATAATAAAGTTTTCATTGCTATTTCTTTTTTATCTAGAGTGTGCTGCAGTGAGTCATAAAATGCTTCTATCTCTTCATCAGTGTGGGATGAGGTGAGAGCATATATTTGGATGATCCTGATTTTAAGTTGAGTTTATTTTAAGTGTAATTTCTATTATTCTTTCATCTGTATAATTGAATTCTTCTATAAGGTGTGTAACTGTTTTCTTAATTAGAAATTCCACTCTGTATTGTCCTTTAGTTTTCCCATAATAGTATAAGTAGTTTCCATTTTTTAGTTTTATTAAATGTTCATCCTGCCTGCAAACTTCACTTAAACCTATGATGTCCTATTTAATATGTTTTAGTTCTTGCTGTAAGGTGGTAAGGTCTTCCTCTTCTTTAAGTGTTCGACAATCTTAATCCTCCATGAAAATGCAGGTGGGTTTAAATACAGTCGAAGTGATTTTTTGAGTTTGATTTCGTGCTCTCTTCCAGTAAGTGAATTTGACTTTAAGTGCTCGTTAAAACAGCCATTAGTATTATGGCAGAAACAAGTAGAAAATGTAAAGATTTATCTTTTCAAGAAAAACAAAGAATTTTGAAATGCTATGATAAGTTGCCCAAAATGAGTCAGCGTAGCGCAGCTGTACATTTAAAAATTTCACAACCGCTCTTGTGTAAGATCTTAAAAAACAATCAAATATTGAAACCTTAGCTCTTGCTAATGAGAACATGGATCAGAAGAGAGCCCTATCTGGTAAGGATACTCAAGTTGAATCAGCATTAGTAAGAGCTGAAGTTTCAATGTTTGATCTGTTTTTTAAGATCTTGCACAAGAGTGGTTGGTTTTACAAGTTCTGTTTTTTTGAAGCATCAAAGGCCCAGTAATGTTTGTGAAAAGAATGCTTTGATTAATGGGCCTTTGATGCGTCAAAAAGCAGAACTTGCAAAAACAATGGGCAAAGAAAATTTCAACACTCCTGATCGATGGTTTAACAGGTGGAAAAAGCGAGAGAATATTGTGTACAAGTGTATTCATGGTGAAGAAAAAAGTGCTGATTTTTTTATCAGCTGATGCATGGATTAAGAGCGAGTGGCCAAAAATTATTGCTGAATATTCTCCCAAGGATATTTACAATGCAGATGAATCAGAACTCTAATGCCTGAGCATACTTATTTGTTTAAAAATGAAAAATCTTCAAAAAAGTGAGTGACAATTCTTTGTTGTGCTAATATGAAAGGTGAAAAACGAGAGCTCCTCCTAGTGATTGGAAAAAGTAAAAATCCTCAGTGTTTTAAAGCTGTCCAAAAGTTTGCCTGTCGACTACTGTTCTAGTGCAAATGCAAATTGAATAACTAATGACATTTTCAACAATTGCTTAGTTAATTGGGATCTTAAATTAAAGTGAAAAATTGTCTTAGTAGACAACTGCACTACACATAAATAATTTATCGTTAAAGAACATCAAAGTAATCTTGCCTTTGAACACTACATCGTTAATTTAACCGTGCGACCAAGGTATCATACAAGCTTTTAAAGCATATTATCACAGGGAAGTTCGTTTGAGAATTATAGCTGAACTTGATTATATAAAAGACCAATCAATATTAGATTACTTTATACTAAATGAAAAGACATCAAAAATTTTACTTGATGTTAGAGTTCACAGAGGATATGAAATAAGCAATGACCACTTCCTTGTTAAAATAAAATTAAGATTACCACCTAAATGGCTACAAGTAACAAGAACAGAAAGAAAAATTGAAACATTTGTTTATAAAACTAGACTATTGAATGACACAAATGTACAATGGCTATATGAACAAAGAATTAACCAATATCTAGACAAAATAAAACAAAATGAAGAAATAGAAATAGAATGGCTTAATATAAAAACGATACTAAATGTAGCAGCAAATGAAAGCTTAGGAAAGACCAAAAAATTCAATAAAAGGAAAAAACTGAAGATCTGGGATGATACAATGAAAGAAATAATCAAAAAGAAAAAAGAAGCCTATCACAAATGGTTAAGCAGTAAAAGATTAGAAGATGAAATAGAATATAAAAGAATAAGAGCCATAGCTAAAAGAGAAGTCAGAAAGAGACATTGAGAATGGAACAAATTTGTTTCTAATTTAGAACATGATTTATATAAAATAAGACCCAATGTATATAAGATTTTGAAACACTCAAATGCAGATACCAAAGAAAACATAAAATTAAACACTGAATTGAAATTAGAAGAATTTCTAAATTACTACACAGAATTGTGGACAGACAAATATTTTAAAAAAGACAATTGGCAAACAATTAACGAAAATGAAAAGGAAATAGCTAAAGAAGAATTAGAAATCAGCCTTAAAGAAACAAGAAACGGAAAATTACCTGGAGAAGATAAACTAGTTTCAGAACTATATAAATATGCAGGAACTAGATTCAAAGAAAGATTTTTATTATTTTTAAATAAAATTTATTCAACTGGTATCCCCCCAATAGAATGGAAAAAAGCATTTGTGATTCCTATCTTTAAAAAAGATAGAGATAGGTCATCTTTAATAGAGATGACCCTAAAAACTATAGTGGTATCAGTATACTCAATTCCTGTTACAATATATATAGCAGAATCTTAAATAGCAAACTAATGAAATATTCCGAAAACTTTATTTTAGAAGTACAGAATGGATTTAGAAAAGGACAGTCATGTATAGACCTGGCCTTTTGTCTAAAATTAATAATAGAGAAAAGAAGAGAATACAATTTAGAAACACATATTGCATTTATTGACTTTGAAAAAGCATTTGACAAAGTTAAAAGAAATATATTATTTAACATATTAAAAGAAAGGCAAATACCAAATAATATCCTAAAAGCTATCACAAGTATATATGAAAATAATCAAATACAAATAAGATTAAATCACGAGCTATCATATACGAGAGAGAGAGAGAGATAAACCAAGGGGTCCGACAGGGATGTCCCCTCTCAGCAACTCTTTTTAATATCTACTTAAATGAAATAATAATAAAATGGAAAAAAAATTTACATCAAGGAATTAAACTTTCTTCTACAGTAAACTTAAACACTCTCCTCTTTGCCGACGATCAAATAATAATTACAAATTCTGAAGATAAACTATAGAAAGCTATTTTAGATCTAAATGAGCTATCCAAAGATTATGGTATGATAATATCAACAGAAAAATCAAAAACTATGGCCTTTAAAGGACAAGATCCAGCAAGAACAAAAATAGTAATAGATAACAAGATTTTAGAACAGGTGAATTCATTTAATTACCTGGGATGTATGATCACATATGAAAATGAAAAAGATATAAACGCCAAAATTGCAAAATATTTAAAAAATAACAGGTGTAATTAACTCTATATTTAAACCAAACCTAGTTCAAAAACAAACCACACTAAAAGTATACAATGCATTAGCCCTACCAGTCTTAATGTATGGAAGCAAAATCTGGACAATAAAACAAAAAGACAAACAACGATTAACAACAGCAGAAATTAAGTTTATGAGAAAAACTGCAGAGTATACCCTATTTGATCACAAAAGAAATGAAGAAATTATGAAAGAATTAAACCAGGAATTAGTAATAGAAAAAATTAAAAAATATAAACATGAATGGATGGAACATGTTCAAAGAATGCAAGCAGAAAGATTACCAAAACAAGCCTTAAAGTACAAACCATTAGGAAAAAGAAAACCAGGACGTCCTCTTAAATGATTCAGCGATGACTTCTAAGGCTGGAACAGGGCCATGCTAGGCCTAAATACTTGATATGCATGATGATGACCAATTTGATGCAAGTGCAATTGCAAAAAAGATTTCCCTTCTTGATGCATTGCATTTGGTAGCAATTTCATGGAAGCAAGTCTCAGAGAAGACTATTGAAAGCTGCTTCTGAAAAGGTGGATTTTTTTAAGACAAATTCTGAAACTCCTTCCAAAGAATTTGAATATCTTACAAATGAAATGTTTGATAAAACCCAGATGGTATGTCAAAAGAAGAATTTGAAAATTGGTTGGATATTGGTAACAACAATGAAGTGGTGGCTACAATGACAGTGTTGGAAATATGTCAAGTTGCTTCCTATGAGAACTTTAAACTAGTAGAAGAAAGTGAATCTAATCCAAGTATTGAAGAACAAATTTTAGATGCTCTTCCAACCAATGCTAGATGCAAGAAGCTCTATGAATACTTCATCGCTGTGTGCAACCTAGAGCAACAAATTTCAAAAGTCATGAGTATAAACAATTTATTCATGAACTACTATATTCAAACACACTATAGACAACACTAGATAAGTTTTTGAAATAAATTTTATGTTATTGCTTATTAAAAAGTTGTTTATAACAATAAATTAAATGATTTTCATAACAATCTTCTTCTCTCTTCCATCATCTATGTGAATGATGATGAGGCAGAGTGATTGCAATAAGCAGCATCTACTGTATATTTTCTTATTTAAATAGGAAGCTTTTGGTCTAATAGGCACATAATCCTTCTTATATTTCCTTTAATTCTATGATTTTGCTTGTCTGATGTATATTTATATGGTGTATTCAACATATAATGAATTATAACCTATAACTTATGGTTTCATTATTTTATTATGAAAGTATAAGATTTAAGCTCTGTATGAGTTAATTATTTAATTAAGTCTGTTAAGTGTTTGCCCTTAAGCAATGCTGCAAGAGTTCCATGTACTCTGAGTGTATCTTTGGCATCTTTATTTTATTTTGTTTATTTATTTTTTTTTACACACTTGGTATGACTATTCAATGAAAAGCAAACATACTGAATTACAAATCCTCACTGCAGGTAATGAGTTACAAATCCTCACATGCTGCATGTTATGTGTATGCATTGCTTTTGATATGAAGTTATGCTAGATTTTAAAATACTTTTTTTTTTTTAAATTTATTTATTAATTTTTATTTTGTTTATATAGGGGGCAAGTGGATCTTTGGCATATATTGCATCTCAAGGACCTTTACCAAATACTGTGGTGGACTTTTGGAGGATGATCTGGGAATGTGAAGTTCAGGTTATTGTTATGGCATGTAATGAGAGAGAATCTGGAAAGGTAAATTTTATATTACTGGCAAACTATATGGTTGATATTTTGAAAGTGTTTCAGAACTTTGGTCATGTAGTTTGAGTTGCTTGGTGCAGTTCAGTCCTTTACTATTTTTAATTCCATTTATAAATTTTAAGATTTTGCATAAGCTATCCTAGAGTTATTTGTTTTGTAAATGTTTTTATTTGTATGTAGAAATTTCCAGTCAGTGTTTTGAATGCCTAAAATCCTTAATGTTCAATAAGTATATAGAGAGTCAAAGTTTCAAAATGCTTTGCTTGCATATAAGGTAATTGAAGTTATCTTAAATTACTTATGTTCAAATCCTTCCATAGACATGGATAATTTTCTAAGTAATTTCAGGAAATACTGAGTTGGGGTCAATATTTTATAATTTTTGTCTTCTAGGAATCAGTATACTGGTCTGAAAACACATTCATTTGACAAATTTATAAGAATAAGACCATAAGAATAAGATCTTATGTGCTGAAAACTTTGGAAATGATATAGTATATTTAATTCCTGTAGCAAATATTTTTATAGCAGACTTGCTGTAAATATCATTAGATTTCTGATAGAGATAAGTCTGTTGACTTCATGGAAGTTGCCAATAATAATAATATCCTCATTGGATGTACTAGCTTCTTATCAACAATATTCTTCTAAATTAATCTGTTATCATGTCTTCAATATGATCACATCTGACATTTCAGTCTTAAAAGGCACTACCAACTGTATCAATCCATCTAGATCTTTTTCGTCCTCTGAATCTTTTTTTCTGTCATCCTAACATCAAATATCTGTTATGCAAGAGGAAAAGCTAGTAAAAACAGCTGTGCTTAAGTTCTCACACTTTCTTAAATGCTAACGAGTTTAATGTGAGAATCATATTAAACATTTTTTCTCTGTTCATCCTGATTTTTCTCAAAACTCTTGTTTGTGATCTCTAGTCTTTTAGCAAATATTTTATTTCTAACTCAGTTCTGTAATTTAGAAGTTAAAATTAGTTTGAACACTTGTATGCTGCTAATTTTGCATTTTGGCTAATTTCTCTCTTATCCCATTGACTAATTCTCTTATTCCATGTAAATTTATCCTGTTTACTCCCTACTACAATGGCATTCTTATTTTATTATCTATTTCTAAATTCTATTTATCGTATTCACTAAAAATTTTACCATTTTTAATGTTCAATAAGTAATAACAAGACAAATATTTTAAGGGCTGCTGTAGGAAAGTGTGAACAGGAATAGTTATGACTATTCCTCATCTATATAGATCGCATTATTAAGGAAAGTCACAGTAAATCTGAGTTTGAATATTTCAGATTCTGATATCAGATTTACTGTGACTTTCCTTAATAATGTGATTTTACATTAGGTAAAACAAACTACCAAAATGCTCTTACCAGCATGTTGCTATGTGAAAAGAAATCTGTTATAGCAAATTATTATTATATTGTGATCCTTATGAATTTTGCTATAAGGAGAGTTGGCTGCATCATGCCAATTTGTGTGTGAATATAAAATAGATAGCTAGTTCACAAAATGCCGTTTCATCATTATGAGAATGAAACTGAATATGTGGGGCTTTCTAATTAAGAGTGATAACATTTACAATTCATTTGATTTAACTCTAATGGTCTGGTTGGCTGAATGGATATTGTCTCCACTTTCAAATCATCATATTGTGGATTCAAATCCCCCTGTAGAATGGATGTTTGTAAAAAAGTCTTTAGGTGGTAGACGATTTTTGCCACCTGGTTGTATGACTACGACCTTACTTACTGGATGCCTAAAGTTGCTTAAAAAGAAAAGACCATGTTTCTTTAGCTAGAGCAGTATTTCCTGGAATATCTAATCCTTAGCACACTTAAGGCAGTAAAATGATAGGTATATAATCTTTTATGATTGAGATTAACATGAATTCTGATGGTACATTTATTGCTGTGATAAAGGTGTGAGTTTAAGAGTATGAGGCACATAATTAAATGTATGCTTAGCATCATCTGGCAGCTAATTTATGCATTATGTTTATGCAAATAGATTGCTTTTGATGTTGTGTGCTTGCTTGGGGTAGCGACTATTAAATAATTAAAATTTAATTACAGAGCATTAAAGGAAATAGTTATTCCTGATGAGAGATGTATATGGAAACTAGGATTGAATATCATAGCAATGATACAAGTAAAGCTAACTTGGAAAAATAGTGAGCAATTTTGCAGTGAACATTAGTAATCTCTTTAGCTATGCCTTGCCCTGAAGGCCACTATCACTCTACATTTATAATCATTTCAGATTCACCTACCATCCATTCCCTGATTCTAATTTGCTTATCTATCAGTACTAGCTATATTTCATGTTTATTACATTTAGTAGCTCACTACTGTTATTTGATTTGATACTGTTCACGCTTTTCCTATAGCAGTAGGAAAAGCTATCTATTTAGCAAATGTATTTCTGTATGAGTAATGAGAGCACTCAACAAAGGCTGAGACTTAAATGTACTGTTATCATTGACATAGAGACCGATGTACTTATACATTCTGATGCACTTGGGTTAGTCCTACAGTCGTTTGCTAGTCTGAAAGTTTGAGTGCAGTCTGTTATGACTTAGACATGACTGGTTTGGCATTTGCATATTTAGGCTTAGGTGCTGGTTTACACTCATTACTGTAATGAAATAAATATAGCACAGAGAAATGAATAAACAACAGCTTTAATCATTCTGATATTTCGTCTGTCATTGAGACATTTTCAGGAATTCAGTTTTAGGCTTAAAATAGGCTAATTTCTTCCACTTATTTTTGTGTGTGTTATTACATTTTTAATATTGTATTCCTGAAGATGTCTCTGTGACAGATGAAATATCAGAATGATTGAACCTATTGTTTAATTATTTCTCTGTGCTGTATTATTCCATTAAATTTAATGCCGTATATTATGTCTGTAGTTCTTCAGGCCAGTTTCTGTTTTACAGAATGAAAAACCTGAGTTTCCAGGAGGAAAACCCTGCAACCTCCATGAAAGATTACCTTCTAACGAATTGGCAGTATCTTTAATTGATCTAGCTCTAGTTAATCCACAGTTAAGCATGTACTGACTTATTTGTGGACCTTGGTGTTCATCTTGGAAAATAGTCTAAAGTTGCTGGATGGTTCTGTTGCAATTTTTTTTTTTTTCTGTTAACTGTACACATGAGAGCTCACAAAAACTTAATAAGACACTAACGCAGTCATCTGTGGACAAGTAATTAGAGAAAATTTGCCGATAAATTTCTGAAATATCTGAAGTTGCATTTGATGGAAGGAAATGGTATGAGTAAGGCTGTTCCAAAGAAGAGAGGTGAATGGAATGAAAGAAGAGCATAGGAAGTCGGTATGAGTTTGGAGCCGAACTGCATATTTATGTTAAATAATGCCCACTTGTGTCGTGTTCTTATGATTAAAAGAAAGTGGAGAAATTACGGTGGCCAATTTGGTTGGTCAGTGCTCAAGAAAATACTTAAAAGACTGTAGAAACAGAGCGTGTTTGTGAAAAAAGTGGTTAGATGAAGGGATTGTCTTTACTCAGATTGCCTTCTTCAGAATAGCATCAAGAATTCGTAGGGAGATTTTTGGTACACCCATCCCAAATGTGAGAACAGATCAAGTGAGTTTGAGATTTGTGAAGTGTTAAGTCGTGTAGATGTGAAGTAGTGTTCTGGATAAAAGAGGACATTAAGTTTCCTGGAGGAATCTTCACTCCTGATGTGAAGTGTTAGTTCCAGGAAAAGACTACATATGAAAATCACCCAAAAAGAGAAAATTGATCCTGACTAGAGATTGGGATATTATTAAAAGTATGGAGGAGTAAAGCAGGATCTTCTGGTATATAAGACAGTCTTATGTTTTGGTAGCATTGAAATTCATTAGATTTTCTTTATTCACTAGAATAACTTCATTCACTCAATTGGAATGAAATTTCTCAGTGAAGGAATACATATAGGTAATAATCAGGGAAACTAGGTATGAAGAGCTGCTATAGGAAAGCGTGAAGATATGCACTAAAGTGAGAGTTAAAGATTGTTATGACATAGGGAGATAGAGAGAGAGAGAGAAAATAGTATATAGAAGGGATGACTCCAAAAAGTCGAGGGACAGATATTAGTTTTGTCAGACAAGAAAAGCAGTGATTATGGTCTGTGGAAGTAAGGAATTTGAATCAACTCAGGTTGCTTATATGAACTGTAATTTAACAGTTAGTTGATATACATAAGCCTAGTGGTTGATTATCATACATGTTCAAAAATGCCAGAAAGGAATAAAAGTAATGAATTTTAATGTTGTAAATGGTATGGGACCAGAAATTATTGGTATTAGTGAGACTTGGCTAATAGATGAGCATATCCTTATTGTTATTATTATTATGTGACACCTCCACAGAGTCCAAAGATTCATCGAGGGAGAGTATGTCAGCAGCATCGAACAATTGAACCCCTTTCAGCTACTAACTACGCTCAAACTTGCTTAACTTTTTGCGAGCCATTAGTAGCAGAGGCTTTACCAATCAATCAACCAACCTAAGAATAGAATAACAGGAAGAATAGGCAGGATAGAGAAGGGTGAGAGAATATTGTTAGCAATTGCAGAGAGATTAAATTCAATTACATTAGATAACTCTTGAATATGGTGGTGGCAATTAAGAATTATATAGGTGGTGGGTCAAGCAGACCATTTGGTTTGAGGTAGAGGTTAACAAAACAAAATACATTGTTACTGCTATAGGACATGCACGTCTGAAGAGGACCATGAACTGCATAGAGAAATAAACCTTTATGATACCTGTATTTAGGAGATTTTAATGATGGAGATGTCAACTGCAGTGAATGAAAGATGAAGAAAAGAGAACTTAAGAATTACTGAGGAATAACTATCTTAGTGGTGCATGATGAAAAGGACAATACAGTAAGAATATAGATCTATAATAGCATCTCAGAATCTGTATACATGAGAGATTATTTCAGTTATTAGTTCAATACAAATGTTTACATCAGAGTTGGCACAATTATATTGTGCCAACTCTGATGTGTGACCAGAGTGAAATAGTTGTTTTACTTCCTATTAGAGAGATTTAAAGATGATCATTTAGTTCTAACTTTGGGAGCTGCCAAATCACCTGACCTTTGAATAAAAAATATATCTATGTTAAAATACAGGGTGACTTAAAGTCATGCAACCCAGAAATCTGTTTCAAGATTAATTACAAGTACAGGCAGCCCTTGGTTTATGCCTCACTTCCGTTCCTGAAAAAATGGGGATAAACCAAATCGGTAAAACAAACCCAATTTTAATTGGAGGTACATTATGTTCCACGCAGTCAAAAAATATGCACATGAAGTATGTGTAACATTATTATATTTAAAGCTTTGAAAATTCATACATATATATATTTGTTAAAATAAAATTATTGAATTTCATACTGAAAAGAAAAACATTTAAGAAATGTTTCTTAAATTTCATTTTTTTCAGCATGAAACTCTATGGATTCGATGGATTTCGATCCGAGTTTCGTACCTGGCTATAAAATAAAATGGGATTTACCATCTCCCTTTAACTTAACATTTAAGAAAGTTTTAAAGCAAATAAAAGTTGAGCAGCTCTCAGATGTGAACTGTACACTAAAATACACAAACATTATTCAAGAAAAAATGAAAGAATTTGAGAACAGCAACCAAACCTTGGAGATTCAGGGGCAAGCCTAGAAGAAAACACTGATTGATTCAGCCAGAGAGGCATGTGGTGAGGTCTGCAAAGATAGAAAAATCAGAACTCCATGCTGGACACAGGAAGTTAAAGAGGCAATGAAGGAAAAGAAGAAAGCATATCAAAAGTTCCTGGCAAATAAGTCAGCTTGTGCTCTTAGAGAATACAGAGACAAATGTAAGAAAGCTAAACACTGTGTAAAACTAGCTAAACAAAAGTCATGAGAGGACTTTGGCAAGAATATAGAAAATAAATATCAAGAAGGTTGCAAAATATTCTGAAGGTTGTTGAAGAAGCTTAGGAATGGAGGAAAGAGTGTTGTAAAAGGAGTTACAAATGATAAAGGTGACATGAAAAGGGGAGAAAAAGATATTCTTGAAGTATGGAGTAATTACTTTGAAAAACTGCTAAATGAAACAAGCAGTAATGACAGCAGTGGTAAAAAACACTGACCAGGCATGCAATCAGGAAGACATATCCTTACTTGAAGTAGAAAAAGCCATCAAAGGCTTAAAATGTGGAAAGGCAGCAGGAGTAGATGATATTCGACCAGAAATGCTGAAGTATGGTGGTATGTCTTACAGTGGCTGCACTGCACAGTTCAGAAAGCCTGGACAGAGGGACGAATTTCCAATGATTGGAGTAGAGCTCTCATAGTACCCATATATAAAAAGGGAAATAAAACTGAATGTGAGAATTACCGAGGTATATCCCTACTAAGTGTTCCTAGCAAGATTTATGCAAGTATACTTGAGAAACGGTTGAGAAGAATTGTGGAAGAAAAGCTTGGCAAAGAACAAGCTGGATTCAGACCAAATGAGGCTGTCAGAATCAGATCTTCACTTTACGACAAATAGTCGAGAAAACCTGGGAATATAACAAAGCTCTATATTTAAGTTTTGTCGATCTGGAAAAGACATATGACAAAGTGCCAAGAGAGAAGCTATTCAATATGCTACAGTTATATGGTGTCAATGGGGCATTATGTCAAGCAATACTTAGTCTTTATTTGAGTTGTAAGTCAGCAGTTAGAATTGAAGGAAGTACAGGAAGATGGTTTAATGTTAAATCTGGTGTGAGACAAGGATGTACATTATCCCCTCTGTTATTCATTATCTATATGGATCACATTATGAAGGAAAGTGGTATTAAACTTGATATCAAAATTGGATATGTTAATGTTAGCTGTTTGCTTTATGCGGAAGATGTTATACTTCTAAATAAATCCTCTACAAGCCTGCAAGATTCCCTGACTAAATTGAATAACTGTTGTAATAGATATGGTATGAAGGTCAGCAATAAAAAGACAAAGACAATGAAAATAGGCAGAATCGTTGAAAATGTCAACTGCGTTGTTAACGGAGAACCTGTGGAATAAGTAAAACATTTCAGCTACTTAGGCACAATTTTTAGTGAAGATGGTAAATTAAATATGCAAATAGACAATAGAATCAACAAAACTGGTATAGCAGGAAGTCAATTGAATAAATTCATATGGAACGAGAGAAATTTGTAGGAACACTAAATTAGCTGTATACAAGACAGTGTTCAAATCAGTTTTAACTTATGGATCTGAGAGCTGGGTCAGAAGTAAAACACTTGACCAAAGACTAGAGACCGCAGATATGAGAGTCCTGAGAAAGATTAGAGGCGTGAACAGATGACATCAATGGCAATATCATATTAAAAATGAGGATATTAGGAAAGAACTTGATATTGTCAGCATCCAGGAATGCGTTAGCAGAACTAATCTCAGATGGTATGGTCACTTAAATATAATGGGTGAGGAGAGATTAGCAAAACTAGTGTTCTCTGCCAGGTTGGCAGGAAAACGGCCCAGAGGAAGACCAAGAAATAGGTGGATTGATACTGTACAAAGTGCCTTAGATGATGGAAATATAAGATCTGATAATGTTGGAGTCTTGACAAGTAACAGACCGATTTGGCGGAAAAGTGTAGATATGAAGTTAGTAATGATGTAAATTTTTCATGTAGTACTATCATATCCTGTACACCCCTTGAGGGTACATGGGGAATTTGATGATGATGATGATCATTCCAGTAAATAATATTATAATCAAATTACTGCATTCATTTAGTTCAATATTAATCTTATATATACAGCAATCCCTCGATTAATGTGTTTTTGATTAATGTGTTATTTTTTTTTCTATACCAAATTTAATTAGTGCACCTATCTTAAAAATAAATGTTACAGATTTTAAAAATTTTTATCTATACATTTTTGTGGCTAACTATTTTAAAAAATCACTCACCAGAATGAAATAATTTAGTTACTAATTTAAAACATTTTACAAAGTTATTTTTAATGGCATTCAGTACTACACTATTTCCATGTATACATTATATTCCAAATTTACCACCAAAATGTATATCATCTGCTAATTAGTAACTAAATTATTTCATTTTTTTTTTTTGTTCACTAATTCTTTTACTCATGATGAAAGGTTGGGGAAATCCTTTAAAAAAAATAAGGAAAACAATTGCTGATGATATCTTGTGCCTCCTTTGCAATTGTTTTCCTTATTTTTTTTTTATTTTAAAGTATTTCCCCAACCTTTCATCATGAGTAAAAGAATTAGTGAACAAAAAAAATGGAAGTGTGAAAATGATTCGAAAAGTAATCTTATTGGAAGAAAATCATGAAATAATAAAGAAATATGAACAAGGCGAGTCCAGACCAAAGATAGGACAAGAACACAAAAATGGGTGAATCAACTATAAGAGCAATTTTAATCAAACTGCTGAATACAAAGAGAAAGGTAAGACTGCTTCAAGTTCCTCATGCATGCTGACCACTTGAAATCAAAGTATTAAAATGATTGAATTAGAGACTTCTTTCTATATGGATCAAAGATTTTAACCAAAAACGGATCCTGCTAATCACTGACATTATAAATCAAAAGCATTAAGTCTCTTTGGAGCCTTGAAAGAAAGGGCTATCAATGATGGAAAAGAAGAAGAAGAATTCCATGTTAGTGTTGGGTGGTATGAGCGTTTCGAAAAGAGAAAATAGCCCATCATGTTCTAATTACAAGTGAAGCTGCAAGTGCAGATAAAGAGGTGGCTGCAAATTACCCAGAGATTTTGAAGAAAATTGTGGAAGAAGAGGACTATTGTGACCAACAAATATTTAATGTCGATGAAACTGGCCTTTTTTTTTAAGCTAATATGAAAGCTAATACCTTCCAAAACTTATCTGGCCAAATCAGAGAAATCTCAGCCTGGTTATAAAGTTGCAAAGTGGAATGAAATTACTGCTTGCAATATGCGAGCTGTTTGGAAACGCATTCTTCCGGGTAGTGCAAATGATTTTAGAGGCTTTTCAAATGAATCTAAGTTAATTAAATTTCATTCTGAAAAGTTGAGTGATTCTGACCTGCATATAGATGCACAGTGGGAAGATCCTGAAGAATATAAAGAAATTTTAATCACTGACAAGCTTAAAGAGATTGCAGAGAAACAATTTGAAAATATTTTTTGTACAATTGAAGTTTTTAAGCAGCAATGCTTAGATGCTGACCTTGATGAAGAGAGAAGCAGTAAAATTTGCAGACGTAGTAGAGGAGGCAATAGGGCCATACCGTCAATTGTATGGAAAAAAAAAAAAGAACCAGAATGCCCACTTAGGTTAGCTCAATTCTTTGTTAAGAAGTAGAATAATAAATTTATATTCTGAATATGTTTTATTGTCTTTTAGCTTCATGATTTTCCTTTAACTAGGCCCTGAAATATATCCTAATTCTTTTATAAAAAAAAAAAAAAAATTAAGGGTCAAAAAAGAAATTTGAGGAACGAATTATACTTTTTCCCATAGGTTATTATATTCAATTAGTGCATTTTTGATTAATGCGCCTGTTTTAAAGAATGCATTAAGTGCATTAATCGAGAGATTGCTGTATGCAGTACACTTGGCATATGTGATAGACATTGTCTCATGGTATAATTTCATTAACAAAAGAAACGGGTAATTATAAGCCCAAAAATTAAAATTGGCACAATTTAATTAAATACTATAATACTTCTATACATAATAAATTTAGTTTAATCCTTTATCCAAGTGTAAGCAAACAAAGTTTGCACCTGAAGTATCTTCAGGACTGATGCAACTCGTGATAAAGGTGGACTAAGCTCTCATGACTTGTCTTAGTATCTCCCATAATGCAAAGCACATCTCCTTGTGGACATGTATCATGCTATGCATTAAGGGAAGGGCTACTACCCAGACCGATTTCGACCTTTATTGAGGTCTTGCCAGTGGGAGCCAGACCCAGAGGTGGTGATACTAAGGTGGAAGTAATGGAGAAGTCATATTTACCCATATACAAGTTGCCAAAAGATGTCTCACTTTATTATTAAATTACTCTGGATTAGAAAATGATGTTGGAAGTTTTTTTCCACTTGGTTAGACTATAATAAATTTAGTTTAATCCTTTATCCAAGTGTAAGCAAACAAAGTTTGCACCTGAAGTATCTTCAGGACTGAGGCAACTCATGGTAAAGGTGGACAAAGAGCTCATCATTTGTCTTAGTATCTCCCATAATGCAAAGCGCATCTCCCTGCGGACATGTATAATGCTATGCATTAAGGGAAGGGCCACTACCAAGACCGGTTTCGACCTTTATTGTAGGTTACCATCTGGTTGGCGAAGAATTAAGAGGTCTAGAAAGGCTAACTGCTTATTTACTTCTACTTCTAGGGTGAACTGGATCCTTGGATGAAGTGCATTTATTTTTGAGAGAAACTGTTGTAATTCTTCCGAAGTGCCCTTCCATATGGCAAAAATGTCATCCACATATCTGAACCAAAGGTTAGGCTAGTCCGGTTATTTTTCCTTCAAAAACCAGTTATACAACAAATCAAAGGAACAGCAATGGTTAATCCAATATCTCCTGCTATTGCCAACTACTTCATGGAGCTTCGAACAACATATCTTTGACAACATTTTACCCAGCCCTAACCTTTGGTTCAGATATGTGGACGACATTTTTGCTATATGGAAGGGCACTTCAGAAGAATTGCAACAGTTTCTCTCAAAAATAAATGCACTTCATCCAAGGATCCAGTTCACCCTAGGAGTAGAAGTAAATAAGCAGTTAGCCTTTCTAGACCTCTTAATTCTTCACTAACCAGATGATAACCTACAATTCTCATGAGTCTATAGGAAGGAGACTCATACAGGCCAGTACATCCATGCCAAATCACATCACCATCCCTGTCAAAAGGCAGGTACTATAAAAACACTGGTTCATAGAGCCCACTCCTTTTGTTCTTCAACTATTACAAAAAGAGTTACAATATATTAGTTCCTCCTTCATATCCAATGGTTATAAGAATTCCTTCATAAAAAGAGCTTTAAGTAGTCATGCTTCAGCATCCTCTTCTAATACAGAAGAAACGATGCGTATGCCTATCCCCTATGTGCAAGGAGTTAGCGAACGCTTAGCTAAAGTGTTAAAACCATTAAATATTTGTGTGGCCTTTCAACCCATCAGAAAAATCTCTACATTCCTCACATCTCCAAAGGACAAGCTCCTACATCTCAGCTAACCAGATGCCAACCAGATTCCTTACTCTTGTGGATTACCGTATTTCAGACAAACTGGAAGAACTGCTCTGATCCGGTTAGAAGAACACAAGTTGTATATTCAGTACATTGGACCTGAACAGTCTGGACTTGCAGAGCATACCATCAACACTAGACATAGAGTTCATTGGAACAAGACAAAAGTTATTCACAAAAGTCAGTTCCTCATGGAACGGCTTTACGAAGAAACATGTGAAGCGTTACTTCACTTCACTAACCTAAACACATCCGATGGTCTATGTCTTTCCCCCCCCTTGTGGGAGATAGTACTCTATAAATCAGCAAATCTTTCCTAACTTTTGTAATTGTATACGCATATATATATATAAATTTTATTTATTTTATTTAAAAATAATAATAATAATATTTCCTAAATTTATTTTAAAAATAAATTTAGGAAATTTATTTTTAAAATAAATTTTAAAAAATCACAAAGCGCCCCCTTAGCTACTTAGGGGGTGCTTTGTGAATATATCAGTTATTGTTTAATTTGGCTTTGTACTTGTACTGATGATGCCTCTGATACTCAGGCGAAAATTCTACTAATAAAGAATATTTTACGTGAGTTAATTCTGTTATTATAATAGTAAGTAATAGTGAGACACCTTTTGGCAACTCGTATATAGGTAAATATGACTTCTCCATTACTTCCATCTTGGTATCACCACCTCTGTGTCTGGCTCCTACTGAACGAGTGGGAGAGAAGGGCCACACCCTACTGGGGAGTGGCCCTTCCCTTAATGCATAGCATTATACATATCTGCAAGGAGATGTGTTTTGCATTATGGGAGATACTAAGACAAGTGATGAGAGCTTAGTCCACCTTTACCACGAGTTGCCTCAGTCCTGAAGATACTTCAGGTGTAAACTTTGTTTGCTTACACTTAGATAAAGGATTAAACTAAATTTATTATAGTCTAACCAAGTGGAAAAAACTTCCAACTTCTATACATCTTATTTTTCCAATAAGTAGGTAACCCTTAATACAATCCTTCGCAATTGTAATATAGTATTGTACTATGCGTATTTCTGCAGCTCATAATATGAATTAGCTTAATTAAATACTTGAACATTTTACTTAATGAAAAGCTTTTTAATACTATTATGATTACAGCTATTTTGCCTGCTTCAGTTTAGGAGTACCCCTGTTTAAATGTCATTGGCTATTTACTCATGGATTCTTAGGGCATTATGAGTGTAGATGTACTAAAAAGTATATGTAGCCTAAGGAATAGAAAATTGCACATACCTTTTTTCTGGGTGTTGTGGCTTTTCCTCAGTCTGCGATGTCGAAAACTGCAGAGTGTGTGTGTGGGGGGGGTAGGCAGTTTGGTAGAATAAGTTAGAAAAACCCGGGTTTTTTTCGTAACATATACAGGGTGTTCGGGATAAATTTGACAGTTTCGTAAGGAAAAAGAAAATCTTCTTTGTATCTATTAAATTTAATGAATTGACAAAAAAACATTACAGGCAGAGTTAATTACAATACTATCAACAAGATTTACTCAAAATAACCACCATTAGCATCGATCACAGCTTCAATTCTGCTTCGGAACCTCGAACAAGCTGATGCTACAGTCTCCCTGGGAAGGGCCGCAAAAACTGTTTTAATTTTATCCATTAACTGGGCTTTTGTATTACTGGAAGTGCGATTGGTGTCTTTTTCAACTGCGCCCCATACAAAATAATCCATGGGGTTAAGGTCTGGGGAGTTTGGAGGCCAAACATTTGGACTGGTGAAGTCGTAGAAATTTTCAGACAACCATTTTTGACTTTTCCCAGAGGTGTGGCAAGGGGCCAAATCCTGCTGCCATACATACGGCCTACCATTGGCTACCCTTGTTATCCAGGGCTTGACTACAGTTAGCAACTCCACGAACAAAGCCCGAATTCCAATGCCAGGGTTCTTCAACACCTGTTCCTGCAGATTTGCGAGGAATTCTGCTGTACGAACGCAATCAGATCGTCTGCTAGGGATCTTTCTTCTTGCTACATCCTCGTAGTCACCATTGCAAGTCTCTAGTTCATGCCTGATTGTTTTTACTGTATTCAGGGAGCATTGGGCAGCAGTCGTAATATCCTTATTTTGATGGCGGGCACGAATCATCATGATACAAGTTATTCTCTTCCATGATTCAGGTGGGTTCCAGCTATCCATCCTTTCTGACATCTTGTATATGAATGAAGAAGGGTCCAAACTTTTAAATGAAGAGAAGTGTGTGTTAATACATGTAACTTACGGAAAAATATAATTAATTATAAATATGTCAAATTTATCCCGAACACCCTGTAGAAACATATACTTTTATATAGGGTGGGGAAAAAATGAAAGGGTTAATTTTTTTAAAATAGGGAGGGGGAAGGGGAAAGGTGGTTGACGGGGTGTGGACCGTTTCGACTATTCGTGGTCGTCATCTGAACACATTGGGAAAGTGGAAGCTATGTCAGGTCGGGTGAGTGCTTCTGCTTTAGAGGTGTTTGTGTTGTCTCCTATTGGTCGGGGTTGTGACCTCAATTTTATGTTGTGAAGCTACTCCTAAACTGAAGCAGGCAAAATAGCTGTAATCATAATAGTTTATAAAGAGGAGTAACATGGGAGTTTCCCAGAAATAATATACATAGCTTTTTAATACTATTATTTACAACATAAATTATCCTGTAGAGAGTGGATCATGTGATACATTGTGAAAAGTGAATCTAGTCCCACAGCAAGTGCTATTTACATGAATGTTTGTGATTGCCATTAGGTGATAGATGAATTTCATCACTCATTGTGAGATTACTACCCTGCTTATTGGAGGTCTGAAGTGTCTTTAAAAATTTCCATGTTTGGTCTCTAAAGCAGGGAAACTAGAGACCAAACACGGAACTACTGAAACCATGTAAAAAATGAATAAAAAATTTCACCTACTTGGTGTCTTCATAACATATAGTTTTTTAAACATCAGCTATAACAGTATTTGCAATATTTGTTAGAGTAGACTGATACTGATTTTTTTTTTTTTTTTTTTTAGACTGATACCTTGGGCAAGTAAAATTATTTTGTGGCTAGTATATTTTAAGTGCATTTCTGGAACCCTCTGTGTGTGTGCGCATACATGCATGTGTCAAAATTGACTAACCAAGTGTCATAGGAAGCTGTAAGAATATAAAAGATAAATATCACCATGATGGCAATATGTTCTGGAAACTTTTAAAAAGCTTATAAATGGTGGAAAGAGTAAGTAAAAGGGATAAAGGTGATATAAGAATTGAAGATAATGATATTCTCAATGTCTGGAGTAATTTGAAAGATTGTTAAATGAAACAAGAATTAATGGAACAGTAATAAATAATATTCAAAAGAAATGCGATCAGGAGTAATTCAATATTTGAAGCGTGTGTTGTGGGGGGAAGAATAAAAGAAAAGCTGAAGTAGATGATATTCAACTGAAATGCTCAAATATGCAAAAATTTTTACATTAGCTGCACTCCATTAATTCAGAAGGCATTGCTGAATTGGAGAATATATAAAAGTTAAATATTATTCAGGTGCAATTTTTAGTGAAGATAGTAAATTAAATATGGAAAAGAATGAGCAAAGGTGGTATGGTATTGGAGTTAACCGATTAAATTTATATGGATTAAGAGAGAAATTAGCCAAATCCTAGATTGATAGTATACAAGACAGTATTCAAATGAGTTTTAACTTATGGATCTGAGTCATAGTTTGGTTAGAAATAAAGCATTGAATGAAATCTGAGATCAGATATGATAGTTTTGGGTAAAAGTGGGGGAGTGAATAGATGGCTTCAGTGGCAGCATCATACTAAAAAATTGAAGATTTTAGGAAAGAACTTGACAAGATCTCTGCCGATGTTTCAGTCAGTGTTAGCAATCTAGGCCACCTTAGATTGCCTCCTAAACATTAAGTCACTTAAACAGAATGGGAGAGAAAGGATAACCAGGATGGCAGGAAAAAGACCAAGATCTAGTTGTATTGATAAAGTTAGAAATGCCCTAGAAGATGGTCTTTTTCCTGCCATCCTGGTTATCCTTTCTCTCCCATTCTGTTTAAGTGACTTAATGTTGAGGAGGCAATCCTTAGGAGGCAATCTAAGGTGGTAAGTATAAGATCTGACAATATTAGGCCTGACAGATACCATATTAATTTGGAGGAAAATTGTTGATAGGTAGTTAATAATGATGTGAAGTTAATCATGTAATGCTATAAATACACCCCTTGTGACTGTATATGTATCAGGAATTTGATGATATATATCATTATTGTCAGACCAAAATGTTTGGTTGATTGTTCAGATTATGATGCATCTAAGACTATGAGACAGGAGGTATGCATGTAAATTGTTAGTTTTTCATTTTCCAGGTAACTCACCTGCTGCTGAAAAACCCTTATTAAATGTTCTTCTTGTACTATTATAGGAATCAAACTAAGGTCTTTTTAAAAAAAATACATTGTTGCTACTAATAGCTGTGATCAAAATGGAAGGGGAGTTGTAAGGGAAAGAATGAAAAGTAAATTTTCACAAATGTTTCTAGATTGTATCTGTTTAACTGATCTGTTCAGTTTATTCTGCTGGCCTGGTTAGCCAAGTGGATACAACTTCTCTCCAGATTATAGTTCAAATTCTATTGTGGGTATGGGTGTTTGTAAATGTCTTTAGAGGTAGATATATTTTATTATCTGGTGTGAGACTGCCCCCTGCCTACTGGAGGTTTGAAAAGGTCTGACACTTGATCTCTAGAGTAGAGTTTCAATGTGAAAGGTTATAATTCAACCATGAAAGATTATATAAAATAAATAAATATATATTATTATTATTACTTGATCAGTTTATACCTATTTAATATTTCTAAAAAAAATTTTTTTTCTAGAAAAGCACTGATAAAAACCATGCCGGAAATGGAAGTATAAAGGAAGTTATATTATCTTTGAACCTGTGGTTCATATTGCTCCTTTTGTAATCTTTGATATAAAGAGATAAGCAAAACTTTTGTTTTAATTCAGCACCCTTAGATCAGAATGTATTTTTTAACAACAACTTTTTTAAATAAAAAAAATAATAATAATGAAATGATCATGTATGTGTTATTGCCTACCTTTGCTGTAGTTTTGACAATTATGATCTTTGAAACTTGAAGTGGAGCTTGTAGATGGTGATGAATGATTATGATATTAATGATAAGTAGAATAGTAAAATTCAATGGAGCTCCATCTCACTATTCTACTTATTAATATCATAATCATTCATCACCATCTTCAAGCTCCACTTCAAGTATCATAGATCATATTGCCAAAAATACAGAAAAGGTAGGCAGTAACAGTTATATAGGACCATTTCGTTAATTTTTTTAATTTAAAAAGAGCTGCAGTCATAAAGCACATTCTGAACCAAGTGTACTCCATTAAAATAAAAGCTTTGCTTATATCTTTGTATAAAGGAAGAATTTGACACTAGGGATGTTGAGAACCGTGATTTGGCTGAATAACTGAATATTCAGCTGAAGTATGCTGAATTAAATTTTATAAGCAAATGTTTTTTTTTTTAAACCCAACTCAACATCACCAGAGCTAAAGATCGGTACTATCAACAAAAGAAGCCTGAATGGCAAAGAAATGGAGCTAGCTGAGGAATTAGATAAGTACCAGATCGACATAATAGGGGTGACTGAAACAAAAAAGACAAAAACTGGTGAGATTTTTCTAAGCAATAAATACAAAATGTTATATTCAGGCATTGACAATCAAGGAAAAGAAGGAGTAGCCATAATATTCAACACAAAATACAAGGCTAATCTTCTTGAATGGCAGTCAGTCTCAAATAGAGTAATGTGGGCAAATATAAGAATGAGGAACTGGACAATGAGACTTATTTGTGCCTATGATCCCACAGAAGGTTCTACTAAGGTAGAAGTGGAGGAATTTTTTGAGGCTTTATAAAAAGCAACTGACACAATGAAAAAGGAAAAGTTGGTCCTTGTTGGGGATCTAAATAGCAGAGTAGGAAATGATTATGAGACATATAAAAATATTTTGGGAAAATTTGGAGAAAAGAGCAAAGCTAATAATAATGGCAAATATCTGTTGGATTTCTGCTCAGGACATGGACTGGTTATTACTAACACCATGTTCCAACATAAAAATGTGCACAAATTCACATGGAGAGAAGAGGCAAGGAATAAGAAAAGTCTCATTGACTATGTTATTGTTGATAGTGATGTTTTCTCCCTGGTGCAGGACACTAGAGTGTACAGAGGATTTGAAATTGGAAGTGATCACTATTTAGTCTTGAGCAGGATAAAATTAAATTTCATATTGAAAAGAATAACATGTAAGAAAGTTTTAAAGCGAATAAAAGTAGAGCAGCTCTCAGATGTGAATTGTAGACTAAAATACACAAAGATTATTGAAGAAAAAATGAAAGAGTTTGAGAACAGGAATCAAACCTTGGAGATTCAGTGGCAAACTCTGAAGGAAACATTGATTGATTCTGCCAGAGAGGCATGTGGTGAGGTTGTCTGCAAGGATAAAAAAATCAGAACTCCCTGGTGGACAAAGGAAGTTAAAGAGGCAGTGAAGGAAAAGAAGAAAGCATATCAAAAGTTCCTGGCAAATAAGTCAGCTTGTTCTCTTAGAGAATATAGAGACATGCAAGAATGCTAAACACTGTGTGAAACTAGCTAAACAAAAGTCATGGGAGGACTTTGGCAAGAATATAGAAAAAAAATATCAAGGAGGTGGCAAAATATTCTGGAGATTGTTGAAGAAGCTTAGGAATGGAGGAAAGAGTGCTGTAAAAGGAGTTAGAGATGATAAAGGTGACATGAAAACGGGAGAGAAAGATATCCTTGAAGTAAGGAGTAATTACTTTGAAAAACTGCTAAATGAAACAAGAAGTGATGACAGCACGTTGGTAAAAAACACTGACCATGCATGCAGTCAGGAATACATATCCATACTTGAAATAGAAAAATCCATGAAAGGCTTGAAATGTGGAAAGGCAGCAGGAATAGATGTTATTCGACCAGAAATGCTCAAGTATGGTGGTATAAGAGTCTTACAGTGGCTGCACTGCATAGTTCAGAAAGCCTAGATAGAGGGACAAATTCCCGATGATTGGAGTAGAGCTATCATAGTACTCATATATAAAAAGGGAAATAAAACTGAATGTGAGAATTACAGAGGTATTTCCCTACTGAGTGTTCCTGGCAAGATCTATGCAAGTATACTTGAGAAATGGTTGAGAAGAATTGTGGAAGAAAAGTTTGGTGAAGAACAAGCTGGATTTAGGCCAAATAGAGGCTGTCAGGATCAGATCTTCACTTTACGACAAATAGTCGAGAAAGCATGGGAATATAACAGAGATCTGTATTTAAGTTTTGTCGATTTGGAAAAGGCATATGACAAGGTGCCAAGTGAGAAGCTATTCAATACGCTACAGTTATATGGTGTCAATGGGACATTATATCAAGCAATACGTAGTCTTTATTTGAGTTGTTAGTCAGCACTTAGAATTGAAGGAAGTACAGGAAGATGGTTTAATGTTAAATCTGGTGTGAGACAAGGATGTACGTTATTCCCTATGTTATTCATTATCTATATGGATCACATTATGAAGGAAAGTGGTATTAAACATGATATCAAAATTGGAGATGTTAATGTCAGCTCTTTGCTTTATGTGGATGATGTTATACTTCTAAATAAATCTACTACAAGTCTGCAAGATTTTCTGACTAAATTGAATAGCTGTTGTAATAGATATGGTATGAAGGTCAGCAATAAAAAGACAAAGACAATGAAAATAGGCAGAATCATTGAAAATGTCAACTGTGTTGTGAATGGAGAACCTGTGGAACAAGTGAAACATTTCAGCTACTTAGGCACGATTTTTACTGAAGATGGTAAATTAAATATAGAAATAGACAACAGAATCAGCAAAGCTGGTATGGTAGGAAGTCAATTGAATAAATTCATATGGAATAAGAGAGAAATTAGTCGGAACACTAAATTGGCTGTATACAAGACAGTGTTCAAACCAGTTTTAACTTATGGATCTGAGAGCTGGGTCAGAAGTAAAACACTTGACGAAAGACTAGAGACCGCAGATATGAGAGTCCTGAGAAAGATTATAGGCGTGAACAGATGGCATCAATGGCAATATCATATTAAAAACGAGGATATTAGGAAAGAACTTGACATTGTCAACATCCAGGAATGCGTTAGCAGAGCTAATCTCAGATGGTATGGTCACTTAAATAGAATGGGAGAGGAAAGATTAGCAAAACAAGTGTTCTCTGCCAGGTTGGCAGGAAAATGACCCAGAGGAAGACCAAGATATAGGTGGATTGATACGGTACAAAGTGCCTTAGACGATAGAAATATAAGATCTGATAATGTTGAAGCCTTGACAAGTAACAGGCTGATTTGGAGGAAAATTGTAGATAGGAAGTTAGTAATGATGTAATTTTTTTCATGTAGTACTATCATATCCTGTACACCCCTTGAGGGTACATGGCAGGAATTTGATGATGATGTTTTTTTTTTGGGGGGGGGGGGTTACACTCCTTTAAAACTTATTAAAAAATCTTAATGCATGTATATTTTTTTTTATCAAAACATTTGTTTATAAAATTTATTTCTGAATGTTCAAAATTTAATTTCACTTGCTTTGGTTGAATATTTGGTGCTTCAGCCAAATTTCAGAATGAAGAAAGAGATGTTTAGACAGAAATAGAAGAAATGAAGATAGATATTATTACAGATACAGAAAAATATCTGTAATAATAATTCACCTAACATGTGAATTATAATTCACTTAACAGGTAATGACATGAAATTGTAAAAACAAAATAAACTTTCCCTATTTCATAACGGAATATATATGTGGAAACATGGAAAGTTTAGAAAAATGACCAGAGAGTTTATGAGAATATGATCCGTGGCATTGAGTTGCCATTGCTTGCACTACTTAAGACATGAGTGCTACCTGGGTGCCCATATATTTGCCTTTTATTACTGCATTTTTGATTTAAGTTTAGCTGGCCAGACAGAAACTTAAGTGAACAAAAACTCTCATTGAATACAAAAGTGTTCTTGTGTTAGTGAGTTGTATGTTTCATATGCAAATGATGGTTAGTTCGCAAGAGTAATTATCAGAAAAGAGCCTAAAAGCCTTAAGTTCAGTATTGTAAAATAAGCAGATGAAATCATATTTCAAAACCATAATTATATAATAATAATAATTATTATTATTTATATTGGCACCATGGAGTTAAAAGACTAATTGCAGAAGGACCCACCTATCCATTAACACAATACCTATCAGACATCTCCTTAAATCTCTTCACTGTTGGGATGCTCACAACCACCTCTGGCAATTCATTCCACTCATTCACAACTCTCTCCAAGTAAAGAACTAGTTTGCTCATCCTTACTAACCACTCTTAGACAACTTCCAAGTGCGACTCCTTGTTTTCTCCCCTACTCCCCATGTATTGAAAATTTTCTTCTGTGTCAATCTTATAGTATCCCTTTAGTAACTTACAAGTTTCTATCATATCCCCCTCTCCTCTGCTTGTCAGCTAAACTCTGCAACTCACACTCCATCAATCTATCCTCATAGGGAACATTCCACCGACTTGTCACCAGCTTGGTCACTCATCTCTGAATCCTCTCCACCATCTCCCAATTCCCAATAAATGCAGCAGACCAAATCTGTGCACAGTAGTGAACATGTGGCTGAATCATAGTCTCATTCAAGAAAAATAACCTTTTCATCTTTACTTGTCACTGTGTTTAGCATTTATGTAATCCTCTGAGCTATTTTGCCAGCTCTTACAACATGTTCTCTGAATTTCAAATCTCTATCCACAATCAAGTCCAGATCCCTAGCCTCATCAATTTCCTGTAAACTAGTACCATCAGGTGAAGGCAACATCATATCATCGATATGATACGACGTTGCCTCCTAAGTTTTTCATAATTGTCAGCTTTGTAGTTCTGCATAAATCCTTTGTTGATTAAAAAAATTTTCACATGTTGAGCAACCTCCCAGAACAAGACTGTATGGTCACTTTCTCCAATCAGAGGTGGAGTTGCTACTGCAGTTAAAGATAGATCTTCTGATGCTATTACCAGATCCAACACACTCAAACCTCTGGTTCCTCTCCATCATGTGCTGTTTCAAGTCATTATCCCTTAGCAACTGTATATATTCCATTTTCATTTTGCCATGTGCCCTTTCCTCCTTATCTATATCACCATAATTGAAGTCTCTCATGATAATTGCTCCTCGACCTGCACTCATTGTGTTAATCTGCTGATGTATGTTGTCCACATTTTCTTCTGGATCCCCAGGTCTATAGCAGTAACCAACAATATATTTTGTCCTATTGGCTTCTGTTTTATACCATACAGCCCCAAGTGAACCATTTCCATCGGATCTACAATTTTCCTTAACTTCTATTTTTGTTTGTTGAAGCTCTTCAGTTGTCATTAATAATACCCTTCTTCCTCCTGCCCTATTTCTTCTATCTTCTCTGAAAATACAATATCCATTACATTCTATTCCTGTAACTACATCATTCTCTGACAACCAGATCTCACCGATGCTAATAATTTTTGGCCAAGTTGTGCTGACCAATGCTAAAAATTCCTCCACTTTATTTCTGATTCTTCGAGCATTTTGTGTACATGAATTTGAACATCCTCTTGGGCCCACACTTACCCTTACATAATGTCATTACCTGTCTATTCATATTCAAAACCTGAAAAACTGCACTCAGCTCTTCATAATCATTCTTATACTTATACTTATCTATCCCAGAGGTGCTAGACACATACCTGATTGCTTCCCCACCTAATGTCTCTAGTTTCTCTGGTTTTGCACTTCTAACTTTTCACTGAACAACACTTTCTCCAAGCACCTAAAACCATTTAAGTACAGTCCATCAGGCATATACAGGTTTTTACTTCCATCAAATTCACTCCAGACATCTTTAAACTGCACACTATTCCTCCTGCACAATCTGCTCATAGACTCATTGGCAATCACGGTCTTTCTTCTCAGTTCTATCCTATCATACTGAGGCAGCAGACTCACAATCTTTACTTTCTTACTCTGCATTTTTGCTTCTTTTAACAACTTTCATATCTTCTCTCCTTGAATATTACTCACCTTTCAAATTATTTGCGCTTGCCAAAACAGTAAATTCGTTCGCTTCTTTCTTCTGAAAACTTAAAGCTTCACTGACATCCTTTATCTTTGCTCTTGGAAAACATGCTTTCGTTACTTTCTCATTTTGTCCATTATCCACCCTCTAATTTGAATCACCAGATTCATATCCATTCCCATTTGCTCCAGTTTATGCAATAGGGTTCTATGTGAAATCTTGTCAAATGCTTTTGCAAAGTCCCAGCAGTTTCACTGAGAAGCCATTTCCCTTATTCAACTCCGTTGTCACTTGATTATAAAAAGTAAGTAGATTGCTAAGGCTAGACCTACTTTTCACAAAACCATGTTGTCCCTTATTATTATAATAATACGGGCACCTCCATTAAGTCCGAAGACTCATCGTGAGAGACACAATCTGTCATACCTCTCCTTGAACCCATTAACAGCAAAAACAACTCACAACTGACTGTGGCAACCCATTCCATTCATTCACCACTCTCCAAGCAAAAAATCTAGTCCTCACACCCCTACGGACCACACCTTCATTCAACTTCAGGGGATGATCTGGTCCCTCTAGCCAAATGCTGAAACTTTTCTCCCGCATCTATCCTATAAAACCCTTTAAGATACTTAAATGTTTCTATCATATTCCCTGTTTTTCTCCTATCAACCAACTTCTGCAACCACACACACACCTTCAATCTCTCCTTATAGGGCACATTCCACAGGGCACTCACCATCTTGGTCACTCGCCTCTGAATCCTCTTCATCACTTCCACATCCTCCAAGAAACCCAGGGGACCAGACTTGAGCACAGTAATCCAGATGTAGGTGTATCAAGGCCTTAAAAGAGGAATTACAACTTCTTTATCTCTACTCGTTAATGTGTTCTTTATTAGCCAAGTAATCTTATGTGCTACCTTAATAACCTTAGCAATATGTCCTCTAAACTTTAAACTCCCTGTCTACCCACCACTCCTAAATCTCTAGCTTCATCTATTTCCTGGAGTACAGTGCCATCAATGTGATAAATGGCTTGACAAACATTTCTAAACATTTCTCGACATTAAACTGACACCCATTAACTTTTGCCCATATTGATGGCCTATTTAAATTGTCCTTCAAGCCCTCCACATTACCTTGATATAGAGTATCATATTCCTATCCTCCCAGTCCTGAATTCTGTCTTTTAACAATTTCTCCAATACCTCAACCACCACTCCTGAGATGCTGATTGGCCTATAATTTTCTACTTCTGTCTTGGAGCTTTCTTTATGTAGTGGGACTATTTTGCCCTCTTTAGACTCCATTTGCATGTTCCCAGTACTAAGGCTTAAATTAAACAGTTTGTTTAAAGGAACTGATAAATCCCTTGCACAGTCTTGTAATATTAGCATACTGATATTCCATCTAATCACATAGCTATGTTTGCACCGAGGTTCTGCAATATTTTAAGCACTTTCATTTCTTTAACCTCTATTTTCCTATCAATCTATATCACATCTGGCATTGCAGTGTCACCACCTAGATGGTACATCCCTGCAAAATGCTCACTCAGTAATTCAACTATTTGGTTTGGTTCTGTTACTTCCCCACCATCAGCACTTTTTAGTCATTCTTCCGTAGTCATTTTACTTTTACATAGTGAAAAACTGGGTTAATGTTCGCTTCATCAGCTAGCTTTCTCTTATAATTAGCTTTTGCCTTCCTTACTATACCAGCCACTTTTCTTGCCCGTGCCTTATACTGCTTTTGGCATATTGATCACCTTTTTCTTTATAATCTCACCATCTTTATGTCCATCTCCCTCTTACTGAAGTTATTCATCCATCTGACTCTAGATACACATTCAGATACTGCTTTCTTCAAACACCACCTGACCATCTCGCATGCACCACCACCATTTCTCTCTCTCTCTCCCCCTCCAAATTTTTATGCCATGTCCCTGCTGAAAACTGACTCCTCAGCTTGTCATAATCATCTGCTTTGTAATTCTATATATTAATATTTTGCATGTCTTGCAATATCCCGTCTAGACTACGTGATTACTTTCTCCAAGCTGAGGCAGCATAGTTAGATCATTTAGTGTTAAGTGCTCTGATGCAATGATCAGATCCAGCACTCTTGAACCTTGTGTCCCTTCCATTATATGTTACCTCAGATAATTATCTCTCAGTGGCTGAATTCCATTTCCTTTCCTGTAAATTCTATTTTCTTCCCTGCCTGTGAGCATTCCTCCTCTCAATCCATATCCTCATAGTTGAAATTCCCCATAATAATTATTCGACCTGTACTCACCATGCTTATTTGCAAGTCATATCATATCATCTGCATTCTCCCTTATACCCCTTTCCCCTGGATTATAGCAGCAATCAATTCCATATTTAGTCCTGTTGGCCTCTATATTGCACCAGATAGTTTCAAATGAACTACTCTCTGAATTCCTGTTCCCATGACAGTATATCCCCTGTATTCTATTCCTATGACCATATCATTCTTAGTCAACCATGTCTCACTAATGTCAATTACTTTTGGCTGAGTTGTACTAAGCAGTGCCAAACACTTCTCAACTGTATTTCGAATACTTCTGGGATTAGATACACTGGTGTCCAAAAGCTTAGGACAAACTACATTTTTACCTGTATATGAAAAAGTTTTCAGGACTTACAGCTAAATGGACATAAATTTATTACCAGCATAGTAATAAATTATGTTACACCAAAAATGTATTATAAATTATGTACAAATTAACTTGCGATGTTAAAAGTTACAAATTTCCCAAGGACATAGTTAAGAAATTAATGTACTACAGAAAACTATGCAGAGAGACATTTCAATATGGAATATATCCATCCCAAACTGTAATGCAGCTCTCACAATATCATACTGTGCTTAGCAGCAAGTGATTCAAGAGTTCTTGAGGCAAGCTGGCTCGTTTTGCCTTCAGAGCAAGGATAAGGCCTTGTTTGTTTTCTGGTGATGAATTTCGATCATCAATGCATCAAACTTTTGCATCCCAAAAGTGTTCTGTGGGGTTGAGATCTGTGAAATGTGTTGTCCACTTGATTCATTTAATATCCTCGATCTCCAAAAGTATCTCCACTGCACATGTATGATGTAGTGTGGCATTGTCATCCATAAAAATGAATTCTTTGTCTACAGCACCAAGGAAAAATCAAACAAGACATTGACAAACTTTGTCGCAATATCATTTAGCAGTCATAGTCACTTTTTTCCAGCACTTGTAGCTCAGTGCGTTTATTAAGCATAATGCCTCACCACACCATGACCCCAGCACCACTGTATCTATCCTTTTCAAGAACATTCTCGTGATAATGAGCAGTACCACTTTCATGCCAGATCAAGTATTGTACAGAATCACAGGAGAGACTAAAACAACTCTCATCTGTAAAGAGTACATTAGGCAGTTGGTATCTTGTCCAATTTTTATGGATACAACACCACCGAAAACATGCTCTACAATCAGCTCTGGATAAAAGGACACAGACAACATTCCTTCGGATGTATAGGCCTACTTGTCACAGATGCCTTGCCACAGTTTGTCAAGATATTCACATACCTGTGCTTGAATGGAGCTGACTTGCAAGCTGATCTGCCATTGTGCATTGATGATGTTTTGCTGTTATAACCAAAAATCTGTCTTCATGCTCCATAGTAGAGCAAGGCTGACCTCTTAGCTGGAATGTCTGGAACACATTCCATTGGTTTGAAACATTGCCCAGAACCAGGATACAGTACTATGCGAGATTCCCAATTCTCTGACAATATCAATAATTCTGTTGCCTTCATCAAGCTTTCCTTTCTTCCCTGCATGCAATCATCTAGATAATGTCTTTGAGACATTACAAGACATTCAAGTTTGCAACTTTATTCCTTCGTGAAAAGAGCTTCCTTCAAACACAATTCGCTTAGTGCAGCCTTTTGCCTTTTATCCTGTTGAGTGCTAGTACATGATCCCCCTTTGTGAATGATTTGAAAATTTGATTGTATACCTGCTTTCTATTTGAAATTGTCAGTTATATAAATTGCCATAAGTGATTTCTCTGAATTTGCAGGTTATGACCTTCAGAAATGGTGTTCGTCCTTATGTTCTGGACACCAATGTACATAAACTGCAATATCCCCCCCTCATCCCACAACCACCCTTGCATAGCTCATTAAAGTTAACCTGGGGTGCTATATTCTGTATCATGCGATCACTCTCCCACTTACTAACCTCTAGGTTGCCTGGACTTGTGTTCACCTTAATCACTCCTAAACTTTCTAGTTTCCCTGGCTTTGTACTTCTAATCTCTCACTGACCAATACTTTTTCAAGACTTCCAACACCAAATCCATTTAGATGCAAGCCATCCACCTTATATATAAATTCTTCCTTCTATCAGGCTCACTCCACAAGTCCACATATTCCATTTCTTTCCTCCTGCATTATGTGCACTGACTCATTCGTGATCACAGCTCTGTTTCAGCTTGCCTCTATCATACCCTAGCAACAGACTCAAGTTTTACTTTATCACTTTTCTTTTTTGCATGTATTAATGACTCTTTCATGTCTTCTTGCATACCACATTTTTCATTGCTAAATAATTTGTACCAGCAAAAATAAATCTCTCACCTTAATTCTCTGCATCCTTACAGCATAAATGACATCCTTTATCTTAACTCCAGGAAAACACAATTTCAGACTCTCCTCAAGGACTTGTATCATTGACTCACTCCAATTCTTATTTTCATGCTTTCACTCTTTTATGCATACCATCTGCCAGGTGTTTCTCCAACCATTCAATCTCACATTTTATTCTGCGAAAAACTCCATGTAAATGTGCTACTTTTCCATTAACTTCTGATCACTCTCTCAGTTTTCCATTTGTAAAATCACTCATACCACTTGCAACACTAACTATGCCAATTACGTTTTAAGATAAACATTTTATCTTTAACTCACTGCTATCAGTCTTCTTACACTCTTCACACTTTTGGCATTTGCTCACAAAACACTTTGGACAGACATGTTCTCCAGTTTCATTCTACTTCCAAAAATATCTCATTCTGCGAAAGCCATACATTTTGCACATTCTGCAGTGAACATAATCTCACACATTAAAAATCAAATAATGGGATAAAATTGTTGATAGGAAACTAGTCATGGAATTCTGTAATGTGTTTAAAAAATATGTATATGTGTGTGTGTATATATATATATGTGATAATCGGCTTTTACTCGGTTGTTGTGATACATTTTAAAAACGTAGATTTAATGACTAAAAACCGAGATAACTTATAAAGATTTTAATAAGAATAATACGACTAGTTTCGGCTTATAACAGCCTTCCTCAGGTATTCTTAAAGGAAAAGAACAGTAATAAACATTGAAGTATCTAAACAAACTGGAAATTACAGGTAAAAATTTCCACACATAATTGATACATAAAAAACGTATTTTTTCAAGTTGTTCTAACAGGCGTGCCATTGTTTATTGCAAGTGTGCGTGCAGGCTCACGTGAACGCCAATATTGAATAACTGCAGCATGGCTATCTGGGATGTTATAACTCAAATTGTTGTTTAGTGGACAGGGTTCAGCAGGATTAAATCTATGTTTTTAAAATATATATATATATATGTATATACCTATTTGCCGGCCTATAAGACGCATCCCCTTTTTTGTACACATTTTTTAGGAAAAAAACTTTATCACTGAATATTATAATGAATTTACAGTATTTCAAATCTAAAGTAATAAGTAGGTCTACTTTCAACAAATACTTAATCTAACTAGGAAAGAGCACCCACCTTTTAATCTTCTTCATCAAAACCCAGAAATTCATCTCCAGAGTTAAATGAAGAGACACTTTACACCTCTTCTAAATCAGAATCTGAGTCCTCATACAACAAATTGTCCTCTGTACCATCCAGTGCATTACTAATGCCACACTTCTTAAATGATTTAACCACTGTCTCAGTTTTCACAGCATCCCACGAAGCTTTGACCCACTCACAAACTTGCGAAATGCTAGGCCTCTTCCTGATGACATAACCTCAAAATCTGAAGACTGCATTAGCTGTTCCACTTCTCCTTCATAAATCCCTTAAATGGTTTATTAATACAGACATCTAAAGGCTGAAGCTGACTAGTTAGATCTCCTGGAATTACAGCTTACTGAGTTTTCAATTCCTTGAGTTTAATTTTAACATCTTATGTTCTGTGAGAACAAAATTGATCCCATACTAACAGGCTTCTTCAACAGTCCGCCAGAGCGACTAGACCAAATTTTATTTATGCATAACTTCATTCCTCCTCCATCCATCCAGCCTGGAACTGGAATGCTCTCACACACCACAAGGAAGCAAGAAAAAAATTGCTTAACTCGGAACAGAAAAAATTTCCAGAAATGAAAGTAATAAAAAACTGAGTATCGGCGTATGAGACGCACCCTGTTTTTCAGACCTATTTTCAAAGAAAAAAAGTGCATCTTATATGCCGGGAAATACGGTATATATATATATATATATTTTTATTATTTTTTTTTTTTCCTTGCATTTTTCTACACTTTAAAGTGGTTCAGATTATATTTTTGTTTTCTTTCCAGCCTGTAATTGTTTATTTGAAAAGAATATTAGTTTCCCCAAAAACCTTTAAAATTAATTTCACATATTACATTCACTTATCTTAGTTTCATACATAAGACAAGAGAATTGTAATATGAAAAACATCGGTTAATAATATAAAAAAATATATAAATAATTATTTGTATAAAATTTGTTTAAAATAAAAAATGCTAAGGTCTATGAACAAGCAAAATCCTTTTATTAATCTTTTTACTTTTTTTAACTCCTTAACATACAAAGACGTTGGTGATACATCTTTTGTTTATTGCACCAAAATTGATTTTGAATTTTGGTTTCACGTATAAATACAATCGAATATAGATGCTAGACAATCTTGTGCCTATTTCCTTTCAGCTGAGAAAAGTTGCCAACAGCGTGTATCGGCTATGTCATTTGCGTTTGCACAAATTCATCATTATTTTTCAAATAATGATGAATTTGATCCAGCAAATCACCCTCGCCCAAACAATTGGCAGAAAAATGACCCATTTCTGATTTTTTAATTGGTATGTTAAGGGATTAAATCCTTTTTAGATTTCTTGTTTGCAGTGTTTTATACACGCTATTTAGAAGAAAACATAGCTTTGTCTTGAAAGAATAAAATGGTCTTCATTCTCATCTTTTAACTGAAGCAATTCTGGATGAAGAAAAGAACAGTAGACCAAATTAACTAAAGGAATCCACCTTTTCCAAAATGTGCTACTGTTGATCCTTTTGAAATAATATTAGATGCCTTCTAGATTTTAATCTTCTGGTGGTCATTAACCATTTGAATGAAAACACTTTCAGATAAATCTATAAGTTTCTAATTCAGTTTTTTTAATTTTTTTACTCTCTCCTCTGGAATGAGAATGGAGGTCTCTTTTATAATCTCCATAAGAATCAAAGCAAAAACAACTTCTCAGCTGTTGTTGCAAGTTAGGGTGCTTCCTGAATGTCTACACATGTACACACTTAGCTTCAAACTCTGGTTAAACTTAATGACACCCTCTTAGTAAGGGTAGAATGAAAAAACATAAAATAACTTTTCAGGTAAGAAAAATAGGTTTACTGTGTTTTCAATCTGTTAAAATTAAACAGGACAATTTGATATATGTTGGCTGAAATGAACTTGAAAAGTGTAAACTTCTTGCATTGTCTCTGTTGCTGTTATGAAACATTGCCAAGTTTAGTGATACTTAATAACATGCAGTTATAAACTGTTTTAATAAATTCAAAAGTGTATAAAATGATTCTTTAACATAATTTTTATTCTCTGTGTGGAGATAAGCGAGTTTAATTATGAGATAAATTAAATTTCATAACATAGTATTAAAAGAAAATTGCATTAAAACATTGCTGTAAATAAAACATAGGGGAATGAAGTTAATATGTTTAATTATATTACGTTTTTGTGTCTGTATGTGTGTGTTTTTCAAATTTATTTATTTATTTTAACAGTACAAATGTGAATGTTATTGGCCAAATGAAGGAGAACAAAGGCAGTATGGAAATATCATGGTAGAATTAGTAAGTAAGCATATATTGATTATGTTCTCTATTATAATTCAACAGATATTCAGAAATGTTTATAATGCTTGCTGTTTTGAACAAATATGTGTGTGTCTGTGAAAAAATATTACACTTTTAATGATTCTGTAGCAGTGTATTAGCAATATTGCAAATACATTGCTACTCTATTAGCAGTATATTAGCATGTAATGTTATAATACTTCATATACTATCAATTTATGGAAGATATATGCATAGTATTCTATAAATGCATATGCCATTATACATCAATCCAACATATTGCCAGATTTAACATGCACAATTTTTTCTTAAGTTCCAGTATCAATATGATAAACAGGCAAACTGGCCAGAAGAACGCATGCAATTTACAGACCTTGCAGATAATGCATATAGGATTAACAACTCTGTTGTAAGAGGTAAACTGATTTCTAAGAGGAGCCAATTAAGTTGTGACATGCTACAACACATGCTACTTACAAATACTGGAACAGTACTGTGTGTGTTTTTCTCTTGATCCAATGGTTGGTGGTGTAGCAATACTATTATACTAGGGCATTATTATACAGCAAAATGGTTTCCCATTGCCTTCCTTGCAAAAGTATCCTATGTTTGTGTGTTCATGGGGCCGATTTGTTTGTTTTTGTGGGATAAAAATCCTCTGTATGAGACTGGATCACTCACCCTTGATTGAAAGGCCCTGATAAGAGATCTTTGCATCACAGATAGGTTTCGAACCAAGGTATTTCCAGCCAAAGGAAAACCAACTGAGTTACAGAGGCTTAGGAACAATACCCCCCCCCCCCCCACATATATATATATATATTTGTTACCAAAATTTCCATTAATCATTATGGTGATGTTGGACTTGATTTTCACCATTGCTGAAGTTAGCTTACTGTTTCAAAGTGCTCCAACGTCTACTGTCTTCACTAGATGTCTGAACAGTTACAGCCACCATCATTTCATGGTTCTTGAAGAATTAGGCCCCCGTTGTTTTTGCCAGGGAACCAGGGCGAACAGCGAAAAGTCAGCAACTGGAACAAATCTGAAAACACACCCCAACTCAACATCACCAGAGTTAAAGATCGGTACTATCAACATAAGAAGCCTGAATGGCAAAGAAATGGAGCTAGCGGAGGAATTAGATAAGTACCAGATCGACATAATAGGGGTGACTGAAACAAAAAAGACAAAAACTGGTGAGATCTTTCTGAGCAATAAATACAAAATGTTATATTCAGGCAATGACAATCAAGAAAAAGAAAGAGTAGCCATAGTATTCAACACAAAATACGAGGCTCATCTTCTTGAATGGCAGGCAGTGTCAAGTAGAGTGATGATTTGGGCAAATATCAGAATGGGGAACTGAGACTTATTTGTGCCTATGGTCCCACAGAAAGCTCTACTAAGGTAGAAGTGGAGGAATTTTTTGAGGCTCTAGAGAAAGCTACTGACACAATGAAAAAGGAAAAGTTGGTCCTTGTTAGGGATCTGAATAGCAGAGTAGGAAGTGATTGTCAGACGTACAAAAATGTTTTGGGAAAATTTGGAGAAAAGAGCAAAGCTAATAATAATGGCAAATACCTGTTGGATTTCTGCTCAGGACATGGACTGGTTATTACTAACACATGTTCCAACATAAGAATGTGCACAAATTCACATGGAGAAAAGAGGCAAGGAATAAGAAAAGTCTCATTGACTGTGTTATTGTTGGTAGTGATGTTTTCTCCCTGGTGCAGGACACCAGAGTGTACAGAGGATTTGAAATTGGAAGTGATCACTATTTAGTCTTAAGCAGGATAAAATTGAATTTCATATTGAAAAGAATGACATGTAAGAAAGTTTTAAAGCGAATAAAAGTTGAGCAGCTCTCAGATGTGAACTGTAGAATAAAATACACAAAGATTATTGAAGGAAAAAATGAAAGAGTTTGAGAACAGGAACCAAACCTTGGAGATTCAGTGGCAAGCCTTGAAGAAAACCCTGATTGATTCAGCTAGAGAGGCATGTGGTAAAGTTGTCTGCAAGGATAGAAAAATTAGAACTTCATGGTGGACACAGGAAGTTAAAGAGGCAGTGAAGGAAAAGAAGAAAGCATAACAAAAGTTCCTGGCAAATAAGTCAGCTTGTGCTCTTAGAGAATACAGAGACAAATGTAAGAAAGCTAAACAGTGTGTAAAACTAGCTAAACAAAAGCCATGGGAGGACTTTGGCAAGAACATAGAAAATAAATATCAAGAAGGTGGCAAAATATTCTGGAGGTTGTTGAAGAAGCTTAAGAATGGAGGAAAGAGTGCTGTAAAAGTAGAAATGAAAATGGGAGAAAAAGATATCCTTGAAGTATGGAGTAATTACTCTGAAAATTTGCTAAATGAAACAAGCAGTGATGATAGCACAGAGATAAAAAACACTGACTAGGCATGCAGTCAGGAATACATATCCATACTTGAAGTAGAAAAAGCCATCAAAGGCTTGAAATGTGGAAAGGCAGCAGGAGTAGATGATATTCGACCAGAAATGCTGAAGTATGGTGGTATAAGAGTCTTACAGTGGCTGAACTGCATAGTTCAGAAAGCCTGGACAGAGGGACGAATTCCCAATGATTGGAGTAGAGCTCTCATAGTACCTATATATAAAAAGGGAAATAAAACTGAATGTGAGAATTACAGAGGTATATCCCTATTGAGTGTTCCTGGTAAGATATATGCAAGTATACTTGAGAAACGGTTGAGAAGAATTGTGGAAGAAAAGCTTGGTGAAGAACAAGCTGAATTCAGGTCAAATAGAGGCTGTCAGGATCAGATCTTCACTTTACAAAAAAAAGTGAAGAAATCATGGGAATATAACAAAGATCTGTATTTAAGTTTTATCGATTTCGAAAAGGCATATGACAAGGTGCCAAGAGAGAAGCTATTCAATACGCTACAGTTATATGGTGTCAGTGGAGCATTATATCAAGCAATACTTAGTCTTTATTTGAGTTGTAAGTCAGCAGTTAGAATTGAAGATAGTACAGGAAGATGGTTTAATGTTAAATCTGGTGTGAGACAAGGATGTACATTATCCCCTCTGTTATTCATTATCTATATGGATCACGTTATGAAGGAAAGTGGTATTAAACATGATATCAAAATTGGAGATGTTAATGTCAGCTCTTTGCTTTATGCGGACGATGTTATACTTTTAAATAAATCCGCTAGAAGTCTGCAAGATTCTCTGACTAAATTGAATAACTGTTGTAATAGATATGGTATGAAGGTCAGCAATAAAAAGACAAAGACAATGAAAATAGGCAGAATCATTGAAAATCTCAACTGTTGTGAATGGAGAACCTTTGAAAGAAGTAAAACATTTCAGCTACTTAGGCACAATTTTTAGTGAAGATGATAAATTAAATATGCAAATAGACAATAGAATCAACAAAACTGGTATAGTAGGAAGTCAATTGAATAAATTCATATGGAATAAGAGAGAAATTATGTTAAAAAACGTTTAATTTTCTTGACCAAAAAGCTGGAAAGACTTTTAATGGGATTATATTGATCAAGTGCATATAATAAACAGCTATGTTATACCAACTAGTTTCACCAACTAAGGAACTTTGTACCTTAGTTGTAAACGAAGTCGTGATCCAGAAGACCCTTATCAGATCCTTCAAGTCGCAGAACTGAATTATAGTGCCAACTATAGAACGTTCCTAAATAACAACAAGTGATATCATGCACGCTCTATGCATGTATTGTACACGCTCTGTTCTTTGTTTAATATAATTGGAATCCGTTGATTATAGTTTGTAACAGTTTTTTACTTTTTAGTGCCTTACATCAGTTATGTACCCTGAAGATCCCAACAGCCTTAGTTGGTGAAACTAGTTGGTATAACATAGTTGTTTATTATATGCACTTGATCAATATGATCCCATTAAAAGTCTTTCAAGAGAGAAATTAGTCGGAACACTGAATTAGCTGTATACAAGACAGTGTTCAAACCAGTTTTAACTTATGGATCTGAGAACTAGGTCAGAAGTAAAACACTTGACCAAAGACTAGAGACCGCAGATATGAGAGGCCTGAGAAAGATTAGTGGCGTGAACAGATGGCATCAATGGCAATATCTTATTAAAAACGAGAATATTAGGAAAGAACTTGACATTGTCAGCATCCAGGAATGCATTAGCAGAGCTAATCTCATGTGGTATGGTCACTTAAACAGAATGGGTGAGGAAAGATTAGCAAAACAAGTGTTGGCAGGAAAATGACCCAGAGGAAGACCAAGATATAGGTGGATTGATACGGTACAATGTGCCTTAGATAATAGAAATATAAGATCTGATAATGATAATATTGGAGTCTTGACAAGTAACAGACTGATTTGGAGGAAAATTGTAGATAGGAAGTTAGTAATGATGTAAATTTTTTTTCATGTATTACTATCATATCCTGTACATCCCCTTGAGGGTACATGGCAGGAATTTGATGATGATAATGAGGAATTATTAGGTTGCAGAATGAACTAATGTCATTGCATATATATATATATATATATATATATATATATATATAGTTAAAATCTAGTCAACTGGGGGGAAACTTTTTCTAAGCCTGCCTTTGACTGGTTCTCAAGTTAGTTGATCTCTAGTATGGGCAAGCAGGTTTTTCTCCTGGAAACTCAGGTTTTTTTGTCCTGTAAACTCAAGAAAATACTGTAGAACCACACTATTTCAGGCATTAACATATTGTGTTAGTGACCATGAGATGGCAGCACTAGATGCTGCTTAAAATTAGTGATAGTCTTGGGCCATGTATCTCTGATTGGCTACTGGTGAAAATTTGAACTGCCCAATTAGTCTCCAAAATCTAGATAGGGTTAAAATGGTCTTGCCTACTCCCTATAAGGGAATAAAATGCATTAGCAGATATCCTAACTGAACTTGACTAGTTTTAAGTTAGGATATCACTTTAGATTTCATCTAAACAGTAGGAACTATACACAAATATGGTATTCATCTTCCTTGTATCAAAACTAAAAGTTTGTCATCCCCAGGTCTGTGGGATGAGGGGACAAACCAAACTTTTGTGGATATTATTATAAAAAAAAAAAAAAAAGACCACATGGCTCAGACACATTACTCATTCCTCTTCCACCTCAACAGCCATCACCTCAGAATTCAGTTCAGTTCATTATAGAAAAAGAAAATAATAATGGCTTCCCTTTTTTAGATACTCTAATCACACATTTCTCAGTGGCACCTTTTCTTTCTCAGTTTACAGAAACCCACCTGCACAGGTAAATCAAAACCATTGTCAGCAGAGACTTCAACCTCTTTTCCATCAGGCTTCCCTTTCAGATGAACTCTCCTTTATTTGCTAGACCTTCCTGTCCAATGGTTACAGTGCCAAAAAAGTTTAACAAATTGGTTTCCTCACATCTCTCTCAACATACAGACTACAGTAAGCAATTACTATACCCAGGGCACGTCAGAAAAAATAGCCAGCACTCTAAAGAAATATCTCTCCACTGTTTTCAAACCTCTTCTTAAGTGGCTACTTCTTTCTTTTTCTCTCTGTTCCAGGTGTTTACAAGGTTCCTTGTTATTGCAAATTATCTTATTATGATCAAACTAAGAGATTTGCCAACATCTGCCTAGAACACAAAAAATGCATCCATTACCATAACTGTGGTCATTTGGAGTCTGGCTGACCATGCCTTTGGATACCTTGAACAGAATCAAATGAAATATTACTACTATGCTTCACCACCACAAATATAAACTTGAAATACTTTTCTTAGAATCGGCAGTAGATTTGAAAATACAATCTCACCTTAATAAATATGGTCGTGTAACTTCCCAAGAAGTAACATAACGTATGGTTATGTTACTGGTTAAACAACATTAGTATTCTGTAGTTCATAAGACCTTCACAATCATCAGTGAGTTGTATGATAATTTATGGAATATGTTTACCCCGAACTATGATGCAGCTCTCACAATGTTGTACCATGCTTAACACAAGTGATTTAGGAGTTCTTGAGGCAAACTATCCCACTCGTTCTTCAGAGCAAGGATAAGGCCTTCTTTATTTTCTGGTAGGGAATTTTGAGTAGCATTGTGTCTACCTATTGCATCTCAAATATGTTCTATGGGGGGTTGAGATCTGGTAGAGTGAGGACAACCTCTTAGCTAGAATGTCTGGAACACATTCCATTGGTTTGAAATGCTGCCCAGAGTTGGGATACCTTCAAGCTTTCCTTTCTTCCCTACATCTAGATGATGTCTTTGAGACATTACAAGACATTTACATTTGCAACTTTATTCCTTCACAAGTTTCCTTCCAATATAATTTGCTTACTGCAGCCTTCCTTTTGTGTTATATCCTGTTGAGTGCTACCATGTGACCCCTTTGCATGTGATTTGAAAATTTGAATGTGTACCCACTTGTGTACAGGTATACAAATTGCCACATGCTGATTTGTCTAAATTTGAAGTTATAATCTTGAGAAATAGTGTTCGTTTTTGGGTTTTGGACACTAGTGTATTATCGTAAAATTGTAGTCTTGCTGTGCATTGAAAGGCTGTCATTCAAGACTCCTGTTTTCATATCACCTTTATCATCTCTAACTTTTACAGCACTTTTTCCTCCATTCCTAAGCTTCTTCAACAACCTCCAGATATTTTGCCACCTTTTTGATATTTATTTTCTATGTTCTTGCCAAAGTCCTGCCATGACTTTTGTTTAGCTAGTTTTACACACTGTTTAGCTTTCTTACATTTGTCTCTGTATTCTCTAAGAGCACAAGCTGACTTATTTGCCAGGAACTTTTGATATGCTTTCTTCTTTTCCTTCACTGCCTCTTTAACTTCCTGTGTCCACCATGGAGTTCTAATTTTTCTATCCTTGCAGACAACTTCACCACATGCCTCTCCAGCTGAATCAATCAGGGTTTTCTTCAAGGCTTGCCACTGAATCTCCAAGGTTTGGTTCCTGTTCTCAAACTCTTTCATTTTTTCCTTCAATAATCTTTGTGTATTTTAGTCTACAGTTCACATCTGAGAGCTGCTCAACTTTTATTCGCTTTAAAACTTTCTTACATGTCATTCTTTTCAATATGAAATTCAATTTTATCCTGCTCAAGACTAAATAGTGATCACTTCCAATTTCAAATCCTCTGTACACTCTTGTGTTCTGCACCAGGGAGAAAACATCACTATCAACAATAACGTAGTCAATGAGACTTTTCTTATTCCTTGCCTCTTCTCTCCATGTGAATTTGTGCACATTTTTATGTTGGAACATGTGTTAGTAATAACCAGTCCATGTCCTGAGCAGAAATCCAACAGGTATTTGCCATTATTATTAGCTTTGCTCTTTTCTCCAAATTTTCCCAAAACATTTTTGTACGTCTGACAATCACTTCCTACTCTGCTATTTAGATCCCTAACAAGGACCAACTTTTCCTTTTTCATTGTGTCAGTAGCTTTCTCTAGAGCCTCAAAAAATTCCTCCACTTCTACCTTAGTAGAGCCTTCTGTGGGACCATAGGCACAAATAAGTCTCATTGTCCAGTTCCCCATTCTGATATTTGCCCAAATCATCACTCTACTTGACACTGCCTGCCATTCAAGAAGAATAGCTTTGTATTTTGTGTTGAATACTATGGCTACTCTTTCTTTTCCTTGATTGTCATTGCCTGAATATAACATTTTATATTTATTGCTCAGAAAGATCTCAACCATGCTATTCTAAAAAAAGTCTGAAAAACAAATGATAACGTTAGTTTATGTTAACATGTGCTGCCAACACATAAGCTTTTCCACTCATTTAAATAAATATTAAGCATGCTATTCTAAAAAGATGTCTTTGCAAAAAAAAGAATTAGTGATATGGTAAAAAGAAGGGTGTAGGTAAGAACTCAGAAGTTTATTTCTTTTAAAGAGTTACTGGTTATAGTTTGGAAATACTTCTTGTGGTAGGCTATTTCAGAGGATGGAGATAGATAGAATAAAAGAGGAAGAAGAAAAGCCAGTTCAGCGTGGTTGCAGTTGCACAGTAATGGATGGCTGGACAGCTGTTGCTCTTGTGTTAGCAGGTGCAACAGAAATTGGAGGAATGTTGATTGCAGTTCAATGGAGCAATGACCATTAAAGTACTTGTAGAATAGACGAGCTGAAACACTGCATCTGTGAGATGGAGGTTGAAGTGATCTGGCAAAAGAAGGGATTCTCTATGAGCCAAATTGCTATCCTCTGGACAGCATTGAGAATTTTTATGGAAGCTTTAGGTGCTCACCCCAAATATCAGCAGTATTCTTAGCATGGACAGATTTAGGATTTGTATATTAATTAAGAGTTGGTTGGGTTTAAAATGGCATCTTGAATGAAAGAGAATGACTAGTTTTATAGATGTTGAGGAAGCTATTAATGTGATGTGTTCATGCCAGAAGAGGCTGAAGATGAATGTTAGTCTGAGCAGAGAGGTCTATTCTTATCTGGTGGTTTTGTGTACTACCGAGGGTAAGGGGATGAGCTAAGGTTTCTTTTGGAAGATAAATGGCAAGATTGTGTTTTAGTGGCATTCAACATGACCAGATTATCCTTGCTCCATTGAAGGATAGCATGTAGATCGATGTTTACAGCACTAGTTGTAGATGAATCTTGATGCTTGGGATATCTGTGCACTGCATGATTTGTCAAATGAGTAGTATGAAGGAGAGTACTGTCATCTGCAGTGCTGTGGATAGGATTAGGGGTGATTGAGACTAGGTCATTTATCTAAATGAGAAAGAGGATATGTCATAGGGCAGATTCCTGAGGGAGCCTTCAACCATGATACGGTGAATGACCAGAGAGAAAGCTAGCAACCCTATTAATCCTGATGAAATTCTTTTGTACTAAAAAAAATTTAATTTTGCAAATTTCTAAAATATATCCTTTCCCTCTCAAAGCATTATTTCCATTTTCTTTCTCTTATTTATTGGAAACAGTTGCAAGTTATTCATATAAAATGAATATATTTTTGAATACATTGGAAGAAAGAATAAATAAATATATATATATATTGATTCTTATCGCTTTGTGTTTTTTCCTGAAAATTTCATGAATCTCCTAATTTCTAGTTTATAAATAATAATTAAATGAAGGAAAGAGTTCTATAAAAGGAATCAGATGATAAGAATATTCCAGATGTTTGGAGTAATTACCGTATATTATCGCGTATAATGAGAAAAATTTATGGTGAAAAATACTACTTAAAGTTAGGGGTTCGCATTATATGCAGATCCTAAAAAATATAACATCTTATTAGACTTGCACACACAATATATACTACCTAATGCCTATGCAACCAAATCTACTTGACCAACTCGCATTCAGCGACCGAGCGCATCGTATCTGCGCATAAAGCCAGTAATGTAAGTAGTGATAATGATAGAGCACAGTGAGATAGATAGCAGAGTTAGATATATTGGTTTAACCACAGTTCATTTTAAATATTATTCGTTAAACAAACCTAGCCTGAAAATGAGCCAACAGAAATGTAAACGTTCATCTTTTGAAGCAGGATTTAAATTGTGTGTCGTGCAGTTTGCAGAAGAACATAATAACAGTGTTGCTATGAGAGAATTTGGTGTAGCAGAGAGTAATATGAGACTTTGGCGTAAGCAAAAAAGACAGTCTTGAAAAAATCCCCAAAATGAAACGTGCCCATCGTGGAGATGTAGTATCCTTTCCAGAACTCGAAGAAGAGCTAAATGAATGGATTTTGACGCAACGATGAGATGGCATTATAGTAACAAGAAATGCAATTTGTTTTTGAGCTCTACAACTCAAGAATGGTAAATTCAAGGACACACCAGGTATTTCATCTTTTCTTGCTTCGCCTGGTGCAACAGATTTATGGAACGCAAAGCATTAACATTACGACACTGAACAAAAATTGCGCAGAAGTTACCAAAGCAGCTTGAAGAAAAAGTGCAGTCCTTCCATAAATTTATCATAAAATTACCGAAGTGTCACGGATATGAACTTTCCCAAATTGGCAATATGGATGAGACGCCCATGTACTTTGATATGCCTGGGAATCGAACAGTAAACTCAGTTGGTGAAAAGGGTGTCTTCATAAAAACAATGGGACATGAAAAAAACGCATTTTACCGTTGTTCTAGCATGCATGGCAGATAGAACCAAATTAAAGAGCTGACAGTGATATTTAAAAAGAAGAAAATTCCAAAGCATATGAAATTTCCACCAGGTGTAATTGTTCACGCCAATCAGAAAGGTTGGATGGATGAAGAAGGTGTAAATTGTGGCTGGATCAAGTATGGAACATACGTCCAGGTAGCTTGTTACGTCAACAAAGCATGCTAGTCTGGGATATGTTCTAGGCGCATTTAACGGAGGCAAGCAAAGAGAAAGCACGTGAGCTACGTACAGACCTAGCAGTCATACCGGGTGGTCTAACTTCCGTTTTGCAGCCGCTTGATGTCAGCTTGAATGAGCCGTTTAAAGATCACTTACGTGAAGAATGGAGAGAATGGATGTCATCTGGTTTGGTGAAGATGACAAAGAGTGGGAATTTTCAGAAGCCTGAGATTACCCTAGTCACCAGCTGGGTTAAAGAAGCATGGGATTCGATACCATCTGAAAATGATTGAACGCTCATTTCTTAAATGTGGAATAAGTAATTCAATGGATGGATCCGAAGATCACGTCATATATGAAAGCGAAGATGATGCATAACAAAATGGAGAGCATGAAGATGATGATGACAACTGCTACACTGATGACACAATCCCTACAGATGAATTTATAAATGAAATGTTTGATGACTCAAAAGATGAAGAAGAATTTAAAGGATTTTGACATTTTGTTTTGAAATAAATATTTCTTTCGTTCATTCGTATTGTATTATTTATAATGTTATGGAACAAGATTAACAGATCGCATTATACGTGGACATGGCATTTTAGGGCTAGTTTTCAAACAAAATTTCTAGTTCGCATTATACGCGAAAATATACGGTACTTTGAAAGGTGAAGTAGGAATTGACAGAATAGTGATATTTGATATCACAAAACTCAGCAGGTGCCAGACGAATTTAAAAGATGGACATGGTAATTTCCTCTTTATTCTGGTTGTTAATACTGTCCACAGTCATGGCACTAACCTTACCCCAATGTGCTTTGCTCATGAAGCTGTACTAAACAATTCCAATGCTGTTGCTGCACTCTGTGAATTTCGTTGCCTGAACAAATGTTGACGAGGTCCACTATCTCCATGTGCTCTGCAAATAATGACTAATTATTTTGAAGAAATGGATCATTGGGAGTTAGACCTAGCAGAGGGTGTAAACCTATCAGTTCACAAGTGAAAGAAGGTTGGTACCTGCAGTGCACGCACTGTAACAAGTCACACTGATATGCCTTACACATCTGTCTGGAAAATTCCATAGAAGATTCTACATTTCCCTGACACAGGAGTTGTATCCACAGGACTTTGAAAGTTGACTGACATTCGTTTTAATATTCCTTGCTGCTTGAGTAAAGTTGGATGCTACATGGCCGTGGATGATTTTTTGTGGAGATGAGGCTCATTTTCACTTGAATGGAGTTGTGAATACCTACAATTGCTAGTTAATGCTCTAACAGGACAGTTGAGATACCCTGCTTTTACAAATGTTGGAGGCTTAGGTGTATCAAAATTAAGGATGATGTTCCTAGTTTGAACCAGGTCCCTATATATTAGGAGGCATCTCCCACCTGTCACTCGCTAATCTTTAAGCTCTGAACATATCTCCTCATCAGGAATATCAAAGAGATCTCATTCTGATATCACTCCTGTACAAGATTTGAGTGTTTTATGAGGTGTTACTGTGATTGGTATTCCACCTGTTGATGTTGCTCCCAGTAGTTTCTCGAATGTTGTCATGATGTTTCCACAAGGATATCACCAGAATGTAATTTCTGAACAGTTTTGGGCAATCCTTCTAAATCTTTTTGAATAAAGAACGGTAACATTTTCCCTATTGGCTTTTCACCTGTTGCACGGATGATCAGAAACACTGGTACATTTCTACTAGTATCATATATCTTTAGTTTCTTACTTCTGTTGCCAAATGCTGTATTTACAGTATCAGTACTTGGTTGGGACTCTGTTAGGGCCCCTGAAATGTTTGAGGATGAAGAATTCATGCTCAAGGGGTTTTTTGGTTAGGCACCAGAGCTCCTCACTCACCATGGAGTCACACATGGACACCCAGTGACTGCACCTGGGAGTGGAACACCAGGGCTACCCTAGATGCTATATCAGCACTACATCAAGCCTTGGATCCTGGTCCCAGACCATGGAGTGAGAGACTTACTGCAGCACTGTTGAATCTTGCAGGCAATTCCACTAGCTGATTGATCTTGGCTAGGCCATCCAGGTCTATCTATCTTGCAGAAGCAGAGGCCAAAGTAGTTCAAGACTACCAGGATCCCTCTTTCCGGATGTCCATGGATCGCACTGCACAGCAAACACGCCAGCAGGGCATTTGATCCCCGTGATGGTGAAAAGCAAAGAAAAAGAGGAAGAATGAAAAGGACCTGTACCATCACTGGGAGGTTCCCTCCTTCACAAACAGTTGCTCCACAGGGAGGGAGTTTCAGGAAGGATAGAGAAAATAGGAATGTGGGAGAGGAGTACTACTGATGGCTGTAGATGAACTGCAGCCAAAAAAGAGTACATCAGGAAGACAGGCATGTGGGTGGCAGTTCATTTGAAGCAATATTGTTTGAGATAGAGGTAGAATAAATGATGAAGTTGGCTGTTGCAAAGGATGATGTGGAAGGCATGCCAATTAGCATAATGAGTGCAGGTGGAGTAATTATTATTAGACTCATTATATCGATGATTCCTTATTATCATACGTCACCCACACCAGCTGTCATATCTTTTATTAAACCAATTTATACGAGATGCACTCACCATTTCAATAGGCAAACTGTTCTGTACACTCATGGTTCTATGATAGAAAAATCTAGGTCTTACTCCTTTTTTAACTGCACACAAACTTAACTTCCATGGATGCCCCTTCATCCTCTCCCCACCTTCCATATAATGAAAAATTTTATCAATTGATATCCTATAATGCCCTTTCAAAAGTTTATAAACTTCTATTATATCACCCCCCTCTTTCTTCCGTGTACCAGCATCTGCTGACCACATACCCTCAATCTATTCTTGTAATGTACATTCCATAATCCTGATGTCATCTTTGACATCAGGATTATGGAATTGTGTTACACATCAGGTTGATTGGGGAATGGGGGCACTCATTATTTGAATGACTTCATTTGCTTCTGATACTAGTGTACTGTCTGCATTCAGAAAAACTATTCTTCAACAGTCATTCTTTCTTTTACTTGCAATATAATGATAAAATTATTTTCTTTTGGATTGCCTTTAGCCTGTGCAACCAATTTCTTTTCATATTCCAACTTAGCTCTCCATACAATAATTGTAACTTTTCTGGCCGAAGCTTTATATATTTCATAACTTCTCACTCTTATTCTCATGGTATTCCTTTCATATTTTCTTCTTATGGATCTCTTGTTTAATGACATTACATATCCATTTCATTTCCATTCTATTTGATCTTTGAACTCTAGGGACACATTCAGATACTACAGCATTTAAGTATCTTTTCAAAGATTCCCATCCTTCCCATTTAACAATTGATACCATGGAACCAAAGATAATATTCTTCTGTGTTTTTCATAATTTCCAAATTTGTAGTTCAGCATATAACCTGTCCTGATTGAAACATAGTTTGCCACTTCCTAGGTCAGTATGGCATGACCACTGTCACCAGCTGATGGCAAAACAGTCACATCCTTAACTGAGATCTTCTGATGTAATGAACATATCTAACACTTTGTTCTCGAGTTACTTCTTTCACATGCTGTTTGAGAAAGTTATCACACAACAGCTCAATAAATTCTCCGTCATTCTTATCATGAGTTTTCTCCGATACCCAATCAATATTCAGATAATTTAACTCGCCCATAATAATTACTCGTTTAGTACTCATCTAGATAATTTAGTGGTGCATATCTTCATCACCAGTAATTGAACCACCAGGTCTGTAGGAACACCACACAGTATACTTCATCATTTTTACCTCCGCTTCACACCAGCTAGTCACAAACTCAAGTCATTTGATATCGTTAGTAGCACTCCCTCCTCTCTCTCCTCTCATCTGTCATTCCTAAAAATACTATCTCCTTTGCACTCATTTTGGTTACAACATCTGACTCTGAGAGCCAGATTTCACTAATGCTAACAATTTTAGACCACAATGTATTCACTAAAGCAACAAACTTAGCCACCTTATTTTTAATGCTCCTGGCATTTATGTGCAGACATAATTTATCTTCTGCTTTCTTATAAATCTACAGTTTGCAGCTTTCTCTTCCCCCCCCCCCTCCACACACTCAAAATGCCCAAACTCTAAGTGTAGTCCATCATTTCAGTAGATTGATAACTGTGCTCATTGACATTCCTATCACTATTACATATATATATCCTTGCTGAACTTACCTACCACACATATCAGTGTTCTGCCCAAGATGATCTAGTTTCCCTGACTCTTTTAGTTTTAGTTTTAGGTCTCCTTCCAAGGAGTAATTTCTTTAGGCACCTGATGCCAAATCCATTCAAGTGCAGGCCATTCCTCTTATATAAATCTTTTCTACCATCAGACTCACTCCACACATTCAAAAACTCATACCCATATTTTCTATATCCTGTACATTGAATCATTGCTATCATTGCCCTCCTTAACTCATTACTGTCATATTTCCAGTAATAAACTAACCATTTTTACTTTTTTGTCTTTCTCTCTCTTGCTTCTTCCATCAAGTGTTTCATAACCCTCTTATACCATATATATATATATGTCACTACTTAATCATTAGTTCTGACTAACACTGCCATCTCTTTTACTTTTCTTTTTTACTACTTGCCTTTGTTATGGAGATCTACAGAGACGTGGATTGGAAGGTGGAAAGATAACATGGCAGGAAGAAATTATTTGAAACAGCAGTGTAAAATCGTGTACACAAGGAAATTTATGTAAAACACCTTATATACTGATTTTACTGGTAAACAAGATTCCGATAAAAATACTTGATTTAAATGTGAAAATTTTTATGTTTAATGAATTGGAATTAATAAATTGTGAATAACTGAATATTGTAGCCTATAAATGTTTTGTATTAGAACAAAGGAAAATAAGTGTAAAATAATTTGTGTCTAAAAGAATCCTCTAGTCAGCGATAATTCCAGACGGATTATCTTATTAAGTTATGACCTGGGGCAACTAACATCACGAAGGTCAACATTGTATGGGGACTTTCCCGCCTTATTGCAATGACTGAAAAAGGTGGTAGTGCAGAACATCAAAATACCCAGGGGATGACAATGTAAGCGAACCCAAGGTCATCGGAGCCAGATAAATAGAGGGTTGCTGTGGTGAGTCAGGGGCTTTTCTTTTCGGGTTATTCATCTTGCTAGTCAGGCATGCAGTTCGTGGAGTTCGAGTTCATTCCGTAGTGCTGGTCCTGTTCTTGGGTCAGCGATAAGCTACGAAGTCACGTGAAGTTCCGACCTGAGGTTGCGATGTACGCGAAGGCAGCGGGGTTTTGTTAATGTTCTGGGAGATGATTTGTGATCGCCATCGGAGTCCTGAATTCCAGACAGAAAATGCCAAGAGAGTGACGTGACTAAGATTAGTGGTTTTAAGAGAAATTTGATGCTGTGGTTCCATGTCAATGAGTTCCTGATGCTCGCTGATAATAAAGAGGGAACTCACAAGCCCCAGGAAAGGTACCCGAGTTTACTGAGCAATTAACTACCATTTACTGAGCAATTAACTACCATTAACTGAGCAATATCAGTGAAGCCGTTTGATTCATCAAATTGTAATGAAAACACAACGCACTGGTGAATGACTGACATTTCCTCGCCTGGAAACATTTCTCCGGCAATTGGAACTCTTCCTTTCGGCAATTTGAAACCTTGTCTGCAGCCTAGAAGTAGTCTCTCTCTCTAGCAATGTCTCGAACCAAGAAGCTCCTTTCTGGAAGCAGGAAACTCCTCTCTCAAGCAACGTGGATCTGGGCAGTCTCTCTGACGGTGACTCTGGACCGGGTGGCCTCCTCTCTGACAGCAATTCTGGAACCGGGACCCCTTCTGCTTGCTTAAGTCCCTTTTTATTAGGCCTCCTCTGAGACCTCACATGAAATTGGTCAACCCCCAAAGAATCAGTATGAGTCTTTCATCTTAAGTTTCAAGTTCGGCACAACTTTTGTTCTCCTCCACTTTTTTTTTTATTGTAAGTTGCCGGCCATCGGAAAGTTGTTTGAACTCTTTCTGACTGACTTCAGAGATGTTTACACTTAGAGCCTGCAAGCCTTTCCCATACATACAAGTTTCAATAACAATCTTTCTAATGCCGCCATGTACAGCTTCAGCGACAAAAACATTGCCTTTGTTTTTAACACTCTAACATATTCTTATTAAAGCAGTATATACAGTTAGCTTCAAAAGAGTTATGTACAAAAACATCTAATACAAACTATACCGAGACAAAGTTTATTGTTTTACAATATTCACATGGGACTTAACCTAAGTAAAAAATCGATGTAATGTGCTTTGGAATATTTAATATTTAAGCTACAATCGAGTTTTTACACTTTGCTTATAATCGTATTCACTCTGCTCGCTGTTTATCTTCTGCTGATCCAAATTAATTAATTTACCTGGACTTATAAGAATATTACTGATTTGACAATTTTAACGAAAAATAAATAAACAATAGCAATACACTTCAAGCGAATTAAAAATAATGCAAAATAATGATACATAAAATATTATGTTTTCAGTTTTAATTAAATTTGTAATTAAGGAGGAATACTGGTCGGTAGGTGTCACACTGATATGATCGTCGGCTTGTCGAGAGCTCCTGAAATGATCCGTAGCATTTTATGTTATCATTGGCAATTTTACTAGAATTTTACGTAGTATTGTTTGCTTTTCGCTTCTTAGTGTGTCTGTGCGATTTTTGTGTGTTTTCTGTGTTATTTTAATTATTATTTTTAAGGTAAGATAGCATCCATATGGCACCGATTAAAAAAAAAAAAAAAATGGCGACCAGGTCACCATGTTTGTTTAAGAGTTTTGATATAAAAGAGTTTTATGCCATGTGCTGTCTGTGAGATGTATGCTTTGCGAAGAGCGGTTGGAGTCTGGTTAGATGGTGATAGTGGAGTTAATATGTGCAGAAAATGTAAGGAGAATGAGGATCTAAAGCGTGTTTTGGGCGAGAGTGATATCGTTAAAGAAAGTCCGAATATAGAAAATAGTGATGTGATAAGGAATTGCAAGGTATTACCAGATAGGTGTGAGAGCATCGTTGAAAGTGAAAATGAAGGTAGAAATACAGAACGAATGGATGATTTAAATGATAATGAAAATGGTGAGATAGATGCAAGTAATGAAATCGCACAGTTGAGCAGAGCGATACACAGAGCAAAACGGCAACTGGAGCGTATGCAAAAATGTGTATCGAACTTACCGACTAATAAACAGCGAAAGTCTGATACGAAAAATAAGAGAATATTCGTAAACGTAAATAAAATGAAGGAGCGCGTTCTGTATGGAGATTCGTTATTAAGAGGTGTGATAGTTGAGAGTTTGACAAAATCGTACCAACCAGGTGCGAACATAAAGGATGTCAGCGAGTCTATTCGAGCGCAAAAACAGAGGGGCAAGAACAAATGATTTGAAAGAAGACAAAATGGAATTGATAGAGGATGTGAGGGAATTACTTGAGGTAGCAAAAGAGAAGAGTGAGATAGTTAGGATGGTGAGTATTTTGCCGCGGTATGACAGTGAAGTGTTTAGAAGGAGGGCCATAATTGCCAATGACTTTATGCATGGGTTATGCATGGAGAGTGGTGTGGAATTTGTGGATGTGTGGAGTGAGTTCGATGGGCGAAAGGATTTATATGAAATGGATGGGTTACATTTGAATGGATTTGGTATACGGAGGCCTGAAAAAGTGTTGATGAATGAAGTGGAAGTACAGACTCAGGGAAACTAGATTTATTAAGGGGGGTGGGTAGATATGCAGACTTTAGGGAGGCAGATGAGTGTATCAATGAGTATAATATGCCCGAGAGAGTACGAAGGACAACAAATCAGAATGGGATAGTTAGTATAAGGCACCAAAGTAGGGATGGGACTAATGGGCTTCTGCAATTCATGTACACTAATGCCAGGAGTATTAGGAACAAGAAGGAAGAGTTTTTGGCCTTGGTTGGCACTTCCAGGCCACAGGTTGTTGGTATTAGTGAAACATGGCTGACAGAAGATGATAATGCTAGTGGGATTGAATGCGACGGGTATAGCATGTTCAGGAGTGACAGGGAGAATTAAAAGTTGTGTGTGGGGGGGAGTGTTATTGATGATAGCTGATGAGTTGCAGCCAAGGAGTATAGAAGTTGAACTGCAGGATAGAGAAAAGAGCACATTTGAGGCTATTTGGTGAGAGATAGAGGCTAGCAGAACAAAATATACAATTGGGTGCTGCTATAGACCAGGTGATGGAATAGATGGTGGGGATAGTATGCATAGGCAAATAGAAGAAATAGTGGAAGTAGGGTAATTATTATGAGTGGTTTCAATTATGGTAACATTGACTGGAAGAAGGAGAGGGCACATGGGAGGAAGGAATTGGATTTTATGCGGTTATTAAGGGACAACTATCTGCGACAGCATGTAGTGGAAAATACTAGGGGGCAGAGTGTGCTTGACCTAGTAATTGCATCTTAGAATGTGGCTGTAATGAAAATGACCATGTTGCCACCAATTGGTGAGAGTGATCATAAGGTCATAACTTGTCATACTTACCGGGCTGGTAAGTATGAGAAGCTTAGGAGTGTGCTTGGCTCAGTGCCATTGCATGTAAAACTGCAAGGGCTGGATGTTGATAGTGCATGGGAGGTGGTTAAGAGGTTTGCAGGAGGCAATGGTTGACTGTATACCAAGAGTCCGAATAATAAATCAAGTAGGGGTTAAATGGATGAATAACACTATTAAGCTTGAGCTGCAAAAAAAGAAACAATTGTGGAGGGAATTTAAGGAGAAAGGTGACCAGCAGGTGCAGGAACAGGCCAGGAAGGTAACAAGGGTGGTAAGAAAAGCAAAAGCAGATTACAAAAGAAAATTGGCCTTGCAGGCTCAAGAGAATCCCAAACAGTTTTTTCAATATGTTGCAAGTAAAAGGAAAAATGTTCATGGCAGAATGATTTTAAAAAATGCTGAGGGTAGGGAGGTAACCGAATCAGTCGATATAGTGGAATTACTGAGCAAGCACTTTGCAAGAGTATATCATCCAGGTGGTGACATTGCAGGAATGGAAGAACCAACAGCTTATACTGGAATTGTGATTGAAAGAAGTAGAGGTAAATAGTCTATTGCAGAACCTCAATGTCAATATATCTGTGGGATTGGATGGTATACCAGCTCGTGTTGTACGTGAAGCAGCTAAAGAATTGTCAGTGCCCTTGACCATTTTGTTTATTTTGAGCCTCTGGTCTGGGTGGAAAGAGGGGAAAATAGTTCCGCTGCATAAAGGTGGTTCCAACTGCTGTTGAAAATTACCGGCCAATCAGCATAACAGGAATCGTTATCAAGGTCCTGGAGAAAATAGTCAAGAGGAAAATACAAGATTGGATAGATGAAAATGGGATACTGTATTGGGGACAGCATGGTTTTGTGAAAGGTAGGTCATGCCTCAGTAACTTGCTCACGTATTGTAACATAGTGACAGCTGAACTGGATAAGGATAATGGGTTTACAGTAATTTTATCACTGTAAACCCATTGTATCCTGTATCATGTATCCTGTCAAAGACCTTGCTAAGGCCTTTGACAGGATACCACATGGAATTCTAATCAGTAAAATGCAGCATATGGGGATGGATATAGGGTTGGTGAGATGGATAGGAGAGTGGTTGATGGAGAGATATCAGAGAGTGGTTTATTCAGGAGTAGAGTCCACAAGACGGCCTGTGACTAGTGGTGTGCCACAAGGATCTGTTCTTGGACCACTGCTGTTTAATTTGTTCATTAATGATATAGGAAAGGATCTGAGAGGAACAGTTCATTTGTTTGCGGATGAATCAAAGTTGGGTAGGGCAATAGTGAATGCAGATGATGTCAAAATTTTGCAGTATGATTTGGATAGATTGGAGGTCTGGGCTAAGGAGAATGGATGTCAATTTAATGTGGCAAAATGTAAGGTTATACATTTTGGGGTGAAAAGATTAGCAGCAGTTTACTACATTGGTGGAACTGTACTCCAGGAAATTGATGAGGCACGAGATTTAGGAGTGTTGGTGGATAAGGAGTTGAAGTTTAGGGGCACATTGCAAAAGTGGCCAAATCAGCTCATCAAATCACTTGGTTGCTGAAGAATGCAGAGACAAGCATGTTATTGTTCCTCTGTATCGAGACTTGATAAGACCCCATCTCGACTACTGTGCCCAGATTTGGTCACCTAGGTTTCTTCTTGATGGAGAGGAGGTTGAGAGGATCCAGAGGTGAGTGACCAAGATGATAGCAGGTCTGTGGAATGAACCTTATGAGAACCGATTGAGGATTTGTGGGTTGCAAAAATTGGTTGATAGGTGGAGGAGGGGAGATATGATTGAGATGTTCAAATTACTGAAGGGTTTCTATAAAATTAATTCAGAAGATATTTTTGAGAACAGGGCTGTGTGAGGACTAGGGGACATCCATGGAAGCTGGGCAAGAGTGTGGTTAGTAAGGGTGTTAGAGCTGGGTTCTTTACTTTTAGAGCGGTGAATGAGTGGAATGGGCTGCCAGAGTCTGTGGGGTGCTGTGACAGTGAATGAGTTTAATGCGAGGTATGATAGATACTGTATGAATATCGAATAGTTGTGATGAACATGATTTGGGGCCTCCCTCGATGAGTCTAAGGACTCCCCGGAGTTGCCCAAAATAATAATAATAATACACAAGAGATCAACCAAAAATCACTCTGCAATCGACTGGTCGATCGCGATCAACGGGTTGAACACCCCTGTAATAGAAGCGTTAAGATAGTAAAAGGGTTGTAATAAGATTGATGCAGAGGAAATATTTCAGCACTTGGCTGAGGGGAAGAGACAGAACAAGGGGCCATCCCTGTAAATTGAGTAAGGGTTTTGTTAGCATGGATGTGAGTACCACATTTTTTGCTTAAACAGTAGTGAATGAATGGAATGGGTTGCCTGAGTCTGTGGTGATTGCTTTGTTTGTCATTGAGTTCAAGGAGAGGTATGATAGATGTTGTGTAGGTAGTTTGGATCTTCTGTCTATGATGCATCTTTGGACTCCATCATGGAGGTATCTGTGCAATAATGATAATAAAGTACAAAAATATTTTGATCCAAAACTTACAGATCATCACTGCAATAATTGAAAATTCAGAGGTAGCATAACAGCAATTGATTTCACGAACTTGTGAAATCTATTGTCATGTATTTTTGTTTTACTTTATTAATAGATTTTTTTCAGTATTTTTCATATATATGTTTCATAGTTTTGTTCTCTCAATAATACTACATACAAATCAGAATGCTGTTTAAATAAAATATTATGAATGTACAAGGTAGTGCAAGAACAGAGAATCCATTTAGACACTCATACGTAAATACTTCCATATCTCTCCTTGAACATATTTATCAAAGATGTACTCACAGCATCTAATGGTAACTAGGGTTTTTTTTTATGTGTACCTGGACTCAGTCTTAATTTTTTACTCGGACTTGATCTAAAACTTGAGATTAAATTTTCACTAATTAAAATAATTTAAAGTATAAAATAATAGAAAATATTTATTTGCAGTCAAATTATTTTCAAAATAGAAATTTTTGTGAATTTTATAGACTCGGACTCTACATCTCAGCTAGACTTGGCCTTGAATTTGTCATGTCAAATCTCAAAATGTAATCTCCCCAAACCCTGATGGTAACTATTCCAAACACTTAACATATGCCTCAAGAGGAACCTAAACCTTGACTGTTTCCTAACAATACCCCTAGTCAGCTTCTGGGGATCACCCCAAGGATGTCGTATTTGGTCTCAGAATGACTGTCTCTCCTCCATCCATTCCTCACTTTCAAGATCACAGTATTATGTAGTATTATATAAAAATAAATAAAAATGCATATACTACATTATTATACATATTTTAATTAAAATCAATATTACAAAATGGTAACAGTGTACAAAATAAATCATATATTTATTGTGTGATTCTTAGGAAATGGATTTTAGATTTTCAAATGCTTAGTTATGTGTAACAAAATATTCATTTTAAGAAGTAAAAAAGTAATAGTATTGGTACTTGCAACTGCTGATATATTATTTTTAGTTTAATTTACTTTAAACTTCTAAAAAAAATTAACACTTTCACATACATTCAACATGTAACTCAGTGCACCAGAATGGTAATTTTCATCTTCTGTATATATTGAATGTTAGTATTTTTAATACTTAAAATTATATTACACTTATGGAACTTAGGTGAAATGGCGTCAGGTATGTCCAGATTTTCTTGTGCGTACTCTTAAAGCATGCTGGGAAGAAGAAGAGAGAACTATTTGCCAGTTTCACTATACTACTTGGCCAGATCATGGTGTACCTACCTCAGTGCAGCCAATTATTGAGCTAGTACGACTAATGAGAGACTGTCAAGCATCAGAAGCTCTTCCTGTTCTTATACACTGCAGGTATTGATTATTATTTTATATTTTTCTTTAAAAAAAATCACTTTTAACCAAGTGCAAACTGTTTCCAAAAATAATTTAAAAGGTTTACTGCACCATGAATAGAAAACTAAAAGATCTGAGAACCATGAAATTAATTTTGAAAAGTCAGACTATGTGAGGTGCTATCAAAAAGAAACCAGACTGTGCTGGATACTCATGACACTGGATACTGATACCTGGCGACAATCATGCCACCAGGTGTCAGTGGCATAGACATTGTTCAGTCAGCCATGTGGCATTGATCTGTGTGCACCATAACTTGTGTAATGTGCATTATTCTTAACACGGGTTTGTGCTGTTTGCCATGAATGCAAAATTAGAACAAAGGGCAAATGTAAAATTTTGCATAAAACTGGGGAAATCTGCCACAGAGACCCTTGAATTACTTCATTGCCAACTTGGAATCAACCTTGAACACAGACCTGAACATCCTGGAAGAGTACTTCAAGCAGTATACTTGAAGCCAAATCCAACAAAAACTGTGTCCACAGTATTTCACCTGAACAATGCAGGGGCGAATCGACACCTGAACCTTTCTTTCTGTGGAAGAATGGTAGAACCCGAGCCTCACCCAAAATACCTTGGAGTGAGCCTGGACAGAAGCCTAACCTATAAAAGGCACATCACCAACCTGTCCAACAAAATTAAAACGAGAAACAATATAATTTCAAGGCTTGCTGGAACAACCTGTGGTTGTGCTGCAGAAGTTCTAAGGTCGTCTGCAATAGCCCTCGCATTCTCTGCAGCAGAATATTGTGCCCCTGTCAGGTGAAGAAGTGCACACACTAACATTATAGACACCCAGCTAAACTCTACCATGTGCGCAATTAGTGGGACAGTGAGAAGCACCCTCTCCTGGCTGGCTGTCCTATTTAATATTGCTCAAACAAACATATGGAGAAGACAAGCGTCGATTAAAGAATTTAATAATGCAATGAGCAACCCACTCCTGCCCTTGCACCGGACTCTCATAAATCCACCTAGTCTTCGCCTAAAATCAAGAAAGCCTTTCTGGTCCATGAACAAATTCTCTTCAGTTGCTCTGCCATCAACACCTGACAATCTCCCAACAAATGGCTTCCTGGTAGAGGATCCCTGTGCTCTGCAGCCTGGTTTTGCTCTTCCTAGGAAGATTTGGTCATCAGTCAACAGGATCAGAACTAACCAGGACAGATGTGGCTACCTACTACATAAATGGAGGCTGTTAGATCATCCTTATTGTGATTGTTCTCCCGTGGCTCAGACAATTACTCATATTGTTAACGACTGCCCAAGGTGCCAATTTCACAGTGGTGGTCTACAGGACATCCACAAGGTGACAGATGAGACCTTGGATTGGCTTTCCAGACTGGACATTGACCTGTAGCTGTTCTGTATTTCTTTTGCCATAAGAATAAATAAATAAATCAATATGGGTTTGTGCTGTTTGCCATGAATGCAAAATTAAAACAAAGGGCAAATGCAAAATTTTGCATAAAACTGAGGAAATCTGCCACAGAGACCCTTGAATTACTTCATAAGGCATAAGAAAATGAAGCGATTAGCTGAACTCAGTGTTTTGAGTGGCACTTGCATTTTAAGAAGGGGCAGAACCAATTAGAGGACAACAAGAAGCTGGGACGGCCATCCACCAACACAACCCAACAATTTGACAGATCATCTGTGTAGATCGATGCATCACCATCCAGGAAGTAGCTGACAGAGTTGGGATTTTGTATGGAGCAGCTGAAGCGATCATCACAAGAGATTTGAACATCACTGCCAAGTTTGTTCCCTGTCTCTTGACTTGTGACAAGAAGGAGCACCGTGTGAGCACCGTTTACAGACAACTTGGAGGCAGAACAGCAATTGTCAGAAGAATCCACATTCCCCAAGACTGAAGAAGGCAAGGAAAGTCTGGAGTGTTACAAAAAGCATTTTGATCATCTTTTTCAGCATTTAGGGGATTGTGCACCGAGAATTTGTCTCAGATGGTCAATTCAGAATTTTACAACAACTTTTTAAGGCATTTGAGAGAAGACATTTGTTGCAAAAGATCAGAACCATGGTGAAGTCGCAACTGGCTCCTCCACCACCACAACAACACTCCCTTCCACAGCTCTTTAAAAATGCCAAAGTTTATTGCTGGCCAACAACAAGGCAGTCATCCCACATCCTCCTTACTTGCGAGATTTAGCCCCTTATGACTTCATTTTTGTTTCCAAAAATGAAATTGAAGCTGAAGAAACAGCAGTTCAATGCCATTAAGGAGATCCAAGACAAATCACAAAGACTTCAGGAAGCATTTGGAGCATGGCAAAAGCAGTGGGATCGATGCATGAACTTGGAAGGGGATTGAGACCAAATTTAAATGGGTAAGTTGTAAAGATTTTATTAGCCTAGTCAATTTCTTTTTGATAGCACCTCGTATTTAGTCTTGGAATGATCTCCTACATCTTTGGCAAATTAATGCAGCCATACTTGTTCTGGTTAGGAGTGGATGAATAAATAGCTGATGCTGATTGTAAAAATAGTCTCTCAGATCTTTAGAGATTTCTATGTAGCAAAGATGCGATGACTTATTCCATTTAATCTGCAAAGAAATATCCAGAATATGCGAGTCCCAACTTGCCATACAGATGATTGCTACCATAATTTTTATGTTCTTTGGACAGTCTGGTAGATCTACCAGTCTGTCCAAAGTAGGCTAAACTGTAGGCACAAGGAACTTTATACACTCCAGAATGTGCAAAAGGATTAAGTTGATCCCTAGAAGAATGGATGACAGTAGCAAGCTAAACGACACCATTCAAGGTTCAGATTAATATAATTTCTTCCTATTAATGAAAACACTTTCCTATTATTATGTGGAATATATACCTTTCACATCTATATCTAATCATTGGTATAAATTTTCTCCTTTGTTTATGGCCTTTGCTCAACTTGATGGATCCATTAATATTTAAATAGATACTATTAGCACAAAACTATTTTTGATTATTAACAAACCGATGCCATAAAGTCATCAATCATGTGCAGCTCATAACTTACTTAGAATCCAATCAGATGCCATTTCTCTGACTTTGAATTCCTTGCTATCACATATGGTCATTTTATTAATAAAATTAACCATTTTAACTATTGATTTAGCAGTTGATGTGACTGCCAAAAAATCCTTTCCATAGTCTTTTGAACGATCCCATTTTCAGACCATTTGTTTTTTCTTATAACAGACACACAAAATATTTGTCAGTTTCTTTACTCATGACTTTATTTACATCACTTATTCTAACTCCATGCAAACATTCTTGTGATCAAATTTACATAAAATACTTCCTGCTTCTTTTATTATAGAAGCATTAGATGTTTATATAGTCAGAATCTGACTATTAAAATCTTCCTGCATGTCATTCACATCCTGGCATGCAAGATGTCTATAATGCATCATCACCTTCTGCTGGATTTATCAATTTCTAGATGACTGAGTCATTTTTTACCCTCACCACAACATATAATTTTCCTGTAGTGAATAGTTTCCACATATTGGTATTTTTAAGAACAGTACAATGTACTGTCCTTTGGAGTATGTTTCAAATTGAAACATAATCCAAACCTCAACAAGTAATGCTGTATAAATCTACCAAAGATTTGGGAGACAGTCATCCTAAGACCTAATTAATACCTGCTTTTTCTCTCTCTTTTTTTTTTTTTTTTCTTTCCAACTTAGATGGCATCTAATTAGGACTTTAGTCTTTGTATTGCCGCTACGGTTACTCATACTAGCCCCACTGTTACACCGGATTGCAGTTGTTTCGCTACTGTAACAAACTTTGTTTGTGTGCTCTGAAGATGCAGGATAGAATACCAGCGAATATTAGCAGTTAAGTCAATAACTAGTTTTCTTATCAATCTGTGTTCGCATTACCATTAAATTCCAATCAACATGTGCGACAAACACATAAGCCTTTCCACATGGTTAAAAATAATTTGTTTTATTTATACTATATTAGTGCTGAATTTTGTGTTGTATAGTGTTTGGTGTTTGAATAACATTTTTTTTTTGAGATATTGCAATGTTAAATAGTGTAATAAAATGGTGCCAAAAACATACAGGAATTGTGTAATAGTAAAACAGAATGCTGACAAGAACAGTAAAGGCGAGAACAAGAAAGCTTGTTCTCAACTTCCTTGTTTCCAACTTAAGAGAAACTTGAGGAAAATATTGAATTCACCTTTGAAATAGAAAAATTAAAGCAGATTATTAGGGATATCATTGTTGTGAAGTCTTCTGTGGAGAGAGAGAGAGGGAGGGGGGGGACATGCTAGGGATATGTTATCCATTTTAATTACGTGAATCAGGTAAAAAAAAACTATAAAACAAGTAATAACAGTTAACAGCTCTAGTAAAAGTATTGGAACATGAATAACAATAGAAAGCATGCAATTGCTATTATGCTGGCTGTTTGTTCATCAATGGATCAATTGCTGTGTGTATTGTGTTGAATTAGTGAAGACCAAATTTGATTAAAATCATCCCTTGTTTTTTGTTGCACTGTAAAGGGATATTTCATCATTTCAGTTGATTCTTTGAACATTCTTGAGATAAAACGATATGTGGGGCATTTTTGTTTGCTGCCATGCTGCTTGATATTTTGTTCCAGTTGTATGTGTGCCATCCCTGATTTGCATCTTTTTTTCTCAACATCCTAAGTGTTCTGATTGAAATACCCTCTCCAGATTTGTCTGTCTGTCCTATGTAGTGTAAACCACAACTATAATTGATCTTGTAGAACCTGGTTTTTTTAAGTGGCAGATGTGGAGGTTTAAGAAGTTTTGCCTGATTAGAGAGATCTTGTTGATTGGGTAGAAAGTGGCCTTTATATTTGTTGGCAAAGCAACCTTGTTATTTTGTCTGTGACTGATTGTATATATTGAACAATCACTGCTCCTCTTAAGTCTTGGTTTTCTTGTTTTTGGAGATTGAAGTAGGATTTTTTTTTTTTTTTTTGATTAATGTTATATTGTAGCCAATTTTTGAAGACTGGTAGCAAATACCAATGTAACAAAACATCAAGTAGTATGGCAACAAACAAAAATGCTCCACATAGATTACTGTTTTTTTTCTTAAGAGCATTCAAATAGTATCATAAGGTACCATCAAATACATATCAAATGGTACCATTCTTAAGAATCAGATGAAATGATGAAACATCTTCTACAGTGCAACAAAAAACAAGGGATTTTACATCAAGTTTAGTCTTCATTAATTCATCATAACACACTTATATCAGGATATTGAAATAACACAAATGAAACTACTGGTGGATACAGAAGGTATCTACCAATAATATACAACAGTCCACAAATGAGCAGCCAGTATGATACCATTTGCATGCTTTCCATTGTTATTAATGTTCAAATATTTTCACTAGAGTGGTTAACTGTTATTACTTGTTTTCTAGTTTTTTAGTTTGTTCATGTAATTGTCCTGATGAAAGAAACAAACGAATTTCACAAAACTAGTCGAGAAAATAATAAAAATAGTTTCTTATTCAATGTGATACTTTATTTTTGTGGAAAAATACCAGATAACATTCCTAGATTATTAGAGACACATGGGAACAGCAAGAGTGGCGTTAAAAGTGTTGTGTTTGGTTAGAATGTAGAAACAACAAGAAAGTTAAGCAGCAAAATGAGAAACAACATATCACTGAATTAATTAAGATAATGCATAATCAGGTAGGTAAAGTCAATTATAAAAAGAATGGTATTATTTGGTATAGTGATTCCATCATAAATTATGCCATTGATAACTGGCTTATTACTTTGAGTTTTTCCCAGAGCAAAAAATAAAAATGATAATAAATGCAATTGAAAAACAGAAAAGAAAAGTAAAAGAGATGGTAATTTAGTAGGTATGAATAATATAACTAGCGATAAGTTTAGTATGAGAGAGAGAGTATATGAAAGGATTGTTGGAAGAAATGAGAGTGGAGAGTAAGAAAGTGAAAATCGTTAATTTATTGTATAGATATGATAGAAATGAAATGAGTAAAAAGGCTTATGATGTCAATTGATTCACTGTGTAGAAGGAATGGCTGTGAGTTTCTGGATGTGTTGCATGAGTTTGTGGGAAAAATTAATATGTATAATTGAGCCTATACTTTGAAAGTCTTTAGTATTAGGCATCTGGAGAGAAAAAAATTACTAATTGATATGAGAACTAGAGATCTGAAGTCAATAATTGATCTAGTGGTAGTCAGATAGAAGTGAATAGAAGTTGCAAGAGCTGAAGGTGAGACAGATCGTTATATGGTAATAAGTAAGATTGTGTGTCCTGTTATATCTAGGAGTCCAAATACTTAACATAATGATGGTAGTTATTGAGATCCCCCAGACTATTACAAGATAATAGTATATGCGATTTATATATATATATATATATATATATATGACATCTTGAGCAAAAAATGGATGTAACCAGAGAGGAATCTGCAGTTGTATGATCATTTAAAGAAATGCATATGAGGCTGCTAAAGAGGCCCTTGGAAGGGAAGAGGTGACGAAATATAGAATGGATGAAGAAGGAAGGTGAAGATAGAAGTAAAGAAGAGAGCATGTAAGAGAATGGTTAAGCAGTAACACTTTCCAGGATATGTATGATCATTTAAAGAAATGCATATGAGGCTGCTAAAGAGGCCCTTGGAAGGGAAGAGGTGACGAAATATAGAATGGATGAAGATAGAAGTAAAGAAGAGAGCATGTAAGAGAATGGTTAAGCAGTAACACTTTCCAGGATAGAGAGGAGTACAACAATATTAAGAGACAAGTGAGGAGAATGGTAATTAAGGCTAAAGAAGTGTGTGGGAAAGAAAGTGCAGTGAAATCGAACACCTAGTGGGATATCATCACTCTTCCGTGACCTGGTGATTCGGGCAACAGGTATGAGCCCCCTTATACATCTCAAGCAGGACAATATAATTTCCCTCCAAAGTTTATTATATGAGGATGGGGTGGAATATCAAAGAGAGAACAGGCTATTGTTGGGGGAAGGACCATTTGAAGTTGACATTGGTGAGAGTGATACAGGCTGTTCAAGCATCAAAAAAATGGAAAGGTGGTTGACTTTGGTAGAATGGTAATAGAGATGTTCAAGTATGGTGGTGGTACTACAGGTCCTGACAGTGATATTCAATAAAGTGATTGCAGGTGAGGATACCGCTTATGAGTTGAACTTGTCATATCATCCATCCATAAGCAGGACAATAAGAAAGACCCCCAAAATTATAGAGGAATTATAGTGTCAGGTTCGGTTAGCAGGATATTTAGTCTAATCATGACAGACAGAATTGAATTTAAGACATCCCTAATAATATACAAGGAACAATCTGATTTCAAAGCAGGAAGATCTTGCATGGATAATATATATATTCTTTATGACAGATATCCTAAGAAATGGTTGCTAAGAATAAAGAGCTCCATTTAATTTTTGTGGGTCTGGAGAAAGCTTATACTGTCCCAAGGAAGACAATGTGGCAGATATTGAAGAGAGCAGGAATAGATGAAGGAAAAGTAGAAATGGTAGAGGATGAACCCAGGGATCTAGGTGTGCTACAAAGATTGGTAACAAACTTTCAGAGGAATTGAATACTAGCAAGGAGCTTAAGCAGGGATGGTGTATGTCACCAACGCAATTTAAGATCTACTTGGATGTGGCGTTTGAGGATTGAAACAGACAATGCGATGGAATGGATGTACAATAGGAGACCAAGTTCTACATTCTCTTCTTTTTGCTGACAATCAGGTGATTCTTGCACAGGACAAGTAGGATATAGAATACCAGATGAGAAAATTAGATATATATGAATGTTGAGACCTGAAAGTTGTTAAAAACCAAGTACCTAGTAGTTGGAGGTGATAGTGCAGGAAATCTTGAGTTAGAGCTAGGAACTATAAAATCAATGGATGCTTTCAATTATCACGGCTCCATGATGGACAAGTCCATCCAGTGTGAAGTGGACATGGTGTTTTGAACAGAATAGGCATGGGTGGCTATTAGAACCATGAATGGTAATTTATGGATTGATAAGATCTCAAGGAAAACTAAGATGCTGTATCATGTGATTATGAAGAGTATAATAATGCCAGCCTAGTTACTTGAGTGGTTAGCATATCCCCTCTCCAATCAAAAGGCTGCAGGTTTGAATCCCACTGTGGGCATAGATTTTTGTGATTGTCTATGAAAATACTAGTGTTGGTAGTGGGCAGTAGATGATGAGGTTCGCTGTAGTTGAGTGGATTGAGTTGTGGAGACAAAGAGTTGTAGAATGGATGCTCTTCCTCAATGAGTCTTTGGACTCCTTGGAGGTGTCATTTAATAATAATAATAATATAATAATCTATGGGTGTGTGAGTGTTGGACACTCACTAACAATCAAAGAAGACAAGTAGAAGTTGTGGAAATGGATTACTTCAAATGAAGTACGAGAGCTACTCATATGGATCGCCTGACAAATGCATATATTCAATCAGAGATAAAAGTTGAACAGCCTATTACATAGAGGCACATGCTTTGAAATGGTATGGACTTGTCCAGAATGACAGAAGAATGATGGCCTTTGAGAATTATAAACTGGTCACTCTCTGGAAGGAGAAAAAGATGAAGACCTAAAGACTACATGGAAAGGTACTATTGTGAGAGCAATGGAGAAAAGAGGCTTATGGGATGGGGACTGGGGGGATCATGGCAGCCTGGTTAGCTGAGTGGTTAGCGTATTATCTGCTCTCCAGCCAGAAGGCTGCTGGTTCGAATCCTGCTGTGAGCATGGATGTTAGTGATTGTCTATGAAAATACTAGTGGTTGTGGTGGGCAGTAGATGGCATTGGTGTAGATGATGTGGTTCGTTGTAGTTGGTGGAGATGGAGTTGTAGAGTAGGTGCCCTCCCTCGATCAGTCTTTGGACTTCTTGGAGGTGTCATGTAATATTAATAGAGAGTGGAATCTGAGGACAGGCACTACCTGACAAGTGCTTCCTGAAAGAAGGTATGAGAACTAACATAGAGTCATGAAAACTATTTTATGATGAGAAGAATGGTGAGAATCTGTGCATAACAGTGACCATGCTATGCAACTGTCTTAATAATAGGAAAGTGCAGAAATGATTTTGAGGAAAGAAAGATCTGTATGGAATGGGAGTTGAACAACTTTTTTTCTTTAAATATCTTACTCAATTACTCTATCACTATGTAATTTGCTAAAATTTGTATATCAATTTGAAGCTATAAATATTTTTGCATAGAGTATTTTGACAAAAATATTGATGGTTCTGACAAATACAAATGTTTGTTTTAGTGCAGGATGTGGTAGAACAGGAACTATATGTGCCATAGATTATGTATGGAGCCTTATGAGAATGGGTGTAAGTAGAATTTGATTTTATTTATATAAATAATAATTAGCTGCTTACATTTAAAATGAATATAATAAAACTGTCTCTGATTATGATCTTGTTCCAAGCTGTACTATAAGCATGATTTCACTGATGTTTTGAACCAGCCAGTTATTCATGTTGTATAGTTATTGTTTTAGGGGTAATGATGATTTGTTAACACGTTTTCTTTTATTTTATTGTACATTCCATTATTATAAGCCTAAGTAAGACTTGTCTGATAAACAGATTAAATTATAGAAGTAATATTTTATTGCTTTATTGTACCATGTGACAGTACTCGATCAGTAACAGCAAGTCGTATGTATTTCTGTATACTTCACTTCTGTTTGGCAGAAATTATTTTTTACTGTTAATGTGGAAACAATACTGTTTTTATTGACATAGTGTTTGAAATATTTGTTATAGAAAAGGGGAAAAATACATTAGTTGTTTACTGTGGTTATCATCATATGCTATTTTCATCATAAAAATTAATGATCATCAGATAGTAATCTTTGTTTGGGCCAGTTGAAAAAAATTCCTTGCTGGTTCTTTCCTGTCCACTTTTTTTTATTGTCCATCCTCTGCTGATCTTTCTGATTTACTTTCCTTTAAATGTCAAACTAACCTAAATATTGAACTTTTTTATATTTTGATGCTTTTCATTATGGCCCTTTATTTTGGGTGCTTTGATCCAGAATCATTTTTTGAAGATCTCTTTTTAACCCACTTTTTTTTTTTGCAGGATCACATTTCATAAGCTTTAATTCTTTTGACATCATATTTCTCCAAGTTCCTTGCAGTAAAATATCACATCCATTTAGTAGGCTAAGTCGGATATTAACATTTAAGACATGATATTAGGTTTATGGTTTAAATTTCTGTTACTTGGCATGATTTTTTATTTTCCAAATGCAAATTTTGTCATCTCTATTCTTTGTTTTATTTTTAGCTTTTAGTCCATATTTAGTGGCTTTTAATGCACAAACTAAATAAGAATTTGGCAATAGGGTATATCAAACCAAAAAAGTGTTCAGCTGAACTGGCTGTTCCTTTGATCAGGCTATGTAATTTGAGCCTGTGAACAGGGAGGATGATTCCACAGGCATGGAAAGAATATGTGATTTATTTATTTAGCGTATGGCTCACATATGAAAAGTTACATTACAATAATCTTTAATATATATAAACATTTAGTATAAAATAGACAAAATACTTAAACATGATATAAAACAGTCATAAAAAGAGACACCCAAGAATAGACTACAACTGTATGTCTAGGTTGATTATTCAATCAACTGCACTTGGTGTAGCATGGGTGAAGTCTGACAGGTTTCTATTGTATGCACGTTGGGCACATTCTACTGTGATATGACTAATTGTCTGCCGGGATGATCCACAGTTGCACTTGGGTGAGGCAATCATGCCCCATTTGTAAAGGTGGTCTGCACATCTGCCATGATTGGTGTTGATTCTAATAAAGGTAGACCAAGTTTTCTGAGGTAGGTCAAAACCTGAAGGCATCTGTGTTGCATCCACTAATTCATGGAAATCTCCTGTTGAAGTGTTATGCCAGGACTCTTTCCACTTCTCCTTCATGTTAAAATTTGTCTCTGCAAGATCTTTCACTGTTAGAATTGGAGGGTGCCTTGACTTTAGCCTACTTATTTCTAGGGACAGGATGTCTTCATGGATTGGGAGATCTTGGATTTCCATGATTTTACTGTATTCACGTAGAAGAAAGTTGGATCTACAGAGGTGTGATTTTGCTTAGCACTGGGAGTCTAGGATGGGATTGATTTTACAGTTCCAGAAATAAGGCACATGGTGGTGTTATCAACCAAGTATACATGGGTGCTATTCAGCCATACGGGTGAGCAGTATTCAGCTGCAGAGTAAACGAGACCAAAAGCAGTGCAGCAAAGTGTTGTTGATGAGGCACTCCAAGTCGTTCTGCAGAGTTTTTGCAGTATATTGTTTGGTGTTTTTAGGCTTGGTTGCTGTGTTAATGAGATGTTGTTTAAAAGATAGTTCTATCCAAAGTGATGTCCATACATTTTGGGAATATGTTGTAGCATGGCAGTTTGTGGTTGAAGTAGACCATCAGTTCTTTGTTAGCCTAGTTATTGTTCAGGTGGAGGCATGAAACTTCTGATTTGCTAGGATTTGGGCATAATCTCCTTTTGCAGAAGTATGCATCTAGGACTGCAAGATCACTTGTTAGTATATTCTTCAATTGTAGTAAAGTTGGTGTGTCTGATGGCTAGAGCAATGTCATCAGCATAACAAAACTTCTTGGAGGCTGTAGTAAGCTAATCTGCGATGTATAAGTTAAAAAGGAGGGGAGTCAGAACTGACCCATGTGATTATCCAGTGTTCTTTGTTTATTTTTGTTCTCATCCATAAACACTTGGAACAGGTGGTTACTTAGCATGTTTTCAATTAGTTTAGCTATTGTTCTGCATGGGATCACATGGAGTAATTTGCATATTTCACCTTGCCTCCAGACTGTATAATACGCTGCAGTAAGGTGTATAAAAGCTACAGCTTTTTTCAGGTGTTCTTGGTAGCCTGCCTCTATGTGTGTGGGTTGAGTGACAAAACCTGATAACAGCAGCTTCTTTTATGTCTGAATCTGGCCTGTTCCACTGTGACTTGTTCTGTTATCTTATTGAGGATGAGCCTTTCAACAACTCTGTTGAGGATGAGCCTTTCTAGGAGCTTATAACAGGCTCTAAGCAGGACGATTGGTCAGTAATTTTCTGGTTTGTTGTTAGTTTTCCCTGGTTTTAAGATGGAGGATAATTTTTGTCTTCTTGAACTCTTTCGGAAGTCTACCAGTCTGGAGGATATCAGAGAAGAAGCAAGCCAACCACTGTCGAGCTTTTTGGCCTGACTTCAACAGGAAATCAGGATGAATTCCATTGTAACCTGGAGCCTTGCCTGGTTTCATATCCATTAAAGCAGTGTTAATATCTTCAAGAGTGAAAGGTTTGAATATAAAGGGTCTAATGACCTACTATTCTCCAAATATGTAAGTTCTCTTTTATTTGAAGAGTGTGCTGTTTGTCCTTGGCAGTATATCTTGATGTGTTGATATGTGATGCATATTGGTTAGGAGAAATAGCTGATTGTTCCCAGACATTCCAGATGCCACTATCTAGTTTTCTTAGAAGGCTCCATGCTTTTTTACTGGAGTGCCAAAAATCAAGTCTCTACTGTCTCAGTCCATTTCATCAGTTGATTGGTCTAAAGGCTGTAAATGAGTTCATTTGGATATACTCCTTGCAGAAGCCTCTTGGTATGGTCTTCTTACCTACAGCTAAAAACAGCTCTCTTGAATGTCTTGTAATTATTGCTTGTTGGAGGAATCCAGTGGATATATTTGTCAAGATAGGCAGCAGATGTGTCCCAGTCAGCTTTCTGGAAGTTCCAGCAGGAATGTTGGATGGATCTGACAAGGGGTATCTGCAAGCCTACCTCTATAATTGGTCTATGTTGGCTTTGCGGAAAGTTGGAGAGAACTCTTCTCGATGCAGGTAAGGTCATCCATTGTCTTAAGTGACAAAGCAGTGGTTGGGGTTGTACTCCCTGTTCCAAGTCTCTGACCTGAAGGAAGATCTATCTTTTGCATTGAAAATTAGGTGCATGTTGTGAATTTCTACTCATTCAGTCAGTCTCTCTCTCTGCATTCATTGTTGGAAGCATATTTCTATAGCGTGTGGTGGCTGTTGAAGTCACCTATATGCATTTCAGGGTGGTTGTGCACTGTTAGAACTTGCAGAGGCCACAAGAGGACTGGGGTTTATACATGCTGGTAATGGTTATGTTCCCTATCTTGGTTGTTATCAGATGCACACCATCGACAATGTTGGTTGTAATGAGGTGGGAATCTTCTGGGGTACTATGTACATAGGTGGCAAGGCTGATGGTAAGTGGCTCCAATGATAATGTAACCAGGAATTTAACCCCTGACAGAGTTTGTCATCATCCTTACAGTGAGTCTCTTGGACAAGAACTACATCGACATTGTTATTGTATAAAATGTTTGAGAGGTATTCACATTTTGCTCTACATATACCCTCGATATTAATTTGGCAAATTCGGACAACAGGTCCAATATTTCTAGTCATCTTGCCCTTAAGAGAGTTAATTCGTGTTTTGAGGTCATGTATGCAGTAACCAAGAGATCGTGAAAATAGTCTGGTTGTCAAGTTGCTCTAGCTCTTTAGTGTTATCCAGGGTGCACCACGAGGAGGTGAGCTAGAATTGCATCCCAGAATATACGATAATTCTGTTGCATAAGGATAGTGCAAAGGCTGATGTTTCCAACTATTAACTTATCAGTATCTCTGGAGATGATAGTAAAAAAGTTAGTAAAAGCTTGTTTACAATAAATACGGCCTATTAAAGGGCTGTATAGCCTCTTGCAGTTAAGTCATTCCACCTTTTTGCAGTATAGCCCATTTCCACAAACAGGACTCTGGCATAACCTTGTGAGCATTGCTGCCAAAAATGCATACCTTTCCTAGTTGGAGGAAATGACAGCCAGACCTCTGGGTGGTAGATATGTCACCAACTGATGAAATATCAGTTTCATCTTATTGGAGGCCTGAAGTGGTTTGTAGCCATGTTTGGTTTCTAGAGAAAGAGCTCCTTTTTGCCTCTTTTCCCACATGCATTGAGTGACTCCCCCCCATTGATATGCCAATCACACTGTAGGGGAGGGGTAAACCCCCCTTGCTGGAGAGTACAGCAGTAAAACAGTCCCACAGGCAGGCTGCTGGTTAGTGCATGAGACTGAAATGGTTAATGATGAATCTGTAGGCTTTCTGATCAGTTAGCACCTAATCATGATTGGAGGGAGACTGAGTACAGTGGATGCAGGGTGAACTGTTGGGGCCACGTATGGAAATGAAATTGGATTCCCTCTGTGAATGGTACATTTGCAAGGTTGTCATCTCTCCTTGCATGCCTATTCCTTATTATTATCTTTTCCTTTTTGCATACAAGGGATTACAATTCAAAGAAACAAAATTTTACTGAAGATCATAAAATTTCTCCCACAAACAATAATTAAAAAAAAAACATTAAAAAAACGACAAAAATCCAACAAAAAAAAATCAGAAATTCACATTAATTCTTATTAAAAAAATTTCTGTGTGCACCACCACCTACAGTCATCTAAATTAGAATTTCTATTCCTAACAGAACCATAGCTGGCAACCTCAGCAGCCACTGCCCACTTCAACTGCCCAAACCACAATTACACAGTTCTACCTCATTCTACTGACATTCCATATCAGAGATTGCAAAACCTCAAATCCTCCCTGTTTTGGCTCAAAATTTCTTTACCAAACCAATCTGTCACTTTCATCTACTGTCTCTATCACTCCCCAAACTCCAATAACCACTCTGATCCCTTCAACTAGCTCTCTCTCTTTCTTTCTCAGTCTCGATTTTCTGTAGTCCAAAAACCTAATAGTGAGGTCATCGTATTGGGAACTTCTAGTTTCATCAACCAAGCAGGCAGGTATGCTGAGGTATTTTCCATTAGCAACAACCTAACACAGATTGTCACTAACTCCCCTACCAGAATATCTGCCAACACACTCGATCTTGTCTTAACAAGGCACCCCCTTCCATATATATATACTGTGGATGTTAGTTCTCTTTAACTCGGACCATAACTTCATAAGTCTCCTTTGCCATAGAATAACCTTCACCCAACAGTTACCAGTGTCATGTCTTTTAGCACTACAAGGATGCCAAATGAAATGATCTCGGTTACTTTGACTCCTCATTCATATAGTCCGATTATTGCTTCACTTCTCCCGATCCAAACTTCAGGCTAAATACCAGAAATTATCCTTACAGGAATGAAGGTCTTCATCCCTTATTCCTTGATTCTTGGTTCTGCAAAAGCCTTGGTTCTTGCAAAAGTGTGCCAATGCAAAAAAAAACTCAACATACCATCACAGACTGAGTACAAAAATTCCAGCTGCTCATTCTGCCTATGTTCCAGCTAGCAATGGTTGTAAAAGAACCATTGACAGAACCAAATCAGGACAATCAGAAACCAAAGAACCAAATCAAATTTTGAAAGGGCTGAATGCCACAAACTCACTTCCTGTCCAGATGACAGTTGTTATCTGGTCCTGTACCAAGTTCATTGGGTGCAACTTTTGTTCCACATATGTTTCTCTGCTCTCACATCCAGGTGGTAACCATAGCCACCTCACACAAAGATAAGGCCAACTTATTGGCATCACTCTTCTTTTCCAGTTCCTGAATTGATGATCAGGACAAATGCCCTTCACCTTACCAAGAATCACTCATTCTGTCGCCCATAGTCTTCTGCCAGAAAGAAATCTGAAGAATCAGTAATAACCTGAAAACAAAAAAGGCACCTGGTCCTGTTGGTATCCTACCTATTGTGTGCCCCATCACAGACTGATGCCCCAGAAAAAAACTTGTGCCCCAGAACTAACACTTATCTTTTATCACCTTTTTGATTTATTCACTTCAATTGGTATCTGTTCTACAGCATGGAAATAAGCTCACATCCAATTGCTTTTACTTCTGTTCTCTCAAAAACTGTAGAGAAGGTCATTAACAGTCAACTTTCTGCACCACTTTGGAGGCCCACCAATTAATTAGTGACTAGCGATATGGATTCTGCCACTCTCTATCCACAACTGTTCTAGCCTTCACCACCCACCTCTGGACTGAAGCAGTGGAAAAATTCAGAAAAACTAACGTAGTTACTCTGAACATCTCAAAAGCATTTGATCGGATTTGGCATGGGGGCATACTTAGCAAACTGCTATTCTGGGTCTTCCTTCCATCCTCTGTAACTAGATCGCCAAATTTCTTACCAGTCTCCCACTGCAAGTCATGGTGGATGGTTTCTTCTAATGAGATTTCCCCATTGATGCCGGAGTACCACATGGTTCTGCACTCTCACCTACTCTCTTCCTCCTATATATATAAATGAGCTGCTCCAACAGACTTTGCATCCTAGCCACAGCTTTGCAGATGACAGTACACTCCATTCTTCCTTTTCAATTAGTGACCAATTGTTAGAACCTTCAAGATCAGTCATGATCATGTTCTGAACTCTGATCTCCTAGCTGTATTTCAATGAGGCAACCTTGTAGAATTCAATGCCACCAAAACTTGGTCCTTTCTGATCTCTCACAAGAAAGAGCTTGCATCCTTTTCCCAACTTTCAGTAATAACCTGATATCTAAACACAATCAAATTTCCCTACTTCCACTGACTTACACCTCATCATTTCCTGGCAGAAATATATCTCAAAATTTAATAAATATGTTGTTTCAGTTTTTGCTGGTGTTTAATAGCATTAAAATTGTAAGATTAAAACCTGGAGTGCTTATGTCAGAACTGTACAGTGATGAGGAAGTGCATGACATTCATACTTTTTCCTTAAGATCAGATACTTAATGGGAACATATTGACATTTGTCATTGTGTGATATCTGGCCTGAGTTAGATTCTCTCCCTCCATTTTGAAGAACAGAAACACCAGAAACAGGAAATGAGCACATAGTGTTGTTTTTACTAGTCTTGCTTACAGTTGATATGAAAGTGGAAATTGTTACATTATCCTACTAACCATGCATATTCATTTGAAAGCTTTTGAAATGATCCTTGCATATAAGTAGCATAAATGTGGAGATATATCACATGCAAACTTTTGTTGGCTTATACACTTAGGTAAAATAAGGATTAAACAAGAAATAAATAAAGTATAATAGTGTTATTCAATCCAGTGAAAAAATTTGCTACAAATATTTTTAATTCAGCATATTGTAATAACAGAATGATACACCATTTTGCTGCTAGTATATAGAAACTGGAAGTGGTTTGAAAAAGTTCCTTGTTTGATCTTTAGAGCAGGGTTTCTGGACTATGTAAAAAATAAATTAAAAATAGAAAATAATTGATAAAATAGGGAAAAAAAATCCGTAGCTCACCCACAATACCAATGTGTACTCTATATTTGCAAATAACCTTTTGTGGGTTGGAGCAACTAAAAACCTAACCTACCAATATAAAGGTGATGTTTTCTTATTGGTTAGTTGCTTTATTCAACAAAGTTTATACTTATTATCGAAGTTGTTAAATGCATAATCAGTTTACAAAGTCCACAAATATATTATTATAGTGACTTCTGCTATGCTGCTGCCAGAAAGAAATGAACATATGTTCTGCTGACTGGAGCAAGTCGACATGATTATTGTTGCTGAATGAGCAGCAAATCTAAGTGATTTAGGAAAGGGCATGTACACCTGGGATGAAATGCAATCTGCTTCCACACCACACACTCTCTCTCTCTCTCTCTCTCTCTCTCTCTCTCTCTCTCTCTCTCTCTCTCTCTCAGTGAACACACACACGCACGATCTTCTCTTCTTTATCCTATGGACATAGCACAAGCATTGCAGTAACACTTAAATACTTTTTGTCATAAACAATGTTTGTATAGTTGAGCCTACAATTTACTTTTTGAACAGCTTTTACAGATAAACTGTAGACTCAACTATACAAATATTAATCAAGAAAAAAATGAAACAATTTGAAAACAAGAACCAAACCTTGGGTCGCTCTCTAATAAACTGCAAAGAAAACATTGATTCTTCTAGGAAGGTATATGGTGAAATTATTTGCAAGGATAGAAAAATAAGAACACAGTGGATACAAGAAGTTAAGAAGCAGTCCTGGAAAAAAATAAAGCATACTAAAAATTCATATCAAATAAGTCCAGATGTCCTAAAAGAATAGAGAAAAAAATGTAAGAAATAAGCTACATATAAAAGTATCTAAACAAAAGTTATGGGAAGACTTCAGTAAGAATATAGAAGATAAATATCAGGAAGGTGGCAAAATGTTCTGTAATCTATTGAAAAAACTTAGAAATGGAGGAAAGAGTACTATAAAAAAAAGATGCAGATGATAAAGGTGATATGAAAACTGAACATACGCATATTCTAGACACCTCGAGTAATTACTTTGAAAGACTGTTAAATGAAACAAGCAGTCATAGAAAATTTTCAAAAGGAATACAAAAAGATCTACTCGAAGTAGAGAAAGCTATAAAAAGTCTGAATGTGGCAAAGCAGCTGGAGCTAATGACATTCTAGTAAAAATGTTTGCAGTGGCAACTGCAAACATTTATGCATAGTTCAGAAGACTTAGTCATAGGATTGAATTCCAGTTGATTGGAGTAGAACTCTCTTAGTTTCCATAAAGCTGAATGTGAGAATTACAGGGGAATTTCTGTACTAACTGTTTCAAGTAAGATTTATGCATGCATACTTGAAAAGAGGTTGAAAAAAATTGAACAGAAATTTTGAGAATTAACAAATGGGTTCAGGCCAAATAGAGGTCAAGAAACTTTACACTTTTGCACTTTACAACAAATAGCTGAGCAATCGTGGGAATATAACAAGGATCTGTACTTATGTTTACTAGATCTCAAAAAGCATATGACAAGGTGCTCAGAGAAAGTTTTCAAACATTGCAATTATATTGTGCAAACATACAGAACAATACATATTCTATTATCCAAGTGCAGCAGTTAGAATTGAAGGAAATACAGGAAGATAACTATCATCGTGTGTTTCCTGATGTAAATTCAGGGGTATGTCAGGATGCACATTATCTCCATTCTTATTGATCATGCGCTTGGATCACATTATAAAACAAAGTGGCATTAAACCTGATATTAGAATTGGAGATAATAAACTTAGCTCTTTGCTTTATGCAGATGATATTATACATCCTAAACACATCCAGTACATATCTCCAGGATTCTCTAACTAAATTGAATAACAGCTCTAACAAATTTGGCATGAAAATCAGCGATAAAAAGACCAAAACTATGAAAATAGTCAGGAACATAATTCAGCTGCATTCAATGGAGGGCCTATTGAACAAGCAAAATATTTCAGCTATTTAGGTGAAGTTTTTGCAGGACACCAGAGTGTACAGAGGATTTGAAATTGGAAGTGATCACTATTTAGTCTTGAGCAGGATAAAATTGAATTTCATATTAAAAAGAATAACATGTAAGAAAGTTTTAAAGCGAATAAAAGTTGAGCAGCTCTCAGATGTGAGCTGTACACTAAAATACAGAAAGATTATTGAAAAGAAAATGAAAGAGTTTGAGAACAGGAATCAAACCTTGGAGATTCAGTGGCAAACTCTGAAGAAAACATTGATTGATTCGGCCAGAGAGGCATGTGGTGAGATTGTGTGCAAGGATAAAAAAATCAGCACTCCCTGGTGGACACAGGAAGTTAAAGAGGCAGTGAAGGAAAAGAAGAAAGCATATCAAAAGTTCCTGGCAAATAAGTCAGCTTTTACTCTTACAGAATACAGAGACAAATGTAAGAAAGCTAAAAAGTGTGTAAAACTAGCTAAACAAAAGTCATGTGAGGACTTTGGCAAGAATATAGAAAATAAATATCAAGAAGGTGGCAAAATATTCTGGAGGTTGTTGAAGAAGCTTAGAAATGGAGGAAAGAGTGCTGCAAAAGGAGTTAGAGATGATAAAGGTGACATGAAAACGGAAGAAAAAGATATCCTTGAAGTATGGAGTAATTACTTTGAAAAACTGCTAAAGGAAACAAGCAGTGAAGACAGCACAGTGGTAAAAAACACTGAAGGCTTGAAATGTGGAAAGGCAGCAGGAGTAGATGATATTCGACCAGAAATGCTGAAGTATGGTGGATAAGAGTCTTACAGTGGCTGCACTGCATAGTTCAGGATGCCTGGACAGAGAGACGAATTCCCAATGATTGGAGTAGAGCTCTCATAGTACCCATATATAAAAAGGGAAATAAAACTGAATGTGAGAATTACAGAGGTATTTCCCTACTGAGTGTTCCTGGCAAGATCTATGCAAGTATACTTGAGAAACGGTTGAGAAGAATTGTGGAAGAAAAGCTTGGTGAAGAACAAGCTGGATTCAGGCCAAATAGAGGCTGTCAGGATCAGATCTTCACTTTACGACAAATAGTCGAGAAAGCATGGGAATATAACAAAGATCTGTATTTAAGTTTTGTCGATTTGGAAAAGGCATATGACAAGGTGCCAAGAGAGAAGCTATTCAATACGCTACAGTTATATTGTGTCAATGGGGCATTATATCAAGCAATGCTTAGTCTTTATTTGAGTTGTAAGTCAGCAGTTAGAATTGAAGGAAGTACAGGAAGATGGTTTAATGTTAAATCTGGTGTGAGACAAGGATGTACATTATCCCCTCTGTTATTCATTATCTATATGGATCACATTATGAAGGAAAGTGGTATTAAACATATCAAAATTGGAGATGTTAATGTGAGCTGTTTGCTTTATGCGGATGATGTTATACTTCTAAATAAATCCGCTACAGGTCTGCAAGATTCTCTGACTAAATTGAATAACTGTTGTAATAGATATGGTATGAAGGTCAGCAATAAAAAGACAAAGACAATGAAATAGGCAGAATCATTGAAAATGTCAACTGTGTTGTGAATGGAGAACCTTTGAAAGAAGTAAAACATTTCAGCTACTTAGGCACGATTTTTACTGAAGATGGTAAAGCTGGTATGGTGGGAGGTCAATTGAATAAATTTATATGGAATAAGAGAGAAATTAGTCGGAACACTAAATTAGCTGTATACAAGACAGTATTCAAACCAGTTTTAACTTATGGATCTGAGAGCTGGGTCTGAAGGAAAACACTTGACCAAAGACTAGAGACTTCAGATATGAGAGTCCTGAGAAAGATTAGAGGCATGAACAGATGACATTAATGGCAATATCATATTAAAAATGAAAATATTAGGAAAGAACTTGACATTGTCAGCATCCAGGAATGCGTTAGCAGAGCTAATCTCATGTGGTATGGTCACTTAAACAGAATGGGTGAAGAAAGATTAGCAAAACAAGTGTTCTTTGCCAGGTTGGCAGGAAAACGACCCAGAGGAAGACCAAGATATAGGTGGATTGATACTGTACAAAGTGCCTTAGACAATAGAAATATAATATCTGATAAAGTTGGAGTCTTGACAAGTAACAGACTGATTTGGAGGAAAATTGTAGATAGGAAGTTAGTAATGATGTAATTTTTTTCATGTAGTACTATCATATCCTGTACACCCCTTGAGGGTACATGGCAGGAATTTGATGATGATAATTTCATGTAAAACATCTGTTTTATTATTTAATATAATTATGTCTACTTACATTCCTATTTTTAAAACCGATAACATGAAGGAATTTGTGCAAGTGAATTATAGATTTGGAAGCCTCCATTCAAGGGTACGGTATTTTATTGCCGTATACCCTTGAATGGAGGTGGTTTGTACTCTTTATGGTCTTTGGCATACCTGTGAAACTGTCACCCATGTTCGTGTGAAATGGGGGGAGGGTGCAGATACCCAAAACCTTGCTCTTGCAAACATGGCATCCACTTCAGGCCTGCAGTAAGCAGTAGTGGTGTTTTACCAGGTCACCTAGTTCTGTAATGGCTTACTTATAATGACAAAGATAGTGTCTGTTATAGAAATAGGATATAAAAAAAACATCGTTTTCCCACCTAAAATCATTCTTCAATCTGATCTTGTTGAGATTTACTACACAACACATGCTTGTGCACTACACAACACACACTCGTGCAGTAAATACAGATAAACTTTATTATTTGTATTAAATACACTTCATATTAAGGGGAGGGGATATCATGTTCTGGATATTATGTATTTAATAAATTACCAGAACAGAAGTAATAAAAGGTTGTTATGTTACACCTTCAAGGACTTACCACACAATTCCACACTGTTAAAAATCTAAAAGCAGTTTGTCTGGTAAATCATTCAGAAACTTCATGTGTGTGTGTGTGTGTGTGTGTGTGTGTGTGTGTGTGTGTGTGTGTGTAAATGCCAATAGATAATCAGTAGCATTTTTAGCTGTAGAACAAGTAATATAAAGATAAACCATAAGATATGGATACTTTCTTAAAATAATAAATATAAAATTATGTATAAAAAATCACATAGAAAACATTACAAACTGCTACCATACAGATTTTGTATTATGAGGAAAGAAAAAGAAAATAATTTCATAAAAGATGTAACTCAACAATCACATGGACTTTCTTATGGCGTTTTAATCAGTTACTGTTACAAAATATATAGCAAACTAATAAAATATTCTGAAAACTTTATTTTAGAATTACAGAAGGGATTTAGAAAAGGACGATCATGTATAGACCCGGCCTTTTGACTAAAATTAATAATAGAGAAAAGAAGAGAATACAGTTTAGAAACACATATTACATTTATTGACTTTGAAAATGCATTTGACAAAGTTAAAAGAAGCATTTTATTTAATATATTAAAAGAAAGACAAATACCAAAATATATCCAAAAAGCTATAAGTATATATGAAAATAATCAAATACAAATAAGATTAAAAATGAGTTATCATATATGAGAGAGATAAACCAAGGAGGCCAACAGGGATGTCTCCTCTCAGCAACTTTTTAATATTTACCTAAATGAAATAATAATAAAATGGAATAAAAATTTCCATCAAGGTATTAAACTTTCTCCTACTGTGAACTTAAACACTCTCCTTTTTTGTCGATGACTAAATAATAATTACAAATTCTGAAGATAACTTATAGAAAGTTATTTTAAATCTAAATGAGATAGCCAAAGATTATGGTATGATAATATCAACAGAAAAATCAAAAACTATGGCCTCTAAAGGACAAGATTCATTAAGAACTAAAATAGTAATAGATAACAAAATTTTAGAACAGGTGAATTCATTTAACCTCCCTACTGGCTAGGACGTCTATAGACGTCCAACTAAATCTGGATAAGAAGTGCAATTTGACCCTCATGTCCATTAGAAGGTGTGATAAACCCTCATGCTGAAGAGAATGGTTAATCGGATTATCTCCCATTCGTAGCTGCCTCTCAGTTGCCTATAACAAGAAACGGACTTTCTTGTTCCATTCTGGTTAACTGGATTTTAGTTATATATGATAGACTAAAAATAGAGAAATTATTTATATTTTTGTTTTCTCTTTTTATTGTACAATACAATTTTAATTTCTGGACAAAATAAAGGTCTTGCATAATTTCTTTACTTAAATATTGCCTTACCTTGGAGAACCAATTTAATTTTTTATTTTTTTGTGCTAATTTTTTTCTAATCGCTTACTAGACAAAAGATTTTTCTTTGTTCTCTAAGAAATTAATTCACGATAATTATTTGAAATATTCTTTTAAAAAAAGAAAAGAAAACCCTGCCGACGTTCCAGATTATATTATTTTTATTTTTGTACAAAACCATCGAAATCGAATAATACTTCACAGATTTCCTTTAGGACACGCTTGAGCAACTTTGCTTTATAGAGAATAACATGAAATTCTTTAATTACTAAATTTTTTCTTCATGTTGTATAGTAATCTGTACTTTCACTTTCTTGGTTTCCTTGTATAATTGGTCATTACAAAATGAAATTAACAGTTATGATTTAAATTTTTATTTTCTGCATAATTCAGATATTTTATTCTCCAAATTTTAAACTAAGCGATACATTTGCTTATTTTTATCATTCAAAATATCTATATCAAATGTGAAATTTCATTTCCATATTTTTACAATAGAATTGAACTTTATTTCGCCTCTGATAGTTGAACCCCCCCCCCCCTCCGTTGCATTACTATCACACACCCGAAAACTGTTATGAAACATAGGTACAGTTTTTATTTAATTCGTTATTTTTCTCTAGTAATTGTTCCACATAACTTTAAGTTTTTGATACTGAAACTATGTGGTGATTATTATAAATTAGCAAATTATAAATCAGACAATATACATATTTCCTGATTATTATAAATCAGGAAATTATGTGATATTCGTATATAGGTGAAATTAATATTTAAAATCACTGTCATCCTTCAAATGCAATATCAGAATAAAGAAAGTGGAAAACCCGAAGTTTCGAAATACATTTCGAAAGCCCGCTCTCAAAATGTATTGGTCTACAGACTGGATTCTGAACACGGCAATGTTTTGTGATGTTATGACTGAAAAACAATTCAGTCTCATCATGAAGTATTTGCATTTTCAGAATAATGAGGAATACGATCAGGCAACACATTCTTGCCCAGTCCTCAACAAAATTTATGATTTTCTGATGAAAATCCATCAGAAATGTAGATCACTCTACATTCCTGAGAGAGACTTAAGTATCAATGAAAGCCTTATGCCATTCAAAGGTAGACTGAAATGTAAGCAGTATATTCCCAAAAAGAAAGCGAAGTATGGAGTAAAATTTTTTATGCTTTGCGAATCAGAAAGTGAATATCTTTGGGATTTCAAACCTTATACGGGAATGCAAACTGTAATCGAGCATGATAAATATTCGGATCTCCCCTTGTCGATGTGTGCAGTAATGCAGTTACTAGACCCTTTACTGGGGAAAGGTTACTACATTATAATGGATAATTACTATATATATGTCCTGAACTCGCTGATTTGCTTTTACAGCATCGTACAGATAGTTATGGTACTGTAAATGCAAAAAGGCGAGATTTGCCTCCAGATCTGGCTTCAGGAAAGCTATCGAAGGGGAAAATCCGAACTTATCAGCGAGGGAAAGTCTTTGCACTACGTTGGAAAGACAAAAAAGATGTTTTTCTGCTATCTTCCCTGCACAATCCATCAACGGAATCCGTGGAGAAGCATGGTTTGAAGAAAGAAAAACCCATTGCTTTGTGTGCATACAACGACACTATGGGCGGAGTCGACAGGTGCGATCAGCAGCTATCATTCTACTCTGTAATGAGGAAACAGCATAAAAATATTACACAAAAGTGTTTGGACATGTATTGGATTTTGTTATTTGGAACAGTTTCCTCCTGTACAAGAAAAAATGTTTGTCTACCATAACATATCTAGAATACAGAATAGAAATTGCAAAAGCATTGCTGTATGCACATGCACCTTCTTCAGCAAGCAGAAAAGCAGGAAATCCTGCCAGACATCTGAGGTCGAACGCTGCTAACTCCAACCATTATCCCGAAAATCTACCACCAACAGCTAATAAAAAAAAAACCTGCACGCAAATATTATGTATGTAATAAAAAAAATATCAGAAAGGAAACAAAAATCTGGTGCCCTAAGTGTAAAACTGCTTTGTGTGTTTACCCTTGCTTCAAGGTGTTCCACGCTGTTCAAGAATTTTAAATTCTGAACGGTATGAAATAAAAAATGTGTGTTTTCAAGGCCATCAAAACAGTCCTTTTCAGGACTACAAATATTGATAGAGGGATACCCGAATGCACTGTTTCTTTATCATCCTGAAGGCTAATTTTTAAGTTCTTTTTATGACACAGAGAAACTGGAAAGAGTATTCCAGGTAAAGTAATTCATCAAAACAATAAAAAATAATGAAATAAAATCTACCCTACTTGACTTATTTGTCTGTTTGTTTACTTGGGAAATGGAGTAAAACCAGGTTTAAAAATTGCTTGGTATTCTTAACAAATATATATATATATATATATATATAAAATGATAAGCCTTTTTATGTCATGTTTATCGAAACGTTTTGAAACTCAGGGGCTACCCTGACTGTCGAGTCATCAGAATTCAGGGGCAGAACTCCCTTTCGAGTTATCACAATTGAAGGAGAACTGGCCTACCATACCGGAACACGGGGGGTTGGGCATAGACCCCCTAGTTAATAAATGAAATATATAAATAATAACGGGAACATTTTCACCTTGCCAACACTCAACATTGATGTGATATGGGTTCCAAATTTCTTGTTTCAGAGATATATATATATATATATTACAAAGTTTTGTAATAAAAATTTCTGCTACAATGAAGTTTGGCAGAATCAACAATATTATTACTACCTTATTTCTGTTTCTTGTGTGGGAGAAAAACGGTAAAATGTCACTCTTATAATTATATGAGATGTTATAATGGCAAAAATAGTAAGAAAAAAGTCATTTGCACTTTCTCTTCAAAACACAAAGAAAGAACATTGTAAATTCATCCAGTGGAAAAGAAAATACTACATATTTTTCTCCTGTTATCTGATTTTCTTTCTTGTAGTACAAAGAAGAAATCACTGCACATAACATGAAGTCTGCAGGAGGGAAAAAAATCTGGAAATTGGTTACATTATAACGAATAGAGAAATCATGTCAGAAAAATTATTCACGTAAGATTTTAATCTCAGCAGACATAACATTTTCTTCTAGATTACATATCTAAAGTAACTGAACCTTTGCTACTATTTTACAATAAATTATGAATGGGTATGTTCCCTAAGTGATTTACGTTTGTAACAGCTGTCTTGCGAATGATTTATGAAATAAATTATCTGAAATATCCGCAGATTGATTAGGTCTATACCCCCCCCCCCCCCCAAAAAAAGAAGATTATGAAACGCATATGCACCTTTTCTTTGAAAATAATTCAAATCCTCTTTTTCAAGATAATTGTATGATTTAATTTCTAATTTTTGCTAATATAAGTGAAACTGATCATTATAAATTAAGCAATTATTTTGGCATAAATAATGTATAAGCATGTAAACGAAATATCAGTATTTCTGTTAGGATATAGGTAATCAACAATCGAAAAGGAAACAAGACATTCTTGACATATTCTGCACTACAGCCTGAGGCACTTGAGTGTTCTCCCCTTTCTTCTCAATAGCACTGAGAGTAATAAGCCTTCAACTTTTCCTCCAGCTAAGAGGATATTACCAAGTATTTACAAGACATAGATTATTTCAGAAATAGCTTCCAGCAGCAGCAGAAGTAATATTTAGATTTTTTTAAAGAATTAGAATTTTAAACAAACACAAATAATACTACTGAGCTTTCTTTTGTGTGGTATGCATATAAACAATTTTGCATGGTGAAAATATACCATATTATTTCTAAAATTTCACATAATTTCAGCAGACAGTAGAACAGCTGGTTTTAGATTGCAAATAAATAGAACAGATTTAGAAGCTTCACGATACAATCTGATTGCCGTATATCTATTGTCAAAATGGTAAAATGAAGTAATTGATTTTGAATGCTGTCTAGAAAAGCTTTCAAACCTGTATAGAAATTTAGAGTAGTTATGCAATTGAGTTCCAGGAGAGAATAAGGGGGGGGGGGGGCATTAGAAAATCTTCAAAATGAGCAAAAATGTTGAATCATTCCGTATATGATATTTTTCACGTTATATTTTCAACATATCTACGAGGTTATGCACTAGATATTATCGTAATATGCATAATACAAATAAATAAATAAATGACGAAGGCGAAGAATCACTGCTAAAATATCATTGGATATAAATTTTTGATACCAAAAAGACACGATCGGAAACCGAGTAATGCAATTTAGCATTTTAACATTTTTTTTTTTATTTTGTCTTTATGAATAACAAAAAATCGTATCTAAATCTGAAATGTGATGATCCGTATAATGCTATTTGGCTAGAAATGAAAGAAAAAGGATATATTTATTTCAATAAATATTATTTAAAAATAAAAATATTTGACATAATATTTTCAAAGCAAACATTTGAAAATTCTAAAATTCGAAAAAAAATTATTCAATTATTATAAGTAAAGTGAAAGAACAATCAGTGCAACTCTTCCAGTGCACTGATTTGTAGAATAAAATACACCAAATTTACTATCACTAAATAGATTCATTGCAAAAGCTGATCAGTGGTCATTTCAGGATTGATTTTTTTTGCATATGTGAAATTCGTTTCAATTTTTAGGAAGAGATACAATAAATCATTTTAGAGGCAAGATAGGTCAAATAACTTAGGACAGTAAATGAAATTCTAAGCAACACAATAGACGTAAAGACAGGGGGAGGGGACACAAAGGTCACTCAGCAACAGTTAATCCACTAATGGCTATGGAATAGCCGTAACGAGATTAACGGCGGAGGAAGGTAATGGCATGATAAAAGGTAGAATGCCGACGAAGTTTTGATCCATGAAAAAAGCTAGGGAGTGTTGAATATTTCATCCACACTGGCCGGTTGGGAGGTTAACTACCTAGATTGTATGATTACATATGAAAATGAAAAAGATATAAACTTAAAAATTGCAAAATACTTAAAAATAACAGGTGTCATTAACTCTATATTTAAACCGAACCTAGTTCAAAAACAAACCACACTGAAAGTATACAATACATTAGCCCTACCAGTCCTAATGTATGGAAGTGAAATCTGGACCATAAAACAAAAAAAGGCAAACAAAGATTAATAACAGCTGAAATGAAGTTTATGAGAAAAACTGCAAAGTATACCCTATTTGATCACAAAAGAAATGAAATTATGAAAGAATTAAACCAGAAATCAGTAATAGAAAAAATTAAAAAATATAAACATGAATGGATGGAACATGTTCAAAGAATGCAAGCAGAAAGATTACCAAAACAAGCCTTAAAGTACAAACCATTAGGAAAAAGAAAACCAGGACGTCTCTTAAAAGATTCAACGATGACTTCTAAGTCCGGAGCAGGCTACTCTAGGCCTAAATCCTTGATAGGCATGATGATGATGATGTAACCCAACAATCACATGGATATGTGATTGTTGGGCTTATTTTCTAGATATTTAAATTTGTTCACTTGTTCTATTACTTTGTTGTAAATGACTAGTTTGCATCTTTTAATTTCTTTACCTTGAAATGCTATTGATTTTGTTTTATTTATTGAGATTTTCATGTCATATTGTTCTATTGTTTTGTTCAATACGTGTAGATTTTTCTGTAATTGGTCTTCATTTTCAGCAAAAATAACTTGATCATCAGCATACAAAAGGCTGGTCAATTCTTTATTTCCTATTTTAACTCCTATGATTTTGTTTTTCCTCCACTCTCTTGAAATTTTTTCTTATATATATATATATTGAAGAGTATTGGTGATAATCCACTTCTTTGAATGAGACCTCTATTGGTTTTAATTTTTTTAGTTGTTTCATTATTAATTTTAATGTTAATATAGCTTTCTTCCATTATATTTGCTAGTGCTTTTGTGATTGAGGTGGAGCTTTCAGTTCACACAGTATATCGATTAATTTTTTTCTGTTGATTTGATCGTATGCTTTCTCACAATCCAGGAAGGCTATATATGTTGTCAGGTTAAATTCTATTATTTTTCCTATAATTTGTTTGAGTTTTCATTTTTGCAGGATCTTCCTTTCCTAAAGCCGCATTGTTCTTCTCCAATAATTTCCTCTGTCCATGGTGTTAATTTACTTTTAATTATATCTAGATATATTTTATAGCACATATTTAATTAATCATAATTGAAATGGTTTAGAGCTGTATTTGTATAGTTCTGAATTTATTCCATCTTCTCATGTAGCTTTTCAATTTTTTAGTTTTTCCAATATTTCCAATATGTTCTTCATTTGTTTCTTGACTTATTACTTGTTTTATTTCAATTTGATTATTGTTTAGAAGCTGGGTGTAGTGATTGGTTCATTCTTTTGTGGAGAGGCCTTCTAATTGTAGATTATCCTTTGTTTCTTGAATAATTTTTTTAATGATTTTATAGCTCTTTAGTTGAGTTCCATTTATGTCATGCTCTAATTTTGATACAGTTAATATTTTATTATTATTATTTTATATTTTATTTAATATTTTAATTTAGTTAATATTTTATTTAATAATAAAATCGTCAATAGTCAAGTACAATGATATAACTTTATTTTTGTGATGTTTTAATATTATGTTTACTAAAGGTTAAATATCTGATTTTATTTTCAGAAACTGACAAAATTTTTCAGTTTGTTTAATATCATATCAGATATGCGACATCAAAGAATAGCTATGGTACAGACAAAGGTAATAAGAATGTCCTAGTTATTTTTCATTGTTTAGTTTAAATATTAAGTCTTAAATGAGTTTTTTTGTTGTTTAAACCAAAATATATTCTACCAAATAGAAACTTGAAATTGTTGCAACAAAATTTTGATAATAAAATAAGGTTATCAGATTTTCAAAGTTCTTCGAATTTTCAAACTTATAGATAGCAGAGGTCAACTGAAGCTGAGTTAATGAAAAAAAGCTAGGTCTTATTTTGTTATGGATAACTACAAATATAATGAAACCTACTTGTTTTGCCAATAAAACTTGTGGCTTCTGGGTAAAAAAATACATTAAAATAAAGGCAAACATAAACTACAACATTACTAAAACAGCTATATACGAACAAAATAAACTGACTGAAACCACGACACATCCCATGTTATTCATGAATTAGCCATTGTTGAACATTGTGTGCAGAAAGTTGGTTGTAAAGTTGAAGCCTAATGTATTGAAAGATCTGATAAGCAATTTCCAAATTTAAGACAGGATTAATCCTTGATTCTTATTAAGTGTGCCTTGTGAAAAGATGACCATAGTAGAATATTTTATTTTGAAGCACTAAAGTTGTCTGGCATTGTAAGGCATAGTGCTCTTACTGCACTCATTGTTGTGGTTTGTTTGAAAAAAATGAAAAGTCAAGCCTTGAGTTGTCTTACCTGTTCTTACATCTATAGTGTGTTATTTCTTTTATTTGAGAACTTCTTGATGTCTGGCTTGTGTAAGAAAGGCTACATGAGCATGGAATATTATAGACCACAGGATATTTAGAGATGGGGTTGTGGTTTTTAGAAGAATATAGTAAACATCATATAGTGAAAATAGGCTTCGATGCTACCCCAATAATGGAAACTGAAGCCCTGAATTAATGAATGTCAGGATTTTGCTGTGAAGCAGGATTAGAGAATAGCAATTTGTGTATGAGTTTCTGTGAAGATCTGTTGCAAACAGGGTTGTTGAAGTAGAGTTTGTAGTTTGTCATTAAGTTTTTCTTTATCTCTCATGATAGAGACTGCCCTTTTTTCTGAAATAGTAATGTTGGTTTTTGGAGGGTGACATAAATTGCTGTCTTCAGTTTGATGTCATTTTTGAGCGAGTAAAGGGCCTTTTCTACATTGCAAATAAAATCGACTTTAGGAAAGTATTCAGGCATGACCTACAAAGTTAAAACCTTTCTTTAATATACTAGCTCCAGTTTTTGTCAAGTTATAATTGGAGATGTTGATTGACACTTTTTTCATTAGGTAAGGTGACAGTTGAAACAAATCTTTTTATTTTAAGAGTGTTAAACTTGTTGATTTGTCTGTTTTTACAGGATAAAAGTGCTGTTATAAGAAGAATTGATCACATTGTTAAAAAAGACCAAAGATCTGTGGAGCTTGCTAACACATAATGTAAATTAAGACATAAAGACATCAGACCGAAAATTGCAATTCTTCTGTTTGTTTATTTATTACTTTTATTGCATTTGTTGCCTTTATTGCATGCATTTTTTACCCAGAGATGCTGCAAGTTTTAGTGGCAAAAAGGTTTCATTAACTTTGTGGTTATCCATGAACGAATAAAATCCATTTTTCTCTAATTACACTTATTGGTTGATAGTCTCTATATCCAATATGAAGGTGAGTTCGTTGTCTCATACTCAGGTGGCAAGGTTTTTAACTCCCCAAAACTGGGATCTTTCATTCTGCAAAACATGCCAACAGGCTGTAGAAGAGCAGATGGAAATTAAAACTATAGCAGACAATGCACTGTGCACAATGGATAAACTGCCCTATTACAAATTGTAATCAGGATATTATTAAGATTACAATCTGTGTACTCTAAGAAATTGATGAAGCCAGGGATTTGGGGGGGAGTTTTAGATAGAGAGCTGAAGTTTAGAGGACATATTGCTAAAGTATCCAGGGTATTTCACAGTATTACTTGGTTATTGAAGAACACACTAACAAACAGAGATAGGGGAATTATTATTCCTCTTTATAGTCTTGATATGGCAACATCTGGATTACTGTGCTCAGGACTGATTACCTAGTTTCTTGGGGATGAAGTGGTGGAGAGGATCCAGAGGTGAGTGGTCTGTGGAATGCTCACTATGAGGATTGTTTAATGGTTTATGGATATTGCAAAAGTTAGTCAACAGGCGAAAAATGGTGGTGGTGGTGGGTGGGAAAAGTGATAGAAATATTTATGTTACTTAAAGGATTTTATAGGATTGATGCAGAGAAGATATTTCAGCACTGAAGGGGGCAGAACAAGTTTGATTTCAAGGAGAGGTATGATAGATATTGTGTTCATAGTTTGGATCTCCCACAATGTGTCTTAAGATTCCATGGAGGTGCCTGTGCAATAATAATAATAATTATTATTATTATTTCTATTTTAATTTTGGGAACTACTTTAGTGCATATTCAATTACATTTATGTCTTAATCATTATGGTACAGGGTGAAGCCAAAAAGTTTAACAAAAGGCATATGCCTACAACAAGGGGTTCTTAAGGGTCAAAGCTGTATAACTGAGAGGAGACCTCCACATAGCCTTTAAAGTAATGTGGAGAACCGACCAGGGCTTCTCACCTAATGTCCAATCCTCACCTTCTCATGATGCACCCTGTTGGGTATCTACCTCGATACTGAACGAACAAGGATGGGCTGACAATTTGGGATTTAGTCGACCAAATTGTATTCTTATTGGTTTAAATGAATATACCAAATGATGGTACAACATGACAAAATTTCATGCCGGCTGGGGTGTCGCCCGGTTAAACAAAGCCCCTGTTGTTTTCGCCAGGGAACCAGGGCAAACAGCGAAATGTCAGCTACTGGAACAAATCTGAAAACACACCCAAACTCAACATCACCAGAGTTAAAGATCAGTACTATCAACATAAGAAGCCTGAATGGCAAAGAAATGGAGCTAGCTAAGGAATTAGATAAGTACCAGATCGACATAATAGGGGTGACTGAAACATCATCATCATCATCATCATCAAATTCCTGCCATGTACCCTCAAGGGGTGTACAGGATATGACAGTACTACATGAAAAAATTACATCATTACTAACTTCCTATCAACAATTTTCCTCCAAATCAGTCTGTTACTTGTCAAGACTCCAACATTATCAGATCTTATATTTCTATCGTCTAAGGCACTTTGTAAAGTATCAATCCACCTATATCTTGGTCTTCCTCTGGGTTGTTTTCCTGCCAACCTGGCAGAGAACACTTGTTTTGCTAATCTTTCCTCTCCCATTCTATTTAAGTGACCATACCATCTGAGATTAGCTCTGCTAACGCAATCCTGGATGCTGACAATGTCAAGTTCTTTCCTAATATCCTCATTTTTAATATGATATTGCCATTGATGCCATCTGTTCACGCCTCTAATCTTTCTCAGGACTCTCATATCTGCGGTCTCTAGTCTTTGGTCAAGTGTTTTACTTCTGACCCAGCTCTCACATCCATAAGTTAAAATTGGTTTGAACACAGTCTTGTATACAGCTAATTTAGTGTTCTGACTAATTTCTTTCTTATTCCATATGAATTTATTCAATTGACTTCCCACGATACCAGCTTTGCTGATTCTGTTGTCTATTTCTATATTTAGTTTACCATCTTCAGTAAAAATTGTGCCTAAGTAGCTGAAATGTTTTACTTGTTCCACAGGTTCTCCATTCACAACACAGTTGACATTTTCAATGATTCTGCCTATTTTCATTGTCTTTGTCTTTTTATTGCTGACCTTCATACCATATCTATTACAACAGCTATTCAATTTAGTCAGAGAATCTTGCAGACTTGTAGCGGATTTATTTAGAAGTATAACATCATCCGCATAAAGCAAAGAGCTGACATTAACATCTCCAATTTTGATATCAGGTTTAATACCACATTCCTTCATAATGTGATCCATATAGATAATGAATAACAGAGGGGATAATGTACATCCTTGTCTCACACCAGATTTAACATTAAACCATCTTCCTGTACTTCCTTCAATTCTAACTGCTGACTCACAACTCAAATAAAGACTAAGTATTGCTTGATATAATGCCCCATTGACACCATATAACTGCAGCGTATTGAATAGCTTCTCTCTTGGCACCTTGTCATATGCCTTTTCCAAATCGACAAAACTTAAATACAGATCTTTGTTATATTCCCATGCTTTCTCGACTATTTGTCGTAAAGTGAAGATCTGATCCTGACAGCCTCTATTTGGCCTGAATCCAGCTTATTCTTCACCAAGCTTTTCTTCCACAATTCTTCTCAACCGTTTCTCAAGTATACTTGCATAGATCTTGCCAGGAACACTCAGTAGGGAAATACCTCTGTAATTCTCACATTCAGTTTTATTTCCCTTTTTATATATGGGTACTATGAGAGCTCTACTCCAATCATCGGGAATTCGTCCCTCTGTCCAGGCTTTCTGAACTATGCAGTGCAGCCACTGTAAGACTCTTATACCACCATACTTCAGCATTTCTGGTCGAATATCATCTACTCCTGCTGCCTTTCCACATTTCAAGCCTTTGATGGCTTTTTCTACTTCAAGTATGGATATGTATTCCTGACTACATGCCTGGTCGGTGTTTTTTATCACTGTGCTGTCATCACTGCTTGTTTCATTTCGCAGTTTTTCAAAGTAATTACTCCATACTTCAAGGATATCTTTTTCTCCTGTTTTCATTTCACCTTTATCATCTCTAATTCCTTTTACAGCACTCTTTCCTCCATTTCTAAGCTTCTTCAACAACCTCCAGAATATTTTGCCACCTTCTTGATATTTATTTTCTATATTCTTGCCAAAGTCCTCCCATGACTTTTGTTTAGCTAGTTTTACACACTGTTTAGCTTTCTTACATTTGTCTGAAACAAAAAAGACAAAAACTGGTGAGATCTTTCTGAGCAATAAATACAAAATGTTATATTCAGACAATGACAATCGAGGGAAAGAAGGAGTAGCCATAGTATTCAACACAAAATACAAGCTGAATCTTCTTGAATGGCAGGCAGTCTCAAGTAGAGTGATGTGGTCAAATATCAGAATGGGGAATTGGACAATGAGACTTATTTGTGCCTATGGTCCCACAGAAGGTTCTACTAAGGTAGAAGTGGAAGAATTTTTTGATGCTTTAGAGAAAGCAACTGACACAACGAAAAAGGAAAAGTTGGTCCTTGTTGGGGATCTAAATAGCAGAGTAGGAAATGATTGTCAGACATTCGTATATCTAACAATCATTATAAAGTAAAGTAAATTATAAATATAAAGTAGATATTTTGGGAAAATTTGGAGAAAAGAGCAAAGCTAATAATAATGGCAAATACCTGTTGGATTTCTGCTCGGGACATGGACTAGTTATTACTAACACCATGTTCCAACATAAAAATGTGCACAAATTCACATGGAGAGAAGAAGCAAGGAATAAGAAAAGTCTCATTGACTATGTTATTGTTGATAGTGATGTTTTCTTTCTGGTGCAGGACACCAGAGTGTACAGAGGATTTGAAATTGGAAGTGATAACTATTTAGTCTTGAGCAGGATAAAATTGAAATTAATATTGAAAAGAATAACATGTAAGAAAGTTTTAAAGCGAATAAAAGTTGAGCAGCTCTCAGATGTGAACTGTAGACTAAAATACACAAAGCTTTAATAAAAATACAGAAAGAGTTTGAGAACAGGAACCAAGCCTTGAAGAAAACCCTGATTCATTCACCCAGAGAGGCATTTGGTGAGGTTGTCTGCAAGGATAGAAAAATCAGAACTCCATGGTGGACACAGGAAGTTAAAGAAGGAAGTGAAGGAAAAGAAGAAAGCATATCAAAAGTTCCTGTCAAATAAGTCACCTTGTGCTCTTAGAGACAAATGTAAGAAAACTAAACACTGTGTAAAACTAGCTAAACAAAAGTCATGGGAGGACTTTGGCAAGGACATAAAAAATAAATATCAAGAAGGTGGTAAGATATTCTGGAGGTTGTTGAATAAGCTTAGAAATAGAGGAAAGAGTGCTGTAAAAGGAGTTAGAGATGATAAAGGTGACATGAAAACAGGAGAAAAAGATATCCTTGAAGTATGGAGTAATTACTTTGAAAAATTTCTAAATGAAACAAGCAGTGATGATAGCACAGTGGTAAAAAACACTGACCAGGCATGCAGTCAGGAATACATATCCATACTTGAAATATAAAAAGCCATCAAAAGCTTGAAATGTGGAAAGGCAGCAGGAGTAGATGATATTCGACCAGAAATGCTGAAGTATGGTGGTATAAGAGTCTTACAGTGGCTGCACTGCATAGTTCAGAAAGCCTGGACAGAGGGACAAATTCCGGATGACTGGAGTAGAGCTCTCATAGTACCCATATATAAAAAGGGAAATAAAACTGAATGTGAGAATTACAGAGGTATTTCCCTACTGAGTGTTCCTGGCAAGATTTATGCCAGTATACTTGAGAAACTGTTGAGAAGAATTGTGAAAGAAAAGCTTGGTGAAGAACAAGCTGGATTCAGGCCAAATAGAGGCTGTAAGGATCAGATCTTCACTTTACGACAAATAGTTGAGAAAGCATGGGAATATAACAAAGATCCGTATTTAAATTTTGTCGATCTGGAAAAGGTATATGACAAGGTGCCAAGAGAGAAGCTATTCAATACGCTACAGTTATATGGTGTCAATGGGGAATTATATCAAGCAATACTTAGTCTTTATTTGAGTTGCAAGTCAGCAGTTAGAATTGAAGGAAGTACAGGAAGATGGTTTAATGTTAAATCTGGTGTGAGACAAGGATGTACGTTATCCCCTCTGTTATTCATTATCTATATGGATCACATTATGAAGGAAAGTGGTATTAAACATGTTATCAGAATTGGAGATGTTAATGTATGCTCTTTGCTTTATGTGGACGATGTTATTCTTCTAAATAAATCCACTACAAGTTTGCAAGATTCCCTGACTAAATTGAATAACTGTTCTAATCGATATGGTATAAAGGTCAGCATTATAAAGACAAAGACAATGAAAATAGGTAGAATCGTTGAAAATGTCAACTGTGTTGTGAACGGAGAACCTGTGGAACAAGTAAAACATTTCAGCTATTTAGCCATGATTTTTAGTGAAGATGGTAAATTAAATATGGAAATAGACAATAGAATCAACAAAGGTGGTATGGTAGGAAGTCAATTGAATAAATTCATATGGAATAAGAGAGAAATTAGTCTGAACACTAAATTAGCTGTATACAAGACAGTGTTCAAACCAGTTTTAACTTATGGATCTGAGATCTGGTTTAGAAATAGAACACTTGACCAAAGACTAGAGACTGCAGATATGAGAGTCCTGAGAAAGATTAGTGTCATGAACAGATGGCATCAATGACAATATCATATTAAAAACGAGAATATTAGGAAAGAATTTGACATTGTCAGCATCCAGGAATGCGTTAGCAGAGCTAATCTCAGGTGGTATGGTCACTTAAACAGAATGAGCGAGGAAAGATTAGCAAAGTAAGTGTTTTCTTCCAGGTTGGCAGCAAAACGACCGAGAGGAAGACCAAGATATAGGTGGATTGATACGGTACAAAATGCCTTAGACGATAGAAATATATGATCTGATAATGTTGGAATCTTGACAAGTAACAGACTGATTTGGAGGAAAATTGTAAATAGGAAGTTAGTAATGATGTAAATTTTTCATGTAGTACTATCATATCCTGTACACTCTTTGAGGGTACATGTCAGGAATTTGATGATGATGATGATCATATTAAGCTTGTTCATAATTATACTAATTAATAAAAAAGAGGAGATTCATGAATAAAACTTTCTGAAATAATACATGGTTTTAATTATTATAATAAGAGACTGCTAGGGACTCATCAAGGAAGGCCATATATCATACCTTCTCTTGAATTTATTCACACTATTGGTACTCACCACCTCCAGTCACAGACAGTTTCATGAGAGAAAAATATTTTTCTCACTCATTTCTTGACTGTATTCTTCTAACTTCCATTGATGTCTTCTTATCCCTTCCCCATTCTCCGTAGAATGAAAAATTCCATTTACTAGTATCCTGTATGAAATTTTCAAAAGTTTGTAGGTCTTGAGCATATCATCAGCTCCTTTTCTCCTGTATGCTAATGTGTCTAGTATACAAATTCTCGGTCTGTCAATTTACATTCCACAATCCCAACATCATGTTTAACACTCTCCTTTGCCCCTCCTACACTGTATTTACATCACCTCATTAAAAAAAAAAAAAAAAAAAAAAAAAAAAAAAAAAAAAAAACAGGTCTGATCTGTGCAAATTGGTCCAGATGAGTCGTATGATGGTCTTTTAAAGAGGCAAAATGACTTTCTTATACGTACACATCAATGTTCATTTCAACATTACAACTATCCTCTGAGTTGTAATTGCAATCTTTGCTCTATAAAAACCCCTGAACTTATAACTTCCTATCTATTAATACCCCAAGATCTCTAACCTGGTTAGTTTCTTCTAGCTTAATACAAACAATATAATATGCCATTAGGTATCTCAACACACCATAGTGCATAACTTTATATTTACTAACATTGCACTGACAGCAGCTATTTTCACATGATCACAGTCCTAGCTTATTTCAAATCATTCTGCAAGTACTGCATATCAGCTGCATTCCTGATTCCCTTGCCTATCTTTGCATCACCAGCAAACAGTTGTATGTGACCTGTCAAATCCTTTTTTGTCATTAATGTAAAGATTGAATAACAGTGAACGAAAGATTGATAGAGGTGGTTAAAAAAAAAACACCAAATGTTATGTTGACAAAATAACTTTAATTCTTTACTATACATTCTTTAATTGTTACTATACATTACACATAATTATTTATATATAGAGAATTATGCTTTATTTTAATGTGGGCTTAAAAAGTGCCACAATACACTCATCGCAACTTAGTTTGTCTTCTTTCGTTTATTGTTCATAATGAAAGGAGAATTTATATAAATTATCCATAAACAATAATTTAATAGGAAAGAAAAATAATGGCATTCACAAAAAAACTGGATAGCACTAGATGTGGAGCCAGACTCTCTTTTCAGGAAGCACTCCATTCTTTGACTCATCTTTGCAAATAATTGTGTTCTTTAAATAATAGTATTAAAAAAAGCATTTTCATTATGTAAAATTTTCATGCATTTAATAAAGCTAATTCATTCACAGTGAATGAATTAGCTTTATTAATTAGCATAAATGATCTCATGATTCAATTGAATGATGACCTCAATACAGAGGTCTAAACGTCTTACTTTTTTTAATGATAAGTAAAGTAATTATTCTCCATAAATTCTTCACTATGAATGCTGACCACCATGCAACCTTAGAAGAAAGTAAAGCTAATTCAGGTTGTCAGCTGTGAAAATAAGCTTAGGGCAATACTATATTAAAATTGCATACCCACTTAACAGATATAGATGTTCTGCAACATTTAATTAAATTGTTCCAAATTTTAATTTTTGAATTTATAATTGCTGGCTTATTTTGCTAATGAAATTATATTGTGAGAAAAGTACAATTATATTTTAAATAACTGATTACATACTGTATGTTGTGCATATGCATATATGTGTAAGATTAATATTGAGCTAAATGAATGCATTGATTTCATTAAAATTTTATTTATTGGAAATAACTGTAATTTAATTGATGAAATGCATTCATGATATGAAAAACTTGCTTCTTGTGCACTTTAAGTATGTGAGATTTGCTGTTTTCGAGTAAAGCATTATAATTATAATACATAATTGCCATCCATTTTTCTCGCTTCATGACTAAAACGAAAACTGGGAGTGTGATGAGTGGTGGACCGTGTGTGTGGGGGGGATGAAAAGAACACTATAATATTTTTGCAAGAGAAATTAAGGGATTTTTGGAACAGGTAGTGGATAATTATAAAATATTTCATATTGAAAGAAAAACATTTAAAAGTTATCAATTGTTTTATTACAACAATTGACAGAACAACTGTTGAGGGGAAGATAATGCTGTAGGTTGAGTTTTTAATTGCTATGAAAAAACAGTCTTTCATATAAAAAGAAAAAGTTCTGGACCTTAAAGGAGATAAAAGGACAGAAGAAAGGGAAGATGAGTTATGTTATGCACGTTCCAGTAGCAGAATGTGCCACCTGCGACCAGATATTCAGCGTCGACAGTAGATCTAAAAACCGACGGTGAGCTATGCTACAGATCCTGGATGAGGACTATACTAGGATGACTGCCAAAAACCGTTCAGCAAAGGCTAGGATATAGGACCAAGGAAAATATAGGACAGTCAGCAGAATCGCCAAAAGTCATCCAGACTGGTAGGACTGTATTTGTGAATTTCTATGAATTTGTGAGTAGATTTTAATATGTTAACTCTGAGATTGTGAACAAGAATTGTATATCTGTTGAACATAGCTTTGTTAATAATAGTTGTTTAAGTCGCTATAGGAAGTAATTGAGGATGAGAGTTAGCTAATATATTAATTGAGAAGAATGTTAGCCAGTGATATTGATTGTAACAGCCAGAAATTGTCTAGAGTTGTTAAAGCAAGTTTTCTTAGCATTGTGAATTGTAGGTCTATATTGTAAGGTTACGAAAGTTTAAAGCAGGAATTAGAGAGAATGTTTAATGTATGTCTTATTGTATTGTTCTTAAATTAAAATAAACATGTTTTGTTTATTTAAAAACTCGCCTGATTTTTGACCAATTGTTGAATTCTGAATATATTAGAGATTTGAGTAATTAATATTTGATTCAGAATCCAACATGATCTTCCATCACATAAGCTAGACTTGTAATTATTATTTAATGTAAATCACTTGTTTATAAATTAATATTCATGTAACTACCTTTAAGTTTTATTAATATTTAATTATTTAATCAAGGAAAAATATTAATAGTGAAAAGACTGTATTAAAATATTATTAAGTTTATTTTATTTATTGCTATGTTAATATTATAAGAATTTGTATTCAACATTTTAACTGCGTATTAATTGAAGTGTAAATATTCCTTATTTGTTCCTGTATGTAGAGGTATAACGTTGTGCAATACCTCAGTTTTATTATATTTTGTTTTGGTTGTCATGGAGACGTATGTAAGATAGCTAGCACGAGTTTAGAACAGTGTGTGACAGATTAGTATTAAATGGCTGGAAAGGATTTTAGTTGAAGAGAGCACAAGAATAATTTCGGCAGGAAGAAGGGGTATATAAGCGAAGAACAGAGAAAATGATTCATTAGGATGGAATCGGAGGATATTGATTCGGGGGAATCAGAGTGAGATAATAGTGAGTAGAGAGATAACAGCGAGTCGGCGAGTCAGTCAAGTAGCTCGCTAAGGTCTACTAGTCGAGGACCGAGTTAACTAGTAAGTTGCAGAACGACAAATAAAGCAACAGAAGATAGCAAAGTAGCAACTGGATGACTAGCGATAATTTAGTTGGGATTTTGACTCAAGACTGACCTTTCAGGGACACACAGAAACTTGAAGAATAGCACGGAGTAACTAAGAGAATAAGTAGAGGCAGCAAGGTTAAATTTAAACGATAGCTGTGCTAAGAGATATAGTGCCTAAAAGATTAATTAAATGCTGGAAGAATAGGCAACTGTGCATAAAAACTTCAAGTTAAAGAATTACTGCGTGTTACTTTAGTTCATGAGTTATTAGTAGAATACTGAATTGGTCAAGTGATGTCAAAGATAGTACAAGCGTTTTGCTCCAAGCAAGAACCTTAAACTATGTGAATTGCGGCCATTAATTTATTCAGTTATTACTAAGAAGATTTGTTTTTAATGAGTGCTGTTAATTGTTTTAAGTGAATACAGTTATAAAAGGTGTCCATGTATAAGTAGATGAACAAGGAAATTTACCGGTAAGAATTAACCAACTTTGTTACTCCTATGCAGAGACGTGTGTGTTTCTTCCTAAAATATCCCTACGTTAACAGTAACTTTTGCGGAGAATAGCTGGAGTATGGATTTAAGAGTGTATACTTGTGAAGAAGCATTGCTGCCCTTATATTATATTTGAAACTTAAGTAACTATGAGATATTAATGTAATTGGTTACTAAGGAACTTTATGACATTGAACTTTATCAAATAGTCAATTGAATTTTGTGAAAGCTGTATTTCAGACAACAGATTAACCATTGCCTGAATTTATATGACTATATTACCAGATGAGCCAAAATGTTTGTAATACCTTATTCAGTGACTTAAACTAAAGTGTATAATTTGTAAGCCTATATTAAATGTTTGTTTTGTTGATCTAAAGTTGTACTTTGCCTGAATCTCTTTTACTGCACCGTTCATAAAATAATCGAACCAAAGCGGGTGAATTAAACAAGTTAAATAAACTCGGCCTGTATACATAATAACAACACATAAAAGGGAAATAGTTGAGAGTTGGTTTTACTTTAATTCTTTGACTAATTTAGGTATAGAGTGGCACAGTCAATAAATACAAATTTTCTCTATATTTGGATTAGAAATCAATTAGCAACTTTTTTTTTTTGTTTAAAACATCGTAGTGACAAATTGACGGATCCAAAGTATAGGTTAAGACGAAATAGGATCCAACACAATGCACTGTCTGACAAAAATAATCGAACCTGTATGCTTAAATTAGAGAAATTGCCACAACTGACTGTTTTTGGTTTTATTTTTGAAAGTGATCTACTCTATAAGTGTCATAACTATTCTTCCTGTGCCATAACTTTAATTCAGGGTGGCACAGTCGAAAAAACAAATACATTTCCCCTGAATTATATCGCATGGGAAATAGTTAACACTGTATCCGTGACTTGCCTATTCTAGAGGTTTTTTACTAACAGTGCTAATACTTGTAGGTAGTATAAAGGATTATAAGCAGTGACTAAAATAATCGGCTTAAGATAGAAAAAGGTAAAGAGAACTTAACAGAAAGATTTAAATGAGTAGAAGTAAGGTAGACATAGGAAAGAGAATAAGATGAATAAATAAAATCTTAGAATATAACTAATGGCACAGTTTGACAAATTAAACAATAATTAATAACATCATAATTATTACACTTCTACCTTAGAGAACACAGGAATACATCTGCTGCTCCAACTGTGTCAGTCATGTCTAGTTGAGCATGCCTTTGGATACCTTGCACAGAATTGAAAAAAAAAAAAAAAAACTGCTGTTTCACTGCAGCAAGTACGAACTTGAAAGATTTTTTTTTTATATAGAATCAGCATTAGATTAAAAAAAATAAAACCTGATCTAAATAAATATGGTGTGTTAATTTTCCCACGATTTTGAAAACTTTAATTGTTAAGCCTCCTACACAGTAGGACTTTGGGCTTCTCGCCTAACCTCTTCCAGTTATTCTTTTGTGTGTTTTTATAATTTTTATATTATAATTTTAATATTGTATCCCTGAAAATGAATGAAATATAGGAACCATTAAACTAAACTTGTGTTTAATTATTTTGCTGTGCTGTATTCATTCCATTAAACCTAAGTATGAATGTAAACTAGTACCTTACCTAAATACTTGGTTGTAGCTCAAAAGTTCTGGATGACTCTTCTTCCCAATAGCATGTCTTGATTCCAAGATATATACTGTTGAAAATTATTATTATTATTATGGGCAACTCCAAGGAGTCCTTAGACTTATCGAGGGAGGCCCTAACATCATATCAAGAATAACTATTCAACATTCACCCAGAATCCATCATACTTTGCTTTGAACTCATTCACAGTCATGGCACCCACAACAGACTCTGGTAGCTTATTCCACTCATTTACCACTCTCCAAGTAAAAAACCTAGCTCTAACACCTTTGCTAACCACACTCTTGCCCAGTTTCCATTGATGGCCCCTAGTCCTCCCACCACCAGTCCTGTTCTCAAAATTATCCTCTGAATTAATCTTATAGAAACCCTTCAGTAATTTGAACGTCTCAATCATATTTCCCCTCCTCCACCTATCAACCACAAATCTTCAACCTGTTCTCTTAAGGTTCATTCCATAGACCTGCTATCATCTTGGTCACTCGCCTCTGAATCCTCTCCACCTCCTCCCAATCAAGAAGAAACGCTGGTGTCCAAATCTGGACACAGTAGTCAAAATGGGGTCTTATCAAGGCTCGATACAGAGAAACAATAACTTGTCTCTGCTTGTCAAAGTATTCTTCAGTAACCAAGTGATTTGGTGAACTGATTTAGCTACTTTTGCAATGTGCCCCCTAAACTTCAACTCCCTAACCACCAATACCCCCAAATACCTGGCCTTGTCAATCTCCTGGAGTGCAGTTCCATCAATGTGGTATACTGCTGCTAATCTTTTCACCCCAAAATGCATAGCTTTACATTTTGCCACATTAAATTGACATCCATTCTCCTTAGCTCAGTCCTCCAATCTATCCAAATCACACTGCAAAATTTTGACATCATGCACATTCACTATTGCTCTACCCAACTTTGCATCATCAGCATACAAATGAACAGTTCCTCTCAGATCCTTTCCTATATCGTTAATGAACAAATTAAATAGTAGTGGTCCAAGAACAGAACCCTGTGGCACACCACTAGTCATAGGCCATCTTTTGGACTCTGCTCCTGAATAAACTACTCTCTGATATCTCTCCATCAACCACCCTCCTATCCATCTCACCAACCCTATATCCATCCCCATATGCTGCAGTTTACTGATTAGAATTCCATGTGGTATCCTGTGAAAGGCCCTAGCAAGGTCCAGCAGTATCACTGTAAACCCATTATCCTTATCCAGTTCAGCCCTCACTGTGTTATAAAATGTGAGCAAGTTACTGAGGCATGATCTACCCTTCACAAAACCATGCTGTCCCCTATACAGTATCCCATTTTCATCTATCCAATCCTGTATTTTTCTCTTGACTACTTTCTCCAAGACCTTGACAACAACTCCTGATATGCTGATCGGTTGGTAATTTGCAACAACAGTCTTGGAACCTCCTTTATGCAGTATAACTATTTTCTCCTCCCCCCCCTCTCTCTGGACTAACCCAGACCTAAGACTCGAATTAAACAAAATGGTCAAGGGCACTGACAATTCTTTAGCAGCTTCACGTACCACCCGAGCTGGTATACCATGCAATCCCACAGATGTATTCACATTAAGGTTTTGTAATAGACTATTCACCTCCACTTCATTCACCACAATTCCATTATAAGCTATTGGTTCCTTCATTCCTGCAATATCACCACCTGGATGATATACTCTTGCAAAGTGCTCGCTCAGTAATTCCACTATATCAACTGATTCGGTTATCTCCCTACCATTGGCATTCCTTAAAATCATTCTGCCGTATACATTTTTTCTTTTACTTGCAGCATATCGAAAAAACTGTTTGGGATTCTCTTTAGCTTGCAAAGCTAATTCCCTTTCATAATCCGCTTTTGCTTTTCTTACCACACTCGTTACCCTTCTGGTCTGCACTTTATGCCGTTCATGTGCCTGCAGGTCACTTTTCTCCTTAAATTCGGTCCACAGTTGTTTCTTTTTTTCGCAGCTCAAGCTTAATGGTGTTATTCATCCATTTAATCCCTGCTTGATTTACTATTTGGACTCTAGGTATACAGTCAGCCATTACCTCCTGCAAACACTCCTTAACCACCTCCCATGCACTATCAACATCCAGCCCTTGCAGTTTTACGTGCTATGGCACTGAACCAAGCAATCTCCTAAGCTTGTCATACTTACCAGCACGGTAATTCCACATATACCCAGTCTTAATTGAAAATTCCACACATTTAGCCACCTCCCTTATGATCACTCTCACCAATTGGTGGCAACGTGGTTATATTCATTACAGTCAAATTCTCAGATGCAATTACTAGGTCAAGCACTCTTGAACTCCTAGTGTTTTCCATTACATGCTGTCTCAGAAAGTTATCCCTTAATAAGTTCATAAAATCCAATTCCTTCCTCCCATGTGTCCTCTCCTCTTTCCAGTCAATGTTACCATAGTTGAAATCCCCCATAATAATTACCCTTCGTCCACTCATTGCATCTATTTGCTTATGCATACTATCTCCACCATCTATTCCATCACCACATTTGGGTGCTGTCTATAGCAGCACCCAACTGTATATTTTGTTCTGCTAGTCTCAATCTCACACCAAATAGCCTCAAATGTGCTCTTTTCTCTATCCTGCAGTTCAGCTTCTATTCTCCTTGACTGCAGTTCATCAGCTATCATCAGTAACACTCCTCCCCCTATTTTATTCTCTCTGTCCCTGCTGAAAACACACTATACCCTTTAATTAATTAATTAAAGATTAAATAATGCATTAATGCAATTAATTAAAGAATGTAAAAAATTAATGTACTATTGGGATATTAATTAATTAAATTAACTGATAATTATCATGTGATATAATAGCTATGAACCACCCATATGAGCAGTTACAGCATCATGTTAACAGCACCAGTATATTGCTGTTCATTTTAATGTATTTTTATCTGTTTTCTCTCTCTCTCTCTCTCTGGTAGTTTGTCTGTCTAAGGATTGAGTAACTTATACAGAAACATAACCTTCAGTTGAAAAACTTTATAAAGGTTCTTTGTGTCTTAGACAGTATTTGAACCTAGGATATAAGATATTATATAAAGAGCTACATAAGCTGTTTACTATTAGGAAAATTCAGCTTTCAGAATATTCCACATCTATTTAATAGACTTTTAGTACAAGGTCAGGACATTGTACTAACAGGATTGTTTCAAACTCATTTAAATTTTATGGAATTTACAACCGTGTTAAAAAGCTTTTTTATTATCCTGACGTTCCGATCTTCATATCAAGATCATCATCTGGAGCATGCATAAATATACAAGACAAGCTGAGTTACATTATTAACTGTTATTTAATCCTGTCATCATAAATAGAATTTAGCTTGATGTAATTTATAAATATATATATATTTTTTACACTAGAGGTCAAGCCAGTAGAATAACATGTGATCAAATCATTGTTTCTCTAGCTTACAGTTAATAATGTAACTCAGCTGGTCTTGTATACTTATGTATGTTCCAGATGATGATCTTGATATGAAGATCGAAACATTGGGATAATAAAAAAGGTTTTTAACACGGTTGTAAATTCCATAAAATTTTTAAATCAATTCTGATCACTGTGTAACACTAAAAGAAAAGTGTTTCAAACTCACTTTCTTGAACTTTTATTTTTTAATTGATGCATTGCCCAGTCATGAAAATAACATATAAATCATATTTGGAACTTCTTTCCATAGTTGAAGAGAGGTTTCAGGTATGATTGCAAGGTTACACAACCATTAAGAAGCACTGATGTTGCACATTCCCTATTAAAAAAGGCTTCTCAGATCCTAGATCCGCTGCTAGCTAGAATCATGGTTTAAAGTCATAATTTTTAATGGTATGAATATAGCACATAGGAACAATAAAATATTAGTTTATTAGAACCTATATTTCACCTCTATCACAGAGATATCATCAGGAATACAATCTCAGGATAGTATAAGCACAAACAAAAGAATTCAATAAGTGGAAGAAAATAAAATAAAAACCTAAAGTGCTATGAGCAGTGCCCTTTATGAGTGCTGTTTGGCAAGAGACCTAAGGATTAAAGTTTCCCAAATCTTGGTAAGTTTAACACATCCATATTTATTAAGATTAAGCTGCTTTAACAAATTTTTGCTGATTCTAAGAAAAGTCTTTCAAGTTTATATTTGTTGCTTCCAAGCATAATAGTTTTTTTTCATTTGATTCTGTGCAAGGTATCCAAATCATGGCTAGCTAGACCAGACAGACCATGGTTATGTCAGCAGATGTATTACTTATGTTCTTCTAAGCAGATGTTGGCAGTTCTTCCATTTTGACCATCTTCTTCTTTGCCATCTCCTATCGGAGGTCAGTGACCACCTTGGCAAATTTTGAGCGATCCTCAGCCACTCTGAGCAGTCTCTCTCTCTGAGGTCATGCCAGTCCACTGTCTGATGTCTGCCAGCCAAGATTATCTTCATCTTCCTTGTCCTCTTCTTCCATTTATCTTCCCTTTTATAATCAATTGAAGTATCTTATATTTTTCATTACGAAGTAAATGACCAAATATGCAGTTTTCCTTCTTTTCATGCTATCTAAAAGTTCACATGATTTCCCCATTTGTTCCATTACTTCCTGATTGGACATTTTTGCTGTCCATGGGATTTTTAACATTCGTCTGTATAACCACATCTCAAAGGCTTCAAGTCTTTTTATTGATGTTGTCTTCAAGGTCCAAGTTTCTGCACCGTACAGCAGTACAGACCATACATAGCATTTAACCATGCATACTCTAAGCTCTAAATTTAAACTGCGGTTACACAGTGTTGATTTCATCAAGAGAAAATTTTTTCTTGCCATTTCTATTCTAACTTTTATTTCCATTTCTGGATTGCAATCTTCATTTAACCAGCATCTGAGATATTTAAACTTTGCCACTCTTTCTATTTGTTTTCCATTTAAAGAAAGTGCTGAATTAAGAATTGGTTTCTTGCTTATGACCTGAATTTAGTTTTGGTGATATTTATTTTTAATCCCATTTTTTCACTCTCTTCATTCACTAGTTCCAGAAGATTTTGAAGATCCTGAATATTGTCAGCCAAGAGAGCTGTGTCATCAGCATATTGGATGTTACTGATGATTTCAACATTTACATTAACCCCTTCCTTTCTTCCTTTTAAGACTTTTTGAAATATGGCTTCTGAGTATATGTTAAAAAGAAGAGGTGACAGCACACATCCTTGCCTTACTTCTCGTTTGATGTTAATGGAGTCTGTAATAATGTCATCAACTTGAACAGATGCCTTTTGGTTCCAATATAAGTTTTCAATGATCCTGATGTCTTTACCATCTAATCCAATTCTTTTTAATAGTGCAATCATTTTAGCATGTTGGACTTTGTCAAATGCTTTCTCAAAGCTGATGAAGCAAATGAATATTTCCTTGTTTGGTCGATACATTTTTGGAATAAGATTTGAGAACAGAAAAGAGCCTCTTTTGTTCCCAAACCATTTCTAAAGCCGAATTGGGTATCACTGATGGTGTCTTCACATTTTCTGTATATTCTTTTTTGAATTATTTTCAGAAACATTTTGAGAGCAACTCATTAGGCTGATCATTCTATAGTCATTTACAAGCATTTGCTTTTTTAGGTAGCATTATGAAGGTCGACTGGAATCAGTGTTGAGGGATTATGCCTGTATCGTAGATCTTATTAAACAGCTTTACTAATATATTAATGTTGTCACCTAATAACTTTACTATTTCTGCTGGTTTTCTATCAGGCCTAAGGCTTTACCATTTTTAGCTGAGTTCAGTGCACATTCTACCTCTGATCTTAGAATGCATGGACCTTTCATTTGTTCATAAGTATTTTTACCATAATAAGATAATTTGCAAACACCTGGAACAGAAATGGGAGAGAGAGAGAAGGATCCTTAGGAGAGTGAATAAGGGTAGTAGCCAGATTCAGATGAGATTTCAAAGCAGTACAGAGATTACATTTTTTTTTTTTTGGTGCTCCAGATATAGGGAATAGTAACAGCATTACTGCAGTCTGTTTGATGAGAAGGATGTGAGGAGGAGAAACTAATTTGTTAATCTTCTTAGCATTGTAACTGAGGACTAGAAAGGTCTGGTGAATAAAGGAGAGTTCAGCTGAAAGGGAAGCCTGAGTGGAACAGAGTTGGAGACTCTTTTAACAAGTGTTTTTTGATAACACCATACTGCTGAAAGGGGGATTGATGAGAATCAGTAAAATCTGATAATATAGTTTATCTTAAGCTTTTAATAAAAATAATGTACAAGCAGACCTGAACTTGTGTAAATTTGGGTTTGCACAAATTATTCTGAAAGGGATGTGGTAAAAAATTTTGAGTTATAAAACTTTTATTGATATGCCTGCATTACTTGTACACCACTTAATTGCTGTCTTCCACAAGGCAGACAGACCACATGATGCATGTATCATGTGATCTTATTGATGTATTTCAATAATTTGTGTGCTATGTAGAATACAACATGACTGTATAAAGGATCAGAAGTGTAAAACTTAAGGTGGACAAAGCTAAATGACCATAGGAAGTGATCTTGGATTTCCACCATCAACAGTGACTATAATTATAAAGGTTGCTGCCCAGATAAAGGACATGTGAAAGGATCTGCCTCTTTAAAGTCAACAGTAATAACAAAAAAAAGCATTTTGGTGACAAAAGAGATGACAGTTGCATCCCCATGTGATTTTAGCAAGAATGGCACAATTGAAGAAGATGAATCCTAATGCCTCATTGTTCTTAAAAAGTCCAGAGAGAATTAGATCTTGCTTTAGTTAGTTATGGTAAGATTTGTGAAGAGAAGAAAGACACTACTTAAGTCAATTCTTGATGATTTTGAAAGGAAGTCAAAGAGTCAAACTTGTTTTTTAATTTTTCTATTTTCTTATATTATTTATACTGTATTGTATTACTTTGCATCAATAATTACATATTGAAATCTAATTTTTTTTGTGCATCATGTGAAGGAAACTTAAACAGAAATAACCTTCAAAACATAGTAATGTATTACTGTATACACATGCTATAAAGATGTAAGCAATAGGGTGTAATTAACAGGTGGGGTAGAAAATTTTAAAAGTACAAACATTTCTTTAAAAAAAACATTTTTTTAGCTGCTTGGTTATCTTACACCATATATGGCATAAGGATAAACAATAGTTTAAATAAAATACTGCACTGCCACTATAGATTAACACATTAATAGTGTTTTCATAATGTTTTGATGAATTATTACTATTTTCATAATCATTATAAAGAAAATAATAAAATACATTTCATTTTTGCAGTCAAAAAGGTTGCAGAATTGTTTTAAATTGAATGCATATAATCAATGCAGTGAGACTGAATGTTAACTAATTATTCCATGTTACCCTGAGGACTTCATGGCACATGTGGCTTTTACTTGATAATCATAAATATGGGAAAATATTGATTTAGAATACCTACTTATATTTGCTATGGAGAAGCATGATGTGTATTATTATTCTGATATCTTCAAAGGATATAAGTTAAATGAAAAGATCAGAAGATTTTAATATCAAAGAAGTAATACATTCAGCTTTGAAACCATTCTGGCAGAAAATTGATAAAACATCAAATCAATGTTGTTTCAGAACACTTATTATTTTTTATTATTACTATTATTATTATTATTATTATTATTACTGAATGATTGCAGAGAGTGTTTAAAATTTACTTTAAATTTAAGCATTAATCCTTTGAGCAGTAATGCCATATAAGCTGATTTTCCTTTGGAAGTCATAACTATGCAGTACTGGAAATTTGCAGTTTGATTGTGTGTTATTGTAATTCCATTTAACTCAGTAAATCATATAACCAAGCTGCAAATTTTCAGTGCCTTCTAGATTTTAATTTGCTACCAAGGGCACCATGGTACAGGATTTGGTTGCACGTGGCTGTCTTTTTTGTTGTATACATACCTATTAAAGAACATTTGTATAATTGCCTCTTACTTACTTTTTAACTATCATTTGTTTTAAGTTTCAAACCATGTACTAGAAATGTTCTGGTTAAACTATATTCAGTGTTCAAAGGCAGGAAGACTGATTTGAAATAGCTTTTTATTTAATGTAATAAAAAGCTATTTCAAGTCAGTCTTCCTGTATATATACCCTGCACGAGGACTGTATATGGAAGCATAGAATCCTCATGCATGTATGTACGTGTGCACGCACACACACACACAGTCTGCAACACCTATAGAACATACATGAACACATGATTAAACATAAAAAGAAGGAACCAGTTAATGTTTTTTTTTTTTAAAAAAAACATTGGTAGTTGTAGTCCTTATGGAAAAATTATGTGAGGGTAAGTCTTCCAAAGAACAGAGCTAGATTGAAAGAAAAAAGATGAGAAATTGATTCAGTTTATTTGAAGCTGAATGGACGCTGACCAACGACAGCTCTTGTAGCTACTGGCTTGAAGGAAAGTTGAAGAATAGTGGCAGCCAGTTTAGAATCACTTGCCCACACGACATTAATCTGTTGTATAATAATGTCATGTGGGCAAGTGATTAGATAGACAGAAAAATAATCTGTTGATGACTCCTGGAAACATGTAGGTTGTATTCATTGAAGAAAATGGTTTCACACTAGGGAGATTGTTCCAAAGAATAGAGGTAGTGGAATGTAAGAAGAGGACAAGAAGTTAGTGTGATGAGTTTGGCTGAACTGTGTATGACTGTTGACCACCAGCAGCTGCTTGTGTGCTTATGTTATTAGAGGAAAGCAGAGAAATGGTTGGGAAGGGTTCAGTGTAGCAGTATTATCCAAGAAAATTCTTAGAAAGAAAGACAATGCAGAAACAGAGTATTTGTAAAAGTGGGGAGGTCATCTATTAAGTAGATTGCATTTTTAGGGAGGTTTTTGGTGCATTGCTCAAAGTGTAAGGATGGTATCTTAAAGTTGTATGGATTTGGAATTTATTAAAATGTTAGGAGTTGGGCAGCTGTGAAGTAGTGTTTTGAACAGTAAGAGAATACCAAGTATCCTGGAACTGAGAAGGTCACAGTTGTAATGTGTTTGCACCAGGACGGACTAAATGTAAAAGTCAACCCAAGAAGAGAAACCAGTAATGACGGAAATCAGATTATCAGAAATAAAGAGGAGTGAATTAAGATATCGCTTCTGAGAAATAAGACAGGTTTGTGTTTTCAGTTGTACTGAAATTCACTACATTTTCTTCATCTCACCTTGAGAATAGTAACAGATTAATGTTTAAAACATTGGTCATGGAAATTATAGACGCCTGAGTCATTTGAGCAGTGTGGCTTTCTTGAATGAAGAAGAGAAATGTACTGTCGTCAACAAAGCCAACGATAAGATTTGAGGTTAGTGAGAGAATGCCTTTAACACTTTGAGTTCATCATCATCAAATTCTTGACATTTATCAAGGGGTGTACAGGATATGATAGTACTACATGAAAAATTTACATAATTACTAACTTCCTATCTACAATTTTCTTCCAAATCACTCTATTACCTCTCAATGCTCCAACATTATCAGATCTTATATTTCTATCTTCTAAGGCACTTATTACCATTTCAATCCACCTATATCTTGGTCTTCCTCTGGGTAGTTTTCCTGCCAACCTGGCAGAGAACACTTGTTTTGCTAATCTTTCCTCTTCCATTCTGTTTAAGTGACCATACCACCTGAGATTAGCTCAGCTAACACATTCCTGGATGCTAACAATGTCAAGTTCTTTCCTAATATTTTCATTTTTAATATGATATTGCCATTAATGCCATCTATTCACGCCCCTAATCTTTCTCAAGACTCTCATATCAGTGGTCTCTAGTCTTTGGTCAAGTGTTTTACTTCTAACCCAGTTGTCAGTTCCATAAGATAAAATTAGTTTGAACACTGTCTTGTATACAGCTAATTTAGTGTTTTGACTAATTTCTCTCTTATTCCATATAAATTTATTCAGTTGACCTCCTACAATATAAGCTTTGTTGATCCTGTTGTCTATTTCCATATTTAATTTACTGTCTTCACTAAAAATCGTGCCTAAGTAGCTGAAATGTTTTACTTGTTCTATAGGTTCTCCATTCACAATGCAGTTGATATTTTCAATGCTTCTGCCTATTTTCATTGTCTTTATCTTTTTATTGCTGACCTTCATACCATATCTATTACAACAGTTATTCAGTTTAGTCAGGGAATCTTGCAGACTTGTAGTGGATTTATTTAGAAGTATAACATCGTCTTCATGAAGCAAAGAGCTGACATTAACATCTCCAATTTTGATTTCAGATTTAACACCACTTTCCTTTGTAATGTGATCCATATATTACTGTTACGGGCAACTCCAAGGAGTCCTTAGACTCATCGAGGGAGGCGCTAACATCATGTCAAGAACAACTATTCGACATTCACACAGTATCTATCATACCTCACCTTGAACTCATTCACAGTCATGGCACACATAACAGACTCTGGCAGCTTATTCCACTCATTCACCACTCTCCAAGTAAAAAACCTAGCTCTAACACCCTTGCTATTCAGAATAGTAACAGATTAATGTTTAAAACATTGGTCATGGAAATTATAGAAGTCTGAGTCATTTGAGCAGTGTGGCTTTCTTGAATGAAGAAGAGAAATGTACTGTCTTCAGCAAAGCCGACGATAGGATTTGAGGTTAGTGAGAGAGAGAATGTCTTTAACACTTTGAGTTCATCATCATCAAATGATGCTCTTGCCCAGCTTCCATGTATGGCCCCTAGTCCTCCCACCACCAGTCCTTTTCTCAAAAATATCTTCTGTATTAATCTTAATGAAACCCTTCAGTAATGTGAATGTCTCAATCATATCACCCCTTTTCTGCATATCAACCAATTTCTGCAACCCACAAATCTTCAAACCTGTTCTCATAAGGTTCATTCCATAGACCTGTTATCATCTTAGTCATTCGTCTCTGGATCCTCTCCACCTCCTCCCCATCAAGAAGAAACTCTGGCGCCCAAATCTGGGCACAGTAGTCTAGATGGGGTCTTATCAAAGCTCAATACAGAGGAACAATAACCTGTTTGTCTCTGCTTGTTAAAGTATTTTTCAACAACCAAGTTATTTGATGAGCTGAGCCACTTTTGCTATGTGCCCCCTAAACTTTAACTCCCTATCCACCAACACTCCCAAATCCCTGGCATCGTCAATCTCCTGGAGTACAGTTCCACCAATGTGATATACTGCTGCTAATCTTTTCACACCGAAATGCATAACCATACACTTTGCCACATTAAATTGACATCCATTCTCCTTAGCCCAGTCCTGCAAACTATCCAAATCAATTTGCAAAATTTTGACATCATGCACATTCACTATTGCTCTACCCAACTTTGCATCATCAGCAAACAGATGAACACTTCTTCTCAGATCCTTTCCTATATCGAATGAACAAATTGAAAAGTAGTGGTCCAAGAACAGAACCCTGCAGTACACCACTAGTCACAGGCCGTCTTTTGGACTCTACTCTTGAATAAACCACTCTCTGATATCTCTCCATGAACTATAACAGTATTTAGATAATGTACATCCTTGTTTGACACCAGATTTAATATTAAACCATCTTCCAGTACTTCTTTCAATTTTAACTGCTGACTTACAACTCAGATAAAGACTAAGTATTGCTTGATATAATGCCCCACTGACACCATACAATTGTAGCGTTTTGAAAAGCTTCTCTCTTGGCACCTTGCCATATGTTTTTTTCAGATCTACAAAACTTAAATACAGATCTTTGTTATATTCCATGATTTCTCAACTATTTGTCGTAAAGTAAAAATCTGATCCTGACAGCCTCTAAATGGCCTGAATCCAGCTTGTTCTTCATCAAGCTTCTCGTCTACAATCTTTCTCAACCATTTCTCAAGTATACTTGCATAAATCCTACCAGGAACACTCAGTAGTGAAATATCTGTTTAATTCTCACATTCAGTTTTATTTCTCCTTTTATATATGGGTACTATGAAAGACATACACCAATCATCTGGAATTCATTCCTCTGTCTAGGCCCTCCTAACTATGCAGTGCAGCCACTATAAGACTTTTATACCTCCATGCTTGACCATTTCTGGTCGAATATCATCTACTCCAGCTGCCTTTCCACATTTCAGACTTTTGATGGCTTTTTCTACTTCAAGTATGGATATGTATTCCTGATTGCATGCTTGGTCAGTGTTTTTTATCACTGTGTTGTCATCACTTTAGTTTCATTTAGTAATTTTTCAAAGTAATCACTCCATACTTCAAGCAAGTGGAGAGTACAGAAAAGTAGAGATCAGTTCTTGTCCATGGAAGTTTCCATGATCCAGAACTGATCTCTGCTTGTTCCATGCAGTGGAACTTAAATAGAACTCGATTATGATCTGACATGTTGATGTCAAGTTGTTTTGTCTGAATTATCCTATTTATAAGGGAAAAAGAGATGTAAATTATCAAGATGAGTACCAATACATGTACATGTAAGCTTGGAGATAAGCATTTCGAATCCTCCATGTCTACTAGTTGAGCATTGTCAAGACGTTTTTTAACTGCATATCTCACTTTTCCTTTGGAACCTCTCACACTCCTTAGGAACCTTTCCTATTGCATTATTTACATTAAAGTTTTGCATATTTCTTAAAAATATGTGGTGATATGTTGTCCATTCCCACAGCCTTATTACCATCTAACCCAAGCAACAATTGATTCTTTCACCTCTAATTCCTCTAATATTTGCCTGCATTCTAAATGTTGCACAGCAACATTTACAACAGTATGATATACACCAATAAAGTGCTCATTTAAATTAACTCTACTTCATTGCAATGGTCATTTCTTTACCATAACTCTCCACTTATCACCTTCCATAAGTATTCTTCCTTTTGCTTGCCATATAGCAGGGGTGTTCAACCCATCGATCATGGAGCGATTTTTGGCCGCTCTCTTGTGTATTCTTCCTTACTTACAAATTTAATTAAAACTGAAAATATATTTTATTTATCATTATTTTGTATTATTTTTAATTCGCTTGAAGTGTATTGCTATTGTTTATTTATTTTTTGTTAAAATTATCAAATCAGTAATTTTCTTGTAAGTCCAGGTAAATGAATTAATTTGGATCAGTGGAAGTCAAACAGCGAGCCGAGTGAATACGATTATAAGCAAAGTGTAAAAACTCGATTGTAGCTTAAATATTAAAAATTTCAAAGCACCTTACATCGATTTTTTACTTAGGTTAAGTCCCATATGAATATTGTAAAACAATAAACTTTGTCTCGGTATAGTTTGTATTAGATGTTTTTGTAAATAACTCTTTTGAAGCTAACTGTATATACTGCTTTAATAAGAATATGTTAGAGTGTTAAAAACAAAGGCAATGTTTTTGTCGCCGAAGCTGTACATGGCGGCATTAGAAAGATTGTTATTGAAACTTGTATGTATGAGAAAGGCTTGCAGGCTCGTGTAAACATCTCCGAAGTCAGTCAGAAAGAGTTCAAACAACTTTCTGATGGCCGGCAACTTACAATCAAAAGAAAGCAGTGGAGAACCAAAGGCGTGCTGAACTTGAAACTTAAGATGAAAGACTCATATTGATTCTTTGGGGGTTGCCAAACTTTATGCGAGGTCTCAGAGGAGGCCTAATAAAAAGGGACTTAAGCAAGCAGAAGGGGTCCTGGTTCCAGAATTGCTGTCAGAGAGGAGGCCGCCCGGTCCAGAGTCTCCATCAGAGAGACTGCCCTGATCCACGTTGCTTGAGAGAGGAGTTTCCTGCTTCCAGAAAGGAGCTTCTCGGTTCGAGACGTCGCTAGAGAGAGACTACTTCTATGCTGCAGACAAGGTTTCAAATTGCCGAAAGGAAGAGTTCCAATTGCCGGAGAAAAGTTTCCGGGCCAGGTTAATGTCAGCCATTCACCAGTGTGTTGCGTTTTTATTACAATTTGATGAATCAAATGACTTCACTGATATTGCTCAGTTAATGGTATTTATTCGCACAGTTAATGGTATTTCAAGATTATTCAAGTAAAGAAGAACTTTTGAAAATTATACCATTATTGGGAAGGACTAGCGGAGAAGACATTTTTTCGGCATTTGATGAATTTGTGAAACAACACAAACTTCCTCTTTTTAAACTTGTGTCTATTACTACTGATGGTGCTCCTGCAATGATAAGTAATAAATCAGGCTTCATTTCATTATGTAAAAACGATGACAAATATCCAGATTTTTTAACGTACCACTGTATTATTCACCAACAAGTACTGTGTAGTAAAAGATTAAACACAAAAGATGTTTTGGATATTACATTTAAAATTGTAAATTCTGTTCGAGGAAAAGCTCTGCAACGGTGGTTGTTTAAATTACAGGCAGATGATGATAGGGAACTTCTGTTGTACAATAATGTTCGCTGGCTCAGCAGAAGTCAATTTTTAGAAAGATTTCTTTCATTAATTAACGATATAAAAAATCTTCTTGATGAAAAAGGAGATATTTATCCACAATTGAGTGATAAAAGATGGTTGTTACACTTATCATTTTTAATAGATTTCTGTACGAAATGAAGCAATTTAAATTTAGAGTTACAAGGTAGCGATAAAAATTTAATTGACATGTTAAGTTCAATAAAAACTTTCCAACCATACTTACTTTTATTAAAGAAAAATATAAATGACCGCGAATTTAGATATCTCCCATATTTATTAAAATTTTTTGAACAAAATCAAGAAATGCTTCACTATGATTTAAAAGAATTTATTCGTGAAATAGAATTAGTTGAGGAAGAAATAAATTCAAGATTTTTTTTTTTTTTGTTGTATTCAAATAATTAATAGTGATAAATAATTTTTAAATACACAAAGTTTTTAGTTGTGTATTTTTTTTTAGTTGTTTATTTGTGCGTAATGAGATATCAGGTTGGGGAAATGTGATCTATATTGAGAGTAGATCATCGAATAACTTTTTATAGAAAAGTAGCCCGCGTAGTAAAAAAGGTTGAACACCACCACCATATAGCAACCATATAAATGTTGGAATACAGCCACCTGTTATTTTCAACATACTAAAAACACTTGTGGATCAGTAGGATGTTTGTGTATCTTGGACTGTTAACCATTATAACAATACAGAAGATGTATCTGACCACCAAAGAACAGGTTGACCACATTGCGTTAGGACACAACAGCATATGAGGACTGTGATGGTGTTAAATTATAATATTGGTTTATAATTTAATTGTTAATTGATGTCGACTGTGCCATTCTAATATTCTACGTCTATTTTCAATTTTGTATTTCTATCAACCGCGCCTTTGTTATTCTGTTATACATTCACTTTATGCCTAACTAACTTCTACTTTACTCAGTCATAACTATAATCTGCCTAAGATAGACCTCTCTATTAATCCCTTATAACTTCTTTATGTTCCCACTGCTAGTGAAACCTTTGTTATTAGTCTATTCACGATAAACAGGTTACCAACTCTCAAACTATGCAATTGGAAAATTTGTTTTATGACTGCGCCATTCTAATTTGTATATATAGTTTGAGAATTAAAGTATGGAACATAGGCAAGATCAAATTTAACATACACAATCTCTTATAGCTAGTCATGGCGATTTTTAATCAAACAAGCTGCAGGTTCGGTAAATTTTTAAGAGACAGTGCATTGGCAATAGATCAGGCAAGATAGTTATATAAACAAAACATTTTATTTTGATCCTAGTATGAAACTACAAATCACAATGTAAGAGGAAGAAGATCTCTTTCTCAACCTAGTCGTATATGCATTAAGTGCAACATAATATTAACTTTCTCTTGCATAACACTTGCTTAACCCATTATATTGTTAACTCATCTAAATTTACCATTCAGTTATTCTTTATGTGCTAACTTAGCTAATCTCAGTTCATTCTATATAAAAATTTACATTCGTTTCCTTTCATGGCCATAACTGTTTACTTAACTAGTTATTAACAATTTCCTGTAAGCACTTTCATTACATACATAAATTCGAACAGTAAGTTTTTAAAACATTAACAAAATTTATGCTTACTTACAATAGCCTTTACAGATATAGTCCAGTTAATATGAACAATTCTTCAGCTAGGTTTGCTTAACTTTGTGACCTTTTCCTGGAATATGACTGTTGACAGGACGATATGGTGGTTCTTCACTCTTGCAGTTGCTGGGAAATTTAGGTAGATTTCTCCGTCAGAAACAGGAAATGAAATGCCGATGTTTTCCATTATGCCCACGGATAGCTGTATGCTCCCAGCATGTCATTGCAATTTGGCTAGAGTTCCATCGAAATATGGCCTCCTCTTCATCACCAGAACTCCATCCACCAAAAGGGATCCACATACCAGAAGCCTCCAAAACTCTGGAAGGAGAGCGATAGAGTGACCAGTGAGAGTCTTCTAAATCCTCTATTCTCTATCTCTGTATTTTTGAGAGGCCTCTCAGCCCTCTTAAATATCTTGTCTCATTCTATGTAACTACATAATTGTTGCCAGGATCACCCACCCACATAGTGACATCACAATGGCAGGCTCCATGCGAGACACTATATCGTGGGTGCATATTTTTATGTGTAGGTCTTGCGAATGTCTGTTTATGCACAGTCATCATTATAATCTCAGCTAATCCTCTTGCTTTCATTTTACATACAACTTACTGAAGCTTATTTTTGTGCACGTTTATAGTAAAATTTAACATTCATACAATTACTACATAAATTCATATTTTATATGTGGAAACCTCTTTAAAATTGAACCTGATAAAATTAATTTAATTTAATTTTACTTGAGAAATTTTATAAATGTATACCTCTGCTGTAATCCTGTGAGAACACTAAGTAATGTCATTAGATGAACGTTTCGTAGTGAATGATGTCACATGTACTAACTGATGACCTGGGGCGAAAGCCTACCGTAATTCTATTGGACGTGGACACTTCCTAACACCACAACTTATGTGGCAAGGGTGATAAAATCAAAGGCACTTCTCTGTCAGTACACAAACAGCAGATACAGAGATATCCTCTTTGCAGATGAGAAGATTTCACCATTGAGAAGAGTTATTTAACCACCAAAATGATTGGGTCCGAGATGGTTGCACAGCATGTGCCATAGCATCCAAGATTCAGAGCAATCATCACCCCCCTTTCTGAGGCCATTCAGAGAGGTCAGTGATGGCTTAGTGGCAGTGATGTATTGGGGGGGGGGTATCCAAGTCACATTTCTGTGAAAAAAAGGGATCACAACCTTTTAGCAAAGCATATCAAGACATTGTGCTGGAACCTGTGGTAAGGCCCCCGCACACAAAGCGAGGACACACAGCAGTAGTTGGTGAATATGTCCGACCACATATCGCCATCTGATTAGCTATCTGGAAGTTCAATCTGAATCCATTGGACTTCAAATTGTGGTTGGAACTTGAGAGTAACTTCCAAGAAATAACACCCCTGCATCATCAGCCTGAAAGTGGATTTGGAGCAAGCAGTGGCAGCATTTCCGATGGATGTTGTGCGTGCATCATATGTGGCCTCACAGACTTCAGGTGTGCATGAAGGCAAAAGGGGAACATTGAGTGCTGCTATATACATGGTATATGTGTGGTTTTATGTGCTGAAAGCTGTAAATGATTTACTGATAGATTAAAGGTTTATACACTGTTCAAATTGTAACAGTATTTATGGCTAGACTAGATAGATTCCTTATGCATCTGATTACTACTGACTGTCTTGTATTTATTCTATAACTTCTTTTTTGTAACACTGCTTGCTTGATTTCACTGTTCATTCATCTCACTCCTAGTCTATTTATTTGCTTAATTTGCTTTGTTTATTTGCTCTATTTATTTGCTTCCTATGTATTGCTGTGTTAGATACTGCCTTATCATTTTCCATGCACTGTCAATCTTTTTTTTTACAAACCTCATCAACCCAATGTATTGATGTTAGTTGACTATTAAACTTCTCATATTTGCTCACCTTATATTTCCATATACCTTCTTGATAACTTTTTCCTGTGACTACCTTTCAAACCAATATCTAATGGTCACTTTCACCAAAAGATGGCAGTGTTCACTCATTCACAACCACATCCTGTGAAGATATCATCAAATCTAACACCGATAAACCTCGTGTTGCTTCCATGACATGCTGCTTAAGATTAAGATGGTTATCCCAAAGAAATTTAACAGATTCACTTTCCTTGTTTCCATATACTGTCTTCCATTAGGATCACCTTCTTTTGTACTTGCGCTGCCAATTTACCTAAACATTTCACAATTAGTGCTCTCTAGTCTCCCTAGCCTATAACATCCTGTTAGATGTATTAGTCTATTTATTTCAACTTCACACTAAACATAAAATCTTCACATGTACTACCATTTTGGATATAATTTCTTTGCTATCATACCTCTTTTCATCTTCCTATTCTTTCAGATAATTCTGTATCCCTCCATTTCTATTCCTGAACATAGAATAATTCTTTAGTGAAATTTTGCCAGATTTAACTTGGGAATACTTATTATGAAACCAAATGCATATCTGACATGATGGAGATGTGGTAACACATTGTGGAGTGCATTAAAAAAAAATCCCAAACTACATTATCCAAGTTCTTTTGGATGATATGCTGCTTACCATATTTCATTTGCATATAGCATTGACTGATAATAATTGTTGTGTATAGATTAAATTGGAATGCTAGCAACTTAATTCTTTTACCATTTCAAATAAAATTATAAAGCAGCTGGAAACTCGTGCTAGATAAGATATCATTAATAAAAGAGGAAACAAAATATTAAACAGCTTGTATCTAGAAAACATTTATTTTCATTCAACTTCTTGTTTTTAAATTAATATAGGAACAGTATGTGTTGGTACATAAGGCACTACAAGCTCTTTTCGAACAGCAGTTAAGAGTTATAGATGATCATACATATGAAAATGTAGATGAAGATGGAGAGCCTCTTCTGTTGAAAGAACTTCAGCAGGTTAGGTAATAGCTAATATTAAAAGTGAATGTTCAGTAACATGAATTTTATAATCCATGTTTGCTGCTTTATAGTTTAAAAATAAACTGTCAAGCATTTTATTTAATCTCACATACTTCTGTATTATTTTTTCTTGAATTCAAGTATCGAAATGTTCTTAAGCAAGAAAATATAAATATTTCTCTTATGAATTCTTTCTTAGGGCATCTTAATTTCCACATTGTTATATTAAACATAATTAATGAAACTCATCAAAATGATTGCTAATTGTGATGCTCTCCTTTCAGTATGCTTATTATACAGGTATTGTGCACATGTGCATGCTATATTGGGTTGAATATGACCAAGATGATTTATAAGTTTATCACTGTCTTGAAATTGCCAGTTCTTGTAACATAAAAATCAGAGATAAGATAATATTAATATAATATATTATTTAAATAAAATAAAAATAATAAGAACCTATAATTATATTTTATACCACCAATTATATATTTGGTTTTAAAATACTTCAGGCGCAAACAAAGTTTGCGCCTGAAGTATTTTCAGGACTGGGACAACTCGTGGTAAAGGTGGAGTAAGTTCTGATCACTTGCCTTAGTATCTCCCATAATGAAAAGCACATCTCCTTGCAGACATGTATAATGCTATTCATTAGGGGAAGGGCCACTCTCCAGACTGGTTTCGACCTTTATTGAGGTCTCATCAGTGGGAGCCACACTCAGAGATGGTGATACTAAGGTGGAAGTAATGCAGAAGTCATATCACCATATACCAGTTGCCAAAAGGTGTCAACATCTTATTAAAATTTTCTGGATTAGAGATAGTTGATGGAAGTTTTTTCACTTGGCTATGCTACCAATTATATATTTGGTTTAATCCTTTATCCAAGTGTGAGCAAACAAAGTTTGCACGTGAAATATTTTCAGGACTGGGGCAACTCGTGGTAAAGGTGGAGTAAGTTCTGATCACTTGCCTTAGTATCTCTTATAATGCAAAGCACATCTTCTTGTGGACATGTATAATGCTATGCATTAGGGGAAGGGCCAAACTTCCATCAACTATCTCTAATCCAGAGAATTTTAATAATAAGGTGGTGACACCTTTTGGCAACTGGTATATGGTGATATGACTAGTATATTTTATACAGTTTTTGTCTAACTCTGATATTATCTGATGGATTCATATTTTGACATAATGCAACATTGCAATAGTGATAAGCTGGTGCATATTCTTTTTAACATAGCTAATTATATTAAATTTTTGTTTTTACTAGTTAATAACTATAAACAATTTTTGTAGTAAATAATCTGTTGTAATATTATAATGTGTGCAAAAATATTATCCATTGTTATTTTCTAACACAGTGAAATAACAGTATTCTCCTTTTATCAGTGATTTCATTTAACGGGTTGACTGTTCTGATAGCTGTTGAAAACCATTCATTCCCATCAGAGATGAGGAAGAAATTTATAGTCTTTCATTTTTAAAAGTGATGATATAAAGCTTTTAAAGTGACTGAATGAAGCCACGAATGACTGATATACTTATGCACAGACATGTTGTCACTTGCATCCAAGAAATAAAATGGAAAGGGACAAAGGCCTGTGACATTGGTGAAGGATATAAGATCCTATACAATGAACAACAATTGGCTATGACATGGATATAAAGCTTTTAAAGTGACTGAATGAAGCCACGAATGACTGATATACTTATGCACAGACATGTTGTCACTTGCATCCAAGAAATAAAATGGAAAGGGACAAAGGCCTGTGACATTGGTTAAGGATATAAGATCCTATACAATGAACAACAATTGGCTAAAATGGAGTAGCCATAGCAGTTTGTGAGCACCTATGGGACTGCATTACTAAAGTCAGAGATATGGTCAACTTCAGCAATGCAGTCCCATAGATGCTCACAAACTGCTATGGCTACTCCATTTTGGCCATTTGTTGTCTGACAAGCATCTGATTGCTGGAGAGACCACACCTGTATGCATTATTTCCTGCTACGCACCTCAGTCAGGATGCCCAGCTGAGAAGCATGACAAATTTTGGACAGATTTGGAAACATTCATCTACACCATAGATGGCGAACCTATGGCACTCGTGCCAGAGGTGGCACGTCAACAATTTACAGGTGATATCCTTTTATATGCTTAAAAAATTATTCAACCTTTTTTTTTTTTAATTGTTACAATACGTACAAGTTAAATTTTGTTTTACACAAGAGAGCAGCTAAGAAGACGCGGATATGATTGGTGCAGTATTAGCAAAAGATCGCACGACCCAAAGACAACCTACAATTGTTGAGTTGAAATGCTAATTCTCTTCAACCAAATTCCATAACATCTGAAACTGTCATAACAACATTCACTATATATTTCTTAGTTTTAACACATTCACGACGGGGTGTCGTTTATCGTTCCGATGAACTTCTCATTACCGGCAGGCTCAACTCACACAAACTTTCAACTCTTTCAACCACAAAAGCTGGCAGGCGAACTCACACACGCATTATGTGTACAGTGACCATATTTTTTTGGAGAAAATAAAAAACAAATCAGAAATTGTTTCATTATAAATAAATAAATAAATAAAAAAAACAGGTTGCGCTTATTTGTTTCACTAAAACTAAAAAGCTTCATAACCTTTATTGTAAAATATAAGCATATACATAGCATTTTAAACAATGATATTATTACTAAAAAATTAATTTTGATACTTTTCACAAGAATGAACTTTTTTAATAAATCAGGTTTGTGTTTTAAAAATTCATAAAACTGTATACAATTCATGTATACAGTTTTATACTTTTAGTCAAGCTGCATTTGGTATAAACGAATGCATTCAATGTTTTGATTTTTAATTGGGTTTTCTCACAGGTCCACATATTGTTCACTAATGAAAATACTCATTCAGTGGGGACATTAGATCCAGGAAGATATAAGCAAAATTCAATTTTTAAAATGTTTTTAAAAGATACATATTTATCTGCGAGATATTTATAAAAATTTCACTCCATCTATTTCGGCAGGACTCGTCATTTTGCCATTCTTCGATCTTTTCACTGGTGACATGACTTTTAATACCTTATCAAATAGTTCGCTGTCATTTATATTTAAGTTCCAGTGACTGGAAATGAACAAAACACTTTCCTCGATCTTCGCTCGCAGAGGGGTTTCTCGTAGTAGGACCCATTCGAAATACTTCCATTTCCACGAAACAACTGTTCCAGTTACAGTGGTACCTCGACTTATGAACCGCTTGACATACGAATTTTTCGAGATATGAACTTTTTTTCATATCCCATTTTGACCTCTAGATACGAACCTAGACTCGAGATACGAACCATGATGCTTTTTTTTTCAAATGAACTAATGCCTGTTTTACATACTGTATACTTTTTATGCACGTTTAGCTGAGCGCATGCTGAATCTCTAGTGTAATGATTGTTGTTACTATGTTGTATTTATCTGAAATATGATAAATACACTGCATGTATTGCTTTTTTGTGTATCTATTTCGGTATTTGTGTAAACAAACAATACACTTCCTGAAGGTTTTTTTTAGGTTTGTATTTATGATGTATACTGTATGTATTTGTTTTTATAAGTGACATATTTTATTGTAGCTTTATGTTTATTTTCTTAATAATCTACCAGATAAGCATCATTCACTGATCAGCGTATTATTTTCAACATGGGGCCAAAGAAAACTAAGAAAGAAGAAAAGAAGAAAATCACAATAGAAATTAAGAGATTGTGGAAAAATATGAGAAAGGAGTCAGACAAAGTGATCTGTGCAAGCAGTATGACTTGTCCAAATCCACCATAGCTACTATTGTGAAGAAAGCAGATTTTTATAAGGAATTGGATGTGGCCAAAGGAGTATATATCGTGTCATCTTGAAGAAAAGTTATGGAAGAAATGAAAACTTTACTACTTGTCTGGATTAATGACATGCAACTGAAAGGAGATAGTGTATCTCAAAACATGATCTCTTTACAAGCTCAAACTATTTACAAAGATCTTTCGCAGAACTTGCCATCCACTAGCAGTAGCAAAGACATCGGCAAAGAGTTTAAAGCTAGCAAGGATGGTTTGAGAAATTCAAGAATAAAACTGGTATCCGTAGTGGTGTTAGACATGGAGAAGGTGCTAGTGTTGACAACGAAGCCACTGAAAGGTTTGTGAAGGGATTTTAGAAACTGATGGAGTCAGAAGGTTACAGACCAGAACAAGTTTCCAACTGCGATGAAACTGGGCTTTTCTGGAAGAAAATGCCTAAGAGAACTTTAATCACTAAGGAGGAAATGGCATTGCCAAGACACAAGCCACTGAAAGACAGACTAACTTTGCTTTTTTGTGCCAATGCTAGTGGTGACCTGAAGATAAAATCTCTGTTGGTTTACCACTCTGAAAACCCTAGAGTCTTTAAAAAGCAGAAACTTAACAGGCACAAACTCAGTGTTATATGGAGAGGTAACAACAGAGCCTGGGTAACCAGGCAATTCTTCTCTGAGTGGATGACAGAGGTCTTTGCTCCCACAGTGAAACGGTATCCACAAGAAAAGGTTCTGTTGAGAAAGTTCGTATAATGGACAATGCTCCAGCACATCCACCACAGTTGAAAGAAGATTTGGATGAAGAGTTTAATTTCATCGAAATTAAGTTCTTGCCTCCTAATACCACATCACTTCTACAACCAGTGGATCAATATGTTATTTCCAACTTCAAAAAGCTTTATAAAAGCTTTTTTCCAAAGATGTTTTGCAGTTATCACTGACACAGAATTAACCCTCCGGGCTGGAAGAATCACTTCAATATTCTTCATTGTTTGCATCTTATTAGTCAGGCATGGGAAAATGTTTTTGTGAGAACTCTAAAATCAGCCTGGAAAACGCTATGGCCCGACTGTGTCCGAGGAACTGCATTGGAAGGACCTAAAAGCGAAATTGACATTGTAGATACAGTTGTCTCCCTGGGCTAGACCATGCATTTGGAAGTTGATGAAGCAGACATAGAGGAGCACAACATTGAGCTGACCACTGAAGAGCCTACAGGAGTTAAGAAGAGAGCAGGAAAAAGAAAGGGATGAAGAGGAAAAGCAAATGTCTTCAGAGGACAAAGAAGACAGCAACAAAAAAGGTAGCAAGTGACATAAAAAATCTTGCAGCACTGGGGCGAATTGCAAGAATTGGTTATTGGTTAACAAGTGGCATCCAAATCAAGGTGTTGTTTCTAGAGCTACCAATATCTTCGATGGCAATGTCATTAATCACTTTTGAATTGAAGGGTGTTAAGGAAATGACAGATTCAGTCAATGTTGGATAAGCAACTGATGACAAATTGAAAATTCCTGAACCACTAAACCAGCCACAAGAAAATTGATTTTTTTTATTTTTTATTTTTTTATTTATTTTTTTTTTTTTTACAATTTAATGGAAGATGATTTTCATACTAATCATGTATGAAATGAAGAAAAGAAGAAATCATGATTTCTTCTTTTCTTCTTCATAAATAAAAATTAATATGTAATGGTATACAAAATGCATATTTATAGTGTAAAAATATTCCTTCTCGGTCCTTCTCCATTTCTTTGATTTTCTTCATTTAGTTAAGAATATTTTTTTTTTTTTTTGAGATTTTTTTTTTAATTTTTGAATCTGGGAATGGATTAATTGATTTCCCATAAGATATAATGGAAAATTGGGTTTCGAGATACGAACCGCTGTCAGGAACGAATTCAGTTCCTAAGTCGAGGTGCCACTGTATTTAAATAATTAATGCAGGTTTGGTAGAATTTATGAATTGCATCTTTAAATATGTTGGCATCAATATTCAATTTACTATTTCAATTCACAAAATAAAGGACAAAATGGCCATTTTAGAAAAAAAATAAATCTAAAGGACAGAACAGTGAAATAAAGGACTGTCCTCTTAAATAATGGACGTATGGTCACCGTAATTATATGACGTTTCAATTCGTGGTAGAATTTTATTTGAAGTTAGCCTTTGTGATCTGTCATAATGACATCGAGAATATCAAATGCAATAAAACAAACACTTATTTCATGGATATTATTTCTGGGAAAACTTCCATGTTACTCCTCTTAAACAAACTATTACATTTACGGCTATTTTGCCTGCTTCTGTTTAGGAGTGCCCCTGTTTAAATGTCATTGGCTTTTTACTCACGGATTCTTAGGGCATTGTAGATGTATATTTACCAATAAATATATGTAGCATAAAGGAAAAGAAATTTGCACATACCTTTTTCTGGGTGCTGTGGCTTTTCTTCTTTCAGCGTTGTCCAAACTATTGTGTGTGTGGGGGGGGATTAGGCAATGTGGGAGAATTGAAATAGAGATGGAAAAAAACTTATTTCATGTAATTGAAAAATTGGACAATAGTTTTTAGTTAGATATTGTGTTTCAGTGCATCATATGGTTTTGCTTGAGTCTATATAGTATAGTTTCTGTGGGAGGGGACATGTGATTCATTAGTTAGCACCGTTTTTATTCCAACTGTCTAATTGCACTATTTATTGAGAAATATATTACACAGACTGCAAAAGCCTCTGTACCTTATTCAGGGTTACAATAAAACTACTTGTTTTTCTTGCATCTGCAGTATAATGGCTGTTGGAGAGGTCGTGTTGTTACTGCGGGGAGCAAGTTACTATTGCCTCAACATAAACATGTTTAACAATTTTTGTATGCGAGGTATATGCAAAACTTTTTAATGTCTTTTTTCGTAAAGTATAATCAGGGGTGTGAGTTATACGCGAGGGCAAATTATATTAGAGTAAATACGGTAAGCATTTCGCCGACAAGTTGACATCCTTCTTCTGCTTGCCCTGCTCAACTGACTTGTATGGTGAGTTAAAATGCATAAATATTTTTCTCACTACCATTTTTTTTCCAATCCAACATCATTAAAAAATTAATTTAATAATACAATAATCAATTTTACACTGAATGATTTTTTTTTATATATAAATAAATTTATATATTTATTTATATATAAATTTATATATAAATAAATATTATACATAAAATAAATATTATTTATAAAATTATAAATAAATATTTATAAAATATTATATAATATTATAAATTAATTAATTACTTTTCTATTAGTTTTTCCCCTGCTAAAAACAACCCGACACATCAGCAACTTGATTTGTAAATTTTTGGCATCTGCCGGCATGTCAGCAACTCGATTTGTAAACTTTTGGAACACACACATAAAAAGGTTTGCAACCACTTATCTACACCATCAATGCCAAATCAGATGAACTGCTAGTTATTGGTGGAGACTTAAATGGTCATGTTGGCCATTCCTGAGATGGTTTTGACTATATACACGGTGGTTATGGGTATGATGCACACAGGCACATGTATACACAGTGATGGAAGTGAACACATCTTGGAATGTGCTGAAGCATGTGATCTGGCACTGGCAAGCACATTTTTCAGGAAACGCCCATCCCACCTCATCACCTAATACAGGTGGTGGTGGTGATGAAATGTAAATTGATTACTGTATTCTCTATATGCCTCTATGTGCTAGGTTCTTTTCCTCTACACCAGGAGTTAACCAACCTTTTTGAGATGAGGAAACAGTACTGGGGGCACTCCTCCCTATCCTGCCATCTTTCTTAAAACAATCAAGATAAAGGATCATTGTAATTTTGTTTTTATTGGAAAGGAACAAAAATGTTATAAACAAATTAAATATATTGTGAAGAAAAATGGATTTTAATGGGATCCTTGGAGTTGCATATCTTTGACAAATCCTTTGTAGGTGGGAATATAAGATGATGTTGCAGCTTTCAAACAATCATTTAGATGTTCATCTTTAGTCACAATCTGTATTTAGATTTTATGATGTTGATGGTGGAAAAAAAATGACTTGCACAAGTATGCTAAAAAAAGATGTTATCTTGTGTGCACAACTTTTAAAACAGGAAATCTTTATATGACTTTCATGTGATACATTCCTGAGATCTAAAATTTCCAGTTCTATTCTTTTGTTGTTGCATTGTTAAAGTTTGTAATGAGTTCAGCAATTTCGATCTCACTTAAGTCTGTAAAAGACTTAAGTGAGACTTAATTTTTAAAAAACAATGCCACTGGTTCACTGGTGTTGAACTGCTTAAACCTCTTGTCAAATTCTTCCTGAAGCACATGAAGCGATTTAACAAATGATTCGGAGAAAAACTCACTGTTGTCAATCATTTTCTTCAGATTTGGGAAATGATTGAACGATTTCTGCTCCAAATGATATATACACAAAGTCAGCTTCTCTTTGAATGATCTGATCAAACTTATCATCATCACTATGTGTTTATCCTTTCCTTGGAGTTCCAAGTTTAGAGAATTTAATTTTTCTATGATATCTGTAAGGAAACCCAAATCCATTAACCAAAAAGGATCACTTAACTGTTCATAGTTCTGTCTCTTGGAACTGAGAAATTCTCTTATCTTTTCATTAGAACTCAAAAATCTTGAAAGTACTTGTCTTATGTTTCACCAGTGAACTTCAGAATGAAGAATGAGATCTTTTTTAATTACATCTTTGGTACTCTCAATTAAAGACTTAAAGAGGTAGTGCTGTAGAGGAGAGGCACTAATTGAGTTTATTATTTTTAGAACCGTTTTCATAATGTGACTGAAGGAGAGAACTTGACTGAACAATGCTTCTTGATGGATAATGCAATGGTATGATGTAAAGATTGTAAATGATTTCTCCTCCTTGCAATGAGCAATAAATCCTTTGGAAGTACCCACCATTGCTGGCTGCTCCATCAGTGCTGATCACTGCCAACTTGCTTAGAGGGAAATCTATTGTTTCGATGTATTGTTTAAATGTACAGTAAATTTCCATTCCTGTTGTTTGACCATTCATGGGCATTAATTTTAACATCTCCTCCCTAACAGAAAAGTCCTCAAATACCATTCTTACTAAAGCAGCCAATTCCACTGTATCTGATACATTCGTTGACTCATCAAATTGCAGGGATAAGTATTCACATTTTCCTAAATCATTTTTCAGTTGGGCTTGCATGTCAAGGGAAACTGCACTCAGTCATCTTGTGATTGTTTTATTTGAAGGCTGCAGGTCTGATATCACTGTCATAATTTCTTGTTTGTTTTTAAAGCACTGAAATAAAGAATCTGTTCCTGCAAGAAATGCCTCTTTTATCAGTTCGCTATCCTGATATGTTTTTTTCCTTTTTGCTATTAAATGAATAATTTTATAAGAATAAATGGTGGCATTTTTATGCTTTACTATTGGACTAATAAAAACTAACTGTTGAGATAAAGTTTTTGACTTTAGTTCACATACTTTTTTTTCTTTCTCAGTTCAGAATTAAAAGGATAGTTGTGGTCAAATGATTAGTCTTGAAATGCTGCTCCACATTGTTTCTTCATAACTGCAACAGAATTGCCACATAACAAACACACGCATTTGTCTTTTATTTTAACAAAGCAGTAGGCGTCTTCCCATTCAGATATGGCACACACATATTAATTAATAATTATATATTTTCTTTTCTTTTTACTATCCATATTCATTTTAGGGGAGGACGATAACTGTTTAACACCCAAGAACTGCTCACAAAGATGCAATCAAACTCTCTGATGCTGACGTTTAGCTGAAGAGTAAAATTAAGCAGGATCTTTTCCATGCTGATTTATCACCAGTGGATATTTTGCCAGTTGATTTCCCGCAATAAAATCAATAGAATAATAGAGAATTCTATATGGCTGATCATCGGACACCTCTGGATACATTGGCAGTACCAAGGTGCCCGTGGGCATAGGTTTGGTAACCCCTGCTCTACACTAACACCACTTGCTTCATCTGCCGTGCTGCTAGTGTCACCAAACCATTTAACATTCAGGTAGGCATCCACCAAGGATCTGTCCTATCACCACTTCTATTTATCCTGTGCATGGACAGAGTGACTGCAGACCTACAACAACCTCACTCATGAATCCTACTGTACGCCGATGATGTCCTGCTGGCCCACAAGATAGGAACTTGAATTACTGGTCAACTAGTGGAAAACATGACTTGACGGCTTCAGTTTGCTACTTAACCTAACAAAAACTGAATATCTAGAATATGGCACCCAAATAGATGGCACAATTCTATTCAGTGGTACTGAACTTACTAAGACCTCTAACTTTCAGTACCTTGGATCCCGTGTTATATCTGATAGTAGTACCCTTCCAGACACCAGAACATGCCTTAATGCTGCCTGGCTGAAATGCCGCCAGGTCACTGGAGTTCTGTGTGACAAGAAAATACCCTGGTGTCTCAAATCCAAGATCTATCACACAGTCATCTGACCAGTTGCACTTTATGGAGCAGAGTGCTGGCCTGTAATAAAACAGCATGAACAAGCACTACATGTCATAGAGATGCAGATGCTCTGATGGACACTGGGATACACGACTGGACCATATTACAAATGATGACATCCGGAAAACTCTTGGTGTTGCCCCAATCCCAGAGAAGATTAGAGAAGCATGCCTACGATGAGCATGTAGCCAGGGATGACAAGGAATCTGTTGCAGGAGGGCCCTTATGCTTAGCCCAGATGGCTGACGACCTAAAGGGTGCCTGAAAAAGCGATGGGTGGATTTCCTAAAAGAAGACTATGCAGGTTCTTTGGAATTGGTATGCAGATAGATGTTGTAAAAACTTCAGGTAATTCTATTGTTTTATAGATGTCTTGAATGGATTCCACTAAATAGTTATTATTGCCAGTCAAAGCTTTCAGCAGCTCAGCCTGGATATTATCACACCCAGGGTATTTATTATTAGGATGATTCTTAATCACATGTTCTATCTCCTTTCTTGTCAGTATAGTGGTATCTGTTGTTACGTTTAACTTAAGGTGTCATGAATCATCTATCACGTTACCATTATCATCATCATAGAGATCTGATAAGTGCTCCACCCATCTTCCATTTATCTTTTCCTTATGTTTCCATCTTTATCCTTGTTGTTATTAGGCTGTGTACATTTCGCTTTTCCATTAAGTTCTTTCACTTTCAGGAATGCTTCTCTGGTTTTGTTTCTATTTTGTAATTCTTCTATCTCGGTGCACTGCCTATTTATTCAGTTTTCTTTCAATCTTCTGCATAACTGTTTGATTCTTTTATCCAATGTTTTATATCTTAATCTTTCTTCTTCATTTGCTCCTCTTTTCCATGTTCTTCTTTCATCGATAAGGTTGAAAACCATATGAATTGTTTATTGATATGGTTTTTAGCAGATGTTATGACAGCTGCTTGTAGTCTATTCCGGAGGGTTTGTTTTCATTTTGCAACTGTGCAAACAGCAGTTCTGAAATATTTTCATTAAATTTTGATTTTGCTGTATTTTGTACCATTTGCAGATCCCATTTTAGAGGTTGATTTCTTTTAATTTTTATTGTTTTCAGATGAATATTCATCTTCATTAAGACCAGTCTATAATCAAATCCACAGTCAGCACTTGGCATCAACTTTGAGTTCCGTATTCCATTGACTTAACGTTTACTGACCACAATATAGCCTAATTAATTTTTGTATCTTCCATGTGGACTTTCCCATGTGTATCTTGCTGTTGGTTTTTGCTCAGAAAAGGCTACTTGTATATAGAAGCTAGAAGAGGGTGTATTTTGCATTATGGGAAACTAAGGTGATTGATATGAAATTATTAGCCTCTATAGTAGCCCAGTTGTGAAGATACTTCGCATGCAAACTTTGTTTGCTTACTCTTGGATAAAGGATGAAGCCAAGGATATGAATTCTCAGCATCTTTAATTTATAGTATAACCAAGTAAAAAAAAACTCAATGCACCAGCATTTGAGTTTATCATCTTTTGCCACAAATATTCCTTTGAATTAGAGCACGTGGGTGGGTAGAGGCCTAAAATAGTGATATTTAATATGGCAGAGGTTAGTGTCTACACCTCATCCTTCCTTAAAAGAGCATCTAGTGTAAAAACAAGTTCAATTCTCTTAAGATAAAGAATGAAAAGTTAGAAAAAGCTTCCCAATTCTATTTACAAAACGTTTATGTATGATATGTTGCTGGTTTCATTGGCCAATTGGAGAGCATCTTGACTTTCCAACTGATCACTATGGAATTTAATCTCACCATGGTATAAATATTTCTGAGTAGATGTAGGTAGTAGATGATCTCCATTGTCATGTCTAAGACTCTGTTTATTGGAGAGTTAAAGAAGAATTAGTGAAAATGAAAGTTCTATGCTTAGTTTCTATGTTGGAGCTTTATGATGGAGATTGCCAAAAATTAAATAAAATAAATGGACACTTTCAAAACAGATATAAAATGCTAATGAAAAACCAAATAGTGCAGTAGGGTATCAATGTAGTTAAGGGAATGCATGTTACACAACTGTAGTTAGGAGACGGATTTTATGGATGAATCCTAATGAGTTGCTATCATGAATTTGCCATATTAGTTATCAGTAGACTCGTAGCACATAGCATTAAAGATCAGTTGTTGCTGACATTAAAATGGAAATATGATGGTGAAAAATCCCATGTAACAGCCAGGTAGAGCTACATAAACTGAAAAGGGGGACAAATGAGCGATGAAAAGGGCTTTGCTTTCCTTCCATTGTGAATCTTTTTATCTCCTTATATGCAGCGTGATTCATTCCATTCAAGGTCATGCAGGCATAGTGTATTGATACAGAAGTAAAGGAGTTCTGTAGGTTAACCACTAAATGACACAAATGACCCGAAGTTGTGGTGATGATGCATCTGGTGGCTTACTGACACCAACTGGTGTATAATTGTACTATGTACTCTGCCAGATCATGCCTACAAGGCCAGGTAGTGGTATGTTGACATGGGTCTTACGTAAAAGTCATGGGAAGATCTTCATTACTTTTACTCTCCTTTTCATGATCAAACTATTGTTTTCATTCTTCAGATCCTGATACTTTGTGTAATCTTGTTCAAGAAATTATCCATGTTTGAATGAAGGCTTTATTTCTCACTCTGTTCAAAATTCTACCCATATCCAAGCCATGGTTTTCCAAAAATTGTGCCAGGGTGGTCCATGAAAAGAAAACAGCTTGCCATCAAGTGGCTTGAGACAAAATCTCCAGCTTCATTTACATCCTACACTGAAGCCCATAATACTTGCAAAACCATCAACAGGGCTAAGTCTAACTTTGACTATGCTGAATGTAGAAAACTCGCCATTGTTCCAATGTCAGCTGTGTCCTTGTCCCTCACAAAATGCTATTGGGAATAATTTTTATCCTTGTGTTCTTCCATCTCTTTCACAGCTAAATGGTAGCATTGCAAAGCTGATCTCCTGGCTTTATTCTGCTTCTCATCAACTCCTACATAGATAATGAAGGCAAATTACCTCCTCCTTTACTTGCGACGATGCTTTTTGTACCTCTTATAGCATTCTGCCAAAAAAATATAAGAATCTTACATCTTGGATACAGAAAAAAAGGGTTTCTCATCCTGATGGAATCCCACCAGTTGTGCTCAAGAGATGTGTTCTGTTACATCGTGGTTTTTCTTTAAATCTATGTTACTATTATCCCTTCTTGTGCCAACTAAGAATGAGATCTCCAGTCTATCTCTCTGGGCCGTCTCCTTTTTGAATTCTGACAAATTTGTTTGTTCCACCTGTGCCAGTCAGAATCCTAGGACAGAAGAATTCTTGCTCAGAGAAACTTTCCAAGAGTTCTAACAGCTACCTAAATTCGTTAAATATATATATATAGCATCTGTAGAGATCTCAGTTTGCAGTCATGCCCCTATCCTTTCTAATTATTCTATACCTTCCCCTTATGCATAGGTTCAAACTTTTATGAGTGGTAAATTAGTCTCATGCTCAAGCAAAACTCAGGCTTACATAGTAAAACATGTTTATTAAAGATCTAATGAGTTTACAATTAGGTTTAAACATATCAAAAGCTTATCACAATACCTATACTAAATCAATTGACTATCATAAATGAACACTCTAGTTAATGAACATATAACTCATATCCTCTGGTCGATTAAAACACACTTAGCATGGAAAAATACAAGTTTACAATTTTATCTTCAAATGCTAACACAGACCCCACCACATTAATTAGGTCTCACACAAGAACTAAAGTCCTCCGATTACCAGTCCAATGGAGCTAACAAGTTACAATGCATATAAGTCATTCAAAAAGTTCTCTAAGCAATTGTCCATTTTCTTCCAACTAGAAATTGATTCACCCTTTTCCTCTAATGCTAATTGTTAATAAAATAAGAGAATTCTTTACATTACCACCACCACATGAGGTTACCATGTCCCCTTTGTCCATCCTTTACTGTTAGATACTTTACTGTTTCGCTCGTCTCGTACAACCATTTCTGCACTCTGCTGGGCAAACACTTGTCTCGCTGATCACTATCGTCAGACTGCCCATCTCCTTGGAGGAACTTTACGTTGTCTCATCCCGGTAGCACTTCTACCAATGACCCGAGTCGGTGGACGCCGTCATCTCGCATGCAGCTCACCCAATACTCGCCAGTCAGCAACGGGGAGAAACTTGCTGTCTGAAGTCATAGAATTCCCTTTCGCTGATCAGCATCGTGGGTCTGAATGAAAACAGGAACAAAAAAAAAAAAAAAAAAAAAAAAAAAAAAAAGGGGGGGGGGGGTGTTGAAACCCGCGCGAACCTGCATTTTATTATCCCTTGTTGTGCCCTCTTTCTCGTTGCAGAAGTTTTCTCACGACACCTTCCCATTGGTCCTTAAGTTGTTTAATCACAACTCTTCTCCTCAAGAGTGCTCTTTTCGGGGAATGCGAGTTCAATTTGCTTTGGGTGTTACACTTATCATGGGTAACTCACACGTGCAACCTTTGGACTTTTGTTTGCATTGACATACATTTTGCATAGAGTATTTTTCTCTTACTAGTGTTTTCAAACAACAATATTTCTATCAGACAAACAAATTCCTCCTTTTTTTTAGTACTTCATTTAATGTAATTCAATTATGTTCTCTATTAATAATTTGTTTCTTTACTAACAGTACAAGTATTTCTTGGTTATTATTGTATTCTTGTTAAATTCTTGAATGAATTTAACAAGGTCCTTATTCAAGATCTAACAGTTCCTTGTGGGGGGGGGGAAGAAGAAGAAGAAGGTAATAAGTATGCCATCCTACAGTTGCTCTCATCTCAGTGTTATCCAAAGTATGGAGAAGGTAATTAATGGTTGAATTCTTTGACATCTGGAGAACTTGTCAACTAATCTCATAATTAGGTTTAATGGAATGAATACTGCATAGAGAAATCATTAAACATAGGTTCAATCATTCCATATTGTTTGCTCTGCTTCTCCTGGGTCTTTTCTTTTAACTCTATCTTTCAGCCCACCACCATAATTGATATACCACACTCTACTGCTGTGTGATGCATCTGTAGACATCTGGAAAGGGAATCCTGATGGGCATTGCTGGTTTGATTTCTGCTTTGGCAGAATAGATGGTCACCCTCAGATAATCCAACCAGGATCAGTTGGCTTGCCTACAGGGGTCAGTGGTGCTTGTATTAAATCTCTTTCTTCAGGATCCAGGGCAGAGTTCAAAGCTTGTCATGGTGCTAATTTAGTATCTTGGGTAGTCCTGTGCATTCCACTCTAAGCACAGCCATTGCTTTTGTGATAGTGAACTACTGCATGTGTGGCTCCATTGTTAGGTGGGAAGTAGATGGTTTCAGCCTTCAACAAGCCCAAACAAAGTATAGAAACCATTGCCATATCTAAATCTAGCAAAAACACAAAACTGAAAACATCAAAGAAACACCTAATGTACCATCATTCCTTATAATACATTTGCCAAGTGAACATCCTTATCAGTAAAATTTTACTCTTTATCTGAGAATTGAGAGGGGTTGACAGGATCCTCAAAATTTATTTAAAAAACTGTTCATGAGATATTTTAATTGGATCTTGCCAGAAACAATTAGAACAACTTTTTTAAGATTAGAGCAACATCACTTAGGGGAAAATACCAATTATGGTAACTCCCACAAAAACCTTGAACATTTCAAGAGGAATTATCAAAGTGGCACCTCTCCCATCTCAGTGTTCTTGATAAGGAAAACCTGCTTTGAATTTAAAACGTCAAGGAGTGATATTCATAAGAAGAATTCTCATACTTTGGGATGGTGTCCTGATACCAGTCAGTGATATCAAACTTATATTTAACACCTGAAAACTTCCAATATCAGTAAAAGCATAGCATTCTCAAATGTCTGTACCCCAAATCCTTTGTTCTGATTCAGATGCCAGAAACACAGTTCATGCTCACCATACTTATCATGGCTATACTATCTCTATTTCGATGTGGCAGTCAAGAGAATGAAAATAAAAACTGTAAGCACAAAATCACTCAAATTAGATTATTGCAAAGGAGAACATCCAACATGCCAAAGGTGGAAGGTGTTGGAAGTTTTTTCCCACTTGGTTAGACTATAATAAATTTAGTTTAATCCTTTATCCAAGTGTAATCAAACAAAGTTTGCACCTGAAGTATCTTCAGGATAGAGACAACTTGTGGTAAAGGTGGACCAAGCTCTCATCACTACTTGTCTTAGTATCTCCCATAATGCAAAGCATATCTCCTTGTGGACATGTAATGCTATGCATTAAGGGAATGACCACTACCCAGACCAGTTTCGACCTTTATTGAGGTCTCGTCAGTGGGAGCCAGAGGTGGTGATACTAAGGTGGAAATAATGGAGAAGTCATATTTACCTATACGAGTTGCCAAAAGGTGTCTCACCTTATTATTAAATTACTCTGGATTTAGAGAAAGATGTTGGAAGTTTTTTCCCACTTGGTTAGACTATAATAAATTTAGTTTAATCCTTTATTCAAGTGTAAGCAAACAAAGTTTGCTCCTGAAGTATCTTCAGCACTGAGGCAACTCGTGGTAAAGGTGGACCAAGCCAAAGGCAGAAGATTGAGAAAGATATTCATATAGTCAAAACAGAGCAGAACATGTCATAACAACATCTTGTGGAAGACAGTCTTATGCTGAGACAAAAAAAAAAAAAAAGTGGGGGACAATAACCAAGGGAACATTAATATGCATTGTCCCACCTTCTTACATTTACACCATCTCTGAATGGTACAACTGTTTACTCAGAATCCCACTAGTGAATCAGAGAATAAAATGATAACACACTAAAAATGTTTCTTCTTCATGAGACCCCTATAGTGAAAAATAATATACTGAGCACCTTAAAGAATCAACGATGTGCTATGTCCATTAATAGATAACTCTGTGTCCACAGAGGAATCCAACACCATTAAAATACCCAGGTGGATAGAGTTAAATTTGACTATCTTAGATATTTTACTTGGAGAGAAAGGAATGGACATTGGCTATCCACAATTTCTCGAAAAAGGAAAAATCCAAGATGACTGATAAAAACAAGATCTCACAACAGTGGAAGCCAGATGGATCCATCAAAAATGAATATAAAACACAATTCCTACAATGAAATTGTGGATTCCACTAAAATATCAATAACATCAAGCCCTCTGGCAGAAGTATTATAAGCAGCATGCTTTTGTCCATAGGAAACTTACTTAAATCCTGGTGAAGATTTTGTATTATGGTCCATTATAGAATGTTACCATCATCTGTAAGGACAAGATAGGGGAATGGACCTGTCCACTGAGGAGTTGCCATCTTCTTTTCAGTGGAATCTCTTGTTACAATATGCTGCATATATTTACCATCTGATGCAGATATAATCTCATGATAACCTTGATTAACTCATATTGCAGTTACTATCCCTTCTATACTTGTAATGGGAGATTTAAATAGTGACATTATTGGGGGGGAGGGATAGTTCAAAGATACTAATAATGATATCAGAGGGAGGATTAGAGAGCATATGATCAACATTTCTTTTTTTAAATGCAGGATTCTACACCTTCTTCCATATGCTAACCCAAATATTCACTGCCACTGACTTTATAGTCTGCTCTCTTCCCAATGTTCAAGTGTAAATTATGAGAATGATCACTTTCCTGTCATATCTACCCATTTACATGGACAACCATATACTGAATCACGGATATTACACCAGATAATAAAACAAGATGACTGATTTACTTTTTACTTATTATTCATGAGTTCTTCTTAGCACTTGTCTTAACACATTTTGGAGACTTAATGGAGTAAAACAGCACTGGGAAAGGATTAAAAACACTATTTAATTCTTCCAATATTTTGTCTGTTACATTGGCAGGAAGATCAGCCACTGTCTGCATAGAAGAATGTTAGAAAACTACATCTGCATTCATGACTATGGTCAGTCAGGCCTTGTAAACCATACTTTAGATATTACTCATAGAATCAATTAGAAAAAAAACACCATGCTCCATTCTAGAAGGGAAAGACTGTTTTTAGAATCTGTAGCTCTCCTCAGAAATCAGCCTAATTTGAATAAATATAGATACATAAAATTTCTTAAAATATGAGATACATTAATCTTTTGAGATCCCAGTTTACAACCAAGGCCTGCCAACCTACTTAGGAACTTTAATCTTTCATCCATGTGCTCCACTTAGTTTTGTTTGCCTTTGTGTACTACAAATTTTATATTGCACTCCCTGAAGGTATGGTGTTTCTATGACTGAGACAAAATAATGGAAGTATTTGAAGTGTTTTTAATTCTTTCTCAGTGTTTTACTCCATTAAGCTTCCAGCATGTCTTTCTTGCCATTCCACAACAGTTGGCTTATCTGTATTCACTGTATCTCCTGTCAAAGATACAGTGAATCACATTATAGCATATACAATACATACTGCCACAACTGCAATGCATAAGACATCTAGTTGGTAGTCTTTCCTTAAACCATGATGGAATGCTGAATGCAGATACCCTCATAACAAATCTCATTGGCTTAATCACAATATATCTGCTGTTAGAGCCAAAAAAGACTCCTGAATCCAATATATATCTTCTATAACAAGATCAACTAACTTCAAAGAGATCTGGGATAAAATCCAGAAAAAAAAATATGAAGGGCAGAAATATCATTCACCGACCCACTTTCATTTGTAAACACAATGGGTGTACAGTTGTTGACAAAAAAAAAAAAAAAAAAAGTTGTAGTTATAGTTACTCTCTGAAAGAGTTTTGCCAAAACATTAGCAATATCTTCTTACTTCTCCTAATTACTGTCTCCCTAAAAAAATTCTGTTTACTTTCAATTGGCCTAGTGAACTATACAACAAGCTATTCAACCAAAAAAGAATTGAAAGTCATTTTGCAACTGCCGACTGACTGCTTTAGGATCAGATGACATCCATTATGAGATCTGTGGAACAGCTGCTCTGTATCTTTTAACAGAATTTACTGTGAGCGTGAATTTTCAAATTCCTGGTAAAAAGCAGTTATTGCCTTTATAAGGTCAGGCAAGAATCTAAAAATTCCAACAAATTACTAACCAATAGCTCCGATTAGCAGTGTGTGCAAGATCTTGGGAAAAGTAATTCTTATGGTTACTTTTTTTTTCTCTCCAAGATATAAATAATTTAGCTTTCAAAAAAATCATTTGACATTACATGATCTCATTATATTGGAAACATTCATCAGAGATACTCCTCAAAAATAAGATTTAGTATCAGTTTCTTTGGCATGAAAAGCAGGACACATCTCAGAGGTTGATATACGTTAGATACACGTTATATACGTTGATATACGTTAGATCCATGCAAGTTTAATCTTAGAGAGAATATCTCCCCCCCCCCTTCATCAGAAATTTCTTATATAACTTAACCTTTCAAGTCTCTCTCTCTCTCTTTCTTCGAGAGGAGTGAGACCCACAAGGATTAGTTTTAAATTGATTATTATTTGATTTGATTTAATTATGTAAATTGATTATTGGATTACAAATGTGATCAAACTCAATAACAGAATATCTTCCTTCCATAAGCAGTGTTCTGTGTGGATGACTCCATTGCAACGGAGTCATCAGAATGACAGGATGACAAAAGCATGAGGTTCACAGAACAATAATTGCAGCAAGCCATTGGCTGGTGTTCCATGTTTCTTGGGCATCCAAATAGATTTAATTTACCATTGACCAGATCCAGAGCCAAGAAAAAACAAATAGTAATCACAGTTGTGGTCACTTACAACTGCAAATGCAAAGAAACATGGAACATCAATACAAAAGAGGAACTAGTGTGGAAATTGAGCACTACTTACTAATAGCCGTCTTGGAAACAGAAGTTCATGTTCTGCATAGAGAACATGTATAATCCTCTTGGTCAACAACAAACCTCCACAGAGATTTGCAAATCCATTTCACCAATATAAGTGGTTTCAACTTCAACCTCAACAGTGTTGTTCACTTCCATCTCTAGTCTACAAATCCCACCTCCTTTTCCTGAAAACCCAAATTTCGGCATTTTCAAATACTTCCCATCTCAGCTTTCACAAATACACATTCTTCATCTACTCCTTTCAGTTCAAGGGTGATGTTTGTGCATACGTTTGCTCTGGCACGCATCATGCCAGAGAGCATTTCTTAGAATACTTCCAATTATGATCTACTTTGGCTGTAAATCTCTTTCTCTGTCAAATTCATATGCTGCCTCTATTGCTCTTTTAATGCCACCAACTACTCTGAATTTTTCTGCTTCCTCTCCTTAAATCACGATGTCCTTCAGTCCAAGTTTCCTAACAGTGAGCTATCTTCCTTGGAGATTTTAATGTTCACCATATCAACTGTCTTTCCTTCTCCAGCTACACAGACTGAGCAGGTAGAGATGCTGAGAATGGATGAAAGACGAGGGAAGGTATGGATTTGTAAGAAGTGCAATATATTATTAGACCACAAGACAATGAATGTGAAACAGACTGTAAACATAAAAGATGGCATAAAATGAGAGAAATGGAAATTAAATGAAAGCTAGTGAAACTGAAGGAGTGAAAGATTTCAAGAATGTAAAAATGAAAGTTAGCAAAAGAAAGAATGTAGAAGCAACAGTTAGTGATAAGGGAATGAAAGAAAGTATGAATGAGAAAACAGAAGTACAGGGTGGTAGAATGACAGGTTGCGAAGCTACAGGAGTGACAAAGAGTGAAATTGTTAGAATGCAAGATTTGATGAAACAGTTGTTGAAAATGAAATAAGAAATATGTGGAGTGATATGAGACATTTACTGGAAACTAATGCAAGTGCAAAAGAATAGAATGAAAGAAAAAAGGGTAAAAGAGGTGACAAGTGACTCCAGGATAGCATTGTGCAAAGATTCCACAGAGAATTAGATGAGAGAATCCATAAGGTCTGCTATCCAGGAGGAAGAATCTATCTATCTATCCCAATGGCTTTAACAGGCCTTTAAGGCCCACAACCTTCCAAGCATGCTTGGATTTCGTAACCGAAATACGAGGATAGAATGGTCACTCCTATGCCTCAAGGTATTCTTGGCTGTATCCCTGTGTGTTCACGGGGCCGGTTCCAGGAGGAAGAATGAACAGGATAATTCAGGCATTGGACATGAGGAGGAAATGAGCAAGAGAACTAATGGTGATTGTATGAACAAATGATTTAAGTGGACATAAGGAGTATGTAAGGGTGAACATCAGGAAGTTATTGAGAAGAATGAAAGAAAACAGTATAGTGGGAAAGGTTGTCAGCATGTTGCCAACGTATGACAATTATGAGTTGACACAGAGAACTGGACTCATGAATGGTTTGCTAGCAGAACTGTGTGAGAAGAAGCAAGTACAGTTTGTGGATGTATGGCATGTGTTTAAGAGAAGAATGGAATTATACAGGCATGATGGGTTGCATTTAAATGGCTTTGGAGTTGAGTGTACTGGAGAAAGTGTTGCTATATGGAAGTATGGTGTGTGCTGCATGCAAGAGATCAAAAGTAAGAGATGAAACGAAAGATCACAAGAGTGGTATTGAAGAGACTGGAGTGCTTGGCAGTAGAAATGATAGTAGTGTGAGAGAAGAAGAGAGAATTGGAACTCAAGAGGAACAGAGAAATGGGGGGGTGGTAGGCTGGGTAGATAAATGGACATGGTGTAGGGAGAGTAGATGTTGAAAGTAGTAGTGAATGTGTGTATGGAGATGGAGTCTATTGCAATGTGAGTGGGGAAGTTGAGACTGAGCAGATATGTGTGGTTAGTGGTGATAATGGTGATTGGGCAGGTGTGGTGAGGAAATCACAACCAACCAATGGCTTAGATAGGACTGGTTATAGACCTAAAAATGAACTGTTGTGTTTGTTTACAAAAGCCAGAAGTATCAGAAATAAGGCAGGTGAAATGGTTTCAGTGATTGAGTTTATTCACCCCAAAGTCATTAGAATAAGTGAAGCATGATTGAATGAAGATGATATGCTAACAGGAATAGAAATGAAAGGATACAGTATTTTTTGCAAGGATAGAAAGGGCAAGAAGGGAGGTGGAGTGAGTGCTGCTGATGATAGCAGGGGAATTAAGTTCACATAAGATAGACATGAAAGGGGGAAATAGTAACACTGGTTATGAGGCAGTGTGGTGTAACATGGAAGTTGACAAGGAAATCATATTTAGTTGGATGTTGCTATAGGTCAGGGAATATGGAGGGTGGTGGTGATGAAATGTATAAACAACTTGGATTAGTGAACAAAGGAAAGGTAATTATTATGGACGATTTTAATTATGCTGGTATAGATTGGGATGAAGAAATAGCATTTGAGAATAAGGAAAATGAATTTTCCTTCTTATTTCAGTGCATTTCTGCTATTTGAATCTGTTTTTCATTCTTCTTTTTTATGGTCTGGTCCATGTTTCACTTCCATATAATAAGTATAGAGTGAATGTTATATAGTCTGATTGTGGTGTGTTTTTGTACCAGGGATGGCTTAAATATATTATTTATTATGCTGTTTATTTTACAAAATTTGATATTTTAACATCTATGTCTTTTTTGATTTATATGATAAGTTGAATCCCAGGTATTCGAACGTATTTACTTCTAATATTTTATTATCTATCACTATTTTACTTTTTATGGGATTTTCTCCTATGAAAGATGCTATTTTTGTCTTTACTTTTGATATGCTCATATTATATTGTTCTGAAATTTCATTTAATGATTTTACTGATCTGTAGATCATCTTCTGATGTAGCTAATACAATTTGATCATCTGCAAATAATACTGTATCTATCTTTATTTATAGGTTTATTTGTATACCAAATGGGTTATGCTGTTTCTAGATTGTTATAATTTTATATATATATAAATATATAGATATTAATGTTCATTATTTACTCGGTAGAACTGTATATAAAAAATGAAATTAAATGACTTTATACTGAGAATGACAAGTTTATTGTTAAGATAAGACTAGTATCGTTGAAATACAACTCAGGTATCATAGGCAAAGAATAAAATAAAAAATAACAGACACATGAAAAAATACATTAATAGATTAGTATAAAACACACAAGTGCATTTTAAAAAAGGAATGCGTGCTAGAGTTCCAACTGAAGCTGATTACGTGCGTGAGCTGGTATTAGTGCGCCAGCATTGGACAGTGGCAATGTGTGCATCAGAAATATTATAGCTATGGCTGTTATTAATATGAGATGAATCAAGCGATATTTCTCTAGATTCAATTATTCTTCTTTCCAGTTCATCATAGTATACATGGATATTAGAGGTTTTTTGCCAGTCAACAAGGTATTGGTGGCCTTCATCCAAGTTGATGGAGAAGAGAATGTGGCTAGAGAGAGTGCTGGCTCTGGTTCTGTTGTAAGAAATGTCTCTTTGATATTCTTCCATGCATACAAGGATGGATTTAGCAGTCTGGATGTAATATGGTTTGCCACAATCACACAAAATCTTATAGACTCCTGGATACTGAGTAGGAAGATGTTTGATTTTAGGTCTGCTTAGTATGGAGCGAAGTTTAGGGAACGTAGTGAAGCTAGTTTTAAGGTTGAATTTCTGAAGCATTTTTGCTAGTTTCGGGGAGAGAGCTGATGTATGGTAATGAAATAAAACCTCTTGGTGGCGAAGAATCTTCAAGAGCAGTTGAGCGGTGAACAGAGAGAAATTTATTAATCTTTTTAAGAGAGAATCCATTCTTAACGAAAGACTTTTTAAGAAAATTGAGTTCATATTCAATTTCTGTTTCATCTGTTAATAAGGATCTGGCACGATGTGCCAGGATTGAAATAATACCAAATTTTTGTGGAGGGTATATATATATATATGAGCTTGTGTAGCTTAGTGGATGTGGCGTTTGCATACCACGGTGCTTGGCCGCACGAAGGAAGACTTGGTTTCGAGTCTAGTCAGCGACTAGAGGAAATTTTTCTAAGCCTTTTTTCGACCGGTTCCTGAATTAGTCGATCTCTGGCACGGGCAAGCGGGTTTTTCCTCTCAGAAACTTGGGTTTTTCGTCCTGTAAACTCAAGAAAATCGACCGTAGAGAGTCTTGAGGAAGAGAGTTTTGCGGAACCAAGATTATATAATCCTCAGGGCAGAGATTTATGAGTATAGTGTTCGGAAGTGAACCTATAAGTAGTGAAACATAAAGTTTAATGTTATAAGCGAAAACTGCTGTTGTTATGAAGAAAGGTTGATGCCGTAATCAGATAAAAGGAAACTGGACAGTCAATGCGAAAATTCTGATTAGTTCTAGTTAATCTGGATTACGATTAAATTCTATGTTGCCCTAGGAAAAGGTTATATTGATTACTTGGAGAAAAGTGAACAGGAAAAGATATTAGTACCTAATTACTGTTGTTTGGAATAGTGAAGTGCGACTTACAGTAATACAGTTTAAACTATGGAGAATATTTGTTATGTGTGTTCCGCTAATGTTAATTAAGTTAATTCATAAGTGCTCTCTCAATAATTTGATGTATTGAAGAATTTGTCTGGTAAGAGTAGTTGTATAAGTTTCTCTATTCTAGCATTAACTGTAATATACCTCCGATGCTCAAGGTCCGGGAATATATTTGCTTGGAATATAGCTTACGTAGTTTATTGCCTGCTGTGAATATAAACATTGAGCTGATAGATTTGTGAAGACTGAATAAAATGTGAAATTGTTGTATTGACTTGAGATAAGAAGATTTGTGTTTTGAGACTGTGAATAGTATATGAAAGTTAGAACATTGAATTAGCATCAGTGACCTAAGAAGATGTGTTAAGTTAATTGTATAGTTCCATTTTAAAATAGAGTTCTTGTATTTGTTAACCATATCATATATTAAATGTTTTATTTTGTTGATCTAAATATTGTGTTTGCCTGAATTCCTTATTATTGCACCGTTCATAAATATTCGAATCTTGCGGGAACCCCAAGTAAAAATGATAATAGATGATTCGGCCTAATGAGATGACTGTTAACTTAATTTAGAACTGATCCTACTATTAATATAGACTAATCTAAGAATAGGGTGGCACAGTATAAATATAAATTTCCCTACTTTTGGATCGGTGATCATTTCGTAATTAGTTGTATTATTCATAAAAGTGACTTGAAACTAGATAGATTTAGAACACGACAGAAAGGAGTCGTCACGACAGTATCATTATACCTGCCTTCTCTTTCATCCTTTTTTTATTCCACTATACATTTGTATCTAGTTATTTGTTTCTTTGGTATTTTTTTGCTTTTTCTTTGTTTTTGTTACTATACATATATATCTCTACATTGGTTTTTGGTTTAGTTATCGATCTAGTTTATCTTCTTTGTGTGATGCTCCGTACATTTCAAATTGCAATTTTATTATTTGTTTCTTCTTCCAGTTTCATTTATCTTTTCCTGAATCATGGTCATTTTTCTGATAGTTCGTCAGACTTTTCTTTGGCTAAGACTATGAAATTTCCCCAGGATAGGTTACTAGCCTTTCAGAGCCTAGTGGTAAGGTTGTTACCTAATGCCTCTGGACAGGCAGATCTAACAGCATTGCTCTGTTATGGTTAATAAAACCCATACCCAGTGCCTCGTTTATACTTTTAGAACCAGGTGGACCATGAGAAGGTGAAGTTAGCATTTAAGTGGGAAAGTTTGTGTATTGTACTTCATACCCCAGAAAAGCCATCCCCCACCATTATTGTTTGGTTATTATTATTCAGGTTTCTCAAAGTCAAGGACTCATGAAGAGAAGGCCTACTCCATGTCACACAGTGTCATGAAAAACATTCACTTACAACATACAATGGGAAGAACCTGGACCTCGCATGGTTCTTAACTACACATTTACTGTGCTTATTTCATTTTTTATTAGTAAAATAAAAAGAAATTATAAGCTTTATGTGTAATTAAGTAAGCAAGTAAGTAAGTTATAAGTAAGTATGTAATTAAAAACCATGCGAGGTCCAGGTTCTTCCCATTATGTGTGTGTGGAATAGGCTACTACTGAAAGTTGTGAGTACATCTTTGTGAATGTTTTTCACATGATGTAATAATTATATAGACATTATGTGATGGAATAGGCCTTCTCTTCTTGAGCCATTCATTTTGTTGGAGAAGCCTGAATAATAATAATAACAATAACCAAACAATAATGGTGGAGTGCTTAAGGGTCGGAGACCTCCACATAGCCTTTAAAGGAATGCGGAGAACCGACCAGGGCTTCTCACCTAATGTCCATTCCTCATCTTCTCGTGGTGCACCCTGTTAGGTATCTACTTGGATACTGAACGAACGAGGGTGGGCTGGCAATTTGGGAATTAGTCGACCAAATTGTATTCTTATTGATTAAACCAAAATAAATAATGATGGTACAACATGACAAAATTTCATGCCGGCTGGGGCATCACCCAGTTAAACAAGGCCCCTGTTGTTTTTGCCAGGGAACCAGGGCGAACAGCGAAAAGTCAGCTACTGGAACAAATCTGAAAACACACCCCAACTCAACATCACCAGAATTAAAGATTGGTACTATCAACATAAGAAGCCAAGCCTGAATGGCAAAGAAATGGAGCTAGCTGAGGAATTAGATAAGTACCAGATCGACATAATAGGGGTGACTGAAACAAAAAAGACAAAAACTGGTGAGATCTTTCTGAGCAATAAATGCAAAATGTTATATTCAGGCAGTGACAATCAAGGAAAAGAAGGAGTAGCCATAGTATCCAACACAAAATACGAAGCTAATCTTGAATGGCAGGCAGTCTTAAGTAGAGTGATGTGGGCAAATATGAGAATGGGGAACTGGACAACAATGAGACTTATTTGTGCCTATGGTTCCACAGAAGGTTCTACTAAGGTAGAAGTGGAAGAATTTTTTGAGGCTTTAGAGAAAGCAACTGACACAATGAAAAAGAAAAAGTTGGTCCTTGTGTTAAGTTATGTTGTTTTTGTTAATTTTAAATTTTGTTATATTTACCTATGTTGGATCTTACTAAATCTCCAATTAAATCTTCAATTATTCTACCGGCTGCACCAATGTAAAATTACGTTAATATGATATATACCTTTACCTATCTACCTTGCTTACTCATTTGTTTCTCTTAAGTCTCATTAATTCCTCACTCATTCAAATCTCAGTATTTTTCTATCTGCTGGCCACTATAAATGCATTGAATGATGTAATAATAAAATTAGTTTAATCCTTTTTCCAAGTGTGAGCAAACAAAGTTTGCACCTGAAAGTATCTTCAGGACTTGGATAAGGTGGTACAACACCAGGGCAACTCGTTGCAAAGGTGGAGCAATCTACCAACACTCCTATCTCAGTATCTCCTATAATGCAAAACACATTTCCTTGCGGATATGTCTAATGTTATGCATTAAGGGAAGGGCCACTATCCAGACTAGTTTCGACCTTTATTGAGGTCTCTTCAGTGGGAGCCAGGCCCAAGTAGAGATACCAGGCAGAAGTATTAGCAGGTCATCTCTACCTATAGGAGTTGCCAAATGGTGTGCCACCCTTTTTTAATAAATTACTCTGGATTTAGAGAAAGATGTTAAAAGTTTATTTTTCACTTGGTTAGAGTATAATAAAATTAGTTTAATCCTTTTTTGAAGTGTGAGCAAACAAAGTTTGCACCTGAAAGTATCTTCAGGACTGGGGTAAGGTGGTACAACACCAGGGCAACTGAGTGCTAAGTTGCTCTGGTGTTGTACCACCTTACCCCAGTCCTGAAGATACTTTCAGGCACAAACTTTGTTTGCTCACACTTGGAAAAAGGATTAAACTAATTTTATTATACTCTAACCAAGTGAAAAATAAACTTTCAGCATTGAATGATGGTGCACCACACTGTTAACAAAGACACTGCTTCAGGCTAGAACCAATCCCTTTGTTATATTTCTGGTATTGACCCCATTTCTAATTTTGGAAAAATTTATTTGTTAACGCTGTGCCATCCAAAATGATCAGACTAGAGAAGCTTCGTCGTCAGGGGAGAAAACACTCAGAATGGCACAATATTCAATATTCATACAATCACTATTCCCAAATTTCACCAAAACTTATGTGTCTTAATTTTACTGCAGTCGTGGCTATCCCCAAAATTCTTGATTCGTACAGGTTCTACTTTATGAGTGGTGCATTGAGAACATAGATCAGGCAAGTTATTAGGTTGACAAGAAAGGATTTATTCATTTAAAAATACGGAACAACTACTGATAATTACTTAACTAAACTAATTCAATCATGCAGGTGTAACCTGGGCATTCTTAAACTTTCTCAGCATGAAGCAATATCTAATACTAAACACATTATGAATTCTTTCTAATTACTTGACATTTTTAGATAATCATTTACCAAATCTTGGTCTCAGGAACTATCTGACTATAACAAAACTATATATTCAATCACAACACTTTACAAGTCCTCATATTATTATTATACGACACCTCCAGGGAGTCCTAAGGCTCATCGAGTGAGGGCACCTATTCTACATCTCTGCATCATCATCTACACCAGCGCCGTCTACTGCCTACCACCACTAGTATTTTCACAGACAATCACAAACATCCATGCCCATGGTGGGATTTGAACCCACAGAATTTTGGCTGGAGAACGGATATGCTAACCACTCGGCCGACCAGGCAGGCTGGTTATAGAATGTTATAGCTCATATAACATTCTATAACCTATAACATTCTATATGTGGATCAGATGCTAATTACACTTCCTATTACACTTCGAAAGTGTCCAATAACTTATCAGTTCCTATCTTCGTTACAATCTAACATTCCTGTATAAACAAAGGATTTAAAAAGTTCTTACATTACCGGGGCATTAGGATCACTCTGGCTTTCTCTTTCGATCATCTGTTATATTCTTACAACTTGATGTTTCTTCCTCCGGTTTACTGCTTTCTAAAAGGACTGGCTAGCGAATACGTTCACGATTCACTTCCTTCGATGTAGGCGAAGCTGGTCTACGGGGATCAGTCTATGCTGATTATACCGCTGTGCCAAGGCCTATGCTCGCACTGGATCTCTGTCTGACCACATAGCTGCCTATGGACATTGTCCTTCTCGACCGCACTCGAACTTCCTTCTCCGGGAACAACAGGAACAAGATGAAAAATACCCCGAGTTGGCGTTGCCAAGCTCTATATATCACTGCTATGATATTCTCCCTACTATGTCTTTGTTTTTACCCGGCACCTAATTCTTCTGCACTCCGTGCCATTGCTCCTCCTTGCATGTCCACACGCACCTTTTAGACTTTGCGTATGTGACTGCCTCCGGACATGTTTTTAATCTGCTTATCTCTTCTGTAACTTTGATCTAAACTTTGGCATACTAACATTTTTTTACCTATTTTCACCCTCTGTTGTATTCACAAAGACACTTAATATTATAATACATAAGGAAATTTTTTTTTCTTTTACATCATGGATTTTATCGTTATTTTTCAATCGATTTCACCCTTACCAATATACAAGTATTTCTCCAAGAGTTTTGATACTTGTTAAATCTGAATGCAATGTAGTACAATAAATTTCTCCTTCATTCAAGATTTAACAGAGGTTTCCCCTTCTAAGGAAAAAATTTTCTCGGAAAATTCTTTTTCTTTTATGTCATTCCAGTACAATTTCTGGAGGAGACTTGACTACTTCATCTAGGTCTTAAATTGTATCTAGTTTGAACAAAACCATCTGTTCTATCACTAGTCACGCATCCTTCCTTCGTCACACCATCTAAGGGTTGCTGATCATTCTAATCCGGGCAGCATGAATTTTATATCTGTTATAACTTGAGATTTGTTCATCTAAGACCGGATGATCTTCTCTTTCTTAAATAGTACATCTCTTCTGCCTGTAGGCTGTATGCTTCACCCTGTCAGTCTTCTGCCAGAGATTGTCTTTTTTTGATGGTTCCCCCCTTTTCCCCACGCTCTTTCTAATGAGTCTCCTAGACAGACCAATCAATCTGACCTGCTCTTGTACAATCTCAGTCTGTCTGAGTGCACAGTTAATGTTTTGTCTCGGTTTGTCCTTTCTCTTATTTTAAAGTTTGCCAGAAATAATTTCTCCAAAATTTCATATGATCCTGCAGCACTCCTTCCCAGCTTCCCTCCTCTCTTATTGACAGAGTTTTGTTCTAGGAGGACTAGATTTCCTGGTTTCAGGCCCTCATACTTTCTCAGTCTATTGGTGTATGCCCTTGCTCGTTGAGAGCTATTGTTACTGGATTCAGCCACCATTTCATGTGCTACTCTATTTTCCATTATTACATTATTTAATATTGACTCATGAGCTTCTAAAATCGTTGGGAAATAAAGGTTCAAATCCATAAAGTATAACTGCGAGGGCTTCCTTAATTGCAGCGTGAAGAGCAGTTCTACAAGCAAATAGAGTGTAGGATAGATAAGCATCCCAGTTTGATATCTGACTGTTTGCCAGTTTGGAGAGGGTGTGCTTCAAAGTTTTATTCAACCTTTCACACATTTCGTTTTCCTGGGGATGATAGGAAGTGGTGAACAACTTTCTTATCTTCAGCAGCAATTTACATAGTTGTAGCATGGCCTTGGTCTGAGAGGAGAGTTTGGGGCATTCCATATCTGGAAATGATCAGCTTACATAGTTTGTCTTCCACGGTCTTTGCTGTTTGATCTTTCATTGCTGTGGCCTCTGGGAATCTAGAGGCTAGAGAATCTATTATCACCAATATATATTTGTTTCCCTTCGAGGTGGTGGGAAGTGGGCCTATAATGTCCATGGCCACGGCCTGAAAGGGACACGTGCGGGATTGGAAAAGGCTGGAGAGGGGGCCTTTCCTCTGATGCTCGACTTTTGTTGGCATAAATGGTAGGAGGACACATAAGACTCAACATCCTCTCTCATGCCCTTCCACACGTACCTATCGTTTACTCTTTTCCACGTTTTACTGAACCCTGATGACCTTCTAAATCCGAGTGATGAAACATGTGGAGCATTCAAGGGATCATGACTTTCGGAACCAGGATCTTATCTTTCCATCTCCCTGTGATGACGTCTTCTTTTGACAACAGAAGACCACCTTTGTCTACATGCAAAGTATTAAGAAATGAATGCTTCTCTGGGAGTTTCTCACCCTTCAATACCATTTAATACACCCCCCCCCCCCCCCACACACACACTGGGTCCAATCTCTGTGCCTCTACTATAAGGGATTTTTACCAGACTTGAAGATGGGGGGTTTTTATTTTTGTTCTCCTCTACCTCTTCGGTCTTGTGTATGGAATTGACAATCTCTTCTTCCGGAATGGCACTCTCCTCTAGTTCAGAGTCCAAGGACCTAGATAAATAGTCTGCCACTACATTGGTCTTTCCAACAATTCCAGGGATATACTTTACTTCAGTATCAAACTCCTGCATCTCTAGAGTCCAGCGAATAATTCTCTGGTTCTTGTCCTTCATGGATGATATGAACGACAGAGGCTTGATCTGACTGCAGGATGATCTGTTGCCCCAGCAACACACATCTGAACCATTTAAGGGCGTATACAATGGCCAGTGTCTCCTTTTCAATTACAGAGTAATTTTTTTTGCATGATGAGAGCTTCCTGCTAATGAAGGCAATGTGCCTAAAGTCTTCCCCCTTCCCTTTGTTCCCAGACTGAGGCAATGGTGTCATTGGAGGCATCAGCTGAGAGGTAAAACGTTTTTCCGAGTTTAGGGTAGGTGAGGACAGGTGACCTAGTCAAAGCTAGGTTTAGGGGTTGGTAGGCACACTATTGTTCCCCCCTCCCACATAAATTTCACTCCCTTTTTGGTCAGCTTCACAATGGACTCCATTAACTTCGAACACTCAGGAATGAATTTCCTGTAGAAGTTAATCATTCCTAAGTATCTCTGAACTTGCCTTACAGTTGTGGGGATTCTGGCTTTTAATATTGTGGTTACATTATCCTGAGTGGGGATTATCCCAGCCTCACTTACAATGTGTCCCATATATTCGACTTCCTTCAGGAAGAACTGACATTTGAGCACTTCAGAGAGAGTTGGGCTCCACTTAATCTGTCCAATACACCTAGCAGAATCTCCCTGTGTCTCTTTAAATCAGGTGAGTAGATCAACAGGTCATCCTGGAAGCATATGACTCTTTTCCACAACATGCCTGAAAGGATGGAGTTCATCAGGCACTGAAAGCTCATGGCTGAATTTCTGGCTCCTTGAGGAAGTCGACAAAGTTGATACTTTTGCCATCTTGTGGTGAAAGCAAAGTAGTTCCTGTCTTCCTTCCTAAGGGGGATTTGAAAATAGCCTGAGTTCAGGGCCAACTTTGTGAAGTATCTTGCTCCCTCCAGACCTATCAACAATTCCTCGATTTTGCACAAAGGAAAGTTAATGGGTCTGGTGACAGTGTTCACCTCTCGCAAATCCAACACAAACCTCAAGCTACTGTTAGGCTTCTCCACTAGAATGAATGGACTGTTCCATTGGGAGTTAGATTTTTCGATAATACCAGCCTTCTCATAGTCCTGTAACAACTTCTGTAGTTTATCCAGGTGCTTAAGGGGGGTTTGATATATTGCTTTACATACATGGGAAAGTCTGACATGATCTGGACAGCATGCTCAACTCTGTCAGTGAAAGATAAGGAGCCAGTCTCTTCTCTGAACATGCTAGGATAGCGCTGGAACATTAAAAGAAAAAACTCCTCGATCTTGGTCCTGTCTTGCTCTGACTTAGATAAACTGATGGCACTGTGCAACAATTTCCTTTTCCATTCATTTGAACCCTCTTCTGAATTTATCACTTCAATATCTAACGCTTCATTCAATTTCCTTTCATTCTCTACTCTAAATTTTGGTCAGTACTTCCTTCCACAAAGGGATATTGTTTCGTTAGCAAAGTCGCACATGAAATGATGTTTCTCCAAAAAGTCGAGACCCAATATGATCTGATCACTTGTATCTGCAACCTCAGGGAGGACCAGCAGTTCATGCGAGAGACTCACTGGGAAACATGGTATGGAAAGCCTCACATTCACCTTCATCATCGAGAGGAGCTCAACTCTAGCAATTCTTTAATTTTAACGGGCCTTTGCAATTCATTGATGCCAACAGGGGAAATATCATTGAATTTCTTGACCAGTGACATAGGAATTATGGACACATGAGCCCCAGTGTCGAGTAGGAAGTTACATGGGATCTCTTCAACCAACCCCTTTACAAGGGACAAGTGCAGCCATCCTCTTACCTCTTCTACCGCTACACTTTGCATTCTGAAGGTATCGTAGTTAGGTGAATTGGGTCTGCCGACTGACTCATCAGAGAGCGCAGCAAATGCCCCTTAGTTTCTACGCGAATCTAAACCTTCCTCATGTCCCTTGCACTGTTGGACACTTTGTACAGAGGAGTTTACTCCCACATAGTGATTAGTGGAACTAATTGGCACATGTCCTGTCTCATGCTCTATACTCGATGAAATGTTTAGATCCTCTTCCTTTTTGCACCCCTGATGATCTAATACCTCCGCTTTCTGTTCCATTGAGGTGTGACTACATTTGAGTAGTCTCAGATGCTTCCTCCAGAGTTGGAGCATTCGGAATTGTTCTGGCATCTTGAGTGGAGGGGAATCTGTGCACCAGAGACCCTTCCAGTAACAATCGTCTTAGAGAAGAAACACGAGCTATCTCTTCTAATACTCTTTCCCTCTCCCTAGGCAATTTATAACATGTATCCAAGTTTTTTGCTCGTTTCTTGTCAATTACCTCCCTTAATTCATTACATAACCCCAATCTAAATTACTGGAAAGTTATCTACTCAAGGAGAGATTTCTCCTCTGAGGACACTCTCATAGATCGAGTAATAGACAGCAATCTATTAAAGTAACTTGTCACACTCTCCTCATCACCCTGCACACACCTGTGAAGTTTCCACAAGGTTTGGGTGGGGCTCTTTACAAGGAGAACTCAGAAATCAGTTCTTCCTTAAATTTTGCATATTCCAGAGTTTCTTTCAAGATAGGAGAGGAGAATATAGGAAGTTCTTTGCCTTCCCTGTAAGCTTGCTATGGTAAGATGAGGAGCTGAAAATCACTCCACCTGCTCACCTTCCTTAACTCTTCGACGTAGCCAAAGAAAGCTAACATGTCGTCGGTCTCCTCCCCAGAAAATTGTTGGAAGACTTGCTGTGGATTAATGGTCCAAAAGAATTCATCATCATCCATTCCAGAACTTGATGGTTGAGTCATACCCGTATATTAGTTTACACTATAAATTTACCCTTTCTCACAAAATTTGTTTCCAAAATTCTAATACCTTCACTGGATGATCTTAGCTCAAAACCTACTCACTTTGATTCACCACACTCTTTGATTAAACAAGTAAATCAAATCCGGTCGGCTGCACCATTGTTATGTTGTTTTTGTTAATTTTAAATTTGTTATATTTACCTATATCGGATCTTACTAATCTTCAATTATTCTACTGGTGGTGCCAATGTAAAATTACATTAATTTCATATATACCATTACTTATCTACCTTACTTACTTATTTGTCACTCTTAATTCTCTCTTAAGTCTCATTAATTCCTCACTCGTACAAATCTCAGTATTTCTCTATCTGCTGGCCGGCTATGAATGCATTGAATGATGGTGCACCGCACTGTTAACAAAGACACTGCCTCAGGCTAGAGCCAATCCCTTTGTTATATTTCTGGTATTGACCCCGTTTCTAATTTTGGAAAAATTTATTTGTTAACGCTGCACCATCCAAAATGATTAGACTAGAGAAGCTTCGTCGTCTGGGAGAAAACACTCAGAATGGCACAATATTCAATATTCATACAATCACTATTCCCAAATTCCACCAAAACTTATGTGTCTCAATTTTACTGCAGTCGTGACTATCCCCAAAATTCTTGATTCGCACAGGTTCTACTTTATGAGTGGTGCATTGAGAACATAGATCAGGCAAGTTATTAGGTTGACAAGAAAGGATTTATTCGTTAAAAAATACGGTACAACTACTGATAATTACTTAACTAATTCAATCATGCAGATGTAACCTGGGCATTCTTAAACTTTCTCAACATGAAGCAATATCTAATACTAAACACATTATGAATTCCTTCTAATTACTTGACATTCTTAGGTAATCATTTACCAAATCTTGGTCACAGGAACTATCTGATTAAAACAAAACTATATATTCAATCACAACACTTTGTAAGTCCTCATAAACAGAGCTATAACATTCTATATGTGGATCAGATGCTAAAGTCCTATTACACTTTGAAAGTCCAATAACTTATCAGTTCCTATCTTCGTTACAATCTAACATTCCTGTATAAACAAAGGATTTAAAAAGTCCTTACATTACCGGGGCATTAGGATCACTTTGGCTTTCTCTTTCGATCATATGTTATATTCTTACAGCTCGATGTTTCTTCCTCTGGTTTACTGCTTTCTAAAAGGACTGGCTAGCGAATACGTTCACGATTCACTTCCTTCGATGTAGGTGAATGACAGCATCCCCGCAGACCAGCTTCATCTAAGCTGGTCTGCGGGGATCGGTCCACATGGTTTCTCATATTATCTCGGTCTATGCTGATTATACCGCTGTGCCGAGGCCTATGCTCGCACTGGATCTCTGTCTGACTGCATAGCTGTCTATGGACATCATCTTTCTCGACCACACTCGAACTTCCTTCCCCGGGAAAGACAGGAACAAGATGAAAAAAAAACACGAGTTGGCGTTGCCAAGCCCTATATATCACTGCTATGATATTCTCCCTACTATGTCTTTGTTTTTACCCGGCACCTAATTCTTCTGCACTCCGTGCCATCACTCCTCCTCGTGTGTTCACAGGAACCCCGCCCACCTTTTAGACTTTGCGTATGTGGTTGCCTCCGGACATGTTTTTAATCCGCTTAACTCTTCTGTAATTTATCTAAACTTTGGCATACTAACATTTTTTTACCTATTTTCAACCTCTGTTGTATTCACAGAGACACTTAATATTGTAATACACAAGGAAAATTTTTTTTTTTTACATCATGGATTTTATCGTTATTTTTCAATCAATTTCACCCTTACCAATATACAAGTATTTCTCCAATAGTTTTGATACTTGTTAAATCTGAATGAAATGCACTACAATAAATTTCTTCTTCATTCAAGATTTAACACTTGTTGGAGATCTAAATAGCAGAGTAGGAAATGATTGTCAGACATACAAAATTATTTTGGGAAAATTTGGAAAAAGAGCAAAGCTAATAATAATGGCAAATACCTGTTGGATTTCTGCTCAAGACATGGACTGGTTATTACTAACACAATGTTCCAACATAAAAATGTTCAGAAATTCACATGAAGAGAAGAGGCAAGGAATAAGAAAAGTCTCATTGACTATGTTATTTTGATAGTGATGTTTTCCCACTGGTGCAGGACACCAGAGTGTACAGAGGATTTGAAATTGGAAGTGATGACCATTTAGTCTTGAGCAGGATAAAATTGAATTTTATATTGAAAAGAATAACATGTAAGAAAGTTTTAAAGTGAATAAAAGCAGCTCTCAGATGTGAACTGTAGACTAAAATACACAAAGATTATTGAAGGAAAAAATGAAAGAGTTTGAGAACAGGAATCAAACCCTGCAGATTCAGTGGCAAGCCTTGAAAAAAGCCCTGATTGATTCAGCTAGAGAGGCATGTGGTGAAGTTGTCTGCAAGGATAGAAAAATTAGAACTCCATAGTGGACACAGGAAGTTAAAGAGGCAGTGAAGGAAAAGAAGAAAGCGTATCAAAAGTTCCTGGCAATAAAGTCAACTAGTGCTCTTAGAGAATGCAGAAATGGAGTAAAGAGTGTTGTAAAAGGATTTAGAAATGATAAATGTGACATGAAAACTGGAGAAAAAGATATCCTTTAAGTATGGAGTAATTACTTCGAAAAATTGCTTAATGAAACAAGCAGTGTTAGCACAGTGATAAAAAAACACTGACCAGGCATCCAGTCAGGAATACATATCCATACTTGAAGTAGAAAAAGCCATCAAAGGCTTGAAATGTGGAAAGGCAGCAGGAATAGATGATATTCAACCAGAAATTCTGAAGTATGGAGATATAAAACTCTGACAGTGGCTGCACTGCATAGTTCAAAAGGCCTGGACAGAGGGACAAATTCCCATTGATTGGAGTAGAGCTCTCATAGTACCCATATATATAAAAAGGGAAATAAAACTGAATGTGAAAATTACAGAGGTATTTCCCTACTGAGTGTTCCTGGTAAGATTTATGCAAGTATACTTGAGAAACGGTTAAGAAGAATTGTGGAAGAAAAGCTGGGAGAAGAACATGCTGGATTCAGGGCAAATAGAGGCTGTCAGGATCAGAACTTCACTTTGCCACAAATAGTTGAGAAATCATGGGAATATGACAAAGATCTGTATTTAAGTTTTGTTGAACTGGAAAAGGCATATGACAAGGTGCAAAGAGAGAAGCTATTCAATATGCTAGAGTTATATGATGTTAATGGGGCATTATATCAAGCAACACTTAGTGTTTATTTTAGTTGTGAGTCAGCAGTTAGAATTGAAGTAAGTACAGGATGATGGTTTGATGTTAAATCTGGTGTCAGACAAGGATGTACATTATCCCCTCTGTTATTTATTATCTATATGGATCACATTTTGAAGGAAAGTGGTATTAAACCTGATATCAAAATTGGAAATGTTGATGACAGCTCTTTGCTTTATGCGGACGATGTTATATTTCTAAATAAATCCGCTACAAGTCTGCAAGATTTCCTGACTAAATTGAATAACTGTTGTAATAGATATGGTATGAAGGTCAGCAACAACAAGACAAAGACAATGAAAATAGGCAGAAGCATTGAATATGTCAACTGCATTTTCAATGTTTCTTTCCGTCAACTGCATGTTTTACCTGTGGAAGAAGTAAAACATTTCAGCTACTTAGGCACGATTTTTAATGAAGATGGCAAATTAATACGGAAATAGAAAACAATCAACAAATCTGTCATGGTAGGAAGTCAATTGAAGAAATTTATATGGAATAAGAGAGAAATTAGTCGGAACACTAAATTAGCTGTATACAAGACAGTGTTTAAACCAGTTTTAACTTATGGATCTGAGAGCTGGATCAGAAGTAAAACACTTGACCAAAGACTGGAGATAGCAGATGTGAGAGTCCTTAGAAAGATCAGGGGCACGAACAGATGACATCAATGGCAATATCATTAAAAACGAGGATATTAGGAAAGAACTTGACCTTGTCATCCAGGAATACATTAGCAGAGCTAATCTCAGGTAGTATGGTTACTTAACAGAATGGGCAAGGAAAGATTAGCAGAACAAATGTTCTCTGCCAGGTTGGCAGGAAAACAACCCAGTGGAAGACCAAGATATAGGTGGATTGATACGGTACAATGTGCCTTAGACGATAGAAATATAAGATCTGATAATGTTGGAGTCTTGACAAGTAACAGACTGATGTGGAGGAAAATTGTAGATAGGAAGTTAATAATGATGTAAATTTTTCATATAGTACTATCATATCCTGTACACCCCTTGACGGTGCATAGCAGGAATTTGATGATGATGATGAACAATAATGGTGGGGGATGAATTTCCATCCCCCACCATTATTGTTTACAGATACACTAACCACTCTTCCAGCCAGTGCCAGCCTTGTTGGCCTAGTGGTTAGTGTATATGCTCTCCAGCCAAAAGGCTGTGGGTTCAAATCCTGCCATGGGCATGGATGTTTGTGATTGTCTGTGAAAATACTAGTGGTGGATGGCAAATGGTGTTGGTGTGGTTGCAGCTCATTGTAGTTGGATTGGGTGGTGTGGTCGGAGTTGTAGAGTAGATGCCCTCCCTCGATGAGTGTTTGGACTCCCTGGAGGTGTCATGTAATAATAATAATAATGATGATGATACTGAATATAATAATAAGAAAACAATAATGGTTGGGAAGATGACATTTCAAGCAAATTTCGACCAAGGACTTAACAGCAAATTGTAAATATGAAAACTGTTGTGGTTGAGCTGTGTGAACTTCTTGTTTGTACACATCTACTACAAGTCATTGATGTATGGGGGTAACATCTCCTTTTACAATTGTTGATATACATCATCATATTGTACTGAATTGAGTTGATTTTTGGTTATCAGTATTTCCCTTGTTTTTGTGAGCTATCGATGTTTTGATTCAGAGAACTGTATTTAGTGGTAGTACATTTGTAAAAAGTTTAGAATCTTTGTCCAAAGTTAATAGTGTGTTTATGACATGTCAACTCATTTTTCGATTATATATGCACGATATAACAGTGGTCTGAAAAGTTCTTGGCCTGACAATGAAAAAAACAAATTTATGATTTCAAAATTATTTTTATTTTTCGACACAATCTCCCTTAAGACTAATACATTTATTCCAGTGATGCCCCAGCACCATTATCCCGTCCCTGCAGTGGTTCTCAGTAAGATCTGCAAAATACCCCTCTACAGCTGCAATCAACTCTTGATTCAGAGAAAAACACTGACCAGTGAGGAAGAGTTTTAGTTTTGGGAAGATCTGCAAAATACCTCTCTACAGCTGTAATCAACTCTTGATTGCAACAATTCATAGTGCAGATCCCTGAATTTTCCCATTGCCAAAACACCTTTGTGAGCAGGTGCATTGTCCTGATGAAAGATGATTTTTTCTTCTGCAAACCAGGTCTTTTCTCACGAATATTTTCGTCTCATCTGGTTAAAAGATTGGAATAATATTCTTGTTATTGTTTTACCCTTTTCAAGATAATTTATAAACGAAGTGCCTTTAGCATCCCAAATTGCCATGACCTTTCCTGCTGATAGAACCAACTTTGTCTTCTTTGGCACTGAACGACCTGCTTCTGTCCACAGTTTTGAGTGCTGTTTGGATTCGGTGTGTAATGGTGAATCCAAGTATCATCCATAGTAATAAATCAATGCATAAAATCAGTTTTATTCTTCTTAAAATGCTCCTGGCACTGTTCAGAGATTTTCGTGTGAGTGCATTTTGATCTGCTGTGAGCAAGCATGGCACCAATCTTGCGCAAAGCCTTTTCATTTGCAATTCTTCATGTGAAATATATCCTACACATTCTTTTGAAATGCCTATAGTCTCAACAATTTCATGCACTTTGACTCGCCTGTCATCCAATACCATATAATGCACTTGATCAATGATTTCTGGTGTCGTTACACTTTTTGGACGTCCTTCACGTGGATTATCTTTAAGGCTGGTATGGCCATGTTTAAACTCGGCAGCCCATTTCTTAATTGCCAAAAATGAAGGGGAAGAGTGCCCATAAACTTTTAAGAACTTTGAATGAATTTCTTTTGGTGTTAAACCTTCTTTTACAAAGAATTTTATAACCACATGATACTCAATTTTATCCATTTCAAGGGACACTTCTGCTTCAGACAGCTGTATAAAACAAACTATTTGATAGAGTAACTTGCAATTTCATCTGGATGCTTATGACAGATGTACTGACTTAAAAAAAAAATCTTGATGATAGTGTTGCCATCTATGGTTGAGGCTGAGAACTTTTCAGACCTCCCTCATATATCATTTTGAACTACCTGATATTTCCACAACAAATAATCCATTTGAAACCATAATTGAAACAGTATTCTGCATTAGATAGATAATTTTAGCATTTACTCTTTTTTCTGTAAATGGGTAAATTGAAACATAATTTAGAATGGTATGGTAAAATGTGAATCTTTAGAGAAGTTTTGACAGATTGACAAACCACTCTGATAGGTGTTTATGCATTCTGCAAAATATGCCTAAAAGAAGACTCATAATTTGTTTAGAAAGACAGATGTTGACCAATACTTTGTTTTTAGAGGTATCAATACAACACCACACATACAGGGTGTTCGGGATAAATTTGACATATTTATAATTAATTATATTTTTCCGTAAGTTACATGTATTAACACACACTTCTCTTCATTTAAAAGTTTGGACCCTTCTTCATTCATATACAAGATGTCAGAAAGGATGGATAGCTGGAACCCACCTGAATCATGGAAGAGAATAACTTGTATCATGATGATTCGTGCCCGCCATCAAAATAAGGATATTACGACTGCTGCCCAATGCTCCCTGAATACAGTAAAAACAATCAGGCATGAACTAGAGACTTGCAATGGTGATTACGAGGATGTAGCAAGAAGAAAGATCCCTAGCAGACGATCTGATTGCGTTCGTACAGCAGAATTCCTCGCAAATCTGCAGGAACAGGTGTTGAAGAACCCTGGCATTGGAATTCGGGCTTTGTTCGTGGAGTTGCTAACTGTAGTCAAGCCCTGGATAACAAGGGTAGCCAATGGTAGGCCGTATGTATGGCAGCAGGATTTGGCCCCTTGCCACACCTCTGGGAAAAGTCAAAAATGGTTGTCTGAAAATTTCTACGACTTCACCAGTCCAAATGTTTGGCCTCCAAACTCCCCAGACCTTAACCCCATGGATTATTTTGTATGGGGCGCAGTTGAAAAAGACACCAATCGCACTTCCAGTAATACAAAAGCCCAGTTAATGGATAAAATTAAAACAGTTTTTGCGGCCCTTCCCAGGGAGACTGTAGCATCAGCTTGTTCGAGGTTCCGAAGCAGAATTGAAGCTGTGATCGATGCTAATGGTGGTTATTTTGAGTAAATCTTGTTGATAGTATTGTAATTAACTCTGCCTGTAATGTTTTTTTGTCAATTCATTAAATTTAATAGATACAAAGAAGATTTTCTTTTTCCTTACGAAACTGTCAAATTTATCCCGAACACCCTGTATTACTGACTTCATATCTGACATTTTTCATTAAGCTGTTTTTTTTGCTTGTGAGATTGATGTCATATTTAGCACTAACTTTGTCTATGAAATGTTATCAAATATTATATGTTATCAAAATTGTATATCTATCAGATATGTATCCACAGGCCAACTTGCATTTCACATGAGGCTAATCTCAATTTTCCTCCAGCAAAAATAGAATTTTCTCTGTGTTTTTTCCCCTCTTGGCTTTCCTTCCCATCCAAGAGTTTCAAGGAGAAAAAAAAGTTATCCCATTTGGCTAGCTCAGTCAATGAAGTTATTCCTATCACAGATGAGATTTGAAGCTAGTCTCTTTCCCAGGCAAATGACGCAGCAAAACCAACCAACCACAGAAATATCTTCGTATTCTTTTGTTGCCAATCATACATAAAATCTTGATATATTAATATACATTGATAAAAGCACTTAGAAAATATCAAAATTGAGGTTTAATTTTGATAAGTTACCCAGCAATATTGTCATTTACTCTAATAAACTATTGCTTTGTCACCAGTTACCAGCTTGTTAGAACAAACTGAATATAATGCTGTGTTTTACAGAGGGAAGAAGATATATATGAAGACATTCAGAAGCCAGAAGATAGTGAACTCAATAAAGAAGAATTAAAAGGTAGAATTTGTATATGTCTGTATGTGTATTATCAAGCTTATTAGTTTCCTGATAGGTGTCCTCAAATGGGGGTACAAGATGCTATGGATACTATGAAAGCATTACACGGTTGTTTTCATTTTTACTTTTTTTTCATGTTGCTGCCACCCATGAAAGGTTATTTGCAAACATATAGTACATTTTGTACTGTGGGTGGTCTAAGGATCCCCCCCCTTATTTTTTATCAGTTTTATATATATTTTTGTATTTTTAATTTATTTTGTATTGTAGTCCAGAAACCCTGCTCTAGAGACCAATAATGGAACTTTTTCAAGTCGCTTCATTCAAGTCACGCCTCCAATAAGTGGGATGGTGATTTAACACCAGTTACAGTTTCCCCCCAGATTAGGCTATCACTTGTCAGTATTCCACTATTGTCAATCTTATATTTCAGTCTTCTAGTGACTAAAGGACATTCTTCTACTGCACTTCTGGTTACATCAATCTACCTAGATATTGGTCATCCTCTGTGTCTTTTTCCTACCATCTTACCATCAAAACACTTGTTTTGCTAACCTTTCTCCAGGCTTCATCAAGCTTGTCATATTTTGTAAAAATTTTGTACAATAAACTTATTTAAGTTTACTATCTAAATTTTTTAGAATTCAGAATATAGAGATGCTGGCTGATTGCTTGTCATTAGTTTTTACAACTTAAAAACTTCATTTCATGGCTTCCAATTTATTGATATCTACATTGCCTTTATTGAATATATTGTTACCCTCTCCATTTTAAGTGTCACCATAAACAAACATCTGGATATTCCTCAAATCATTGCCAACATATTAATATACAAATTGAACAACAGCGGCCTGTTCAATTTGTATATTAATACAAGTTACTCCGCTGTCATCTACCTTCTTTTTTTTATTCTATTTGATATGGTATTCTACCATATACCACTCTAATGTCTGCCTGCTGGCTACCTTCTTATTCATGTTACCATTTTCATGTGTATTCCAGCTTGCTCCAACTTATGTAACAGAGTTTCATATGTTATCCTGTCAGAAGCCTTTGCAATGTCTAACAGTATCATGCCATAACCACTTCTCTTATCCAGCTCAACTGTCACTTTATTATTACAAGTGAGTAAATCTTAGGACAAAACCTCCCCTTTACTAACCCCATGCTTCACCCATCCATTCCTAAATTTTGTCCATAATCAATGTATCAAGTGGAAAAACTTTTGCCAACGACTGTTTTTCATCTAGAGTATTATTTAACAATAAGGTGAATCACCTTTTTTCTACTTGTATATGGGAAGTATATGATTTCTGCATTAATTTAATCTTGGTATTTTCTTGGGTCTGGTCCCCACTAATGAGCTAGACCTCAATAAAGAGTGAAACAGTTTGTTTAGTGACCCTTCTCCAAAATGTTTTGCATTATGGGATACTACTGCAATTGATGTAAAGTCAACAGCCTCTGCATACAAATAGACTAGTTAGGAAGTTACTTCACACTTATGCATATGCTTTGGTATGAGATTAACCCAAGAATATAAAAACTCGTCGAGTGTAATATATATTGTAACTAAGTTGAAAAACTTTCCATAACCCCTTATCCAAGTTTTCCAGTACCTTAAATCACAATTCCTCAAATACTAGTTGTAACCCATATAATTTGCTACTTCTCTATGGGATCTTCCCTTATGTAATTATCTCACCTCGTTTGGCTCCCTTGGGACCATGCCAGTGCTGAGACTTAATGTTAGGATCACTGCCATTCTTTTGCACTATCCCTCTTAACAGATAGGATGATTTCCCATCCAATTCCTTGGCTACACACATTGAGATTATTTAATATCTTAACTACCTCCTGCTATACTTGGCTAATATAGACAGGTGAGTCTACCAAATTTGCTCTCACATGGATCAAACAAAGCATAAAGGCTACAGAGCCGATGGTCATAATGGGCATTGTAATTAACCAAATAAGCCAGTCCAACTTGTCAAAATGAATCTAGATGTTAACCTTTTTAGGAGGTCTTCATTAGATAAGAAAGGTGATGAGAGCACAAAAATAAAATAATCAGCATCACAGCTGAAGAATATTTATTGGCACTTACAATTGTAGAACTCTTCAGAGTGAAACTTGGAAAGCTGAAAAAAAAAAAAGAAAAAAAGTGGGATGTGATTAGATTCTCAGAGATATGAAGAAGAGTGGAGAATCTGGTTAAACTGCAGAAGGGACATTTATTATATCACTTCAACTGTGATAATGCCATTGGTACTGTAGGTTCTCTGATAGATAAAAGAAAAATGATAGATAACATGATCTACACTAAAGAAATATCAAGTAGAATAGTAGAAATATCTATATCTTATATATATATATATCTTTTGTTTATACAAAAGATATCAAATTAAAATTTTACAAGTTTATGCTTGACCTTCAGATCACTGAGATGAAGCTGACAGTTTTATGACAAACTAGAAGAATCTTAAATTAAAGAATTTTATATAATTATCACAGGTGACTTAAATGCAAAAAAAAAAAAAAAATATATATATATATATATATATATATAATTTAAATTCAATGGAAATGTTTGGATTGGGAAAGAGGAGAAAGATTGCTAGAATTTACTGAGAACAGACTATTTATTATGAACTCATTCTCCAATAAAAAGAAGCATCATAAATGGACATGGAGAAGTCCTAATGGTCAGATTTTTAATAAAATCGATTTTGTGACAAGAAGTAGGAGACATATTGTAAATGATGTAACAGTCTTAAACAACTAATTCAGGAAATTATCACAGAATGGTAACAATAAAAATTATAATTAATAAAAAATGGGAAAGAAATAAACTAATTAAACAGGTTCACTTCAATAAACCTTAAAACTTGAAAAAGAGTAGGTATGAATTTTGTAATTTCATAAATGAAAATAATCAGAAACTAATAATATAATCAACATCTTCATAAAATAGCCGGAATTATTTCCATGCAAGAAAGTAAAATACTTTCAAAAGAAACTTCAGACTTATTAAGACAACAGATAGAATAAATAAGCAATGTTGCTGTTAAAAAGGAGGAAAAAATTTAACAAAATACTCAGAAATTGCAAAACACTCAGAAAAAGAATAATACGTATAATTCAGTCTTTACCAGAAAAAATAAAATAAAATAAAACATTTAAAATAATAAAAAAAAAATAGAGAAGACCATTGGCAGTGGCATGGGGGGGGGGATGTTACTCTTCATGGGTAAGGATGATAAAATGATCAAAGATAGACATAAAATAAGAAACAGAATTAAAGAATATTTACGAATTTTTTCATTGACAAAAAAAGAAATCAGAGGCAGTTAACATGAAGATTTTGTGAATTTGAATGTAACAAGAATTAAGAGGCAAAGGCATTCTTGAAAACAGTGAAGAAAGTGAGATTCAAGTGGGCTGAAATTTGGAGGGAAAATAGTGGCTGATTACCTATCAGAGCTCTTGACACTTTTTTTTAAACAAAGAAAAATCTCAAATGCATGGAACAATACATTCGTGATAAGTATTTACAAAAAAGTGTGAAAGAAATATATCACTAATTGCATTCCTCTTAGTTTATTATCAGCATTATACAAAGCATTCACAAAAGTAATGAAACAGAATAATGCATCAACTCTAGTGTATATAATCAAAGGAGCAGGCATTGGTTGGTTGTATTCATACTCTTAAACAGATTATAGAAAAAATAAACAGATGTAATAAACTTCTTCTGTTTGCATGAACTTGAAAAAAAAAAATTACTCCATTAAGATATCAGCCATCCTAGAATCACTGTTAAAAATAAAGTATAGAAGAAACATAAAAACCTTGAAGTATATATATGCTAACACTACTGTTATTAAGCTGCTTAAGAAAAGTGAAAAATTTTACTGATAAATAGGGGAATAACACAGGGAGATATTTTATCCCCCAACACTCTTTATGGGAATTATTTAACTAACATCCTTTAAGATGAAGGATGTTAGTGAAGCTGGATTGTAGAAGGAAGTAAAAGAGTTCATTGTTTTGGCAGGCAGAAATGATTTGAAAGGTGAGAAATATGCAGTGAGAGAGGATATGAAAGAGTTGTTGGAAGAAGCGAAAATGAAGAGAAGGAAATCTGATGGTAAGACTTATACGTTTAGTATTCATAGCTGTATTTTTTAAGGAGATTACAACCTAGACTAATATATTAACTAAAAATAGCCTGAGTTTGGGGTGAACTGAAATAGGACTAAGATATCGGAAGGAAATATGGCTTGAGTAAGGTTCTAAGGTATCTTTGAGTGGGACATTGGTGAATAAGGAGGAGACATCAAAACTGACTATTATGTCAGTGTGTTGGAGTGTTAGATTTTCTATTTCAGTTCACCATGAACTCAGGCTGTTTTGTTTGATAAGGAAAATTCTTCAAACAGATAGAGAGAACTGCCATGGGTTCTCCACTCCTGGCCAACTTCTTATGGAGTCCTTTGAAGAAAAAGCTTTAACTCTGCCACACAAAAACCCACTGTCTGGCTGTGATATGTGGATGATGTATTCTCTGATTGGCCGCATGGCCTGGATTACACTCCACAATTTCTTAACACACCTAAACTATCAATACCCTAGGATCGTTTATCTTGAAAAAGGAAAACAAGTCTCCCATTCCTAGATACTCTGATTACATGCCAGCTGAAGGATCCCTGACATTCTCCATTTGCAAAAAACCTACACATACAGGTAGATACATTCACCAGCAGTCACACCCCCTCCCAACAATGTGGGATTATAAAAACCCAATATAACAGGCAAAATTAATCTGCTCGGACAGCAGAGCCCTAACTACTGAGCTTGACCATATTCTTAACACTTTCTTAGCCAATGGCTACAGCCCTCAAAAAATAATAAAACCATGTAACAGCACCCCCCCCCCCTCAAAGTAGAGATTTAATCAAAATTTATCACCATTCCATATATCCAGGGCACATCTGAAAAATTAACAAAAATCCTAAGAAAATATGACCTTATAACCAGTTACAGATCATATAAGAAACTTGCAACTCTTATCCGCGTGGAAAAGCACCAGCCACATCCCTTAGACCAGTGTTTCTCAAAGTGTGGTACACATACCCCCGGGGGTATGCGAAAGGTCATTAGGGGGGGTATGTGGCAATTTTCGGCTATGCATAATTAAAGGAGTCGCTATATTTTTCAACAAACAGTGCAATTAGAGACAAACGGGATAAAACAGCTAACTAATGAATCGCATCCCCTGTACAGAAACAGCTATATAGACCAAGCAAAACCATATGTTGCCAGTGGAACATATGGTTTTGATTGACATCACCCCCATCGTTAACGTGTTAAAACTAAGAAATATATAGTGAATGTGTTTCAGATATTATGGAATTCGGTTGAAGTGAATTAGCATTTCAACTCAACTGTTGAAATGCTAATTTGTCTTTGGTTTGCGCAATCTTTTGTTAATACCGCACCAATCACACGCAGTTCTTCACTACTCTACATATCTCGAGTCTTGTAAATTACTGCTAATTTTTGCTTGAAATAACGGGAAAGAAGATGACACTATTTGGGTAGATGACTTTGACGATGCACACAAAGAAACTATTCTCGATGCCAAAAATAGTGATAACAAATAGGAGTTTCTTGGTAAGTCGCACCATTTGCAAATTTTTTCTGAAAACTTTAGTTTCCGAAAATTCCTGCACATATCTCGCAACACGATTTTTTAGCTTTAATTTTGGGAAAAAAGTTAAGAGTTATGTTCGAGTAAATCCAGTATTTTTTTTTAGCTTTCAAATTCTTACGTGTGGGTCATTGATTAAAGATTGGATTTATGAAACCCCCCAAAAGAGCAATATAGCAAATACAAGTAGCTGTAAGCAACAAAAAAACATTGATATTGCATCTGGATCAAATGAAATTGATAAGAGTGTGCCGTCTGACATCTCTGGAGAACCAAAATTTAAAAATAAATCGTATTTTTTTGTTAACATGAACACATAAATTCAAATAAAATAGATATTTAATTTTAATATTTTAAATTAATTTATTGATTTTAATTGCTTTTTATTTAAGTAATTTATTTATTTTTAATTGCTTTTTATTTAAGTAATTTATTTATTTTTAATTAATTAATTTATTTATTTTTAATTAATTAATTTATTTATTTTTAATTAATTAATTTATTTATTTTTAATTAATTAATGAATTTATTTTTTAATTAATTAGGGGGTACTTGGTAATAATGAAAATTTAAGAAGGGGTACGCAGATATCTGACGTTTGAGAAACACTGCCTTAGACCTACCAGGTTCTTTGCAGTTGCAAACTGTCCTACTACAGTCAAACAGGCAGGACAGCCAATATCAGGATATCTGAACACAAGGATTACATCTGTTCCACCAATACAGCCACTCAGGACTTGCTGCCCATGCTTTGGATACCCACTACAGGATATGCTGGAAGAAGGTGACCCTTTTACAGTGCAGCAAGTAATAAGCATGAAAGACAATTAATCAAATCTGCCTCAGCTTTAAAAAATTTTCCAAACCTCAACAAATTTGGGTGCATGAGACTGCCCCAAATCTGGGAAGTATACATTTTAAGAATGTCAGCCCATGGCCAAGACAACCCAATTTAGCCCACTAGGGGCACTGTTTAGGACTCTAGGACCAATTTCTTTTGCCTTTATTCAGCATCGTTTGCTCACTGTTAGTGCCTGCATGCACATTATATGTGCACACAGGCACTAACGTGTACAAAAATGATTATGCAATGCTGAATGTGATTTCACAATTTTAAGATTAGAATGGGTTGATAATGACATTACACAAGGATAATTGTGGATCAAAGGGAATGTTGAAATGCATATAGATGAATGCCAGAAATAAGAGTGTGGAGTTTGTCATTGGTCAGCTTCACTTGGCCAAAAATTATAGGCATTAGTGAGACCTGGTTGAAAGAAAATGATATAGTTTCAGGGATAAAATTTAAAGGGTATTGTATTTTCAGGGAGGATAGAGGGAATAAGTCAGGAGGTAGGATTGATAATTGAAGAACTACAACAAACAAAATGAGAAGTTAAAGAGAATTTTAGGTCTGGGGGAGGTGGTTCATTTGAGGCTTTCTGGTGTGAGATAGAGGCCAATAGGGAAAAAATATATTGTTGGTTGCTACTATAGACTGGGAGAGGGGGGGGGGGGAATCTACCAGAAGATGTTGATGCCATTCATTGGCAGATTAGCACAATGGGTGCAGGCCAAGCAATTATCATGGGAGACTTCAATAAGGGTGTAGATGGGAAGGAAGAAAGGGCACATGACAAGATGGAAATGTAATATATAGAGATGCTAAGGGATGATTACCTGAAACAGCATGCACTGAAGGGGTCCTGGGGTTTAAGCGTTTGATCCCATAATAGCATTAGAAGATCTGTCCACAACTAAGGTAGCAACTTTACCTCTGATTGGGGAAAGTGACTATCAGTCTTCTTCTGGGAAGTTGCTCAGCATATGGAATTTTCAGTCAAGAAAGAGTTTACATTGCTAAGCTGCTGATTATGACAAACTTAGGTGGCAACTTGTGGTAGTGCTATGGCATTAGAAGCTACATGGAATGAATGCTATTAGTGCATGGGAAGTGGTAGTGATTGTTTGAGTGAAGCAGTATCAGACTGCATATGCACTGTCAGGAGGAGAAAATGAGTAGGGATTAAGTGGATAAGTAGCAATATAAAACAGGAGCTGCAAAAAAAAAAAAAAAGTGAAAGTATTATGGTATAGAAGACTAAATCATTTGAGATTTTGAGAGAAAATTAGCTAAGCATGCCAAAATAAATCCAAAAGAGTTTTTTTTGCTATGTAGCAAGCAAGAGAAATAATGATTGTGGAAGGATAACTTTACTCAGTGCTGATGATAGGAAAGTGGGACAGAAGCAGAAGAAATAGTTGAGTTAATAAGTGATCACTTTGTATGGATATACAATCTAGCTGGTGACTTTGCATTTACTGATGTGAGAATTGTGGTAATGAACTGGAGGTGCTCAACATATTGTAAAATCCATGAATACAGCAGTGGAACTGGACAGTATGTCAGCTTGTGTGTTATGAGAATATGCAAGAAGACTGGCAGTTCCTCTGACAAAGTTTTTTGATTTATGTCTCAGCTCTGGAAAGGGAATGAAAAAAGAGTAAGATAGTTCCATTACCTAAGGTCGCTCCAAAACAGAAATAGCAAATTACAAACCATTTCATATTTCTGGAGTGGTAGTTAAAGTATTGGAAAAGTTGGTTAAAGGTAAAATTCAGGAATGGGTGTATAAAAATATAATAATCTATAGAGGGAAGCATGGCATTGTAAAAGGTAGGTCCTGGCTTAATAATTTATTAACATTTTATAATAAGGTGACAGTGGAATTGGATAAAGGAAATGGTACCTTGATACTGCTGGACTTTTCAAAGGCATTTAACAGAATACTGTATGGAACATAAGTTGGGAATAGATATGAGGCTGATGGGCTGATGGTGTATAGTGGAGTGGAATCAAGTCAAATGAGGGTGACTGGTGGAGTTTCCCAAGGCTCTGTATACTAGGGCCACTACTCTTTAATTTATTTATTAATGACATAGTGGAAGATTTCAGAGGGATATTCAGTTGTTTGCTGACAATACGAAACTGGAGAGGGCATTAGTCAATAAAGATGATGTAGATATTCTGCAGGATGATTTAAAGAAATTGGCAGTGTGAGCAAAAGACAGTGATTGTCAGTTGAATGTTGCAAGGTGTACTTAATGCACTTTGGGATGAAAATATTGATAGTATTAGATTACAGGAAATTGATGAGGCTGTGAATCTGGAGATGATGGTGGATAGATATTTGATATTCAGGTGATATATTACAAAAGTTGACAAAATAGCTCATAGGATTATTTGGATGTTAATGAACACATTGATAAGTAAAGATAGGGAATTTATTATCTCTCTTTATAAGGTTATAATTTGGCCATATTAACTCTGTACATATATATTTAGTCACCACATTTTCTTGGGGATCAGCAAGTGGTGGAGAGGATTCAGAGATGAGTGACCAAGCTGCTGAGGTATGCTCTGTATGAGGATAGATTGAAGGTGTTTTGGTTGCAGAGTTTAGATAACAGGCGGAACAGAGGGGATAAGATAGGAACTTATAAGTTATTAAAGAAATTCTATAGGATTGACACAAAAGAAATATTTCAAAACATTAGAAGTAGGCAGAGAACAAAAGGTTGTACCTGGAAGTTGTCTACGAGTGCAGGTAGTAAGAGTGTGCAGACTAGGTTCTTTACTTGGAGAGTGGTGAATGACTGGAATGGATTGCCAGTGGTAGTTGTGAGTGCCCAACGGTGAATAAGTTTAAGGAGAGGTAGATAGATATTATGAATAATGGGTGGTGGTCTCCCGTGATGACTCTTTTGACTCCATGGAGATACTTGTATAAGCAATCATAATCTTCTAAGGCAGATGCAGAAGTTTTTTGTGAATTGGAAGAGTCAAGGAAAAAGTAAATTAATATATTTATCTGATACAGTAAATCATGAAAATCATAGATGATATGGGAAAATGAAAGATATCTTCAAGGGCATTATTCCAATCAGCTTAAAGAGGAAAGGTTTCTGCCATCATGTTTCCTGTAATTACATATCTCAGTGAAACCTGAAGTTTAACTAAAGATATGGTTCACAAATTGAAAGTTGGCAAAAGAAGATGCTTAATGTGACACTTAGAATCAGGATACCCTCCCATTTGATAAGATCAGGAACAGGTGTACAGGACATTAAATATATCATACATTCAACATGTGAATACATTGCAGGATATAAGACCACAAGACTACCTAGATTATTAACAGAATGGAGACTTGTGGATGACAGTTGGCAGAGGGGAAGACAACAAAGAGATGGCAGATTGAAAATAGAATTACTGGAATGCAGTGGACGAAAAAAAAAAAAGCTAAAAAAGAATGGAATGGAGAAAATTTGAGTCCTTTGTCTAGCAGTAGACTGATCCAGAGTAAAAAGGAAGAGGAAACACTTCCAGTTCATCTATCTCTATTCTCATATCAATCCTTGTGATATCACTCACTGCATTATCTCCACCTAGATGATACATATACACAATGTGCCCATTAAGTAATGAGATTGATTTTTTACAGCACAGCACTTTGATGAATAAAAGGAACAAACATGTTTATAATTTTGACCACTAGAGTGTGTTGTAATTGCAGATGCAACCTTTGAGTCTGGTGACTCAATTTTTGTGTGGCAACCGTTGAAGTAAGTTTGTGTGAGTGGAGCATATCAGAACTTGCATTATGGAGCAAAGAGCTATGATAAAATTTTACTAGATAAACTGCTACAGAAGTGTACCAAGACTTTAAAAAAAAAAAGTTTATGCCAATGATTGTCTGAGCCATGTATAGATGTTCCGCTGGTTTTCAATGTGTAAAGAGGGGAGGGAGTCCCTGAAGGATGAACAGAAGCTTCTGCATGGACAAATGAAAGTGGGATAAAAGCTAAGGAAATTGTTGCCCATGATAGGCCAATAACCACTAAGCTACTCACTGTACAGCTTAGTGTCGGTAAGGAAACGGCCAGATTAATGTTAGAAAGAGAGATTTGCTCAAGAGGAAGATTTGTTTGAGGTTTATGGCATACAGGCAGCGCACTGTGCTCCTCCTGCGAAGCAGTTTCTAACATTGAAGCAATCAATGTGATCGACTCCCCCCAATTCGCCAGATTTGGTATCCATAGACTTTTTCCTCTTCCCAAAGATGAAGTGTGCCTTGAAATGGGAGCCCTTTTCCGACATTAAGAACGTGCAATGTGGTGTGAACCAGAGCCAAAGGAGGTTCCCATTCAGCACTTCCACTGTGCCTTTGAACATCTGTATGACAAATGTAAAAATTGTGAGCAGTTGGAGAGAGAGAGAGATTATTTTGAATCTGTGTAATTGTCAATTCCAAATATAGTTCTTTGTTTTGATATAATAATTGTTGTCTTATTACTTATCTGGCACCCTGTGTGCAGTCTATTTTTAAAAAAAAGAGAGAAAAAAAGTTGGTCATTAATTATCAACCTGTTGCTTTCACCTTACTGCCAAATTCATTAACTGTCACATTCCTTGACCATGAATATAATTACATTGGATGGCTTTGGATACATTGGAGATCTGCTAGATAATCAGTAACTATCAGTACAGATTGTATCACAGGACAGATTGTGCCCATGGCATATCAAATTGCAGGTGAGATCTCCTTGCCTGCATCTTAATATGCTATGGGGTGTTGAGTTGAATTTGTTTTGAATTACGGATGAAGCAACTAAGGCTATGAGTCTTGTGTATTATATCTGTTAATGCATGTTTTCTGGTTATTTTGCCTGTTTTGCAGGATGGGGGGGAGGGGAGTTCTCAGGAGGGAAGATCCTGCCATCTCTATATGAGATCAGCTAACTTACCTTTGGATGAAAAGCCCTTATAATGGTTCTTTGCATCAGTATGTCATGAAAAGTAACTAGATTGTCAACAAGGTTTAAAGAAATCTGTACTATTATACTTAACATTTCTAAGGTGTTTGATAATATCTGGTCTAGAGAGAGAGAGAGACAGATTCTCAGTAAATTGCAATCTTTTTTCCCTTTTCCACTCTGTAATTGGGTAGGCAGTTTTCTCTGTGGTTGTTCACTACATGTAATAATGGTGAAGTGTCTCTGTGAATTCACAAAGGCTTCAGGGCTTTGTTCTATCGCCTTTCTTGTACATATAAATGACATTCTCTCACTGACCTCAAACCCTATCCATAGTTTTGTTGAACATAATATGCTCAATTTCTTTTATTCATTCGCAATATCTTGCAGTGTTCAAGCATCCGAAACTTCAAGATCTAATCTTGAATGACCTTGAGTGAACTTAAACACTGATCTCCATACCATTTTTTTTTATGACATTCTAGTCACCTTCAGTACTATCAAAGCATAGTTCTGTCTGTTTTCTTGAAAGAAATATTTAAAAAAATTTTTAGTTTATCTTACCTTGCATTAGGTAACACCCAGCTTTATGTCTGATGACAGCAGTCAGAAAAGTCAGATTTACTTCTGACTTTTCTAATCATAAAACTAAAGCTAACATCCCCATCACCCCTCCCCCTGATTTGTGCTAGCCCACAAAAACATGAGTAGCAACCACCCAACATCCATTTACAGTTCAACTTCTTATCCAGTGAACCTATTCATTCCACATACCTTTGTTCTGTAATGTAACAGCCTTTGCTTCATGAAGCAGAGCCAGTGTTTTATGTCATCCAGCTGTTCTAAAAAGAACATCAGTCATCAGTGGATTTCTCTCTAAACATATGACCACATATGTTTAGATGGCACTACTTTGTTTTATGCTTTTAAACCACTTGTGTGTGTGCAGGAGATAACATTTTTGCTAACAAGAAATTTTTATCTATTATATAAAATTTTCATATTATAGTCAGTACAGTGTTAGCAATATTATAAAGACTGTGACATGAAAATTTCAATTCCTAAAAGTAAATTATAATTGTCCTTATTGGAAAATTTCCATTTAGAAACAAAATAATTTGGTAATTGTGTTCTTGAACAGGTGCCACATTTAAGGATGCATCATGACATTCAGTAACAAAATTATCCTCATCATCAACATAATCATCATCAATTTCCAGATATGTACCCCCAAGGGGGTGTTCAGGTTGCTATGACAGCACTACGTAATTAAGTTTACATTATTATTAATCTCCTATCAACAATTTTCTTCCAAATTAGTCTATTCCTTGTAAGAACTCCAATATTGTCATATCTAACATTTCATTTTTCTAATGCAGTTCTGACTGAATCAATCCATCTAGACCTTGGTCTTCCTCTGGATCTTTTCCTGCCATCTTGACATCAAACACTTGTTTTGCTAACCTTTCTTCACTCATTCTATTTAAGTGGCCATATCACCTTAGATCAGCTCTGCTACACACTCTTGAATACTAAAAGTGCCAAGTTCCTTTCTAATATCTTCATTTTAATATGATTCTGCCATTGATGCCATCGGTTCATTCCCCTAACTTTTCTCAGAACTCTCATATCTGCGGTCTCTAGTCTTTGATCAAATGCCTTATTTCTAACCCAACTCTCATGTGCATAACTTAAAACTGGTTTGAATACTGCTAGTTTGGTGTTTTGGCTAATTTCTCTCTTATTCCATATAAATTTATTCAGCTGGCTACATAACGTACCAGCTTTGCTTATTCTGTTGTCTATTTCCAGATTTAACCTGCCATCTTCACTAAAAACTGTGCCTAAATAGCTGAAATATTTTACTTGTTCTATAGGATTTTCATTCACAATGCAACTGAAGTTTTCTATGTTCTTGCGTATTTTCATAGTTTTTTGTCTTTTTATTGCTGATTTCCATGCCAAATTTGTTACAGTTGTTATTCAATTTAGTTAAACAATCCTGGAGACTTGCACTAGATGTGCTTAGGAGTACAACATCTCCAATTCCAATATCAGGTTCTTTCATTTATGCATCCTTGTCTTACCCTTGATTTTAAATCAAACCATCTTCTTGTATTTCCTTCAATTCTAACTGCTGACTAATAGCTTAAATATAGACTATATATTGCTCTGTATAATGTTCCATTCACCCATACAATTGTAGTGTTTTTGAACTGTTTTTTTTTAAAAGCTTTTCTCGGGGCACCTTGTCATATGCCTTTTCTAGATCTACAAAACTTAAGTACAGATCCTTGTCATATTCCCATGATTTCTCAACTATTTGTCTTAAAGTGAAATTCTCATCTTGACAACCTCTATTTGGGCTAGACCCAGCTTATTCTTCTCCAAGAATAAGCTGGGTCTTTCTCTTCCACAATCTTTCTCAACCTGGAACACTTAGTAGAGAAATTCCTTTGTAATTCTGACATTCAACTTTATTCTCTTTTTTATAGATCGATACTATGAGAGCTGCACTCTAATCATTAGGAATTCGACCTTCTGTCCAAGCATTCTGAGTTATGCAGTGTAGCCACTGTAAAACTTTTATACCTCCATACTTAAGCATTTCTCATCGAATATCATCTACTCCAGCTGCTGTTTAACATTTCAAGTTTTTGGCAGCTTTTCTACCTCAAGTATTGATATGTATTCCTTTTGCATTCCTCTTGAAAATTTTGTAATATGGTTCTGTCACTGCCTTGTTCTTTTAACAGTCTTTCAAAGTAATTACTCCAGACATCTAGGATATCCTTATCTTCAGTTTTCATATCACTTTTATCATCTTTGATTCCTTTTATATTTAAATATTCCTCTCCAGAATATTTTGCCACCTTGATATTTATTTTCTATATTCTTACCAAAATCTACCCATGACTTTTGTTTAGCTACTTTTACATGTAGCTTAGCTCTCATACATTTTTCTCTTTATTCTTATAGGGCATCTGCTGACTATTTTCTAGGAACGAACTTTTGGTTTGCTTTCTTCTTTTCAAGGACTGCTTCTTTAATTTCTTTTATCCACCATGGTGTTCTTATTTTTCTATCCCTGCAGACAACTTCACCACATGCCTCCTTAGCTGAATAAATTAATGTCTTCTTCTGAGTTTGCCAATGAGACTCCAAGGTTTGGTTCTTGTTTTCAAACTGTTGAAATTTTTTTCAATATTGTTTGCATAGTTGAATCTACAATTTTTCTGTAAAAGCTGCTCAACTTTAATTCTTTTTAAAACTTTCTTACATATTGTTCTTTTCAATGTGATATCGATTTTTATTCTGCTTAGTACTAAGTAATGGTCATTACTTAGTACGAAGTAATGGTCACTTCCTATTTTGAATCCTCTGTACACGCTTGTATCCTGAACCAGCCTTATGACATCACTATCAACAATGACATAATCAATGAGGCTTTTCTTATTTCTTGTGTCTTCTCTCTATATGAACTTGTGCACATCTTTATGTTGAAACATGATGTTAGTAATGACTAGTCTGTGTCCTGAATAGAAGTCCAGTAAATACTTACCAGCTAAAGTTTTATGTTCCTGCCTAGTTTCATAGTTTTGGTCTTTTTATTGCTGATTTTAATGCCAAATTTATTACAGCTCTTACTCAATTCAGTTAAAGAATCCTGTCAACTTGCACTAGGTGTGTTTAGGAGTACAACATCATTTGCATAAAGCAAAGAGCTAAGTTGGACATCTCCAATTCTAATATATATTATTAGAATCTAATATATAAAAGGGCAAAGCTAATAGCGTTGCCCTTTTCTCCAAATTTTTCCAAAATGTTCCTATATGCCTGGTGAGATTCATTTCCTACTCTGCTGTTCAGGTCTCCAACAAGGACCACTTTTTAAATTTTCTTTATGTCAATTGCCTGTTCTAATGACTCAAAAAATTCCTCTACTTCTTCTTTAGAAGAACCTTCTGTGCAACCATAGGCACAAATAAGTTTCATTGTCTATGTCCCCATTTTGAAGTTTGCCCACATAACTTTACTTGAAAACTGCCTTCCAATCAAGAAGTTTATCTTCATGTTTGGTATTGAATGCTATTGCCATACCTTCCTTTCCTTAATTATTATTGCCTGAAAATAGCATCCTATACTTATTTAGTAATATCTCATCTGTTTTTTTTTTCTTTGTTTCTGTAATGCCAATTATGTCCACATGGTACTTTTCCAATGCTTCTGCAAGTTCGCTTTTCTTTCCATTAATACTCCTTATATTGATAGTATCTTTAGTTTTGATGTTTGGTTTATTCTTCTTCTTCTAGATGTTGAATTGGAGTTTGTTCCAGTAGCTGACTTTTCACTGTTAGAAATGGTTTCCTTACGAAAACAGCAGGGGCAATGCCCCAGCCAGCATGAAATCTCATCATGTTGTACCATCATATGCATTTGTGGCTTAAGCCAATCGAGTACAATTTGGTTGGCTGAGTCCCAAATTGCCAACACATCTTCGTTCGTTCGGTACCCAGTAAATACCTACTAACCGGGCTCACCACATGACGGTGAGGATTGGATGTTAGGTTAGTAGCCCCAGTTGGTTCTCTGCATTCCTGAAAAACGATGTAGAGGTCTCCTAGTTATTTGGCTTTGACCCTCAAGCAACCCCTAACAAAATTATAAAGAAAGAGAAAAAAAAATTTGAATAGATTTGAGAACAATAATAAGAACTTCAAAAGTTCTTATTACTGTGTTAAGAAAACACAAAATTGTTACCTTGCAATGTAACACTTACATTAATATTTGAATGAGAAATATGGACTTGTTTCTAGGGCAATAAAGTAAAACTACAGAAACTTCATAATGGGATCTTGACATTTCTCTCTCTATAAAAGCAAGTATTAGGATTCCATCATGTAAATTTTCTGCAATTTTTATTTTTATTAAGCTCTAAAAATAAGTTTCTTATTTCACATTAATTCCTTGCAATGTAACCCCCCCCCCCCCCAACATTTTTTTGATATTTGCTTTCTTTTACATTTTTGGATTTAATGATGGCAAATCAGAGTAATTACGCTTTTGAAAACTACGTTATTGTCTGTGGTTGGATTATGCCAGGAAAAGAACTGGAAAGAGAAAGATAGGACTGCAAGCTAATTTCCAGTGGAGATTTAAATGAGACCCTCTACCAAAACAAACACTTGTGGTGAAGAGAAGAAACTCTTTACCACCAGAAGCTTATAGGATACACTAAAAAGTGTTGAACCTTCAACAAAAAAATCGACATACAAAAGAGCAGTGGAGCTTGGAATCACTTGGTCAACAGTAAAGAAACATGAAACTTGAAAATTGCATCCACATATTGTTTGCTGTTTATTCAAGAATTATTTGATAGGAATTACTTCAGACAAAGGTCAGATGTCCCAGGTGAAATTGTGTTGAACTTTTAACAAAATTTCAAAGCATGCATGTCATGTTTAGCAACGATTATGCCATATATGAAGCTATCAACTACATGTGCCAAATTATTTGTATTTCTCCATTTCATATATTTAACATTTCCATTTATTTAGCCTTATGGGTACCAAACGAGTGATGATTATGGGTGACTTTAATCTTCCAAACATTGATTAGGTAAAAAAGAAATCTCATAATAAAAAAGAAGAGGAATTTATTGAGATGCTGCACCACTACTTTCTCAAGCAGCATGTGAAAGAAAGAACTCGTGGTCAAAGAGTGTCGGATGTGCTCTTAGCATCAGAAGGGGGGGTCTTTGTCAAGAATATGGCTATTTTACAACCGATTGATGACAGTGATCATACTGTACTTTCTTGAGAGGTATCTAATTGTATTGATGCTCTGATTAAAACAGGTTACATGCTGAACTACAAAGCTGGAAATTATGATCAACTTAGGAGAATACTATCTTGGGTCCCATGGTATCAGTTATTGAACGTGAAAAATGTCAGTAGTGCATGTGAATCTGTGAAGAAGTGCTTAAATGAGATGGTATCTGAATGCATCTCCTAGTGTTTGAAGAATAAATAGGTTGGGAGTGAAATGGATGCAACCTTATTAAGCAAGAGATCCACAAGAAGAAGATGATGATGTGGAAAGAATATTGTGAGGGTGAGAGGAGTTACGAAATATATAAAGCGCAGGCCAGAAAAGTCATGAGTACAGGTAACCCTCGTATAACGTGGATATTAGTTTCCACAGAAATGACATGTTATATAAATCGCGTTATGTGAAACTTAGATCACATAGAAAAAGTAGGGTTATGTTCCGAAATCGTTTTTTTTTTTTTAATTATATAAACAACAAAGACATATCCAACAACAAAAAAATTTTATTTATTTAATTCATGTAAGTTAAGAAAACATATAAACTATGAAACAAAATACATAGCATATATATTATGAAATAATATATATGCTATGTATGTATATATGCTTTTAAAAATACAGATTGTATGTAAACTTCATTGCCCATAATGCATAAATGCTTTAGGCAAAATAAAATAAAGTGCATAATTTAATTGCCATCGCTGTCTTCAAAACAAATATTTCATAGATGTTCTTCATTTACAAGTGGCCTGACGTCATCATAACTTGAATCTCTTGGACATCCTTGGTATAATTCTCATTGCATACTTCGGCTGGTTTAGTTATCAAGAAGTTAGTAATAAAACTTTGCTTACCACTATGCTGCAATTTTTTATTAAGTTCATAATATGTAGCTAAACAAATATCCAATTGTCTTGTGAATTTTCTGGAGCACTCCATTGAGGGACCATCATCCATAAATAACTTCCTAACTTTCTTGCCAAGTCCAATCCTTCTGCTAATTTCTTTAAACTGAATTCTTTAATGGATTCATCACAATCAGAATCTTCGACAGAACTTTCCCTGCCATTTGGTTCGACGTCATGTATTAATCGTACCAGTTCCTCCTAATTTAAATCTATTTCCCCATCAATTAATTCACTAATTTCGTTTTCAACCATATCGCAAAAACTCTCTAAGTGGCCATTACTATAAAAATAAAATTTTTACATAAAAAAGCATTACATAATGTATGTAACTCACCAGAAAATAAAGTGCTCAGCTTGAGATTAAGAAATGGTAGAAAATGAAGACAACTTTCAACAATAAATACTTTATACGGTAAACAATTAACGTACATGCATGCTAATCAGTGGCATATTTAGGTATAGGCCCCGGCCTAGAGCGGCAAATTTTGAGTGGCGGCAGAAATTTCCCAGCTCTCATTTTTGTAATTATGACATGTTCCTTATATGCTACATTTACTCACAAGTGGAGAAATATTTTTCTTTTCCTCATTGTAAGTTTAGTCTGCAAGCATGTTGGCATGTAATCAGATTCTGCATAACTATACAGACCGATATATATATTTATATTACGAATTTACGATATAAATAGGTAATGCATGTAAATCAACATGTTCATTAAATATGGCGGGGGGGGCACTTTCTGCGGGCCTACTGGCAGGAAATACCTAAATACGCCACTGGTGCTAATGGGTATTTCCCCTAATATAAATTTGCTACTTATAACTGCATGCGCGATACGAGCAAACGCAAATTTAACGAAGATAAAATTTGATTTTTAAGTCACCCGGTGAAAAATATATGAAAAGATAAAGGGTAACTACAATTTGTAGACAGTGTTTTTATTCAAACTGCGTTGTATAAGTACCGCATTATACGGGTTACCTGTATTATGCGAAATGCTAAATTGGACTATGAAAAGAAATTGGCCGTTCAAGCTAAAGGCAATCCAAAAGAATTTTATCATTATTTCACTAGCAAAAGAAAGAATGAATGTTAAAGAATAACTTTATTGAATGCAAATAATACTTGAGTGCCAGAAGCTAATGAGATTGTTCACTTAATGAGTGCTCACTTTGCTAAGATATATCAACCAGGTGTATGTAGCATGGTGCACAGTGCTACTGCTACATTGGATGAGGAGTTAGATATGCATGAAAATGAGGTTGAAGAGCTGTTACATAACCTCGATAAGAATTTGTTTAAATGGACAGATGGAATATCAGCCTGTTTGCTAAAGGAATGTTCAGCCAAATTGGCTAGGCCTTTCACTTGTTTGTATTACTTGTCTTAGCTCAGGAATGATACCACAGGAATAGGAGGAATATATGATAGTTCCATTGTACAAGGGTGGTGCAAAAACTGATGTGTCTAACTACGCCAATCAGTATATCTGGTGTTGGTAGTGACGATTTTAGAGAAGCTGGTAAGAACTTGCATACAGAAATGGGTGGACCACAAGCTATACTCTGCAAGGAGCAGCATGTGTTTACTAAAGGAAGGTCATATATTAGCAATTTGCTCATATTTAATAACAATGTTACAGCTGAGTTGGATAAAGGGAATGGATACACAATGATAATGTTGGATTTTTCTAAGGCAGTGTTTCTCAATGTGGGGCAATTAGAAAATGATGTTGCATTCGTCACCTCATCACTGATATACTCAAAACACTCACCATTGTCGACGAGGGGGGACATCAAAATCTTTGAGGCGTTGAGGTGGGGCATGAACCAAAAAACGTTAGGAAATATTGTTCTAAGGCATTTGATGGTATATCATATGAAAGGCTGTTGCATAAACTGGAGAATATGGGATTGGAATATAAACTCTTGACTTGAATCAGGGGATGGTTGACAGACAGATATCAAAAAGTTGTATGCAGTGGGTGTGAATCTGCCAGATTTAAGGTGACCAGTGGTGTATCTCAGGGTTCAGATCTTGGGCCATTATTGTTCAATCTATGCATCAGTTCAATCTATATATAAATGATGTCATTAATGATATAAGGATAAGGAAGACATTTTGCCTCTTTATAATGCTTTAATAAGACCACACCTGGATTATTGTGCACAGATATTTAGTCTCTTGGGTTCTAAGGGGATAAAGAAGCTGTGGAAAGATTATAAAGAAGAGTTGCAAAGATTATTATGAGGGCAGATTGTGAGTATGTGGATTGAAGACTGGCTAACAGGAGAAAGAGGAGTGATATGATAGAGGTCTATAAACTTTTGAATAGGTGTTATAGGATATCGTCTGATGAAATTTTTCTTTATGTGGAAGGTGGGGGAGAGTCACGGGGGGGGGGGGGGGGAGCATCCATGGAAGTTAAGTTTGTTCAGTCAAGAAAGGGATAAGAGGAGGAAGCTAGGTTTTTCTCCCAGAGAGCAGTGATTGAGTGGGATAGTTTGCCTTTAGGGGTAGTGACTGCATCTAGTGTGAATGAATTTAAGAAAAGGTATGACAGCTAGTTTGGGTGATTTATAGCCTCCCTCAATGAGTCCTTGACTTCCTGGAGGTCTCAGATAATAATAATAATATAGGGGTAATGGGACTTTGTAGAAAACCTATGGAATAGAATTCAGGGGAAAATAATTGGAAAATATATCCGATTACCTAGAAAATCTCTCTCTTTCTCACACACACACCCTCACTCATTCACTCAAACCAAAACAAAGATGATCAACTTTGAAGCCACAACAGACATGGTTGGCTGAGTAAATAGCTAACCTGCTCTCCAACTGACAGGCTGTGGGTTCGAATCCTGCTGCAGAAATGAATGTATGCGATTTTCTTTAGGTGGGAGATGAATATCATTGCCCAGTGTTGGACTGCTGCCTTGCTTATTGGAGGCCTGAAAGGGCTGGGAAAAGTTCCATGTTTAGCAGGGTTTCCAAACTATGTAAAAATTAATAAAAAATTACAATATATATATATATATATATATATATATATATATATATATATATATATATATATATATAAAATTGATCAAAATGAAAAAAAAAAATGCAGATCCAACCCACGTTAAAAATGTACTATAGGTTTACTAATAACTTTTTTTGTGGGTGGGAACGACATAAAACACATTGGCTATTCATGAAAGACACACTAATTTTAAACTAGTGTCAACTTTTTTTAAACTGATATTTTCCCCCCTATCATTAAGAAATAATTTATTTTCATCATCATCATCATCATCATCATCAAATTCCTGCCATGTACCCTCAAGGGGTGTACAGGATATGATAGTACTACATGAAAAAACTTACATCATTACTAACTTCCTATCTACAGTTTTCCTCCAAATCAGTCTGCTACTTGTCAAGACCCCAACATTATCAGATCTTATTTCTATCGTCTAAGGCACTTTGTACCGTATCAATCCACCTATATCTTGGTCTTCCTCTGGGTCGTTTTGCTGCCAACCTGGCAGAGAACACTTGTTTTGCTAATCTTTCTTTGCTCATTCTGTTTAAGTGACCATACCACCTGAGATTAGCTCTGCTAATGCATTCCTGGATGCTGACAATGTCAAGTTCTTTCCTAATATCCTCATTTTTAATATGATATTGCCATTGATGTGACCATCTGTTCATGCCTATAATCTTATTCAGGACTCTCATATCTGCGGTCTTTAGTCTTTGTTCAGGTGTTTTACTTCTGACCCAGCTCTCAGATCCATAAGTTAAAACTGGTTTAAACACTGTCTTGTATACAGCTAATTTAGTGTTCTGACTAATTTCTCTCTTATTCCATATGAATTTATTCAATTGACTTCCCACCATACTAGCTTTGCTGATTCTGTTGTCTATTTCTATATTTAATTTACCATCTTCACTAAAAATCGTGCCTAAGTAGCTGAAATGTTTTACTTGTTCCACAGGTTCTCCATTCACAACACAGTTGACATTTTCAATGATTCTGCCTATTTTCATTGTCTTTTGTCTTTTTATTGCTGACCTTCATACCATATCCATTACAACAGTTATTCAATTTAGTCAGAGCTTGCAGACTTGTAGCGGATTTATTTAGAAGTATAACATCATCCGCATAAAGCAAAGAGCTGACATTAACATCTCCAATTTTGATATCATGTTTAATACCACTTTCCTTCATAATGTGACAGAGGGGATAATGTACATCCTTGTCTCACACCAGATTTAACATTAAACCATCTTCCTGTACTTCCTTCAATTCTAAGTGCTGACTTACAACTCAAATAAAGACTACGTATTGCTTGATATAATGCCCCATTGACACCATATAACTGTAGCATATTGAATAGCTTCTCTCTTGGCACCTTGTCATATGCCTTTTCCAGATCGACAAAACTTAAATACAGATCTTTGTTATATTCCCATGCTTTTTCGACTATTTGTCGTAAAGTGAAGATCTTATCCTGACAGCCTCTATTTGGCCTGAATCCATCTGGTTCTTCACCAATCTTTTCTTCCACAATTCTTCTCAACCGTTTCTCAAGTATACTTGCATAGATCTTCCCAGGAACACTCAGTAGGGAAATACCTCTGTCTTCTTCCTAACGTGGAATTTAGGCCATGTGGCCTGTTCCGGTTTCATGCCATCTCTTTCATGGTGTTCTGATTCTTCTTTTTCCACTTATTTTGTATCTGTATAATATTTTTGGTAGTCTGCTGTTGTCCATTCGATTTAAATGTTCTAGTCATTTTTGTTTATACTGTCTTATGTAGTAATTAATTGGTTTTATTTTCAGGGATTTGTTTTGTGGTCCCACTTGGTATATCCAGCTGTTTTTCTGAGGAACTTCATTTCTGCTGTTTGAATTCGTTTTTCATCTTTCCTTTTCATGGTCTATGTTTCGCTTCCATATAGTAGAGTTGGTTTTGACAAGACATTATATAGTCTGATTCTAGTGTGTTTTTGTACCAGGGATGGCTTAAATATATTATTTATTATGCCATTTACTTTGACAAAGTTTGATATTTTAGTGTCTGTCTTTTTCTTCTTTGTATGATAGATCACATCCCAAGTATCTGAAAGTGTTTACTTGTTCTAGTATTTTATTATCTATCACTAATTTACTTCTTATTGGGTTTTCTCCTTTGAATGCCATTATTTTTGTTTTTTCTTTGGATACTATCATATTATATTGCTTTGAGATATCATTTAATGATTTTAATGATCTTTGTAAGTCATCTTCTGATGTAGCTAATACTATTTGATCATCTGCAAATAGTAGTGTATCTATCTTCATTTGCGGGGTCAAATGGGTTATGCTGTTTCCAGATTGTTAATATTTCATTTATATATATATATTGAAAAGCAGAGGTGAGAGGGTACATCCTTGTCGTACTCCTCTTGATATATCTTTCCATTCTGAGGTGTGTTCTAATTTAACTGCTATTTTATTTCCTGTATATATTTCTTGAATAGATTGTAAAAGTTGGTTTGGTATGTTTAAATCGGTTAATATTTTAAACAATTTTTGTCTACTAATTTTGTCAAAGGCTTTTTCATAATCAATAAAGGCCGCGTGTGTTTCTTTTTGAAATTCTCTTTTCTATTAATAATTTTAAAGTAAAAATTAGATCTATGCAGGATCGGACTTTTCGGAAACCATTTTGTTCTTCTAGTAATTTGTTTTCTACAATGCTGCTTAGTTTCTCTTTTAATGTTCCTGCATATATTTTATATCCTGTATTCAGCAGGATAATTCCCCTATAATTATTGCAATTGTCTTTATTTCCTTTTTTATAGATTGGGATAACCAGTGCTTTTTTCCAAGAGTTAAGGGTTTTTCTGGACATCCAAACCATATTAAAAAATTTCATAAGTCTTTCATTAAATTTTTCACCTGCATTTTTGTATAGTTCTATATTTATATTGTCTTCTCCTGGCATTTTCCTATTTTTCATCTTCTTTATTATATTTTTCAGTTCTAACATTGTGATATTTTCTATTAGGTCATTCTTTGTCTTATAAAATTTTAATTCATTGTTCTCATCTGTCCAGAGATTTTGGAAATAGGTCACCCATTTTTCTAAATCTATTGTTTGTATTTTTATCTTTTCTTTTATTTCTTTATTCATGTATTTTATTACTTTATAGGTTTTGTGGCTTAAATAAATCCTTTTCTAGTTCTGTTATGAAATTGTTCCATCTTTCTCTATGTTTTTTCCTTACTTCTCATTTTGCAATTGCACTATTTCTTTTATATTCTATTTCTGCTTCTATTGTTTTGGAATTTAGCCATTTCTGGTAACTGTCCTTTTTGGTTTTTATTATATTTTCTATTTCTTTGTTCCAGTCTCGTAGTCCTCTTTTTCTAATCCATTTGTGCTTTATTCCTAAGGTTTCTGTTGCTGCTTTTGTGAGAATTTGTTTTGAATTTTCCCATTCATCTTCTATGTCACTTGATTCATGTGTGGTTTCTGTTTTTAAGTTTGTGCATTTGTGATATTGTAGTCTAACTTGAGGATCCTGTAATGAAGAAATTTTGTAGCTTGGCTGGTAAGAATTTTCAATTTTATGTGTTTTCAGCCACTTTAGTTTAAAACGAATTTTTGCTGATACCATATAATGATCAGAGTTTAATTCAAAGCCTCGATATGCTCTTACGTCTAAAATTAACTCCGCTAGTTTAAAATTTGTGATAACGTAGTCAATTACTGATTTGTATCCTTTGGCTGACCAAGTATATTTATGTATTTCCTTGTGTTTAAACATTGAATTCATTATTCTCATATTACTATAAATGACAAAATCGAGCAATCTGTGACCATTTTGATTACATGTATCTTTGCCAAATTTACCTAGGTTTGTTTTGTATTTTTTGTTTCCTATTCTGGCATTTAAATCTCCTGCTAGCTGTAAATAGTCGGTTTTGTTTGTTTTATCTATGGCATTCTGTAATTCTTTATAAAATATATTACTGTCTTCTTCTTTTCCCTCTTCTGGTGCATATGCACCAATTATTGTTATGTGGCCTCTTAATGTCTTGAGTCTAATTTCTATTAATCTTTCATTCAAATAGTTGTAATATACAATATTGTTCTTTAGGGATTTATGTACCATAATCATTAAACCTGCTTTTGCTCTTTCTTCTTTTTTTACCCCACTGTGGATTTGGATATAGTTGTTTGTTGCTTTTGTACCTTTTTGTTTTTTCTTTGTTTCTGTTACTATACATATCTTTATGTTAGCTTGGTTTAGTTGTTTATTAAGTTCTTCTTCTTTGTGTGCAATGCTTCTCACATTCCATGTTGCAATCTTCATTATGTGTTCCTTTTTCCAATTTCGTTTACCGTTTTCCTGGGTTGTGGTCTTTTCCCTGACAGTTCGTCCGGCTTTTCTTTGCATGAAACTTGAAAGTATTTTGAATTTCCCCAGGGCAGGTTACTAACCTGTCACTGGGGAAGTCCAGTGGTAGGGCTGCTACCTAACACTTCTGGACAGGCAGATCTAACAGCATTTACTCTGTTAGGGTGTTAAGGTTATACGGCCCATACTCGGTCGCCAGTGCCTCGTTTGTACTTTTAGAACAGGATGGACCACGGGATGGTGAGGTTGACATTTGAGTGGGAGAGGCTATGTATTGCGCTTCACCACCCCTTCCACCCCAAATACCTCTGTAATTCTCACATTCAGTTTTATTTCCCTTTTTATATATGGGTACTATGAGAGCTCTACTCCAGTCATCGGGAATTCGTCCCTCTGTCCAGGCTTTCTGAACTATGCAGTGCAGCCACTGTAAGACTCTTATACCACCATACTTCAGCATTTCTGGTCAAATATCATCTACTCCTGCTGCCTTTCCACATTTCAGGCCTTTGATGGCTTTTTCTATTTCAAGTATGGATATGTATTCCTGACTGCATGCCTGATTGGTGTTTTTTACCACTGTGCTGTCATCACTGCTTGTTTCATTTAGCAGTTTTTCAAAGTAATTACTCCATACCTCAAGGATATCTTTTTCTCCCATTTTCATGTCACCTTTATCATCTCTAACTCCTTTTACAGCACTCTTTCCTCCATTCCTAAGCTTCTTCAACAACCTCCAGAATATTTTGCCACCTTCTTGAACAGAATATTTATTTTCTATATTCTTGCCAAAGTCCTGCCATGACTTTTGTTTAGCTCGTTTTACACAGTGTTTAGCATTCTTGAATTTGTTTCTGTATTCTCTAAGAGCACAAGCTGACTTTTGATATGCTTATATGCTTTTTTTTCTTTTCCTTCACTGCCTTCTTCACTGCTTTTCTTTAACTTCCTGTGTCCACCATGGAGTTCTGATTTTTCTATCTTTGCAGACAACCTCACCCATGCCTCTCTGGCTGAATCAATCAGTGTTTTCTTCTAGGCTTACCCCTGAATCTCCAAGGTTTGTTTGCTGTTCTCAAATTCTTTCATTTTTTTTTCAATAATATTTGTGTATTTTAGTCTACAGTTCACATCTGAGAGCTGCTCAACTTTTATTCATTTTAAATTTTCTTACATGTTCTTCTTTTCAATATGAAATTCAATTTTATCCTGCTCAAGACTAAATAGTGATCACTTCCAATTTCAAATCCTATGTACACTATGATGTCCTGCACGAGTGGGAAAACATCACTATCAACAATAACATAATCAATGAGACTTTTCTTATTCCTTGCCTCTTCTCTCCATGTGAATTTGTGCACATTTTTATGTTGGAACATGGTGTTAGTAATAACCATTCCATGTCCTGAGCAGAAATCCAACAGATATTTGCCATTATTATTAGCTTTGCTCATTTCTCCAAATTTTCCCAAAATATTTTTGTATGTCTGACAATCCTTTCCTACTCTGCTATTTAGATCCCCAACAAGGATCAACTCTTCCTTTTTCATTGTGTCAGTTGCTTTTTCTAAAGCCTCAAAAAATCCCCCCACTTCTACCTTAGTAGAACTTTCTGTGGAACCATAGGCACAAAGAAGTCTCATTGTCCAGTTCCCCATTCTCATATTTGCCCACATTACTCTACTTGAGACTGCCTGCCATTCAAGAAGATTAGCTTCGTATTTTGTGTTGAATACTATGGCTACTCCTTCTTTTCCTTGATTGTCATTGCCTGAATATAACATTTTGTATTTATTGCTCAGAAAGGTCTCACCAGTTTTTGTCTTTTTTGTTTCAGTCACCCCTATTATGTCGATCTGGTACATATCTAATTCCTCAGCTAGCTCCATTTCTTTGCCATTCAGGCTTCTTATGTTGATAGTACCGATCTTTAACTCTGGTGATGTTGAGTTGGTGTGTGTTTTCAGATTTGTTCGCTGTTCGCCCTGGTTCCCTGGCAAAAACAACAGGGCCTTGTTTAACTAGGCGATGCCCCAGCCGGCATGGAATTTTGTCATGTTGTACCATCATTTTTTTATTTTGGTTTAACCAATAAGAATGCAATTTGGTCGATTCTTACAATTTGTAGGAATACAAATAGGCCACTCAGTCTCATTAATTAAAAATTCCATAGAGTTTCACGCAAAAATAAAAGACATTCAACTGTTGGAAACTGACGTGCTAATTACTTCAACATTGTCTCCCTCTTCACTAATATTCCCCATAAGGAATAGTAGACTTGTTAACTCAAAAATTTCCATCTAATATTGTTGAGTTATTCAAATTTGTTATTACGTCCGGTTACTTCACTTGGAAAGAAATTTTCAAGCAAGAGGATGGAACAGCAATGGGGTCTCCCTTATCACCAAACTTAGCAAAGCTGTTTCTAGAATACCTCAAAGAAAAAATTTTCATGTTTAAATCCAAACCAAACATTTGGCCATGATATGCCGATGACGTCTTTGCTGTCTGGGGTCATTCCAAACAAGAACTACACCTGTTTCTAGATAAATAAACCTTCTTCATCCTCGCATCATGCTAGATAAAGAATCTTCACAGGGTATCTCCTTTCTGGATTTACACATCCAAAGATATGAAGATGGTTCCATCTCCACTTCTATCACAAGCCGACATTTTCAGCTTGCTATATTCACAATTATTCTGCTCATCACCCATCTCAAAAATTTGGCATCATTAAATTATTAGTAACCTGAGCACACAGATTCTGCTCCCCTGAAGAATCTCTAAACCAAGAATTGGAAATAATAAAAAATACAGCCATACTAAATGGATACAATCTTAAAACAACTCAAAAAAAACATCAGTTATTTCCTCACACATCAACCTAGACAAGAACAAGCCCATATGATTCCTATACCTTATGTAAAAGGCATCTCCGATCATCTTTCAAAAATTATGAAGAAATACAAACTTGTTACTACCTACAAACCAGTCAACCAGATCTATAACTTGTTATCTTCTCCTAAAGACAAACTCTCACCTCTGATGCTACCTGGCATGTATGACGTTCCATGCTCCTGTAAATTGTCTTACTATGGGCAGACAGGTAGATCTGTTCATAAACGCATTTAGAAACATCAAGACCATATCCGTCTTATCAAACCACAGAAATCTGGCCTCGCACAACATGGAGTTGAAAACCCAAACCATAGGATCCATTGGGAAAAAGACTAAACTTCTACATAGATCTTTATATAAACATGAACGTTTATATAAAAAAAAGTGCTAAAGCCCTACTTCACAGACCAAATCTAAACCGTAATGACGTTCTTGCTATTCCTAAAGTATGGGAAATTGTCATACAAAATTGTGTAAAATAATTTACACCTCCTTGTGGTGACCCTGGGTAAATTCCCAGTAGGCTAACGTGACTGGTAAAACATATTAGGGCCAATCACCCAATATGTGGATATTAAATGATTACGAAAAGAAACGGGATGATATCAGCTACTTCCACACAGACTTGTGCTCCAACTGCTGATACAGTTACTATGCATACCAAGGATTAAAGCCTTCCAGGAAGTTCTTGGTTGAATAAAGGTACAAGAAAGTGTGATCAAATTAAATTATGGAAATCTAATCTCATCTTCTCAACATATAACATACGGACATTCAAGAAAACTGGAAAATTTTTTGAGCTACTTAGAGGAGCAGAAAAATTCAACATAGACATTATATGTGTACAAGAACATAGATGGAGAACTGACAAGACAATCAAGAAGTGAACGAAACATCATCAGCTGACAAAAAATGGAGATTTATTTATAACTCAGCAAACAATGTTGGTACTGGACAGGTTAGAATAATGCTTAAGAAGGAAGAACTAGCAGAAAAAGTGTCTGAAAGAATTCTCCTCTTTACCAACCCAAAACTGACAATAATATCCACATATGCTCCTACAGAATGTGCTCCACTAGAAGACAAAGACATCTATTATAAAGATCTTTCTGAAATTGTCATGAACATCTCATTCCCAAATAGACCACGTACTAATCAATGGAGAGTGGATCAAATCAATCAAGAACTGTTGAGCATATAACACGATTGAACTAAACCAGTGATGGCGAACCTTTTTACCTAGGTGTGTCAAACATCTTTTTTTTTTAAATATTGACGTTGTTGATGTGCCACTTGCATACATACATTATATTAACTACATAATCATAGATGGTGACTTATACATACATATTAGGCTATTTATTTAATAGGATATTGATATAAAATCTATGAATTCATATTATACAATTAATTTAATAAAGTGAAATTACAAACTTACATTACATTTAATGACTTTTCTATTGCTGAGTAACTGGTAGAAAGTTGCTTTATAGAAGGGTTATAGTGTGTACATTTTAATGCTACACAGGCAGCACTCAAATCATTGCACAATCTATTTGTCCCTTTCGATTTGATATTATTTAAGGTAGAAAATAGAGTTTCACAAGAGTATGTAGAAGAGAAAATTGTTAGAAGAGCTTTAGCAAAGATTTCAAGAGCATGAAAGTTTTTGGGAAGGCTATTCCGCACGCTTAGAATTTCACAATCTGAATTTTTACACACGGTATCATGCAGACATTCTCGCTCAAGTTCTTCTAATTCATTTCTAAGAGCAATAAACTTTCTTTTCCAGATAGGATTACACTGGAAGTTGGCTAGTTGCATTTCTAGATCTTTTAAATCCAACCACTCAAAGTCATCTAATTTAAGATCCATGAATTCTGTTTCATCAGGATACTTTATGAATTGGATTGTTTGTTCCAACATTCGAAATTGCTCAAATCTAGAAGAAAACTGCTCAGGTACTGACTAGAACTTCGATAAATTGGTTGATATGTTGTTCACGATTTTTGGGGCTGGTTTCATTAAAAAAAGAAATACTTAAAATTGTTACTTTCTAAATCACGTTGAAATATTTTGAGTTTATTCTATTCTCAAAGCTCTTTCGTGCCAAACATAACATCAACAGGTTTTCCAAAACCTTGCAATTGTATATTAAGTTCATTCAGGTGCAATGAAAAATCTGTGAAAAACATCAGCTTACTGAGCCAAGCAGATTCGTTCAACTGAGAAAATTCGTGCTCCATGCCCGACTCAACCATCGAATATTATTGTACATTAATAGACCATTGTACACTGATTCAACTTCACTTAAAAGTGAATTAAATTCTCTATTAATATAATTAACGGCTATTTTAGCCTGTTTTTGTTTAGGAGTGTCCTTTATATTTAATACATTGGCTAACATAACTCAAAAAGGGGTATATATATATTTTAGGGCATTATGGGCGAGTATAGAAGGCAATTATGGCAGAATAAAAAATGTGGAAAAATTTTGTACATACCTTGTTTTTGGTTTAAAGATGCCTTCTAAATCCAAGCTCTTGCTGAACGGTTGTATATAAACAGGGGGGAGAAAGAACATGGGGATGTGCTTGAGACACGGGAAATAAGTTTGGAAATCCGGGTTACTATCAATAATATATATATTATTTTGTTGTGGGGAGAGGGGGGGAAAAACGAAGGGGAAGGTATCCTTATGTGGATACTGGGGCAAGGATTTACGGGGTGTGGACCGTTTCGGTCATCGTCTGACCATCGTTGGAACTTTGTGGGAATGACTGTAGGGCTATGTCAAGGCTGCAAATTGCATCTGCCAAATTTGAGCATTTGTTGTCGCTAAATGGCCGGAGGCATGGCTTAATTTGTAAATTTTGGAACGTCCAACATTCGGAAATTAGGTAGGGGCAGTGGACATTGATAGAATTTCCATTGCATTTTATGGCAATAGTTTCGGATATTCTAAGCATTGTTTCGTTTTCTTGGTTGTCAATGATTATGGCTTTGTCAATTTGGGGGTTGTGTTTTAGTTCAAGGGCGTGAGCTGCAATTTCTGTCTTCCCCGTATTCTGTGTTTTGTTTTTCTTTTTGATGTTGCGATGTTTTTTTGTGTTCAGATATTCTGGAATGGGAATATTGCAATCCCTGAAGTGCTCTTGTAGCCTAGTCCATAACGACCTAATTGTAGAGCCCGTGTAAGGTGACGTCACAGTCTTTTTGACAAGGAAATTTGTAGACTACGTTGTGGTGTTCGAATATTTCTTTGTGAGTGAGAGATTTAGTAGGTTTTAGGAGGTTAATAGTGTTTAAGAGGAGTAGCATGGGAATTTCCCAGAAACTATACTTAATTAAATTCTCGTTTGTTTAAAGTCCTGGTAGCAATAAAATTAATTACCTTTCTCACAATTCTCATCACATCATCCAAATCCTTTAAGCTGATTTTGCACACAGTGTCTCCTGATGTATAATACAATGGAAACAAACCAGGGGAGGACCAACATATTCTGTAAATTGTTTGATAAAACCGACATTATTGCCAACCATATTAGGCGTGCCATCAGTTGTAATCGAAAATATTTTCGATAAATCTATCAGTTTCTCATGGTACACTTTAACAACACAGTCGCATGTCTTTACCTGTCGTGTTTGAGGTAAATTTTCTAACTTTATCAATTCCTCATGCATAGAATTACTGTGACCATACCTTGCAATAACAGCCAATCGAGCTGATGACATAATATCTGTAGTTTCGTTGAGACAAATGGAAAAACAATGGCATGAGTTCAAGTCTTGTTGTATTTGATTTTCTATACTAGCATTCATTGATATAACTCTGTCTTTAATAGTATTTCTACTTAATGGTAACTCTTTCATGCATTTTACAGTAGCTTCCTTATTATGAAAGTCCTCAAATAAAAATGGTGCACACTTTATGAAAGCTTCTTTAATATAATCACCATCACTAAGTCGTTTCCCATGTTCAACAATAGTATGTGAAATACTGTAACTTGCGGCTACTAAATTTGAAGGTCCTGAAACAAATTTAAAGTCCCTGATTGTGATTCTGCCAGTTTTAGATGTTGCAATATGTATTCTTTGCGTTCTTCAAAAGTTTTTTCTAGGAGCCATTTGTGCTTAGTTTCAAAATGTCTTCTTACATTCCAAGTTCTACTCACAGATAGCTCATCACACAATTTACTGAGAACTTTATCGCCTCTATCAATAACACTATATTGTTCATCCAGGCAGCTTGGAAATTTCTTCCACTTCCTTTCTGTGATAATTTTAGTTTTTTATTAGTGCTAGCTGCCATTGCAAAAGGGTTCACAAATTAAAAAATTGCACAATTTTATACAGGGGTAATTAAGCAGTAATAATTAATAAGAACTAACAATTACTGGAAATGAATTATACACCAGCAACTCAAGTTACTTAAGTGGCAGACCATGCAAGACTACCACTACTTCTTTCAGCAGGGTTGCCAGATTTATTACCGGTATGTTTGTAGTAACCTTGTTACGTTTTACTCTCTATCATGCTACTAAATAGCAGCTATTTAGTAGGTTTTGTTGCGACGTCATTGTAAGTTGTTACTATTTACATTATTTAACAAAATTTACTGAATTTATTGCAACTAAAAAAATGTTTTCATTATATACTCAGATAAATTCAATATTTAATGCTGCGAATTATATTTTCTGTTAAAGTGGTTTTAAATATGTTTAGAACTTGTATTACTCAGTTGAGAGACTTCGAATGCATGCATGAATGAATTTCACACAGAAGTCAAATTAAAACTTTATGTTTATAATATATAAAGCACGTATTTATAAGTTTGTATCATATGACTATGCAGAAATTATAATGATTAAGAAAGAAAACGTAAACTTAAAACGCTCGTTGTTTATAGGCTAGTTACAAAATAAAATAGAAATAAGCTAACTACAGAATAAAATAGAAATAGGCTAACTACAAAATATAATTCTTTCATTGAACCAAAACCTACCTTTGCCTTAACTGAGAGCGATGCAGAAATTATAATGATTAAGAAAGAAAACATAAATTTAAAACTCTCATTGTTTATAGGCTAGTTACAAAATAAAATAGAAATAAGCTAACTACAGAATAAAATAGAAATAGGCTAACTACAAAATATAATTCTTTCATTGAACCAAAACCTACCTTTGCCTTAACTGAGAGCGATCTTACACAATTTATCGCAGTTTTTTCATCAGAATACCAATATCTTTCAACATCCAAGGTGTCACCTGAAACCCTCAAATGTGTCAGTGCTGACACGCACATCATAGGTTCGCCATCACTGAACTAAACTCTGACCACAGAATAATCAGTGCCCACATTAAACGTTCACTAAAAGCCTCTAAAAATAACAAGCCTGAAAAGAAACAATACAACTGGGACAGACTAAATAACCCACAAATTGCAGTATCTTTCCACAGCACATTAGAAGACAATATGGAAAACATTCTTAAAGATCCAGTTAATGAAAAATATAAGGGTATCATTGAAGCAATAAACATAACATCCAACAAAATTTTTGGAAACAGCAACAAAAAAAGACTCTGAAAAATGGATTACCCCTAAAACTGAAAAATATATAGATGAAAGAAATAAAGCAAGGAAACTCTACCGTTTAAACAGAAATGAAATAAATAAAGATAAACTAGACATTTTAAATAACAAGGTCAATATGCTAATGACCAGAAACAAAGAAAATCAAATAAATAAATACTGTGACAAACTTGAAAATTGTAATAAAACTCGGGATACTAGAAACACTTTTCAAATGATAAATTATATCTGTCACCATGAAACAAAAAGAAGTGGAAATATTGTCACACATGACAAAAACAGTAGACAGCTATCAGTAAATTCGAACTTGATGAAAGAATGGAGAAACTACTTTCAAGAATTACTGAATGTTGATATTCCCCAACATTCAAGTCATCTAGCTGACCTGCATCTAACCACCACTCTACCTATAAATTGTGAAGACTTCACTGAAAAGGAACTAAAAATAGCAATAGATCAAATCAAAGCAGGAAAGTCCCCAGGGATTGACGGAATTAGAGCAGAAGCTTTCAAAAATACTGGGTATAATACATATTCCACTCTCCTTGCCATTATGAATCAAGCTTTAAACATGGAATAATACTTCAACAATGGAAACAAGGCCTTATTGTCTCTATATCAAAAAAGGGCAGTCTTAATAGAATGGATAACTACAGAGGTATTACTTTACTATCAACCACAGTTAAAATCTACAATAGGATGATACTCAATAGAACCTTACTTAACACCACTTTTAAGTAAAAACCAAGCTGGATTTCTAATAAAAATGATCTGCAATAGAACAGATACATTGCATCAGAAGAATCATAGAAGGTTCACGTGAAAACTTATCACTCATTTTAACTTTATAGACTTCAAAAAAGCCTTTGACTCCATTAATAGAGAAGCAATGTTTAAAATACTCAGCTTCTATGGTCTACCTTCAAAACTCATACAAGCAATCTCAGCACCTTATACAGATTACAATGCTACAGTAATCTTTAAAACAGAAACATCTGAATCATTTCCAGTGACAACAGGAGTCCTGCAAGGTGATGTACTAGCACCTTATTTGTTTTTAACATGTTTGGATTACATCTTCTGGACCATCAACACAGAAGATCTTGGTTTTAACATTAAAACATCCACCCACACTATGCAAATAACTGATCTTAGCTTTGCTGATGATGTTGTATTTATTGATACAGAACCAACAAATGCACAAAAACATCTCAGTCTACTAGAGGCACAGGCTAAACTTATTGGTCTGCAGATCAACATTCAAAAGTTCAAAGTATTCTCAATAGGTTGTGAAAACTTTATACTTCATATCAACAATAAACCCTTAGGAAGAGTAAAGGACTTTCAATACCTTGGATCGTACATCAGCAATAGAGAAAATGATATCAGAAAATGTAAACAGCTGGCTCCAGTCTCCAATAACAAACTCTGCCTCATCTGGAAATCATCATTAGTATCATTAAAGACAAAATTAAAACTATACTCTGCAACCAGTAGATCCATCTTGTATGGTTCTCAAACCTGGACAATAAACACTAAAAAAAACTACATTTCTAATTAACTCCTTTGGAACTATATGTCTCAGCCTGATCTTTGGATACACCTGGATGGACCCTGTCACTAACTCTGCTGTGATAAATCTGACTAAGCAAGAACCACTTGTCAATATAGTCAAAAAACTACAACTCAGATGGCTTGGGTATCAACTCAGACATCCTGAAGTCTCGCCCTTTTTGGAATCCCTCATCCTGTACAAACCAGAAGATGGCAAACACAGTAGTGGAAGACCATGCAAACAATTTTGGCAATACATATGTGAAACCATCAGTAGCTGAATTGCAAAACTTCATCTGACATCTACCAGTTAGCTCAAGATAGAGAGACTTGGAATACCATAATTTGCAATATTTAATTTTTAATATAAATCTATTTTCCTTTTTCACATTGTATAATATTGTGAATAAACTATGTATGTATGTATATTGGGGGTCCTCACCCCTACCAAGCATGTCCCTCGAGTGGCGGATGAGGGAAGTCCAAGCGGGCAGCTCCAAATAATGAATAAGGAGCCGCCGTGGACCAAAGACCAAAGTTCTACAGCACTTCTCCTGACCATGGTTCTGAAGAACCATGGTCAGGAGAAGTGCTGCCAGCAAATAGAAGAAAAAAAAGGCCCCCCAGTCCTGCTCTGCTCTTTGCAATCCCACCAAGGTGGTGGTGAGAAATCTGCAAGAGCAAGAGGTGCTAAGAATTTCACAGAGGAAGAGTTAGACCACCATCTGGAAATTCGACCCTATTTATTGGTTCCTTCAACACTCGAACTCTGTCTTCTGACTCCCATATTGATTTCCTGCTTCAAGAACTACAAAATGTAAAGTTTGATGTCCTCGCTATCTGTGAAACCCGAAGAAGCTCTGAATTAACAGCAAAATGGAATGATGGCAACCAAATTCTCCTGGGAGCCTCAGATAACACTACAAGGGCTGGAGGAGTTGGCTTCATCATAAATGAAAAGCTAACTAAAAATATTATTTCTTGTACAATTCATTCTGAACGACTAGGAACACTAATATTAAAAATTGGAGAACCCGTAACAATAAAAATAATAGTAGCCCATGCACCCACCTCAACAGCTGACAAAGAAGAAATAGAAAATTTCTGAACACTACAAGAAACATTACAGAAAAAAACAACATACACAATAGCGTGTGGAGATTTCAACGCAAAGATTGGTACAGGATTTATTGAAGAAAAATACATTGGACCGTGGGGGAAAGGGGAAAGAAATGAACGAGGTGAACTCCTGGCAGAATTTGTAGAAGCAGAAAGGCTGTACATTATGAATAGTTTATTTAAAAGGAGAACTGGAAAAAGATGGACTTGGCAATCTCCAAATGGAGAGACAAGAAATGAAATTGATTTCATCCTAACAGATTGCAAAAGAATAATAAAAAATGTCGAAGTCATTGGGAAAACTTACTATGACATTCATTCAGACCACCGTCCAATAAGAGCCACCCTCAAAATACATAAAAAAATTGAACGCATACGAGCACAGTCCAACCATAAAAAAACGCTCAAAACAGATAAACCCAGAAGAATTTAGAAAAAAAGGTGGAAGAAACCGACTGGAAATTAAAAAATGACATCGACGAAGATTTAACAAACTTTAACAATCAATTAATGAACCGCAAAGAAAGAACCTCGTATGAACTTCCTCCTAAGACCAGGGAATGCCTATCAGCAAGAACAATAGAACTATTGAAGAAAAGAAGAATGCTGAAAGATACAGGAAAAGATCATCTAGAATATAAAATTATTTGTAAACAACTGAGGCAGAATATCAAAGATGACTATAACATATATAGAACAACAAAATTGGCATAAGCAGCTAGGCTCCGCAGTAGCCTAAAAAAAGTAGAAAAAGAAATAAATCTAAAGCAACCACTACCGTCAGCCTTCATAGACAATCAAGGAAACAGACACACAAACAGAGGTGAAATGGAAAAAATAGTAAAATTGTTTTATGAGAACCTTTACTCATCTAAACAAGTAATGACAGCCCCAGTACCAGACGAAAATTTGGAAATACCCTCTGTCCTACCTGAAGAAATAAAAATGGCTATCCACCATATGAAAAATGACCGATCACCAGGAGTTGACGGTATAAAATCTGATGAATTAAAAATGGGGGACAAATACTCTTTAAAGCTCTTGCAGAAAGCTTTACCTGATATATACAATTAAGGAAAGTACCTACTGAATGGAAAACATCAAAGACCATAATTCTGCATGAAAAAAAGGTAATAAACAAGACATCATTATTCTGGTAACTACAGGCCTATCTGTCTATTAGCACACACACATAAAATATTCACCAGAATCATCCTAAACTGAATACAAGCCTCCATCAACGAAAATAGCTGCAAAGAACAGGCTGATTTCAAAAAAGGCTTTTCAACAATAGATCACATTCAAACTATTACTCAGCTAACAGAAAGATGCAGAGAATACCAGATCCCACTTTGTCTTCTTTTTATAGATTTTAAAAAGGCATTTGACACTGTTGAGCATAATGCAGTATTCCAAGCTTTAATAGAACAAGGCATAGAAAAAGCATACATCCAACTCATAAACGATATCCACAAAGAAAGCACAACAAATATCACCCTTTTCAATTACCTGATTAAAATTAACTTCAGTAGAGAGTACGTTAGGGTGATGTCTTATCACCTAATCTCTTCACATCTACTCTGGATAGCATCATTCGAAAAATTGACATGAAAGATGGAATAAACATTGATGGTGAAATATTAAATATCCTATTATTCGCCGATGATGTGGTATTGATATCTCACTCATCCAGACTCTTAGAATCAATGCTGAATAACTTAAGCCAAAACTGCCAAAAAATTGGATTGGAAATACACCCTGGCAAAACAAGATGGATGAAAAACAAATACTGTAAAGATCATACAATCACTCTAGAATCTCACACCATTGAAAAAGTTGAAGAATACATCTACCTCGGCCAGTCTATAAAAATGAATAATGATATATCAAATGAAATAGCAAGGAGAAAAAGAGCTGCTTGGATAGCCTTCAACAAAATAAAATCAACAATTACCAACCAAAACATAGATATAGACATAAGAGCTCATCTTTTCAATAGTCACATCTTACCCGCATTAACTTATGGCAGTGCAACATGGAACACAACTTTAAAAGAAGAACAAAGCTTAATAACAACTCAACATGCAATAGAAAGAAGAATGTGCAATATAAACAAAACAGACCACGTAAGACACACAGAAATCAGGAAGAAGTCTGGACTCACAGATATAATAAAAACAATCTACAACAGCAAAAGAAGATGGGCAGGACATCTCGCCAGAATGAGAGACAATAGATGGACAGTCAGAGTTACAAACTGGTATCTGAGAGATACCAAAAGGAAACCTGGAAGACCAGCCTTAAGGTGGGAAGACCCAATGATTAAGAAAGTTGGAAGAAAATGGAGAAGAAAGGTCCAGGATAGGAATAGCTGGACTCTTTACGACCTGCAGTCATGGAGAAATCCTGACTGAAACCACAGGTCCATCAAAGTAATCAAGGTAAAACACGCTACTGCAAGCATATTGGGATTCCATTGTAGTCATGCGCCCTAACTGTATGTTATTCCTAGTATTGTTTGAATTAACTGTACTGACGATATCCTAAGATACTTAGGATGAAATATTTACTTATTAAAACTTATTACTGTGGTTATTACGTGCGTTTGTTTAGTCATGAATTCTCCACAGGTTTCATTGTAGAATAAAACCATTATACTAATTTTATTCTGGCTTTCATGGTTGCTATGGTTCTAATTTTTATCTGTTATTACAGTAATGTCCCCCTTATCTGCAGGTTCGCTTTATGCAGTTTCAGTTACCCATGGTCAACCCCAGTCTGAAAATATTAAATGGAAAATTCCAGAATAAACAACTCATAAGTTTTAAATTTATCTCAGGAGCTCACACTGGTGAGTATGGACATGGCAAACCTGAGATACCCGATATAGACCTGATCTTACTTCCTACAATATACACTCGGTATATTATAATTGTAGACTGGTCTTCTACTCTTCTTTCCTCTACTCTCTCTCTATTTATATCACTTCTCAAACTATTTTACACTACCTACTACAAAGACTGGCCTAGTTGCCTCAAAGTGGCAGCCTTGCAACTAGGGACACGTGCTTTGGCTAGTAATCAATTCACAAGTATTCTAATTACTTTCAAGTCTCAAAGAAAGAATTCAAGGACCTCTCAAAATGGAAATTACCCTAGACTGGCTAAAGATAAAGATGGAAAAAGATTATCACTCATTTTGCTACCTGGAATGTAAGAAGTTTATCTCACAAAGAAAACCAAATAGATGAAATTCTATATAAAAAAAAAAATAAAATAATAAAAAGAAATTGCAGTTTGACTGAAACAAAGAAGAAAAATCAGGGAACTAAAGAAACTTGTAATTATATGCATATCTATAGTGGGGTACAAGAGGACCAGAAAGCAAGAACAGCAGTATCAATCATGATTCACAAGTCCCTTAAAGACAATGTCAATAACTATAAATACTGGAGCAAAAGAATATTAAAACTCAAATTGAAACTTAATAGAGTTAATCTCACAGTTCTCAGATTATACGCTCCAGAGAAGGGGAGATAAGAAGAAAGTTCGGACTTCTATAAACATCTCCAAATATAACAGTAAATAAACAAAAAAGACGTTATTACTGCTGGATGATTTAAATGTTCGTGTAGGCAATATGAAAATTCAAAATCATGTTGGAACTTTTGGAAATTAGTAAAAAAAAGAGAAATGACCAAAGTTTAATCAATTTCTCTATCTACAATAATCTAAGAATAATGAATACGATGTTCAAACACAAAGACCTTCATAAATTCACATGGTCAGCAAGAGGATCAAAATCTATTAAAGAATGTACAATAGAAAATAATAAAATAGGTAGATTCATTCTTGATGTGTCTTCTGAGGTTTTGAAATTGAATTAGATCATTATCTGTGTGACATCAATATGGTTCCCCCAAGAGATAGATTAAGTACCAGTATCCATTCATTAGGCAACCGAGAACTTAGGTTCAAAGTCAGCTTATTATCTGACTCCGATAAGAGAAAACTATACCAGCAAAAAATAAATGAAAAATTACAGTAACTACCCTCAGCTGAATCTATGCAAAAGAAAAAATAGGTCTTTGTAACTGGGACCCAGAAATCAGGAAAATCATAGATGAAAAAAGGCTGGTCTATAAAAAATAGTTAAGCACAAACAAAATAGAGGATAAAATTGAATGTAAACTAAAAAGAGCAATAGCAAAAAGAGAAACACATGAAAGAGTTCAATGGAACAATTTTGTTACCAATTTAGAAAACAATATTGATAAATAATGTTGGCTGACAATAATGATAAGAATAATATTGCCAGCCTGGTTGGCCGAGTGGTTAGCGTATCTGCTGTCCAGCCAAAAGGCTGCGAGTTCAAATCCCGCTGTGGGCATGGTTGTTTGTGATTGCCTGGGAAAATATTGGTGGTGGGCAGTAGTTGGCATTGGTGTAGTTGTGGTTCATTGTAGTGTTGGTGGATTGAGTGATGGAGACAGTTGTAGAGCAGGTGCCCTCCCTCAATGAGTTTTTCAACTCCCTGGAGGTATCATATAATAATATATTAATATAATAATCAATATAAAAATATAATAATAATAGAGGTGCTTAAAGGTCAGAGCTGTATAACTGAGAGAAGACCTCCACATAGCCTTTAAAGGAATTTGGAAAACCAATTAGGGCTTCTCACCTAATGTCCAATCCTCACCTTCTCATGATGCACCCTGTTAGGTATCTACCTGGATACTGAACAAATGAGGATGGGCTGGCAATTAGGGATTTAGCCGACCAAACTGTTCGCTGTTTGCTCATGGAACCAGGGCAAACAGCGAAAAGTCAGCTACTGGAACAACCCCTAAAACACACCCCAACTCAATATCACCAGAGTTCAAGATCGGTACTATTAACATAAGAAGCCTAAATGGCAAAAAATGGAGCTAGCTGAAGAATTGGATAAGAACCAGATCGATATAATAGGGGTGACTGAAACAAAAAAGGCAAAAACTGCTGAGATCTTTCTGAGCAATAAATACAAAATGTTATATTCAGACAATGACAATCAAGGAAAAGGAGTAGCCAGTATTCAACACTAAATACGAGGCTAATCTTCTTGAATGGCAGTCAGTTTCAAGTAGAGTGATGTGGACAAATATCAAAATGGGGAACTGGACAATGAGACTTATTTGTGCCTATGGTCCCACAGAAGGTTCTGCTAAAGTAGAAGTGGAGAAATTTTTTGAGGCTTTAGAGAAAGCAACTGACACAATGAAAAAGGAAAAGTTGGTCCTTGTTGGGGATCTAAATAGCAGAGTAGGAAATGATTGGCAGACATACAAAAATATTTTGGGAGAATTTGGAGAAAAGAGTGAGTTTAATAATAATGGCAAATACCTGTTGGATTTCTGCTCAGGATATGAAATGGTTATTACTAACACAATTCTAAACATAAAAATGTGCACAAATTCATATGGAGAGAAGAAGCAAGGAATAATAAAAGTCTCATTGTGATCATTGATTATGTTATTGTTAGTGATGTTTTCTCACTGGTGCAGGACACTAGAGTGTACAGGGGATTTGAAATTGGAAGTGATCACCATTTAGTCTTGGCAGGAATAAAATTGAATTTCATATTGAAAAGAAGAACATGTAAGAAAGTTTTAAAGTGAATAAAAGATGAGCAGCTCTGAGATGTGAACTGTAGGCTAAAATGCACAAACATTATTGAAGAAGAAAATGAAAGAGTTTGAAAACAGGATTGAAACCTTGGAGATTCATTAGTAAGCTCTGAAGAAAACATTGATCGATTTAGCCAGAGGGGCATGTGGTGAGGTTGTCTGCAAGAATAGAAAAATCAAAACCCCTTGGTGGACACAGGAAGTTAAAGAGGCAGAGAAAGAAAAGAAGAAAGCATATCCAAAATTCTGGCATATAAGTCAGCTTGTTCTCTTAGAGCAACGTTTCTCAACCTTTCTAAGCCCAAGGACCAGTAAAATGCCTAAAACAATTCTATGGACCACTAAGTTACAAAGGCGTAGCTGGGGGGGGGGGGGTGATATGGCCTGAGCGGCACTTTTTTTTGCATTTAAGAAATCTTGCCATGCTGTCTATAAAACAGCAACTGAGTGATGAAATAGACTTCGACAATGTCATCGACGATTTTACGAACAGAAAAGCAAGAAAAATAACATTTTAGAATATTGGAATTAAATTTTTACTTCAAAAATAAATAATGTTTTTAATTTATTTCCCTATATGTAATTTTGACTTTTTGCAATTTTTTTAAAAACCAATGGGAATTACCAACATTTCGGAAAAACTGTGCCATTTATAACATAATAAATCTAAATGCATGTTTTGAATACATATGGAAACATAATTAATTAAATTGGAAGTAAACGATTAAAAGTGTATCAAATAAATAATATAATATACTTATGTTACTACTTACTTTTAATGCGATGGTTGAGTTTCTGGGACCTTGCAGAGTTGCTGGATATCTGGCTCAATATTGGTCAAATTCAGTTGAAGATAGGCACGCACACACACTAAGACAAAGTCTGTATTTTGTTTTTATTTGAAGAAGCGATGAAAATACTTTCTCACAAAGATAGGTTGTAAAAAACCATGAGGATTTTCAATGCTTCTTCAGATAATTCTGGAAATTCACTTCTCACTGAAGGCGAGATCCAAAATCGAGCCAAACCAAGATCACGGAATTGCATTTTAAGTCCACTGTCACTTGAAAGCTCAATTAACTGTTATTTTTTCGATAATGAAAGGTCATTCTCGTGAGTGCAAGCCTGAAATGGATCACGAACCCACAGAAATTTATTATAAAAGTTATTCAGAAAATGTTTCAAAATTCTGTTGAAGATTTTTGAGGTGGTCACAAACCCTTTCCAGAAACTCATAATCAACGAAATTATCATTTTCCACTCAAAAAGGATTCCAATGTTGGAAAAGATGCAAATTGTCTGTCTTTTACATAATTAATCCATAAAACCAGTTTTTTTCTCGAATGCCTTTATTTTGTCGTATGCATCAAGAACAGTTAAAGAATTTCCCTGAAGGGAGAGATTTAGTTCATTTAATTTCAAAAAAATGTCTGAAAGATAAGATAGTGTTGATAACCATGCTTTGTCAACAAGGAGTGATGCAAAATCAGAATTACATTCATTTACAAATAATAAAACTTCATGCCTTAATTGAAATAGCTTTGTTAGTACTTTGCCCCTGGAAAGCCAGCGAATTTCAGAATGAAGCAAAAGTTGTATATATTCACTGCCCATTTCATTGCAGAGTACTGAAAATAACTGTTATTTAACGGTCGATCTTTAATAAAATTAACTAGCTTTACAGCGTTGTATAGCATAGTTTTAAATTCTGGTGGCATTCCTTTGGAGGCTAACACTTCCCAATGTATGGTACCCAATTCATATCTGGACCATAGAAACAATCCTACTATGCCTGCATGTAAGGGCGTGAGCTCCATCCGAACAGAAGCCTATACATTTTTCCCACTGGATCCCTTTGTGTATTATGTAATTATTGAAAGTGTGAAATATTTCTTCTTCAGTTGTTCGGGATGGCAAAGTTCTACAAAACAGAATATCATCATGAATGTTGTTATCATGCTCATATTTTACGTAGCATTTTAACTGCGCATCATTTGTAACATCTTGTCTATTTTTAACGCATAATAAGGGCACTTCTTTAACTCTTTCGATTAACTGAGATTCTACTTCACCTGCCATATCATTAAGTTTATGACCGGCAGTGTCATTTGAAAGAGCAATCAAATCAACATCTTTTAGTAACTTGTTGCCAAACATAATTTTTATCTACATCTTTTATAGCCGGAAGTAGCAAATTTTCCTCGATAGAATGAGCTTTCCCTCTTTACGCTATGCGCAAAGTTAAAAGATAGGATGCTTCTAGTGCCGTGCTATTAATGGAAACTATGGCCAAAACTATATCTTTCCCATGATATAATTTCCCTAAGTGGCGCTGAAAAAATTCAATTGGCTTATTTTTCACATCACAATGTTTAGTTTCTAAATGTTGTTGTTGTTTCTCCGGTTTCATGCACTCGTTCGACAATACTTCATAACACAAAACACATCAAGATTTCTGTTCACTTTCATCTCCACACCAAGTAAACCCAAATTCCATATATGTACTGTTATATTTCCTACTGTATTTTTTCTTTCAACTGCTTGTTAATTCTACTTTAATAGTATCAGATTTACTTGTTGTTACAACACGTGTATCACAATTAGGATTAGCATCACCTGTTTCATTTGCTTTTTTTTTTTTCAACGTTCTAGTTCTAAGCCACTTTTCCATTCTTAAAAAAATGTTTCAAAAAATATATAAATATATAAATACTGGGGTTAACTGAGGGCACACTTCATCCAAATATCATTTAGCACTTCTGAAGATATACTGAGAATTGGAGGAAGAAAGGAAACCTTCAATAATAAAAATCAATAAACAACAAGCAATTGGTTGAAATGTGGATAACACATGTTCACTTCAAATCTGACAAAACAACAAGAAGGCAGAAGCAATAAAACTATATTGTTGTTCACTTCACCCCTCTTTTATTATTCATCATTCTGCCACTAAATTTGTAGCGGCAGAATGATGAATAATAAAAGAGGGGTGAAGCGAACAACTATATAGTTTTATTGTTTCTGCCTTTGAACATTCTGATGCTATTTTGGTTTTTTTTTAAGTCTCATTTGATTTCAATAATTTTTACTTACTTATTCAATTTTAATTTGTTTTGTTTGGATAATTAAAAAAATAGATATTTATTTAATTAATTTAAGTCTGCCTGCAGACCAACTGTCCTACCATCGAGACCACAGGTTGAGAAACACTGTCTTAGAGAATGCAGAGACAAATGTAAGAAATACTGAAGATGGTAAATTAAATATAGAAATAGACAACAGAATCAGCAAAGCTGGTATGGTAGGAAGTCAATTGAATAAATTCATATGGAATAAGAGAGAAATTAGTCGGAACACTAAATTAGCTGTATACAAGACAGTGTTCAAACCAGTTTTAACTTATGGATCTGAGAGCTGGGTAAGAAGTAAAACACTTGACCAAAGACTAGAGACCACAGATATGGGAGTCCTGAGAAAGATTAGTGTCGTGAACAGATGGCATCAATGGCAATATCATATTAAAAACGAGGATATTAGGAAAGAACTTGATATTGCCAGCATCCAGGAATGCGTTAGCAGAGCTAATTTCAGGTGGTATGGTCAGAATGGGAGAGGAAAGATTAGCAACACAAGTGTTCTCTGCCAAGTTGTTTGAAAAATACCTAGAGGAAGATCAAGATATAGATGGATTGATACAGTAAAAAGTGCCTTAGAAGATAGAAATATAACATCTGATAATGTTGGGGTCTTGACAGGTAACAGATTGATTTGGAGGAAAATTGTAGATGGGAAGTTAATAATGATGTAATTTTTTTCATGTAGTACTGTCATATCCTGTACACTCCTTGAGGGTACATGGCAGGAATTTGATGATGATGATGATGATGTAAGAAAGCTAAATACTGTGTAAAACTAGCTAAACAAAAGTCATGGGAAGACTTTATTAAGAACATAGAAAACAAATATCAAGAGGATGACAAGATATTCTGGAGGTTGTTGAAGAAGCTAAGGAATGGAAGAAAGAGTGCTGTAAAAGGAATTAGAGATGATAAAGGTGATATGAAAACTAGAGAAAAAGATATACTTGAAATATGGAGTGATTACTTTGAAAAATTGCTAAATGAAGCTAGCAGTGATGACAGCACAGTGATTAAAAAACATTGACCAGGCATGAAGTCAGGAATACATATCCATACTTTAAGTAGCCATAAAAAGTGAAATGTGGAAAGGCAGCTTTAGTTGATGATATTCGATCAGAAATGTTGAGTATGGAGATATAAAAGTCTTACAGTGGCTTCACCCCATAGTTCAGAAGGCCTGGACAGAGGGACGAATTCCAGATGATTGGAGTATAGCTGTCATAGTACCCATATATAAAAAGGGAAATAAAACTGAATGTGAGAATTACAGAGGTATTTCTCTACTGAGTGTTCCTGGTGAGATTTATGCCGGTATACCCGAGAAACGGTTGAGAAGGATTGTGGAAGAGAAGCTTGGTGAAGAACAAGCTGAATTCAGGCCATATAGAGGCTGTCAGGATCAGATTTTAACTTTATGACAAATAGTTGAGAAATCATGAGAATATAACAAAGATCTGTATTTAAGTTTTGTAGATCTGGAAAAAGCATATGCCAAGAGAGAAGCTATTCAAAACGCTACAGTTGTATGGTGTCAGTGGGGCATTATATCAAGCAATATTTAGTCTTTAATTGCACTGTAAGTCAGCAGTTAGAAATGAAAGAAGTACTGGAAGATGGTTTAATGTTATATCTGATGTCAGACAAGGATGCACATTATCTGCTCTGTTATTCATTATCTATATGGATCACATTATGAAGGAAAAGGGTATTAAACATGATATCAAAATTGGATATGTTAATGTCAGCTCTTTGTTTTATGCGGATGATGCTATACTTCTAAATAAATCTGCTACAAGTCTGCAAGATTCCCTGACTAAATTGAATAACTGTTGTAATAGATGTAATATGAAGGTCAGCAGTAACAAGACAAAAATAGGCAGAAGCATTGAAAATATCAACTGCATTGTGAATTGAGAACCTATAGAACAAGTAAAACATTTCAGCTACTTAGGCACGATTTTTAGTGAAGATTATAAATTGAATATGGAAATAGACAACAGGATCAACAAAACTTGTATTGTAGGAAGTCAACTGAATAAATTTATATGGAATAAGAGAGAAATTAGTCAAAACACTAAATTAGCTGTATACAAGACAGTGTTCAAACCAGTTTTAACTTATGGAACTGACAGCTGGGTTAGAAGTAAAACACTTGACCAAAGACTAGAGACCAGATATGAGAGTCTTGAGAAAGATTAGGGACGTGAACAGATGGCATCAATGGTAATATCATATTAAAAATGAGGATATTAGGAAAGAACTTGACATTGTTAGCATCCAGGAATGTGTTAGCTGAGCTAATCTCAGGTGGTATGGTCACTTAAACAGAATGGAAGAGGAACAATTAACAAAACAAGTGTTCTCTGCCAGGTTGGCAGGAAAAAGACCCAGAGGAAGACCAAGAATAGGTTGACTGATATGGTAAAAAGTGCCTGAGTAGATAGAAATGTAAGATCTGACAATGTTGAAGTCTTGACAGGTAATAGATTGATTTGTTGGAAAGTTGTAGATAGGAAGTTAGTAATGATGTAAATTTTTCATGTAGTATTATCATATCCTGTACACCCTCTTGATGGTAAATGTCAGGAATTAGATGATGATGATATAATAATAATAATATAGGGGTAATGGGATTTTGTAGAAAACCTATCGAAGACTGGCTTAAATACTATAGAAATTTATTGACAATTGATGGTAATCCACTGTCAGAACCATTATCTGCAAATAATTCAACAAACTTCTTTACCCTTGAAGATTTAGAGTCAACACTTAAACAATTAAAGAACCATAGAATTCCCAGGAGAAGATGGTATCAATGTGGAACTTTTCAAATGCTCTGGAGACAACTTCAGATAGAAACTACGAGAATTCATGAATGAGATCTTAAATTGCTAATTATCACCAAAAAACTGGCAAATTGCTATGATCCCCATTTACAAAAGTGGCAATATTTATGAATGTCAAAACTGTAGAGGCATTAGCCTTTTAAATACTGGATATAAAATATATTCAAGTTCCTTAAAAACTAAATTAACCAAATATTATGAAAATATTTTAGGAGAGGAGCAAAATGGTTTCTATGAAGATCTCTACTGACACCTTTTTCACTTTCAAGCTCAGCTTCTGATAGAAAAAAGAAGAAAGTTCAATTTAGAGACTTCTATATTATTTATCGATTATAAAAAGGCTTTTGATGACATCAGTCACAATATGCTGTTGGAAATTTTAAAATATGACAACATTCCTAACCAATTAAAGCAATTTTCAATATATATAACAATAACCAAATTAAAATAAAGATAGCTGCACAGAAATCTGCATCACAGAACATAAATGCAGGTGTGTGACAAGGAATTAGTCTATCACCACTCCTTAATAGCCATATTAACAATATTATAAGAGAGTGGAGGGAAACAGCCAGTTTTGGCATTCACATAAATGATTACATCAACATCGATACAATTTTATTTGCTGACAATCAAGTTCTAATTGAAGATAATGAAGATTCACTTCAGCAAGCAGCTTTTCATTAAATGAAATAGCATAATCATACATTATGGAAATCTCTACTTTCAAAAACCCATTTAAGTCCATTTAAAGGCCAACACCCAATTAGAAGCAAAATTTGCATCAACAATGATATTATAGAGCAGGTTAATATATTCAGATATCTAGGCTACCACTTATATATATATATATATAGAGAGAGAGAGAGAGAGAGATGGAGACAATATACAGAAAGAAGAGTGAAGGAAGATTCCCCAGAGAGATACAGAGATATTGACCTCAAGGGAGAAGGAATAGACAACTGCATTTGAAAAGATAGGAAAAGGCCACTAGGCCTATTACTGTATTTCCTGTAACAGGCCACTAGGCCTATTACTGGAAAGGAAGAAGAAGTAGTTTTAAATTTCACACTGCTCTGACTAGCACGATGAAATCGCTTCATCCTGCCAGGAATGTGAATCATCCCTTTGTTCAGCGTATCCATGCTGTACTGTACAATATATGCTACCTGTCCGTTAGTCACTGAGGGTTAAAATTGAAAGGAATTGAATACTTCTAAACTTTCAAAATTTGCATATCATGCAGTTTCTTACCTTTTAGTTATAACGGTGCAACCAAAGAAAATTGGGGCTCATCAGTACATTTTGAATTATTCCATTTCAAAGCTTGGACTCTTTCCCTTCCAATGGTTATTTCATTAACGTGGGAGTTAATGAAATAAACAGGGACCGCAGCGGATGCAACACTGCGTCACTTTTATTACATTTTATTATTAGTTCTTCTTCTTCCTTTCCAGGCTTATAGACCAAGTGGCCTGTTCCACTCAATTCCATCTTTTTAAGGGTCTTCCTCTGCATCGAGTACCTTTTCGGTGGTAATTTAGAATTTGTTTAGGTATTCTGCTATTCATTCTCCGTATGTGTTCCTTCAATTTTTCGCTATAGCAAATAACTTTCATTTAGAGAGTTTGTAATCCCAAGTTTATTTCTGATTTTGCTGCTTTTCATTTTATCCATTATTGTGACTCCTTCAGTTCTGCACAGGAATTTCATTTTGGATGATTCAGTTCTTCTTTTGTCTGCTTTTTTTATTGTCCACATCTCACTGCCATAAAGTAAGGTAGGTTTAGCTACTGTATTGTAGATTCTTATTTGTGTGTGTTTTTGCATAATTTGGTTTAAAATGTTTATTTATAATGCCTGTTACTTTTAAAAAGTTTGATAGCTTCATTCATTTTCTGTATTAGCTTCATTTTCACATGACATTGGGCATTCTAAATTGATTGTATTTACTTGCACTATTATTTTGTGGCTTATTACTATTTTGTTTCTTATTGGATTAGCCGCACGGTTAGCCTAGTGACTTTGCGCTTCGCAACCATATGCCTGGGGAAGGAGTGTCCTAGGTTCGATTCCCGTCCACGACATGAGGAGCTTAAGGATCTTTCTCAGCCATAGCCAAGTTAGCCAGTCTTGGGCGTGGGCAGCAGGGTTTTTTCCGCCAGTTTATCTGGGGTTTTTCATCCCGCAAGCAGGCAAACCGTCCCCGTGAACACACAGGTTACAGTCATAAATACTTACGGCAAGGAAGGCAACGGGAAACCACCTTGCTCATAATCATCTCTCCCTAGAATGGTAGCATATAGCTACCCTCCCCTGGCCGTATGGCAGATGGGAACCAGAAGAAGAAGATTGGATTAGCACCTTTGGAGGCCATGACTTTTGATTTGTCTGTTGATATTTCTATATCATATGTTTTTATCAGATTATTTAGACTGCATAATGATTTTTGTAGTTCATCTTCATTGTTTCCAAGGATTATTTGGTCATCAGCGAAAAGTAGAGTAGCTAATCTGTTGTTATGGTTTATTTTGAATCCTCCCTCATTAATTATCTCCCATTCTTTTATGATTTTATCTATGTATATATTAAATAAAACCGGTGAGAGAGGGCAACCCTGATGTACTCCTCTATTTATTGGTTTCCAACTTGATGTTAAATTATTGTACTTTATGGATATTTTATTATCTTGATATATATTAAATAAGGCCTTAAAGAGTTGGTTTCGTATTTCATATTCTTCCAGGATTTCCCATAGTTTTTCTCTGATGATTTTATCAAATTCTTTGGTGTAATCTATAATAGCTATGTGTGTTTTTATGTTCAGTTCTCTGTGTTTTTCAATTAGTAATTTTAACGATAATGCAGAGTCTATGCAAGACCTGCCTTTTCTGAATCCATTTATATGCTAAGATTTTTGCATATACTTTATAACAGGTACTAAGTAAGCTGATGCCATGATAATTGTTACAATCAGATTTGTGTCCTTTTTTGTAGATGGGGATAACTATTGCTTTTGTCCAATCTTGTGGGCATTTTCCTTTCCGAATCATATTATACAAGTTAAGTCCACATATTTGATAAGTTCCAAGTTTATGTTTTCTTCTCCTGGAGCTTTTTCTGTTTTTTTTTGGGTTAATGCTTTTGTTATTTCTTCTAGAGTGATGTTTTCCAAGTTGTCTGAGTTGTTTACAATGGATGATTTTCTGTTTTGAATTATACCACAGATCTTGGTAGTAATTTTGCCATGTTTCTATTCTAATGGTATTAACTGGTAATTAGTTTACAGAATTAACAACGCATATAAAGTATATTAATTAAAGATAACTTTAATAAATAACTTCTATATTTCGGCAACGTCACGTTGCCATCTTCAGGAACATAAAGATATGGTATGTGCACGCAGGCACTAACAAAAGCAAATGAAGAAGAAAGCAAGAAACTAATATTGTTCCCAAGGTGCTAATGGTTCCCTCTGGCAGGCTAATTTGGTTGTCTTGGCAGTTGGGCTGAAGTTCTCAAAATGTAAGTCTCCCAAATTTGGGATAGTTTCATGCACCCAAATTTGTTGAGGTTAGGAACGTTTTTTAGAGCTGCTGATGATTCCTTGAATAATCTTTTGTATTTAAACTTGCTGTGGTGTATTATTTTTGTTTTCTTCCAACGAATTCTATGGTGGGTATCTAAGGCATGGTCTGCCAGCCCAGAGCAGCTGTACTGGTGAAACTGGATGTAGTCTTTGTGTTCTGAAATCCTGATATTTGTTGTTCTGTCTGTTTGGCCAAAGTAGGACAATTTGCAGCTGCAAGGGACCTGGTATACACCAGGTAGGTCTAAGGGAAGTGGTTGGTCTTTAGTAGAGTGGATAAGGGATGCCAGCTTTTTTATATGGTCTGTAACAAGAAGTAAGGTCATATTTACTGAGGATATTGGTTATTTTCTCAGAGGTGCCCTGGATGGATGGTGATAGATTTGGTGTAATCTTTATTGTGGAGGGGGGTTGTGGTTTACTGGTTTTAGTATTTTTTGGATTTTTTTTGGGGTTATAGCCATCAGCTAAGAAAGTGTTGCGGATGTGGTTTAGTTCAGTAGTTAGGGCCTTGTCATCTGAGCAGATTAATTTTGCCCTGTTATATAGTGTTTTTATAACCCCATATTGTTGTGAGGGGGGGGGGGGGATTGCTGGTGAATGTATCTGCCAGTATGGGTGGGTTTTCTGTAAACAGAGAAAACCAAAGATCCATCAAGCTGGCGGGTGATTAAAGTGTCTCGGAAGGGGAGGGTGTTGTTTTCCTCTTTTTCTATGGTGAACTGGACTCTGGGGTGTTGGTTGTTTAAGTGTGTTAGGAAGGAGTGGAGTGAGTCTGAGCTATCTGGCTAAATAGCGAACACATCATCCACGTAACGAAGCCAAATAGTGGGTTTTTGTGGGGCGGAGTTTAAGGCTTTCTCTTCAAAGGTCTCCATAAAGAAATTGGCCAAGGGTGGGGAAAGTGGTGAACCCATGGCTGTCCCCTCTATCTGTTTGTAGAACTTTCCTTGCCAAATGAAATAGCCTGAGTTCATTGTGAACTGAAATAGGGCTGAGATATCGGGAGGAAACTTGGTTTGTATGAGCTCTAGCTTATATGAGCTCTAGGGTTTCTTTGAGTGGGACATTAGTGAATGGGGAGGAGACGTCAAAACTGACCATTATGTCAGTGTGTTGGAGTGAGAGGTTTTCTATACTGGCTTGAAAGTGGGCTGAGTTTTTTATGTGTGATGGTGTGTTGCCAGTATGTGAGTGTTTTGGCTAAATGTTTGGCTAATTTATATGTGGGAGAATCAATGCCATCCGCTATGGGACATAATGGCACATTTTGTTTATGTATTTTTGGGAGTCCATATAATTGGGGGGGGGGGGTCTAGAGTTATAAGGTTTTAGTTTGTTAGTGACTTCCACAGGCCAAGAAGTGACTTTCTTAAGGAGTCTGTGGAGAGTTCTAATCTGAGAGCTGGTAAGATTATATTCAATAGGGAAGTAAGTAGTACGGTCTAGTACTAAAGCATTCAGCTTACCTTTGTAGTCCTTTTGATTTAGCACCACAGTAGTGTTTCCCTTATCTGCTTTGGTGATTACTATTTTTTTGTTATTCTTCATTTCTTGTAGGGCTGCATATTCATCTTTGGATAAGTTGGTTTTTGGAGGTTTGGCTTTAGTGAGAACACCGACTACATCCAGTCTGACGTTGTTGACGATATGGTTAGGAAGGTTGCGAATTCCACGTTCTATTTGGATCATGATTTCCTCGGCAGGTATTCTTTTAGGAGCTAGGGCGAAATTGTGACCAAGTGCAGTGAGTGCTTCAGGCTTTAAAACTACCGACGAGAGGTTGACCACAGTGTTGAGTGGTGGCTAAACAACCAACACCCCAGAGTCCAGTTCACCTTAGAAAAAGAGGAAAACAACACCCTCCCCTTCCTAGACACTTTAATCACCCGCCAGCTTGATGGATCTTTGGTTTTCTCTGTTTACAGAAAACCCACCCATACTGGCAGATACATCCACCAGCAATCCCACCCCCCTCACAACAATATGGGGTTATAAAAACACTATATAACAGGGCAAAATTAATCTGCTCAGATGACAAGGCCCTAACTACTGAACTAAACCACATCCACAACACTTTCTTAGCCAATGGCTATAACCCCAAAAAAATCCAAAAAATACTAAAACCAGTAAACCACAACCCCCCCTCTACAATAAAGATTACACCAAATCTATCACCATCCCCTACATCCAGGGCACCTCTGAGAAAATAACCAATATCCTCAAAAAATGACCTTATTTCTTGTTACAGACCACATAAAAAGTTGGCATCCCTTATCTGCTCTACCAAAGACCAACCACTTCCCCTAGACCTACCTGGTGTATACCAGGTTCCTTGCAGCTGCAAATTGTCCTACTTTGGCCAAACAGGCAGAACAACAAATATCAGGATTTCAGAACACCAAGACTACATCCGGTTTCACCAGTACAGCCGCTCTGGGCTGGCAGACCATGCCTTAGATACGTTGAGGAGAGGTCACTACCCAGACCGGTTTTAATCTTTTTTGAGGTCTCATCAGTGAGTAGGTAGACCTGGATGATACCTTTCTGGCATTTGTATAGTGAAGGTATGTAAGTTCTTTTCACTTAAACTTTGATATCATCCAGGTCTACCTACTCACTGATGAGACCTCAAAAAAGATTGAAACCGGTCTGGGTAGTGACCTCTCCTCATAATGTAAGGCAGTATTACATCTCCTAGGAGCTGTGTTTTACATTATGAGAAAATATCAAGGATAGTGAGGGCGCTTGCTCCACCTTTGCTTCGAGTTGCCTTGGTGTTGTACTACCAGGTGTTCACTTGGATTCGCCGATAGTTCTTTGGCATGAAACTCTTATATCGTAGTTTTTTGATCTCAGAGTTTCGCGTACTGGCTGTAAAATAATAAGGGATTTTTATCCCCTTAATTTAATGCTTTTTTTTTATTATTAGTTATTTTTGTTAAATTCATACTTTGCCTAATTTATAAATTAAACTTTATCTTGGGTGTGTATGTATAGGAAAAAAAAAAACGGGCATATATTCCTCGTTTACTAGGTTTTTGCTTTCTGTGTTTCATCTGTTTTGCATGGATGAAGTGTGAACTGACGTGTATAGGACACCGATATAGACAAGTTTTTAATGTATAATTTTATATAAATAATTTATAACATTTTTGCTCATATTTACAATGAGAAACAGTGTTGACAACCTACTAAATATCCCATTTTTTGCCACAGCTTTTTTTGGATTGTATGATTGTAGTCAAAGGAAGTAAGTCTCGACCTCCTCTTCCAAATTTACTATTATATATCTTTGAGTAATTCAAATATATCGACCAAATAGCATTCTCCTTCATTATTGTTTTTTAATATATCTTAGTGCAAACACATTGTTCCCTACAGATTTGTTTACAATTTATTGATAAAGTATTTAAAGTTATCCTACAATTAATTGCATTGGACCAATTAAGACCAGTGCTGATGCACTATGCACTTTTAAACAGAAGTGGATCAAGCAAATGTCGGATTACACATTTTGATGATGAACAGTTTCTACTATTTTTAAAGAAAGATAAAGACAAATTCAATACTGTCGCAAATGTATACCAGGCTGCAAGAGAAATGTCATAAACTTTTCCAAATGTAGAAATTTTTAGGTGCCCTGTAAATTTTACTGCCAAGGGCCTCCAGCTGGCTTAATCCACCCCTGCTCTTAAAACTTATATACTTCAATAAAAAATGCAATCATATGGTCAACTTGATGTGTATTTTGTAGTGTGGATTGCATAAACCACACGACAACACACTAAACTGAAATGGGCACGCATTGCCCACTGGAAAAAATGTAGTATATATAGGGTTCGTTGCTATCTGCAGTTTCAGGCATCCACTGGTATTCTTGGACCCATATTGCTGGTGGATAAGGGGGGGGAACTACTCTACTAATATTTATGAATGCTTGAATTTTTTTATTGGCCAAGAAAGAACATATTGTAATTTCATTATTATGTTAATGTTAGAATGTTATTATATTCATATGGATATTAATTTAATGAGAAACAAGATTTTCATCATATATATCTTCATTTATTTTAGGTGACATCAAAAGCCCTACTACTAATAATAAAAATGGCAAAAATATAAAGATATCTTGTAAAGAAAAGGAAATTCCATTTGTGCCTGTTAAAGCTAAAGATCAGAATAATGATTCTCATTTTGAAGGATTACAAAAAAAATCTTTAGGGGATGTATATGATGAAAGTGCAGATTGTGGTGAAGTAGACAAAGACATAGATCAAGACTCAGGCAAATTTTCTCGTAGAAATTCACAGATTTTGCAGAAATTAAGGAGGGAAGAAAGTGTAAAAAGACTTATATCTGGATGGAATAGAGCTGCTGAACAATCAGTTAATCATAATTCAACGAAATGCACTGCCTATACAAGTGCAGAGAGCAATTCTTGTACTCAGTTAGAAGTAGAAAAACAGCTTTCTCTCATGGTTAATGATGTTAGTGAGAGTAATGAAATCATAATGGATCAAATACATCATCTGAAAGAGAAAAAAGATATTGAAGGTGCTATTGAAACATTCTCACCTAACATAAGGGATCAGGATATCACAAGAAGTTATAGAAGTAATGTGTCTCCATCACAGAGAAATAAAACTGAAGACATCCACCCTCATGGTAAACTTGTTGGTAAAGCTACAGTTATTCGCAGGCCTAGTATAGCTAAACTGAAGGCTCTCTTTGAGAAATCTCAGAATCCTGATATTACTCTCCCTTCAGGAGAAACTATACGTCGCCGCCGCCCACTGTTTAGAAGTCACAGTCATCACGTTAGCCATGTAAGAAATTCCTCACCTGGTGATTTGCAAGACCAAGGTGGGGCTAGTTTTAGGACTCCATCCAGAGAAAGAGAACGAGATTTGGATCTGTCATTAAACGATTCTTCACAGAATGTTAATTCTCCAAATGATGCAACAGAAACTAAACAAAAAGTAACTAGCATTTACTCAAATTCTGAATATAGTTCTGATATGGGTAGACGCACACATGGTGAACAAATTTACAGTGATTTCCAAAGGTTAAGTTCCAAAAATAGAGAACTAGCTCATGGAAATGACTATTTTAATATACAGTCAGATAGACAGTACAGGATCTCAGAAATTTACAAAGGTGTACCTTTAACAACGCAGTCTATAAAAGAATCTAGCCATAGTTATAAGCATCATCAATATCAGAAAGAGAAACCAAAAAATAGTAATGATTGCAAACGCTCTGGAAGTACCAGGAGTAAAATTAGAGGAGAAGTAAAACTTCGTAAAACAAATAGTTGGTATGGTGAGGAGATGAATAATGATGCATTAACAGAATGGCTTGGTGAAATGTCATCATCTTGTGAAATGAATAAGAAGGCATCTATTAGAAATAGAGAGCCAAAACTGAAAAATATATCTGATGCAGTAACAAGTCATGATTATAACTGCATTTCAAATGAAGTAATTAGAGAAAAGAAAGGGACTTTTTCGGTTACAGATAAGTTGACTAAGCAACATTTAAAATTTTCAAAAAATGATAACCAAGTATCTTTAGATAATATTTATCAAAGACCTCCTGAATTGCCACTTAAAAAAAAAGCTCCTTCTGCCCTTGCGATTGATGACACAAAAGCTGTTTCAGCAGGAATTCATCAGCAGTCATTTTTTAAAGAAAATGAATCCATCGACAGTTCTGGATTACATGAGAGTAAACCTGCCAATACAGATTTGCATGATACAATCTCCCAAAATGAGAAACTTAGTGAAAACTATAACGTATGTGATTATGCTATTCACCCTTCTCAAAGAGATGAAAGTTCAGATATGAGCATTTCAAGAGATCTGAATCAGCTTAATGCAGGTGAACATCAGATTATTAGTAGAGCCAATAAAAAACAAGAGAACCATCTATTTGAAATATCTAAAGAAATGCAGAAGAGCAAAGATTTATCTGGAATAAACCCTAATACTGTTCAGGATTTTGATACTCCACCAAAACTACCTGAAAAAAAATGCAATAAAAATCAAGATTATAGTAATCAGAACTTTCATTCTAATGAGGTAAAGGATGTATCAGTAGCACATAGCAATTCTTGTTTTCAAATTGATGAAGCGCTGTTAATTAGCAGGCTTGCTAAAATTAATAAAGAATTTGAAACTGTTTATCATAAGAACTCTCCAGATCAAGAAAATTTCTATATACCTGAGAGTAGTAATTTAACTTTAAGTGAAAAGTTACAACTACAATATAACTTAGATGAAGAACATTACACAAATGTTAATTTAATAACAAAAAAAAATATTGAACAAATAGAAAACACAATACAGAATCATCCAAGAGGAGCTATAATTGATCTTACATCAAGAAAATCATATGCTGAAAGTGAGCATCGTGAATCTGTCCATTCTGTACAGTCCAAATCCACCAAGGGAAATATAGTTTCAGAAAAAAATGACAGAATGCTCAAAATTTTGAATCAAACTTCAAAAAATAACGTGGAAAATACTTCTAAATTGAGTTACTCTAGTGAAAATCCTAATGAAGCGATGGTTGGTAAGTGTGAATTAGGTTCAGATGGTGCCAGTCAATACAGAATGCAAGAAACTACTATGGCACAGCACAGCAGTCAAAATGAAGCATTACTACCTGAAAACAAAAATTTGCTTCTTCATAGTCCGGCTCCAAAGTCGAAACGCTCACATTTCACAAAAATTGGGACCAAAGTAATTTTTCCATTTGCTAATCACTCACAGTCTTGCACTGCTTCTCCGGTAAAAGCAGATGGAGGAAACTGCTCATCTAGTAGTCGGCATCCTGTATCACAGATGAATGCATTGTTAAATGAGCTTACCTCTCATGTTAATGAGGACTTCAGGACACCCCCATCATCAAACGCGTCATTAGTTTTAGAATCTCGTGGTGCAAGGAAATCTCAGGGAAGCAAAACAGTTCCTAAGTATGAAAAACCTTCTTCTTATGTAAGAGATACTTCTAATTTCTTGTCCCCAAGACAGCAAAGGTATTTTGACTTTTCAGAATCACATAAAAGTTCAGATGAAATTTCAAAGCCAAAGGAACATTATGAACCAGAATATTCTGCTTTACACTTGGAGAGATCAGAGAAAATGAAAAAAGGAATTCCAAGTAGAGAGAACCCTCAATATTCTGTCTTACAGCCATCTCATTCCCATCCATCTGTTCATTCACCACCACCACCACAATTACCTCAATTATCATCTAATCATGATCATATATATGATTTCGTAAGGCCATATGAAGGACCAGACCGCAAATTCATTTCTGATTTTGTATGTCCATCACCAAAGATAATTACAGGTTCTCATTATCCATCTGATTATTCCAAATCTGGTTTAACAGCTGTTTCTAAACCATCTACATCTACTTCCCATGTTGATTCTTCTGGTGATGCTAAGCAACCTGTTAAACGCTGCTCAAATGTCTCAGCAAGATATCCAAATATATATGCATCTTATCCACCTGGGCCACCAAAACCACCTAGAACATTCTGTCATGATCTAGAAAATGAACATGTTAGGACTCATCAACAAAACTTCCCTCAAAAAATCCATGGTTCATCAAAATTAGATGGTGGTCGTCTTATTGTCTCAGTAGCATCTCCTAAATATTCACAAGAAAAGAATGAACATCATAATCAGAAATCTAAGCCAGTAGATATGCCTCATTCTCTTAATGCTAATGAAAAAAAAAAATCTCCTGCAAGTTTTCCACAACACTTTTATTCTTCCCCATATGCGAAGACAACTTCTGCATCCAGTTCACTTAAAGAATCACCTAATTGTAGGCAATATAGTACTAGAGAAAATACCCATCCCCACATGCTATTAGTTGGTCATAGTCGTAGTCACAATTCATCAAGAGAAATACTCGAAGATCAATATTATCCTGGCAAGTATGGAAATAGTCATTCCGAAGTGTCACGTGGTAATAATTTACAAGCACATTCTTATCAGCATTTTTCTGAAAAAAAATCTGACCAGATATATTCATCTATACCGTTATCAAAAGCCATTGCAAATTATGAAAATGTTTGCGGTGCACAGAAAGATTACTATGCAGCAATCAGCAGTACTGATGGAACATCTAATACCACAATGTCCAAGACCATCCATCCAGATTTGCAAATACTTAGACATTCTCAGTCTGATGCTAGTATGTTTGTTTCATCCCGTGGATCAAGACATGCAGAGACTGTACCTTCTAACTGTGCTTCTCCAGTTTATGGTGAGGTAATAAATGCAAGAAAAATGCCAAACACAGTTACCCCAACTTTCCCACACAGGAATAGTGGAGGTGATGGACTCCTAAGGCGAGATCAGTTTTGTAATAGAGAACAGCGGTGGTCCCATGATGATATGGAAATCCGTCCACCATCATCTCTAAGAATGAAACAGCAAATCCATGCTAGAAGAAGTATGGTGGAACTGGATAGTGTTGGAATAAGTGTTGCCTCGGGTAAGTATTTTACTTTCTAATGAATAATATATTTCTTTGGGTATCATCCCGATTTGTCTCTTTACTCTTTATTCATTACTACTTTCATGTGGATAAATTGAATATTTCTTTCCATTCTGATGTATAAATCATATATATATATATATACAGGTATCCCTTGATATATGCGGCTTTGATTAGTGCACAAAAAATTATTGTGACCATAAACTTGATATATGCAGTATTAAATTTGATTAGTGCAGCCCAAAAAGTTTGAAAATAAGCAATGCTTTAGACTTGGGCAATGAAACCAATCAGATCACGTGGCATGAGTCATGCTCCAACGTTAGTAACTCACTCTCGGCCTCAGTCTCAGTGCTTCAATTTATCAGCAGAGCATGGCACGTACAGACGTATACGTGTATGGATTACAGTGTACTCTTACTGCCTATCTGCATATCACGTAATTTTCAAATTATGTAAAGCATTACCCTTCGTAACCATGGCCTCGAAAAAGAGTAATAAATGAAAACTTATTATTTTGGATACTAAAATTGACATTATTAAAATGTTTGATAACGGAGAAAGCAAAGCAAACATCGGAAGACTAGTCTTTGGTGAATCAACTATACAAGCCATTTTAAATAAAGCGACCGAGTACCGCGAACAAGGCAAAGTGGCATCTGCATCTTTGAGTATTCAGTGTACTAGGAATAGAAGCCCATTAATGATCAAAATGGAAGATTTACTGTTTCTTTGGCTAGAAGATTATAATCAGAAGCATATTCCCATTGACAGCAATAATCTTAGGCTCAAGGCTTTAAGCCTTTTTTCTACACTTAAATAAAACAAATATCAAGATGTGACTGCAACATTTTCTGCAAGCAAAGGTTGGTTAGAAAATTTCAAATCTCAATCCGGAATGCAAAATGTAAACATAACAGGCGAAGCAGCAAGTGCTGATAAAGATTAGAACTTTCGCCCAGGCAATTCAAGCTACACCTGGAGGCGATCCAATCACTCTAGAGGAATTTTGGAAAAAATACGATATTAAACAAGCAGTTATAAACATTCATGAGTCTTGGGAAGAAGTGACAGCCAACTGTATGAGAGTGGTCTGGAAGAATCTTTTACTTGAATCTGCAAATAATTTTGGTAGTTCTATTAATCCCGTCAACGAAGTTATCGATAATGTTGTTTTGATTGGAAGTGCTCTTGGCTTTGAGAATGTCGATTCAGAAAATATTTGGGAATTATTGGAATCACATTCGAAAAACCTAAGTAACGAAGATCTTCTTGGAATCGAACATCAACAGACATACGAAGAGGAAGAAGAAAAGGAAAGTGAAAAAAATGGAAGATTTATCTAAAGAAATCACTATCAAAGAACTTGAAGAATTGTTTAGGACAATTGAGAAGGCAAAAGAATTTATACTAGAGATCCAAATTTAGAGAGTAGCATGAACGTTAGTCATGGTTTAGATAAACAAATTGATTGTTATCGCAAAATCATGGATGAGAAAAAAAAAGCTACCACTGTTCAATTTACGTTAGATAAGTTTTTTTTATAAAAATAAATATTTAGATAAGTTTTTATGTAACATGTATAAATAAAATATATAAATACATGTCACCTTAAAAATAAATGATGTTTAAATTTTTATATTTTGCAGGATTCATTATAATTATTTCTATTAATTCTTAACATTGAATAATGCGGTGTCCATCGAGGATTAATTAACCGCATATATCAAAGGATACCTGTATATATATTTTTTTTTTTTTTAAATTATGTTACAGGGAAATAGATTTTGTTCTCTCATCAAATTTTTTTTAGTCACAAAGATATTCAAAATATGGAAACTATTTCCAGACATTATTCAGAACTCAATTTTAATTCCAGTTATAAATGTTATAGGAATATTTATTTTAAAAAAGTTTTATTAATAAGAGCCGTGGTGATCATGGAGTTCCAAATTAAGAGTAACAATACAGAACATTTTTATTGAAAATTGAATGTTGAAATTATTAGGTAATGAAATGTAATATTTTCATAAAAATTTAATAAACTTCAAGATAACTTTGTTGATATGAAATTGGGATACCAATATTTGTTGATTTTGTATTACCGAGGTTTATAATAATGATTATTGAACATCTGTGAGAAGAAAATAGCTGCAAAGAAAAGATCTTTTGAAATAAGTGAAAACTAAATGCAAAGGCAAACGCAAATGTTCTGTAGGTAGTTTTCAGTATTGAGACCACATTTTAATTGAGATGTACCTCCCTATAAAAGGGAGGGGGCTCACAGCCATTGTATCGTCATATGAAATAAAAATAAATAATGTAATATAAAGAGTTTATCAAAAATATGCAATTAAAACCCAACAATTTCATACGTCATAAGACTTACATCATCAAGGGTAATGGTACATAAAAGTTACACAAAAGCCTATTAACGATTAATTACACACACTAGATGTTTTTTATAACTTCACAACTGTTAAAATCGATAAACCAGAATACAAATGATACATTCGTTACTGTATGCATGATGCATTACTAGTTGTTGTTATCACGTTCTGTGGTATCATGCTTGCTATATCCTTGGTCCATGGCAGTTAAATTTTTGATTAAAGCAGACCATACTTGATGTAAAATTAAGCCTTGATTTTGATTGTATTGTGTAAGGATCCTAAGCATTTGTGAGGCTTCTTTAAATTTTCTTGTGAAACAGTTATCAATATATGACATTTTTGTTTGTTGCCAGAGTGCTTGATGGGCAGTAGTGGTTGTGTGAAATGCTAGAACTGATTTATGCTCTCTTCAGACATGCGGATCTCTCCTGACCTTCCTGTCTGGCATACATAACAAATGCCACAAGAGCAATGAATCTCATAGATGCCTGGTTTTTGGTTTTTTCATGGGGTGATGTCGAGGTTTTGGTGGATGTAGTAATCTTGATATTTTTTGCAAAGGTAAAAAAGCAACTTTTATGTTGTACTTGCAGAGCAATGCAGCCTCTTTATTCATGACATTTTTGATGTAAGGCATTGGTGACTGCATTCTTGAAATCTTGTTTAAGCATGGGATGTATTAAGAATTTTTCTGATTATTTTGGGTTCAAAACCATTTAGTGTGAGGTTCTATGTCAGGTAGTGCAGTTCTTCATTTCTTTTAATTGGTGTGCTATAGATATATTGTATGCCTTGTATCGTAAAGTTTTAATTATGCCTATCTTTTGTAATGGTTGGTGATGAAAAGTGGCATTTAAAAATTTTCCCATTGTGGTAGGTTTTCTGTATACGTAGAAAGAAAACTTTTCTCCTCTTCGTTTACTTCGACAAGGATATCAACGAAAGGTAATTTTTTTTGTGCTGTTCTAGTTCAATAGTGAATCTTGGGATGGAAGTTATTCAGATAATCTTTGAAAGCAATCAGCCCATAGTTTTGAAATTTTCCATAAACAGGTTGGCTAGGGTTAGAGAAAGGGGGGGGGACCACGGAAAGTCCTTTTTGTTCCCAATATTTGTCTTGAAAAATGAAAAAAGTGTTTTCCATGCAGTGCTTGAATAGATATTTTGCTAAGTTTGAGGTATATCTGTCAAATATCTGAAATATCTGTTAAACATGATATCACCACACATAGGAAAAACAGAATAATTTGTAAAGAATAGTTTGCATTTCATTGAAAAGGTAAGAGATATAAATATAGAACCTGCAGACATCTTAACAAGTTTCGATATAGTCAGTCTCTTCACCTACCGAGAAATAACAGTGGTCTACGTGGAAATCTCTTTCCAACCGACACTGTAGGACTATTCCAACTGCATGGAAAACACCTTTTTCATTTTTCAAGACAAATATTGGGAACAAAAGGACTTGCCATGGGTTACCTCCTTTCTCCAACCCTAGCCAACCTATTTATGGAAAATTTGAAACTAATGCATTAAAAACCTATCAGAAAAAAAAACAAGTTTGGTTATGTTACTTTGATCATATATTTTCATCATTTGGTTGGGAATGGTGGATGAGCTGATTGCTTTCAAATATTATCTGAATAACTTGCATCCCAATATAAAATTCACTATTGAACTAGAACAGCACAAAAAATTACCTTTTCTTGATATCCTTGTCGAAGTAAACAAAGAGGAGAAAAGTTATCCTCCGTACAGAAAACCTACCACAATGGGAAGAGTTTAAATGCCACTTCACATCACCATGGATGGTGATGTGAAATGGCATTTAAATACCATTTTCCAATTAGATACATGCCAAAAGATAGGCATAATTAAAACTTTATGAGACAGGGCATACAATATATCTAGCATACCAATTAAAAGAAATGAAGAACTGCACTACCTGACACAGAACCTTGCACTTAATGGTTTTGAACCCAAGACGATCAGAAAAATTCTTAATACATCCCATACTTAACAACTCTCATACTTAAAAGCTTTCAAGAATGCAATCATGCAGCTTTACATCAAAAATGTCATGGACAAAATGGCTGCATTGCTCTGCGAGCACAACATAAAATTGGCTTTTTTACCTTTACAAAAATATCAAGATTCCTACATCCACCAAAACCTCCACATCACCTCATGAAAAAACCAGGCATCTATGAGATTCATTGCTCTCGTGGCATTTGTTATGTAGGCCAGACAGGAAGGTCTGGAGAGAGATTCACATGTCTGAACACATAAAAGATGTCGAAAAAAGAAGAGCTCATAAATCAGGTCTGGCATTCCATACAACCACTACTGGCCATCAAGTACTCTGGTAACAAACAAAAATGTCATATATTGATAACTGTTTCACAAGAAAATTTAAAGAAGCCTCACAAATGCTTAGAATCCTTATGCAATTTAGTCAAAATCAAAGCTTAATTTTACATCAAGTATGGTCTGCTTTAATCAAAACTTTAGCTGCCACAGATCAGGGTTATAGCACATGTGATTACAACAACTAGCAATGTTCCAACACGCTTACAGTAATGAATGTATCATTTGTATTCTGGTTTATGAATTATTTAAGTTGTGAAGTTATGAAAAACATCTAATATGTATTATTAATCATTAATAGGCTTTTGTTGTGTAAAACGTTTATTCACCATGTAAGTCTTACGACACACAAAACTTGTCAGATTTTAATTGTTTATTTTTAATAAACTCTTTATATTACAATGTGGTCTCAATACCAAAAACTACCTACATAACTAAATTAAGGGGATAAAAATCCCTTGTTATTTTACAGCCAGTATGCAAAACTCTAAGATCGAAAACTATGATCTAAGAGTTTCATGCCGACGAACTATCAGTGAATCCCAGCATAAGTGACCACCTGGTAGTACGCTTGGATTCGCCGATAGTTCATTGGCATGAAACTCTTAGATCGTAGTTTTCGATCTTAGAATTTCGCATACTGGCTGTAAAATAACAAGGGATTTTTATCCCCTTAATTTAATTAACTTCACAAGAAAAAAATAGCTGTTTGGCTTTTAATTTTACCTACATAACTGTTTAACTGCAGAAACCTACATGTACATCTGAAAGCAAACGTTGTTTTGTGTTCCATTAATAAGACTTGCATTCAGCGAACACAAATATATCTGGTCTCAGGATATATATACAAATTGATGCCAAATAGTACTACCCTGGAAAACTGAAATGCATGAACTGACAATATTTGGAATCTTGATCATTAACAGATTAATGTGGAGGAAAATTATTGATGGGAAGCTTGTAATAATATTAACTTAATCAAATAGCACAGTCATAGTATCTTGTACAATACTTGAGGTGAGGGTATATAAAATAATTTTTGTTATTATTGCATGGGTAATGGGTATGTCCATGGAGTCTAATGATCCATCATGGGGGACACACTAACTACTACTCCTGTCATCCAGTGACAGAGAGATATGAGATACCAATCATATCTCTCTTTGAACACATTCAAAGCACTTTTAGTCTCAGGAAACCATTCCACTCATACACCATTTTCCAAGAAAAAAAAAATGTAGTCCTGATGCACTTGCTAACCACACTCTTATTCAGTTTGATTGAAAAATTTCTCTGCATCAATCCTATAAAACTCGTTCAGTAACTTCTGTGCTTCTTTAATCCTCTTTCCTGCCATCAACTAACTTCTGCAACCCACAAACCCATAATCTGTGCTCATGTAGAGGATTCTTCAACCCATTCATCATCTTAGTTACTCGCCTCTGGATCTCTTCTTTATCACTTTGTTCCTAACAAACCTGGATGATCAGATCTGTATAATGATACAGGTATGGTTATATCAAAGTCACGTGAAGAGTCATAAAAATAAAAATCCTGCATCCTGTTTTGGTCACTTTTGAAATATGCACTTTCAACTTCATTTTCGAGGTGCTTAAGGGTCAAAACTGTATAACTGAGAGAAGACCTCCACATAGCTGTTAAAGGAATATGGAGAACTGACCAGTACTTGTGACCTAATGTCCAATCCTCGCCTTCTTGTGGTGCACCCTGTTAGGTATGTACCTGGATTGATCAAATGAGGATGGGATGGCAATTTGGGAATTAGCTGACCAAATTGTATTCTTATTGGCTTGAACCAAAATTTCAAATGATGGTACAACACGACAGAATTTCATGCCGGCTGGGGTGTCGCTTGGTTAAAGGCCCCTGTTATTTTCACCAGGGAACCAGGGCAAACAGCGAAAAGTCAGCTACTGGAACAAATCCTAAAACTTACCCCAACTCAGCATCACCAGAGTTCAAGATCGGTACTATCAACATAAGAAGCCCGAATGGCAAAGAAGTGGAGCTAGCTGAGGAATTGGATAAGTACCAGATCGACATAATAGGGGTGTGATTGAAACAAAAAAGACAAAAACTGGTGAGATCTTTCTGAGAAATAAATATAAAATGTTATATTCAGGCAATGACAATCAAGGAAAAGAAAGAGTAGCAATAGTATTCACCACTCAAAATATGAGACTGATCTTGAATGGCAGGCAATATCAAGTAGAGTGATGTGGGAAAATATCAGAATGGAGAACTGGACAATGAGACTTATTTATGCCTATAGTCCCACAGAAGGTTGTACTAAGGTAGAAGCAGAAGAATTTTTTAAGGCTTTAGATAAAGCAACTGACACTTTGAAAAAGGAAAAGTTGGTCCTTGTTGGGAATGTAAATAGCAGAGTAGGAAACGATTGTCAGACATACAAATATTTTGGGAAAATTTGGAGAAAAAAGCAAAGCTAATAATAATGGCAAATATCTGTTGGATTTCTGCTCAGGACATGGACTGGTTATTACTAACACCATGTTCCAACATAAAAATGTGCACAAATTCACATGGAGAGAAGAGGCAAGGAATAAGAAAAGTCTCTCATTGACTATTATTGTGTCACCTTTTCTTAATAACTTTGATATCTATGCTCTCTACATTTATTTGCTCCTTGGTGTCACGTGGTACTATCTAAGTACAAAGGGACCTTGGGGTAGAGCCAAAATCCAAATGCAACAAAGCTTCTGAGGTTTTCTTCTCATAAAATCCTAAGACATTTATTTGTTATCCCTGCGCCACTTAGGACAATTAGTTTAAAGGAGAAAATCTTAAACAAGAAGTGAATACCCAGCTGTACCTCAGTGACTAAACTGTGCAATCGTGACCATAGACACATTACTCAAATCTCCCACTAAAGTTCGCATATTTAGCAAGTGGTGCATTGGATAGTACTAACAAACAACTGAATCAGAGTAAGCAAAAGATTTATTTAGCATACTAACATATATATAGTTCATGGAAGTCTGGGAAAGATCATTTCTAAACTACAAATTTATGTGCTATCATAATTATCAAATACAAACAATAAATTCTCATAACTCACATTGGATTAACAATAGAGCTATTCTATATTACATCACACATACGATCCTCATAATTTTTAAATTAAAACCTAGTAAACATACATTATCACCTTGTATTCACAGATCCTAAGGTTATTACTCTTTAAATTACACTTGTCTACTTTCACAACTTATAATTTGCTACAGTCCTAAATTTTATCTTTGTTAAGTCCTCAGATCTTGATTCATGTATCATTCATTTACACTATTCAACAATAAAATTTCACGATACCGTATTATAGTTATCTCCTGTGCTTGTTCCTCTCTTTACTCGTCCTTGAACCCTCAAATTGATTTCTTCGTGCTGGGGTTAGTATCTGGGATTCCTCGATCATATGCAGGCCCATTCGTTTCAATCGGTCATGCCTTCTTTTCAATAGGATTCTTGGGGCAAAGTCACCCTTTCGCACCTGTTGCCTTTTTACCTAGATTCTGAGGCCTCTTCACAGACTACCTATTCTTCCGGAGTAATGTGATTCACCTTGTGACGCATAACCTTTCACGTGGATACATGCCGTCTTCCTTCTGACAGGCATCAGGGCAGAGATTTCCCCTTGCGCTCTGGAACCGTCCCTCCACTCGTGAAGTCCACACACCAAAACCACCAGGAAAAAGCCACGTGGGGGGGGGGGGGGTGTTCCTAACTCTTTTATATCTCCGTATCCTATTGGCACCTTCTGTAATCTTCATACTTCCCTCCGACTCATCAACAATGTTCAACGCGATATCTCTAGGTAGAGGGTTTCTTCTTTTCTGCCTACTCATCATGTGCCATGTGCACACGATATGCTTGCGGCAACTTCCTTTAATCTAGTGCTCTTGGCCTTGGATTACGCTATAATTATCGTTAAATATCATGAGTCATTCATCTAAGTTTTGTCTATCTAATTCCTAGGAATGGTATACTGCTTTAATCATACATTAACGTTTTTTTTTTCTCTAGAATTTCACCACCAATATTTAACTAGCTTAAGTAATCTTTCTATATAATGGAATAACACTCTCATTTTCACAATTATTATCTTTTTGTTTAATATATCCTAATTTTGTCAACATATATGTAATTTACACTCTTAGATGCAAGCAAATTTTCTATTATAGGGTCTTTGCTTGTTAAATTATGAAAGAATAAATTCTCTTAGGAATTTTATCAATCACAATTTAACAAAGGTTCCCCCCCCCCTTAAAATTTTTTCAGAAAATTTTCTTTTCCTTTGTGTCCCCCCCCTTCACTCCCAGGGGGGGTCCTTGTCAGGGATTTCCTGCTCCTTATCTACTTCTCATACTGTGGATTTCTTTGATTGTAGAAGCTCCGTGTGCCTCTGTAGTTGTTCGCATTCTCACTTAGTTTGTCTATAGCACAAATTGCCTCCTGGGATTCCTTCCCTTCAACTAACCCGTTTCTTGTTCCTTCCCCTTTCAACTTTTCAGAGGTGTTCTGTTTGCCAAAGAAATACCTTGTGAATTGGAGGCATCGGGTCCTGCCAAGTTCTTTGTCATGATGGAGACTTAGTCTTCTTGATTTCCTCCTTCTGTTCTGTCTCCATCCTCCTTTATCCTTTGTACAGCTGACCGAGGCTTATTCAAGGCTAGGTTCCCTGTATTTGGGTTCCTTTTATCAGAGGCTCATTCACTCAAGGGGTAAACCCTTGTTCTGTGGCCAACTTGACCATTGTGCTGGAGTCTGAGGTTATATCTAGTTTGCCTTGATACTTCACCTTCATTCTCACTGTTACAATCCTCTCCTCTGACTCTGGATGAGGTTCTCTCGTTCAGGTATTCTCGCTCTGGGCATTCTTTGTGTCTGTAATATCTGTTGAGATGGTCATCTTCAACAAGACTTTCCTCACCCCTTTCTAGTTCATCCTTACTTCTCCCTCTTGCTTTGGATTTCTCATTTGGCCTTCGACCCTTCTGGAGGATGCCTCCCTTCTCCCCATATACACTTTCTATGGAGTCTCCTTGACAAACCAGCCTCTCTGATCGAGTCTTATACAGTTTGAGTCTGTCTGAGTGCACTATCCAGGTTCTTGCTCTGTTGGAGGTTTCCTCTGTTGAATAGAACCTTGAAACCCTATCCAAACTGGCCAATGAACATATCTCAAATTGGGATGCTTTCCTAGAGCATACCCTGTTTGCATGCAGAACCGTCCTACATACCGCCATAAAGGAAGCTCCTGCCGTAATCCTCTATGGTTGTGAGCCCGCTTTTCCCTGCAACTTCAGGAATACCCATGTGGATTCTGGGTTTCCTGACATTGACGTCTACCTAAAGGATCTAGTAAGTAACAATAAGATAGCTTATGAAATGGTTATGAGATGCATTCCCAAGCATCTCACATTCTTTAACTGTAGGGCATATGACAAATTGGGTGGTGTTTTAATTTTTGCAAGGGATACACATAGAAATCTAACTCAGTGTAACTTTCATATGAATACCTGCACCTACACAATAAGGGCAATGACACTTCATTTATTCTAATATACAGATCATATGAGGAAATAGAAAGTGTACTGAAAAGTGTCACAACAGAATCAGTTTATTATGCAGGGGGATGTAAACATAAACTGGCTTAAAAATACTATAGAATTGGACAAATATCTAAACATAATGTGTGGTCTGGGTTTCAGACAGTATGTCTTCCAACCAACTAAATGCATATCACTAAATACACCTACCTTAAATGTATATCTTCCCTAAAAGTGAGGAAATGCCAACTAGTCCTCTAGGTGGTAGATGTGTTTCCTTGCCTGGTGAAACGCCACCACCCTGCTTTATTGGAGGGTGGTGGTGTTTTTGTCCCCTCCTTTCTTCTCACATTCAGCTTGGGTGATGATCTTGCTGGGCATATTCATTACATCATTATCATCTTCAATTAGGCAGTCAGTTTTCTACTCCATTTGAGGGTACAGCAGTAAAACAGTTTTCCACAAGCTGCCACCAGATAGTGACAGTACCAACCTGATGGTAACGCATCTGTTAAAGGCTTCCCGATCAGCTGGTGGATAATCCTGCTCTCATTTACCCTTCCAGGTTGTGCCTGGAGAGAAGACTGGATCAGTGGTATGCTGAGGGGAACTGTACACAAGGCCCTCACCCATCCTGCATGCCTGTTCTCTTTATTTTCTGAATCAACCATCCTACATATGAAAGTCAATCATAAAAAATACTAGAGTTTTAATTGTAGATTTTAATTGTAGATGTTTAAATATGAAAAATATAACAAAAACAATTTGAACAAATAATAAAAATATTATAGACCCACCCAAAATAATAAAACTTTTTCCAATAAGAAAGACTTTCATATTCATTTCACTAACATTCGAGGTACACTGGTGTCCAAAACCTAAGGACGAACACTATTTCTGAAGATTACAACTATAAATTCAGATGAATCAGCTTGTGGCAATTTGTATAACTGACAGTTTTGAGTAGAAAACAGGTACACACTCAAATTTTCAATTGTGTGCAAAGGGGTCACATGGTTGCACTCAACAGGATAAAAGGCTGGGCTAATCAAATTGTGTTTGAAGGAAGCTCTTTTTGCGCAAGAATAAAGTTGCAAACTAGGATGTCTTGTAGTGTCTCAAAGACATCATCTAGATGATTTCACATGGGGAAGAATTATTGGAAAGCTCGAAGAAGGCTGCATAATTACTGATATTGCCAAAGAGTTTGGAATCTGACTTGGCATTCTATCCAGGCTCTGGGCAGCATTTTAAACCAATGGAATGTGTTCCAGATGTCTGCTAAGAGGTCTGGAACACATCTCTTTAACACGGAACATTTAGACAGATTTTTGGTTACAATAGAAAAATGTAATCGATGCACCATTCAGGTCATTTTGCAAGTTTAGCTCTGTTGAATCGCTGACACGCAAATATCTCGACGAACTGTGACAAGTAGGCCTACACATCTGAAGGCCTGTAGTTCCGTGTTCCTTTATCCACATCTCATTGTGGAGCATGTTTATAAAAACAGACAAGACACCAATGAGCTAATGTACTCTTTACAGATGAGGGTTGTTTTAGTGTTTTCTCTGATTCTAGATGGCACTTGATCTGGCATGAAAGTGATACTGCTTACCATCATGAGAATGTTCTTGAAAGGGATAGATGTGGTGGTGCTGGGATAATGGTGTGGGGAGGCATTATGCTTAATGGATGCACTGAGCTACAAGTGCTGGAAAAAGGGACTATGACGTGAACAGTATTGCAACGAAGTCCTTAAACGACATGTTTGATTGTTTCATGGTGCTGTAGGTGAAGAATTCATTTTTATGGATAACAGTGCCACACTACATTGTGCATGAGCAGTGGAAATACTTCTGGAGATCGAGGATATTAATAGAATCGAGTGGCCAGCATGCTCCACACATCTTAACCCCATAGAACATGTTTGAGACGTGATATGGAGACACATCGTTGCTCAAAATTCCCCTCCAGAAAACAAGGCTTGCTCTGAAGGAGGAGAAGGCCAGTTGGCCTCAAGAACTCCTTACTTGGTGCTAAAGATGGTACAACATTGTGAGAGCTGCATCATAGTTTGGGGTGGACATATTTCATATTGAAATGTCTCTCTGAATTGTTTTCTGTAAGTACCGTACATTAATTCCTTAACCATGTTCTTAGGAAATTTATAACATTTTTTGTGTATATAATTTATTAGTATGCTGGCAAGAAATTTACATCCACATTTGGCTGTAGTCATGAAAATTTTTTCATGTACAAGTAAAAAAGTAGTCATCCTTAGCTTTTAGACACCAGTGTATTAATACAAACATTAGTGACATACATCACCACTTAGAGACATCAAAACCTGATCTTTTTCCTAACTGCAACCTCCATTACTACATTCCATCTCAACTATCCCAGTTACATCCTGCACAGTGCATTTTGCAAAAAAAGGGTGGAACATGTGCTTTTGTGAAATCTGATATCCCCTGTGAAGGCTATCCAACTTAGAATCCCCATTTTTCCTTTTTGATCTGCTCTGGCTCATGATTTCCTTACCTCACTTGACAGCCTTCATTTGCTACCTCTACCACGCTCCTAACTCTGACAATCCTGCTGCCCTTTCTGACTACCTATCACTAAAAAACTATTTCTTACAAACAAATTATCCAAATTGTGAGATTGTTCTCCTCTGAGACTTTAATGTCCATGACACAAACTGACTGCCTTACTTCACTTCACAGATCAAGCTGGTAGGGAAGCTAAATCATTTGAAATCAGTCATGACCTAACAAAAATAGTCAATCTACCCACCAGAATACCAGTCAGTCCTCATTTTGTCAATGTTCTTGACCTTTTCTTAACCAACTCTCCCTCCAAATATACCATAGATGTTTGCTCCCTTGTCAACTCTCACCACAATCTAATTCAAGTCTCCTTCTCTACAGTTCGTCTCTGTCCAGCCAGTCTCAGCCTTATACTCTATGGCACTATAATTATGCCAACTGGGATGACATAATACTGCTTGAGGAAGTTGTCCTGCAACAGCTCAATAAATGCATTGTCATTCTTCTCATGAGATTCTAATGCTACCCAATCAATATTTTGTTAATTGAAGTCTCCCATTATGATTACTCTTTTCATGCTCATCTTTTTTATTTGGTGGTGCATTTCTTCATCACCAGCAACTGATCCACCAGTTCTGTAACAACATTCCATTATGTAATTTATGTTGTTTGATTCCACCTCACACCAGATAGTTTCAAACTCACTGCCACATGAAATATTGTTAGTAGTGGTAGTACTACAATCATAGGTCTCAACTCTAACTGGATTGAAGTCATCCGATATCATTAGCAGCATGCCCCCTCCTCTCCTATCCTCTCTATCCTTCCTAAAAATGCTGTACCCTTGACACTAGATACCAGTTAGTATGTCTGATTCTGATAGCCAGGTCTCACTAATACCTGCAATCTGAGGTCACCCATTCACCAAGGCAACGAACTCTACCCCTTTGTTTGTGATACTCCTAGCATTCATTTACAGACATAATAATTTGTCTGTTTGTTCTTTTGTATAGTTAGTTTTTGTTTAGTAGTTTTTGTATGTGTGCAGTCTGCCTGATGCAATTGGACAACTTGCAGATCTCTATTCTTCTCTAATGCCTTATACCTGTAGTCATCTTTACACGCATCTGATGGGTCTGAAAACCAGACAAACACAAAGCCAAAATCGTTCTCCTTGTTATATTTCCATGACAAAGCCCATTCCCATCATTAACACAGTTATATAACATTGTCGCTCTTACACTCACATTCACACCATTCCTCCCTTTATAATTTAGTTTCCCTGACTCTCTGTGCTAAGTCTAATATCAGGTATTAGTTTTTTCTAGACTCTTGATACTAAACACATTCAGGTGTAGGCCATTCCTCTTATACAAATCCAATCTTCCCTCAAACTCATTCCACACATCGAAAAACTCACATCTATTCCTTCTACATTCCTCTCCATTCCTTCCTACTTTTATTGTACTTATATATCTAATACTGAAATGAAGATGCATATAACCTGTATATGTATGTTCACTTATATTCTCATATATACACACATGTATATAATATAATGTATATTACTTTATTAATAAATAATAAATAAAAATAAACATCCCTCAGCAAATCCATATCCTACTTCGTAAGGGCCAATAGCAGAAAACTTGTTTCCTGTCCAGAAGCGATCAGAAGTAGTGCTTTCTGATTCCTTGTAAAGGCAAATGGATACAGTTTCTGTACACCTGTACTTTCATCTTTCTCTCATCACTTTTCTTCCAGTTCCTACATAGATGACTAAGTCTGTATGCAGTATGCACCATACTTCCTGTGGTTTTCCACAAGAAAAGAACCAGACAACCTACTAAACAACTAGGACACTAAAAAATCTTTTGATCCTGATGGCTTCTCTCCAGATGTATTCAAAGATTATGATCCAGAGCTAACACCTGTCTTGTATCTTCTCTACTCAGCTGTTCATATTCCAAAATGCACGGAAGCAAACTTGCATACAACCTATTTCGAAAAAGGGGATAAAATTCTGCCATCAACCTACAGACTATCACCATTACCTCAGCCCTCTCTAAAATAATAGAGAAAGTTATCAACAATTAACTTCTCCACTATCTTGAGAGCTACTAATCAATCAACAACCCAGAGTATTGAATTCATCAATCTCGATCTATGGCTGACCTCCTAGTGTACATCACCCACAACTGGACATGTACCATGGATCATTCATGCATTTCGTGATGGATGGGTTCTCTCTTCCTCCCTCCCTCTTTCTTTTCATGCTTTGCCACCAACACAAGAATGTCTCAGAGTTCTCTTTTACACTTACCCTCTTTTTCCCATACATAAATGACCTCTCAATCACTACATATCCCAAGCTTCAAGATTGTCTGCACGCTTTGTCTTACAGTGACTTTGCTACATTCCTTCAGTGTGGTAAGGATAACCTGTTCACCTTCATTGCTGTCAAAATGCTGTCCTGTTTTTTCTTCCATAAAAGGGATCTCACACAAATCACCAGGCAAGATCAGATAGCTTTCCTTTGAGGCAAACATTTACCTCTAACCACTCCTAGCATAAACCCATCAATAGCTTTCTCAAAATTAGGCATAGTTTTCTACTCTATTGGCTAAGAACTTGGCGTGGTCAGAAGGAGATTTTGTACAATTTGCGTGAAGAAAAGCGCGCAGAACGTGGAAAAATTGCAAAGTGGCCAGAACTAGAGACCGAACTTTTGAAATGGGTGCAAGAAAATCGGCAAAATGGCATTGCCATTTCAACAAAAATGATTCGTACACATGCAGTCAAAGTAGCCTGTGAGTGTAACATTGAAGATTTTAAAGGTGGTGCGTCATGGTGTTACCGTTTCATGAAATGCAGTGGACTTTGTATGCGTACAAAAACAGAAATCAGTCAAAAAATGCCAAAGAATATTATTATTATTATTATTATTATTATTGTTCCGGGAAACTCCAAGGAGTCGATAGACTCATCGAGGGAGGCCCTAACATCATGTCAAGAACAACTATTCAACATTCACACAGTATCTATCATACCTTGCCTTGAACTCATTCACGGTCGTAGCACCCACAACAGACTCTGGAAGCTTATTCCACTCATTTACCACTCTCCAAGTAAAGAACCTAGCTCTAACACCCTTGTCAACGATGCTCTTGCCCAGCTTCCATGCATGGCCCCTAGTCCTCCCACCACCAGTCATATTTTCAAAAATATCTTCTGGATCAATCTTATAAAAACCCTTCAGTAATTTGAATGTCTCAATCATATCACCCCTCCTTCGCCTATCGTCCAATTTCTGCAACCCACAAACCTTCAACCTATTCTCATAAGGTTCATTCCACAGACCTGCTATCATCTTGGTCACTCATCTCTGGACCCTCTCCACTTCCTCCCCATCACGAAGAAACCCTGGTGCCCATAGCTGGGCACAGAAGTCCAGATGGGGTCTTATCAAGGCTCGATACAGAGGAACAACAACTTGTTCGTCTCTGCATGTTAAAGTATTTTTCAGAAGCCAAGTGATTTGGTGAGCTGTTTTAGTTACTTTTGCAATGTGCCCCCTAAACTTCAACTCCCTATCCACCAACACTCCCAAATCCCTGGCCTCATCAATCTCCTGGAGTATGATTCCACCAATGCGATATACTGCTGCTATTCTTTTCACCCCAAAGTGCATAACCTTACACTTTGCCACATTAAACTGGCATCCATTTTTCCTAGCCCAGTCCTCCAAACTATCCAAATCATCCTGTAAAATTTTGACATCTTGTGCACTCACAATTGCTCTACCCAACTTTGCATCATCAGCAAACAAGTGAACACTTCCTCTCAGATTCTATCCAATATCATTGATGAACAAATTGAAAAGCAGTGGTCCAAGAACAGAGCCCTGTGGCACTCCACTAGTCACAAGACGTCTTTTAGACTCCACTCCTGAATAAGCCACTCTTTGATATCTCTCCTTCAACCACCCTCTTATCCATCTCACCAACCCTATATCTATACCCATCTGCTCCAGTTTACTGATTAGGGTTCCATGTGGTATCCTATCAAAGGCCTTGGCAAGGTCCAGTAGTATCACTGTAAACCCATTACCCCTATCCAGTTCAGCCGTCACTGTGTTATAAAACGTGAGCAAGTTACTGAGGCATGATCTACCCTTCACAAAACCATGTTGTCCCCCATACAATATCCCATTTTCATCTATCCAATCCTGTATTCTTTTCTTGACTAATTTCTCTAAGACCTTGACAGTGATTCCTGATATGCTAATCAGTCGGTAATTTACAACAGCAGTCTTGGAACCACCTTTATGCAGTGGAACTATTTTCCCCTCTTTCCACCCGCTCGGGACTAACCCAGACCCGAGACTCAAATTAAACAAAATGGTCAAGGGTACTGACAATTCTTTAGCTGCTTCTCGTACAACACGAGCTGGTATACCATCCAATCCCACAGATGTATTGACATTGAGGTTATGCAATAGACTACTCACCTCCACTTCATTAACCACAATTCCCGTATAATCTACTGGTTTATTCGTTTCTGCAATGTCACCACCTGGATGATATACTTTTGCAAAGTGCTCACTCAGTAACTCAACTATCTCAACTGATTCAGTTACCTCCCTACCATCAGCATTCTTTAAAATCAATCTGCCATGTACATTTTTCCTTTTACTTGCTACATATCTAAAAAACTGTTTAGGATTCTCTTTAGCCTGCATGGCCAATGTTCTTTCGTAATCCTTTTTAGCTTTTCTTACCACACTCGTCACCCTTCTGGCCTGCGCTTTATACCGTTCATGTGCCTGCCGGTCACCCTTCTCCTTAAATTCCCTCCATAGTTGTTTCTTTTTTTGCAACTCAAGCTTAATGGTGTTATTCATCCATTTAACCCCTACTTGATTTATTATTCGGACTCTAGGTATACAGTCAGCCATTGCTTCATGCAAGCACTTCTTAACTACCTCCCATGCACTATCAACTTCTAGTCCTTGCAGTTGTACATGCCATGGCACTGAACCAATCAAACTCCTAAGCATGTCATACTTTCCAGCCCTATAATTCCACATGTACCCTGTCTTAATTGAAAATTCTACACCTTTAGCGACCTCCCAAGTTAAGACCCTATGATCACTCTCACCGATTGGTGGCAATGTGGTCATATTTGTTACAGCCAAATCCTCAGATGTAATTACTAGGTCAAGCACTCTCTGACCCCTAGTATTTTCCATTACATGCTGTCGCAGATAGTTATCCCTTAATAACCGCAGAAAATCCAGTTCCTTCCTCCCGTGTGTCCTCTCCTCACTCCAATCAATGCGACCATAGTTGAAATCTCCCATAATAATCACCCTCCTTCCACCCATTTCTTCTATTTGCTTGTGCATACTGTCACCACCATCTTTTCCATCACCTGGTCTATAGCAGCACCCAATTGTATATTTAGTTCTGCTAGCCACAATCTCACACCAAATGGCCTCAAATGTGCTCTTTTCTCTATCCTGCAATTCAACTTCTATTCTCCTTGGCTGGAGCTCATCAGCTATCATCAACAATACTCCTCCCCCCATTTTATTCTCTCTGTCATTCCTGAACACACTATACCCATCACATTCAATCCCACTAGTTATATCATCTACAGTCAGCCATGTTTCACTAATACCTATAACCTGTGGTCTGGAAGTGCCAACCATGGCCAAAAACTCTTCCTTCTTGTTCCTAATACTCCTAGTATTAGTGAAGACAATGAAGAATATGAAGACAAAATTATTTCTATATTATAAGAAATTAATGATGATAGAGAAGAGTCAGATGACAATGACATGGGTTTTGCAGGTTTCTGAAAGGTCAGTTTACTATTAAAAATTACCTATTATTTTATCCATTTTTTTTTAAAAATCATACTTTAAAGTTTAGGTTTTTTTCCAGAAAATTGTATTAAATTTCTTGGGTGCGTCTTATACATAGGAGCGTCTTATACACCGGAAAATACGGTATCCATATTCTTATTTCTTTATATTATTTATAAATTATTATCATTTTATTCTTATAAAGGACTTCATATTACTCATGGAAACCCAAGTAACTGCTAACAATAATTTATAAAAAGGTACTTGCTGTAAAAATTAGGGGATATCTTTATTCATCTACAAGTTTTTGGTACTTGTTCAACAGATATAGAACATAAGAATAAAGAAAAGATACTACATAGATAGAAAGCATTTCTGTGGGGGAGGATGAAAAGGAATGGGTGATGATTCTAATTATTATTTATATGATATTACAGATTCACGTGAACCTCCCAGTACTCAGCATTCCAAGCATCAGAGACTACGGCACAAAGACGTAAGTATATGTTATGTATAAATATGATAACTATCTTAAAAAATTTATTTTAGCAATTCACCCCCCCCCTTTTCCAGATTGTTGGAAATATTATGTCTAATTAACAATTTAATGATTAACAGTCAAATTGCAAATTTTATTCATTCTTTTAATCACCATTAAATAAAGAATGACAGTATCGATTATATACTTGTTATATTTGATTTTTTTAAATTCATTAAAGCATAATAAATTGTATGAAATAGCCTTAGGTTGTATAAAAATTATTTTGCAATATTCATATTTTCCAAGAGGAAATGGCTTATAATTCCAAAAATATGATTCAAGATACTTGTCATTTTCCTTTCTTTTAATGTTAATTAATGGAAAAAGGAACATACATAAATTACATTAAATTGCTGATGATTCAAAGTTGGGTAGTTGAATAAAAAATCAAGCTGATGTTGAAAGTTTGCAGGATGATTTAAATAAGCTGGCAAAATGGGCAAAAGATAATGGATCAGTTCAATGTGGAAAAGTGTCAAGTTATGCATTTTGGAATTAAAAGATTACCAGCTGTGTGCCACATTGATGGAATGGTACTCCAAGAGATTGATGAGGCTAGGGACTTGGGGGGGGGGGGGGGGAAAGGGAGATGAAGTTCAGAGGGCACATTGCTAAGGTGTCCAAGATTGCACATAGGATTACTTGGTTATTGAAGAAAACACATTAACATCCAGAGATAAAGAGGTTATTATTCTCCATTATAAGGCATTGATACTTCCACATTTGGATGACTGTGCTCAAGTCTGGTCACCTGGATTCCTTGGAGATGAGGAGGTTGTGGAGAGGGTTCAGAGGAGAGTAACTAAGTTGGTGAGTGATGTAAAAAATGCTCCCTACATTGATAGATTGAGAGCTTGTGGATTGCAGAGGTTGGTTGATAGGCAGAGAAGAGGGGAATATGATAGAAGCATGTATATTATTAAAAGGATTTTATAAGATTGATGCAGGGGAAATGTTTCAGCTGTGTTGAATAGTGATGGAAGAACAAGAGGTCATCCCTGGAAATTAAGGAAAAGTGTGATTAACAAGGGTGTCAGAACGAGGTTTTTCGCCTGGAGGGTGGTGAATGAGTGGAATGAATTGCCTAACTCAGTTGTGAGTTCTTCATCTCTAAATGAATTGAAGAACAGATATGATAGATATTGTTTTGATAGTTTGGGTCTCCTGTGATGAGTACTGACTCCATGGAGATAGCGGTAATAATAAATTTAATAACTATGGTGAACTGGCCTTTCTGATTATGCCCTGAATACTCTACATAGAATTGACTAGAAAGGCACCTGTTCATTACCTCACACCAAAACATAGTGTGAGCATAAATTTAAGGAGACTTGTGCAGTTCTAATCAACCACCTTAATCTTAACACTAATGATGGTCTAAGAATCCCTAGAACATGGTGGCACACATTATACCTACATAAATCTTTTGTTCTAAGAATTCATTATAAATTATAATTAGGACTGGAGTACTCCAGAATCTTAGCCTTAATTTAAATGGTTATGTTAAATTCTTGAATAGGCCACCACTATTGCTGATTAAAAGATAATATGAATTTGTTTTCTGACCATGTTATAAAAATTAGGATATCATTTTGATGTAGTTTTTTTTTTCACTAGAGGTCATCAGGCCAGTAGAATAGTGGTTGATCAAATCATTGTCACCTTGGCATACTATTTGAATTGTAATGTAGCTTGTCTCTCTCTCTCTCTAAGTGTGTGTATACTCCAGATAATGACCTTAATACGAAGACTGAAATTTAAGGAAATTAAAGTAATTGTTCTTAACATGGTAGTAGTCTCCATAATTTCTCAAAATGATTACTTATCATGTGAAATGTGAGTTACTATTCCAGGAATTTTCTTGAATCTTGTAAACCTTTCATGATATTTGTCATCATCATAATTTCTTGGGGATATATCCTAGAAGTGTCTACATTACTATGATAATCGAAAAACATTTCAACTTTTATTACTAATTGTCTATTTTCTTCTAGTTGGCTTAATATAAGTTATGGCTCCATTGATCAGATTACAGCTCTAACTTTTTTTTTTTTCTTATGTGAGTCCCAAATGAAAGATTGCAAATCATCATACATTTGTTTATATATAGTACAATAGTTGTTGTTGGCTAAGGCTTACATAATCTAAAAACTCTGCTCTAGGAACTAAATGTGGAACTTTCTTCAGTCCTCCAATCAGCAGTATGATGATTTTAAATTGATAAAATTCATTAAGCACCTAAACATTTAATAACGTCCATGTTTTGCTGCTCTGTTGGAGAGCAGAAGTGAAGTGTTTTCCGCTAGGTTAACCTGACTTGTGCTGCATTAATTCATCATTTTTCTATTATTTCTGTTTAATGCACTATTTTTCCTAATCCTTCATTTCCAATTCTGTTTAAGTGTGATAATATTCCTTAGTTACACATCGTTGATAGATGTGTAAATAAAATAGCTGTGGCATGTTTCCACAACAGTAGGCTGTGGTTACATTTGCTAGGTTGCTTATCATTATCAATTGTTTATTATTGATAAAATTATACAGTTTGGTATAATTCAAAATTACTTATAAATAAAATATATTCTTGTTTTGTTTCATGAAAAAGTATTGTTTATTTTGGATAAAATTATACAGTTTAGTATAATTCAAAATTACTTAAAAATTACTATAACAAATGTTATGTCTTTAAATTAATGTCCAAATATTTAAAGAGACGGAGTAAACACGACAAGCACTATGAACACTCTACTGCTGGCACAAACTGCATATAAACAAAAATGGAATTGCGTGACGGACAGTGCTGCATTACACTAATAGCTTGCATCTCACTATGACATGCATATGCTTACCCGCATAGCAATATGACACTGGGCCGCTAGCATCCTTCGCCCTCCTAAGTGCTACAAGATAGATTTTTATTATTTTTTTACAAAATAAGAGAATTGTATAGGATTGTTAATGATAAAAATTAAATATTACAAGCAAATATAAATAAATTAATAAATATATTTATATATCGAGAAAAATTGGGGGTGCTGTAGTTCCGCAGTGCCTATGCACGAGCCGCCCCAATCGTATTTAATATTGTATATTCACTGAATTATTCTTAATATTTAGCATACATAATAATCCATTTGGTTTTTATTATTAGAATTTTTGACATTCATTAATTTAATAATTTGGCTTTATATAGCAGTTGCAGGCTTTATTGTTTGTGAGCTCTGTAATGTGAACATAAAAGTAATACAAAATAGTTTAATTTTGCACAGAAATTAACAAGTATTATTGGAAGCTAAATATCCTTCGGTGTTAAGAATTACAAAGCATTTTGAGCCATTTATTTTGAAAACTGAACTTGTTTTACCCATCTTCAAAAAGGGTACATTGCAGAATGTGGTATTAACAGATTAACACACTTGATTCCTTGTAATATGTATTAAAATGAAAAAGAAGTTATGCAACTCACATAACTTTTTCAAGGATAGCTGCTTTTGAGATGTGGTGTTACAGAAGGCTGTTGGGGATACTGAAAAGTAGACAAATGGATGGCTGTTCCAGCAAACCCTCACTTTAGGAATCTTAAACAATAATTTCAGCTCTTATTTCATATATTGGCCACCATCAGTATTTTGTTCTGATTTATCTGTGAGCAATCCTTAGCCAGATAACAGGACTCTAGCTTTGATGTAGTAAGTTTACTAAATTAGTGTGTTATATCTGCATAATATTTTGTCATATTGTTTTAATTTTAATTATAACATTTTGTTAGAAGGCTGTTGAGGATATTGTATTCTGAAAGGCAAACAAATGGATGGGTGCTAGAAAGGATCAGTAGAACTTTAAGGCTCATTAAGGTTATTGGCAGAAGAAAGTTGAAATACTTTGGAGACATTGAATGGATGGAAGGAGTACTTCTCAGAACAGTAATAGAAGGTAAAGTTCCTGATAAAAGAGGAAGGGTAGACCGTCAGTGAGATGGATGGATGGATGGTGTGTCTGGAGTGACTGATCTTCAGAGAGTTGAAGCCTCCACATGGCAAGGATTGGTGTGCCACCCGAGTGCCATATCTAAGTGACCATATAGCATCTGTTGATGTCCAGTGAACAGATGGAGATGGTGTTCTTATGCAACATTATGAGTTGCCATTTCTCACCTGTATACCCCAAACAATTACTTCACTCTAGCACAGTTGGAAGGATGATGTGCATTTTTAGTTGAAAACAACATTCTTGTCATTGATGAAGCAATTTTTATATGCCATCCAATTGTTTCCGACTCTTGATGATCTTGTGAACATAGGCCAGTGGTGTTCAACCTTTTTTACTACGTGAGCTACTTTTCTATAAAAAGTTATTCAGCAGTCTACTCTCTTATAAGTTATTTGGCGATCTACTCTCTTATATAGATCACGTTCCCCCAACCTGATATCTGATTATGGACAAATAAACAACTAAAAAAAAATACACAACTGAAAACTTTATTTGTGTATTTAAAAATTTATTTATCACTTATAATTATTTTAATACAACAAATATTTTATACGTGTGGATAGGCTTATGTGTTCGTCAGACATGTTATGATAGGTTTCACGGTATAAAAGAACACAGATGGCTAAGAAAATAACTATTTATTAACTTAAAAGCTAATATTTCGCTGGTCTTATATCCAGCATCTTCAGAGCACACAACACAAAGTTTGTTACAAAGGCAAGACAACCACAATCCGGTGTAACAGTGGGGACAGTATAAGTGATTGCAGCGTGCAACACAAGACTAAAGTCCTAATATGGCGCCATCTAGGTTAAAAAAAAAAAAAAATCCAAGTTTTGAAATAGTAGTCCAAATGATAAAAAATAAAAGTAATAGATATTAATTTGGTCTTAGGATGACTGTCTCCCAAATCTTTGGTAGATTTATACAGCCATACTTGTTAAGGTTTGGGGTATGTTTCAAGGCTTCTGTTGATTCCAGGAACAACCTCTCTGACTTGTAGAAGTTTCTGTGCATTACTTTTGTTTCTTTCCAATTGATCCTGTGTGCAAGGGTATCCAGAGCATGGTCTGCCAGACCCGACTTACCATAGCGAAAGTGTCGGATATATTTTTTGTGTTCACTGAGGCGGATGTCCACATTTCTTCCTGTCTGTCCGTAGTAGGCTTGATGGCAAGAACAGAGCACTTCATAGACACCAGGATGTGATAAAGGAGTGCATTTGTCCTTGGGTGAACGGATGAGAGTTGCTAATTTTTTATAAGGTTTAAATACTGTGTGTAATTGGTGTTTGTTAAGCACCCTAGATATCTTTTCAGATGTGCCTTTAATGTATGGGATGGTGATTGTTTTGTTGTAGTCTTCTGTGGTAGATAGAGGGGATTTATGGGTAGCATTTAGTATGTTATCTATTTTACGGGGATTATAACCATTGTTTAAGAAGGTTTGACGTAGGTGAGAAAGTTCAGCAGTGAGAGCACTGTCATTGGAACAGATTGCTCTAGCTCTATGGGTTAGTGTTTTTAAGATACCATATTGTTGAGAAGGGTGATGGTGTGATTGTTTGTGTAAGTATCTCCCTGTATGTGTGGGTTTTCTGTAAACAGAAAATGATAAGGAACCTTCTGGAAGACGTGTGATCAGTGTGTCCAAGAAAGGCAGGCAGTCATTGGCTTCTAGTTCCATTGTAAAGTGGATTTTAGGATGCTGGCTATTTAGGTGCGCTAAAAATGTATTCAATGTGTCTGGGCCATGTGGCCAAATGGCAAACACATATCAACACAGCTTCAACACTCTCAAACCTAGCCTCTGGCTAGGTTTGAGAGTGGCTGTGTTGATAGCTAATTTTTCCAGATGTTCTATATAGAAGTTGGCTAAGGGAGAAGAAAGAGGCGAACCAATAGCTGTCCCATCTAACTGTTTGTATATTTTCCCTTTCCATGTAAAATAACCAACCTGTACTGTGAATTTAAATAGCTGGGATATATCTGGGGGAAATTGTGAATTTAGTAAGTTAAGTGTTTCAATCGGTGGTACATTAGTGAATAATGAGGTGATATCAAAACTCACCATTAGGTCCGAACTATTTAAGGTGTGGTTTTCTAAAATACTTTTTAGGTGGGTAGCATTTTTAACAAAAGAGGGAGAATTGTTTGTGTGAGTGGTTAGTAATTTTGCTAAATGTTTGGCTAGTTTATGTGTAGGACTGTTTATACTATCTACAATAGGACGTAAAGGTGTACCTTGTTTGTGTATTTTTGGAGCACCATATATTCTGGGTGCTTTAACGTGTATGGGTTTAAGTTTTTTGACAATTTCTTTAGGCCAGGAAGTGATTTTGTTCAGTAACTTGCACACCTTATTCTTTTGTGAGTTGGTGGGATCTCGATCTATGATTTGATATGTAAACCGGTCTTGCAGCAGTGCATGCATTTTGCTTTCATATTCTGTTGTATCCATAACTACAGTGGTGTTTCCTTTGTCTGATTTGGTTATTGTAATGTGGTTATTATTGCATAGTTCTTTTAGAGCTATTATTTCTTTATGCGGGATATTATTTTTGGGAGGCTTAGAATGGATAAGGATATTGGCCACTTCTAACCTAATATTATTGGCTATGGCTGGAGGCAAGTCGTGAATCCCACGTTCAACGGAAGCCATTATTTTGGTTTTAGGCACATCTTTTGGAGTAACGGCAAAATTGTGTCCAAGACTTAATGCACTGGTGGCCTCTTTGGATAAGGTTGTCGATGATAGGTTCACAACAATGCCATCTTGATGAAAATGCGGCCGCTGTGTAACATTGCGTTGCTGGAGGATTTCAAATTTTTTCTGGTGTCGGTTTTTAACTTTAGCAAATCTTTATTGGCTGTAGAGTCGGAGATTCTATCCAAAATCTCCCATAGCTGCGGGTTCAAAATGTCAGATAATGTATCACAAGGTACATTGATCGAGGAATTTATTTTTGAAAGTTCACGGCGAGTAGCGTATACCTGTTCCCGTAATAGTGCTAAACTCGCTCTTTTATAAATACGTTGGGCTTTGGCCGAGCATCCTAAAATCCACTTTACAATGGAACTAGAAGCCAATGACTGCCTGCCTTTCTTGGACACACTGATCACACGTCTTCCAGAAGGTTCCTTATCATTTTCTGTTTACAGAAAACCCACACATACAGGGAGATACTTACACAAACAATCACACCATCACCCTTCTCAACAATATGGTATCTTAAAAACACTAACCCATAGAGCTAGAGCAATCTGTTCCAATGACAGTGCTCTCACTGCTGAACTTTCTCACCTACGTCAAACCTTCTTAAACAATGGTTATAATCCCCGTAAAATAGATAACATACTAAATGCTACCCATAAATCCCCTCTATCTACCACAGAAGACTACAACAAAACAATCACCATCCCATACATTAAAGGCACATCTGAAAAGATATCTAGGGTGCTTAACAAACACCAATTACACACAGTATTTAAACCTTATAAAAAATTAGCAACTCTCATCCGTTCACCCAAGGACAAATGCACTCCTTTATCACATCCTGGTGTCTATGAAGTGCCCTGTTCTTGCCATCAAGCCTACTACGGACAGACAGGAAGAAATGTGGACATCCGCCTCAGTGAACACAAAAAATATATCCGACACTTTCGCTATGGTAAGTCGGGTCTGGCAGACCATGCTCTGGATACCCTTGCACACAGGATCAATTGGAAAGAAACAAAAGTAATGCACAGAAGCTTCTACAAGTCAGAGAGGTTGTTCCTGGAATCAACAGAAGCCTTGAAACATACCCCAAACCTTAACAAGTATGGCTGTATAAATCTACCAAAGATTTGGGAGACAGTCATCCTAAGACCAAATTAATATCTATTACTTTTATTTTTTATCATTTGGACTACTATTTCAAAACTTGGATTTTTTTTTTTTTAACCTAGATGGTGCCATATTAGGACTTTAGTCTTGTGTTGCACGCTGCAATCACTTATACTGTCCCCACTGTTACACCAGATTGTGGTTGTCTTGCCTTTGTAACAAACTTTGTGTTGTGTGCTCTGAAGATGCTGGATATAAGACCAGCGAAATATTAGCTTTTAAGTTAATAAATAGTTATTTTCTTAACCATCTGTGTTCTTTTATACCGTGAAACCTATCATAACAAATATTTTAATACAACAAAAAAACAAAACAAATATATTGGAATAAAATATTTATTTCTCTATTTTGGAAAACCAAAGTTAGAAAAAAACAACAGATTGATTACAAACTCACAAGTTACAGGAAATGCTGGTTCATTAAAAAAAAAAGTTAATGTGAAATTTGGCATTGTTTAGACCTCGCAATATTTTCATAGTCAAGTTGATATGAAGAAGTGGCCAATCGCAGACAATCATCCAAATGATAATTTGTAATTTGGTTTCTTAATTGATTTTTTATGACGGTCATATTTGAAAAAGCGGATTCTGACAAATATGTCAATCTGAAACACGACAGAATTTTTCACGGATTATCAGTTAATATTGGGAATTTTTCATGTGCATACTTCCAAATGATTTCATTGTTTATTGATTTTAAATGTAAACTATTCTGAATGTTTATTATCTCAAGTTCTACTTCATCTTGATTTATACCACTAATTTTATTTGAAATTTTTGTGATGTTCAACTTTTCTTGAAATGGATTATTGATAAAAGATACAATCATTTCAGTTTTATTAAAATCTTTAAATCTTGAATTTATTTCTTCCTCAACTAATTCTATTTCATGAATAAATTCTTTTAAATCATAGCGAAGCATTTCTTGATTTTGTTCAAAAAATTTTAATAAATATGGGAGATGTCTAAATTCGCAGTCATTTATATTTTTCTTTAATAAAAGTAAGTATTGTTGGAAAGTTTTTATTGAACTTAACATGTCAATTAAATTTTTATCTCTACCTTGTAACTCTAAATTTAAATTGCTTAATTTCGTATAGAAATCTACTAAAAATGATAAGTGTAACAACTACCTTTTATCACTCAATTGTGAATAAATATCTCCTTTTTCATCAAGAAAATTTTTTATATCGTTAATTAATACAAGAAACCTTTCTAAAAATTAACTTCTGCTGAGCCAGTGAACATTATTGTACAACACAAGTTCCCTATCATCATCTGCCTGTAATTTAAATAACCACCATTGCAGGGCTTTTCCTCGAACAGAATTTACAGTTTTGAATGTAATATCCAAAACATCTTTTGTGTTTAATCTTTTACTACACAGTACTTGTTGGTGAATAATACAATGGTACGTTAAAAAATCTGGATATTTGTCATCGTTTTTACACAATGAAATGAAGCCTGATTTATTACCTATCATTGCAGGAGCACCATCAGTAGTAATAGACACAAGTTTAAAAAGAGGAAGTTTGTTACTTAAATATAAAGAGCCAATAGGCTTCATTTCGGCGATATAAACATCATTTAAATTAAGGGGATATTAAATCCCACATTGTTTTAAAACTGAATACAAAACTCAAAGATTAGAATCAGAGAGTTTCATGCCGAATATAGTAAACTATAAAAGTATCAGCAATTACTAGCGTGAGCTAATGCAAGTAGCATTAGCAGGTCACGCTAGTAATCGCCGATACTTTTATAGTTTACTATATTCGGCATGAAACTCTCTGATTCCAATCTTTGAGTTTCGTATTCGGTTTTAAAACAATGTAGGATTTAATATCCCCTTAATTTAAATGAGGAAATTTGTGTTCTTTCACAAATTCATCGAATGCCGAAAAAATGTCTTCTCCACTAGTCCTTCCCAATAATGGTATAATTTTCAAAAGTTCTTCTTTACTTGAATAATCTTGAAAAACCATGCGAATAAATACCATTAACTGAGCAATATCAGTGAAGTCGTTTGATTCATCAAATTTTGTAATGAAAACGCAACACACTGATGAATGTCTGACATTAACCTGGCCTGGAAACTTTTCTCCGGCAATTGGAACTCTTCCTTTCGGAAATTTGAAACCTTGTCTGCGGCCTAGAAGTAGTCTCCCTCTCTAGCGATGTCTCGAACCGAGAAGCTCCTTTCTGGAAGCAGGAAACTCCTTTCTCAAGCATTGTGGATCCGGGTAGTCTCTCTGATGGCTACTCTGGACCAGGCAGCCTCCTCTCTGACAGCAATTCTGGAACCGGGATCCCTTTTGCTTGCTTCAGTCTCTTTTTATTAGGCCTCCTCTGAGATCTCGCATGAAGTTTGGCAACCCCCAAAGAATCGGTATGAGTCTTTCATCTTAAGTTTCAAGTTCGGCACGCCTTTTGTTCTCCTCTGCTTTCTTTTGATTATAAGTTGCCGGCCATTGGAAAGTTGTTTGAACTCTTTCTGACTGACTTCAGAGCTGTTTACACTTAGAGCCTGTAAGCCTTTCTCATACAAGTTTCAATAATAATCTTTCTAATGCCATCATGTGCAGCTTCAGGGACAAAAACATTGCCTTTGTTTTTAACACTCTAACATATTCTTAATAAAGCAGTATATACAGTTAGCTTCAAAAGAGTTATTTACAAAAACATCTAATACAAACTATACCGAGACAAACAAAGTTTATTTTCTTACAATATTCACATGGGACTTAACCTAAGTAAAAAATCGATGTAATGTGCTTTGGAATATTTAATATTTAAGCTACAATCGAGTTTTTACACTTTGCTTATAATCGTATTCACTTGGCTTTTTTGACTTCCACTGATCCAAATTAATTCATTTACCCAGACTTACAAGAAAATTACTGATTTGACAATTTTAATGAAAAAAAAATAAACAATAGCAATACACTTAAAGCGAATCAAAAATAATAATGATAAATAAAATATGTTTTCATTTTTTAATTAAATTTGTAAGTAAGGAGGAATACACAAGAGATCGACCAAAAATCGTTCCGTGATCGGCGGGTTGAACACCCCTGACATAGGCTCTTCATCTCACTCAGCCTCTTGTCTTTTCTTTCAGCAGTTGCAAGTTCAAGTTGGTAAATTTCTTTATGTTGTCCATCTGACGCTTTTTGTGTTTTTTTTCTCTTTATCATGTCCTCAATCTTCCCCCAACATAACTGCCTTTTTCCAATGATTCATCTGCTCTTATAATATGTCCAAAGTATATTAACTTCTGTTTAGTGATCATTGTCTCCAACAAGCATTCTGTCTTTATACTTAATAAAATTTTCTTATTAGTCATTCTTGCAGCTCATAGGATTCTTAATAGTCTCCTCCATGCCCATAATTCAAATGAATCAGTCCCTTTGTCTTTCTTCTTAATGATCCAGCTTTCACATCTATACTTCACCACTAGAAATACCATTACTTTGAGAAATCTATTTATGGCCTTACTGATGAAATCATGAAAGGCAGAGGCCTTTCATGATTTTTTTTGTCAGGTTTAACATAGTTTTTTTTTTCTCATGGCTATTCTTCTTTTAATTTCATCTTCACATTGACCATCTTTTCTTATTTTGAATCTCAGTAAATCATAACTTTCAACAACCTCTCTTTCATCACCTCTTCACAAATACATTTGAATGCAAGAAGCCATCTCTTTTGTTTTCATCGTCATTATCACAAACCATGGGTTCACTGCCTGTTGGTGTCCGATGCCTCCTTCACTATCTTCTTCACTTTTGTTTTGCTGATGTTTAAATTAAGCTTGACTTTGTTGCTTTCCCTCTTAACCAATAGAATCAGCTGCTCTAGATCTTCCTTAGTTTCTGCTGTGAGGGTGGTATGATTTGCATATCTTTAATTATTTATTTTTCTGCCATCAGTCTTAATTCCTGCTGGGTCTTTGTCTAAGTCAGTCATTCTCATAATATATTCACTATAAATATTAAAAAAAAATAAGGCAACAATATATGATTCATCTGCTCATACACTATCTGATCAAAGGTATCCAGATGCTTCTCTGTAATTCGTAAACTAACATCTAGATGTCACTACGACCTCACTTAACGGTATAAAAGGAGGCACTGAACTGTGTGTTGTTCGGTGATAAGAAGTACGAGCAGAATGGGTAGGTCAAGGGAGCTCAGCGACTTCAAACATGGACTAGTTATTGGTTGCCACATCAGTAAGAAATCTGTCAGAAATATTTCAACCCTCCTCAAGTTGCCCAGGTCAACAGTTGGTGACACGATTGTGAAGTGGAAATGTGAAGGTACAACCACAACAAAACCAGGATCAGGTTAGTTGCATTTAATTACAGACAGGGACCGCCGAGTGTTGAAGATGGTGGTTCATGGAAATTGTCAGGCATTAAGTGAAACAATCGCCTGAGTGTGGACCCATATTAATATTATAATGGGTGGACCCAACCCATATTAATGTCCACTACTGGAAAGTGTGTCACAGGGAAAGTCTGATTACAGTTTCGAGTAGGTGTCCAGATACTTTTGATCAGATAGTGTATATTTACATCGTATGCTAACAACCCTTCCATACCCTTTTTCCCACTCAAACACTGTTTTCTCCAACTTCAGTTAGTAGCAATGTGGAACTAACTGTTCAGCCAGCCTCATGACTGTGCGTCGAGAGTTAAGAGGAATGGGGTTCCGTAATTGAACAGCTGTCCATAAACCAAACATTTCTCCTGTGAATGCTAAGTTCCGCCTGCAGTGGTGTAAAGAGCAATGCCACTGAACAGTAGACAACTGGAAATGTGTGATTTGGAGTGATGAATCATGCTTTACCATGTGGCAGTGTGATGGGAAGGTCTGGGTGTGGTGAATGCCTGGAGAATGATTCCTGCAATTGTGTGCAGTGCCAACAGTGAAATTTGGAGGAGGTGGCGTTACAGTGTGTGTGTGGGGGGGGGGGTCATGGAATGGACCTGGCCCTCTTGTAACACTACACAAATCTAAATGTAGAAGGGTACAAGGACATTCATTTTGACCCATTACATACTGTCTATGGTAGAAGATCAATTCAGTGATGACTATTGTCTGTATCAATATGACAGTGCTACCTACCTGCCAGAAAGCAAGGTCTGTGGACAATAATGTTCCAGAAATGGACTGACCGGCCCAGAGCCCTTACCTGAATCCCATAGAACACCTTTGGGATGGATTAGAATGCCGACTTTGCTTGAGACCCCCAATGACCCACATCACGAACTACTCTGGCTACAGCTCTTCAGGAAGAATTGGCTGCCATTCCTCCAGAGATGTTCCCACACCTGGTAGAAAGTCTTCCCAGCAGAGTTAGAGCTGTCATACAAGCAAAGGGTGGACCCACCCCATATTAATGTCTACTAATGATACCTGGAAAGTGTATCACAGGGAAAGTCTGATTACAGTTTCAAGTAGGGGTCCGGATACTTTTGATCAGATAGTGTATATCTGCATCCAATGCTAACAACCCTACCATACCGTTTTTCCCACTCAAACACTGTTTTCTCCAACGAATTTTTTACTTCAGCTTCTTCATATTGCTCTCTAATCAAGAGAATTTAGATGCCCAGGCATTCTCATTGATCTCATCACGTTCCACTGTCTGTTATGATCCACACAGTCAAAAGCTTTCTTATAATCAGTAAAACAGATGAACACTTCCATCTAAAATTCTCTTGTTCTTTCCATAATTCATCTTATTTGCTATCTGGTCTAGTTCCTCTACCTCTCCTAAAGCCTGCCCATTCTTCTGGATATTTCTATATCACATGTGGCTCTTCAGCCTTTTTTTGGATCACTTTCAACATAATTTTACTTGCATTGCAGAATTCAAGCATTGGTTCTGTAATTTTCACAATCTCTGGGATTTTATTTATTTATTTTTTTTTTTTTTAGAATTGGGATAAATATTAATGTTTTCCAATCTCTAAGCCAGTATATTTTTGTCCAAACCTGTTGACAAATTTCAGTTAATATATTCACTACCTCATCCTCAGCTGTTCTCCATAATTCCATAATTCCACTTACACTACTTCATTACTCCAGGAGCTTTTTTTTTTTTGGCAATGGTTCAATTGCTGATATTATTTCGCTTTTCATTATCATGGATTCCTTCTCCCCTTTCACAAATTCTTCTTCAGTATTAATATCTTTCTTGTACAAATCCTATATATACTCTTTCCATTTTTTTTTTTTTTTCCTCCATCAAACTTTTTCCCAAATTACTTTTTTCAACTCTTAATCTAGGGATAAACTTTCATGTTAACTTCAGTTTCCTTACACTTTTTGTTTAGATGATTTTCTTTATCTTTCCTAGCCTGTCTCTGGAAGTCAGCATACAGTTATCTAACTCTTTCTTTGTTTCTCTGAAGTTTCATTTTACTTCTTCTTTCTTCTGTTATTTGAATAACTTCTTCTGACAGCCATTTAGAATCATTCTTTGTTGTTACTTTGCTTAGATGCTTCTTCTATTACTGTTTCTTCCCACAGTTTCTGTTAATTCTCTTCTTATCCTCTCCAAACTTGTTAATTTCTTTCTGACTTCTACTTTAAATGTTTCCTTTACATGATTTAAATCAAATTTGATACTGTCTTTTTTGTTTATTCTTAACCCTTTATTTGAATTTAACTACATCTATCTATAATTCGTGATCTATTCCACAGTCTGCACCAGGTAGTGTTTTGCTGCTTGGATACACTTCTCCACTTTTTGCTGGCAATGATATAATCTGATTTCTGCATTCACTATTAGATGAAGGTCATGTGTATAATCTTCTTTTATGTTGCTGAAAGTAAGTGTTTACAATAAAGAAACTGTTCTCAGCACAAAACTCCAACATCATTATGCTTGAAATTTTCAGAAGAATTTCTCTACTGAGTATTACAGGTAAAAATTTATTCAAGCATACTTGAGAACAGTCTCAGAAAAACTACAGAAGATAACTAGGGGAAGAATATGCCAAGTTCAGGCTAGATACACATTGTCAGGATGAGAGTTTTACTTTAAGACAACTGGTCAAGCCTGGGAGTATTACATGGGTCCATTTTGTAGAAGTTGTGGAACTAGGTGCAAAGAGAAAATCTGTTCAAAATGCTACAATTATGGTGCATTATACAGAGTACATGGTTTGTGTTTAAATTGTAAGTTAGTAGTTAATACTGAAAGGCAGTACAGGAGGATGGTTTGATGTAAAATCAGGCATGAGACATTGCACATTGTTTTTCTTATTCATCATGTATAGATGATGGATAACATTATGAAAGAAAATGGCATTAAATCTGATATAAAATAGGAGATATTCAGCTCTTTACTTTATACAGATGATAATTATACTGCTAAATAAATCCACCACAAGTCTTCTGATTCTTACTGAGCTGAATAACTGCTGTAACAAATTTTGCTATGAAAATCTGTGAAAAAAAAATACAAAAGCTATGAAAATTAGCAGTAGCATAGAAACATTAATTGTATTCCTTGTGGATAAGCTGTAGAACAAGTAAAATATATTAGGAACTTGATATTAACATTCAAGAATACGTGTGCAGAGGTAATCTAAATATTATACTAAAGCAGAATTGAAACATTAGCAAAACAGTAATTTGATGAAAAGAAGGCTGGAAAAAGACAAAAACCTGGATGGATTGTTGCAATTAGTGCTTTTGAACATTGAAATTTAAGAACTGACAGTATTATAGATCTTAAAAATAGCAGACTAATTGGGAAAAAAATGGTTGACAGAATGTTAGCAATAAATGTAAACAATCATGTAGTACTAGCATAGTAATAATCATTATTTAAATTAAGGGGATATTAAATCCCACATTATTTCAAAGCCAAATAAGAAACTCAAAGATTGGAATCAAAGGAATCATGCCTAATATAGAAACTATAAAAGTTTCAGCGGATTGTAGCATAAGCTAATGCACGTAGTTCAACACTAGGGCAACTCGTTGTAAAGGTGGGTAAAGTTCTGATCACTATTCATTATGGTGGAAGGTCACTACCCAGACCCGTTTCAACCTTTATTGAAGTCTCATCAGTGAGTAGGTAGACCAGATAATACTGACGTTATAGCGAAAAGAATTTATATTCTTTGCTATATGAGTTGTCAAAAAGGTGCACCAATAAATTACTTAAATAAAAGAGCCAATAGACTTCACTTCGGCGATGTAACATTATTTAAATTAAGGGGATATTAAATCCCACATTATTTCAAAACAGAATAAGAAACTCAAAGATCGGAATCAAAGAGTTTCGTGCCAAATATAGTAAACTATAAAAGTTTCGGCAGATTGTAGCGTAAGCTAAAGCACATAGTTCAACACTAGGGCAACTCGTTGCAAAGGTGGGTAAAGTTCTGATCACTATTCTTAGTATTACCCATAATGTAAAACACATCTCCTAGGAGATGTATGATGTTATACATTATGGTGAAAGGTCAAGTTATACATTATGGGTAATACTAAGAATAGTGATCAGAACTTTACCCACCTTTGCAACTATATTCGGCATGAAACTTTTTGATTCCGATCTTTGAGTTTCTTATTCGGCTTTGAAATAATGTGGGATTTAATATCCCCTTAATATTAATAATGTTACATCGCCGAAGTGAAGCCTATTGGCTCTTTTATTTAAGTAATAGTAATAATCATTAATTTCTTGGTATGCACCCTGAAATGGTGTACAATAATGTTATGTGATCTTGTTATTTATTTCTTAACAGTATATATTAGACCACAGAAAAATAAGTAAATAATTAATTTATTAACTTATTGCTGATATTTCGCTGGTGATATAACAGCATCTTCAGAGCGCGAAACACAGTTTGTCACAATACACGAGACTATAACAACATGATGTAATCAACGGACTAGTTAAACAAAATTGTAGCAGCAACACAAAGACTAGAGTCCTGATTTTGGCGCCCTCTATCTGAAAAAAAAAATGTAGCTATCACATAAGCCTAGAGTCCTAAACAGAGAAAAAAACCGGTACTAGTTTTTTCTTAAGATGACTGTCTCCCAGATTTTTGGCAAATTTATACAGCCATATTTGTTGAGATTTGGAGTGTGTTTCGTGGCTTCTGTTGCCTCTAAGAACAGTCTCTCCGACTCGTAAGAGCTTCTGTGCAGTACTTTTGTGTTCTTCCAGTTGATTCTGTGTGCAGGGGTACCAGAGCATGGTCTGCTAGGTCCGACTTGCCATAGTGATAATGCCGGACGTATCTTTTGTGTTCGCTGATGCGGATGTTCACAGTTCTTCCTGTTTGACCATAGTAGGCTTGATTACATGAGCAGGGTACTTCGTAGACTCCTGGATGTGATAGAGGGGGAATGCTGTCCTTGGGTGAATGGATAAGGGTTGCTAATTTGCCACACGGTCTGAATGTAGTGTGTAGTTCATGTTTATTAAGAATTCTTGCAATCTTTTCGGATGTGCCTTTAACGTATGGGATGGTGACTGTTTTGTAGTTCTCTGTGGTGGATAGTGGGAGGGGTTTCTTAGGGACGTTTAGTATTTTGTTTATCTTATTGGGATTATAGCCATTGGCCAAGAAGGTGTGGCGTAAGTGAGCCAGTTCAGCAGCAAGGGCGTCATTGGAACAGATTGCTCTTGCTCTGTGGGTTAGCGTTTTTAAAATGCCATATTGTTGAGAAGGGTGATGGTGTGATTGTTTGTGTAAATATCTCCCTGTATGTTTGGGTTTTCTAAAAACTGAAAATGATAAGGAACCATCTGGAAGACGTGTGATAAGTGTATCCAGGAAAGGCAGACAGTTATTAGCTTTCAGTTCCATTGTAAAGTGGATTTTTGGATGTTGGCTATTTAAATGCACTAAGAATGTTTCCAATGTCTCTAGGCCATGTGGCCAAATAGCAAGCACATCATCAACATAGCGTAGCCAAAATGTCGGTTTGAGAGTGGCTGTATTGATTGCTAGTTTTTCCAGGTGTTCTATGTAAAAGTTGGCTAGAGGGGGGGGGGAGCCCATGGCTGTCCCATCTATTTGTTTGTATATTTTTCCTTTCCATGTGAAATATCCTGCATGTATTGTGAATTTGAATAGTTCAAATATATCAGGGGAGAAGTGTGACTTCAGTAGATTGAGGGTTTCTATTAGTGGTACATTTGTAATAGTGAGGTGATATCAAAGCTTACCCTGTCCACTCGGTTATGTGATTTTGTTATATGATTAAGTTTACATTCCAGTATTGTCAGATCAAATATTCCAGTCTCCTTCGAGGACGCTTCTGACTAAATCAATCCATCTAGATCTTGGGCTTCCCTGGGTCTTTCTCCTGCTCTCTTTGTAAGTGTGAGAGGAAAAATTAACAGATGGCATCAATAGCAGACTCATATTGATTCCTCTATTTTTTTTCATACCTCTCATATCTGTAGTCTGTAATCTTGGATCAAGTATTTTCTTTCTAACCGGAATCTCAGATCCATAACTTAAAACTGGTTTGAACACTGTCTTGCATACAATTAATTTAGTGTTTTGGCTAATTTCTCTCTTATTTGATATAAATTTATTCATCTGGCTCCCCTCTTAACAGTCTCCTTTAACTATTTTTTTCCTATTAGACTTCTTTAGGTTCCAACACATTCATTAGTTTTATCATTTGATAAATTCTGATAAAACTAGTTGATAAATCTATCCATTCATGCCTTAACTAAATCTCTTGGCCATTCTTAGTCATCTTGTGATATCTTCTGAACAGCAGTTCTTTACTTGATGATGGATCCTAGATATTCAAATATGCTGACCTCAGTTATTACCCCATTAAGGTACACTTATTTTGTAGGTCTTTCTTTAATTTAAGCCTCTGCTCTTACTGATCTCATTAATTCTGTCAAGATTTGTTCTAGCTCTTTCTTGTCAGAGGAACATTGTGTCACCAGCATTTAAGTAATAAATGACTTTATGTAATTACCCAAGATCCTTATGTATCTTTGTTGAGGGTCCCTTATCTTCCTCACTCTAATTTTTCATTGGCCTTTTGCTCACTCTATGTATTAAGGAAGGTCCATTACATTTTATCATCTTCCACTACTTCACATGTTGAATGATAATCAAAACCATCGAGTAGTATATAATACACATCACTAAAGGAAATTGATACTAGTTTTACTTCTCTTTGACTTGCCAAAGCCAAAGGATCTTTGGTGCCCTCACCCTTTCCAAAATCTCTTGAGCATTTTGAACCCCTACTCTGGCTTCCAGTCCTATTTAGAATAATTAACAGAATCATTCATAAATGACAGATTAAACTAATAGTTCTGTAGTTCTTGTAATATCTCTCCTATTCTCTAGGTCATATATATATAGTGAGAACCTTGATAGCATAGTCGGTATCAACGATACCCTTTGGTTTGAAAACCCGGGTTAAAATCCTAAGGATATGAAGAACTTTTATCAGGGCTTTTCAACTGAAAGTGAGTTAGCTGGTCTTACATTGAGGTGACAGAGTTTTCCTTCCAGAAACTTGGGTTTTTCAATCCTTAAAAATAAACAAACTGGCCAGAACACACACACAATTTACAGACATAGTACACTGTCTCCATTGCCTAAGTGGAGGGGGATTCCACTTAAAATTCTCCTTGGAGATCTCTTCTAAATTTCCTCATTCATTCTCTCGTACAGTGCCTCACAGTACTTGTACCTTTTTTTTGATGCCTTTGAATTCTGAAATTTGTCTGCATTTTTTATGTTTAATATTAAGTACCATAGATCAGATTCTTAAACTGAGAAAATACCAATATCAAAATAGTTTGAATTTAATGCCTACTTTAAGACTCTAACAGACATTACATCAAGCATTGATAATTTGTTGTTTGATGCAAGCTCATATTTCTCATTAAGATTGGTGTATTTAAGAAGTGAATGATTTTATTAAATCAACTTATTTCTATGTTTTCACATCGATCATCATAATTTATTTTCCAATAATTTTTATGAACATTTTCATAGCGAAATCCCATGAGAAAGAAATGTTTTTATTAGGATTCTGCAGATTCAAAAAGTTTAAGAAATGCTGCTATAGATTCTTCCTTCTTTCCCTCTTCTTTATTAATTGCACATACCAAATTCTTCATTTTATAATTTATTTGAACAGTCTTATCAGATTTGGTCTTGGTTTCCATAACATATTTATCTAGTTTCCCAGCTGGTCCTAATTCTTTGCTTAAATTTAGTTGGAACTTGTGAACTTTGTAGCACCTCAGCCAGTGTGATTTCAGATTATGTTGTACCATAATAATAATGTTCTGTTATGTTTGAGCAGTTCAGAATTGGTCATCTAATGTCCAGATTGTCAGTCCATTTTCATTCATTCAGAAACTTTAACATAATCCATTATAGGAAACTGAGAAATGAACATCAGATCATAAGTCCTAGTCAGTTCTCCAAATTTTTTACTAAGTTTTTTGAGTTTCATTAATTGTCTTGCTTTTGACCTTTCTGCAAGATTATTATCAAGAGACCTCCACGGTGTCAAACTCATCATGGGAGGTCCTGCTCTCACATGCACAGTTCATCATATAAAGGTGGTCTGAAAAGTTCTTGGCCTTGACCATAGATGGCAACACTATCGACAAGATTTTTTTTTATCTAAGTTGGTACATCTGTCATAAGCATCCATGTGAAATTGCAAGTCATTCTATCAAGTAGTTTGTTTTATACAGCTGTCTGAAGCAAAAGTGTTGTCTGTATCCCTTGAAATGGATAAAATTGAGTATCGTGCGGTTATAAAATTTTTTGTAAAAGAAGGTTTAACGGTAAAAGAAAGTCATTTGAAGTTCGTAAAAGTTTATGGGCACTCTTCTCCTTCGTTTTCAACAATAAAAAAATGGGCTGCTGAGTTTAAATATGGCCATACCAGCCTTGAAGATGATCCACGTGAAGAACATCCAAAAAGTGTAACAAAACCAGAAATCATTGATCAAGTGCACAATGGTATTGGATGATCGGCGAGTCAAAGTGTGTGAAATTGCTGAGACTATAGGCATTTCAAAAGAACATGTAGGATATATTTTGCATGAAGAATTGCAAATGAAAAAGCTTTGCACAAGATTGGTGCCACGCTTGCTCACAGCAGATCAAAAATGCACTCGCATGAAAATCTCTGAACAGTGCTTGGAGCATTTTAACAAGAATAAAACTGATTTTTTGTGTCGATTTATTACTATGGATGAGTCTTGGATTCACCATTACACACCAGACTCCAAATAGCGGTCAAAACAGTGGACAGAAGCTGATTGTTCAGCGCCAAAGAAGACAAAGTTGGTTTCATCAGCAGGAAAGTTCATTGCATTGGTATTTTGAGATGATAAAGGCATTTTGTTTATTAATTATCTTGAGAAGGATAAAACAATAATGAGGAATATTATTCCGATCTTTTAAACAGACCAGACGAAAAAATTCGTGAGAAAAGACCCAGTTTGCAGAAGAAAAAAATCATCATTCATCAGGACAATGCACCTGCCCACAAAGGTGTTTTGGCAATGGGAAAATTATGAGATCTGCACTATAAATTGTTGGAACATCCCCCCTATTCCCCAGATTTGGCACTCTGACTTCTATCTAATCGCCTACCACTGTCCATTCAAAATATCTGCTCCTCACCCTCATACAGCTTCCAGTGATAGCCTCTTGTTCTCTCCCTGTCTCCAAATATTCAATGAAAAATATCATCCATGCCAATCTGATAATTACCAACTTATATGTCTTGATCATGTTTTCCCTCTTCCTTCTATCCACTAGTCTCTGTAATTTGCATTCTATCAAGCTGTCCTCATATTCCACATTCCAAAGACCAGAATCTTTGGAATGTGGAATATGTTCAGAGATGATTGACTAAGTAAATCATCTCTGAACACTCTCCAACAACTCGTCATCCTTTTGTAAACCAGGTGACCAAATCTGTGCACACAGTAATCCATATGTGGTCTGATCATTGCCTTGTACAATGGAAACATAACACTTTACTTCTACACATCAGTGTTCTCTGCATCATTCCCATAATCTGCTGTGTTATCCTCACAATTTTATCAAATTGTTCACAAAATTTCAAGTCCCTATCCACCATCACCACCAGATCTTTTATGTTCTTCACCTCCTCTAAAATACCCCACCAGTCCTATACTCTGCATCCCATCTTTGCTTCCCAAATTTTAAAACCTTACACTTTGCTACATTAAACTGATATTCCCCCACACACATGCCCATTCAGACAGTCTACTCAAGTCCTCTTCGAAGGTTACAACATCTGCTGTACTTCTCATAACTCTTCCCAACTTTATATCACCATTTAAGCCCCTTCTAATGTCATTTGCATACAAACCACTAGTGACTTTCCCCTCTTCTGGGATATCATTTTTCCCCCATACAAAACCTGCTGATATCTATCAGGCAGCCAATCTACTATCTAGCCCCATCAGTTCCAAATTTAACTACTAGTGTTTGTCATGTAGCAGTCTATCAAAAGCCTTTGCAAAATCTAAATATATTACTGTATATGCATTGCCCTTGTCCAATGTATTTGTCATCTTGTTATAATAAATAAGCAGATTGCTAAAAGACAATCTTACTTTAACAAACCCATGCTGTCTGTTAAAGAGAATTCTGCTGCTGTCAACCCAGTTTTGAATCCTTGTCCCACTGTCTTCTCCAACACTTTGACCACAACTCCAGACAAGCAGATTGGCCTATAATTCAAAGCCTTAATCTTATCACTCCCCCCCCCCCCCCTTTTGAAGCAGAACAATTTTGCCATCTTTTAACTACTTTTGGACTAGTCTAAGATTCATGTTAAAAATGTAAGTTAAAGCTGTTGTTAACTCCCTGGAATGTTCCCTCAAGACAAGTGGTGAGATACCATCAAGTCTCATGACCTTGTTGACATCAGGTTTGCTCGATTCCTCATATACCTTCTTCTCACTCACTATCATCGGTCCCTTCCCCATTCTCACTACTCTCAAGTTCTGCATTATGTTACGGTCATAAGGATTGAATACTTTAATGAACTGCTCATTATACTCCTCTACTATATCCTCCTTATCATTCTCCCATTATCACTGACCAGTATCATTCTTCCTTCTACTGGCCATATATCAAAAAAAAAAAAAAACTCTTTAGGATTCACTTTTGGCCTCATTTGCTAACTGTTGCTCATACTGTACATTTGCTACCTTACCAAACAAGTCATCTTGCTTTCTTTTTGAATTCCTCATGTGACTGATTATTGCCACTAAACTTGTGCTGCCTCCACAATGCCTTTTTCTTCCAGATGGCATTCTTTATCTCTTCAGCTTGCTATTTTACACCTGTCTTATTTTTTTTTAATTATTTTATTCCCATAGCAAATATATCAGATCTATTTAAAAAGAAAACGGTATAGCCAGTAGTTAATTATTTTATAGATAAAAGCAGCAAATACTCATTCTTATTTTTGCATACTGCTCATCCAACCTTTTTAAAATTCTTGATGTTATCTCTTCAGGTATTGCACCCACATAATGTTGTTACTATATGCACAGTTTTGAGCCTCCTGAGGATTTCCACTGATGCAATGTGATTATAAAATATAATCACATTATTAAAATATAATTATAAACATAATATGATTATGTATCCGTTATCTTGAAATCATAGCTTTCTGTGTTACTTGTATAGACAAGCATAAAATACACTATGCACCATTTTATTTTGCTATTCTTGTTGCCCAAGTGGGTATCCTTATTGTGGTTTTAAATTCCACTCTAACATGAAGTATAACCTTCCACATGAAGGTGGGAGTCACATAAACCCTAACTCTTGACTCACATATGCCTCTGAAATGTGTAATAAGTTTACAGCCTTTTGTGTGCAGGATTGACGTAACAGGATACACATAAGATATAAATTTTGTAAAATTATTCAAACATTTTGTATATATGGAAATGGGTCAGTTAAATTTGAGCACCTGTTCACTTTGTTGTTGCCAACATGTTGGTAGCAACAAAGAGGTATATTTTTTATATAAATTATGAAATATTAAAAGACACTGAAATATAACTAATAAGATGTCTAAACACAACTTTATTACATTGCATATTATTGCATGATATATAGAAAGAAAACCATGAAGAGACAATTTTAATTTATCAAGGTGAAAATGTCTTACTTAAATTTTTTTTTCAAATATTATTTTTTTTTCCATTCTTTATTTATTTTTATTTATTTGCTATATCGACATGCTTTTTTTTTTTTTTTTAGGAGAATGATACTGATGAAAATGAAGGTATACCTTCAGTCCCTGTGAAAACAAAGGGTGCTTATGAAATGCCTGATAATGCACAGTTAAAAGGTATTTTTTTTTTTTAAATTATTATGGTAATTTGCCTTTGGTAAAAATTATTGAAATATTTCCATATAAGTCTGAGTTGAGTCATCGTTTTCTGGCATGTTTCTGCAAGTGATGTTTTGATAGTCCAAAACAAATGATCATTTCATTGACTGATTTCCAATCAGCAACTTTCTTCCAAATCAGTCTATTATTTGTCAGATCTCTGGTTTGATTAACTCTCTATTTCCATCTTCAAAAGCACTCTTATATGTATCAGTCCATTCTGTATCCCAATCTTCCACTTGGTTTTTTTTCTACAGTTTTTGCAAATACCTGTGTTTTGCTGATCTTTCATCTATCATTCTGTTTAAGTGACTATGCTATCTTGGATTAGCTCAGCTTACACATTCTTAAATATTAAGTGTTAAGCATTCACTCTCCTAGTTTTCATTAGCTTTCCTTATATCCATGGTCTATAGTCTTTAATCTGTTATTTTATTTTTAACTCATTTATTAGAACCATAAGTTAAAAACTATTTTAGCAATGTCTTATATACTGCTATCCTGTGGGTAGGCTTGCCATAACGGGTGTTTGTTTGACTTCTGTTATTCTATATAAATTTATTCATCTGACTTTCAGTCACGCTAGCTTTACTTATTCTTATATATTTTAATATATATTATGTCTGAGCAATTTGTTCATATTTTATAATTATGTTATGGCTGAGTTCGATAAAGGGAATAGATACACTCTGATACTGTTGAAAGTTTTTTCACTTGATTATACTATAAATTAAAGATGCCAAGAAATTATATTCTTGGTTTCATCATTTATCCAAGTCTAAGCAAACAAAGTTTGCACATGAAGTCACTTCACGACTGGGCTACTTGTATGTATAGAGGCTAATGACTTCACACCACTTGCCTTAGTATCCCATAATGCAAAGCACATATTCTTATAGATATGTATAATGTTATGCATTATGGGAAGGGCCACCTCCCAGACCAGTTTTGACCTTAATTGAGGTCTCATCAGTGGGAGCCAGACCCAGAAGTGATACCAAGATTGAAGTAATGCAGAAGTCATATTTCTATATACAAGTAATCAAAAGGTCACACTTTATTAATGTCACACCTTATCAGTGACTTATGACTCAATCTATCCAGATTGAGAGTATGTAGACTGCAGACATTGGTCAACAGGAGGAAGACGGGTGATGTGATAGAGGTCTGTGAACTTTTAAAACTAAAATTTTCGCTCTATGGAAGGTGGGGAGGGGGACAAGGTGGGCATATGGGGGAAGTTAACTTTGTGGGCAGTTAAGAAAGCGATAAAAGCTAGATTTTTCTCTCATAGAGTCTTGAGTGGGTGGACCAGTTCACCTGTTAAAATAGTGAGTGCATCTAGTGTGACTAGTTTAAGAAAAGGATGACAGCTGGTGTGGGTGATGTTAGCCTCTCCAGCATGCTAATGACCACTCCAGAAATGATGATTAGTCTATAATTGGTTGTCTCTGTTCTATCTCTATCCTTGTCTGATGAGATTATCTTACTCTCCTTCAACTCATTAGAAATGATTTGAAAGAGAGAGAAATTCTGCTCATGTTGAGACTCAAGTGCCTTTGATGGTTATTCAACTCCATACACTTTCAACTCATCCACCTCTATGCTTTCATCTAGTTCTATCTCACCATCTAGATAGCTATTAAGTCTGTTTGGGATGCATACCTTAAGTGATACTTAATTATTCAGTTATTTCTAATCCAACTGACACTCTCATCTTCTTACTAAGGTTATATTCTTCTAGGATAATTTCTCCTTTTACTTGTCAAATAGCAATAAAATTATCTCAGATTTCTCTTTGCCTGTAAGGTTTTTTTTAGTTTGATTTTGCTTGCCCCACTATGGATGTCACTTTTCTAGTCTGCTTTTAATATTGCTGATTGACTTGATCATCACCTTTCTTTTTTATGCAACTCTTGCTTAGTCTTATTCATCCATTTAATTCCCATGTGATTATTTATTTTTCTCACTAGGATTGCAACCAGCTCTAGATTCTTTAGACATCCTTTGCTTCCTATGTACCGTTGATTCCTCTGCCATTCAATTTTTTAAGACACTGCTTTAAGCTACCTTCTCAGTCTCTTATAATGCCCTGCCTTAGTTCTATGTATATCGTATAGAGATGCTAATGACTTCACATCAATTGTCTTAGTATCCCATAATGCAAAGCACACTTTTTTCCAGACATGCATAATTCTATGCATTATGGAAAGGCCACTACTCAGACCAATTTTGACCTTTACTGACGTCTCATCAGTGGGAGCCAGACCCAGAAGAGATACCAAGGTTGAATTAATGCAGAAGTCATATATTTTCCATATACAATTAGTAAAAAGGTGTATCACCTTATTATCAAAGTACTCTGGATCAGAGATAGTTGTAGAAAGCTTTTCTGCTTGGTTACAAATTAAATTATGGCTTCAACATCAATTCAACTTTAGTCTCTCTTCTGGGTACGTCTCCCACTGATGAGATTTCAATAAAGGTCACCACCTTTCCTGTAATGCATGGCATTATGCATGTCCAAAAGGAAGTGCAGTTTGCATTATCAGATACTAAGGCAGTTGATGTGAAGTCATCAGCATCTATATACAGTTAGCTTAGTTGTGAAGATGCTTCACATGAAAACTTTGTTTGCTTACACTTGGATAAAGGATTAAAGAAGAATATAGTTTCTTGGAAAGTTTAATTTGTAACCAAGTGGAAAAACTTTCTACCTATATAATTTGTTATCTTCACTAATACATTCATATTTACTGAGGGCTAATGACCCACCTGCATGTGAATGGTGCCACACATGTCAACATTTGTCATGCTCTGGTGGAGTACCAATACTTCACTTGAGAAAGGAATGAATTTTTTTTACTAATCTGCCTGAGCCAGTGTACTACCTTCAGACAGATCTTATCAGACTTGGTTAAATTGCTTGAAGATTTTAATTTTTTTAATTTATACGAACACATTTGATTATATATTCTATTTATATGTCGATACTGATTTGATTAACATAATTTTGCTTTTTGTACATAACATACACTAATTTATCACTTTGTTATTGAGCCTTTGTAGCTCAGTCGGTATAGACAAAGCCCTTTGGTTGGAAAGACCCAGGTTCAATTCCTATCCATGATGTGAGGAACTTTTATCTGGCCTCTTTTGACTAAAGGTGAGTCAAAATGATCTCATACAGAGGTAGAGAGTTTTTTCACTTGGAAACTTGGTTTTTTTTTTGTCCCTCAGAACAGACAAACTGGCCTGTGAACACACACACACAGATCTACAGTCATAAAATACATACTTAATCCTTCAATAGGAGGGCTCAATAACTCCTAAGAGATGATGGAGGAAAGGGGGGGGGACCTCCACATGAATGAATAAATAAATAAACTGTTTATTATTACCTTGAGTACTGATATAATTTTGGCTTGGTGCAGTATGGCCTTGCTTTCCTTGCACCAATGAACCCCTAATCATGAATAAGTTTCTTTGATTTAGCAGTTCTGTAGAAAGCTTCTGATATTGAGCCCACATGTTTTCAATACTGGAAGGTTTCTACCTGATCAACCAACCAACCAACCATTCCTTCAATTAATTGAAGATGAAATTTCTCTCTCTCTCTCTAGTTTCCTCCCTCTTAGAATATCCTAGATTTTATCAAATTCTTTATTTCTGTAATCTTTCCTGTTTTGGCCAGACCTGTTATACTGTAGATATTTGATGATCGGAATGTATGAGTTACATCTATTTTCATTATCCTTAAGACTGGTCTTGCATAACATGGACTCTCAACTAGGTATGTGTGATAGTTAGAAATATTTCCAAATTTTGGGAATTTATGACTTTGAACTGCTACCAATCTACTTCATATATATATATATATATATTGGCAGCTATGTTAATTATTCCCTTGTTTCCTAATATTATAAACTGATCACAAGTGAGTGGTAATTAGAATGCACTTTGTAACATTTTTATTCTTGCTTCATATAACTCTCCAGTTGCATATTCACTCTGAAGATGTAATGAGATACTCATCCCAAAAATAGGTGTTTTCATGCTTGATACTTTATTTTCCTTTATGTAATTTTGCCTGTATACAGTGTTTTTGTAAAACAGGTGTTTTGTACTCATTCTGTGTTAGCAGAAAAAAAATTGAAAATCAAAAGAGTATGAAATGAAAACTAAAAAATTATTTACATTAGTAACCGCTTGAAGAAAGAGTGTCGTAAGTTCTATTCTAGTCGCTGACGAGAGGAACTTTTACTAAGCCTTTTTTCTACTGGTTCTCTGAGCTATTCGATCTCTATCATGCATAAGTAGGTTTCCCCCCCCCCCATAAACTCAAGAAAATTGACTGTACAGCCCACACTATTTTCAGACAATAAACATAGTGTTAGGATTAGGAACCACCAGATGGCATCACTTGTCAGCCTCCTCTCTTCACTGGATGCCATGTATAATTGGCGATAGTCTTGGGCCAGCCATCTCTGATGGCTGGCCCAAGACTATCGCCAATAATTTTAAATAAAAATTTTATATAGCAGATATCTTAACAATAGACATAGCAAAAACATAAACTTCATTAAATAACTAAGCTTATCTATATAAAAATTATTGAATGTCCTTCCTCTATTTATCACACATTGCTATTAATAAAGGTGACACCAGTATGCCATACCATTGCATACTGTCCCAAAAAAAAGCACGGCCCATATATTCATTATGCCAACACTAAGGTTATTCTTCCATGATTATTTTTCCTTTTACATGCCACTCATTGAAATTTTGTCAGGATTAAACTAACTTTTCATGTTCTTAATTCCACCTTTGTTGCGGCTGTCGCTCTCTTGAACTTTCTTTTTATACTGCTCTTGAGCCCTTTGTAATCATGTTTCTTCCAATCTACTTCCATCAGAACTGCCAACATTTTATTTTTATGCAATTCTTTAAAGTTTTTTAAAGGGGAAGGACTTTCTTGGAGAAATTAAAGTTCCATCAATTGTGAAGAATTTATGGAGACAAAAACACACGTTTTGGAGTAATTGTGTATAATTATAAAAATAATACTCGACGTTTCGACCTCTTTATCAATGTCATCATCAGGAAAACATAGATATTCATAGGACACAAGCTACATGTGTCCTTATGTAGCACTCCATCTATTTTTTCTGATATTCCCCTACACAATTACCCTAGCCTGACCTATGGTGAAAAAAAAAATTAATTAAATAAAATAATAACAAATAAAAAATTATACATAAGTACAAATTAACAACATAAAATAAATTTTTTATACATATAATTATAAGTATAATAATATACAGATGTTAAAAAAATTTTAAATAAAGTTTTATAGCAGAACTACATTAAACATATCTCTACAGTCCTCTTATATTAAGGTTTTCTTGTGTTGGGGCTGGATGCTATATAGATTGCAGATGGGTCCTCCAAATTCTTGGAATTACTAATCCAGATTCAGATGATGTTTCATAATCTCACATGCTTCCTTGAACTTTCTTTCAAACCAAGTTTTGGTGCAGTGTAGGGACTTGGTGCCTTTCCTGTTGATTTTATGACATGTTTGAAATACATAGTCTGAAAGACCTGTTTATCATAGTAGAGGTATTTAATGTGGTGTTTATGTTCATTTTTTCTTATTGGAATGGTGCACCCTGTTTCCCCTATGCAGGGTAGGTTGCAGGTGCACTGAATTTTGTAACCCCCCCTGGATGGACAAGGTAGGACAAGGGGATCTTTGAATGAGCTTGAGTATACTTTTTAATTTTGCAGGAAGGAGGTTTGAAGGTTGCCTTAATGTTGTATTTATGTAGCACTCTATCTATTTTTTCTGATAGTCCCCTAATGTATGGTATGGCATTCTTGTAATCTGTTTTGCTTTTCATGGTATTGCGAGGGATCTTGTGAACTGGTTTTTTTTTTTAATATAAATTTTTGGCTAATAATTTCATGTTCCTTCTTCTACACTAAAGTTCCATTAAAATATACTAAACTATAACTATACAGTTAAACTATTATATTGCCTCCCCCACCCCCAAAAAATCAATGTAGTGTTAGGGTTGTGTGTGTGTGTAAATTGATTCTAAATTTAGCCCGATTGACTAGAATTGGTGAAGATGATCATCATCAATGATATGTACCCTCAAAAAATGTACATGATACTATGATATTATTACACGGTACCTTTTCATTGTTACTAACTTCTTGTTGACAATTTTCCTCCAAATTAGTTTGCTATTATTAGGATTCCAGATATAGGCAAACTAGGTCTAGGATGGACCATGCCATGGATAACACCTTCAAAATCAAATGGAAAAACTATACTATGCTTTTGGATCAGCAGTTGCTCTTATAAACCAATTTAAACAGATGTAAACAGATATTGTCATGTGAAACTCAAGATATGGATAAGGCTTTTTTGCAGGGATTGAAAAGTAACAAAAGTAAGGATATATTTTTGTTTGTATCCCTTACCTGGCAAAGGTAAAACTAGTACTTCACAAGTACTGAACTTAATGGGTAGTGAACCATTTGGTGAGCTATCCTGCTGCTGCCACATACTATGCCAGATCATATTTGGAGCGAGTCTGAAAATGGCAGTTTATGTTGGGGGGAGAAATGTCAAGATTGTGCAGGAATGAATGTTTGCAAGCCTTTCATCTCTCACTGTATTTTTGAAATACAATTATTCGGCTGATCAGAGAAGATCTTTTACTCTCACTCTCTCTCTCTCTCTCTTGCACACACACACACACACACAGAGTACAGACAGAGAGCAATTAGTAGTACTATCAAAAGTTTCCACATCCACTTTACCATCTCTTAATACCAACATGGTTGGGGTTGAGGAAGTGGTGGAGAGGATCTAGAGGGAGTTACCAAGACGGTGAGTGGTCTGTGGAATGCTCCCTATGAGGATAGATTGAGGGTTTGTGGATTGCAAAAGCTTGTTAATAGGCAAAAAAGAGGATATGATAGAAACATATAAAAAGGATTTTATAGATTTGATGCAGAGGAAATGTTTCAGCACTTGGCTAGTGGTGGGCAGAATAAGAGGTCATCCCTGAATGTTGGGTAAGAGTGTGGTTAGCAAGGACATGAGGACTAGATTTTTCATTTGGAGAGTGGTGAATGAATGGATGGAATGGGTTGCCTGAATCAGTTGTGAGTGCTTTGTCTGTTAATGGTTTCAAGAAGAAATATTATTGTGTTGATAGTTTAGATCTCCCATTATGAGTCTTAGGACTCCATGGAGGTGCCTGTGCAATAATAACAGTAACATAAAACAGTATCACTACCACATGCAGTCATTCAAGTGTGATCTATTATTTCTAATGGAAGCTCAGATAGTGACCTCAACAACTAGCTTCCACCTTATTTATCCAAACTACACTTGTAAATTATAAATTATACTTGACAAGAAATCATTTTTTTTTTTAATATCCCTTACTCAGTTGTGAATAAATAAGTGTAACATGCCCAGTATCCTATAGCATACAGAACATTCCATTTAGACATGTATAATACTATTATACTATGTATAATAATAATTTCTCAAGTATAATATACTTTTCCAAGATATTAGAAACCATAATTCTTGGAATCCCTCCCCTTTCCCCCACTCGTTATTATATTAGTCTCTCTCTACATGGAAACTGTTTTTCACGTATGTTATTAATATTGGTTTATTTTTGGCTGGATTTTTTTAAAATTTTTGTTGTTTTTTTATGATATTTTGTTTGATTGTTTTTTGTGGAATATTTTTCTGCAATGAGCAGAACAACTGTATTTCTTTGTTGTCTTTTGTGGTGTGCAGTAGGAAGCGAAGGGTTTGTCAATATGTTACTTGTCGCTGCATACCTCATTAATGTTCTCTACATGCTGCTAATGTTCACCCTCCCCCAAGGTATGATCCATCATAGTAAGTCGTAGCTTGGTTATTTGTCTGCTAGTTGTTCCTCTAACTCAGTACTATCTAACAAATAGTGTATTGAACTGCTTTACTGCTGGAACGCTTTGAATGAAGAAGGATCTATGTCCCTGTATTGTGTTTGGCATGCCCTTGAAGAGTTTTTAATTGCATAGAAGGTCTATGTGCATTGGAGGTGTGAGAAGCAGTGCACTTATATTTCTAGTTTCTATTTGTTTTATTATTTCTTAAAAGTTACTTGGTTTTTGATTATTTTGATTATTTCATCCTGGATCAAATCTGTATCCTTTTTTCAAAATTTATATTAGCAGAACTGGAAGTTAGTAATAACTTTTTCATATAATACTATCAGAATATCTTGTATTCCCCTTAGGGTACATGAAGGTCCATGTTTAGTATCTCTGGCACAGGGTTTTCATAGCTGTATATTTTCATATTTTCATATTAAAAAAAAAAGCTAAAGGAGATCACTAATGCTTGATTTTTGTATCCTTTTCAGATGTGCATAGTAAAAAGCTCCATCCTAGTCATTCAGATAGTTTAGGTGGAACTTTATCAAAAGCTTTTGGGAAACTTACGTTATTAACAAAGGTAAGTTTTATTGTCTTTTTTGCATGAAGACATAATTATGCAGTAGGCACTTTTTATTTATTTATTTTTTAATGCTCAATTTTCATATCCATATAGAATATAAGGATTTGAAAAAAAAAATATATATATATACAGGTATCCCTTGCTTAACGTGGGATTTGATTGATGTAGTCAAAATTAATTGTGACAATCCCTTTATATATTTTTTTGGTTTTTGATTATTTTCATTATTTCATCCTGGATGAAATCTGTATATTTTTTTCAGAATTTATATTAGCAGAACTGGAAGTTAGTAATAACTTTTTCATATAATACTATCAGAATATCTTGTATTCCCCTTAGGGTACATGAAGGTCCATGTTGCAAGAGTTTTAATTAACGTACCTTTAAATTTACCAAAATTCCACCAAATACAACATCATTGCTACAACCCATGAACATGGACGTCATTGCAACTTTCAAAGCCTATTTTCTTAAAAAGACATTCTCAAAGGCAGTAGAAACAACAACAGGAGAAAATGCAATTAGGCTCCAAGAATTTTGAAATAATTTTAACATTAATCACGCAATTGAAAACATTCATGATTCGTGGGAGCATGTGTCTTCTAGCTGTATGAGAGCGGTTTGAAAAAACCTTTTGCAGAATGCATTAATGACTTAGGTGGTTTTCAAAATCCTGTGAATAACATGGTTGAAGAAATCGTTGCAGTTGGTGAAAACCTTGGTTTTTGTGGTGTTGATGCAGAAGATGTTAAAGAATTTCTGGATTCAAATTCAAAAGATTTCAGTGACATCAATCTTCTTGAAATTGAAGAACAATGCCGCATATGAATACAATGAACAAATGGAATGTGAAGATGAGGTTCCCAAGGAAATAACAATCAAAAATCTGGATGGAATATTTCATAGTTTAGAATTGCTTAAGCAGAAAGTAGTGGATATGGATCCAGATGTTAATCAAAGAATACTTGTTTGTTGAGGTCTAGAGAGTCATTTTGCTCTTGTTATCATAGAATTTATGCTGATAGGAAAAAAACTCTTGATAAAAAACGACTCTTGATAACTTTTTTTTGATAAAAAATTGCAGTAACTAATGTAGGTAGAAACATTTATTAAACATTTACTTGGCATTCATTTTTTATCTTTCCTAAAAGAGTACCATATAAAACGAAATATTAATTCAGTAATCAATCATGGATGAATTGTAATTTTTACCATTAATTATTATATTTGATTAACGCGATTTTGATATGCATGGTAACTAGGGTTGCCACCTTTTGGTAAGTCCAAAGAGGGACACACATCGAATATGAAAGTCTTCCTCTCCTCTAAATGTATAAAATTAAAAAAATCAAAGTTGAATATGTAATTCTAATCTTATAAAAAATTAAGAGATTGAATACATTGGTACCGATATTAGTGATTTAATAATATTTGTATTTTAAATATATAAGTTGTCCCGCTTAGGTGTAATTTGGGACGCTGAAAATTTTCTTAAAATTCGAGATGTCCCGCCTAATTCGGGACATGGCAACCCTAACGGTAACATCGAGGGATTAATTAATCATGTTAATCAAGGGATACCTGTATATTATTCTATCCAGAAATATTGGTATTCTGATGGAGGCATGAATATACTTTGGTTCCATATGGCTTATTCATAATTAGATTTTCAGATTCTGCAGAATTTAGTTTACTGTAAAATTACGTAGTTTAGACTTCAGATCAAAGGAGTAATTAATTGAAGAAGGCAAAGGTGCTATACATGAGACATTCTGAAGATGATTATGCAAAAAGCAATAAATAAAAAATTCAAATGGAGCTAATTCTGCTTTGCTTCATTAAAAAAATAAATAAACACATAAATATCACATTTGAGCATAACTTATGAGTCAAAGCCACATAACAGCAGATAGGAAACCATGGGAGTGTTAATGTCAACAAACCCAATTGCCCGGTATACTCTGGGAAATTGGGTGTGTTGCCCAGTATGCTGCATTTTAGGAATTATTATTATTATTGTTAAAGAGATCTCCAGGGAGTCAGGAACTCATCGAGAGAGGCCACATCACTCAACAGCTATCATACTTATTCTTGAATTCATTCACACTGCTTGTACACACAACATCCAATGGCAGCCCATTCCAATCATGCACCATTCTATGAGAGAAATATCTAACCCTCACCCCATTCTTAGCAGCCATTCTCAGCTTCCAAGGATGCCCTCTTGTCCTTTTGCCACCCTTCATAAAATGAAAAATTCCATCAACTGAAATTCTCTGTGACCCTTTAAGGCGTCTGTAAGTCTCAATCATATCACTTCTCTTTCTCCTGTTTATTAATGTCTACAGTCTGCAAATTCTCTTTCAAATGCCCATTCCCATCATTAGCACAATTATATAACATTGTCGCTCTTACTCTCATATTCCCACCATTTCTCCCATTATAATTTAGTTTCCTTGACTCTCTGCATTAGGTTTCATCCAGTTATTAGTTTTTCAAGACTGCTGATACCAAATGCATTCAGGTGTAGGCTGTCCCTCTTATGCAATTCAGTCTTTCCTCAAACTCTCCACACATCCAAAAACTTGCATCCATTCCTTTTACATAGCATATGCATTGAATTGTTTGCATCATAGCCCTTCTTAATTCATTTTTATCATATCATCTTAATTCATTTTTATCATATCGAGGTAATATACTTACCCATTCATCAACAGCATGTTTTATGATAGTCACCATACCAAATAACATCTTTCATTTTACAAACAACTTTACTTACCTGATTTTGTGCTTTGTTGTTTCTTATTTTGCTGCTTAATTATCTTTTCCTGCCTATGTACATTTAAACTCCTCTCAACTTTCTGTAATTCCTGCATCGTCTCTCTGATAATTTGTTTTGACTTCGCAGTTTTGGAGGTTAATTCATTTTCAACATCCTCCTCAATATCTTCAATAATCTCCTTATCATAGTAAGCCTTCTCATTCCTGACTTCACTGCTCTTCTTAGCATTACGTTTCTTGTGCCTTTTTGGCATTTTAAACTATATTTATTATTGAAATATCTTAAAAAAATACGTTATAAAACACTAAAATCTACACTAATATACTATAAAATACTAATTTTTTAAAGGAAAAACACAATAAAACAGACAAAAATTGCCAATTTTACATGAGTGCTAAATTCACTGACCAGTCATGATGTAGTCTTGAACACAACCAATTATATTATGATGATTAGGAAGTCAGTACAAACATTGAAAAATCAACCACTAAAATGACCTCAACAGCATTAATAATTACTCTTATATCGTGTTAAGAACTGTAAGAGAGACATAGTGTTAGTAGAGGAATTACAGAAATATACTGTTGATATACTGTTTTATATTAATCCCACAAAAACACACACATAAGTTTGATATGGTGCTACCATAGGAATTACAGGAATACTCTAATGTGTTATATCAATTCTTCACGCTCTCTCTCTCTCTTTTTCTAACACACACACACACACACACACACACACACACACACACACACACACACACACACACACACACACACACACACACACACACACACGAGGTGGCAGACCTAAAGCATGTTATTGCAATGTGTATGATGTAGGTAAAAGTTGGGAAAGAAGGAACTTATTAATATTTTCTTGAAAATCTGGAGGTTGTAGTTGTTGGGGAACACTTTGTGAGGATCAGGATTATAGAAATAAATCGAATAAAACAGGAAGAGGAGAAGCAGATTCTGTAAGTATGTAGTTGAATTGTAAAAGGATGTTGGGTAATAACTACTGTGTATATGTGTGTCTTAGCAGTCCCAGTAGAAAGCAGAGGAATGATAGATGCAATCTTAGTGGAGCAGTGTTCATTGAAATACCCTGTAGACATTATATAAAGCTCAAACAGATCACGTGTGAGATTTAGTTGAAGTAAGTCATTGAAAGAGAGATTATCTATCTATCTGTTGTCCAAAGAAGAGACTTCCCTTCTTTGGACAACATCAAGAATTTTTAGAAAGGTTTTTGATCCACCATCTAAGATTTAGTGGATTTGGAATTTGTACAGTTTGTAGTTGGCTGGGTGAAAACAATCATTTTGAACAGAAAATTGTTTTAAAGGCTAAGAAAGCTACTGATGTGTTTATGCCAGTAAAATTTAGTGTTTTAACACTAATTTAAATGTTAATTTACAAAAAAACAATGATTCTCTCTGGTGTTTTGTGTATTTCTGGAGCTATGGAAAGATGAATTAAGATAATTTATGCATGAAAGAAGATCAGATTGTATTTTGGTATTATTACCCTCATTGAACTGAAGAATGGCATGAGTATAACTTTAGGTTGTAGTAGGTAGATCTTAAAGCTTGAAATGCTTGTCAAAGGATTAAAAAAAATGGAGTTCACCATCAGCAGAACTGAGAATAGGATTATCGGTGAGTGAGAGAAAGTCACTTATATACTTAGTGTTACTCTAAAAAAGAAGATTAAAACAAGTTTATTCCGTCCAAATAATAAATATAAAATATTCATTCAGACAATATGAATTATAGAAGAGTGAGATTATCCAGTGCATATTACTTGATGCCAAATGGGAAGCTGAATTGGAGACTTTGCAAGAAGGGTAATTTGTCTGATTTGGCCATTAAAATGGTTTAGTTGAAACAACAAATTTTAATAGTTGTCTGAAATACTAGATTTTGGGGAAAATTTATTGCATATGTATAATGCTGTGCATTATGCGAAGAGCTACTACCCAGACTGGTTTTGACCATTACTTAGGTGAAAGAGTAATGGGATGTTTATTGTAGCTTAGAGTAGTTAGTATAAGGTTGCAATAGATGATAATATTAGGAGAAAGAAAAGACACATGGATAGTATGAGAAAGAGAGAGAAAAAAGACCTCAGCTCTTTTATATCATCATGTAGCAAAAGGTTATCTTGTTTTCTTTTTTACCAGTGTCATGCAGCTGAACAAACAAAAAGTCCATTTGAAACTAAAATCTGGAGATGGCTGATACTCGGGTGGTTATCTTAGCTAAGTTTCCAATCATGAGTTGACCTTCTCTGCCTGGTATTGCTTTCCAGTCATCCCTGCAATTGACCATGAGACCACAGCGAACTAAGAGGATGGAGTCATTTTAAAAAAAATCATCTCGTAATAAAAATGCACAAAATTTTATCTCTGTCTGTGAATATTGCATAATGTAGGTGATCTACACCACCTAGCCAAAAATTTGGTATCCCCTAGAATGCTTCTTTCTGAATATAAAAATCTGACTAAAGACTAAAATTTCCATAATACACTATTGTGAAGCATTTGTATGTCACATTTCTGGTTTTCAAATCTATGTTTTTACCTAATTTTCCATAAATGATATTTAACCCATTAATTATAAAAATCAAAATTCACTTCCCATTGTAATAGAATGCCCAGCACATTGCATAATCTGTGGGTGTTTCAATAAGGAAATACCATGAGTAGGCATATTTAAATATTATTATTGTTATTTGACGCCTCCCAGGAGTCCAAGGGCTCATCGAAGGAGGGAACCTGCCTTACAACTCCATCTCCACCATTCAATCACCAACTGACCACTACTACACCAACGCTATCTACCGCAAACCACTACTGGTATTTCCGCAGACAATTACAAACATGCATGCCCACTGTGGAATTCGAACCCACAGCCTTTTGGCTGGAGAGCGGATATGCTATCCACTCAGCCAACCAGGCTGGCTGATTATAATACCAGAATTAACTCACATAAAATATTATCTGTTGGTATAATTTTCGCCCGAGTATCACAGGCATCTCCAGTACAAGGTTGAACAATAACTGACAATTCCAAAAGGTGCCACCTAAGTAGCTAATGCAAGATAACTAAAAAAGATCATTAAAGTTCCTAACTTATTTTAAAAAAAACTTACATAAAATAAATAATTTATTAATTAAATAATATATATATGTGTATATATATATATATATATATATATATATATATATATACACAATTTAAAAAAGTTAGTACTTCAGCTAATCTTTCCTATCTCCCACAAAGGGGATAGACGTAGACCATCGGATCTGTTTAAGTTAGGAGAGTGAAGTAAAGTTTCACATGTTTCTTTATAAAGCTGTTCCATGAGGAAACGACTTTTGTGAAGGAATCTTGTCTTGTTCCAATGAATTCTATGCTTAATGTTGATGGCATGCTCTGCAAGTTCAGACTGTTCAGGTTCAAGGTATTAAATATAAGAATTGTATTCTTCTAGCCAAATAAAAGCAGAGATCTTTCTGTTTCTCCGAAATAAGATAACTCACGGGAGCAAGGAATCTGATAGACACTTGGGTAATTGAGATGTGGAAGCATGTCCTTTGGAAAAGTGAGAAAGGTGGAGATTTTTCTGATGGGGCGAAAGGCAACAAAAATATTTAGTGGTTTTAAAACTTTTACTTTTTTGCCAACCAGATTGTAACCTACATTTCTCAGTTTTAAAAAAAGATGACTCATACAGGCCATTATATCCATGCTGAATCTCATTGCCATCCCAGTCAAAAGGTTGGAACTATTAAAACAATGGTTCATCGGGCCCACTCCTTATGTTCTTCAGATGAGCTATTACAGAAAGAATTGCAACATATTGTTTCCACTTTTTTATCTAATGCTTATAAGAATTCTTTCATCAAAAGAGCTTTGAGCAGTTTTGGTATCTCTACCCCTTCAGATACAGAAGAAATAACTTGTATTTCTATCCCTTATGTGCAAGGCATTAGTGAATGCATAGCAAAAGTTTTAAAACCACTAAATATTTTTGTTGCCTTTCGCCCCATCAGAAAAATCTTCACCTTTCTCACTTCTTCAAAGGACAAGCTTCCACATCTCAATTATCCAGGTGTCTACCAGATTCCTTGCTCCTGTGGGTTATCTTATTTCAGACAAACAGGAAGATCTGCTTTTATTCGGCTAGAAGAACACAATTCTTATATTTAATACCTTGAACCTGAACAGTCTGAACTTGCTGAGCATGCCATCAACATTAAGCATAGAATTCATTGGAACAAGACAAGAGTCCTTCACAAAAGTCGTTTCCTCATGGAACAGCTTTATAAAGAAACATGTGAAACTTTACTTCACTCTCCTAACTTAAACAAATCCGATGGTCTACGTTTACCCCCTTTGTGGAAAATATTACTTTTTAAATTAGCTAATCTTTCCTAACTTTTTTAATTGTGTGTGTGTGTGTGTGTGTATATATATATATATATATTTATTTATTTATTTTATGTAAGTTTTTTTTTTTAATAAGTTAGGAAATTTAATGACTTTTTTTAGTTATCGTGCATTAGCTACTTAGGTGACACCTTTTGGAATTGTCAGTTATTGTTCAACCTTGTACTGAAGATGCCTGTGATACTCAGGTGAAAATTATACTAATAAGTAATATTTTACGTGAGTTAATTCGGGTATTATAATTTATGAATAATCTGTAATAGATGTTACAGATTTGATCTCTGAAGTTAAAGTACGTCCATTTTATGACATTTACTGGAAGGTGGCCATATGCAATTCTCGAAATAAGATCCTTCCTATTAGTGTATCCTTGTAACTTCAGTAAGTTATTAAACAAAGTGTTCTTGTTAGTACTGAACTGTGGAAGTTGATGGCAGAAGAGATTAAAGATTTCCTTATACCAACTTTTGCTGTTATTAATGAAAAGAATGCCAATGCCAGAATGCTATACCGGTTATAGAGTTAAGTTCAGAGTGTAGTAGTATCTCAGCTCTTAAACCTTTAGATAGTGGGAGATGAAAATCTAGGTAGTAATGTAGAAAGTCTGCAGATGTGTGATTAATCTCTTACAATATTACAATATTTTATGGATTTTTGAAGCTGTATTTCTTAAAGAGCAGAATTGTTATGCTGGAAGCCCAAGGCCTCCATACTTCTTTGATAGTTGAAGAAATTCCCTTTTAACCTCTTGGTATCAGATGTACCTGTTACATATGAAACTTGATTGTTCCAGTTATGTTATTCCCCATCTATATCCAACTTATATTATACTTATGTTATATATAATTTTATTTTAGTTGGTTAGAATGTTTCGGATTCATATCCATAGTTCATTGACTTCATAGGATTAGCATGTTATGTATTCTAAAGAATGAAGCTCAATTATAAAAATGATAGAATATTATTTTATTATTTAAAAACAGTTTAAATGGCCATTCTAGAATTGGATTATATGAACTCAATAAAATTTATCTTTCACTCTCTAATTCACTGTTAAATACAATTCTGAAAGATAACATCAAATACTTTACAAAAACAAACTGAACACAACATTCAGCTGAAAGTTTTGTAGTTTCACTTGGCAATATGGAAACTTCCTTTGTAGCACTTATTTTATTATTTTTACCATTCATTTAATATGCCTTATTTCAAATTCCATAGAATATACGAAGTTAAAAGGCATCACTTAACTAATATACTTACATATATAGTAGTATCTGCTGTTTCACTTTCTGCAGTTTTAGTTACCCGTGGTCAACCCCAGTCCGAAAATATTAAATGGAAAATTACAGAAATAAACAGTTCATAGTTTTAAATTGCATTCTGTCCTGAGTAGCTTGATTAAATCTTGCACCATGAATTACCCCTTTGTTCTGCGTATCTACCCTGTACTGTATACGCTACTCGCCCGTTATTCACTTAGTAGTTATCTCAGTTATCAGATTGACTGTCATGGTTTCGCAATGCTTATGTTCAGGTAACCCTTATTGATTTCATCAATAGTCACTTGGGCTTGCTGACCATGCCTTGGGCACCTGCGACATGGGAAAAGACCACCTTACTTCATAGAAGCAAATTCAAATATGGAAGACTTTTCTTGGGATCTGCCTCAGCCTTAAGAAACAACCTGAACTTCAGTAGATATGATTGTATAAAACTGTCTTAAATCTGGGAAGCTCTCATCCAGAGAATTTCAGTCCAACAGCCAAGAACACCCATCTCATCCCACTAGGGGCACTGTTATAGGACTTACCTTTCTGCTTCAGTCATACTTATTCTATGTATTGCCTGTATGCACTTATCAATTTGTTCTTTGCTTCCTGAAGATGGCAATTTGAGTGCCAAAATATTAGAAATATTAAGTTTTTATAATTAATATATGGTATGCATTATTAATTTACTTAAGTAATACCATTATGGATAACCAACATATAAGCCTTTCCACCAGAAAAAACATTTGTCATCTTGTTATAATAAGTAAGCAGATTGCTAAAAACACAGTCTTCCTTTAGCAAACCAGTTTATCCATTAAAGGGAATGCTGCCTTTGTCAACCCAGTTCTAAATCTTAGTCCTCACTGAACTGTCAAACACTTTAACAACAGTTGCAGACAAACAGATTGATGTGTAATTTGAAGCCTTAATCCTGTCACCTCCCTTTTAAAACCAAACAATTTTGCACTCTTTCCACCTCCTTTAGAACTTGGTCCTGTCCTAGGGCTTATGTTGAAAAGGTATGTCATAGCCAGGGCTCAGTGAATTATGTAAAAACCTTACTTGGCTGAGACCCTCATTTTTTTAATATGTCCCAATAATTCAACATGAGTTTTACAAAATGATTAATAGTGCTGTACCATGTTTGGAGAAGTTTCTTTTTTATTGAATAAGAAAATATTCTATTTTGTTCAATCTGCAGCCACTTGCCAGGTAGCAAAATCTGCTCACCACAGGTGAGTGGGCAAATGCGTTTGTTGTGCATTGGTCATAGCTATTGTTATCTCCTTGGAACATGCTCTCAAAACACATGGTGATATATCCTACAGCCATATTAACTTCGAGTGTATTTAAATACCTCGTATACCCCCTGCTCACTCATCATCGGTGGCTTCTCCAATTCCTTCCCACTGGTCTCAGGTTGACATTCATGAGGATGAAATACCTTTATGAATTGCGCATTTAGCATCTCAACCATATCCTCTTCACTGATTATACCATTTTCACTAAATACTTCCCATGTACTGCCAATATCTTTCCCATCAAGCAACTGTTACCATGGAATCAAACCTAATATTCTCTATAATTGGTCATAATTTCCTGCTTGCTTTGTAGTTCAACATATAACCTTTTCTGAATGGAATATCCATACATTTGTCCCCCCCCCACCCTTCCTTTTCAGAACAATACAGCATGATCACTGTCACCATCTGAAGGTGGAACTGTCACTTTAACTGAACCTCCTCTGATTCTATAATCAAGTCTAATACTTTTTGATCTCAAGTCTCTTCTAGCACTTGCATAAGGAAGTTGTTTCGCGACAACTCAATAAATTCAGCTTCATTCTTCTCATGCGATTTCTCCTACCCCAAACATCATGATTATCATATAGTACCCTTTAGGTTTATTTGATGATGCATTTCATCATCACCAGTGCTTGATCCATAGGTCTGTAGCAATAGTCTGCTGTGTATTTGATCTTGTTAGACTCTACCTGGTACCATATAAATTCAAATTCTTTGCTATATGGAAAATTGTTACTAATATTTTAATTCTGGACTCAAATCATCTGTATTTTTGTATTCTCAGCTCTGTTAGCCTGCATGATTTCAGATTGTCAAACTGTCATTTCAGATCCCTGTTCATATCTAATGCTTCACGTTTACAGCCATCCTTGCACATAAGGACAAAAACACATTCATCCTTACATCATAATTACCTCCATGATTAAACATATTCATAGCATTAATATAATTGCATAACTTAGTCACTCTTATGCATAGATTCTCAACTTTCTTCTCATGATTATCTGATTTCTCTGACTCTTCATAATTTCTTCTCATCATTATCTGATTTCTCTGACTCTTTATACTCTCATATCAATAAATAATTTCTGCAGACTCTGATACCAAACACATTCACATGCAGGTCATTCATCTTATATAAATCCATTCTTTCTATGTAGCCTATGCATTGAATCGCTGGTCATCACAGTCTTTAATTTATTGGAAATGTACTAATGATTTTCAGTCTGTCTTCACTCTTATTTCTTTCACCAATCCTTTCATATCCCTCTCATATACCAGTCAAATTGTTTGTTCCGATGAAGCACCATCTCTTTTACTTTTTCAATGCTTCTTTAATTACATTCATTAAATTTTTTGCTTTTAGCATCCAGAAAACTTGAAGTAGTAACATGGTCATTAGTCATGTGCTTTATAATTAAATCTCCATACCATATAATTTCCTTTTTATAATTGACTTTACCTACCTGATGATTATTATGCAATATTTTACTGATTTAGCACTTGGTTGTGCTGAATCAGTTTCTTCTTTTGCTACTTACTTTTCTTGTCCTTCCTATGGCTCTGTAATTGCTTTTCAGCTTTTTCTAATTTCCTTGTTGTCAGTCTAATAACTTGTTTTTAGTCTTGATATTTCCAGAGTTAATCCATTTTCAATATCCTCATTAATTTGTAAAATAGCATCTTTCTGTTTATTGGAAGAAACCTCCTTGTTTGCATTTTCACTACTCAGGCTACCATTTCTATTTGTTGCTACTCTATTGTTTTTGTGAATTTCTGTTGCCATTTTATGGTAGTGCTTTAATCTCTTCCAAAAAATCGGTAAATGTATCAAATATAATAAATGCACAAAACTCAGCAGCACTGTACTATAAAAAACTAATTATTCTGAGATCAATGTAGTAAAACAGATAAAAATTGCCAATTTCACAGGAACATTAAATACAGCAACCTTTCACTATATAGCCTCAAAGTTGATCCCCCATGTTTGTTTATGTTGGAACAGAGTGTCGGTAATGACTAAATTCATGTCCCGAACAGAAATTCAGCAAGTAATTATCGTTATTAACTTTGCTCTTTTCTTCAAATTTTTCCAATGCATTTCTATGACTAGTATTCTTTTCCTACCTTGCTGTTTGGACAGCCAAGAAGGACCATCATTTTTTCAGCTCCCTTCTCTAGTGATTCAAAAAATTCCTCCACTACTTCCTTATTAGAATCTTTTGTGTGGCTATAGACACAAATAAAACCCCTTGCCAAACATCACTCTGCTTTTTACTCCATTCCTTTCAAGATGATTAAGCTCATATTTAGTGTTAAGTACTATGGCTACTTCTTCCTTTTCCTGAACATTCTTGTGTAAATATAACATCTTGCAGTTATTTAAAAGTACCTTACTTGATTTTCTTCTTTGTTTCAGTAAATACCAATTAATGTGATTTTTCTTAATTCTGCTGGTTTCACCCCCCCCCCCCCATTGATACTGTTTACATTGATGATACCGATTTGATTTTTTCCAGTAATCACTTTCACTTTGTCCTGGTTTCATGACAAAAACAGTGAAGAGGGTTTAACCAGGCAATGTTCCAAGCTGCATGATATTTCTTGTTGTGTCATTGTCTTTTGGTTTAAGCCAATACAGAATACAGTTTGGTTGGCTAATCTCTCAAAGTATGAATATTTCCTTGTTCATTTAGTATTTGGTAGATACATACTAATAGGGGTGCATGATTAGAAGGTGAGAATTGGATTTCTCTTCCTAGTTATCTAGCTGTGACCCTTATGTGTGTAACTTTGCAAAGAATCCTTTCATTTAAAATGATATCTTATTTATAATTGCATTTGAATTTATTTGTTATATATATATATATACACACACACACTGTATATGTAGTTTCTCATTTAAAACTTACTCTAGTTTTCCTCCAAGAGTGATTCACCTGGACGAAGTCCTATGTCTCTTGATAATAACAATGGCAGTAGTAATAGCCATTCAAAAGGTAACAAACATTTTCATTTTATAATTTATTACCATTATTTCATAGATTGTTACTGTTTACAATTAATTTTTATGCAAAATTTACTTAATTTTGCATTAAGTGATTAGCACAGTAATAACTTAATGTAAAATTTAAAAGTATATGCTGGAATAATATTTTCATGCTGTCTCTAAGCTTGAAAATATTTAGTTGAACCTATAGTGACTGAAGTTCTTTTCAATTATTATAGGTTCATTCTCATTCAGCTATTATATGCCAATGTAGAATAGGAAAACATTAAAAATACTTATTTTTAAAGAAATTAAAAACATATTTTTTAATGTTACTGTCAATTTCTACACTAGAGAAATGATCTTCCTTTCACTAATTACATCATAAATAACATTATTTAGTTTAACATAAGAGATCTGAGAATTGGATAAGAAATATAATTGATCAAAGACTGGAGATAACTTGGATGAGAGTTCTATAGAAAATTATTGAATAGATACCAACAATGGCAAAAAAAAAATATTTGTAAACATTTTTTACATTAAAAATATTTTTTGAAAAGGATCTTGGCATTATTAATATTCAGAAATATATAAACAGAAGTAATTTAAGAGATGACATCATTTAAATACAATAGACTATGAAACAGTGGCAAACTGGTATTTGAATTAAAAATGGCAAGGAAAAGAACTGGAGAAGACTGAAACAGCCCTTTCTTGAGATAGTGGGCAGAAAGAAAGGACTGATCAGATCTAAAAAATAAAACAGTTAAGACGAAAATATTTGTTACAAAATCAGTATAAATACAAAATGTGTTTGATAGCAGTAGTCTACACATCTCTTGAAGTTCAAGATATAGTGATATGTAATTTGTTCTATTCAGGAGCCTTATGTGTATTATTATTACTGTTTTTGCTAAAAGTTATATTCCCTCCAAGTGGGACACTTGTTCATGGTGGAGGACTTTCTGGTGATGGCAATGGCTCTTTTGTAATTTTTTTTTCTGTATTCCTTGCTCTACTTTTTCAATCTTCTTTACTTTCTATTTTCTGAACTGGAATCACTGGGAGACAGCAACTGCCATAGTATTTTCATGTGAATTGCTTTGACATGATGGGCATCATGCCAAAGCCATATGATGGGCATCCGTGTGTAGCACTGAATCACTTTCCCTTTTAAGCAATGAGTTGTTTCATTCTCAAATTTTTAGGGGCTTTCAAGAAGCCACAGCTAAGTTCAGAAATTGTAAGCATAAGATTAAGGGGGGGGGGGGAAACACCTATTTACACATCAACTTTCCTCCTTGTCTATGCAACGAATGAATGTTCTATAAGGGAAAATGTTGCCGTTCTCTATCAAGGGTTTAGAAGGATCATCTGAAATCACTCATGAGATGATCTTGTTTAAATAGACTCAAAATAACACTCAGCACAACTCTTTTGTGCAACATTAGTTGGGAGATTACCAGTTATGGTAACTCTCCATGAAACCTTCAACTTTTCAAGAGGTGCAATATCAGAATAGAATTTCCTTGATTTTCTGGAGATCTGCTTTGGACTAAAAGATAATGAGTGATAACAGCAAAACAAATTACAATTAAAAGGTACAATTTGTTATATTGGTAGGTTCCTCCTCCCTTAATTCTTGTCTTCACATGTCTCTACCCCAATGTGAGAGTAGTATTCAATAGTTGATTTGCAGTTTGAATAACATTGACAGCTGTTCATAAGTAAGAGTAACACCTTGATTTTTTTTTTTTTTTTTTTTTTTTTTTTTTTTTTTTTTTTTTTTGGCTGCTCAAAAGGCAATGGCTGTAATGCATTCATGCCAAGAAAATGTGTGATGTTAGGGTAATGCCTAGAAGAGAAATCTCATCTGTCCTGGGGATTTGAGTGTTGTCTAAGCTAATACTTGAAGAAAATAGCTTTTTTTTGTGGGAAATAAGGCAGAACTGTGTTTTACTAGAGCTAAAATTGATAAGGTTATCTGAGTCCTAGAATGGCTTGGAGATCAGAATTGAAGATACTGGAGATTCTGTAAGTTGTGATGATCTGTATAGAGCAAGGCTTGTTGAACAAAAAGGAGTAATGCAATGTACTATCATCAGCAAAACTGTGTACTGGGTTGGCTGTCAACTGAAATGGGTCACTGATATACAGAAGAAAGGGGGGGGGGGAGAACAGAGCCTTGTGGAACTCCAGCATTAGTTGCAAAGCTCGAGGATACGGAGTCATCCATCATCACACACAGTGAACATCCAGTTAGAATGGCAATAACTCAGTTGCAAAAATCATGGGGCAGGCCAAATGATAGGAGTTTACTTAATAAGCTTTTGTGCCAGACCCAGTTCAAGACTTGGGAGTTGTCAAGTGCAACACTTGAGATTCAATTTTTTTCGTGATAACAGGCCAGAGATGAGTGACTTATATAAGTAGATCCCCTGTTGATTGGCAGCAGAGGAATTCATACTGACAGTTGTTTATTAGTTGTGTGCATTTAGGGTTGTGTCAGAGCTGAGATATATTGGGTGGTAGTTTGATAGTAGGGATTTGTCGCCCTTTTTGGGAGTGGGTCAAACATAGGCATTTTCCAGCTGTAGGATAGATGCCAGTTCAATAAAAGAGCATAAAACTGCTATACATGACAGGAGTCAACTCTGGAACATCTGTTCTGAAGGACAATCAAAAAGGCCATCAGTATCAGGAGACTTTTTGGTGTCTAATTTGGACACCATCAAGATCAGCTATGCATGCATTTGGAGAAAAGTATGAAGACAGGATATTGACTTTTTGCATGGGATGATACAACAGAGCCACCATCTGGGTGCATCACATGTGAGAGAAGTGTTGGGGAAAAGCTAGCTTCAACCAACTGTTTTGGAAAGAGATCAAAAGACTTGACTACTATTTAGACAGGATGCAAGTTTTTTCTTTTGTTCTTTCGAAATCAGTTTTGGATGCAATGATAGTGTTCTTGCAGCTGTTTTCAGCAGTGTGCTTGATTCTTTGCTTATACAGCCTTGGTGCACTATTTTGGAGAACCAAAGCTTAAGTAGGGATGGTGATTTAAAGTGGAATGGAGTGGGAAATACATTACCATACTAGTAAGGATTGCTTTAGTGATACATTCAATGCATGTGTTTGGGTTGGAAGGCTGACAACAGTCCAACCATGGGAATAAGGAATAGAAGTTATGAAGGCCATCCCACTTAGCACTGTTATAATACCAGACAACTCTTGAATGAGAATGGTCGAGTAAGTGCTGTTCCAAGGGAGAAGAGATACCCAGTGGATATAGAACATCCATGGTGTACTCTGAAGGGTTGCTAGTGAGGAAGAGATCTAGGGTGTTAGGAGTGGTTGGAGTTATCTCGTATGCATGTGAACAATTTGTGTAAGGTCATTAGTGATAGCAAACATCTCAGCATCTCTTGCTTGGTCTGTTAAATTAAAGATCTGTGGTATTAAAGGAGGAAAGCCAGCTTGTGTTGTGAACATAAAAATCTTTGAGGAAGATAACATCACTGTTGAGAAAGTAGGACTAGAAAAAATCAACATTCAAGAAGAGGAAGTAGATGAATTTGAATAATAAATACCAGATTTTGTTAAGCAACCTCCCAATGATGGTGTTAGCCATACAGACAGCAAAACATGTAGAGGAAATACTTCTATGATAGTATAAATAAAAAAACAAAAACGAGTTCAAGCCTGATATTTATCATCCAAGCAAATCTACTCGTAGTGAATAGCATAATAAAAGAAAAAAAGACACACACACACACACACACACACACACACACACACACACACACACACACACACACACACACACACACACACAGAGAGAGAGAGAGAGAGAGAGATTTCCAGCCAAAGAAAGTCAAGTGATTCTAGGTTGGATATTGTCTGTCAAACCGGCTCTTTTTTCATGAATTTTTTCATCTCGTCTGTTTAAAAGATATCGGAATAATATTCCCCGGTTATTCTTTTACAATTTTCATGGTAATTAATAAACAACCCAAACACCGATGCCATGACCTTTCCTGCTGATGAAACCGAATTTGTCTTCTTTGGCACAGAACAACTGGCTTCTCTTCACTGTTTTGACTGCTGTTTGGATTCTGGTGTGTAATAGTGAATTCAAGTCTCATCCATAGTAATAAATCTATGCACAAAATCAGTTTTATTCTTGTTAAAAAACTCCAAGCACTGTTCAGAGATTTTCATGCGAGTCCATGTTTCATCTGCTGTGAGCAAACGTGGCACGCATCTTGCACAAAGCTTTTTCATTTGCAATTCTTCATGCAAAATATATCTTACACATTCTTTTGAAATGCCTATAGTCTCAGCAATTTCTTGCACTTTCCGGTCATCCAATACCATAACATTCACTTGATCAATGATTATTGGTGTTGTTACACTTTTTGGATGTCCTTCACGTGGATCATCTTCGAGATTGGTACGGCCATGTTTCAACTCGACAGCCCATTTCTTAATTGTCAAAAATGAAGGAGAAGAGTGCCCATAAACTTTTATGAACTTCGAATGAATTTCCCGTTAAACCTTCTTTTACAAAGAATTTTATAACTGCACGGTACTCAATTTTATCCATTTCAAGGGATACAGACAACACTTCAGACAGCTATATAGAACAAACTACTTGATAGAATGAATGACTTGCAATTTCACATGGATGCTTATGACAGATGTACCAACTTAGAAAAAAAATCTTGCCGATAGTGTTGCCATCTATGGTCGAGGCCGAGAACTTTTTCAGACCACCCTCGTATGATGAACTGTGCATGTGACAGCAGGACACCTCCCATGATGAGTTTCACACCATGAAAGTCTCTTGATGATAATCTTGCAGAAAAGTCAAAAGCAAGACAATTAATGAAATGAAACTCAAAAAAACTTAGTAAAGAATTTGGGGAACTGACTAGAACTTATGATCTGATGTTCATTTCCCAGTTTCCTATAATGTATTATGTTAAAGTTTCTGAATGAATGAAAATGGACTGACAATCTGGACATTAGATGACCAATTCTGAACTGCTCAAACCTAACAGAACATTATCAGATCATCATCACCACCCTTGTATGTCATCAAATCCTATCACCTTATTGACATGAAGCTTATTTATTTCTTCAAATACCCCCTGCTCACTCACAATTAAGCCATTCTCTCCTATGTCCTCTATACTTAATTTCCTCATGATTCCACTCTGATCAGGATGAAACACCCTTATAAATTGATCATGAATACCTCGACAATGTCTTCTGCAGCAGATAATATTCTACCACTTTCATCCATTAGCATCATCTTACCATGATCATTCTTCCTTCTACTTGCCACACATCTAAAAAAACTCTAGGGTTTTTCTTTGCCTGATTGCCATTTTCTGCTCATATTCTACTTTTGTTTTCGTTATTGAGTCGCTCTCCTGGCTTGTTCTTTATACTCTTCATGTAACTGATTATTACCATTATTCATCTTGTATTTCCTCCATAGTACCTTTTTACCCCCAGATTTCATGCTTAAGCTGCACATTCATCCATTTTACACCTACCTTATTCAGCATTCTGGCCTTTGGAATGCATTCACACATTGATGCTGTTATGTTTTTCTTTGTCAGTTGCCATGCAGCATTTATTTCCTTACTGCTCAACTCCTCATTCCATGTTATAGCTCTAAGCTGTTTCCTAAGCTATAAAACACCAACTTTATAAATCCACATATATATCCTTTCCTCACAAAGTCTGCATTTGACTAGCCACAACACAGGTGATCACTTTCACTAACTGGAGGAAAGTGTGAAACCCCACTCACAATTACATTCTGACTATATGATCGGATCTGAAACTCTTGATCCTCGCGTGCACTCCCTTACATGCTGCCTGAGGTAGTTATCTCCCAAGAACTCGAGAAATTCATTTTCCTTATTCCCAAATGCTATCTCTTCAATCTATACTGCCATAATTAAAATATGATAATTACCCTTCCTTTGTTCACTAATCTAAGTTGTTTATACATTTCTTCATCACCACCTTCCACATTCCCAGTCCTGTAGCAACATCCAACTAAATATATCTTCCTCTCAACCTCCATGTTACGCCACACTGCTTCATAACCATTGCCACTATTTCCCCCTCTTTCATGTCTACCTTATGTGGACTTAATTCCCCTGCTATCATCAGCAACACTTTCCCTCCCTTCTTGCCCTTTCTATCCTCGCGAAAAATACTATATCCTTCCATTTCTATTCCCATTACGATATCATCTTCATTCTGCCATGTTTCACTTATTTCAGTGATTTTGGGGAAGAAAATAAATTCAATCACTGAAACCATTTCATCCCACTTATTTCTGATACTTCTACCATTTGTAAACAAACACAGCAGTTCATTTTTAGGTCTATAACCAGTCTTATCCAAGCCACTGGTTGGTTGTGATTTCCCCATCACACCTGCCCAGTCACCTTTATCACCACTTACCAAGTATATCTGCTCAACTCCTTCCACCAACATTGCAATATACTCCATCTTCATAAACACATTCACTAACACTTTCAGCATCCACTCTTCCTATGCATTGTCCACCTGAGCTTATCCCCCCCCCCCCCCATTTCCCTGTTTCTTTGCATTCTCATTCTCTGTTCATCTTTCATACTACTATTACTTCTGTTTCCTCTGTCTCTTTAATACCACTCTCCTGGTGTTTCCATTCATCTCTCTTCTGATCTCTTGCACGCATCACACACACACACACTGTACTTCCATCCAGTACACTCACTACATAGCCATTTAAATGCAACCCACCACACCTGTATCTTCCTTCAACCGCATGCCATACATCCACAAACTGCACTCCTTTCTCCTTACACAGTTCCACTAGCATACCATTCATGATTTTGGCTCTCAGTTGTAACTTATCATCATACCTCGGCAACACACACACACTGACAACCTTTCCTACTACACTGTTATCTTTCATTTTTCTCAATAGATATGCCTTCCTAAAATGTGAGTATCTGGTATCAGTTTTCTTTGATATGGAAAGACTTAAACACTATTTGATGATTTGGAATACTAAAAGACCTACACAATTTTGAGAGAAGGAGATTCTCTCTGAGAATCTCCCTCTTTTTTCTCAAGAACTTCCTATCCAACCAAAACTTCCAAGTCTGGGTGGGAACCTCTCTCATCACTGTATTCCTAAGTGGAAGGAATCCCACAAGGGTCCATTTTAAGTGTCACGCTTTGTGCAACTTTGTTGATAGTTGATAGATAGGGTTGATAGATAGGGTCATAGAAAGACAGCTGCAGCAAGCCATACCCAATTTCTCAAAATGGGTACTTGCCAGTAGGTTCAGATTTTCACAGCAGAAAACAGTTTTTGTTCACATTTGCATCAGACTCCTGACCCAGAACTCTGAGTAGTAAAAACATTAATCCCAGTTGCACCAGAAGTCAAGTACTTAGATTTGACAGCATAGATCAGTTAGGTGCTGTAAAGCAATCAACAAACACCCTATGTAACACCATCTTCCACCTTTTGTGAAGCTTACAGATGTTCTTTGCTTCATTTGTACAGGGCATTGATAAAATCAAAACTTGATTATGGGTTCCAAGTCTATGCTTCTGCCAGGAAGAGTACAATGCAATGGCTAGACCTTATTCACTGCCAAGAATTGCAACTGGAGCACTTTGATTCTTAGTTTGTATATCAAATCAAATGAACCACCTTTGTTGCTTAGACATAGCTGTCTCTTATATGCAACAATGATAAAATCCCTGCTGATCTCATGTGGCCATCTACTTTTCATCCACGATGGGAGAAACTTTATAGCACTTGATAAAATCAGACTGCCACAAAACCCTTTGTGTTTTGGATAAAAGCTCTCCTACGAACTCTGGAGATTGCATAGACAACATAGCCCAGATGGCACCAAACACTTCCACTGTAGCAATCATATATACCAGTATGTGGCTGTTTTTTTTTTCAGCAGGCAACCAAAAATGTCCATTCCCCTCCCCTTTTGTCTTCTGCAGCTCTTTGAAACTCATCGAATTGAATACTCTGATTTTTATTCCTGTTCTACACAGAAGGTTCAAAATTGGAGGACCTAGTGGGATTCTCTGCCATCTTTCCTGGCATCATTATATTTGCAGAAAATTCCACTAGTGTCTGACAACTTTATAGCTTTGCAATAGAGCTTACATTAAAATGCATCAGATTGCATTGCCCAAGAGTACGTAATATATTGAAACTTACAAAGTTTTCTTCTGACAATAAAAAAAAAATCTAGATCTACAAAAACATTCCATGCTCTCTCAAAACCAACATATTCTTTCCGTTATAGAAGCTACACTTAGATGTATGCTTTTGTTGGGTTCTAAGACATGTTAGAATCAGGGAAATGAGACTGCAGATACTGCAACTGGGTCAGCTCACTTCTCTACCATCCACTATATGCTTATACCATCAATTGATTACCGGCAGATTATCATACACAAGCTTCTATCCTGGTGGTGATTATCTTGAAATAGAGAGACTAACAATAAGCTCTTCCAGATTATCTGAAATCAAATTATGGCAGTCACTCTGTGTAGGGTTCAGAAGAAGTTGTATATTTGTTTGGCTCCTCATAGATCACAGTTATCTCTCTCTCTCTCTCACACACAGCGGGATGATAACATACCTGTGTGTGAGTTTTGTAATGCCAGAGTCACCATTAATCATATTTTAATTGACTGTCCTCATTTCATGAATGAGCAAGTCATTAAGTCATATTCACAGTCTGTCTGAGCTCCATACACCCAAACAGATTTTATCAGATTCAACAGATGTTTATTTTGTTTTTAAATTGTTTAAAATTATTAACATCTTTTACCATATATATCGATCATTAATACTATTTTTATTTATAAAGTGTTGTTCTTGTACATACCCTTTTAATCTTTTTTTTTATAGAACATTTTACCTTTTTATTGATTGTTTTACATCTGCTTTCTATCCATTTTTATATACTTGTTTTTGTCCACTTTTTTTTTTTTTAGAACTGCATTTATATCATATTTTATATGTCATATTTCTTGAATATAAAGAGCCAATAGGCTTCATTTCGACGATATAAACATTATTTAAATTAAAGGGATATTAAATCCCACATTGTTTTAAAACCGAATAAGAAACTCAAAGATTGGAATCAGAGAGTTTCATGCCGAATATAGTATAATAAACTATAAAAGTATCGGCGATTACTAGCGTGAGCTAATGCAAGTAGTTCTAGTACGTAGTACAGTCTCGTGCAACTCACAGCAAAGGTGGTAAAGTTTTGATTGCTATTCTTGGTATTTTCCATAATGTAAAAACATATTTCCTAGGAAATGCATGCTGTTATTACATTATGGTGGGAGGTCACTACCCAGACCGGTTTCAACCTTTATTGAGGCTTCATCAGTGAGCAGCTAGACCAAATTAATACCAAAGGGTATAGTGAAAAGAACTTATATACTCTGCTATACGAGTTGTCTAAAAGGTGCCCCATTAAGTTACTTAAATATGAAGAGACAATAGGCTTCATTTCGGTGATATAAACATTATTTAAATTAAGGGGATATTAAATCCCACATCGTTTTAAAACTGAATAAGAAACTCAGAGATTGGAATCAGAGAGTTTCATGCCGAATATAGTATAATAAACTATAAAAGTATCAGCGATTACTAGCGTGAGCTAATGCAAGTAGTCCTAGTACGTAGTACAATCTCGGGCAACTCGCAGCAAAGGTGGTAAAGTTCTGATCGCTATTCTTGGTATTTTCCATAATGTAAAAACTCATTTCCTAGGAAATGTATGCTGTTATTACATTATGGTGGGAGGTCACTACCCAGACTGGTTTCAGCCTTTATTGAGGCTTCATCAGTGAGTAGCTAGACCAAATTAATACCAAAGGGTATAGCGAAAATAATTTATATACTCTGCTATACGAGTTGTCAAAAAGGTTGTCTTATTCGGTTTTAAAACAATGTGGGATTTAATATCCCCTTAATTTAAATAATGTCATATTTTACTATTTTTTTTTTTTTTAACTTGTATCCTGCTATGAACATTGTTGGTGCAGTATAACCACAGGCATCCTTATGCAATAAAACACCAAATAAACAAAAGCTCACTGAAGGGAACATTTAGAGACAATTTAGAGATTTAGAAAATAGTTTGTTATAGTGCAAGGCTCACTATGGAAAGTTTAAATAAAAAACTGATCCCCCCCCCCCACCACCACCACAACTACTTCACATCCTGGAAACCAAAGAAATAGCTGGAGAAAAGAGAACAAAGAAAATGGTAGGAAATGAAACAATGTGATGGTGGGAAATTGCAATTTATGACAAAACACAGAGGACTGGTAGGAAGAAACCATGCAAAAAGTACACAGATTAAATTTCAAAATGTTTATCTTAAATTAATGTCACTTACCCAAAATCTTTGTAATGAACTAAATATGTGCAGTCTGTATCATTAAAATCAAAAATAACCTGAAAACTTACAGTCGGTAATCTTTATAATTGGTGACTTCCTGTTAGCAAATGAGGACAGGCACAAGTGATGAACAACTAGCCTGTATTAGTCAGCCTAGGGGAGGGATTTGCACAACTGGTATGAACAAATCAGCTGTGCCAATCTCATTAGTGGGGGTCTGGGCTCCCATGAGTCAGACCTCACTGATGAGACCTCAATAAAGGTCAAAACCAGTCTGGGTAGTGACCCTTCCCTTAACCTTTTAATTGCTGAGATACTAAATAACCAGTACGACCCTCCTTGCTGACTTATTTTCACAATTATAAAATATTTTATAATAATATGAATGGTTACTATAATGTATTACACATTTTTGCACTGTTTTCTTCTATAAATTGAAGTCACTGAACAAAACTATTATATAAGAATTTTATTTTCAAGTTAGGGATGTCCAAAATTTATCTTGAAATTTATTTGTTTATTTCATGTCAAATAATGTCACCCACAACTTTAAGTGAGAACCACCTCCCCAAAAATACTTCAATACTTTAGTAGTGTGTGGTAATTTTGAAAGCAAGGGTGTACACATAAGGCTATGCCACATTTGGCACACATATACCGGCTCTCTTTTCTTTTTCTTTGCCCCAATGTGGTATTTAAGAACACATGACAATGCCTAGTGGGATTTGCTTTTTTGGGTGTAGGTGACACAGGTACAGGAAATGTCTTTCCCTCAGTCTGAGGGATTTGTTACCCTGTGATGGTCGTCCAGATGTAGTGGTTGGTCTTGGCATGTGGAACTTTTGAAAAATTTCTCTGATGAGAGTCAATTGAAAATTAGCATGTGTGATATTTTCACCAGTATATACATTATACAAAATATGTGAATTGAGAACAGTGAGATCCAAGAAATGGAAAAAGAATTTTCTATACCATTTGAAGGCCTTTCGCACACATTCAAGAGAACTGACTATCATGTCTGTCCTGTCCATAGCCCCCATATTCCTATTATAATCCATGACACATTCAGGTTTCATTAGTGGTGTGTTTGTTGTCCTGTCAGTTTTCCCTGATTGTTTCATAGAGTCTGTGTGAAGTCGTCTCAACGTCGTAGATTTAGACACATTCACATCTAGTTCTTTCCATGTCCTGTGAAAATACCTTACACTTCAGAAGCCGTTTTTCTTCACGATATTCTTCATTCTCCTCTATATATGTATAAGCCCGCTCAATTCAAATGCTTTCACAAACTAAATTAAATGAGTATTACACATTGAAAGTTCAAATCGAGTTAACTCGATCGTAGCAAGGTCGCCATTTTTTTTCGTGCTCGAGTTAACTCAACCGTAGCAGTTAAAGGGTTAATGCATAGTATTATACATGTCTGTAAGGATATGTGCTTTGCATTATGGGATACTAAGGCAAGTGATGTGAAGTCATTAGCTTTTATATATGAATTGTCCTGTCCTTGAAAATACTTCAGGTACAAACTTTGTTTGCTTACGTACTTAATGAAATTATCTTGCATTCCTTCCACTCATTAGGAGTCTTACTCATGTAACAATGAAGTCAAAGGAATGACTGTTCCTTGCTGATATTAAGGAATTGTAGCTTATGATAGCTTTAATACTTCTAATTCATCCACTGTGTAAAACTAGCTAAACAAAATTCATGGAAAGACTTGGATAAGAATATAGAAAAAAAATATCAAGAAGGTTTGGCTTAATCCTTTATCCTCAGGATATGTTATTTTATACTGTGGTAAGTGTAAGCAAACAAAGTTTGTGTCTGAAGTATTTTCAGGACTGGGGCAACTCGTGGTAAAGGTGGTATGACTTCACATCACTTGCCTTAGTATCCCATAATACAAAGCACATCTCCTTGCGGACATGTATAATGCTGTGTATTAAGAGAAGGGACATTACCCAGACGGATTTTGACCTTTATTGAGGTCTCATCAGTGGAAGCCAGACCCAGAGATGATACCAAGGTTGAAGTAATGCAGAAGTCATATTCTAGAGATTTGAAAAAACTCAGAAATGGAGGAAAAAGTGCCATAAAAGGAATTAAAGATGATAAAGGTGACATGTAAACTGGAGAAAAAAGATATCCTTGAAGTATTGAGTAATTACTTTGAAAAATTGCTAAATGAAACAGTCAGTGAGAGCACAATGGTAAAAAAACAGACCAGGAATGCAATCAGGAAGTAAAAGTCTTACAGTGGCTGCACTATGCACTGCAGACCCAGAGATGATACCAAGGTTGAAGTAATGCAGAAGTCATATTCTAGAAATTGTTGAAAAAACTCAGAAATGGAGGAAAAAGTGCCATAAAAGGAATTAAAGATGATAAAGGTGACATGTAAACTGGAGAAAAAAGATATCCTTGAAGTATTGAGTAATTACTTTGAAAAATTGCTAAATGAAACAGTCAGTGAGAGCACAATGGTAAAAAAACAGACCAGGAATGCAATCAGGAAGTAAAAGTCTTACAGTGGCTGCACTATGCACTGCAGCCACTGTTAGACTTTTATACTGTGGCTGCACTGCATAGTTCAGAAGGCCTGGACAGAGGAATGAATTTCAGATGATTGGAGTAGAGCTCTCATAGTACCCATATATAAAAAGGGAAATAAAACTAAATGTGGGAATTTATTTCAGTAAAGAAGTATTTCTTTACTGAGTGTTCCTGGTAAGGTTTTATGCAAGTATACTTGAGAAAATGTTGAGAAGGATTGTGGAAGAGAAGCTTGGTGAAGAACAAGCTGGATTCAGCCCAAATAGAGGTTGTCAGGATCAGATTTTCACTTTACGACAAATAGTTGAGAAATCGTGGGAATATAACAAAGATTTGTATTTAACACTCTGAGTCTTATCGATGTAAATATACGTCGATCGCACGTGAACCCGGAATCCAATCAATGCATATTTACATTGCTGAATTAAAAATTCCGAAAATAATAATATATGCTTGAAATTCATTATCAGGCCATACTTTAGTTAAATTTGAACCTTCAGCTTCATCATCCATGAGGATGGTTGACTTTTATCAATAAAAAAGGTAATTTATATTAGTATATCGTAATGCCTGCCCATCGGCTGCATCACGTACGATTGCACGTGTTCATGTTTATTTACACTGCACCATCAAAAATTAACTTTTTATAACAAAAAATTGCGTTCCAATTAATTGTCAAAGATGCTAACTAAAACAAAAAATAATTATTTGGATATTCCATAGAAATACTGCACAGCAATTTTTTAAATAAAGCTAAAAATGGTCAGGAAGCAGTGTTGTTAAAGTCCCAGTAAGTCTAGGACTGAAAGTAGTATATAATAATAATATATAACATCTTTTCCAGTTGTAGATCTGGAAAAGACATATGACAAGGTGCCAAGAAAATAGCTATTCAAAATGCTATTGTTGTATGGTGTCAGTGGGGCATTTTATCATGCAATACTTTTTTTCAGTTCTAAGTCAGTAGTTAGAATTGAAGGAAGTACAGGAAGATGGTTTAATGTTAAATCTAGTGTCAGACAAGAATGTATGTTATCCCCTCTGTTATTCATTATCTATATGGATCACATTATGAAGGAAAGTAGTATTAAACCTGATATTAACATTGGAAATATTAATATCTGCTCTTTACTTTATTCAGATGATGTTATACTTCTAAATAAATCCACTACAAGTCTTCAAGATTCCCTGACTAAATTGAATAACTGTTGTAATAGATGTAATAGATATGGTATGAAGGTCAGCAATAACAAGACAAAGACAATGAAAATAGGCAGAAGCATTGAAAATATCAACTGCATTGTGAATGGAGAACCTATAGAACAAGTAAAACATTTCAGCTACTTAGGCACGATTTTTAGTGAAGATGCTAAATTAAATATGGAAATAGACAACAGGATCAACAAAGCTAGTAGGGTAGGAAGTCAACTGAATAAATTTATGTGGAATAAGAGAGAAAAATTAGTCAAAACACTAAATTAGCTTTATACAACAGTGTTCAATATTTTGAATCTGAGAGCTGGGTTAGAAGTAAAACACTTGATCAAAGACTAGAGACTGCAGATATGAGAGTCCTGAGAAAGATTAGAGGCATGAAGAGATGGCATTAATGGCAGTATCATATTAAAAAAGAGGATATTAGAAAAGAACTTAACATGTTTATCATCCAGGAATATGTTAGCAGAGCTAATCTCAGGTGGTATGGTCAGAATGGGAGAGGAAAGATTAGCAACACAAGTGTTCTCTGCCAAGTTGTTTGAAAAATACCCAGAGGAAGATCAAGATATAGATGGATTGATACAGTAAAAAGTGCCTTAGAAGATAGAAATATAACATCTGATAATGTTGGGGTCTTGACAGGTAACAGATTGATTTGGAGGAAAATTGTAGATAGGAAGTTAGTAATGATGTAAATTTTTCATGTAGTACTATCATATCCTGTACACCCCTTGAGAGCACATGTCAGGAATTTGATGATGATTCATCTGGTTTCTCATCAGCATCCAGAGAGCTAATGAGTCTGTCTAGTATAGTTTGCAGATTTACTGACTTTTACATTACTGGTAATTTGGTAAAAAAATTTTATAAATATAGGTTTACCAATAATTTCTTATATTTTCAAAAAAAAAAACCTATATTGAAAAAAAATCAATAAATATTAATAAATAAAAATTTAATTGAAATATAAATCATGACAAAAAATAAAAAGATGATTTTTCTTTAAAATAGAAAATTATATATTTAACATAAATTATATTTCGAATATGTAAATAGGAACTTTAAGAAACACAGAAACATGCGTAACTCTTCATAAACTATTTTTTATTTAGTCTTTTTTGTTAAAATAAGCACATAGAAAATGCAACTTGTCAAAGCTTTGGACTCCTAAATGTGCCATTTTTAAATGTTTTCCTTTTATTTTTCTTCTTCGATGATACAGTGATACCCTGAAGTTACGCAGTAGGTGTGACCAATGAAAAGCACGTAAGGTTGAATACACATAACTCGGGGTATAATTTTGCATGTAATATTTATATATACAAACATACAATTGGGACCAAAGGTTTACAAAAACATCTATATTTTTTAAGAAATATACAGTAATCATAATTCTAGTTTTTCGTACATAAAAAAAAGAAAGTTATTTCGATGTCGATGGTTTCATAAAATCTAATAGATTCATCTGACGGCATAATGTCTTTTTCTTGTCATGCAAAATTTCTTCCAAGCCAATGATTTTCGTTCCTCGTTGGAATCTATGTCTTCCAAAATCTGTAAACCTTTCTTAATTAAGCTGAGACCTTCTGTTAATTTTGCAGTTGTCATGTACTTTTCTGGTAAAACTGGATCTGAGATTTCGGTCTCTTCAGTAGCGCTTTGCTTATGCATCTCTATGAGCTCGTCAATTGTAAGCTCCTTGTTATGTGAGTCTAACAGCTCGCTGACATCTTCACTGTCGACTTCTAAATCTAATTGCCTGGCAAGGTTGACAACTTCTTCTATTGCCTCAGTAACTTGATCAGTTTCTGGCAACATTTCCGTTTCTCATTTAAAAAAGGATGGACAAAGTTTTTTCCAGACACCATTCAAGGTTTTTTGGGAAATTTCATCCCAAGAATCTCCGATAATCCTTACAGCATCTAAAACATCAAATTGCTTCCAAAACTCTTTAACAGACAGTTTCTCATTTTGCCTCATAGCTTCATTCAGACTTGCAAATGAACGGCGTGTGTAGTATGCTTTGAATGTTTTGATAACTCCTTGGTCCATCAGTTGAAGTAAGCTGGTTGTATTTGGAGGCAAGAAAACAACTTTTACACGTGGATCAAAATCAATTAAAGTTGCAGGAGGGTGACCAGGTGCTTTATCAATAATGAGCATAACTTTAAACGGAGTTTTTTTTTAAATGGCAATAACGTTCAACTTCAGGTATGAAGTGGTGACCAAACCAGTCTGCAAAAATTGAAGCTGTCACCCAAGCTTTAGAATTTGACTTCCAAATCACTGGCAAGCCAGCTTTAGATTTTTTTTTCAGAGCCCTTGGAGTTTCAGAGCGATAAATTAAGAGAGGTTTTAACTTGCAATCACCAGCTGCATTTCCACCAAGCATTACTGTGAACCGGTCTTTGGAAGCCTTAAAGCCAGGAAATGTTTTTTCTTCACATGCGATGAAAGTTCTCTTGGGCATCTTTTTCCAGAACAAGTTGGTCTCGTCTACATTAAATATTGTTTGACTGCTATAGCTACCTTCCTCAATGATAGCCTTAAGTGTCTCGGGAAAAGCAGACGAAGTCTCTTTATCAGCACTTGCCACCTCTCCACGATGCTGTGCCAGTTACAGCGATTTTTAAATCGGTTGAACCAACCATTACTGGCCACGAAATTTTCTTCTTTGGCCGCTTCTCGAGCTTCTACTTTTAGCCTCTCAAAAATCAGCTTGGCTTGGCTACATATCGTCGTTTGATCAACTGGGCAATTTTTTACTCTCACTTGATTATCACACCATAATTTAAGCATCGTTTCCATCTCACCAATAATCCCATGACATTTACGAATTATGCTTGAATTCAATGATTGGGCATTTTTCACAGCAGTGAGAATTCTTTCTTTATCTTTCATGATTGTTCTTACTGTGGATTCCTGTAGATCGAACTTCTTTGATAGCTCACAAATTTTCATTCCGCCTTCAAAATCCTTAATAATGTTGAGTTTTGTTTCCAAAGTCAATGTTTTTCTTTTCTTGCTAGCTGTAGAAGAATTGGACTTGCTTCTTTTGGACAACATTATTATTTTTTATGTGATTTTGTAGACTATAAAAATCGTGTATGAATGGAGACCGCGCGAAACACGTCAGTGCTTGTTCACAGCATGTGCGACACTGGCAAATGCGGCTGGTGCGGAAAGATACGACTAGTGGTGAGGTCTGACGGGAATACATACATATAAGAAACTGCGTAACTCAGAATTCGCGTAAGTCGGGGTATTACTGTACTTCTATTCCTTTCTAATGTATTAGGTCTTTAGATTTTTTTTTTTTTTTTTTTAAGTAGAATCTTCATAGGCTATTCCAGTTTTTTTGTCTTTATCACCATTTGAAGTGTTCACTGATAATGCAGCTGTCATCAAAGGAATTGAATCTTAGTTGCAGCATTTTTGGACTCAGAATTACTAAGTACTTCAATTGGTTTCTTTGTTATAAATGTGTTCACTAAATCCATGATTATCTTTACGATATACAGTAAACCCTCGATTTAACGGACTAATAGGGGCTAAGGGGGGCATCTGTTAACTCGCAAATTTTTTAAAATAAAAAATCTGTAACATTATACTGCAATTTTACCAATATTAGCACTGTAATAACAAAAAAATTGTTTTACACAAAATTTTTAAGACAATTTTCACACTTTTAGATAAGTTAATGTGAAGTTACTGTTCGATGTTGAGGTGCTTGGTTTAGGTAATCCTGCTTTGAAAAAAACTGTCAAGTTTTTTTTTACTTTTGAATTCTGCTGTTTTTTTATAATTAATTCCCTAAAATTACGAAAATGTGTGTAATAAAACTGCCACAGAAAGTCACGGCACGCAACAAAAGAACTAATTGCAGTGCGATTGGTGTGATCACGTCCTAATCATTCGCCGAACATGTTTTATGAGCGGTGACTCATTTATGTCAGCTAAATTACTACAGTGTTTTTCCAACATATGATGGCTTATTCACCAAAATTTGTTAAAAATAACAGGAAATTAATGACAAAAAATAACCTGTTAATTTAATTATAAGCAAATCTTGGTTAAAAGCATTTTAAAATTAACAGGGTGTTAATTTTCACATGACATACGGACCAGAAATTTTGTCTGTTAAATCGAGGGTTTACTGTGTACACGAAAACACAAGGTAAAGAATTGTATAAAACTATGGCACAAGTTTCTCTAAAAACATGATTATCTTTGCTATTGTATATTTGCTAGTTTTATTAAAACTTCCATAATCTTCATCATTCAGTTTATTTTTTGGGATCATAAAGAGAGTACAGAACATCAGAATAAGATCATTCCTTTATGTGTATTGTCAGTTCTTGATTTAGAAATTCACATTTTCACAACATAATGCTTCTGCAGCCACATTTTTCATTCACAATACTAATATGGTAGAAGAGAGCAATTCAAGTTCCTCATCTGCTCTCAACATAGCTAGCAAACTATTTTAAAAATTTTGGAATAGTTTGCATCAGAATGGTACCAGACTATTCTATGGAATAGTCTAATACCATTCCGAGGCGACTGGTTGCTTCTGCATTGCTTGAATCTTGCTTCTGTTGCCTACTTGAGGACTTACTACTTATGTACCTTTGTGCTTTCCTTGAGAACTTACTTCTGTAACTTCTTCTCTAGCCCGCTCTCCTTTTTGTGCCCTGATTCTATTTATAACCAAATTTGTTTTGAATCATGTGATGGATCACAATATTGCAGCATTGGGTCTTTAAAAAAAAAAAAAAAAAAAAAAAAAATAGTGGCGCTATTTTGATTATATCACTTGATGTGATGGGATATTTACCACGTGATATATAAATGATCTTTCTTGTGACAATTCAGTTTTATAGAGGGTTTTAGCCATATGAGTGAATTTTAACAAATCAGAATACAGAGTAACTGCACCAAATATAATTGTTTCTTTAGCAGTGTCAAAATTAACATGCTATGATTAAGAATACTCTGAGTCTTGATTTGATTAATCAAAGCAGGCTATAGATGTTTTACAAGTTTGATACTCTCATTTTACCAGATACTAGCATTAAAAAGTTAAATTAATCATGAAATATTCGAAATAATAAGGCAAGCAGCTGACTACTAATATAACCATGTTGTTACACCCATAAGACTCATTATGGTCTGAGTGGTTTATTCAAACAAGGAAATATTTTATGAAGTCAGTTAACAATAAAATTATTGCAACATACATTTTAAAAAAATTTTAACCAAAAAATACTAGTAGAAAATGCCAAATTATGAATTTTTAAGGATTTTTGCTTCATTTATTAGTAAACCAGTTTACCTGTATTGCAAACACTGGAATATGTATATTATTCAAGTGAAAACTTAATAACTGATGTATTTCTTTTGCATTTGACACTTTCCTGCCATACATATTTGCTATGATGATTTTTCCATAGTCATTTTTCCTTTGACTTGCCACTTCTTCATCAGCATTTTGCTGTCCACCTGGACCTATACCTCCTTCAACTTCCTCCTTATTTTGAGCTTTTTTATGCCTCTCTGAGCTCTAGCCATTTCTTTAATCTCATTTTTTTCTCTTTGGTCTTCCAGTAGCTTTCTTTCCATCTCTAAGATTTTTCTGGATCATTTGAATAACTTTGTCTATTTTTTAGTGTTGCTGCTTGCAATAAAACCTGTCCATTGCCACTTGAATCTTTTAATGACTGGTACAATGTTTCTCATTCTCTGGTCTGAGCTCTAACTCAAGTATTACACATTTCTGTCTTTAAAGGGTGGTACCAAGTGGTAATCTCTCCATTTTTCTCTGGACAGTCCTCAACTTGTCAGTCAATTTTTGGTTATCATGGTTCACATTTCACTTACATATCTCATCATTGGAAGTAGTAAACAGCAGATTGCCCACCTTTACCACAAGTTGCCTCAGTCCTGAAGATACTTCAGGTGCAAACTTTGTTTGCTTACACTTGGATAAAGGATTAAACTAAATTTATTATAACATTTTTGAAAAAAAGTATAATATCACCAAAAGAAAATGGAGAGGGATAATCTATGTCATACCAAGGAAAGAGGTGATCTTTAAATATCATGGAGATGGATGGAATGAGAACTGAGATATTAGCATCACAGAACACACAAAGGGGACACCCCAATCTTTCCTGAAAGAAAATATTTGATAGCAGGAAAGATTGGGGGTGTCCCCTTTGTGTGTTCTGTGATGCTAATATCTCAGTTCTCATTCCATCCATCTCCATGATATTTAAAGATCACCTCTTTCCTTGGTATGACATAGATTATCCCTCTCCATTTTCTTTTGGTGATATTATACTTTTTTTCAAAAATGTTATAATAAATTTAGTTTAATCCTTTATCCAAGTGTAAGCAAACAAAGTTTGCACCTGAAGTATCTTCAGGACTGAGGCAACTCATGGTAAAGGTGGACCAAGCTCTCATCACTCTTTGTCTCAGTATCTCCCATAATGCAAAGTACATCTCCTTGCAGACATGTATAATGCTATGCATCAAGGGAAGGGCCACTACCCAGACTGGTTTCGACCTTTATTGAGATCTCGTCAGTGGGAGCCAGACCCAAAAGTTGTGATACTAAGGCAGAAGCAATGGAGAAGTCCTATTTACCTATACGAGTTGCCACTGCTTCTGTCTTAGTATCACAATGAGAATGAACTGGAAGTTTGGGATTAGCCAACCTAGGTTTATACTCCTTTTACTGTTTTTGAGAGCTTGTACCACAGTCTGACTTCTGTACTAGTCTTGTGTCTTTAATTATTGATGATACAATATGATTCATATTCAGCTAGACCAGGGTTTCCCAAACTGTGTATTGTGGAAGGTGAATAAGTGTTCCGCAAGAAGTTCTCCTAGAATTTGTCATTTTAGTTTTCTAAGCATTTTTCATGAATAAATATTTTATAGTGTAAATATTCTAAGGAGAATAATATTCATCAATATGTCGAAAAGCTCAGACCCAGAACGCTTAATAACATCTGTGTAGCAAATGTTAGTGACCAAGTTGTGTATTTTTGAACGTGGAAGTATTCATGAATTATCGTTAATTTTCACACATCAAAACCTTTCAACATTTGGGAAAGGGAATACCGCTGTTTTTGACCACTCATAAAAATTGCTTGCAAGCTGATTACAACAATGGGCAGCGTATCCTCTGTTCTCAAAACTGAATGAAATAACATCTGTGTTGCAAATGTTAACGACCAATCAGCAAGGAAGTATAAAGAAAATTTTTCCACTAAAATTGAAGATCAAGGTAGTCTGTATCCGTTTCTCAAATCTAGTAATACTGAATACTTTCTTCGCAAGTTCGTATTGTAGGGTGAAAGTTTTGAAACCGTAGTGCCGTGATTTTTTAAAAGTAAAAAATAGGCCTGCAGATTTAAATTTTAATATGAATAAGAATAAGGGACTTTGTTTAATTTTGGTATTAAGAAACTCTTATTGAAGGTGTTTGTGATGCAAACAGATAGTGAGTCATCCACCAGCCTACAAAGTGATCTCCAGGATGTAAAAAAGGAGGGGAAAACTACCAGGACACAGGCGAAAAAGTCTGCATTCACTCGTAAGTACTTTGATCAGAATGGGATATGTCAATGAAAATCACAAATTAATTTAATGATGTTTATGTTTAATTGGTGTTTAATTAATAACTAATTTATCAATTATGAATTAATAATAAAAATCAGCTAAATTAACAATTAATTATTAATTAATACATTACAAAATAACCAAGGTGTTCCGTGAAAATTTCAGGATTTGTGAAGTGTTTCGTTGTAGGAAAAGTTTGGGAAACGCTGAGCTAGACTATTGCTCATTTAAGCAAGCATTCCCTTTCCCATCTAAAACCAAACAATGAAAGAAGGGAAAATATCTCTTTATGTTCAGTTTATTCATCAAGTAATGGTTACTTCCAGTAGGATAATACTGTGTTACAAGGCACAGATCATTTGAGAATGGCGTAATGATGCTAGTAATTGCAGTGTTCTCTGGGCTGGTTTGTTCGCTTTGCAAAAGGAAAGAACTTGCCACCTCTATATAAGACTGGCTAACTCATCTTTGATTGAAAGCCGTTAAAGGTTCTTTGCATCCTGCATGGGATTTGGGTTCAGGTCTTCCCAACTGAAGAGCAAATTTGCATCATCCACATGTGACTACACTATGGAGGTGCATGGGAATGACTTTACTATACATCATTGACCTGCTCATTTAACAGACCTCAAGTTGAGTAGCACTGAGATGAGGTGAAATGAACTCTGTGTAACAGGGATTTCGTTATGTGGTCTAGTCTGTATGGGTTACATCTGTGTGGAACACTTTCTGTAGCATATGCAATCCTAGCCCCAACAAGATGAAGTAACACATCCTAATAAGTTTGTCCTCTTTGTATATAATCATTGCCATTTGAAAAAGTTTGTTCTCCCTTTCCTTTTTTTTGAGAGCTTGTTCCATACCCTGACTTCTGTAGTAGATCAATCTTCCTAATCAAGAATCTTACATTTTTTTATGATAGGTTATGTTGAAATGATTTGAGAAGATGCATAAATTTGCCCTCTTAAAAGGAATGAAGTGCTGAAGTAACTCATCTATAGCACTCTTTTTTTTTTCCTGGTGATATACTGACAGTAATAAAATACATTACCACAAAACAACTGAAACAAATAACCAGTTTTTAGTAACTATAATACTAACTAAGAACAGTATTTGAAGAAGGAATTTGAAGGCTGTTATGAATTCCTTTAAAGAATGAAATTAATATCATTAGATTTCTTTTTAAAATGTGAATGCTGTTGCAAAATCACTTACCAAAGAGATGTTTGATGGCATTAATTACAAATCAATTAAGACCTGCCAAAGATGGAGTTCATATAGAATTAATAAAAGGATAATGCACAGTGTGTGTTGGGGGAGGGGGGGGTGAGATAAGTTAAATAAGTGTGGAAATTTTCACTGCTCATCTTATATAGTAATTATAATCAACTCTGTAAAATAAAATCACTAATTAAAAATATATATGCATTCATTTGTAGGAAGCCCAGGAAGAAGTCAGAATGGTGCTCTTTCAAAGAAAAATTATTCTTCAAAAGCTGTAAGCTTTAGTTTCCCTCATCGAATACCCAAAAAACCTAAAGGTCCACAAGAACCACCAGAACAGTGGACACAAGTGTGAAAATATGATCAGTAATATTTAGATGGAGAGGAAATGGAATTATAGTTTGTACATTATGTTTATTTGTATAGTACATTCCACTGTTTCTTAGCATGTGCAGAAAATACCAACTAGATATCTAATAGAGTTGATATGTAATTTGTTTTTTTGTGTGTTACGGTTCATTACGTAAATATGTAAATTGCTTTGGTTGTTTGTATATAAATATATTTTTATATTTCTATATTCCATAACTTAAGAATATTTAAACCCAGTTCATTTTGCATACCCACTTATCTAATGAATTATCACTGATGTTAGTGTGTATTACTTATCAGATTCAATTTTATAATTTTAGGAATTGTAGAGATAAAGTTCATCTACAATTTTTATTATTAATTGACTTAAGGAATTCACAATGTACAATAGAATATAAATTAAATTAAACTTTAATATATATTTCCAATATTTCAGCAATGTTACGTTGCCATTTTTAAGGAACTTACAATAAAGACACGTACATGCAGGTACTACATACAGTAAATGAGGATGAAGCAGGAAACTATCGTTTCTCCTAAAAGTCCTGATGGCGTCACCTAGCGGGCTATGTAGGTATTCTTGGCCGTTGGGCTGAAGGTCTCATGATGTATATCTCCCAAATTTGGGGCAGTCTCATTCAACCAAATTTGTTGAGGTTTGGCATGTTTCTTAGGGCTGAGACTGAATCCATGAATAGCCTTTCAAATTTGAATTTACTACGGTGTGTTACCGTGGCTTTCTTCTACCGTATCCTGTGGCGTGTATCCAGAGCATGGTCTGCAAGACCAGAGTGGCTGTACTGGTGAAACCGGATGTAGTCCTTGTGTTCTGAAAATCTGATATTCGCTGGCCTGCCTGTTTGGCCAAAGTAGGACAGTTTACAGCTGCCAGGGACCTGGTACACACCAGGTCGGTCTAGGGGAAGTGGGTGGTCTTTAGTGGAGCAGATAAGGGATGCCAATTTTCTATGTGGTCTGTAACAAGAGGTCGTCATGTTTTTTTAAGATTTTGGTAATTTTTTCAGAGGTGCCTCGGATGTAGGGAATGGTGATGGATTTAGAGTAATCCTTGTTGTGAAGAGGGGGGGGGGGAAGGGTTGTGGTTTACTGGTTTCAATATTTTGGGGTTTTTTTTTGGGGGGGGGGGGGGCATTGGCTGAGAAAGTGTTGAGGATGTGATTTAGTTCAGTGGTTAGGGCATTGTCATTTGAACAGATTAGTTTAGCCCTGTTGTATAGTATCCTAATAACTCCATATTGTTGTGGGGGAGGGGTGGGATTGTTGATGAATGTATCTGCCTGTATGGGTGGGTTTTCTATAAACAGAGAAAACCAAGGTTCCCCAGTACAGCCACTCTGGTCTTGCAGACCATGCTCTGGATACATGCCACAGAATACGGTGGAAGAAAGCCACAGTAATACACCATAGTAAATTCAAATTTGAAAGGCTATTCATGGAATCAGCCTCAGCCCTGAGAAACATGCCAAATCCTCAACAAATTTGGTTGAATGAGACTGCCCCAAATTTGGGAAACATACATCATGAGACCTTCAGCCCAACAGCCAAGAATACCTACATAGCCTGCTAGGGGGGTACCATCAGGACTTTTAGAAGAAATGATAGCTTCCTGCTTCGTCCTCATTTACTGTATGTAGTGCCTGCATGCACGTGCCAAAATATTGGAAATATATATTAAAGTTTAATTTAATTTATATTCTATTGTACGTTGTGAATTCCTTAAGTTAATTAATAATTATGTATAACCAGCATATAAGCCTTTCTACAAGAATTACATCTACAATTTTGTTATTTGTTCAAATTTATCCTTTCCTTTTTTTTTGTTTTTATTTAAATTAAAAAAGTTTTAATTGTCTGTTCAAAAATTGACTTTTATCTAACAAGTATTTTATTTCTTTTATTAGTATCAATTGCACTGCTTTTTTCAAACATAATATTTAGAGCAAAAACTTTTTAAAATCATTCTCATGTAAATAGATAATTGTATAAACTGTATTTAAAGTAATTTAAAAAAAGATGCATTTTTTTTTGTGTTGTTGTTGTTGTTGTTCAGAATCTCTGCTTAGAGTTTTGGAATAATTTGTGCAGAAGAACACTGTATTCTTTTTAAGTTGCAATCTTTGCATTTTTCTTTAAGCCGTAATAGCAATTTTTATCATTTATTTAAAGTGAATAAAAAAAAATGAAATAGTGTGATAGCTTTAAGCTATCATACTATTTTATTTATCACACTATTAAGCTATCACACATACCCTTAACTATGTTTTGAGTAAAAATGGAATAAGCAGTATAAAGTGATATGAATGAAAATTATCACCTTAGAAATTAATTCAAGTTTTTTTATTATAATTTAATATTTAATTTTTTTTTCCTGTTTTTTGTTTAGAGCAGGAATATCATATTGTAGGAAGATTGTTTTCACCTATTACCAACTTTATTGTTATTATTATTATTATTATTTTTTTTTTTTTTGAGGGGAATCTACCATTTAGAAGCATTCCATGTTGATTACTACTGCATAAGAAATTTTATTTTTAATATAAAAAGAATGAGAACATCTATAAAAGGAAAAAAAAGCAGTTCTTTGTGGCAGCACAGCCATCTGTACTTAGTCTGAATTGGTATATAGCACATAAAGTGCTGCTTATATCAGGTAGTCCAAATGCACAACTTTTATGAACAGACTTCTGTATAAAATTCTTGTTGCTTATTTATAGTGGCTGTCTCTTTCACTTATTGGTTTACTCTGTAATGAAATGTCTTGTTCTCTGCTTCCCTTCCCCCTTCTATTATAAATGTGTGTGTTTTTGTGTCTGTGTATATATGTATACATGTGTAATTTGATTTAGCAGTAAACTGTGATTTGTGATACACTTTGTGCCAAACCTGAAATTTTGTGAAATGAGTCATATTCAGTAATATCCCTAAGATAGATAAATCACACTTGAATTATTTCTTGTGTAATTTGATATTTTTTGCTAATTTAAAGTACTCTGATTCTGGGAAATGAAAATTATCTTAACTAACCATAAACGCTTTAAATATGGTAATATGTTTAGATTTCAGAGTAATATTCAGCTTGATTATAGTCTGGTAAACAATTATCTGTTAATGGTAACACCTACATGAGTCCATGTATATTGTAATTCAAAATACATATTATTTCCCTGCCAACCATATAATGTTGTATGGTCTTCTCTTTTTATTTTTGAAGGAATGAATATGAAAGAATACCGTTTCTAAATCCAGATGGTATGAGGGTTACAGATGCAGAAGAGGTTGTTCAGTTAATAAGTGCCCATTTTGTTAAAAGCTATCAACCTGGTGAATGCAACATTGAGCTCACTGTTACCTCTTCACTAGATGAAGAAATGCAGGTGTGTGAGGCTGAGGTATTAGAACTGTTGCACAAACTGAATAAGAATTCAGCAATAGGGACTGATGGAATATCAGCACGTGTTCTAAAAGAGTGTTCAGCTGAACTGACCATTCCTTTGACCAGGATATTTAATATGAGTCTCAGAACAGGGAAGATTTTGCAGGAATGGAATGTATGGTAATTCCATTGCACAAGGGCAGTGCAAAGACCGATGTATCCAACTATCGACCAATTAGTATCTCAGGAGTGGTGGTGAAGATTTTGGAAAAATTGGTTAGGACCCATTCAGAAATGTATTGACAGTGAATCTCTACTTTTCAATGAAAACATGGGTTTACTAAGGGAAGGTCAAGTTTTAGCAACTTGCTCACATTCTATAACAATGTTACCATTGAACTAGACAAGGGGAATGGATACACCATGATACTTTTGGATTTTGCTAAGGCTTTTGACAATATAGCATGGATAAGAGGATGACTGACTGACAGATATCAAAAAGTGGTATATACTGGGGGATCTGAGTCTGCAAGGTTTAAGGTAACAACTGGTGTACCACAAGGATCAGTGCTTGGTCCACTGTTATTCAATCTGTACATTAATGATATTGGGAAGAATTTGATAAGCGACATACAGCTATTTGCGTATGTCACTTGTCAAATTCTTCCCAAAAGGAATACTGCTGATATGCAGTGCTTGTAGAATGATTTCAATAGGCTGGAATTGTGGGCATGGGAAAATTCACCATGATGTGATTAGATATCCAATGTCATATTATATTGGTGGGATTATGCTAGAAGAAACCGATGAGGCTAGGGATCTTGGAGTGTTAGTAGATAGGAAGTTGAAGTTCAGGAGGCCATGTGGCAAAATTGCAAATACAACTCAAAAATAATAGCAATGATGAAATGAACATTCACATGTAAAGATAAGGATGTCATTTTGTCTCTTTACAAGGCCTTCATAAAACCTCACTTGGACTATTGTGCACAGGTTTGGTCTCCTGGTTTCCGTTGCAATTCTGATATATTGGAGAGAATACAAAGGAGAGTGTTAAAAATGATATCAGGATTGTGGAATACTGATTATGAAGACAGATTGAGAATTTGTGGACTGCAGACACTAGCAAACAGGAGAAAGAGGGGGGTGATATGATTGAGACTTAGAGCTGACTATTAGTGTCAAAAACTAGTCAAAACTGCTACTGAAAAAAATTTATATAATTTTTTTTTAAATTTCCCATTTATTAAGTATATGTGTGTAAACATAATATGTTAATAATTTTTAATCCATACAAATTCACTTTGTTCTGTTCCTGTTAGATTTTGACATCCTGAAACTATGAGGCATTCTGGTCAGCCATTAAAAAAAAAACTTTTTTTTTTTTTTTTTTTTAATTTGCTATTTTTTATGATAATCAGATGCTATTTGTGATGGGCAATTTAAAAAAAAATGACATAATAAAAAAAAGCATTTTTACCATTATAATTTTTACAAGTATTGAATGCTCCAAGGTTATAAAGTTCATTGTTAGTAGACATTAGTAAGTTCATAACCTAAAAAGGAAAAGAACATTTAGAAAAATGTATCAGCATGTCAAATTAGCTTGCATTCTATACTTGTATTATTCCCAAAAGTTATTTTTATCTTGTACAGATTAACTGATGAAATACATTGATTGTTTCATTATATTCAAAAATAGCTAAGTGCCATCTTCTTCTTCTTCTGTAGCTTTTCCCACTTAAGTAGGGTTGCTGTTTGTGGTGAGTCTCCTCCACAACTCCTGTCTTGGACTGTAGCCACATCCAAGTTCATCCTCAAGTCCTCCACCACCATCTCCCTCCATCTCTTCTTTGGCCATCTGCGCTTCTTCCTCTCCTGCACATCCATCTGCATGACCTTTCTTCCCACATGCTCTTCCTCCTTCCTCATCACATGACCAAACCATCTCAACCTTGCCTCCTGTATCTTTGCTCCTAAGTTCATAACTTTCACCATTCCCCTTACATAGTCATTTCTCAGACGATCCTTTCTGGTCACCCCGCACATCCATCTAAGCATTCTCATCTCCGCTACCATTAATAAAAAAAAATAAAAATGTATAACAACTTTTTAATACGATCTAAAACAACATTTCCAGGATTTTCCTGAAAGTGTTATTTTAGATCAGATTTATATGGCTGAATTGTTACTACAGTCAATTTTACTGTAATATTTGAGGCCACATGAGCAAGGAATGTATTAATTATACATGAGGAAGTGTGCAGCTTTAGAAGGAAAAAATGAAAGAGTTATTTTGCACTGGAGAGAACATTGTAGAAAGAGCTATGGGCTACTCGAGGGCTGGCAATACACAAAATATAGTCTCTCATAGTCAAATCACCTCATCCCATAAGGTCTAGTCTGCTTCCATAAAGGGGACTCATGTACCAGGAAAGTATTGCTGCAGCAAAGGCATGCTTTCTCTGGTTGGAGGAAATGCCATCTAGTCCTCTAGGTGTTAGAGGTCTAGATGGCATTTCTGGTGAAACACTACCTTACTTATTTGAGGCCTGAAGTGGTTTACAGTTTTTTTTTGGTCTTCAGAAAAAGAGTTCCACTTTCTTTGCCTCTCCTTTCTTACATGTGGTGTAAGTGATGTCCTTTGAGGACTTGCCAAATACACTATCAGAACCTAGACCTTTCCCAATTCAGGAGTACAGCCACAGTTAAACAGTTTCATAAACTAACTGCTAGTTAATACATGGGGGCCAAATTCAACAGTAATGAATCCACAGGTTGTGCCTGATTAGTTAGTGATTAATCTTGTTGTCACATATTCTGCCAGTTTGTGCCTGCAGGATGATCAAGTATGAGGTGTGCAGAGAGAACTGTCCAGGCCATATGGTCAGGAAACCAGGTTTATTTTGTGGGCAATATGTCTGTGAGTTTTTCACCTTCCATTGCATTCTTCTGATCTTTAACTCTTCAAGAGCTACTTACCAAGAAATTATATTCTTGCTTAATTCTTTATCCAAGTGTAAGCAAACAAAGTTTGCATATGAAGTATCTTCATGACTAGGTATTAGTGTATAGATGCTAATGATTTCACATCAGCTGACTTAGAATTTCATACTGCAGAACATGTCCATTTGGACATGCATAATGCATAGTATTATTCACATCCAAAACGATGTATGTTTTGCATTCTGGGATAATAAAGCAAATGATATGAACACAAATACCTAGTCATGAAGATGCTTCACATGCAAACTTTGTTTGCTTATACTTGGATAAAGAATTAAGCAAGAATATAATTTCTTGGCATATGATTTACTTAACAACTACCTTTTATAAAGTTGTGCTGCCCATCATAGATCATCATTCCTATCCATTCATTCCTGAATTTTACCCCTTTACCAACTAGTCTGTAGTTTGCTACTTCTGTCTTGGAACTATTTTACCCTCTTTCCACTACTTTGAAACCTCACCATAGCTGAGGCTTTAATTAAACAACTCAGAGCCACTGCTAGTTCTCTTGTGCATTTTTGTAATACAGTGGTTGACATGCTGTCGAGTCCCACTGCTGTACTCAACACGAATATTTTTCAATATCCTGAGCACCTCCAGTTCATCTACCTCAATTCTTGCATCAGTTTCTGTCACATCAATAACTGCAAAGTCCCCACTTGGATACACCCTTTCAATCTGTCACTTTCCTATTATTAGCACTGATTAGATTTATCCTTCCACGATCATTCTTTTTCTTACTTGCTACATAGCTAAACCAGGGGTTGGCAAAGTGGTCGATGTGGGCTATCAAAGGGATCAATAAATGTCTAGGGGTCAAAAGGGGGTTTAAATTTTTAATGTTTTTAATAAATATCTTTAACTTTCTCTAAATATTTCTTATCGAGAAGCAGTAATGAAGTAAAAGGGGTGAAGGAATTATTATTTTTAAACTGAGAAATTTATTATTGGTAACATTTATTCACTTATTTAACATGATGGGGGTCAATGAGGGATCAAGGATTCCATGAAGGGATCAATGGTCTAAAAAGTTTGCTGACCCCTGAGCTAAAGTAAATATATATAAAAAAACTTTCAGATTTACCCTTCTTGCCTGCACTTTGTATTGTATTGCTTATGAGCAGACTGATCACCTTTTTATTTTATATTTTCTCCACAGTGTTTTCTTTTTATGCAACTCTTGCTTTATACCGATACTTATCCATTTCCTCTTCTTCATTTATCCTCCTGATCCTCTGGGTATGCAGCCTAATACCGCCTCCCTTAAACAATCTCTGACCATTTTTCATGCACTGACATTCATTCCTTGTAGTTTCTTATGCCATGGCACTGCTCCATGCTGCCACATAGTTTGTCATAATCACCAGCTTTGTAATTTCACCTAAATACTTTCTTGACTGAGAATTCCACATAGAGTAACCTCCAGTTGCTACTATAGTTATGGATAAACCTTCTGATGCTTTTACCACAACCAACACACTCTCAAATCCCTGGATCTCCTACATTATCCCTTAGTAACTTTGTAAATTCCATTTCCATCTTGTCATGTGCCTTATCCTCCTTCCAATCTGTATTTCCATAATTCAAGTTCCCCATGATAATTGCTTGACCTGCATTTTTTGTGCTCGTCTGTTTTTTCATGGTATCCACATTTTCCTCTGGACTTCTGGTCTATAGCAGCAGCCAACAATATCTTTTGTCTTATTGGTCTCCAGCTGTAAATGAGCCATCTCAATCAGATCTAAAATCCTCCTTAACTTCTATTTTTTTGTTTGAAGTCCTTCAGTTCTTATTAGTAATACTTCTGTCCTGTTCCTTCCATCCTTTCTGAAAATGCAGTACCCCTTACATTCTATTCCTGTAACAATATTGTTTTCTGTCAACAAGCTCTCACTCATGCTGATAATTTCTGGCCAAGTTGAGCTGACCATTGCTGAAAATTCCTTTTTTTATGTTACTTTTAGCATTCATATACATGCATTTCAACATCCCTTTGGGCCCCATTGCATAGATTCTATATTTGGGCAGCATATTTAATTTACTGGATGTGTAATGTTTTTATTTAGATTTCTTTCTTTTTTTTTTTAATATTTCTAGTGAATAATATTGTACTAATTTCCCATCACCCTCACTCCATATTGCACAGCAAAGCAAAACAAAAGTAGGAATTTTATTGTTATACTGAGTAGAGTAAAATGTCTTAACCAGCCTATTTCGAAATAATTAATGAGTAAAATTTATTATACTTTTTGAAGATTATCCTTCTGTTTCTTTTATCCTAAGAAAGAAAGAACTTTGTTTAGTTTTTGGAGTTTAATCCAAAGAAGTCTTACTAAACCCTTTAAAATCCCCCCTCCCCTTTTTTTTTTAAGAAAATCACTTGGGATAAAAAAAAGAGGTGGAAATAAATCATGAATCTTTATGCAAAACTGCATTTCAAAACCTGTTGATGTGCTAATGACTTTATTAATATAGAATTTTCTTTGGCAATGAAATCAAAGAAAATAGATGATTATTTTATAAAAGTAATAATGACTGTGTGTGAGAGAGATGTTTGTATTTTCAGTGACTGTATAGTAGACAAAAACAGAACTCTATTCTACAATTTAACTTCTTGCGTTCACCACCTGTATATAAAATCATCTCAAGTTCACTGAATTAATAATTAGAACACATGCACAATTTTTTTTTTTTTCCCATGGAGTTTGCATTCTGTCTCCTCCTTTCTGAAAGAACATTTAAATTTAAAAAATCTTCATTTGCAGAAAATTTAATTGCAAAGTTGTATTGCAAAATTATGTTGACCTGCAGAGATATAAGAGTTATCATTCTGTTGTATAAGACCCTGATCAGACCACACCTAGACTATTGTTCTCAAATTTGGTCCCCAGGATTTGAAGGGGATAAATTAACTGTGGAAAGGGTACAGAGGCGGATAACAAAGATGGTTTCAAGACTGTACAATGTTAGTTATGAGGGAATGTGGACCGCAGAGTTTGATGGATAGAAGAAGGAGAGGTGATATGATCGAGACTTTTAAACTGTTGAGAGGTAGTTACAGGGTGGATACTGGGGAGTTGTTTTGCTTGGTGGAACAGTGGGAAGGAGCGATCACAAGGAGCCATCCCTGGAAGTTACGAAAGGAAGCTGTGAGGAGTGGTTTCTTTGCGTGGAGGGTGGTTGAACCGTGGAATACCTGATAGAGTGGTGAGAGCAAGAACAGTTAATGAGTTCAAGGAGTGATATGAGACTTTGTGTTTCCTAAGAAGCACCTCCCACGATGAGTCTTTTGACTCCAGGGAGGCCTGAATAATAATAATGATTATAATAAGTGGTGTTACTTCAATGTTGCAGATTGTAATCATTGCTTTTTGTGAATAATGCAGGATGATATAATCAAAATCCAATCTAATCTAACCTAACCTAGGCTTTCAAATATACATCACCAGGTGCAGAAACCAATCCATTTTATGTCAAGCACAGTATTTTGAAGTTTTTTTGTTTTTTTTTTAATGACTTAACATTTTTGAAATTTTATATAACCAAAGGCAGATCACAAATACTAGTTTTGAAAATTCAGCATAAAAAAATTTCAACTGGATTACTATATGTTGGTAAAGTTGTAAAAACATATCCAGCCTATGCAGAACAGGCTCTTGAGTTCCAAGATGGAACTTTTCAAACTACTTCAAGCATCTAATAAGTTGAGTGGTGGTCTCACACTGGACAATGGAATTCATCTACCATCTAAAGGCCATTCACAAAACATCCATGCCTTTGGTGGGATTCAAACAGCCTATTGGTTGGAGAGTGGATATGTTAACTTCTTGATCAACCACACTAGTACACCATGCATATATGTTGTTCACATAACTTGGTTTGTGTGATACTCTGTAATCAATAACATGCTGCATTGAAAGAGGAAGAGGAGAAGCATGTTCAGCAAATGACTACTAAAAAGTATGGACATTTCATTTCCTTGTGATGTTTTAGATCTCTAGGAAAGAAGGGCTAATAAAAATAACCCTATAATCACAAACATGTTGGCATTATTAAATATGGAGTTAAACTGTTCAAGCAAATCTGAATGATGTGGGTGTGTTGTCTTGGAACCTGTTGTCTATAGTTGTATATGTGTGTATGATAGATACCCCCCCCCAATGGTTTTATAAAACTTGATATTCTTTTGTGGTAGTCATTAACATGTCCTTAATGGGTAGATCAAACATTTGACTGTAGAGTTGCACCATACAGTTTCATATCATAGAATAATAATTGCTATAACACCCATCTGAAATATTGAACTTACCAGAATCAAATATCCGGTTTTTCTCTCAAACATTACTGTAAATAAACTGCTGAGTTTAAATATATTGAATTCCTGAGGAAAAAATTTAAACAAATATAATAAATGAAAAAAAAAAAAAGTATTTTTGAACAAAGAATTATAATAGAATAAATGAAATGTGAAAGTATTACTGATCTTACATGAATGTTTCTATTACATTCAAGACAGACAGGATTCTTGCACTTTTAAAGTTTTTTTAATAAGAAAGAAATATAATGGATACATGTAATTTAAAAATGTGATCTGCTGGTGTATTATTTATATGACACATCCAAAAGCGATGCAGCAGCTACTAAGATAACTAAATATATGTGATGACAAAGTGAAAAATTAATTTTCTTGCATTTTGAAAGGCTGTTCTTGTTTAAGAGTGATGTGATTTTGATGAAACTGCTTTATGAATGCATGAAACTCCTGTTGGAATATGTTCTGTGTGCCATCAGGATGGCTGTCAGTCATTGATTACCCACAATGCTTTAGTCTATTTTAAAGAGAACAGATTGAACAGTGTATAGTACATTATAAAAACAAAATAAAAGCTTGAGCAAAATGCTTTTGATCTATTGGCTCCTCTAACCTCTGATTTTTAGCTGTGGGGTGTTGCAAATATATCCTGTGATTATGAATTTTCTATCACCTATACATACTGTTGGCACACACTCTCTCTCGATGAGTCTTTGGTCTCCCTGGAGGTGTCTAATAATAATAATAAGCTTGAATGTGTCTACTTTGCATGTAAATATTCATGTATTAATCTTCAATATCTGTGAAATACATATTGTTCTGTGACATCTCACAACAGTGAGACATCATCTTAATTGTTGGTTTGTTGACTTCAACATCTTTCTGCTGCATTTGATGATTTGTATATCCTATTTCATCCTCTTATCCCTGCTGTAGCATTTTTCACTACAGGACTGTGATACTCTGAACAGCAGACATTTCAATATCAAATATATTCCAATTTATAGAATGGTATTCAAGAGTTTGCATATGGGAACATTTTTTAATGTGGCTCTCACCAACGAAAGGTTGTAAACCAATACTACATTAGTACAGTGGGTAGGCTAAGGGTTTTCTCTTATTTATATAATTTTACCTAATCCAGAAACCCTGCTATATAGACCAAATGTGGAACTTTTTCCAGTTACTTCAGGCCTCCAGTTAGTGCCAGCAGTCTCACACTGGTCATTATAATTCATCTCCCACCACCTAAAGGCATTAAAGAACATCCATGCCATGCCCACAGAGGAATTTGAACCTGTAACCTGTTGGTCAGAAAGTGGCTATGCTTACCACTAGACCAACCAGGCTAGCATTTACCAAGATGTTAATACTATGTAACTGATTAGCAGCAGTACAAATGAATAACTTATACGTCAGAAATTCATAAGTCTGTATTTTTAATATCCTAAAATTATATCCTAAAATAATTTGTTGAGAAAAATTTTCATGAAACTGACAAAAAAAAAAAAAAAAAAAAAAAAAAGCCAGCTATTTCATCAGTTCTTGAGATTTGCTTATTTTTTGGTATGTAAAGTTTGTTAAAGATGCATAATGTATGCTGTCATTTCCAGAATCAGAATATAGTACTTTAATAAACAAAAACTAATAGTGCATAATGATATAGCTTGTGTACATATGTGATGAAATATAATTTATTGTCACTTGTTTTATTTTGCCAAGTTATCGTGTCTTATCAGATTCCCCCCCCCTCCCCGTTTCAGAAATACCTAAGAACAAAGAATAAAATCAAATCAAAACTTGAAAGAGTAAAACCCCTTTTCATATATCAAAATTAAAGTTAAAAATTTTAAAAAGCATTGCCTTATATATATAGTAATGAGATAGTAGTATATGTGGATTTTTATTTTTTGTTCCAGTCATCATTGTACTTAATCATTGCAGCAATGAGTTGACATAAGCATGTGTGAGTGATAAATACTGTGCACTTATAATATATAAACTGAAAGACTTGATTTAGAACAGCAGCCTGCAGTAGTCTCAGTTGAATTGAACAAATACTTCTATTCCAAAAAAAAAAAAAAAAAGCCTTTCTGAAATGCATTTTTAAATTCAAATTCAAAGACTTTCTTCTCAGAGTTTTTCTATTCTGATAGTGATCTGTTATTGATGTATGTAAAAAAGGGTAAAGCAAAGTACAAAGAGAATGAAGCCATTTAATAGGGCATGTTGTGATTTCTTTGTATATTGAAAATGTGATAATGAAGAAAAAAATATTTTTTTAGCTTCATCATTACAAAATGCTGTTGACTTGTAATTATTCATTGCATATTGTTATGTTTTAATAAACATTTAAATGTGATTTACAAGTTCTATTTGAAATTTGTATCATTTTGTTGTGGTTTAATATAAATTTAATAGTTTCTAATTTCATTCATTTATTTGTGGAAATGGAGGATTATACACATCTTTCTTTTTGTATATATTTCAATAATTATTTGTATATTTAAAATACATGTTATAATTACTCTGTCAAAAGTTTTCTTATAAAATATATATGATAATTTTAATATCTAAAAAAAAGTTTATGGATATTATTTTTGTTTTGCCCTTTTTATATACTTCTGGTTGCTTTTTTAAAAGTGCATGTGTATATCCTTTTGCTTTTTTGGCAAATTATATACATATATGTATGTATGTATAGATAGACATGTATATATGTATATATATAATTTTATATGGTGTATGTAAATATTGCATATTTATGACATTTTGGGATTATCAGTATTTAAAATTGCATTTATTTTTAACCATTTACTTCTATTTAAGTGTAATAGAATGCCATACCATTTAAGTGTAAGTGATAAATAATGTACAATTTCAAGGGAATTAACTAGTGTATTCTTATGGAAAATATTTTTCTTTCTTGTAATTTATTTTAAAAAAAAACTGTTCTTGTAAAAGTATTTTATGTATACACCTTTCTATTTTGAAAAAAAAAAAAAAAAAAATCTTTGTACATATATAATTATATGTTTACAACAATCCTCATTAGCCATTTATTTCTTTCTAATTGAAAAATAAACTTTTAAATTTTTGAATGCTTTCTGACTTAATTCCAAATATTAGATAAACAACTCATAATGAGTGTACACTAAATTTAGACATGCAGAAGTTAATTATGAATTATTCAAAAAGATAGAAATCAAGGTGGTGTCAGTCTTTACATGTAATTAGCAGAGAGCAGTTTCCTTAGTTCTAAAGTGCTATACGAGGGTGGTCTGAAAAGTTCTCGGCCTAACAATGAAAAAACGAATTTATAATTTCCAAATTATTTTTATTATTATTATCAACACCCAACCTCCATGGAGTCAGAGACTCATCGTGGGAGGTACTCACTATTGCATACAGTGCTCATCCAACCACGTCTTAAACTGATTCAGTGTGTCCACATCCACAACACACTCAGGCAATGCATTCCACTCACCAACCACCCTCCATGCAAAGAACCTGCTTCTCACATCCTCCTTATTCAGTTTCCAGCAATGGCCTCTTGTTCTACTCCCCTCTCCCATTCTATGAAAAATCTCTTCCATGTCTACCTGATAACAACCCCTGACCAGTTTATATATCTGAATCATATCGCTCCTATTCACGAAGCTCGACAACTTACATTCTCTCAGTCTGTCCTCGTACTCCACATTCCAAAGACCACTGACTACCTTTGTGAACCTATAGTAGAATTACTGAGTGAGCGCTTTGCAAGAGTATATCATCCAGGTGGTGACATTGCAGAAATGGAAGACCCAACAGCTTATACGGGAATTGTGGTGAATGAAGTGGAGGTGAATAGTCTATTACAAAACCTCAATCTCAATTCATCTGAGGGATTGGTTGGTATACCAGCTCGTGTCATACGAGAAGTGGCTAAAGAATTGTCAGTGCCTTTGACCATTTTGTTTAATTTGAGTCTCGGGTCTGGGTTAGTCCCAAGGGGGTGGAAAGAGGGGAAAATAGTTCCACTGCATAAAGGAGGTTCCAAGACTGCTGTTGAAAATTACTGGGCAATCAGCATATCAGGAATTGTTGTCAAGGTCTTGGAGAAAATAGTCAAGAGGAAAATACAAGATTGGATAGATGAAAATGGGATACTGTGTGGGGGACAGCATGGTTTTGCGAAGGGTAGATCATGCCTCAGTAACTTGCTCACATTCTATAACACAGTGACGGCTGAACTGGATAAGGGTAACGGGTTTACAGTGATTCTAATGGACCTTGCTAAAGCCTTTGATAGGATACCACATGGAATTCTAATCAGTAAACTGCAGCATATGAGAATGGATATAGGGTTGGTGAGATGGATAAGTGGGTAGTTGAGATGGAGAGATATCAGAGAGTGGTTTATTCAGGAGTAGAGTCCAAAAGATGGCCTGTAACTAGCGGTGTGCCGCAGGATTCTGTTCTTGGACCGTTACTGTTTAATTTGTTCATTAATGATATAGGAAAGGATCTGAGAGGAACTGTGCATCTGTTTGCAGATGATGCAAGGTTAGGTAGAGCAATAGTGAATGAGGATGATTTGGATAGTTTGGAGGACTGGGCTAAGGAGAACGGATGTCAATTTAATGTGGAAAAATGTAAGGTTTTGCATTTTGGGGTGAAAAGATTAGAAGCAGTCAGCAGTATATCACATTGGTGGAACTGTACTCCAGGAGATTGACGAGGCCAGGGATTTGGGAATGTTGGAGGATAGGGAGTTCAAGTTTAGGGGACACATTGCAAAAGTGGCAAAATCAGCTCATCAAATCACTTGGTTGCTGATAAACACTTTAACGAGCAGAGACAAACAGGTTATTGTTCCTCTGTATCGAGCCTTGATAAGACCCCCCATCTAGACTACTGTGCCCAGATATGGGCGCTGGGGTTTCTTCTTGATGGGGAGGAGGTAGAGAGGATCCAGAGACGAGTGACCAAGATAATAGCAGGACTATGGAATGAACCTTATGAGAACAGGTTGAAGATTTGTGGACTGCAGAAATTGTTGATAGGTGGAAAAGGGATGATATGATTGAGACATTCAAATTACTGAAGGGTTTTTATAAGATTAATTCAGAAGATATTTTTGAGAATAGACTGGTAGTGGGAGGACTAGGGGCCATTCATGGGAGCTTGATAAGAGTGTGGTTAGCAAGGGTGTTAGAGCTAGGTTTTTTTACTTGGAGAGTGGTAAATGAGTGGAATAAGCTGTCATAGTCTGTTGTGGATGCCGTGACTGTAAATGAGTTCAACGTGAAGTATGATAGATACTGTGTGAATGTTGAATAGTTGTTCTTGACATGCTGTTGGGCCGCCCTCGATGAGTCTAAGGACTCCTTGGAGCTGCCCGTAATAATAATAACCTTTCCAACATATCCTCATCACCATGAAAACCTAGTGACCAAATCTGTGCACAATAATCCATATGAGGCCTGATCAAGGCTTTATACAATGGAATCATAACCTCTCTATTTCTGCATGTCAGGGTTCTCTGCATCATTGCCATTATTTGATGTGATGTCTTCACAACTTGTGCAATGAGGCCCCTGAATTTCAGGTCCTAGATCTCTCATCTCCTCTACTTCTGTTAAAGTTTTCCCACCAAGTGTATACTTTGCATCCCATCGTTGCTTACCAAATCTCAAGACCTTACACTTGGCAACGTTGAACTGATAGTTCCATTTACCTGCCCATTCATGCAATCTATTCAAGTCCTCTTGTAAGGCATTAATCAAACTGACTGTGCATTGCTCTCCCCAGTTTTGCATCATCTGCAAACAGCTGGATATCACTAGTTAAATCCAACTCAATATCATTAACATGCAAATTGAACAACAGTGCCCCCAAAACTGACCCCTGTGGTACACCACTGGTGACCTTTCTCCTTCAAAATACTGCACCCCCATATACAACTTTCTGATACCTATCTGACAGCCAATTACTGATCCAACACAGAAGTCTGTTATCCAATCCCATAACCACAGAGAATACTGCAGTTGTCAACCCATTTCTGTATCCTTCATCACAACTCCAGATATACAGACCGATCTATAATTTGAAGCTACAACCTTATGCAGTGGAACAATTTTACCCTCCTTCCATTCCCTTGGAACCTGTGCTTTTGCAAAACTCTTGTTAAACAGGCATGCCAATACTACTGCCAGTTCCTTGGAACATCTCTTAATGTACGTGGTGATATTTCATCAAATCCTATCGCCTTATTAACATCAAGGTTATTTATTTCCTCAAATACCTCCTGCTCACTCACAATTAAGCTATCCTCTCCTATGTCCTCTACACTTAAGTTCCTCATTATTCCACCTTGATCAGGATGAAACACTTATAAATTGATCACTGAATACCTCAACAATGTCTTCTGCAGCAGTTACCATTCATCTCTTAACTTCATCTTTCCATGATCATTCTTCCTTCTACTTGCCACATATCTAAAAAACTCTAGGGTTTTTCTTAGCCTGATTTGCCAGTTTCTGCTCATAATCTACTTTGGTTATATTCTTCATGTGACTGATTACCATTATTCATCTTGTACTTCTTCCAAAGGACTTTCTTTTTCCAGATTTCATGCTTAAGCTCCACATTCATCCATTTTACACCACCCTTATATAGCCTTTGGGATACATTTGTACATTGATGCTGTTATGTGTTTCTTTGTAAGTTCCCATGCAGCATTTATTTCCTTACTGCTCAACACCTCGTTCCATGTTATAGCTTGAAGTTGTCTCCTAAGCTTGTCATAATCACCAGCCTTATAATTCCACATATATCCTTTCCTTGCACAAGCCTGTGTATGACTAGCCACAACACAGGTGATTACTTCATGATCACTTTCACCAACTGGAGGAAAATGTGAAACCCCCTCTAACAATTACATCCTCTGATGAAATGATGAGATCTAGAACTCTTGATCCTTGCGTGCCTTTCTTTACATGCTGTCTGAGATAGTTATCTCTCAAGAAATTCACTTTCCTTATTCCTTTGTACTATCTCTTCATTCCAATCACCATAATTAAAATCACCCATAATAATTATCCTTCCTTTGTTCACTGATCCAAGTTTTATACATTTCTTCATCACTATCTTCCACATTTCCAGGCCTATAACAACATCCAGCTAAATATGTCTTCTTCTCAACCTCCACGTTACACCACACTGCCTCATAACCATTGCCACTGTTTCTCCCTTTCATGTTTACCTTATGTGGACTTAGTTCCTTTGCTATCATTAGCAGTACTCCCCCCCTCCCTTTCTATCCTCACGAAAAATACTGTACCATTCCATTTCACTTCTCTTTACGATATCTTCAACCATGTTTCACTTATTCCAATGATTTGGGGGGGGGGGGGCGAATAAACTCAATCACTGAAACTATTTCATCCCCTTTATTTCTGGCATTTGTAAACAAATGCAACAGTTCATTTTTTTAGGTCTATAGCCAGTCCTATCTAAGCCATATGTTGGTTCTGTTTTCCCCACCACACCTGCCAAACCTTTATCACTGCTTACCACATATATCTCCTCAGTCTCCACTTCTCCACCCACAATGCAATAATATACTTTATCTTTATACACCCATTCACTGCCACTTTCAACATTCACTCTATGCCATGTCTCCCTGTCCACCCGATCCCCCCCCCTCGTTTCCCTGTTCCTCTTGTATTCCTGTTCTCTCTCTCTTCCTCTCACACTACTGTTTCCACCACCGAGCACTGCTGTCTCTTCAGTACCACTCCTGATTTTTCTCTTCATCTCCTCCTTCTGATTTCTGGCAATCATCAGAAGTTTTTAACATAATCTTCTTTAAGACACGTTTATTCCAGCGATCGGCAATCATCAGAAGTTATTTTTTAACATAATCTTCTTTAAGACACATTTATTCCAGCGATCAGTAGCACTCCAGATTTAATCTTGGCGGGGGGGGGGGGGGGGTTGAGTACACGATTTGAGAATATACAGTAATCACGACCTATGACTGGACATCTGCAATGTTCGCTAATTCATAAGCAGTATAGAAAAAGAAGACATCACACAACATAAATAAAGAAAATGAATTTTATTTATTAAGAAAAGATTTTGGGAAAAATTTCTAGTCTTTTTTTTTTTTCTTTTTTTCGGGGGCCAGGGCCTTGCGTGCCTTTCTTTACATGCTGTCTGAGATAGTTATCTCTCAAGAAATTCACTTTCCTTATTCCTTTGTGCTATCTCTTCATTCCAATCACCATAATTAAAATGCACCCGGGGGGGGCAACCCCCCCCCCCCCTGGGTGCACCACTGCCGACTATGCTCCAGCGCCATTATCCCGTCCCTGTAGAGTGGATCTCAGTAAGATCTGCAAAATATCCCTCTAAAGTTGCAAACACTTCTTGATTCGAAGAAAATCGCTGACCAGTGAGGAAGAGTTTTAGTTTTGTGAAGAGACAGAAGTCAGAGGGTGCCAAATCTGGGGAATAGGGTGCATGTTATAACAATTCATAATGCACATCCTTTAATTTTTCCATTGCCAAAACACCTTTGTGGGCAGGTGCATTGGCCTGATTAAAGATGATTTTTTTCTTCTGCAAACCGGGTCTTTTCTCACGAATTTTTTCGTCTATTTGGTTAAACGATCGGAATAATATTCCCCAGTTATTGTTTTACCCTTTTCAAGATAATTAATAAACAAAATGCCTTTAGTATCTCAAAACACCGATGCCATGACCTTTCCTGCTGATGGAACCGACTTTGTCTTCTTTGCCGCTGAACAACCGGCTTCTGTCGACTGTTTTGACTGCTGTTTGAATTCTGGTGTGTAATGGTGAATCCAAGTCTCATCCATAGTAATAAATCGATGCACAAAATCAGTTTTATTTTAAAATGCTCCAAGCACTGTTCAGAGATTTTCATGCGAGTGTGTTTTTGATGTGCTGTGAACAAGCGCGGCATCTTGCGCAAAGCTTTTTCATTTGCAGTTCTTCACTCAAAATATATCCTACACATTCTTTTGAAATGCCTATAGTCTCAGCAATTTCACACACTTTGACTCGCCTGTCATCCAATACCATATCGTGCACGTGATCAATGATTTCCGGTGTTGTTACACTTTTTGGAAGTCCTTCACGTGGATTATCTGCGAGGCTGGTACGGCCACGTTTAAACTCGGCAGCCCATTCCTTAATCGTAGAAAACGAAAGAGAATGCCCATAAACTTTTATGAACTTCGAATGAATTTCTTTTGGCATTAAATCTTTTACGAAGAATTTTATAACCGCATGATACTCCGTTTTATCCATTTCAAGGGATAGAGAAACACTTTTGCTTCAGACATCTGTATAAAACAAACTACTTGATAGAATGACTTGCAATTTCACATGGATGCTTATGACAGATTTTAGAGAGAAAAAAATCGTGCCGGTAGTGTTGCCATCTGTGGTCGAGGCCGAGAACTTTTCCTACTACCCTCATATTTTCATGTACATTCCATATACATATAAATAGATACTTGGAGTATTTTGTGTTATTACGTTGGGATAAAATCTACTGTGTGCTCACAGTTGAGAGAACCATAGCTGGTATTGTGTCAAGAAGCGTCAATCCATGCCGAAGGGGAGAAAGGAATAAGGGATATACGAATTCGTTACCAACGTGAAATCATGCGCTTTATGCGCAAGATTTTCCAACTGTTATACAAGCGAAATAGTTATACACTTGGTCGTCTACTTACGACCTATGCGACTTACTACCGTCCGCACTTACGACCACAAAAAAAAAAAATAAATAAATAAATAGTAATAAATCAGGCAGCTGCGCGTACAATAACTATGGGATACGATAGTTATCGTACGATAACTATCTCTCATATACACTCAGTCGCTTTCAAGCATCTGTTGCGTGTGGTGTATTAATTAAAATTCTACTGAAATACTACCCATAAAATGTCTAGTAAAAGGAAAATGCCTTCATCTACAGATACGCCAGCTAAGGAAAACTTGATTTAGAGTGTAAAATGAAAGTTATCCAGAAGTACGAAGAAAGTGAATACGATAGCACGTGACTTGAAGTTATCACATTCCACGGTATCGACGATACTTAAGGACAAAGAAATAATTTGGGAAGCTATGAAAGGTTCCATGACCCTGACGATCCACAACCCTGCACAAGCAAAGATTAAAAATTGATTTTGTAAATTTCATTTGTATTAATGTTTACATTCTTTTAGATTGTATTTTTGTGTTTACAGTACAGTATTATTTTTCACATTATGTACAATATACATAATCTTCTTCTTCTTCGTCTATGATCTCTTATGATTTTAAGCGTCGAGATTTTGCCAAAGAGATTTCCATGCCGTCCTGTCCAAGGTTTGTTGTTTTGCTTCTTTCCAGTTAATTCCCTTCTTTTCCAATTTTTCTTTAATTTCCGTTTGCCAACCTTTCCTGGGTCTGCCTATGTATCTTTTTCCTATTTTCTGGCTTTCGTATACAGTTTTTGCTATTCTTCCTTCTTCCATTCGATTGAGATGTCCAAACCATCTCATTTGGGCTTGTGTTATGAATTGATTCAGAGGTGCAACATGAAGGCTGTCTCTTATGGTTTGATTTCTTATTCGGTCTAGTCTTGTTTTTTGTGCCACTCTCCTGAGATATTTCATTTCAATTGTTTGTAGTTTATTTGTGTTTCCTGTTGTTAAACACCAAGACTCACAGCTGTATGTTAATGTTGGTAGAAACACTGAACGGTACATTGCCATTTTGGTATTTTGGGTGACTTCTTTCTTATTTAGGAGTGGGCCTTTCATTGCATAGAATAGCTTTGTTCCCCCCCCCCTTTATCCTGTTGTTAATTTCTGTGTCTAGTCTACCATCTTCTTGTATATATGATCCCAAGTATTTAAAGGAGTGGACTTGTTCCAGTTGGTGATTCTCTATTTTTATTATGTGTTTTTGTTGGTTTCTAGATATGATCATTGTTTTAATTTTATTTATGGTCATATTCCTTTTCTTTGTTTCTTCATACCAAATGTTGATATTGTACTGCAGATCTTCAGCTGTATTTGCTAGAATCACTACATCATCTGCAAAAGCCATATGAGAAATCCTGGTTTCTTTCAGTTTCCTGTATCCTAAGTGGAATTTTTTTGTTTTTGTTTGGCATGCCTTTAAAATTTCATCCATTACTACTATGAAGAGAAGAGGGCTGAGGATACAGCCTTGCCTCACTCCTACATTTGTTTCAAATTCTTTTGATCTGTTATTACAAGTTCTTACATAATTTCTATTACTTTTGTAGAGGCTTTGTATGGCCTGCTATTAAGTTATCTTGTATCTTGTTTTTCTTTAATGTTTGCCATATTAAGTGTCTGGGAACTCGGTCAAAGGCCTTTTCAAAATCTATAAAACACGAATGTAGTTCTTTTCCATATTCCAATGTTTTCTCTGATATTTGTCTAGGACTGAAGATAAGATCCTGTGTGCTTCTATTTTTTCGAAAGCCATATTGCATTTCATCCAGTGTGTCCTCTATTTGATTCCTAAGCCTCGCTTCTAAAATGCGGGTATATATTTCTCTATGGTTTTCACATTTGCGGTTGTCTCCTTTCTTAAATATAGGGATTATTATAGCTACTTCCCAGTCTTTGGGAATAATTTTCTTTTTCCATATAACATTGAATAGGTGTAAAAGAAATTTTATGGCTTTCGTTCCTAAATTCTTTACCATTTCTGGTGTTATTTGGTCATGGCCTGCTGATTTGCCCAGTTTTATTTTATTTATTGCTGCTAACAGTTCATTTGCATGAATTTCTTCACTCTGATCTTCTATTTTGCTTGGGTCTCTTGCTCTTAGGGTTCTATTTTTTCCGTGTCCTGCATCTTCCAATAATTCTTGAAAGTACTGTTTCCATCTTTCCATGATGTCTTCGGAATTTGTGAGTAACTTTCCATCCTTATTTTTCATAAACTTTATGGGGCAGTCTTTCTCTGACCTCATTCTTCTTAAAACATTATAGAAGAGTTTTTGGTTTCCTTTAAAATTTTGTTCTAAAGTATGTCCGAAGTCTTCCCAGCATTTTCTTTTCTCTGCTTTCACTAAGGTTTTAACTTTATTTCTTTGGTTGTTGTATAGTTCTCTATCAACCTGCAGCTTTGATGTTATATATCTCTTCCATAATTGCTTTTTCTTTTTAATTTCTTCTTTTAGTTCTTCAGCCCACCAGGGTGTTTTATGTTTCTTCTGTTTATTATTTAATGATACACCACAAATTTCTTTGCTTGTTTCTAGAAGAAGTGTTTTGAACCATAGGTTTTCTACATCTTGGTCTTCATATATCTCTTTTTCTACTTCTTTCATCTTCTCTTCTATTTTACTTTTATACTCAATGGCTGTTTCTTCTTTCTTTAGTTTGTAGTTCTTTATCTTAACATTTATTTCCTTGCTACTTTTTCTACATTTTTCAACTTTTATTTTATGGATTGTTTCCAATGCTAATAAGTAGTGGTCACTGCCTATTTCAGGACCTCTGTAGACTCTTGCATTTTTTGTATACTTCCAGTACGATCTGCTTATGATGGCGTAGTCGATTATAGATTTTTCCTTTCTATTGGGCTCTTCCCTTGTAAACTTATGGATTTCTTTACGCTTGAACATAGTATTCACTATTACTAAATTATTTGTAAGGCAAAGATTTATTATTCTTTCTCCATTATTATTCTGGGGTTATTTCTCCTTGTGATCCCAACACTTGTTTCGTTTCTTCATCTACTTGATTCCCTACCCGGCCATTAAGGTCTCCTATTAGTATGATATGCCCTTGAACTTCTTCAATTGTTTTTTGTAAGAGTTCGAAGAATTCATCTTTAATTTCTTTATTGGCATTATCGTTTGGGCCATATGTAACAATTACAGTGAATACTTGGTTGTCTGATTTAAAATCTATAGTAATTGTCAACAACCTTTCGTTTATTAGTTGCCATTTAGTAATATATTCTTTGAGATCTGGTTTAATTATGCAAGCTACCCCTTGTTTTCCCCATTCTCTTGGGTTTACCCCTGAATAGAAAAGTATACACACCCATCTTTTATTTTCTGGCAACCTTGACCTTTCTTTTTTGTTTCTGTGACTGCTAGCAAATCCAATCTTGATTTTTTAAATTCATCTATTAATTCGTTTTCTTTTCCATGTAGACTTTTAACGTTCCATGTTCCGTATCTCATGTACCTTTTTCCTCGCTTTGTCGTTAACCATTTAGGCAGTTCAGCTATCTCTTTGTTATTTCTTTTAATGAGTGAAATTTTAAGGTGTGCAGGGGATTAGCCTTCAGCACCCCGAGTCTGGTGGTGGGGCTGCCACCTTCGAGGTCCCCAGACCGGCCTATGAGGGAAGTGCTATCCTGTTGGTCCGCAGGAGGTATTTTATTTTCCTCCTACCCTTCATAGTAAATTATGACGAGCATTCCCCGATCCGCCACCAGGGGACGCGCCCGATGGGGGTTACAGGTGTCCCCACACGGGAATATATATAATTATAAATTTAAAAGTTTATAAAAATAAATTATAAAGATGATAAAAAGAATAAAAAGATTAGAAAGGCTAGAGCCTGTGTAGCTCAGTAGAAGTGTACAGCATGTATATAATTGTAAATAGATGAAAAATAGGATGTACGAAATAGTAATTTAAATGTTAATATAAGTGATTAAGATAGAATGATATCAATGCATGACACATTGAAGAAAAAAAATACTCAGATGAAGTATAAGGACTTTAGGAAACGCAATGCACAGCAGATTATCATGTAAAAAAAGATTGTATGAACACAGATAATAACACAATGTGAAAAAGAAACTATAAAGAAATGTCAAAGAAAAAATGCCAATTAAAATGAGCATACTATGTACAAAATGTATGTAATTGTGAACAGATGTATATATATTTATTCTGTTGTGTCGGAAAAAAATGATGACTCATCCTTTTTTCCCGCCCAACATTAAGTTACCTCATAAGGAGAGTATAAGGACATGCTTATGCCTCTGAACAGAGAATGTGCCTTTTAACAATCCAAGTGCATGTAAATATCCAAGTGTGTAAGCTCTAAACAATGTTAAAATAGCCCATGAGATAAGTAGAAATTAGTTGTAAATGAATTCAAATATAAAATCATGTGTAAATTGCCAGATAAATATGTATAAGCTAAAGCAAACTTTAAGCCATGTAAAAGCAGTTCGTAGCCACGGCGTCCAATCAGCAGCCGCCGTATGCGTGACGACATCGTCGAGTGAGGGAGCTATTCTGAGGTATAAAGGTTTCGGCGGGGATTCGAATCGTTCTCTGGTCATTATTTGTTCAGGGTATGGAGGAAAAATGGCGTTTTGCCTAGTGCTCATACATATGATTCGCGATTCTGATATTTGATATAAAATGTGATTTAATGAACTCAACAAATATTTTTACTGGCAGTGAATAGTCCTACTGGTATAGTCAACCGGTTTGGTTCTTGAATAGGCTCATAAAAACTAATTCAGTAGGTAAGTTAACCTTTTTCGAAACAACGGCGATACGCTAGGCTTACTGCCATCAGCATCGCCATTGTTTCATTGCATCAGTTATTATTTTAGAAACTATCTATTATCACAAAACCCTAGAAATGGAAAGCATGTCCTGTTCTCCAGAACAAAACGTGGGTCCTACCACAGACCTACCGTACGAGGAACTCACCTTCAAACAGCTCCTGGCTATTTTTAAGCATATTGGAAATCTGCTACACACAGAATGGCCAGGTAAGTTAGTAGTTCATGAAATCCAAGAAGTTGATACAGACGAGTTCAACTTCTTGAACTACTCCAAGACAACGCTACTGAAAAAACAACAACGGTTGAAGATCATTCCCGTACTGACCACACTGATTTTCAGGAGGTTCGCGCAAGCAAAAAGCGCAAAACTGCGACCTCCGAATCACCAATTATAGATGTCATGGAAGAAGATGGCTCTGCCCCAGACTCACCTACCTCCGCAAGGGAAAAGATCCCCCCGATAATCCTGCGTGAGAAGAACAAATGGATGACTCTAAAGAACATAATGAACAACCTAAAGATATCATATAACAATGCAAAGAATATCACAGATGGTGTAAAAATTCACCCTAAAACTGTTACAGACTATCGTAGGTTAACAACAGAACTAAATTCCAGAGGAATTCAGTACCATACATTTTCACTCGGTTCGGAAAAAAATCTCAAGGATGTGATTAGAGGCGTACCTGAGGATGTCTCCACCGACGAAATCATCACAGACCTGCACTCGAGTGATTTACCACCAATCAAGGTCAGCAGGATGACCAGGAGTGACAAGACTCCAATGCCATTAGTGCTGATCGAGATCAGTCAAACCTATAAACACATATATGACTTGACAACCATCTGTGGATTGAAAATCTCGGTAGAACCGTTAAGAAAGAGAGCATCTACTGGGCAATGCCATAGATGTCAAAAGTTTGGGCATGCCCAGAAAATGTGTAGGGCCGAATTTAAATGTTTGAAGTGTGGGGTTAGTCACCCAACGAACACCTGTTCTAAACCAAAATCTACCCCTGCCAAATGTGCCAATTGTGGCGGTCCTCACACATCCAACTACAGGGGATGCTTATACAATCCACGTAACAGGAAATCTGAAGAGGGAATATTCTCTCCTTCCATCAGTTCACCTACATCTGCGGCTACTTCACAGCCTCCTAAAGTTCAGAATAAAGACTCAGAAGCCCATCTGCTGAAAACTGAGGTCCCTCCAAAAACGACTCTAAATTGGCAGTCCAGGACATATGCGGATGTAACCCGCCCTAAACAGACATCTCTAGAACAGTCACCATCACGTCCAAATTTGACAGCTATCGTTACCGCGTCCCTGGCAAATATGCTATTAGATTTCAGCAGATCTAATCCTTCACAAAGTTCTACTAACAGATTTCTAAAAGACACTCAAGTCATCATTTCAGCGCTCACTAATGAACGGTAAAAAATTAAAACCAGAAGCCCTAGAGATAATAGCCTGGAATGCAAACGGCTTAAGGAATAAGATCCTAGAACTCCAAAATTTTGCCCACAGACATCGGCCAGATGTTCTATTAATAAATGAAACGCATCTAAGACCAGCGGACAATCCCAAAATTTATGGATATCAGTCGTATAGAACTGACAGATCAACCCACAGAGGTGGAGGCACGGCAATTTTCATCAAGAATTTTATCTCTCATCACTCCATAAACATTCCTTCTACCTCCAATCTCGAGGTCACTGACATCGAGATTCTCACGAGCTCAGTAGGCAAATTAAAAATTTTTGCAGCATACCATCCACCTCAAAAATCATTACTACCTTCTGATTTGAACGCTATATTTGATACTGGAGAGCCTACCATTGTGGCAGGTGATTTAAATGCCAAGCATTCTACCTGGAATAGCCACTCCACTAACAAAAATGGACAGATACTACAGAACTATGCTGATTTCAACAACCTTCACGTAATAGGCCCTGCTGATCTCACCCATCACAACACCTATGGCAGGGCTGATTTATTGGACATAGCCATACTGCAGCACATCAGACTCCAATACAATTTAATGACAATCAATGATTTATCATCAGATCATAATCCAATACGGTTAAAATTAGGAAATCTTGAAAAATTATCCCCACCCCCTCACTCATTTATTCCTTGGGAAAGGCTCTCAGATGCTTCCAAAATATATTGGTCCTGTTCCCATCATTAAATCAAAAGAGGAAATTGATATAACTGTCAAAAATCTAACAGAACAGATTACAGCAGCCTGTGCAGCAGTTACTCCCCCTGCAACCACCCACAAATCCAACCACCTGCCTGAAGATACTATGAATCTGATTAGGGAAAAAAATAGGGCTAGAAAAAGATACCATAACACTAGGGCGCCACAAGATAAACGGATCTTAAATAGGTTAAATTCTGCAGTGAGAGATGCACTCGCAGCTCATAGAACTCAACTCTGGGAAGAAAAACTGACCTCCATCTCCACTGACAGCCACTCTGTATGGAATCTTATCCGAAAGATCAAGAACAAAAATAAACCTCTTCCCCCTTCGCAAACAGATTCAGGTCTCATCCACACTGATGCTGATAAAGCTGAGGCAATAGCTAATCACCTTGAAAATCAATGCAAACCCGCATACAATCACCTTGACATTAGTCATATCTACAAGATACACCGTAATGTCAGATATTCGCTCAAGTCTGCTCCCACACATTCTACTCAAATTACACCCACCTCATCTGCTGAAATATATGCTATTATTCAGAAATTCAAAAATAAAAAGGCTCGTGGACCCGACGGTATCTCCAACAAAGTTATAAAACTTCTACCTCGCAAAGCTATTGTTCATTTGGCAAACATAATCAACTCCATACTTCACTACAAGTATTTCCCTTTCTACTGGAAATTGGCGTACATTGTTCCAATTCATAAACCTGGAAAGGATCCCACTTTGCCACAGAATTACAGACCAATCAGTCTCATCTCTAATCTCGGAAAAATTGCTGAGAAGGTAATTCTTACTAGGCTTCAAGATTCTGTACTCCGGTTAAACATCCTGCCTGAGGAGCAGTTTGGCTTCAGAAAGTTGCATAGTACCACACAACAAATACACAGATTGGTGGAACATATCATTACAGGTTTTAACTGGCGTCAATGCACTGGGGCTGTTTTCCTAGACTTAGCCAGTGCATTTGACAAGGTTTGGCATTATGGCTTGCTATACAAGCTTATATTATCCGGTGTTCCAATCGGAATCATTCAACTCATCAAGACGTACCTCTGCGATAGACGCATGCAAGTGAGATTAAGTGGAGTAGTGTCCTCCCAGAAACACATCTTGGCTGGAGTTCCACAAGGGTCCTTACCAGCACCAATCCTATTCTCCTTATACCTGCATGATATACCACACAACCCATTATCTTCAATTAAAGCTCTTTACGCTGATGACACAGCGATATTGGCCAGATCATTAAAGCCTCACTTAGCCATCAAGAGACTGCAAGAAAACCTACTGCAAATAGAACAATATTTTGCCAAATGGCGACTCCAGGTGAATTCTCAGAAGAGCGTAGCCTTCTTATTCTCTAGAAGATCAGTGCTTCCCAAAGAAGATATTCTCCTCCTTAACACAAAAATTCAGTGGAAAACAGAGATCAAGTATCTCGGTGTAGTAATGGACAGTAAACTGACTTTCAACTCCCATATCAAGACTCTCTGTGCAAACACATCAAAAACCATAGCCCAGCTCTATCCGCTAATAAACATAAACAGTAAACTGAGCACCAGAATCAAACTTCTCATATACAAACTGATGGTTCGTCCAATACTCACCTATGCCTCACCGGCCTGGAGCCATACTTCAAACTCAAATATCATTAAATTACAACGCATTCAGAACAAGTGTCTTAGAATGATCCTGGGCGCTCCATGGTTCATCCGAACTGTCCAACTGCACCGCGACACGGAGGTCCCTTATATCTACACCTTCATGCAAACTATAGCAACCAAATTCTTTTCAAAAGCAACTGTGCATCCTAACAGACTGATCCAACTGGCCGCTGACTATGATGCAATGGACTATTCTAAGCACAAAAGACCTAAAGCCATCCTCAACCCCCTCACTGAGGATTAATCTCCTAGCCCACTCAGGGCGAGCAATATAGCTCATAAACTCTTTCTACTCACAGTCTCTATTAAGATAGCCGGGAATACGAAAAGCTTTTGCTTCACCCGTTAAGCCAGAAATGTTACTAGTTACTAGAATCGTTCTCTTATCTCTTGTCTACGGGGCTCGTCGGCACCTACTCTGTCGGAGAGCTGTGTAGAGCTTGCCGCCACGTGTAGCAAGAATCCCCCCCTTGCTATGTGTGCTACGTGGGCCAAGGCTGCAACTACAGTGTATTCAGATCCATAGGAAGAAAGAGCCACTGATGAAATCAACGTCAGTGTTCAAATCTGTGTATGAGTGTTTTTCGGTTCGTATGGAAGCAAAGGAATTAGCAAGACCGCCATCAGTGAAGGTACAGTAAGCCGACAAAAGTATCCAGTTCAAGGCAACAACGGTAAGCGGAAGATTTTCTTATGTTAAATGTTGAATTAAAGTAACCGAAGAGTAGGGAAACAGAAGTTAAGGAAGCATGCTATTTCTGTGTAGTGTTATAGGAACAGTCTGCGATTTGGACACAAAAGTGTCCAAATCGCAGAACAGGAGGCCGAGGTCCGAACTGTTTGTGTGATTTAAGAACAGTAATGTTATATGGTCAGAAGGTAACTAATTGTTAACTAAAATTTTGGAGGGGGGGGGATTAAGTAAGATTAAGAAGTATTATCCCAGAGAAATTCATGTCAGAAGTATTGAGTTGTCTTGTGTATATATATGAAATATTACATGTAATAATATTAGGTAACTTATTGAAAAGAGGTTTAAGATGTAAAAACTTAGGAATTATGCAGTTATCACGGCAACGTTTTAAAAAAGTGAGATGGTTTAGTAACCTTGCCTTTTTACATTTTAGGATTTCAAAACGGCGTACCTTGATTTTCGTATCACCATTGACTCTATTCATCATGAAGGTTGTTTTCTTGATCATAAATAAGTAAATAATAATATTTGGTTAACCGATCAAGTGTTGATCAATTTTATTAATTAACTGAACCAACTAGTTTCGCCACACTTATCTGTTGGCTTCTTCAGGGCACTTACATATAGGTTTAAACACTCTCACAATTATGCGTAACTGCAAAACTGACAAGAATAAAAACTGACTAGAATAATTACAAATAAAATAGTATCGAACGTGAGTGAAACACGTATCGCGTGTACAAGATCAGCTAGCTGTTGCTGAGGAACTTTCTGTAGTTTGTATTAAAGTTCATTTCTTCCGTTTTTAAGGTTCTGATTAGGGTTTTCCATATCTCTGGGAGTATTAGGCCTTGATTTCTGTTAAGGTTCACAGTAGAACGGGCGACTGTGGCTGCTTCTTTGAACATTCTTGAATGGTAATCTTCCTCTAAGTAAGGGGAACAGCTTTTGTCCCACTCGATGACATGGTTAGTTGTGGAGAAATGAGACGATAGGCCAGAAATGTCCTGTCTGTTGTTTTTGACATAGCCAAAGTGCTCCTTTTGCCTGATTTCGAGGCTTCTCAAAGTCTGTCCGATGTAATTAGAGCCACATGAGCATGGAATATTATAGACTCCAGCATATTTGTAGAAAGGATGGTTGTCTTTTGGAGATCTTAGTAGTTTACGAATAGAATCTATAGGTTTAAATGCTGCTCTTATTTTGTGTTGTTTGAGGAGATTGGCGAGCTTGTTGGAGATGCCACTTACATACGGAATTGCAATCGTTTTTATATACTGAATCTCTTCTATTCGTAAACTACTAAGATCTCCAAAAGACAACCATCCTTTCTATATGTGATGTGCATGAAATATATATATATATGTGATAGAAATGTGCATGAAAGAGAAAAGAATTCTTCAGGCTTTGTGGGCAATAGAACCTCAGTATTACTTTAAATATTGTAAATATCAATGATATATATCAAAAATGGATATGCAAGCATTTTAGTCGAAGTAGACTAAAATGTTTCTGTTTTTCATACAGAAAACGTATATTTTTCTGTATAAAAGCACAAGGTACATAAAAGAGGGAATTCAAATTTTACATGTTTATTATATAATTAGCTTATAATCCAGCAACTGTTGATTTATTCATTAACACCTGATGGGTATTCTTTACGAAAAACTGCAATACATTTTCTGTAAAAGATTACCAGCAGTTTATTGCCAGTGTTCTCACCTACGACTATGCCATTTGCTGGGAACAGTAACAATTACACATTAGCAAAAACTATTAAATGGGATCATTTATCAGTAACTGTTGTTCATTTGGGCTTCCTGCTCAATGCCTGGTTGGCCAAGCATATCCGCTCTCCAGCCAAAAGGCTGCAGGTTCGAATCCCGCGTTGTGCATAGATGTTTGTGATTGTAAAATTACTAGTGGTGATAGTGGTAGATGGCGTTGGTGTAGTTACGATTTGTTGTAGTTGATGGATTGAGTGGGGTAGAGTTGTAGATTAGTGCCCTCCATCTATGAGTCTGGACTTCCTGGAGGTGTCACATAATAATAATAATAATAATAATACTCTTCCACCAATAGAAATATTGGCAAATATTTCACAACTCATTTGTAAAGAAGTTGAAAAATGACTTGGACCAGCAGTCTTTAACAAAGTTAATTTGAAGATCCTAGACAAAAGAAAGTTGCACAAAAATCAAAAATCAATAGATGTGTATGGTTAAGTTTATATAAAAACTAGGCAGAGAAGCTGAATTAGATTAAAAAAAAAATAACTTCCATAGATCATAAAAATGGAAAAGATTAAAATTTAAAGATTTTGACAGAAATAATTAAGAAATTTCAAAGATCAGATTAACTTAAAATTGAATAGATTTTCATCCATGACAGGCATGTAGTAAAATCACCCTGGTTTTTATAAATTAAGGCACAAAGAAAAATTACTCAGGGGAGGGAACATGAATGTCAGACACATTATGTAAAAAGTGAGGTTGAGTCTAGTTATCCCATGCAAATCTGGCAGCAGTATATGCAAATGAGCCGCAGCATAAAAGCAGCCATTTTGTAGTAGTTTTCCGTTTTATATTTGGAGTGACAACCAGACATTTTGTGTTAGAAAGATTTTTAGATATGGCTGCAAGACATCATTTAACCAATGAGTGAACCATAGTAAAACTAGTTGACCAAAGTCAGGTAGAAGCAGCAGGTGATTGCATGAAAGTAATTATGTGGGACAGCGACCAAAATGAATTTCACCTCTAAGATACAGTGAAGGCCATCAGCTACAAGCTGTAAGTGACCGATAGTTTCGATTATCTGCTAGGAAAAGCAGTACTACTGCCTCAAATTAGTTATCATTTGCCAGCAGGAGCCATAGTATCTAATTCCACTGTGCAGAAGGCTTCACGAAAGTGAAGTGGGTGATAGGAAGTGTACATGCCCCTATCAAACACCACAGGAAAGAACGTTTGAAATGGGCCATGCTCCACATCAATTGGACCCAGATTCAAATAAGACCGGTACTGTTTACAGATGAGTTCCGATTTACTCTACAAAGAATTCCAGGTGTGTACTGTGTTCCAGAGAGAGAGAGAGAGAGAGAGAAAAGAAAGAAAATCAGGGACAAGTTATCGTTCTCTAATATCTATGAAAGGGACACATGATGGACATAGTATGATGGTTAGAAAAAAGCATCTAGTTGAGTGGATTTACCAACTAGTGGAACCATGAATGCTGCAACTTGCAGAGATGAGGTCCTGGGCCAATATGTTTGTCCATATGTGGGTGCTATAGGGTAGACATTTATCCTACAAGATGATAATGCTCGTCCTTATTGACATATAGACCAGCCAGCCAGATCTCCTGACCTTAACCCTATTGAGCACATCTGGCTGGATTGCACTAGGTAGGTGTGTTGCTGCTCTCATTCCACTCTTCAAAACTGAGCTACTTGGGAGAGCTTTGTAGGATCAATGGTTCTTACCAGCTGAGCTCCTGGACATCATTATAAACGGTATGAAACGTCATTGTGGAAGCTATTACTGAGAGCAGCAACCATTTTCCTTATCAAGGAACTTTGACAATCTCATTTTGAATCTTATCATCATGTAGCCATTTTTTACTGAATGAAACTATTTACAATTTAGTATTCACTATTTCCAATATCTCTTGTGGGTGTTTCTTTCATATCTCATCATACTGCTTTTCACTGAACTGCATAAAAATTCTTACAGTTTTTGAATATCGTGATTTTTCTTCTCTTTAGAGACTGAGGGGCCAGTTTAATCTCCACCAGTAGCCAATCAAAGACAGTGGACACCCTTTATAGGGGGGGGAGATTATTTTAAACAGCATATATGGAACTATAAGACACTCAACAATAATAATAAAGTGTGAAGTAACTGTACAATAGTAGGAGAAATTGCATAGTATAGGAACTATTTTGTGGAAAGTTAGGGGTACCTAAACGAAGTTCTAAGTATTTCCAGAGTGAAGAGAAAAAAATTGCAAGGGAGTTAAATTGATGACTCCCTTGCAATTAACTTAAATTAACTCCCTTGCAATGTAACTTAAAATCATGTTATATAAAAAGGAAATATATTGAACTAATGTTTACATAAATGTGATGGACATTATAAAGAGGCCTCTCTAACTTAGTAGAATTGGCGTTTGCATCCACTGAGCTGGGGCATCCGATCAATGTCACTCTTCATTCTAGTCACCGACTGCAGGAACTTATTCTCAGCTTTTCTTCGGACGATCTCTGCCACATGCAAGTGGGTTTCTGCTTACGAAAACTCGGGTGTTTCATCCCTTAAACTCAAGAAAATTGAGTGCATAACCAACACTATTTCAGTCGACAATATATTTTGTTATGATCAGGGACCAAGATGGCAACACCTATCAGTCTTATTATCGGATACGCCTTTCAATGACGGACAGATTTGGGCCGAGTATCTCTGATTGGCTACCAGTAAAGAGAGAACCGTAGTAAGTCTCCAAAAAAAGTAAAATAGGACAAAAACAGGAATTAACTGATTTTTTTGGTTTTATAAAGAGTGAACTAGGGACAGTAGTCTGTGATTGTTAAGGGTAGAGATTGATTGTCTTCAGTCTTCAAAAGTTACTTTTAGTTAAACAGTCTCTCCTCCCTTTGGAGATGAAAGCATCAGCAAATACATGGTTAATTCAAAAGATTAATAATATAAAGTACATATATATATAGTTCAATCCACAGTTATTAAATGAATTTGCGCATGCAATAAAGGCCTCTTATTCTCCAGTAAAACTGCAGAACATGTAAATATAAACATTACATAAAAATAATACTGCAGTACATGTGAATATGAAAGAATATAGTGGAAATTTTATCATCCATTATATGATTTCAATTCCAGGTATCATACTTCCTTAGGTACCAAATAAATTAGTTAGTCAAACAGCCTGCAACGTGACATCATATCACAACATCTCTCTCAAACTCTGTCAGCTCCTTTCTTGCGGCCATGTCACCCAGACACCCAGGAATATCATATTCCAAACCAGTGACTCGTTACATGGAACAATGCATCTTGCCTATGGCTTTGTCTGTTAACTTCTTTCTAATTAGTGCATATTACCCTTTAAGAAATTTTCTAGGGAAAATGCAGGACAGAAACCAATTATATAGGCATTTATTATTCATGATGTGCAGCGTAATAACTACTTGAAAATTGGCGCGACTTCAGGTTCCATGTACCTAAACAACCTAAGTATACAGCGAAGATGTGTAGGTTGAGGTGAGTAGTATATTTAGTAAATGAGTAAGGTGAGAAGTGGCCATATTTGGTGCTCATAGGACGGGACTGTGTCTTCATGTGCCGACATTATATACGTACAGTAACTGGTATAGTGCTATAACCAGTCGGCCAACTAGGCTGGCCCGGTTGGCCTAGTGGTTAGTGTGTTTGCTCTGGGGTCGAATCTTGCTGTGGGCATTGATATTTGTGACTGTCCTACAAACTTTGTGTGGAAAAGGAATCTGCGATCCTATTACTTATTCCAGCAGAAGACATCATTGCCAATACCATGTGAGGTACGGCAGTGCTCATACAGAGTCTACGAACGTCAAAGGTGGAATTTTTTTTAAAGAAATTTGTGGGTCTTTATCATATCATTCATCTTTTTTTTTTTGTTTACAGTTGTCTGAAGTTCATACATCCTCAATCTGTCCTCATGAATCTAATATCCCAATATCATCTTAAACACTCTCCTTTGCACCCTATCCTCTGTGGCTGTATTCATCTCCTCTCTGCTAAACCCCGAATCACTTTCTTCTAGTATAATTTCACTAAGTATAATATGACATTGGATATCTCTTTACACTAAAGTATATAATTTTACATTTATGAAAATTTAAGTCAGGATTATTCACATGTATATAATATAAGCCTGTTCAAATCCTTCTGCAAATACTACATGTTGGTAGCATTCCTAATTAACACATGTATCTTTGTATCAAAGAGCTACACATCTTCTATCAAATGTTTCCAAATGTCATTAGTATAAAGATTGAATAACAATGTACCAAGCACTGATTCCTGGAATATACCATTGGTCAACTTTAATCTTGCTCATTCACACTCATCCATAACTAATTTTAGATATCTGTCAATCAGTCAAGCTAATAGTTTATAATTCAATTTCATATCCTCCATGCATTATAATGTGAAAAGACTTAGCAAAGTCCAAAATATCATGATGTATCGATTCCCCTTGTCTAACCCAACCTAATTTTTTTTTTTTTAAATATTAGTAACTTGCTCAAACACGATCTTCCCTTAGTACGCTCATGCCATTAGATTCACTGTCAACCTATTTCTCTATGCGAACTTTTGCTGAAATCATCACTACCACTCAGGAGCTATTGATGGATCGATAGACAATCAGTTTGTGCACCGCTATTGTGCAATGGGATAACTGTTCGTTCTGTCCTGATCTAAGACTCAAATTATAGTTTTTTGAACGGCATAGCCAGTCAGCTGAAAATTCGTTTCGCATTCTTCTTCATAATCCGTTAAGTCCCGATTGCTGCTTTTTTTCCCAGTTTATTCAGTACCTCTAGTACCTTCCCTTCATAGATCTCAGTTCTTCATCTGATGAAGAGGAAACATTGAGATCAATGTTATACACCAGGCGGATATCTTTTAGCATAATGAGCACTCAGTTGAACAATGTCTTCTGCATGTTTAACTGCATACCATTTGCAGTTCATCTGGTGTCGAGGCTATCAGGTGAAAGGAGGTGCTGATATAGAGCTTCTGAAATATTTGTGAATTTTGTTGATTTATTAAGTGTTTTCTTATATTTAATTGTGTATTTTAGTATATTATTGTAGTTTTTAGTTAATTATTGTAATATAGCATTTTATAATATAACTGCAGAAATATTCGATTAGTAGCTGGAAGGGATCAATTGTTCGATGCTGTTGACACACTCTCCCTTGATGAGTCTTTGGACTCCCTAGAGGTGTCAAATAATAATAATAATAATAATAATAATAATAATAATAATAATAATAATAATTATTATTATTATTATTATTATTATTATTATTTTATATATATTTTTTAACATTTTTATTATTTCTCAGATGAATTACATACATTATAGGAACACAATTATGCATAACAAATACTTTCTCGTACATAAAGTTTTTTTGAATAATAATAATAACAATAACTGTTTACAACATATATTATTATAATAATCATAATGATGATTATTACAGATGATTCTTGGCAATTTTTGCACTCTGTATATACAATATCAATCGATATAATCACTCCATATTACATACTGGTTATTATGTATTGTTTCTTTTTTGCTGTGTTGGGAAGCTACGAATTCTATGACACACACACACACACACACACACACACACACACACACACACACACACACACACACACACACACACACACACACACACACACACACACACACACACACACACACACACACACACACACACACACACACACACACACACACACACACACACACACACACACACACACACACACACAATAACTTGGAATGTATTGATGCGTCGCTGAATAAAGGGATTGGATAAAGGGAATGGATACACTATGATAATGTTGGATTTTTTTTAAGACATTTGATAGGCTACCACATGAAAGGCTGTTGCATAAAGTGGAATTAATGGGATTGGAATATAATCTCTCGACTTGGATCAGGGGATGGTTGACAGACTGATATTAAAAAGAGGTATACAGTGGGTATGACTGCCAGATTTAATGTGACCACTGGTGTACCTCAGGGTTCAGTTCTTGGGCCATTATTGTTTAATCTATAAATTAAAGACATCAAGGCAGGATCTAGCATCAGATGTGCAATTGTTTGCCAATGATGCCAAGATAGGGCAGATCAGTCAAGAATGCTACTGATATTTGGCAATTCCAACAGCATATTATATTAGTGGGGATTATGCTACAAATAACTGAAGAGGCAAGGGATCTTGGTGTATTGGTGGATAAGACTCTAAAGTTCAAAGGTCACATAGCAAAAGTTGCAAATACAACTCAGAGGATAATTGCGATGTTGAAGCAAACCTTGACATGTGAGGATAATGAAGTCATTTTGCCTCTTTATAAGGCTTTGATAAGACCACACCTTGATTATTGTGGGCAAATTTTGTCTCCCGGGTTCCAAGGGAAAAAAGAAGCTGTGGAAACGGTGCAAAGAAGAGTTACAAATATGATATCTGGATTATGGGATTTAGATTATGAGGACAGATTTTGTGTATGTGGTATAGACTTTGATTAATAGGAGAAATAGGGATGATATGATACAAGTCTATAAACTTTTGAATGGGTATTATAGGAAATCAACTGATGAAATTTTTCGTTATATAAAAGGTGGGGATAGAACACTGGAGAATCCATGGAAGTTAGGTTTTTCTCCCAGAGAGCAGTGAGTGAGTGAGTGAGTGGAATAATTTGCCTTAGAGGTAGTGAGTGCATCCAGTGTGAATGAATTTAAGGGAAGGTATGATAGCTGGTTTGGGTGATTTATAGCGCCTCCCTCGATGAGTCCTTGACTCCCTGGAGGTCTTCGATAATAATAATAATAATAATAATAATAATAATAATAATAATAATAATAATAATAATAATAATAATAATAACAACATAATTCTTATAAGTGGTCATTAGCTTGATGAGGCAGTGTATTTTGAGACTCAGTCTTAGCTCTCCGAAAAATAGCTGCATTTTTTCTAGCCAGTGAGTTATAATTTTCATCATTGACATCATCCTTCTGCACAGTATTTCTTCTACATAATCTTGTTCTTAAGAATCTCTTACGGAAAAACATGGCACATCCATTTCATTCCTATCCTATTTAAGCATCTAAGGATTTTCTAAATGAGTTCCATGGGCTGCCATTATCCTTCTCATCTAGCAACATATAATATGGGACAGAACCTAGTATATTCTTTAGTTGATCATAATTTCCTACTTTGTAGTTCAGCATGTAAGGTTTTCTGAATGTAACATCATTCAGAAAAGGTTACATGCTGTAACATCCACAAACTTAACCACTTCACAAGTTAGTACAGCATGAGCATTGTCCCCAGCTGGAAGCAGAACAGTCATGTCTTTACGTGAAACCTCATCTGACACTATAATTAGATCTTACTCTCTCTTTGACCTAAAGTTCTTTCAATCATATATTGTATGAGGAAGACTTGTAATAGTTCAAATTCATTCTTCCTATGAGATTCCTATCCAATCAATGTTTGGATAATTAAAGTCACCCATAATGATTACTCATTTCGCACCTTTGTTTCATTACAAAAGTAATGCCAGCAACTAATCCATTAGATCTACAAAAATATATAATAATAATAATCACCTAACGCCTTTTTATTCCCGTATATATAGGGAGTAGGCGAGGCCATTTTTAGCCCTATCTCACTTTTGGAGACTGAGTGGGCAGTTCGATCTCCACTGGTACGTAATCAGAGTTAGCTGGCCCAAGGCTATCATTAATAAGCGGCACGCAGTGAAGAGTGACGGCTCAACAATTGCCGCCATCTCGTGGTCCCTGACCCTAACATTCGTGTTTAATGTCTGAAATAATGTGGGTTCTACGATCGATTTTTCGTGATTTTACGGGACAAAAAACCCGCTTGCCCATGCCAGAAATCGACTAACTCGGGAACCGGTCGAAGAAAGGCTTAGAAAAATTTCCTCTAGTTGCCGACTAGATTCGAAATCAAGTCTTCCTTCGTGCGGCCAAGCGCCGTGGTGTGAAAGCGCCACATCCACTGAGCTACACAGGTACTACTACAAAAATTTGACTATGTATTTCAACCTGTAAGAATCCACCTCACAGAAGAGAGCTTCAAACTCACTGCTACGTGGCAAATTGTTACTAGTATTGCAATCACAGCTTTCTCCCTAACTTGATTCAAATCATCAAATATCATTATAGCAGCATTCCCCCCATCTCCCTCTCTTCCCCCCCTTCCCTCTCCCTCCTATCTTTTCTATCATTCTCCAAAATACTACTCTTTGCACTTGATGCGGTAGTATGTTTGGGCTCCTGGTGTTACTAATATTTACAATCTGAGTCTCCAACAGATTCACCAAGGCAACAAAACCTATCCCATTTGTTCCTTATATACAGCTATAAACAGTTCCTACTGAGGTATTTTATACAGTCAATTTTGTGTAGTGTCCATTACCCAGTTGGACAATGTTCCGATTCCTTTTTTTTCTAATTCTTCTCTTGTTCAGTTATCCTTTTACGTGCTTAATAAGTCTAAACCGGAAAAGCAGACAATCATCCTTTCCTCACAGTCATCTCTATGATATTTGAATCCTTAATGGAGTTGCATTTAGTCTCTTTTATGTACAGATTCTCAGATTAATGAGAACAAGATCCTTCTCAGATCTCTCCATAGTAGTTTTCATAAATTTTTTTTTTTCAGACTCCTGATGCTCAACTCATTCACTTCCAGGCCATTGCTCTCATATAAATCAAGTTTTCTCTCCAACTGATTCTTTCCGCCTACATACAGCCTATGCATTGAATCGTTTGCCCTTATAACCCTTTCCATTATTTCAGTGCTACCATACCTTGTAACAAACTAACGATTGTCACGCTATCACTTCTCCCTCTCCCTTCTTTTAACAACACTTTCGCATTCTCTCTAATACTGTATTTATAGATCGAAAGTCGTATGTTCTTACAAGAACTACAATTTCTTCTGCTTTTTTCCCCAGTTTTTCAATGATCTTTCTCATAATTTTAGTTTTTACTGCAGGAAGGCTCGAAGTAAAATACGGACAACATGTCCTTAGACATAAATGGAGGACCTAAACATCATACTAAGCATAATCCAACATTTGCGCAGAATCAATATCTATCATACTTCGCTTTGAGCTCATTCACAATCGTGATATCGTGATGACACCCACAACTATTACACTCATTCACCACTCACCAAGTAAAAAATCTAGTCCTGACATCCCTGCTAATATGTTCTTGCTCACTTTCCAACAATGGCTCCTAATCCTCCCATCTCCAGACTTGTTCTGAAAATTATTCTCTGTATGAATCTTGTAAAAACCCCTTAATAATTTGTATGCCTCAATCATATAAACCCTTTTCAGCATGTCAACCCATTTCTGTAAACCAGAAATATTCAACCTGTTCTTGTAAGGTTCATTCTATAGACCTACTACCATCTTTGTCAATCATCTCTGGATCCTCTCGACCTTTCTTATCGCCAAGAAACCCAGATGACCAGATCTGCTCACAGTAGTCAAGGTGGGGTTTTATCGCGGTTCGATAAAGAGGAATAATGACACCCTGCTTCTCTCTCTCCTCGTTAAAGTATTCTTCAATACCCAAGTAATCCGATCAGCTGCTTTAGCCACCTTTGCTATATGCACTCTAAACTTCAACTCCCTATCCACTAACATCCAGAAATCCCTGGCTTCATCAATTTTCCTGGAGTATAGTTCCATTAATGTGGTATACACCTGGCAATCATTTACTCCCGAATTCGTAACCTTACACTTTGCCAAATTAAACTGATATCCATTCTCCTTTTCCCAGACAACCAGTCGCTCAAAATCATCCTGCGAAATATTAACATAATCTTTAATCAAGAATGAATACTACTGCTCTAACCAATATTGCATCATCGGCAAACAACTGAATAGTTCCTCTCAAATCCATTCCTGTATTGTTAATGTTGGAATTAAATAGTAATGGCTCAAGAACAGAGCCCTGTAGCATATCACTAGTCACAGACCTTCGACTGGATTATACTCCAGAATAAACTATTCTCTAACCACTCTCTTATGCACTTCAAAAACTTTATATTCTTCCACATGTGCTGCAGTTTATTGATTAGAATTCCTTCGTATGCTGTCAAAAGCCATTACTTTTATCCAACTCACCTATCACTAATATAAAACGTGAACAAGTTACTGAGCCACGACCTTCCCTTCACAAAACCATGTTGCCCCACCCATATAGTATCCCATTTTCTGTCTATTCATTCGTGTACTTTTCTCTTGACTAACGATTTCAGTACATTACTACGACTCCTGATATGCTTATCGGTCAGTAATTTGCTACATCGGTCTTGGAGCCACATTTATGCAGTGGAACTATTTCCCCTCTTTCCACACCCTTGGGAGACAGACTAAATAACATTTTCAAAGGCACTTCGAATTCCCTAGCACCCTCTCTTAAAGCTCGAGCTGGTAACCCATGTAATCCCATAGTTGTATTCAAATCAAGGTTCTGTAATATGCAGAAAGTTGATGTGGATGATATACTTTTGAAAGTGTTTACTTGGTAATTCTACTATTTTGTCTGATTCAGTTACCTCCTTGCAATTGGAATTCGATAAATTCATTCTGCTATGAACATTCTTCCTTTTATTTTAAACATACTGAAATAGCTCTTTAGAATTATCTTTGGCCTGTACTGCTAAATTCTTTTCATACTCTGCTTTTGCCATTCTTATCACAGTGGTTACCCTTCTGACCTATGTTTCCTACTGCTCATGTGCCTGCTGGTCATTTTTCTCATTTAGTTCCCGCCACCTTCTTTTATTTATTTATTTATTTATTTTGTAGCCCAGCTTAATCCATTTAACCTCCCACTTGATTTATTCTCCTGACTCATGGTATGTCGTCTGCTATTACTTCCCCCCTGAAACACTCCTTTACTACTTAAACATGCCATATCAACATCCAGCCCTTGTAGTTTCACATGCCTATCCCCAAAGTATGTTATACTTAGCAGTCCTGTAATTCCATATATAACCCCTCTTAACTAAAAGTTCTAGACATTTAGACACCTCCCTGGTGAAGACCCTATGATCACTCTTACCAATTAGTAGTAACTGATGAGAGCGATGAAAAATTTTCTGATGCAATTACTAGATCTGGCACACACACACACAAACCTTAGTACATTCCGTCATATGGTGCCTCTGATGATTATTCCTTAGTAAATGCAAACTTTATGCAAACAAATCCCTCTCCTTCCTCCCATGTGTCTTTTAACTGTACACTTTTTGTTTTTCCAATCAATATTCCGACAGTTGAAGTCACCCATAATAATTACCCACTCTCTACTCATTGAGCTTTTTTCCTGATACATACTATCATCATTCTTTACATCTCCTGTTCTATAGAAACAAACAAATGTACATTTTGTTCTGCTAGCCACTATCACACAGCAGATGGCCTCAAATGTGCTATTTTCACAGCCCTGCAGTTGGACTCCTAATCTTTTTAGTTGCCGTTCACCGGCAATCTACGCGAAATGATATAGTTAGCAGGAGAGAATGTGAAGAGTATAGTATATTTAGATAGGACAAAGAAAATGAATGGGGGAGGAGGAGGAATATTATCTCCCGCTAACTATATCATCTTCAGTCATGTCTCCTTAATGCCAATAACGTTTGACCAGGATGAACTAACCAATGACAAAACTACTTCCGTTTGTTTCAAATGCTCCTGGCATTGGTGTACATAAAGATCAATAGCTCCGTAGGCCCACCGCTGTCCTCACTCTTTATTAGCTATCATATTCTGTTTTTTTTTTTTTTACCAGTGATACTAATTTAGACATTTGATGCATATTCTTACACTCAACTGCCTCGCTGGTATGTGTATACTCACTCAACAGTTTCCCCCCCACAGCTCTAGTTCCCCCGATTTTGCACATTCACTTTCACTTAATCTAAGAACACTTTTTCCATACTGTGAACATCAAATGCATTGAGATGTAAACATCTTTCCAATCTCAGTTCTTTCGTTCATCAGACTCACTCCATACATCCACAAATTCCATGTCATTTCTCCTGCATAACCTACGCATCGATTCATTTGCTATTATGACCCTCCTTCTCAGCTCAACTCTGTCATATTACGGCAACAGACTCACTAACTTTACTCTTTCATGTCCTCCTTCACACCATAATTTTCTCTTCTTTGTAGTAATAAAACTAATTCGCATATTTCTTGTGAATACGGCCAAATTAACAAAACGTTTGTCTATCATCTGGTATAGGAAGATATCGTTCATAAATTACAGTAAAGGATTCTATACTTACATTATATTATAAAGCATAAGTGTAAATTTCTTGGCTGTCTTATACGGCAAGTATACTACAAAATAGACATTTTGTAAAGAAAGTTTGGAGGTCGTCCTATATGCCCAGTTGCCTTTATACGCCGACATATACTGTAAATAAAATTATAGCAGATGTGATAAAAATAATCACATTGCATAATGTATAGATGATAAATATTACACAACTATTTTGAATACAACCGCTAGTGTAAATCAGGCAGAACTGACAAATTTCCAAATATAAATCATTCTATATACTAACATACGCTACTTGATAAGAATTCAATGGACTATACAGTATGAGTAACAAACGGCCATAGTGCCAACCACAATAAAATGTAGCACCTCCTTTCGTTTTGATGCAATTTTCACAAGAGTAGGATAGTGATCAATGAGAATTTTGGACCATTCTTCCTGTAGGCATGTAATGAGGTCATGGTATATTGTGGAGTGAACGTTCCTTGATCTCACCCGCAATTCTATTTCATCCTACAAATATTCAACAGGGTTCAGATCAGAGCTCTGTGGAAGCCACTCATGTGCGATGACGGTCAATCCTAGAGGGAATAATTTCCGCAAACGTAGGATAGAGATCAATGGGAATTTTGGACCATTCTTCCTGTAGGCATGTAATGAGGTCATGGTATCTTGTGGGGTGGACGTTCCTTGATCTCAGCCGACGTTCCGGTTCATCCCACAGATATTCAATAGGGTAGAAATCAGAGCTCTGTGGAAGCAAGTCAAGTGTGGTGACGGTCATGTTCACGAACTACGCAGTGAGAGCAGCAGCCTTATGAAACGGTGCAATGTCTTGCTGAAAGACACAATGGTCAGTTCACCACAAAGTAGGAAGCATTGCATTGTTCAGAATGTTCAGACAACATCCACTCGGAGTTCAGTGTTCGTTTCACCACAAACAGAGGTCCACGGCCAAACCAGGGAAAAACAGGATCAAATAATTAAGCTGGCGCTCCGAATTTCATAGTTGGGGATTACGCGCGGTGGTAAGAGACGTACAACGGGCACCCGCAACACCCACACCCGTATATCTGATTGGTAGAGGGTGTAGCGTGATTCATCGTTTCATAACGCAGCTTCCATGTCTCACTGTACAAGCTCTTCACACCAGTCAAGATGACACTACATGTTTTTTCGGATAAGTGGGGCTTGCATATTGCATGGTAAGACTGCATATTGCAGTTCTACCATGTGGTGAGTCTCTGTTCTGAATGTTTCTCAGCAGATTGGTGTTCCAGTCGATGCGCGGAATTCTATATTTAACGTGTCGGCCGACGAATGGCGGTTTTTACATATTATCGTTCGTATCATCCTACGATCACGTTCAGTGAGGGTAGTGGGTCGTCCACTCAGGGTAGCACTTGCAGCTACCTCCCTGCGCTTCAATCTTCGTATGGTATCATTGATTATTTACTTGGGATAGCTCAGATTGACAATTATTTGCCGAACAGGTATGCTTGTAATATGACATCCTACCACAATGCCTCTTTCAAACTCTGTCAGTTTCTTTTTCGCAACCTCATCCGGACACATCCGGACACAACCGGACACAACCTCATCCGGAAACAACAGTTGATTCATTTAGAATCTTCATATTCCTCTAATTTTTAATGGCTGCAAACACATAATTCGTTACATGGCACGATGCACCTTCTTCTATAATCACTATTCTCTAGTTAAATGATATTACTACTCCAACCGATCAGTCTTCCGTATTCTTTGGACCCAAGGTAAAAATAAATTTATTTGCTCAGTTTTAATTTGTCATGTTTTCAGCAATTTGTGATAAGAAAAATGCTGTACGAAACAGAAATCCAATGAACATTGTGCCCTTGAAAGCATCGAAGGAATTTAGTAATTCTTCAAAGAAAAAAAATAAGCAACGATGCTTACGAAAAGTATAATTATTGATGTTAAAAAAATTGCAGTCTCGTGACATTGATGCCAACATAGAAAATATTAATGACAGTGGAGGAGAGATGATTCATTTCGACTTCGAATTCCAATCCGTCTGTCTATCATCCAAAACCAAATTTCAAATATATTTTAATTTTTTTATAACAGTTAAAAATTTTTTTTTTTATAGTCTTACGATCTCTTACGAGGATAGCAGGAAATTCGGGTTTGCCATTTCACATACAGACAAATCTTTCAGGAGAAAACATGCAATTTAATGACATAAATACTGATGTGGTGGGCCCTAGATGGTGATGTGTGCAGATTATGGTGATGGCATCTGTGTACTTATGCCGTGTTTCTATGGTTTATATTTCTGAATGTGAACCACAATCCCTGTATTTTCCCTTATGTTGTTTGAAAGATATCATCAATAAATCGTATTTTACACAATTATTTACTGGTTTACTACGAAATTACGTATACAAGTAATTTAAAGTATTTAACTGGTCTGTTTTCACTTGTGCATTGTGTGGTTAAGGAGTATGTATTATAAGCAATGCACACTGCTGGGAAAAAAATCCTATTAGGTATACTTTCCACAAGCGTACGATAGCGATAAATGGGAATATTGACCATTCTTCCTGTAGGCATGTAATGAGATCCTGGATTGTTGTGGGGCGGACGTCCCTTGACTTCATCCAACAATCCAGTTAATTCCACAGATGGTCACTTTTTTTGCACCATTGAGGACTTTGCATTATGCTTCGGGGTAATGTGGGGCTGGCATAATGCGTTCCTACCATGAAAATCCATGTTGTGAGCTCGGTTTAAATGTTTTTATGCGGATTCGCGTTCCTGATATAGAATGATTAGTTGGCACGTCATGTCAATTTACATTAATCTCAGTTGTTAGAGATTAATGTAAATTGGAGTATGTAAGAAATCAGGCTTAATTTATACAGGAAAAAATTTATCTATTCAGGAATAATATTCTCCGAAATATGGTTTTACTTATAATAATAATAATAATAATAGTAATAATAATAATAATAATAATAATAATAATAGCAAAAATAACGACCTTATATACATTGCAATGTCAGAACACAAAATACTGACAGCAAAACATTTATGTCACTATGCAGCTTTGATAAAACATTATTTCGATGCCAACTACAGGACAGTCAGAAATACATACCGTATAACAAGACCTGAGACAACTAATTATATCACATATAAATACAATAATCGCTACGGAAAACTTCTACATCCCAAACATGATAAACAAATTACCTTTTGAATACAGAAACCTTACAAACTACAATCGCCTGAAAATACCATACAAACTTAATGAAACCCAATATATTCGTTCAGGCTTCCAGTTCAGCCAGCGACGCATCAATACATTCCAAGTTATTGTGTGTGTGTGTGTGTGTGTGTGTGTGTGTGTGTGTGTGTGTGTGTGTGTGTGTGCGTGCGCGTGTGTGTGTGTGTGTGTGTGTGTGAGAGAGAGAGAGAGAGAGAGAGAGAGAGAGAGAGTGAACGCGCCTGAATTTCTCAATCATAGATTTTGTAGCTTCCCAACACAGCAAAAAAAAAAAAAAAAAAATCAGCTAACGCCTATGTTGTTCCCGTATAGGGAATAGGCGGGGTCGTTTACCCTATCTAACTAAAAAAAAAAAAATAAATAAATAATAACCAACTGGTGTCATCCTGAGATAAGCTTACATATAAGCTTTGAGGATGAAAACAGAGAAATTAGTTCTCATCCAAGATGTATCATATGTAACCAAGTGCATGTAATGTGCGTATCACATGTAAACTAAAGTATGTAATGTGCGTATCACATGTAAACTAAAGTATGTAATGTAAGTATCATATGTAAACAAATGTATCATATTTCTTGACACAAATGTAAGTAATGTATGTAATAACTGTAACAAAAGTATGCAATATAGAGTGATTATATCCATTGATGTTGTATGTATAGATTGTAAAATTGCAAAGAAACATCTGTAATAATCATCATTATGAATATTATAATAATATATGTTATAAACAGTTATTGTTATTATTATTATTTAAAAAAAACTTTATGCACGAGAAAGTATTTGTTATGCATAATTGTCTTCATATAACGTATGTAATTTATCTGAGAAATAATAAAAAAATAAATAAATAAAATTTAAAAAAAATAGTCGTGGTGATTTAAAGAAAAAAAATTATTATAACGGTGTCTCTATGGAGTCAAAAGACTCATCGTGGGATACCCTACTTTGACACATTAACCATTATTCACACAATACTTGTCATACTTATCCTTAAATTCATTCACAGACAAAGCATTCACAACCACCTCTGACAATGCATTCCATCCATTCACAACCCTCCAAGCAGAAAATCTAGTCCTAATACTCTTGTTAACCACACTCTTACACAATCTCCAGGGATGTCCCCCTCGTTCTCTCCCTTCCTGCACTGGTCTTAAAAAGTCATAAGTATCAATCCTATAAAATTCCTTTAATAATTTATATGCCTGAACTATATCTCCTCTCCTACATCTATCAGCTAGTTTTTGGAGCCCACAGAGATTCAATCTATCCTTGTAGGGAACATCCCACAACCTGCAGCAATCTTTATAACTTGTATCTGAATCTTCTCCACAATTTCTTCATCACCAAGAAATCCACGTGACCTGCTCTGTGTTCAATAGTCCAAATGCGGTCTTATTAATGCCTTATAAAGTGGAACAATAGCTTCCTATTCCTGCTTGTCATTGTGATCTTCAACAACCATGTCATTTGATGTGATGTTTTAACAACCTTTTCAATATGCCCTTTAAACTTAAGTTCTCTGTCCACAATAACTCCCAAGTTCCTTGCCTCGTCAACTTCTTGCAGTTCAGTTCCATTAACACAGTAAACGGCATGGAATCTCATCCTCCCGAAGTGCACCACCTTATACTTAGCCATGCTAAATTGACAGCCATTTACCTTAGCCCATACCTTCAGCCTATTTAAATCATCCTACAAGATATCTACATCATCTGAATTGACTATCGCTCTTCCTAATTTTGCATGATCAGCAAACAAGTGGATATTTCCTTTCAAATATCATTAATATATAAATTAAATAATAGAGCACCAAGCACTGAGCCCTGAGGTAACCACTAGTCACTTGCCTTCTTCTGGACTCAGCTTCACCCAAAACCACTCTTTGATATCTATCCACCAGCCATCCTCTAATCCAAATCACTAGCTTCGGATCCATACCCATTTGATCTAATTTATGCAACAAGAGTTCCGTGTGGAATCATGTCAAATGTCTTTGCAAAGTCCAGCAGTATCACTGAATAAGGATTTCCTTTATCCAACTCCAATATTACTTTATTATAGAAAGTAAGCAAGTTACTTAGGCAAGACCTATCCTTCACAAAACCATGTTGCCCCTTATAAAGTATCATATTGCTGTCCATCCAGTCCTGAATTCTAATTTTTACCAATTTCTCCGAACCCTTCACCACCACTCCAGATATAATGATTGGTCTCTAATTTGCAACCTCTTTTTTGGAGCCTCCCTTATGCAGTGGAATTATTTTCCCCTCTTTCCACTTTATTGGAACTTTACCAGAACTGAGGCTTAAATTAAACAGCCTGGTTAGTGGAGGTGCTAATTCTCTTGCACATTTTCATAACATATTGGCCGATATGCCATCTAACCTAGTGGCAGTGTTAGCATTAAGGTTCTGTAATATACTAAGCCCCTCTATTTCGTCTATCTCTAGACTCATCAGTCAATGACACATTCGGCATTGCAATATCAAGATGGTACACTTTTGCAAAATGATCACTAAGTAACTCAACTATTTCATTTACTTCTGTAATTTCCCTACCATCAACACTTTTTAAAGTCATCCTACCATGGTTATTCTTCCTTTTATTTTCCACGTAGCGAAAGAACTCCTCAGGATTTCTTTTGGACTCATCAGCTAGCTACCTCTCATAATTAGCTTTCCTTACTATACAGGTAACTCTCTTTGCCTGTACTTTGTTCTGCTCACCGGAACACTCATCTCCTTTTAGTTTATACTTTCACCACAACCTTTTCTTTATCTGCAACTTCTGCTTAATAATATTATTCATCCATCTTACTCCTACTTGATTTCTCCTTCTGATTCTGGGAATACAGTCTGATACAGCTTTCTTTAAATACTCCTTGACAATTTCCCACCACCATCAACATCTCTCTCCTTCAAAATCTCATGCCATAGCACTGCTGAAAGCTGACTTTTCAGCTTGTTATAATCACCAGCCTTGTAATTCCACATATACTCCTTCTTAACAGACTATTCAGCACATCTTACAATCTCCTAGGTCAAGACCACATGATCGCTTTTCCCAAGTGGAGACAGTGTAACTAAATTATTTATTGATATGTTCTCCGATGCTATGACCAGATCTAACACTCTCGAATCTCTTGTCCTTTCCATTACATGATATCTCAGGTAGTTATCTCTTAACAACTGCATAAACTCCTTTCCTTTGTTCCCTGTGACAATTTCTTCTCACAATTTATGTCCCCAAAGTTAAAATCCCCCATAATAATTACTCGACCTTCACTCATCATGCTAATTTGCCAATACACACTATCTATATTCTCCCTTATACCCCTTGGATTATAACAACAACCGATTATATATTTCGCCCTGTTGATATCTATCTTACACCAAACAGCCTCAAATGAACTGCCCTCAACATACCTTTCACATTGAGGCACTTCTACTTTTTTTTTGTTGCTTTAACGCTTTGTCTATCATTAGTAAAACCCCTCCCCACATTCCGTTATCTCTGTCCTGCCTTAAAATACTGTACACCTTACATTCTATCTCTATAACTATATCATTCTTAGTTAACCAAGTCTCAGTAATTCCTATAATTTTTGGCCAAGTTGCACTAAGTAATAACAAAAATTCTTCACACTTATTCCAAATACTTCGGGCATTAGTACACATGAAATGCAATACTCCCTTCCTCCCATAATCTCCCTGTGTATGAATTAGTCCGCTCTGTATACTGTTAATTTTCTGCGAACAGTTAATCCCAAATTCACCGTGATTAATGACCATAGTACTATTTACAGCGAGCCTGTGTAGCTCAGTGGATGTGGCTTTTGCATACCACCGCGCTTGGCCGCACGAAGGAAGGCTTGGTTTCGAGTCTAGTCGGCGACTAGAGGAAATTTTCTAAGCCTTTTTTCGACCGGTTCCCGAGTTAGTCGATCTCTGGCACGGGCAAGCAGGTTTTTCCTCCCGAAAACTCGGGTTTTTCGTCCTGTAAACTCAAGAAAATCGACCGTAGAACCCACATTATTTCAGACATTAAATATATTGTGGTAGGATTAGGGACCACGAAATGGCGGCACATTTGAGCCGTCACTCTTCACTGCGTACCGCTTAATTAGTGATAGCCTTGGGCCATCTGTCTCTGATTGGGTACCAGGGGAGATTGAACTTCCCACTCAGTCTCCAAAAGTTAGATAGGGCTAAATGGCCTCGCCTACTCCCGTATACGGGAATAAAAAGGCATTAGCTGATTTTTTTATACTATTTACAGCTGGCGCTATCAATATTTCATTAATATTGAGAGAAGCAATATTAATATTGATTTACTTCTACCAATTATTCAATATATTAGTTTTATTAATATAAGGAATTTGTTCACCTCCTTGAAAACATATTCGATTTTTCGTAGTCATATTTTTTAAAATTTATTCATATATTCATATGTCAATATTCTGGAATGTTGATTGGATTTTAACGGTATAGATGCGAACACAGGTTGATAAGAAAATAACTATTTATTAACTTAAACGCTACTATTTCGCTGGTATTATATCCAGCATCTAACGATGCTGGATATAATACCAGCGAAATAGTAGCGTGCGGTTGTCTCGCTAACAGCGAAATAGTGCGGTTGTCTCGCTAACAGCGAAATAGTGCGGTTGTAACAAACTTTGTTACAGCAGCGAGACAACCGCAATTGGGACTAGTATGAGTAATTTAGCCTGTAACACAAAGACTAAAGTCCTAATTAGGCGCCATTATGTTAAAAAAATAAAATATAAAAAAGAAACAGATACTAATTTGGTCTTAGGATGACTGTCTCCCAAATCTTTGGCAGATTTATACAGCCATACTTGTTAAGGTTTGGAGTATGTTTCAGGGCTTCTGTTGATTCCAGGAACAACTCTCTGACTTGTAAGAGCTTCTGTGCAGTATTTTTGTTTCTTTCCAATTGATCCTGTGTGCAATATTCTGAAAGTCAATGTACGGAGCAAAACAAAGTATTATTGAATTTATGAAACTTGTTCGTTGTGCGAACAACTTTACTTTTTCAAATTTAAAATAAAATAAAAAATAAAATTCTTTTGCATATAAGTTATCAAATGGAAAAACGGATGAGTTATTTGCTTCAAGTTTTCAGAACTTTACACTATTTGTTAATTCTATTCAATATACCTTTCCCTTTTCTCAAGTAAACTGAAATAAAATGTAAATGTTTCAGTTAATTTTTCTCTTAATTGCCAAAAGAACTGATATTTAATTTAATTAATTAAATTTAATGATAAATTATACCAACAAGTTTCACCAATTGCGCTGTTTGGCTTCTTCATGGCATGCAAACGATAAAGACAACTCAAAGTCGCTAGTGCACAAAACAAACGTATAAAATATAACAAAATTAAAAAGACGAGTGACATTATACGCATGGAGCGTGTGTTTCATTAGTTATTGTTGTGTGTGCACGCTCTGTAGTTTGCAGCGAAATTAAATTCTGGCAAGCTCAGCGATCTTATTTGGGTTTTCCATATGTCAGGAAGGATCATTCCTTGATTTTTGTTCAGGCTGCTTTCAGAACGGAGAACCACTGTGACTTATTTGATATGCACTATGTACTAGCGACTTTGAGTTGTCTTTCCCGTTGTATGCCCTGACCAGTTGGTGAAACTTGTTGGCATAATTTATCATTACATTTATTGGTAAAAAAGAAATAGGGTCAAAGCTGTATAACTGAGAGGAGACCTCCACATAGCCTTTAAAGGAATGCGGAGAACCGACCAGGGCTTCTGACCTAATGTCCAATCCTCACCTTCTCGTGGTGCACCCTGTTGGGTATCTACTTTGATACTGAACGAACGAGGATGAGCTGGCAATTTGGGATTTAGCCGACCAAATTGTATTCTTATTGGTTAAACCAAAATAAAAAATGATGGTACAACATGACAAAATTTCATGCCGGCTGGGGCGTCGCCCGGTTAAACAAGGCCCCCGTTGTTTTCGCCAGGGAACCAGGGCGAACAGCGAAAAGTCAGCTACTGGAACAAATCTGAAAACAAACCCCAACTCAACATCACCAGTGTTAAAGATCGGTACTATCAATGTAAGAAGCCTGAATGGCAAAGAAATGGAGCTAGCTGAGGAATTAGATAAGTACCAGATCGACATAATAGGGGTGACTGAAACAAAAAAGAGCAAAACTGGTGAGATCTTTCTGAGCAATAAATACAAAATTTTATATTCAGGCAATGACAATCAAGGAAAAGAAGGAGTAGCCATAGTATTCAACACAAAATACGAGGCTCATCTTCTTGAATGCAGTCAGTCTCAAGTAGAGTAATGTGGGCAAATATGAGAATGGGGAACTGGACAATGAGACTTATTTGTGCCTATGGTCCCACAGAAGGTTCTACTAAGGTAGAAGTGGAGGAATTTTTTGACGCTTTAGAAAAAGCAACTGACACAATGAAAAAGGAAAAGTTGGTCCTTGTTGGGGATCTAAATAGCAGAGTAGGAAATGATTGTGAGACATATAAAAATATTTTGGGAAAATTTGGAGAAAAGAGCAAAGCTAATAATAATGGCAAATATCTGTTGGATTTCTGCTCAGGACATGGACTGGTTATTACTAACACCATGTTCCAACATAAAAATGTGCACAAATTCACATGGAGAGAAGAGGCTAGGAATAAGAAAAGTCTCATTGACTATGTTATTGTTGATAGTGATGTTTTCTCCCTGGTGCAGGACACCAGAGTGTACAGAGGATTTGAAATTGGAAGTGATCACTATTTAGTCTTAAGCAGGATAAAATTGAATTTCATATTGAAAAGAATAACATTTAAGAAAGTTTTAAAGCGAATAAAAGTTGAGCAGCTCTCAGATGTGAACTGTAGACTAAAATACAGAAAGATTATTGAAAAGAAAATGAAAGAGTTTGAGAACAGGAATCAAACCTTGGAGATTCAGTGGCAAACTCTGAAGAAAACGTTGATTGATTCTGCCAGAGAGGCATGTGGTGAGGTTGTGTGCAAAGATAAAAAAAATCAGAACTCCCTGGTGGACACAGGAAGTTAAAGAGGCAGTGAAGGAAAAGAAGAAAGCATATCAAAAGTTCCTGGCAAATAAGTCAGCTTTTACTCTTACAGAATACAGAGAGAAATGTAAGGAAGCTAAACAGTGTGTAAAACTAGCTAAACAAAAGTCATGGGAGGACTTTGGCAAGAATATAGAAAATAAATATCAAGAAGGTGGCAAAATATTCTGGAGGTTGTTGAAGAAGCTTAGGAATGGAGGAAAGAGTGCTGTAAAAGGAGTTAGAGATGATAAAGGTGACATGAAAACAGGAGAAAAAGATATCCTTGAAGTATGGAGTAATTACTTTGAAAAACTGCTAAATGAAACAAGCAGTGATGACAGCACAGTGATAAAAAACACTGACCAGGCATGCAGTCAGGAATACATATCCATACTTGAAGTAGAAAAAGCCATCAAAGGCTTGAAATGTGGAAAGGCAGCAGGAGTAGATGATATTCGACCAGAAATGCTGAAGTATGGTGGTATAAAAGTCTTACAGTGGCTGCACTGCATAGTTCAGAAAGTCTGGACTGAGGGACGAATTCCCGACGATTGGAGTAGAGCTCTCATAGTACCCATATATAAAAAGGGAAATAAAACTGCATGTGAGAATTACAGAGGTATTTCCCTACTGAGTGTTCCTAGCAAGATCTATGCAAGTATACTTGAGAAACGGTTGAGAAGAATTGTGGAAGAAAAGTTTGGTGAAGAACAAGCTGGATTCAGGCCAAATAGAGGCTGTCAGGATCAGATCTTCACTTTACCACAAATAGTCGAGAAAGCATGGGAATATAACAAAGATCTGTATTTAAGTTTTGTCGATTTGGAAAAGGCATATGACAAGGTGCCAAGAGAGAAGCTATTCAATACGCTGCAGTTATATGGTGTTGATGGGGCATTATATCAAGCAATACTTAGTCTTTATTTGAGTTGTAAGTCAGCAGTTAGAATTGAAGGAAGTACAGGAAGATGGTTTAATGTTAAATCTGGTGTGAGACAAGGATGTACATTATCCCCTCTGTTATTCATTATCTATATGGATCACATTATGAAGGAAAGTGGTATTAAACCTGATATCAAAATTGGAGATGTTAATGTCAGCTCTTTGCTTTATGCGGATGATGTTATACTTCTAAATAAATCCGCTACAAGTCTGCAAGATTCTCTGACTAAATTGAATAGCTGTTGTAATAGATATGGTATGAAGGTCAGCAATAAAAAGTCAAAGACAATGAAAATAGGCAGAATCATTGAAAATGTCAACTGTGTTGTGAATGGAGAACCTTGGAACAAGTAAAACATTTCAGCTACTTAGGCATGATTTTTACTGAAGATGGTAAATTAAATATAGAAATCGACAACAGAATCAGCAAAGCTGGTATGGTGGGAAGTCAATTGAATAAATTCATATGGAATAAGAGAGAAATTACTCGGAACACTAAATTAGCTGTATACAAGACAGTGTTCAAACCCGTTTTAACTTATGGATCCGAGAGCTGGGTCAGAAGTAAAACACTTGCCCAATGACTAGAGACCGCAGATATGAGAGTCCTGAGAAAGATTAGAGGTGTGAACAGATGGCATCAATGGCAATATCATATTAAAAATGAGGATATTAGGAAAGAACTTGACATTGTCAGCATCCAGGAATGCGTTAGCAGAGCTAATCTCAGGTGGTATGGTCACTTAAATAGAATGGGAGAGGAAAGATTAGCAAAACAAGTGTTCTCTGCCAGGTTGGCAGGAAAACGAACCAGAGGAAGACCAAGATATAGGTGGATTGATACGGTACAAAGTGCCTTAGACGATAGAAATATAAGATCTGATAATGTTGGAGTCTTGACAAGTAACAGACTGATTTGGAGGAAAATTGTAGATAGGAAGTTAGTAATGATGTAATTTTTTCATGTAGTACTGTCATATCCTCTACACCCCTTGAGGGTACATGGCAGGAATTTGATGATGATGATGATGATGATGGTAAAAAAGAAAAAACAGTGTAATCTTATTCTAAAATAAATTAAGTTAGTGGCAAAAAAAAAATACTCACAATGACAAAATTTTTCTACATTAATATAGGCTAGATGATGGGACAAATCAAATGTATGATTGCTGTAATCAACCATAATCATTCCATTTAGTAAATAACTACTTTTTCGTTATTTGTATTTAAACCAATCACGATAAAAACCAATCACACCAAACTGTAAATTACGATATTTTATAGGAGAATCTAATTCAGTTTTGAAGCTAACATTATGGAGCCTCCGTAACTCAGTCAGTATAGACGAAGCCCTTTGGTCGGAAAGACATTGGTTCTGTTCTCGTCAGTGACGTGAGGAACTTTATCTGGTCTCTTTCGACTAAAGGTGAGTTAGCCGGTCTCATACGAATGTAGGGTTTTTTACACCCGGAAACTCGGGTTTTTCGTACCCCAGAACAGGCAAACCGGCCCCATGAACACACATGGATTATAGTCATAAATACCTCCCAGCCATACGCCGCTCCTAAGCCTGAATAAAATTGGGGTTTGGGGGGAAAGCAATGGTGAACTACTCTGTAAAAATCTCACCAGAAATACTTTGTGGGCAATGCCTACAAAGTCACGTACGGTCGGAAACGACTGAACGGAAAAATCAGATCAGCTAACATTATAAACTTCTTGAGGCAATTTTCAAACACCATGTTATTTTTGTTATGAATAATTCGATCTCTCTCTCTCTCTCTCTCTTTCTGTTCTCTGTAAACTTTGGAATAACAAATATACATATAACAATAGCAAACGGCCTCGTCTACTCCATATACGGGAATAAAAAGGCGTTAGCTGATTTTTTTTTTTTGTATTTTAAATTAGTTTCCTGAACCATTAAAAAATCAAATAACTATCTATCTTGTTGGAATCCATTTTTAATTTATTGATATTTTTGCTGGTTTCGATCTTTTAATGAATTCTTCCTTATATAACGCATTTGGGTCTTAATCCAACGAAATTCTTTAGTTCCAAGTTTTTGTTGATTTGCTCCAATACAAACACGGTCTATCTGCTGATGTATCATTATCCGATCTAGCAATATAGAATAGTATATTAGCAGCTTCTTAGAGAGAATCTGAATCAGTTTCATTTAACCTCCCTTCCACCCTCCAGGTATATTCACATTTTTCAAAATGTGGACGTGAAACACTATTGAGTCCAGAAATATGAATAAGAAGTGCTAGATATTAATTACTTCTATTAAGAGGTGTGATGACCTTTCACACCCAGAACCCTTAACAGGAATAACCGAGTTCACAGTTGCAACTTCCTGCCAACTGTTCTAAACAGCACGGAACACGTAGTTACTTACAATGCATACAGTATAACTGTAATTTTAAATTAGAGATATCGACTAAATGAATGCAATATATTTTATATGTGTAGTTCTTTTATCATATAATTACTGTTGTTGTTAATGTTAATGTTTGTTGTTTTGTTTGTTGAACGAAATGAGTGAAACTTCTATTGTGAAATGATATTAGTAGTATTATTATTAGTACTAATTATTAATACTAATTAATATTATTAATAGTATTACTAGTATTAGTATTAATACTAATACTGCGTCGTAAGAAATCCGATCACTCAGAAAAAGCTTTTCTTTCCTCCATGGAGCTGGCGAGGCGTCAGGATCTTGGGTGACATTCTTTCTCAAAGCCTCACGTGGCGCTTTCCAAAATTGCTCGAAAACTTGGACTATGGGAATCAGGCTGAGCAGATACACACTATAAAATCCGCTTTTCAAGCTGCTATGTCTGACAGCATAACGGAAGAGGAGCTCAGTCCTCCTGACTCAGAAGATCCGGTGCCTATATTTCTGATAAACACTAATAATTCATGGGAGAAACTTACACCCAGCAACATCAACAAAATCTACAGCACTCTGACACAATAGTCGAACCAAAAAGCTTTACTGGAAAATCCTGCATCATCCCATCAAACACTATTTCAATTAGACCTACCATATCGCACAAGAGCTACCAAACCCGCCGCAGATATTCAGTGGAGAATGCGGCACAATGCATTAGCCATTCCAACTATATTATGAAAATTTAACTCGGATATTTAAGATAACTGCCTATTCTGCTACCGATCAGGAACAGTCCGGCATATCTACTTAAAATGCCCAGTCAACACCCAATTAATCCGTTTGTCTTGGAAAATGGCACTTTAACCTGCGGTAGTCTTCACACAAAACAGGAGTATTTCAATCTCGTCCATGCAGAGCCAAACAACTATTCATTCTGCAATTACCTCTTCATCATTGCGAAAGCGGTAATATACAGCTTCTATTTCAGACATACAAGACCAGACAGCACAGAGAGAGAGGCAGCTGGCGAACTCCTTGCAGCCTTCAAACAAAAGGTGAGGAGTCGGATCCTACACGAGCATCACCACCATCACAGGCAGAACAACAGCTTAGATCTTCTCCACCAAGACCGGAATCCACGGAATCAATTCCTGGCTGAGCTGGGCGACTGCATCATAATTCACTTTCCAGCATAGAAGTGACATCACTCCCCCCCCTTCCCAAAGAGAGGGGGGAAGATTTTTTTTTTTTTTTGTTGTTGTGAATAATGATCATCTGTTAATCTCATGTAAATATATAATATTGTCCTATAGCAATTGTTATGTTTTTATATCATGTCTGAATAACTGTTGATGGCATGAAAAAATGTAATTCACCTTACAACTGATGTTCCTATGTAACATACCTCAACAAAGAATGAGCATGTAACCTCTCTGCCTGACTGCAGAGAACCAAAAACCGGTATATATAAATATATATCCACTCTATATATATAAAAAGATAAGTCGAAATTTGAAACGTTTTTATGTCACCTTTTTTGTCTCTTCATTGTTTTGAGCCGGGTTAAGCCGTTAAGCTGATAAGCCGAAATTTGAAATGTTTCACGTCCAACAATGTGTTTGCCTTCATGAGACAACAATTTGTTGGACGTTTCAAAACAATAGAGAACGGGCTTACTAGCCTGTAAGTCGGGAGTTTGGGCGCTGTAGGCGCCAGGGGGGGGACAGATCCCCCCTAATATATATATATATATATATATATATATATATATATATATATATATATATATATATATATATATATATATATATATATATATATATATATATATATATATATATATATATATATATATATATATATATATATATATATATATATATATATATATGGAAAACTGTTTTGCTTACTTGGATGAAGGTTAAAAAACCAAGAATATAATTTCTTGGAATCCTTATATATATATATATATATATATATAGCAATAGAGCGCTTGACCGCACGAATGAAAACATAAGTTCGAGTCTAGTCGCCAACTGCAGGAACTTTTTATGAGCCTTTTATCGACCGGTTCCTGAGTTAGTCGATCTCTGGCACGGGCAAGCGGGTTTTTTCTCCCGGAAAGTAGGGTTTTCGTCCCGTAAACTCAAGAAAATTGGCCGCTGAACCCACACTATTTTCAGATATTAAAAATATTGTGTTAGGGTTAGGGACCACGAGATGGCGGCACTTGTTAGCCGCCCTCTTCACTGCGTACCTATTAATTAGTGATAGACTTGGGCAAGCTATCTCTGATTGGCTATCAGTGGAGATTGAACTGCCCACTCAGTCTCCAAAAGTTAGATAGGACTAAAACGGTCTCGTTTACTCCCTATACCAGAATAAAAAGGCGCTAGCTGATTGATTTTTTATATATATAGACGTGAAGATACTTCAGAGGTGAAATTATTTCACGTGGAAAACTGTTTTGCTTACTTGGATGAAGGTTAAAAAACCAAGAATATAATTTCTTGGAATCCTTAATTTATAGTAGAATCAAATCAACTTATCAATCTCTCATCCAGAGTATTTTATTACTAAGGTCTGACACTTTTTTTCCTACTTGTATATGACTTCTGCATTACTTCAACCTTGGTAATGAGATTAGCAGAGTGGATGGATATAATGACATTGGATTTATGAACTGTGATCTTTCAGAATCATTGATTTTATTACTGTCTGAGAAAAATAGCAGCTGTTACACATGTAACTTACTTAAAGTATGAATAATCTTGAACATAGATGACTTAATCCAAACCCTGGATAAAAATCTTGCACATGAGCTGCTTAAAAATTATTAAAGAAATTCGAAAACGAATGACCAGGATTCTTAAACCTCTACTCCGTAATAAATAATGACACAGAAGTGGATGACATGAGACGAGGTGGAAAAAATTGACTTGGTGGTTTCCACACCTACAGGATTTCAAGAAGTACATCCACGCAAAACAGAGGAAACACACAGAGATAACAGGATAGATGATGGCATCCAGAACAATGACCATTCTAGCTCTATTAAGGAGAAGGTGCCTATGGTCATCCTGCGTGATTAAAAATAAATGGACGACACTCATTTCAGTCATGAATGATCAGGAAATTGTCTACTCATGAGCTAAATAAATAAAATAAATTCCGTGTGATGATACTGCGTTCCCCCCTATTTACGGGAGTTCACGGTACCATCTAGTCCTCCCCCCACCCCAATTTTATCCGGACTCCGAAACCGGCATGGGCTGAAGAATCAGATTTATGGCGGTCAGTATTCCTGACTGTAATCCGTGTGTCCTCAGACCGGTTGGCCTGCTTGCGGGATGAAAAACAACAGATAAACTGGCGGAAAAAACCCTGCTGTCCACGCCCAAGACCGGCTAAATTGGATATGGCAGAGTAAGACACTTCAGCTCCTCACATCGTTGACGGGAATCGAACCTAGGACACTCCTTCCCCAGGCATATGGTTGCGAAGCACGAAGTCACTAGGCTAACCGCGTGGACACTCATGAGCTAAAACACCGAATCGCAACGGAGGATATAGCGAATGATCTCTACTATTACGGTCAATACGCAGACGATACAGCAATAATATCCATCCATAATAACGCAAGCATAGCCCAAACAAATATGCAACATGACATAAATCTGATTATAGACTGGCTCACCAAAAACTCCATACACCTAAACTCAGAAAAGACAAAATTAATGATATTCAGAAATCCACTGACTCGACCAGTTGATAACAAATATATAACCATCCAACATCCACTTTCCAACATAAAAAACACACAGAACAGCAAAACCACTACAATCACTCAGGTTGAAACAATACGCTACCTTGGAATTTACTTCGATGCAGATATGAACTGGAATAGCCACATAAACCATCTACACAACAAACTCCGAACAATAAGTGGCAAACTATACAGGTTAAAAGACATAGTTCTCATACGCCTAAAAACACTAATATACAAAGCACTATGACAAAATATACTAAGATATGCTATAACAATGTATGCTTTCTGTGCACCCTACAAATTAAATAGATTAATGTCGCTACAGTACAAAATGATAAAACTGATCTTTTGGGAACAAAGAGAAAATTACGACCTTATATACATTGCAATGTCAGAACACAAAATACTGACAGCAAAACATTTATGTCACTATGCAGCTTTGCTAAAACATTATTTCGATGGCAACTACAGGACAGTCAGAAATACATACCGTATAACAAGACCTCAGACTACTAATTATATAACATATAAATACAATAATCACTACGGAAAGGCCACGCGAAACTTCTACATCCCAGACATGATAAACAAATTACTTTTTGAATACAGAAACCTTACAAACTACAATAGCCTGAAAAGAGCTCTAAGGACATACTATGAACAAGAAACACGCACCCAAAATACCATACAAACTTAATGAAACCCAATATATTCGTTCAGGCTTCCAGTTCAGCGACACATCAATACATTCCAAGTTATTGTGTGTGTGTGTGTGTGTGTGTGTGTGTGTGTGTGTGTGTGTGTGTGTGTGTGTGTGTGTGTGTGTGTGTGTGTGTGCGCGCGTGCGTGCATGCGTGCGTGCGTACGTGTGTGTGTGTGTGTGTGTGCGCGCGTGCGTGCATGCGTGCGTGCGTACGTGCGTGTGTGCGTGCGCGCGCGAATTTCTCAATCATAGATTTCGTAGCTTCCCAACACAGCAAAAAAAAAAAAAAAAAAACTAAATAATAACCAACTGGTGTCATTCTCAGATAAGCTTACATATAAGCTTCCAAGATGAAAGCAGAGAAATTAGTTCTCGAAAGTATGCAATATAGAGTGATTATATCTATTGATATTGTATATATAGAGTGTAAAACTGCAAAGAAACATCTGTAATAATCATCATTATGAATATTATAATAATATACGTTGTAAACAGTTATTGTTATTATTATTATTTAAAAAAACTTTATGTACGAGAAAGTATTTGTTATGCATAATTGTGTTCATATAATGTATGTAATTTATTTGAGAAATAATAAAATGTTTAAAAAAATTATTATTATTATCTAGTTGATATACCATTATTATACAAATATACAAAGTTAATATACCATCAACACTAATATACACATCACAAATCACCAGCATCCAATGCCAAAATCCCATACATAAACAGTAGCAACAACATAAATAGTGAAGCCTAAATCCCACTCTCTTCACAAAAGCTAACCCAAGCTTCGAAGTAGGTGGGATTAACTGACCTCACTCAACCACACGTAATCCTTATAACCAAAGAATCAGATTATGTAATAAAACAGTTAGTAAAGTATACAACAATAAAGAAGATACTGATTATTATGTGATAATATCATTAATATAATACTCTTATGTAACATGAAAAAATAATGTAACAAATTATTCTTATAATTAAAAAACTATATAAACAAAAAAAATATTATACAGAAAATTCTGAATTATCTTCATTGTTAACATTAGAAGAACATGTGTTGTAAATACATAATACAGAGGCAAAAAAAAAAAATACTATTAAAAATTTTAGTTGAAATCAATGTAAGAAATGCAGTACTTAAAGCTGAATTCTGTAAAATTATAAGTTGCAGTGTCACTCAAGATGTCTATTGTATGTCTAAATATTTTAGTAATCAATAAATTAATATTACTATTTTAAATTATTATTATTATTATTATTAAGGCAAGCCTTATATACTAACTAGAGAGTGGGTGTTCTATCTACTTGGCCATACACTCACTTTACCACTCATAAAAAAATTCACACATCATGGTATTTGCTAATCACTACTCGATACGGTATAATATCTATGCAAAGCCATCTAACCAAATTAGAAACATAGCGTAAATAAATTGCTTGAACCGTGTTTTGGAAACCTCATATATATCAGCCAATAACTGAACTGCTTATGGCGATACAAAGAATATTAAATACCTGAAACTCTATGTAATGTTATTAAGGATTAAATCAACAACACCAGTTTAACAACAGGAACACATAACAGGACCCACCACAACTCTTTACATCTCTAGATCATTCAACAATTCATATGGTTCTGCAGTGAGATTACATTTCATATCCACACTACTCAACATTAAAACACTACAGAACATTAAAACATAAACAGTGGAACTTAACAATGAAGACACTTAATACACACAGATACCAGCCATTGAATTAGAAACCTTCATGCAGATGTATGTAAGCGTACATCTGCATCGCTTATGCAAGGTATATGCAAAATACTTGATCATGTGCATCACAACGTTTTCTAGGCGACTATTTAAGAATGCTGCTCAGCAGCAATCGTCCATAGTGCTGATTATAATGGGAAAAAACAGATGATATTTCGAGTTCGAATTAAGGGCTTTTTTATGGGTGGCAGTCTGGTTGGAATCACGTTTTTTTTTTAAACAGCACAGTTGACTGGTTTCTCAAAAGGTAAGTATCCCAGGTGGAAAAATAACTCATATTGCTTGTCTAATGAGGAGTAACATGGTCTTAAGAAAGTCTGCCAGGAACTAGATCGGCATCGTCACAGAAGGCTTGTATGGACAAACAGAACTTCCTGGGTAACTGGACAAGAACGCCGTAACTGGACAAGAAGAATGAAGAAAGCCATGTGGTCCAACGAGTCATGGTACATTCTACCAAACTCTCTACCTACCACGGTAGGCAGAGAGTTTGGCAGAAGTCCCATGGAGCATTGAACCCAGCTTGTTTATGAAAGTAATGCAATGTTCTGGAGGTGGTGTTATGGTGTGGTCAGTCTGGAAGCTGATTCCTGATACTGCTGGAAGGTGGGTATCCTCCAAGGAATATCTGAACATTGTTGCCGATCAAGTCCAATTCTGCAATTATGACTTTTTATTCTGCATGTAACGTCTGGTTCATGCACGACCTTGCTGCTGTCCATCGAGCAAAAAGTATTGTTCAGCAGCGGTTAAGCCAGCATGTCAGCGACTTCAGCCATCTTCCCTGGCTACCACAAAGGTCAGATCTGGGCCATTCTCAGATACATTCTCAAAACCCCAATGTATATGTAGCAGACACGTTAGAAAATGGATCTAGATTATTATTACAGTATAATAATACCGTTTGTGGAGTCCAAGAATTCATCGTATGAGGCCACTATACTGAATATTACGTTTACCACTGACCAACACTCTACACGCGCGCACACGCACGCACGCACACACACACACACACACACACACACACACACACACACACACACACACACACACACACACACACACACACACACACACACACACACACACACACACACACTCTCTCTCTCTCTCTCTCAAAGTGCGATGCAAATTCATCCATGAGAGTGATGCCATCATTAATCATTATGAAGGTATAAGTGCTGAACGTTGACCCTTTAGTTGGCTATGAAGTCCAGATTTTATGCAAGAATTTACATATCATACTTCTGTTTGTTATATGATTTATACATTTAGCATTCAGGGTGTTGTGACTTATAGGGAACTGAAGTTTAGATGTCATATTACAAAAAAATGGCAAAATACTTCAGAAGATCACCTGGATGCTCAAAAATACGTTGGCCAGTAGGAACAAAATAAATTATTATTCATCTTTATAAGGCTCTGATAGTGCCTCATCTAGACTATTATATGCAGATTTAGTCGCCCGAATTTCTTGATGTGGAGGTGGTTGAGAGTATTCAGAGATGTGTAACTAAAATGTTTTCTGGCCGGTGAGGATGACCTCTTGTTCAGTATGAAGAGAGATTAAAGATCTGTGGGTTACAAAAATTGGCAGATAGTAGGAAGAAAGGTGACATGAAGGAACCATTCATTACTGAAAAGGTTTTATGGAATTCAAATCAAAGAATTATTCAGTATATGATAGGTGCGGATTGAACAAGAGGTCATCATTGGAAGTTAAATTAACCTTTAGTTAGAAAGAATATGAGGTATAGATTTTTTGCTACAAGGATGGTGTATGAGTGGAATGGGTCGCCTGCGGTTGTTGTTGCTAGTTCTTCATCAGTGAATCAGTTTAAGGAGAGGAATGATAGGTACTGTGTGAATATTGATTATCCTCTGTCTCATGTTGAAATTCTGATTGCACTGTGGATGGTATGATAGCTATATTATGAACTATGTTGTGGTTTCCTGCAATAAGTATTTTGACTCGATGGAGATTCCCGTTAACAATAGTAAAATGATAAATTCACCTGGAGCATTTTCGGTCTTTATTATTTTGAAACAAAGATTTCTTAGGGAGCGCTGTCTGCACGATAGTGAAAAACAGTAACATGGGTTGTGTATTAAATTTGTGCTTTGAAATAATTTTGGTAAACAGTTTATTGATATGTGGCCTGTGAAACTTTCATCCTTAATGTATTGTTGATAAATGCATTATTCTGGGAGAAAATAAAGTAAGTATTATAAATTAATTACAGGAGAGATACATAGTGTTATAAGTTTCACGGTGTCTTCTAAAGGCTGGTTTCAAAGGGTGAACTGTCAAAGTTCATAGTGAAGTGTGGGCAGGAAAAGTGAATTATTATTTCGTGCTTGTATAAATCTAGCTATTTTTATAATCGGCAAACAGTTATTAGGTAACTGATATACTTTTGCATGCATACAACAAATTGTTTCGCTGGTGAAAATTTATTACAATCCCACAGTAGTTCTAATCTCTTGATAAGATAACAATTAAAGGATAATTGTCAATTAATGCTGCGTAGCTAAGTAGCAAAACCATGCTCTCCTGTGAAATATAAAGATTTCAAATGGCATAGCTTGAAAGAATATACTCGCCTGCTTGGGTATTGCGCCAATATACAGAACCTGTATAATCATCCTGTGTTTCTTCATCATCAGACGTTTGAGTAATGGTTTTATTGACCGACTACTATTTTTTTGAACTGTTATTCACATAACACTAGACAGAAATCCTCTGACAGCAAAATTCTTCTGAATGCCATGGTTTCTTATATTCGAAATTTCAACCTCCTCTATGCTGAAGATTGTACAAATGAAATTATAGTATGTTTATTTTATGATCAGTGTATTTGAGCACTCTCTTCCCCCCCCCTTTTTTTTTTTCAAACCAAGACTAGTTCTGTGTCCTTGGTTTTCTTGTATTGTCATTAGATGGTTACCTTTAGTTTTATCATAGTGGATGTTGAAAATCATTGTAGACACAATTGGAGTTATGATTTACTCCATTTTTTTCTAAAGCATAACTTCAGATTTGAGATTAAAGTGACCATCCTCATGAAATTCGTGATATGCCTTTTGAAAGAATTTATAATATGCCATACATTCCTTAAGGCAATATATAGGATACTATGATAGTATTACATAAATATGTTTATATCAGTGGCATAGCTAGGGGGGGTGCAGAGGGAGCAGGATGGTTGGATGGGTCGGGCTGCCTGTTTTGTGGGATGAAAACCTAGTTTCCTTCCAGAAAGCAAGCTTTCCACAAGAAAAAAATCCTGCCACCTCTGTATGAGACTAGCTAACTCACCTTCATTTGTGGTAGATTGTCCAGGAGGGGGGGGGGGGATGAGTTTGAAGCAGTATCAAACTGTACCCAAAGTCAGGTAGGAGTTAGATTGATAAGTAGTATGAAGCAGGAGCTTTTAAAAAATATATTGAAATGGCTATATAAGGAAAAAGATGATTCACAGCACAAAAGGTAACCAGCATAGTAAGCAAGGAAAAAATCACATTATGAGAAGATGCTGAAAGTTTTCCTACTTGGTTATACTATAAATTAAAGATGCCAAGAAATTATATTCATGGTTTCGTCCTTTATTCAAGTGTGAGCAAACAAAGTGTGCTCATTAAGCAACTTCATGACTGGGCAACTCATATAGAGACTTGCTAATGACTTCACATAACTTGCTTCACATAACTCATATAGAGACTTGCTAAGGACTTCACATAACTTGCCTTAGTATCCCATAATGCAAAGCACACATCCTTACATAATGTATCCTTCCGATGGATCCTTCCCATAATGTATAATGCTATACATTATGGGAAGGATCACTGCCAGACTGGTTTCAACCCTTTATTAAGGTCTCATTGGTGGGAGCCAGACCCTGAAGTGATACCAATGTTAAAGTAATGCTGAAGTCATATTTCCATATACAAGTAGCCAAAAAGTGTCGCACCTTATTACTAAAACACTCGATTAGAGATAGATGTTGAAAGTTTTTCCACTTGGCTATACTATAAATTAAAGATGCCAAGAAATTATATTCTTGGTTTAATCCTTTGTCCAAGTGTAAGCAAACAAAGCTTGCGCATTAAGTAACTTCATGACTGGGCAACTCGCATATAGACTCGCTAAGCTTAGTATCGCATAATGCATAGAATTATACATGTTCGTAAGGATGTATGCTTTGCATTATGGGATACTAAGGCAAGTTATGTGAAGTCATTAGCAAGTCTCTATACGAGTTGCCCAGTCATGAAGTTACTTAATGTGCAAACTTTGTTTGCTCACACTTGGATAAAGGACTAAACCAAGAATATAATTTCTTGGCATCTTTAATTTATAGAATTTAAATGAATGTGTTTAAGGCATGGTATGATGAGCTATGTTATTACAAAAGGGACTTCTTAGATGAGTATGTGACTCCATGGGGTTTTAGGATAATAATAGCTGACTATAGAAGATTGGAGAGGACAGGCATTAGCTTTGGAATACAACATTGAGTACAGTTGGAGAGATAACCTTCAGGACCAGAAGATGTTTTGGTGTCCAAGCGATTTATTTCTTGTAGATAAACTTATACGTTAGTAATCCATAATTGTCAGATTTTAGGGAAAGACAACGTATACTAAAATATTAATTAAAAAACTTTAATTAATACTGCCCATATTTCAGTATAATGTTACATTACTATCTTCAGGGAACATAAAAATAATATGTGCATGCAGGCACTAACACTAAACAAATATGGCTGAAGAAAACAACTGAAGTCTGTCCTAGAGTTCTAATTTAGTCCCTAGTGGGCTAAATTGGGTTGTATTGGCTGTTGGGCTGATGTTCTACTATACCGCAGCAAGTATAAATATGAGAGATTATTCCTGGAATCAGCCTCTCTCCTTATGCTGACTCCTTTAAATTCTTCTAATTGCTGGAAGATATTTTCAGTATAGAGGTTAAACAATATAGGAGAAAGAACACAGCCTTGTCTGACACCCTTCTTTACTGGGAATTCCTCCAAGATTTCTCCTGATATTATTTTTTATTGAGGCAGTTTGCTCCCAATATAGATTTATCAGTAATCTGATATCTTTACCATATACTCCTAAATTTTTGATGCATTTGATTAGTTGTTCATGTTGTATATTGTCAAAGGCCTTTGTGTAGTCAATAAAACATAATTCTGCTTCTCCAGATATCTTTCTATAATAGTTCTAATGTTGAAGAGTCCTTCTCTAGTTCCTTTATTTTCCTGAAAACCAGATTGTGTTTCATTAATTTCCATTTTGATTTTATGTTTATTTCTTTCTAGGATGATATATAGCATAATTTTTGCTATCTGACTGATTGTTCTGTACTCTTCACATTTGATTGTCTTCAATTTTTTAGGTACTGGTAGGAATGTTGAGTGCTTAAAATATTTTGTCAGGTGTCCAGTTTCATATATTTCGTTACATATGTCAGTCAGTGATCTTATAGCCTTATCATCCAAAGTCTTTAGATATTCTGCCATAATTCCATCCATTTCTGGAGCTTTTCCTGGTCTCAGCTTCCCAATGGCATTTCTTACTTCCCAGGTAAGAATAGTAGACCCTTCCAAATCTTCTTGCATTGGCTTATCTATTCTGTCATGATTGTAGAGTTCCTTTGAATACTCTATCCATTTATTCCTTATTTTGTCTTTCTCCATTAAGATGTTTCCACTGGTATCTTCAATGCAGTGAGAGCCTACCCTTTTTGCCAGATTTGCTAGTTAGCTTCCTAACTTTTTCATGAAGTTCTCTGGTTTTGTGCTTTTTATCCAGAAGTTCAATTTCCTTGCATTTGTTGTTGAGCCATAGTTCTTTTGCAATCCTACATTCTTTCCTGATCTCCTTGTTTTTGTTTTATTTTTATGTTCCCTGAAGATGGTAATGTAACATTACTAAAATATAGGAAGTATTAATTAATGTTTTTAATTAATTATTATTATTATTATTCAGGCCTCCAAGGAGTCAAAAGACTCATCGAGGGAGGTCCTTTCTAAGACATAAAGTCTGTCAAGACTCATCGAGGGGAGGTCCCCCCCCCCCCCCCTGAGAAACACAAAGTTTATCATACCACTCCTTAAACCCACTGACCGTTCTCGCTCCCGCCACTCCATCAGGCAATGCATTCCACGGCTCAACCACCCTCCACAGAAAGAAACCACTCCTTACCCTCTTGCTCAGTTTCCTTTCGTAACTTCCAGGGATGGCCTCTTGTCATCACTCCTTCCCGCTGATCAACCAAGCGAAAGAACTCCCCAGTGTCAACCCCGTAACCACCTCTCAACAGTTTAAAAGTCTCAATCATATCACCTCTCCTTCTTCTATCCACCAAACTCTGCAGTCCACATTCTCTCAGCCGATCCTCATAACTATCCTTGTACAGTCCTGAAACCATCTTTGTCATCCGTCTTTGTATCCTTTCCACAGTTAATTTATCCCCTTCAAATCCTGGGGACCAAATCTGAGAACAATAGTCCAAGTGTGGTCTGATCAGAGACTTATACAACGGAATGATAACCCTCTTATCTCTGCAGGTCAGTGTCCTTCTCATAATAGCAGCAATCCTCTGTGTTACCTTCACCACCTTTGCAATATGTCCCCTAAACTTCAGGTTTCTATCAATCATCAACCCCAGATCTCTTGTCTCCCCTACTTCCTCCAGTATAACTCCTCCCATAGAGTATGTAGCATCCCATCGATGTTTCCCAAACCTCAAGACCTTACATTTTGCTGCATTAAACTGACACCCCCATTCATTTGCCCATCTATCTAGCTTATTTAAATCCTCTTGCAGGGCTACCACATCTGCACAATTACTAATAATCCTTCCAAGCTTCGCATCATCCGCAAACAACTGAATATCCCCCTGCAATCCACTGGCTATGTCATTGATATAAAGGTTAAACAATATAGGTCCTAGTACTGAGCCCTGTGGGACCCCACTTGTAACCCTCTGCCTCCTGGAAACTGCTCCACCATACACAACTCTCTGATACCTATCAGACAGCCAATCCTGAATCTAGTTGACCAATCTGACATCCAGACCCATGTGCTGCAACTTAAATATCAGCTTATCATGTGGCACCCTGTCAAATGCCTTCGCCAAGTCTAAGAAAATTGCAGTATATGCCTTTCCCTCATCTAATGCTCTTGTAACTTTATTATAAAAGGCTAGCATATTGCTAAAACAAGAGCGTCCTTTCACAAATCCATGTTGATTCTCACAGATAACATTACCCTCATCTGCCCAATGCTGTACACGGTCCCTCACTACTTTCTCCAAGATCTTAACAACTACTGATGACACACAGACTGGCCTATAATTAGACACTTCCAGTCTGTTACCACCCTTATGCAATGGCACTATCTTACCTTCCTTCCATTCCCTGGGCACCTTTGCCAAAGCCAGACTTTCATTGAAAAGCCACGTTAAAGGTATTGTCAATTCCCTAGCACATTCTCTCAAAACTCGTGGCGAAATACCATCCAGTCCCACAGCTTTACTGACATCCAGAGTACTCAGTATCTGAAACACACTCTCCTCCTGTACCTCCAGACCTCGTACCAGTCCTATCCCTCTAGCATTAAAACTGACTCCTCTAGGATGAAATACTCCAATAAAGTGTTCATTGAACAATTCCACTATGCCCTCTGCATCAGTCACTCTATTCCCATTTTTATCCCACAATATCATTCTTCCACAGTCATTTCTCCTCCTACTGGCCACATAGCTAAAAAATTCCCTAGGATTTTCTTTGGATCTTAGGGCCAATCTCCTCTCATATTCCAGTTTCGCTTTCCTTACCACACGAGTCACTCTTCTGGCCTGTGTCTTATATTCCTCATGCATCTCTTCACCTGTCTCCTTATATCTCTTCCATAGCTTCTTTTTCGCATGCAATTCCTGTTTAATATTGTTTGTCATCCACTTTACTCCAAATTGTGTCCTCCGCTTCACTCATGGTATGCAACTTACCATTGCTGATAACAAATATTCTTTCACAATTTCCCACGCACTGGTGATATCCCGGCCTTCCAATTCCTCCCTCCATGAAACTTCCCGAAGTTGACGTCTAAGACTATTATAATCACCTGCCTTATAATTCCACATAAGTTCCCGTCTCTTTGATACTCCTGCATGTATATTCATTTTCCAAGTCAAAACCATATGGTCACTCTCTCCAACTGGTGGGAGAGACGTCAACTCAGTTATTATCAACTCTTCTGATGCTATAACCAAATCCAAAATTTTTGAACCTCTTGTTCCCTCTGTTACATGTTGCCTAAGACATTTGTCCCTCAAGAATTCTAGAAATTCCATTCCCCTATTGTTACATGCATCTTCCTCTCTCCAATTGATACTACTGAAGTTAAAATCTCCCATAACAATCATTCTTCTTGCACTTGCCAAACTTAGCTGTCTAAACATCTCCTGGTCCCCATCCTCTGTGCTCCTGGGTCTGTAGCAACACCCCACTAAATATCCTGTCTTGCCTACCTCTACCTCACACCATACGCTCTCAAAATCATTTGTCTCACTTCCTTCCAAATTCTCCACTCTTAGAGGACATAGGTGATCACTTATCATAAGCAGCACCCCACCACCACGCTTTCCCCTCCTATCCTGGCGAAAAATGCTATACCCAGCGACTTCTATTCCTGTTTTTATATCCCCTTCTGTCAACCACGTCTCAGTGATCGCAATAATTTTTGGCCAGGCTGATGCTATCTGCGCCACCAATTCCTCTCCCTTATTCCGGATACTCCTGGCATTAGTATACAGCATATAAATGCCATTGTTTCTATACCCAGCATTATCCCTTCTAGACTCCACTGGGCTCAGTGTTACCTGACATTGTCTCCCTTCTCCCAAGTATCCATTCCCACAAGAGGCCACCCCTGCTATCATCCTCCCTGGGACACACTGACTCGTTCAGAACAGCAATCTCTCCAGATGCCTACGTCCTTCCTCATTCAAATGTAAACGGTCTCTCGCAAACAACTCCTCTCTTTCCTCAAACGCACTCCAAGCATCCACATAATATTTTAGTATATGTTGTCTTTCCCTAAAATCTGACAGTTAAGTGATTTAGTAATCTTCCTATGTTTTTTTTCTCACTTCCTGACTTCCTGGCATAGGAGACAATTTGCCTTTATCATCTGTATATCATTTGGTGGAAAAGAATGCTATTGTTTCTCCCATACAGTTGTGCCATCTGAATGGGGGGGTGGAGGTGAAAGCACAGGTGAGCAGAAGTTGTATCTGATGGCCTTTGTAAGGGAACAGAAGGCTTAGTTTCCATTTGAACAGGAGACAAGTTTTCTGCTATTTGTCTTTATGAAGTTTGATTTGGGTTTGCTAATGGTTGTTTTACTTTTATTGCATGCTTCAGCATAGGCTGAGTACTGAGATGGGATTGTTGTTGCAAGCCACTTACCACTTTTCATACCACCATCCAACACAAAAACTAGGGGTCATCAGCACCCTCAAACACCGAGCCCTAACAATTTGCTCTAATGAACAAGCTCTGAAGCAAGAATTTGAAATTATTAACCAAACATTCGTAAAAAAATGGCTACAATAAAAAAAAAACGGTTCTCAAGATCCTCCATAAAAATACCACTAAAAACAAAAACGATTACAAGAATGCCATAGCCATACCCTATATTAAGAGGCATTTCAGAAAAAATAGGCAGAACACTACTTAAATATAACATTAAGACCACCTTCAAACCCCCGACAAAATTAAGAAATTTACTTAGCTCTTCCAAAGATCCTCTTCCATACCTGGCCCATCCAGCAGTTTACAAAATCAGGATGACAGGATGCACTATCCCAATCAGAAAATACGAACACAAACAACACATTAAATACTTCCAATATGGAAGTATTTAATGTGTTGTGCCTATCAGACCAAGCACTTCAAACATGCCACAGAATCGACTAGCAAGGCACCAAAACCGTATGAGAGAAAATTCAAAGAAGCTTGTGAAATGCTAAAACATTATCCAAACCTGAACAAAAATGAAGGATTAATCATTCCATGAATGTGGAGGACCCATCTGCAACCTTTATAACAACTAGAACAAGCTCAGAAGGAAATCTCAGTACGGGAGGACTTTAGAAATGTTTAATGTAGTTCCATTTTTAATTTATTTGTATTTTAATTTTTTCTTTTATTTATTTATTTATTTTTTATTTTATTTATTATTATTATTTTTTTTTTCCCCACAAGAAGTCAGGCTAGGTTAAAAGCTTAAGCATTTAGATTCATTTTACCTTGGTATAGTGCAGTGTCATGTAGCTTGTATCTTATTTAATTATTTTTCCTGACATTTCAACTTCAATACAGAGGTCGAAACGTCAAATGTTACTTTCCTAATGTTAAGTAAAGTAATTATTCTAACACGTGTGTTGTCCCCATAAATTCTGCATTATGAATCCTGAGAGTTAGGCGCCAGAATATTTTTTATGTTCCCACCCACGAAAGGTTATTTGGAAACCTATAGTAAATTTTTATTGTGGGTGGGTAGGATAACGATATTCCCCCCCCACAATTTTTATCACTTTTATATTTTTTGTATTTTTAATTTCTTTTTTACATTATCTAGAAACCGTGCTCTACAGACCAAACATGGAACTTTTTCAAGCCACTTCAGCCTTCAATAAGAGGGTCATTGGTCTCACACCAGACAGATTTATATCTGGACTTTAGGGTTGGATATACATTGTCTAGTGTATTGAAAACAAACAGGCATGGTGCCCACCTTAATAAGATGTAGGACCTCCTTTCGCTGAGATGACCGTAGCAATTCTATGGGGCATACTCTCCAAAAGCATACGATAGCAATCAACGGGAATTTTGGATCATCATTCTTTCTGTTCGTATGTGATGAAGTCCAGGACTGTTATGGGGTAGACATCCCTTGACCTCACCTGACCCAACGGTTCATCCCAGAGATGTTCCATAGGATTAGGACTCTATGGAGGCCAGTCCAGTGTGATGTTCAAGTCCACAAACCACACAGTTACAGCAGTAGCCTTAATGATATGGTCAATTGTCTTGCTGAAAGAGACAATGGTCAGTTCTGTAGAAGTGCCACAAAGTAGGAAGCGTTCCGTTGTCCAGAGCCTGTCAGTTCAATGTTTGTGGCACTACAAACAGAACTCTGAGGCCACAACAAGATTACCATTATACCACTACCTCCGGATAGTTGGGGTTATGCACTCTGGTAAGAGACATTTGCTGGGCATCTGCTACACCCACACTCATCTGTCTGCTCGGTAGAGGATGTAGCATAAGTCATTGCTCCATGCAGTTTTCCAAGTTTCCACGTTCCACAGTATTTGCTCTTTGCATGACTGAAGATGATGCGGCATGTTGGTTCGGGTATTGTGGTCCTACCATGGAAACCCATGTTGTGAGCCTCAGCTCAGAAAGGTTTTGTGCAGATTCATGTTTCAATTGATGCCCAGAACTTAGCTTTCAGTGCGTCAGCTGTTAAATGGCAATTTTAATATGATTAACATTTCTCCTTTCAGTAGTTATTTCGCTTCTTGCAGCTGAAACAATTTTTTTTTTTTTTTTTGTTCTAGCAGATGACAAATCTTTTGTGGTTTCAGTTTTCAGACATATGTTTCAATAAGCCTGTCGTGCAGTTAGATGAGTTAAAAACTCGTGGTGGTTTAAAATATGAAATGCTAAGGTTGCTTTAGCTGCTGCCACTTCCAATTTTGTATTTTTTTGAAATTAGAAAGGAGTAATTTACATGAAGGTGAGGCTTCCATTGACCTGATATATGATTGATTGTATTTTCCTTTTGTTTCCAACAGAAACTGCAGAAAGTGTGTCTAGAGTCAACAACATTTTCAAAACATGCATATTATATTTAGTTTTCAGTTTAAAAGAAAATTTTATATATTTATTTATTAATTTTATACTGCTATGCATTAAGGGGGGCACTACCCATAGGTCGAAACCGGTATGGGTAGTGCTCCCCCCTTAATGCATAGCAGTATACATGTCCGCAAGGAGATGTGCTGTGCATTATGGGAGATACTGAGACAAGGAGTTGAGAGCTTGATCCACCTTTGCTGCGAGTTGCCCGGTGTTGTACTACCTTACCTCACTCCTGAAGATATTTTCAGGTGCAAACTTTGTTTGCTCACACTTGGATAAAGGATTAAACTAAATTTATTATAGTCTAACCAAGTGAAAAATAAACTTTCAACATCTTTCTCTAAATCTTGAGTAATTTAATAATACGGTGGCACACCTTTTGGCAACTTCTATAGGTAAGGATGACCTCTCCTATTGCTTCTGCCTTAGTATCTCCACTCCGGGCCTGGCTCCCACTGACAAGACCTCAATAAAGGTCAGAACCGGTATGGGTAGTGCCCCACCCCCCTTAATGCATAGCAGTATACATGTCCACAAGGAGATGTGCTGTGCATTATGGGAGATACTGAGACAAGGAGTTGAGAGCTTGATCCACCTTTGCTGCGAGTTGCCCGGTGTTGTACTACCTTACCTCACTCCTGAAGATATTTTCAGGTGCAAACTTTGTTTGCTCACACTTGGATAAAGGATTAAACTAAATTTATTATAGTCTAACCAAGTGAAAAATAAACTTTCAGCACCAGTTAGTACTGGTTCATTGTGCTGTCTGTTACAGTTTTAAACTGTTCTCACATGTTAAATTGTTGTTGCTGTTTGTGTACACTGACAAGCTGTTCATTCTCTGAAGATGCTGGGTAGAAAGTCAGAGAAATATCAGCAACTAAAGAAGTATATTTTCTTATATGTCTCGTGTTGTGAATTAAACCATTAATTCATTAAAAAACCCACTAAACCATTGGAGATTAGCTATCTGATTGGTATCAGCAAGTTGTGTATGGAGGAATAATATCCTGGAAGACGAAAGTCAGTGGTGTGCCTGAGGGGTCTGTTTTAGGGCCATTGCAGATGATGCAAATTTGGGATGAACTATGAAGAACAGAGAAGATGTTGTGGACTTACAGAATGACTTGAATAGATTGAATAAATGGACCCTGGAATGGGGATGCCAGTGCAATGTTGCAAAATGCAAGGTTTTAATAGGATGTAGAATTTATGCTTGGTGGGGATATATTGTTGGGGGTGAAAGAAATAAGAGATCTTGGGATGATAGTGGATAAAGATCTAAAATTTAGAGGATACATTGTTAGAATTGTGAGGACAACACAATGAATTCTGAAATGATGCAGAGGATACTGACTTGTAAGGAGATTCTTGTTTCATTGTAAAAGGCTCTGATTAGGCCATACAAGGACTACTGTGTACAAATTTGGTCACCTGGTTTTCAAAATAATGAAGAGATGTTAGAAGGGTCCAGAGGTGACTCACTGAAGGTAGTTTCTGATCTCTGGAATGTCGAATATGAGGAAAGATTGAGAAGATGTAATTTATAGAGTCTAGTGGATAGGAGGAAGAGTGGGTGATATGATAGAGACCTACAAGTTAGTGTTAGGGGTTGTTATAGGATCAATGTTGAAGAGGTTTTACAGAAAACGGGAGATCAGGGGAGAACCAGAGGTCATCCCTGGAAGGTGTGAGCAGCAGAGTCAGAAGCAGGTTTTTTGCATGCAGAGTTGTGAACGATTGGAATGCCTTGCCTGCCTGAGAGGGTAGTGTCTGCAAAGAATTTGAGTGTGTTTAAAGTGTGGTATGCTGTGTGTGTATGACAAAAGGACATCCTAGATGAGTCTTTTACTCCATGGGGGTCTTATGGTAATAATAATAATTATTATTATTTAAAAAATAAAAAAGACTCAACATGAACTGCCAACACAGCCTTTCTATTCATTTAGATTGACTATTAAACAAATTTTTGCAAAAAAACACTGAACACTATAAAAAATATTTGGCAAAGTGAAGAGATCCTAAAAATATTAAAGATGAAAATAGATGATGCAGTCAGACAAATGAAAACAGATAAAGCTCATGGTAGAGACAAAATACTTATAGTTCTGGAAGCATGGAGAAGAAACAACAAAACATTATTCAGTGTAGTTATTCAACCCAGTCTTAAATTCTGGAGAAATTACTAATGACTGGAAACTGGGAAGAATAATCCCTATACAAAATAGCTGTATTCAGGAATGTGCAAATTATAGACCAATAATCTTATTAAGTCACATTTAAATTAAAAATTATACAAAACAGAATTAAAGCAACTTATGAAAATATTTAAGAAGCGCAAGCATTTGACTTAGTAAGCAGAAATAAATTGTTTGAAATTTTAGAACAAAAAATAAGAGGAAAAAATACTCATTATCATCCTCCAATATTACAAAAATAATATGACAATAAATTTGCAGCAGTTGAAACTTTTGAAATATCAGTTGACAGGTGTCATGCAGAGATGTCCACTTTCACCATATTTATTATTATATGGTAACCTCCATGGAATCAACAGATTCATCGTGGGAGACCCACTCAACCAGCAATATGTCTATTGTAATGAGCTTTGAAGTTATTTACACAACCTGCACTCATGATGCACTGCAATGCATTCCACTCAACTCTCCATGTAAAAAATCTACTCGTTCTCTTCTTCACCACATCCTTATACAACTTCCAGGAATTGCTCGTTCTTCCCATCTTAACATCCATTCTTTTTATAATTTCTTCTGTATTAATCTGATAGAATCCCTTAACTAACTTGAAGGTCTCTCTAATCATATCTCCTCTTATCCACCAACCTCTGTAATCCATATTCTTCATAACCAACACTCCAGTCCTGATATCACTTTGGTTATTCATCTTTGGACCCTCTCTAACATTTCCATATGTGGTCTGGCTAATGTGTTATATAGATGCACCACCACCTCCTTATCCCTACATGTCATAGCAGCAGTACGATGTGCAGTCTTTGCAGCATGTGTAATGTGCCCTTGGAACTTCAGTCCACTGTCCACAATCACTCCAAGATCCCAAATCTCATCCACTTACTGAAGTACAGTTCCACCAATACAGTATGCATCCTTATGTCTCTGTGTCCCGAAATGTAACACCTTACATTTATTAACATTAAAACTGCAACCCCACTCATTTGTCCAAGCTATTCAAATCTTCCTGTAGAGAATTAACATCAGCACTACTCCTGATAATTCTACCTAAATTTGCATCATCGGAAAACATTTGAAGATCTCCACTCAATCCACAAGAAATATCATTAACAAACAAGTTAAATAGTAGTGGTCTAAGAACAGAATCTTGAGGCAAGCAACTGGTCACCTTCCTTTTTTGAGACACAGCTCCATCATACACAACTTGCAGGTATCGTTCAGAGATCATGAAGTTACTTCACACACAAACTTTGTTTGTTTACACTTGGATAAAGGATTAAAACAAGAATATAATTTCTTGGCATTTTAAATTTATAGTATAACCAAGTGGAAAAACTTTCAAATTTATCTCTAATCCAGAGTATTTTAGTAATAAGGCATGACACCATTTGGCTACTTGTATATGGAAATTCGACTTCTGCATTACTTCATCCTTGGTATCACTTTGAGTCTGGCTCCCACCGATGATACCTGAATATAGGTTGAAACCGGTCTGTGTAGTGACTCTTCCCATAATGCATAGAAGTATACATGTCCGTAAGGATATGTGCTTTGCATTATGGGATTCTCAGGCAAGTAATGTGAAGTCATTAGCTTCTATATACAAGTTGCCTAGTTGTGAAGTTACTTTACAAACAAACTTTGTTTGCTTACACTTTGATAAAGGATTAAACCAAGAATATAATTTCTTGGCATCTTTAATTTATAGTATAACTAAATGGTAAAACTTTCAACATACTATCCATTCCTATCCTCTATAGCTTGTACACCAGTTTATCATGTAGTAATCTATCGAATGCTTTTGCAAAGTCCAAGAATATCACTGTATATGATTCTCCCTTATTCAACACATTCGTCACCTTAGCATAAAACATAAGCAGATTGCTAAAACAAGACCTGCCATTCACAAACCCATGTTGACCATCATATTTGTTTGATATTTGCCTAGATTGCTGTAGGACACTTTGTATATTTGTGTAAACTTCTTGTAATTCTGTTTATATGTAGATACCACATTGCAAATTTTATTTTTATGCATGCATGTTGTATAATAATTCCTTTTTGACTATTTATGTATGGCTGTAAAAACATCTGTTATAATTTTAACTATATGTAGATACTGCATTCCTTGGCCTGTACACGCGTTTTGTTTATTTAACTTGTATTGTTGACAATTTTTGTACTACTCTAACCTTTAACCTTGTGTGTTGCTGTGCCCTCTTGCAGCAATTTTGTTTCTACGTAGATGCTGCTTTGTGGAACCTAATTTTTGTACAGGTATATTGTTTACAATTTTCTTTAACTGTTTATGTATAGTTGTAACCTTAGTATGGCACAGTATGACCTTTGTAGTTTTTGTGCCAAATAAACTATAAACCAAGCCTAGAGGAACTGCATAAGGCTATCTCAGAAAACATTGGAATAACTGTGAACGAACAAAATTTGCATCATATAACATATGCAGATGATATAGTAGTATTTTCCTTACAGATAAGGAAAACTTCAAGTATATGATTGAAAGCTTATATAAAAGCAACACGGACTGTAATGCAGATAAGTTTTTAGTAAAACAATGGCAATAGGTAGAAATGGAGAATGTAGAAGTTGAAGGAAATAAACTGGAACAGGTTAAAAAAAAAATCAATTGTTTAGGCAAAGTGAATCATAGACAGGTTAAATTATGAAGAAAGTATCAAACACAAATAAATCTAGGGTGGTCTACTTTGAGCAAACTCCAAAACACTTCTCCGAAATCCAAGTATATAGCTCAATAATACTCCCCACAATTTTTTATGGTGTTGAGACTTGGATTATCAAACAGAAAGCAGACCAAAGATTTGACAGCCTTTGAACACAAGTATTTGAGAAAATAAAACAGCATGGCTTGAAATGAAAACCTCTCAGGAGATCAGAGAAGAATTACACTATCATATTTCACTAATAATAAGAATCGAAGAAAAACAGTTCAGTGGTATGGAGATGTGTATGGAATACCTACTAAAAGATTTCCTTAAATTCTCCAAAATGGATGAGTAGAAGGAAAGATACACTGCTGGGAAGACCTTGGAGATGGATGTCTGAGCTCTTACAGAAATTTAAATAATGTGGCTGTAGATAGATTTCAATAGCAAGTTATTGTTCATAGTTGTCTCAATCTACTTTAGGCAGATGGGGAGGATGATTATTAATGTGAACCTATCTCCTGGTTGATTGTTTCCATATCAGACTGCCAATATTTCCATACTATTCTTCCAAGCACCCTATGGTTCCTTGATATTAGTTTCTGGGTCTCCTTGTGCAATTCTTGGATGGGGTAGCATGCTCATATTCTTTTAATTAGCTTATATTGGGCAGTGCATTTTTTTACTCCAAAAAATTAATTTCATCTTGAAAGCAGTAAATATTATTTCCTGTACTACTAAATCTAACTCAAAGATAACATATTGCCTTCAAGTGCAAATTCTTATTAGCACTTGAAGGCAATCTGTAGTCTAATTAAAATGCATTACATGCATTTTAATTAGACTACAGGAAGGTGGTTTAATGTTAAATCTGGTGTCAGACAAGGATGTACATTATCCCATCTATTATTCATTATTTATATGGATCACATTATGAAGTAAAGTGGTATTAAACCAGATATCAAAATTGGAGATATTAATCTCAGCTCTTTGCTTTATGCAGATGATGTTATACTTCTAAATAAATCAACTACAAGTCTGCAAGATTCCCTGACTAAAGTGAATAACTGTTGTAATAGATATGGTATGAAGGTTAGCATTAAAAAGACAAAGACAATGAAAATAGGCAGAAACATTGAAAATATCAACTGCATTGTGAATGCAGAACCTATAGAACAAGTAAAACATTTCAGCTACTTAGGCACGATTTTTAGTGAAGATGCTAAATTAAATATGGGAATAGACAACAGGATCAACAAAGCTGGTAGGGTAGGAAGTTAACTGAATAAATTTATATGGAATAAGAGAGAAATTAGCCAAAACACTAAATTAGCTGTATACAAGACAGTGTTCAAACTAATTTTATCTTATGGAACTGACAACTAGGTTAGAAGTAAAACACTTGACCAAAGACAAGAGACCACATATATGAGTCCTGAGAAAGATTAGGGGCATGCACAGATGGCATCAATGGCAATGTCATATTAAAAAGAGGGTATTAGGAAATAACTTGAGATAGCAGAGCTAATATCAGGGGACACTGTCAACTGGGCGACGATTCACTGGACAATGGCCAAGTGGGCGACTGAATAAAAGATCAAATATGAAATTCTATTCTGTTGATGTATTACCAGGTAAAAATGAATTAAAAGAATGGTATAAACATAAAATTTGAAAAATTCTGCTTATAATTAAGTTTATTTTTATTGTGTAGAATTACGAATTGTATAGAAGTTATATTGAAATTTCCCATACAAAAAATGAGTTAGCTATTTAATAAATATTTATATCATATATCAAAATTTGTAGATCATTTAAACAAGAGATGGTTAAAAAGAGTGGTCTGAAAATGATTTAAAAATGAAACTGTATAATTGCACAATATTAAAATAAAGAAAAAATAGTTTTTTAATTCATTTATTAATATTATTTTGTAAAGAAGTATTTCTGAGCTTCACTGTGTAAGGTCTCTTCTTTGGCAATATATCATTTGTGCATTTTGTGTACGGTTATTTAGTTCAATATGCATTTGCAAGATATTTTGACTTCTATTAAACAGTAAGACTAGTTGTTTATTACATTGTTTCCAATATTTGTGTCAATGTTACAGTTACAACGTGCAAAGAACAATTTTAAGTAAATAAAATGTATGTATTCAAAATTTATAATCTTAATCATATACTAAATCGTATATGTAACATCTAAATTAATTTAAATAAATTTCAAACTCTTGATTATCTCTCAAATGAAACAAATAGCTAAGTACAATTATTATGATGAATCCTTTATTTGTGTCCCAACAAGTGAAAAAAGTACAAAAAATTCTTAATTATATCAATAGTGAAAATTTTTAAAATTTTATTTTTTTATTTATACTAGGGGGCGCCTCCCCCTGGCACCTACGGCACCCAACCCCTGTGTTCCTGACTGGTAGGCCAGTTCTTGAATTCTGATTACTCAAATTTCGAAGACTCGAAAGGGGGGTATCCGCCCCCCAGTGCCTATCGTGCCCCCCAGTTCTGGACCGGTAGGCCGGTTCTCCTTGAATTTTGATGACTCGAAAGGGGGTTCTGCCCCTGGCACCTATGCCGCCCAACTCCCCGAGTTCCGGACTGATAGGCCGGTTCTCCTTGAATTCTGACTCGAATTTTGAAGACTCGAAAGGGGGATTCTGCCACCCCCCCTGCACCTATGGCACGCCAACCCCCGAGTTCCGGACTGGTAGGCCGGTTCTCCTTGAATTCTGATGACTTGAATTTTGAAAACTCGAAAGGGGGGGGTTCCCCGGCACCTACGGTGCCCATCCCCTGGAGTTCTGGACTTTTAGGCCGGTTCTCCCCTGAGTTTCAAATAACTTGAAAAAAACGTTACACAAAAAGGTTTATCATTTTATATATATATGGTAGATTTCTTGTTTCTATTCTTCAGAAATGGATAATTCAAGAATATTAAGTCAAAGAGACAAGGAAAAATATGCTTGGAACGGGCATCTTTATGTTAAAGACAAGATTGATAAGGAAGGTTCAATTCAATTTCGGCGATGTGAAAATAAAAACAAAGGATGCAAAGGTAGAATCTGGACAAGTGTCAGTGATGGATCACTGATTTCTGAAAAACAGGAACACACACATGTAGCAGTTCTGGAAATGCGGCTAGAGTAATAACGCAAGAAGTCAGTACAACAGCCAAAAAATTAGCGGATACAACAAAGAGCAACCCATCACAAATCAGAACTCAAGTTCTACAAAATGTTTCTTCTGCGGTAGAAGGAATGCTTCCAAATCATAGCAGTCTGTGCAGAAATATTCAAAGAAGATTAAAAAATTTAAAAGCCCCAATTAATCCTGATTCTAGGGAAACAATAATTATTCCTGAAGAATACATAAATCATTAATTCAGTCTATCACAATTTGAATGTTTTTTATTGGCTGATTCTGGATCAGAACAGGTGGACCCAATGAGAATATTAATTTTTGGTTGTGAAAGCCATGCAGTGTGGAGCCTAAGCATGAATGAATTATTTATAGATGGCACATTTTTACTTTCTCCCACTCTTTTTGCTCAAATTTTTGTTATTTTGGCTAGAAAGGTTGGAGGTCCTGTTTTATATGGTTTACTACCTAATAAGACTCTTGAAACATACACAAAATTATTTTATATGATAAATGAAATGTGGCCATTACTAGATCCCGAAAATATAAATGTTGATTTGTAAATTGCCATTCATCAAGCGTTACGTATAGTATTTCCACAAGCTAACATAAATGGTTGCTTTTTTCATCTCGTACAAAATCGTTGTAAGCATTTAGCTTCATGCAGTCTTTTAACCAGATATAATTATGATGCACAATTCGCTTTAAATTAAAAAATGATCACTTCACTTGCTTTTGTTCCAGAACAAGATATTATTGACGCTATTTCTGAACTTGAGAATCATTTATCCAATGAATTTGAACCAATTTTAGAATGGTTTATGAACTTTATGAACACATACATAGGTCATCATCATCATGCATATCAAGGATTTAGGTCTAGCATGGCCTGTTCCGGCCTTAGAAGTCATCGTTTAAGAGGACGTCCTGCTTTTCTTTTTCCTAATGGCTTGTACTTGAAGGCTTGTTTTGGTAATCTTTCTATTTTCATTCTTTGAATGTGTGCCATCCATTTATGTTTATATTTTTTAATTTTTTCTATTACTGATTCTTTGTTTAATTCTTTCATAATTTCTTCATTTCTTTTGTGATCAAATAGAGTATACTTTGCAGTTTTTCTCATAAATTTCATTTCTGCTGTTATTAATCTTTGTTTTATTGTCCCAATTTCACTTCCATACAATAAGACTGGTAGGGCTAATGTATTGTATACTTTTAGTCTGGTTTGTTTTTGAACTAGGTTTGGTTTAAATATAGAGTTAATTACACCTGTTATTTTTAAATATTTTGAAATTTTTACATTTATATCTTTTTCATTTTCATATGTGATCATACATCCTAGGTAGTTAAACGAATTCACCTGTTCTACATACATAGGTCGTCAAGGAATAATAGAACCAGGGCTCCACTGATTTTTACCTCTAACGTTTGGTCTGTGTACCAAAGAACAATAAATAGAAGTGATAGGACAAATACTTTTGCGGAAGCCTGTCATCGAAACTGCAATTGAGCTTTGGCAGCAGCACAAGTCATCCAAATTTATGGCTTTTTATTTATAAAATGTACTATAAAAAATTCAAAAAATATGTGATGTTGATTATGAAAGAGCAGTAGCAGGTTTTCAACATCAGCACAAATGTAGATATTACAATGAAGCTGACCAAAGAATTTTGAAAAAAGTGTTATTAATTACGATAGGGAAAATATAATAGAATATTTACGTGGTATTGCATATAACTATAATATGAATTAATAAATTTAAAACAATTGTTTTGAATTTCATATATATTTTGTTATATGTAACATGTGTAAATATGTTTGTTAATTACAAAATAATATTAATAAATGAATTAAAAAAACTATTTTTTTCGTATTTTAATATTGTGCAATTATACCTTTTCATTTTTAAATCATTTTTGGACCACTCTTTTTAACCATCTCTTTCTTAAATGATCCTACAAATTTTGATATATGATATAAACGAAAATATATAATATAAATGTTAACTAGCTGACTCATTTTTTGTATAGGAAATTTCAATATAACTTCTATACAATTCATAATTCTACACAATAAAAATAAACTTAATTATAAGCAAGATTTTTCAAATTTTATGTTCTTTTTTTCTCAAAAACTAATTTCTCAAAAAAATTTTTTAAATTTACCTGGTAATAGATCAATAGAACAGAATTGCATATTTGATATTTTAATCCGTCGCCCAGTTGTTGTGTACCCTAATCTGAGGTGGTCAGTTAAATAGAATGGGAGAGGAAGGATTAGCAAAACAAGTGTTCTCTGCCAGGAAAAAGACCCAGAAGAAGACCAAGATATAGGTGGATTGATACAGTAAAAAGTGCCTTAGAAGATAGAAATATAAGATCTGATAATGTTGGAGTCTTGACAGGTAATAGACTGATTTGGAGGAAAATTGTAGATAGGAAATTAGTAATGATGTAATTGCTCATGTAGTACTATCATATCCTGTACACCCTTTGAGGGGTATATATCAGGAATTTGATGATGATAATCGGAACTGTTTTTATTTTCCACTTGTGCTGTTTTCACTCATGTTAATGTTTAATTAGAAATAAAAAAAAAATGCATCTAAAGCTAATAATTAACTAAATTTACTTAGCTAATTAAATTACCTTGCTCACCAAACATTTTCTTGGACATATATGTTGAGCATTTGTATGCAGACACACACCAGTAGGAAAGCTCCTACAGTCCTAACTAGGGCCGTAAGAACCTGCCTTTTACAATCAGTCTGATTAGCTAAACAAATTAATTATTAGCTTTAGACATTTTTTTTTTTTCCCCCTTCTCTACCCACTAAACATCAATATGAGTGATAATCAATGTCCAGGCATCCATACCAGATTAGGATCCTAATTTTTCTATAAGGATTTTTTTTTTTAGTCAGGCTGAACTTTTAGCTGTTTCTTTATATAAATGCATATTTTATGACAATATATCTATGAAAGGCAAGCATACTAGAACACATATGATTTCATTCTATCCACATTTAGTGGAAAAATTCAGTGTTACAATTCAAAATAACTTTTCTCTGGCCGTGCGGAACTTTTGTCAGGTAATCTCAGTTTTGGTTTTGATTAAATAATTTTGCAGGTAAATATAGTTACAATCAGGTTTGAAATAGTGCAAAATTATGTTACGAATTACAATAAATGAACTGATAACCCCTATAGACGCCTATTTGATTGCTTCTGATGATTTCATACATCTTGGTATGGTGAGGTGAAGTGTACGTTTTTAGTAGGTGTTTACATTAATACTGAAGGGATCAGACATAGAGTTAAAGAAGATTGTGGGATAGAAGAACAAGAGATTCCCTTGAATGTTATATAGGAATGAGAGGTAATTTTTATTTATTTTTACGTGGAAGTTCGTCAAAAGTTCAGTGAATGTAAAAGGTGTGTGAATGAGTTTTAATATACAATATGATTTACGTGTTGCTGACTTAAGCGAGACTACCTGGGGTGAGTATCCGATTAATCACTGGCCTATTTATTTATTTTTTACTTTCAAGGAAAACTTTTTCACTTCGTTGCTTAGTTATATGAAGATCACCTTAATGGGTTTAGATCAACTCCAGGAGGTGTTTGTATTATAATAATTATAATCAGATCCCCATGAAGTCGATAGACTGACTCATCGCAGGTACTAAACTTTAAGTGAGATCACCTGCGATGAGTATTGAAATAAATTAATCAGGTAATCAGACTCACTTACTTTTTTTTTTTCTCAAGGCAAACTTTAATTTATTACTTAGTGCTATTAAACAGTAAAGTAACAAAGTGTGACAGACTGTATTAGAAAGTTATAAAAGTAGTGTTACGTGCATTGAATGACCTTAGCTAAAACCGCGTCTAACAAGTATAAGAATAGACTACGAAAAACAACGATGTCTGATACGAAGATATTATATAACTTATTTATGGTGCGATTTCGTAGCATAAATCGTTTGCTTGTAAACAGATGGCAGCAGTAATGCGAAGAAAGTAAACGTAGTGGAGTGTAGGCCAATCGGTTGTGTGCCGTATCCAAGAATAGTATAAAGAATATTCTTAGACTGAAATTCAGCTTACATCTGGAGCCTTTTACGAATGTCGCAGTTATTTTGCTCATAATTCAATTGAAAATTTAACTGATTATGAACATTTTCGCATTTTTAACTTTATATAAATGCAATGATCTTTGCAGGGCTCCTTCTTTCATTACTTTTCAATTGTTTGCAGATTTCTTTGAGTAATTTATGCAGTGAACTGAAAATTTAGTAGACTCCAGGTGTATATTTTAATTTTAGATTATCATCGGAAGTGTGCCATTTTAGCATCAAACATAATCTGAAATCTACATATAGGTTTACGTAACTGTGGTCCACATCCGAAACATCCACACAATACATAACTACGTATTTTTCACTGACCTTGAGTAATTCGAACTTAATAATTTGTACATGCAACTTTTTAGATTGTGTCATACCTAGTAAGCAAGTGCTTTATGGGAATGCACTCACCCTCGGCAGTGAAGTTGGAGATTAGAAATTTGCTACCTATCTATTTCCAAAAAGTTGTTATTATTACGTGACACTTCCAAGGACTCATCGCGGGTGGGCACTCAACTCCACTCCGCTACAAATATCTGTTTTCCCGTACATTGTTAACAACATTAAGTGCGCCGCCTTTGGGAAATGAAAATGTGTTAGTTTTATAAGAACCGTTGTAATGGCAGAATTAGACAAATTAAATTTGTCTGCAGTACAGTTATGATAATGAAGAGCCTCATTATATGAGTGGGTTTTTATTCCTCACCAGATCAATATATGAAGTTTTCTCCTCATATTACAGGTATTAGATGTACAGAAGAACCTCGCTTAACGCGATTAATTAATCCTTCAATTAATGCGCGCTAAGCGAATACAATAAACAATAGGAATAATTATAATTCATCCATCAGTTGGCATAAATTTGGGGAAAAAATGACAGTATAAGCTATATTAGAGGATAAAGTGATCAAAGTTAATAAAAATCAATTGCTTAAATTTTTATTTTATGTCTAAACATTTGATTGAGCTACTTTTTTTTACAAAAAAAACATTAAGTGAAGATGTTTGAATCGTGCTAGACTTTTTCATCTTGTCATGTAATTTGCGATAGCTTTATCAAGAATTCGGCGGACTTCGAAGCTTCGTTCCATATCAGGATCAGCATCAAACAAAATTTCATCCAGACTTAGTGTGATTGAAGACTAGCTCAAGTTCTTTTGCAGTTAGCTTCTTAGTCATGACATTCTCTTCTTGTTCGCACCCCTTATCATCTTCATATGCACGCTATTCTAGTTGAAGGAGATCATTTTCGCTTAACTCTTCTGAATAGGAATCGAGCAAGTTTCTCACATCTTCATTATCCAGTTCATTAAATCTAAGTACTTTTCCAATTGTGCTGATTTCTTCAATAATGTTAGATCTTGGATTTTGCGCACGATAAACTAGCATAGGCTTGAGTTTAAAGTCGCCTTCTGCATTGCTTCCTAAAAAGCGTTCCCCCCTCCTCCTCCAAGGTCGTAGACCACATTTTGGAAAATGCTACTCTACTTCATAATACAGTAGACCAGGTTGCAAGATTGATTCCAGATCGAGTGTTCTAGAAGATTTATGCATGTTTGAGAAAAGATCAAGAAAAATTGGCCAAGAAGTTCGATTTAAGTCAAATAGGAGTTGCCAATGAACCAGATTTTTTTAAAAAAATATTTATTGATTGCAAAAAAAAAAAAAAAAAAAAAAAAGTACCGAAAGAAATTCTGTTCAGAATACTAAATTTGTATAAAAGTTTACACATTACAAAACAAAATTTTAGTTGATGATGAATGCACAATGCCTCTGCTGTTGTTTTTAAGCTTAATAATCACAACTTTGAAGCAACTAAATCCGATATTCAGAGAGAAGAGATTATAGTCCTTTATTCTACGCCGATGACATTGTCAAAAATTTATTTGGCTAGAGAATTGGAGACTTACTACAGATTCATTTAAGAGACTAGTTTAGTATGAAAATAACTGTGTTCACAGTAGTGAACTAATAGAATAGGTTAAGATGGAAAATTAAATCTGGGAATAGATAATAGAATAAGGTCCATTTGGTGGGAAACCATATGAATGAATTTATATGAAATAAGAGATATCATCCTAAAGAGCAAGTTAGTGGTATGTATAACATGATGGGGTTGAAATCAATTTGAACAGAGAGTTTGTTTTGGAAAATTGAAATTTAAGAGCTGAGTATATCTACGTGACAAATGATAGAGCAGTTTATGTGAAAAGGGGAGGCACGGAATTGGTCATGAATCAGTTATGGCATATTGTGTTTAGACTGCCATAACGATGTTGTACATCTTGTTGGTATACGCGGAAAATGATGCGTGAAACAGAAGGAAACCGTTCTCGATCACAGCAATTTTACTGGACATAATTTCATTTTGCCACTTAATAGTTGCAACCAAACCAATTAAAACCAGACTTCAGATGAATCTAAATATTAATAGAGATACTAAATATTACATTTAATTAAATTCCAATCCTGCCTGTAGGAATTGTCTCTGTGAACCGCTTTGCACTGGCCTTGTTGGCCGAGTACGTATCACCTATCTCCGAGCAATAGGCTGTAGGTTGAATTTCAATATGGGTATGGATGTGAAAACTTTGTTTTCCATTCACAAAAAACTGACTGTTTTTTGCTGGAGAAAAAAAAATATATAGAACACCAAATACTCACTGTAAAACGGTTTCCTACAAGTCATAGCGAATATACAGGGTGGCCATAAATTAACTTTCCCTCTTTGGAGGTATCTGTAGCTGAAACTAATACACGGAATGAGACGACATTTTATATAGAGACTTTTGAAGCACTGGGAGATGAATTCCTCGAAAAAAAGATTTAGTACCAAAAGTCGCCGATAGGGGAAATTTTGGCACTGGTGGAGCCGAAAGCAGTCAACTATTTGCAGTAAACACAGGTAAAAAGGATTTTGTAAATTTTAATGTGCATACATGACAGCAGCACCACCAATTCCAATTAAAAAGGGATTGGAAATGTTCTGGCAGTTATTCGAATGACTGATGAATTGTGCTCAATATGCATCCTACTTTGCCTCAGCGTGCTTTACTTGTTAAGTTGTTTTACCTTAAACAGTGCAATGCCGTAGCGGCCCTTCGGGAATTTAGAAGATTTCATAACATGCGTACAGGTCCTATGTCAGCTGTAGCACTGAGAGCTATGATTAAGAAGTTTGAAGAAACTGGATCACTAGGAGTTAGACCTGGCAGAGGATGAAAAGCAGTGCAAGAAGAGACGGTAACAGACGTTGGTACTGCGGTGTTCGACAACACAGGGACCAGTACTGGTCCAAGCACTCATGCCATAGTTCGCAAACTTTATGGCTTATGGTACAGTCCGGAAAAAGTTTCACTTCTATCCCTATAAGTTCAGTCACGTGCAAGCACTAACTACCGCAGATTATGATAAGTGCATGACCTTCGCATTAGCATTTCTTGCCCGAATGGAGGTCGACAATGACTGGCCTTGGAGAACATTGTGGGGTGATAAGATTCATTTTTATCTGAATGGGTCAGTCAACACTCACAACTGCAGAATTTGGGCATCTAAACATCCCCAAGTGATCCAGCAAGTACTACTGCATTTTCCAAAAGTAATCATGTGGTATGGCCTCGCAGCTAATTTCATAATAGGACCATACTTTTTTTGAGCTTATTACTCTTATAGGTCCTATAACCTGCTCCATTGCTGAGAGATTTATCGACGAATGCTGGAAAATTTTGTCATTCCTGCATTGCAGCAAAGACAATGTTTGGACTCTATAATTTTTATGCAGGATGGAGCATGACCACACATTGAACGTTTAGTACAGCACCTTTTATGCCAGCAGTTCAGTAATGAGAGGGTTATCAGTTCTTTCCGACGGCATGGCTGCCTCGATCCCCAGACATCACTCCATTTGACTTTTGGCTGTGGGGGTATTTGAAATCCATTGTGTATGTTGGTGGCATTCCTAACTTGCATGTCTTGAAATAGAACATAAAACAGGCTGTTATGAACATCCAATCCAACTCCTTACGCTGAGCTGTAGAGCATGTCGCACACCGGATGCAATTTGTTGTACACAAGAAAGGTCAGCACATTGAAAATTGTGTATGTGGTTCAAGGGATCCTGATTCTGATGAATAAAATATTTCCTGTGAGTTCAATTACTATATTAATTTCTGTGTCGCTTGCAAGTTGTTTTAGTTTAATTATTATTATTATTATCATCATTGTAACGCACACATATTATTATTATTTGTCACCTCCAGGGAGTTCAAAGACTCATCGAGGAGGGCATCCACTCTACAACTCTGCTTCCACCACTCACACTCCACCAACTGACCGCAACTACACTAACGCCATCTACCGCCGACCAACACCACTAGTATTTCCACAGACAATTACAAACATTCATGCCCATGGCAGGATTTGAACCCGCAACCTCTTGACTGGAGAGCGGACACGCTGACCACTCGGCCAGCCAGGCTGGCACTCCAGCTGGAATGAGTGACGCGGCTGTTGCTTACACCATCGAAATGTTATTATTTCATTTTATCTGCCTTTAATGTAGTTATTCGCTTGTTTTCTGCTCCGCCCACACCAGAATTTTCCCTATCGGCGACTTCTGGTACTAAATCTTTTTTTCGAGGAAATCATCTCCCCATGCCTTCAAAAGTCTATATAAAATTTGGTCTCATTCCGTTTATTGGTTTTAGCTACCGATGCCTCCAAAGAGGGAAAGTTATTTTATGGACACCCTGTACATTATTAAAATGAATAAAACGTTATTTCCGTTCGGACTGCGAACAAATCGGACAATGAACACTTTTGTGAAAGATTTTTTGTTTTGACAACAAACGCATGTTCGGATAATGAACACCTCACAGAACAAACACAAGAAGAAGCGATGCTGTATATAAGATTTGTAGAACTGTATTTTACTGCCTCTATGAACGGTTTCTGGAAAGAGACTTTGACAGTTGTATACATAACCTTTTTGTGCGCAAGTTGGTTTCTGTTCTCTGAATTTTTGTAAGTGCTTTTCTGAACTTTTTATTTAAAAAAAAAACATAATATTGTGGTGCTTAAAAGAGTGGAGTGTCCAGAACTGTGCTCACCATAGAAACCAATCAAGAGATAATAAGCAAGGTAGAGAGTGGGCAGAAGATGTCTGATGTTGCTGGGCAGTATAGCTTGAACAGGTCTACAGTAGGCACAATCTTAGCTAAGAAAGATATAATCAAGAAGACTCAAGCAGTTAAAGGAGTAACTAAAATCACATCTGAGAAACAAAGATGTGCCATCCATGAAAAAATGGAGAGATTGCTTTTAGTTTGGATAAAAGAAAGGGAAATGAAAAGAGATGTAACTAGTATGACATCATTCAAGAGAAGGCTAGAGAAAATTTTTTAAGAACTGAAGAAACGAACTCCACATTCATCACACGAGGAGATAGAATTCAAGGCTATCACTGGATGGTTTGCAAAGTTTAGAAGGAGATATGGCATTAAACATGTGGTAATGCACGGTGAGCAGGGTGACCACTCAGCGAAAATATTTAGTACTGATTTATGCAGGAAAAAGGTACTAGATCTCAAAAAAAAGTACTAAATTTTTATTTGCTGAGTTCCGGACTGATAGGCCAGTTCTCCTTGAATTCTGATGACTCGAATTTTGAAGACCCGAAACTCAGGGTAGCCCCTGAGTTTCAAAACGTTTCAAATAACTTGACAAAAAACTTGACACAAAAACGTTACAGAAAAAAGCTTATCATTTTACAAACGTATATAGACATTTATCATGTCACCCCCTAGTCCAGTGCAGGGTGACTACTCAGCAAAAATATTTAGTACTGATTTATGCAGGAAAAAGGTACTAGATCTCAAAAAAAAGTACTAAATTTTTATTTGCTTTTGTTTCATTCACTCTATTTAGGGCATTTTATGGTATTGCTACCTTATTATTATAGATGAAGGCAATGTAAAACCACTAAATTAACACATGTATGACAAATATGAAAAAAAAAAAAGAAGTCAAAACTCACCTCACTGTAGTTATCTATGAGTAAGAGCTGCAGTTGTCAATCATCATAATAGAAGTCCAAATTGTAACTCTAGTACTTAACATGTGTATTAATTTACCATATAATTTTTGTCTCATTTTAGTGTTTAAAATAATGTAATATTAAATTTTCAGTTATATAATATGCTATTTACATATATACGGGGGTTCCCACAAGAAAAACACTGGAAGTACTTATTCATTATTCTTAACAGATTTTGCTAAATTAATTAACTCTTCAGAAATAGTAAAATCTGTAGCTGATAAATGTTTCAATTTTTCTTTTGTCAAAAGGAGTCCATTCATCAAGAGAGTTTGTAGTTGAATTCTGATTTTATTCTGATTTATTTTCCATGCTGAAAATATTCTTTCAGTTGCTGCTGATGAATGAGGAGGCACAGTACAGCTTTAACTATTGTTGTTAAATTAGGAAACATTTGTTCTCCTACAGCATTTTTCATTTCAAAAACTTTATTCCAAAAAACCATGAATTCTTTACTTTTTTTCAATGCTTTTACAGTCTTCAAAGTTGCCATTCTTTATATACATTTTCTATGTTTAAAAACTGACCATTGTCAGCTGGATTTCTCCTTTCAATGGGGTCCAAATTATGCTGTGCATCAATAAAAAGTGGTTATTCATTTAATTTTCCCACTTGTTTTCATTATTGTAATGATCTTATAACACCGAGAAGTATTTGAATAGCAAAGAATATATTTTCATTGGCTAATACTAGTCGGATTGCATGAGTTTGGAATCGGGGGGGGGGGGGGAAAGAAAGTTTGCAAACAGTGAGAAGGGGAGGAAAAAAAAAGGGAAATCATGCTTGTGACACTGAATGTCACATATGTGGAGGTGGGAGAAGGAAAAAAAATATTAAACTCCCATGTCTAACTCTCATTATTATTTTTATTATATTTCTGTTATTTTAATTATTATTCGGAAGGAAGAAAGTACTAGTTCTGTTGGTGAACGTACTAGAAACACTAAAAATTTATAAAAAGTTCTAGATCTAGTACAAAAGTACTAGTAGTGGTCATCCTGGTCCAGTGGTGTTCAACCTTTTGACTACGTGTGCTACTTTTTTATAAAAAGTTATTCGGCGATCTACTCTTTTATATAGCTCACGTTCCCCCAACTTGATATCTGATTACGCACAAATAAACAACTAAAAAAAAAATACACAACTAAAAACTTTATTTGTGTATTTAAAAATTTATTTATCACTTTTAATTATTTTAATACAACAAATATTTTAATACAACAAAAAAAACAAACAAATATATTGGAATAAATATTTATTTCTGTATTTTGGAAAACCAAAGTTAGAAAAAAACAACAGATTGATTAAAAACTCACAAGTTACAGGAAATACTGGTTCATTAAAAGAATAAAGTTAATGTGAAATTTGGCATTGTTTGTACCTCGCAATATTTTCATAGTCAAGTTGATATGAAGAAGTGGTCAATCGCAGACAATCATCCAAATGATCATTTGTAATTTGGATTATTAATTGATTTTTTTATGACATTCATATATTTGAAAAAGCAGATTCTGACAAGTATGTCGATCCAAAACGACAGAATTTTTCGTTCAATATCAGTTAATATTGGGAATTTTTCATGTGCATACTTCCAAATGACTTCATTGCTTATTGATTTTAAATGTAAACTATTCTGAATGTTTATTATCCCAAGTTCTATATCAGCTTGGTTTATATCAAACAGCCCATTAATTTTATTTGAAATTTCTGTGATGTTAAAGTTTTCCTGAAATGGATTATTGATAAAAGATACAAGCATTTCATTTTTATTAAAATCTTTAAATCTTGAATTTATTTCTTCCTCAACTAATTCTATTTCATGAATAAATTCTTTTAAATCATAGCGAAGCATTTGCTGGTTTTAATAAATATGGGAGAAGTCTAAATTTGCGGTCATTTATATTTTTCTTTAATAAAAGTAAGTATTGTTGGAAAGTTTTTATTGAACTTAACATGTCAGTTAAATTTTTATCTCTACCTTGTAACTCTAAATTTAAATTGCTTAATTTCGTACAGAAATCTACTAAAAATTATAAGGGTAACAACCATCTTTTATCACTCAATTGTGGATAAATATTGACTTTTTCATCAAGAAAATTTTTTATATCGTTAATTAATACAAGAAATCTTTATTGATCGCTAATGTTCGCTGAGCCAGCTAACATTATTGTACAACCGAAGTTCCCCATTATCTGCCTGTAATTTAAATAACCACCGTTGCAGGGCTTTTCTCGAACAGAATTTACAATTTTAAATGTAATATCCAAAACATCTTTTGTGTTTAATCTTTTACTACACAGTACTTGTTGGTGAATAATACAGTGGTACGTTAAAAAATCTGGATATTATTCCTTGTTTTTACATAATGAAATGAAGCCTGATTTACTAACTGTAATTGCAGGAGCACTATCAGTAATAATAGATACAAGTTTAAAAATCGGAAGTTTGTGTTGTTTCACAAATTCATCAAATGCCAAAAAATGTCTTCTCCCCTAGTTCTTCCCAATAATGGTATAATTTCAAAAGTTCTTCTTTACTTGAATAATCTTGAAATATCATACGAATAAATACCATTAACTGAGCAATATCAATGAAGTTGTTTGATTCATCAAACTGTAATGAAAACGCAACACACTTGTGAATGTCTGACATTAACCTGGCCTGGAAACTTTTCTCCGGCAAGTGGCTCTTCCTTTCGGCAATTTGAAACCTTGTCTGTTGCCTAGAAGTAGTCTCTCTCTAGTGACGCCTCAAACCGAGAAGCTCCTTTCTGGAAGCGGGAATCTCCTCTCTTAAGCAATGTGGATCCGGGCAGTCTCTCTCTGACGCCGACTCTGGACCGGGCGGCATCCTCTCTGACAGCATTTCTGGAACCGGGACCCCTTTTGCTTGCTTCACTCCCTTTTTATTAGGCCTCCTCTGAGACCTTGCATGAAGTTTGGCAACCCCCAAGAATCGGTATGTCTTTCATCTTAAGTTTCAAGTTTGGCACGCCTTTGGTTCTCCACTGCTTTCTTTTGATTGTAAGTTGCCGGCCATCGGAAAGTTGTTTGAACTCTATCTGACTGACTTCGGAGATGTTTACACTTAGAGCCTACCAGCCTTTCTCATGCATACAAGTTTCAATAACAATCTTTTTAATGCGCCATGTGCAGCTTCGGTGACAAAAACATTGCCTTTGTTTTTAACACTCTAACATATTCTTATTAAAGCAGTATATACAGTTAGCTTTAAAAGAATTATTTACAAAAACATTTAATACAAACTATATACCGAGACAAACAAAGTTTATTTTTTTTACAATATTCACATGGGACTTAACCCAAGTAAGAAATTGATGTAATGTGCTTTGGAATATTTAAGCTACTACAATTGAGTTTTTACACTTTGCTTATAATCGTATTCACTCGGCTCGCTGTTTGACTTCCACTGATCCAAATTAATTCATTTACCCGGACTTATAAGAAAATTACTGATTTGATAATTTTAACGAAAAATAAATAAACAATAGCAATACGCTTAAAGCGAATTAAAAATAATTCAAAATAACGATAAATAAAATATTATGTTTTCAGTTTTAATTAAATTTGTAAGGAAGGAGGAATACACAAGAGATCGACTAAAAATCGCTCCGCGATCGACGGGTTGAATACCCCTGCCTTAGTCCTTTTCATGTTTATCAGTGTCTGCATGTGTATTGAGGGTATGTGAAAACATGTGATATCATCTTTGTTACATTTCTTTGCGGTCTTTCCATAGCTTCTTTATCCACTTTAAATCCAGGAGACCATTTAGTAAAGAGGTGAAAATGCCTTCCTTTTCCTTGCATGCCAGCAGTGTTCGTTTCACAATTTTTGTGATGTGAACTTCAATTTCCTATCCTCTATTCCTTAGCTGTGGCGGCCGGTGAAAATTTTAAGTGGGAATGCTGCATAAGAAAAATAATTCATTTTTTTCCTAATCTGTAACAAATTTATTAATAAGTAAATTTACATATTAAAACATTTGCTTTATTAAAAATATTATTTGAAAATAAAATCCATTTTTCTATTTTTGCCTTGACAAAATTTTTCAATAACCTTTTCATTAAAATTTGTAATTTGCGAAATCATGTTTTTTCAATTGAAATCATAGAGTACTGTTAACCGCTCTTGGTTTCGCAACCACAAAGCCATTTAATTTTTTGATACCACTCATTGTTAAAAGACCTGATGTATTTTTTATTTTGACTTATTCCTTCCTGAATAATAATAATATCTGGAGTAGGACGACCTTTATTTTTTATTTCTATTTTTTCGTGTAGAGAGCCTGTGTAGCTCAGTGGATGTGGCGTTTGCCAACCACGGCGCTTGGCCGCACGAAGGAAGACTTGGTTTCGAGTCTAGTCGGTGACTAGAGGAAATTTTTCTAAGCCTTTTTTCGACCGGTTCCCAAGTTAGTCGATCTCTGGCACGGGCAAGCAGGTTTTTCCTCCCGGAAACTCGGGTTTTTCGTCCTGTAAACTCAAGAAAATCGACCGTAGAACCCACATTATTTCAGACATTAAATATATTGTGTTAGGGTTAGGGACCACGAGATGGTGGCACATTTGAGCCGTCTCTCTTCACTGTGTGTACCTCTTAATTAGTGATAGCTTGGGCCATCTATCTCTGATTGGTACCAGTGGAGATTGAACTGCCCACTCAGTCTCCAAAAGTTAGATAGGGTTAAATGGCCTCGCCTACTCCCCGTATACGGGAATAAAAAGGCGTTAAAAAAAAAAAAATTTTTTTTCGTGTAACGATAATTGAGAAAATATAATTCTTTTCATATTTTCAATAGTGACACTTGTCACAATTCAGGCTTGTATCTATAATAAATAAATAATTGTTATTTTAACAGAATAAAATAGGATTTACCAAAAATATTGTGAAACAGATAAACCAGCATGAACACGCATTTAACATACATCCTGTACTGGCCTCATCGCCTTAGTTCTGCCTGGCTTCCAAACATTTTTTTTTATTGTTGTCAATAATAACGCTTCCACTGAATTCGCTTTTGTTGATGACCTTAACATGAGGTCAGTGAATGGCAACTTCCACAAGCAAGTACTTGATCTTACTTGATGGGTTCACCTTTTTAGCAAAAAAAAAAAAAAAAGTTCGCAGACACTTTTGTTGGAAAAGGCAGTCTTCGCCTGGATCAAGGCTGAGATATACTATTACCCAGTAGAAACAGAAACCTAATTCTGTAGGCTAATTTTTTTTGAAAAGACACGTTACTTGCACATACTGGTCAACTAAGTGTTGACTTGAATATCCACATATCTTATCTATCCTCTACTCCCTACGGAATAGGGTACTGATTGATGTTCCGTACCGTACACTAACACTCGTTCGCTTAACGTTTGATATGGGTCAAGTACATATACTTGACTTCTGCACTGTTTGATTCTATTAATATCTGTCATACGGTAATACAAATAACTTTCAGTACATTTCGAACTTCAGCAGTTTTCAAGCAAATGAACCTGCTTCAGTGGATGCAATTGTCACTTAACTATGCCTTAAAAATAAAATGACCTAATCATCCTGTGTGAATTAGCATATTTCTTTGCATTTGGTGGTACAATACAATACCAGATGGACTATTTTTTTTTCCCTTAGGTATGCCTGTGAAAGAGATTATACAATTTCTTGGGATTAATGTAGACAGTATTTCTGCAATAAACAAGTCTTCTCCCCTCCCCCTTGGGAGTTTGTATTCTATTATAATACCTCTCTTGCTGTGCCAGCTGAGGAATTTGCTTACTCCATCATTACTCCAAAAAAGTTACTTTTTTTTTTCACGAATAATAAAAAAGGGAATGAGATAAAAAAATACGGTGGACAGATAGAACGTTAATAATGTTCAAAACTGCCATTGCCATGTGGTGCTACTGGCATTTCAACAGCTAATTCCAGTTGCAAGATGGTGGTTACCGTGATAGTGTGGTCCAAAACAGATGTCCGTGAAGTTATTCATTTTTTTGCAAGCAAAAGGGCTTCACGAAGTGACATTCACAGTGAAATGGTTGCTGTAAATGGTGAAAAAGTGATGTCATAGAAGCAGGTGTGTTTTTGGTGCAATGAATTTAAAGAGGGCAGTGGTGACATTGAAGATCGCCATTGGGTGGGCAGGCCTTGACTGGCGAGTGAAACTGCATAAGTGGTGAACTTGAGTAAGTCCATTGGTTAAGAAATTGTTCGTGATAGCTTTTGAAAGGTATGCTTCTGCTCGGTGCCGAACAGTTCTCAGAGGAGCACAATATGCATGGGGATGTGTTCAGTTGCGATACATCGACAAAGGCGAGGATTTTCCTCGCTCGCCTAGTCACAGGAGACGAAACGTGTGTTCATCACTTTGCCCCGGAGAGCAAACAAGACTCCATGACATGGAAACATCCATAATCTCCTGTGTGCAAAAACTTCAAGACTGTTCGAAAAGTCATGGCCACAGTGTTCTGGGATCGCCAAGGCTTTGTGTTGGTAGACTTCTTGCTGAAGGGAGGAATGATCAGTGCAGAACTTTACTGTGCAGTGTTGGCCAAACTAAAAGCCAACATTCGATGCAAACGACACCACTCCTGACAAGTGGCATGATTTTGGTGTACAAGTTACTGCACACACCACTCATGAGTGGTTGCGCTGTAATTGTTGGGATACCCCCCCCCTGCTTCGACCCAGACTTAGCTCCTTCCATTTGTCCACCCCTCCCCTTGCCGGAAGGCATTTCACTACTGATGACGAAGTTCATCAGTCGGTGTGATGTTACTTACTGCATTTGGGCACGGACTTCTTCAGTACTAGTATTATAAACCGATCTATCGTTGGGACACTTGCATCAATAAATATGTAGACTTTATGGAGAAGTAGTGCATGTTCACTTATTTCTTGCTGTATAATTTCAACTTCCAATTATTAAACATCATCAAAGAGAGAGAAAAAAAAGTGTTACCTTACTTTTCGGAAACCACTTGAAATTCTGATATTGGTACAAGATCTGTAAATATTTATTTTTGCCTTGTGTACTGCTCTAATATTTTGTCATGGCCTAAGTTGTTACCACGCAGTAAAATCAAAACTTACCCACTAACAATAAAGAGCTGTTAAAATAGTGTTACACATTCTTTAGTATAAGTCGTTTCTAAATACCACAATTGATACTTTTACTCACTGTCGGTGCCAGGTTATTTTGCGCCCTAGGCAAAGTTTACAAGTGTGCTCCTTATTTCATAAACTAAAATGTTTCTAATTGACATTAAACAAAATAAAATTGTCTTTCAGGTTAAATTAATAGGGCTTTTTAATTTTCTTTTTTAATTAATTTGAAAATTCTCTGTTATAATTCATTTACAAAAAAAAAAGTTATAAAATACCGAAATTTAATATTTAAAAAGGTTAACGTTTTAAAGTATTTATCTTAACGGAATTTTAAATAGCGGTAAGTTCAAATCATTTAGGTAAGGAACAAAAAAGAACCAAGAGTTAAATAGTAAAATAGTGTGATGTGTGAGAGATAAGGAAAAAGAATCGATACCTAAATCATATATCACTATTTAATTTTGATATTTTAGAAAGTATGAATAAAGCATAGCTCGAAGTTTTTCACCCTAGGCGGTTGCCTAGTTTGTCTAAACGGTAGTGCCGGCCCTGCTTGTACTGTTGGTAATATGAGTGTCTCATATCAGTAAAATGAAGTGTCTGTTCACTTTCTTATCACTTCTGCTATAATAGATTAACAATGTACAAACTTAACCATACCAAAGCGATAAATTAATCTGTCAGTATGACTCCTCAGACAGTGGGATAGTGAAAAAATCGGATACCCTCGCAAGTATGTAATGGTAGTCTTTTACAGATATATCCAATGGTGTTGAGGAAGGCATGATATTTTTAAAATGCTTTATATGATTTTTTTAATGACAACTGATTCAGTACAATACTTTTTTGATATTTGGAAAAATATCAGTTCAGTATTTGAAACAAATACTCTGTCTGACGGCGAGGTAAAGTAACCATTATTCACAAGCAGCGTCAGCTCTTATTAGCCAATATTTTGATCTACTCGGACGTATGCTTCTTTGCGAAAATGTGCATGTTGCATAGTCGAATGCATATCAAATAATTATAACTTAATTTTTTCTGTAACGCGTTTTTAACAAATTTGTTCGCACGCGATTGATAAATAGGGGAATAAAATCACGAAACACGAAATCGTGTGTCTGCTCGTATGCGATTTTCACAAGGTGACTATGCTTTGTGAACGCGAAAAAGCTACCTAGCCTAACGTAGTAGCACACGAAGAAATATACAAAATACAGCAGCGTCTCTCTCTCTCTCTCTGTCCAATAAAAATCCTCTTGCGTTGTTCTCCCGAGATTGTGTACGTTTCTTGATAGGTATTTAATACATCCCAAACATGAGTAAACACCCTGGTTATAAGAATCCACATAGTGACTGAAAATGGAAACCCTTAAGTATTAAGGATGAACTTGAAATAATAGTGAGTAAAAAGAGAACATATGATAATGCCAGAGAACAGACACAGAAACTCACATTTCACACTATCAGAGACAATGCTAGAAAATAAGATTAAAAAAAAAAAAAATAGGTTTTGAGTGTTCTGCCACTAATCCTATTTTCCCTATAAAGCCTTCTGCAAAATTCTGATTCACCAACACAGAACTGACAACCATTCTACTCATTCACCACCCTAAAAAAATTTTTTTTTAAAATAATAATAAAAAAAAAATAGACTTCACATCCTTGCTAACTGAAACTTTACTCGGCTTCCAATGATGACCTCTTGTTCTATCACCACTTGCCATATACTGAAAAATTTCCCTTACATCCATTCCCCTTTAAGCAGCTTGAATGTTTCTATAATGCTGTCTTTCTCCCTCTCTCCCACTTCCCCCTTATCTGTCAATTTTTGTAACACATCCTCAATCTAATCTGTTTTGGCCCAAGAGGGCTGAAATCCTCTTGGTTACTAGCCTCTGAATCTTCTCAGTCACTTCCACATCTCTAAGAAATATACTGGCGAATGAGATATGAGCATAATAGTCCAGATGTGGATGTATCAGAGACTTATAAATAAGAAATGCAATCCTTCACTGTAGTTTAGCATTTCTTCTTTGTAAAGATACTGTATCATTAGCATGGCTTATTTGATATAGAGCTATCACACATAACTAACATACAAGGCTAATACATTTACTGAGTGTTAAATTATTTGTTTAATTTTTGAAAGATATATTAATATGAGATGCTTGTGTATCTCATATTAATATATGAGATGCACAAGTGGAAATTATTTCGTGTTTGTGGCGCTTTGTCACCTAAAAAAAGAACATTTTAGGTTTGTTTCTAGTCACTGATTAAAGGAACTTTTTTTTCTGTCTTTCTTCAGTTGGTTGCTGGAGTTAATAGATCTTTTTTCATGGGCAAGTTTTAACTCCATCTAAAAAAAAAAATAATTGATCCTAGAACTACACCATTACAAACAATAATAGGAGTCCGTGTGTAGAGGCAATAGGAGTGTTATGGTTTAGGGACACAAGATCACAGTAGTTATCCACCGTACTCTCCATCCCCCTTCTCTTCCTGACAAGTTTTGAGTCAGTGGTAGTATCGATATCACTGAAGGCTTTGAAGTTGGAGACTGGCTGCCTGTCTATTCTCAGAAAGTTAGTTACAGCTAAAGGAACTCCATCTACTCCTTGCAGGAAATAAGAGGTTAGAGGAGTTATTTTTTTATTTATTTATATTAATATGGTGACATACCCGAACATTCGAAAGGAAAGAAGATGCGTTTTGGAGAACATTCTAAGTTATCGAAAGGTTTTTGGTATAACACTTAAAATGGGACAGAAAATTAGTATAGATATGAAAATATATTGTAAGTGAAGAACCAAAAATGAAATGATAAAAATGTAAGGTTAGAATGCATATATAGATGGCAGCAAAATCCAGGAACCTGATTGATTTTACTTGCTTTTCATTAATATTACAGGATTTTGTTTCCACTTTCATTTATACTTCATATTCTTATTGATCTCAAAAATTTAATGCCTAATGTATATTTTTGTTATTCCATATTTCAGATTTAACTTTTTTTCCCTTCATACATGCTTCTTCACTTGCTATGTTGTAGTCCCCCCCCCCCCTCCCCCAGATATCTTGAAATATTGGGTAAAGCATATCTGTGATGTCAGTGTTTTTAGAACTAATGTAGTAATACCATCATGTCTTGTTGCTTACCCATTTTTCATTTCTGTAATGGCATTTTTTTTAAAATCTCCAATTTAGGGAGGGGAATTGCTGATGATGATAATAGATGAGATACAAGGAGAAAACAGCAGCAGTAATTTGAGGCATTATGGTGTAAGGTGAAGGCTGATAGAATGAGGTGTTTGGTGGGATGTGGCTGTATTCTATGTGGAGAGTGGAGACAAATAGGTGGCCTGTCTTGGTGAGCAGGCAAAGGGTGATTTCAACTATGGTGATATTGATTCTAGTGAAAAGATGGCATTGAGGAATGAGAATTAATTTCTCGAGTTCTTGAGGGACAGCAGCACGTAGCAGAGGGCACATGAGGGTTGAGTCTCGGATGAAATGGTCACATGAGAACTACTGTATATATATTTGAAGATTTGGATGGAGATATTCAGTTGTTTGCAGATGATGCAAAGTTGGGACGAACCATAAAGAGTAGTGAAGATGTTGTGGCCTTGCAAGAAGACTTGAATAAATTGAGTGATTGGGAAAGCAAATGGGGATGTGAGTTCAATGTTGCAAAATGTAAGGTTTTAAAATTTGGAAAACAAAGATGGGATGCAGAATTTATGCTTGGTGAGAATATATTGTTGGAAGTAGAGGAAATAAGAGATCTGGGGGTGATAGTGGATAAGGATCTAAAATTTAGGGGACACATCGCCAAAATTGTGAAGACAACACAAAGACTTCTGGGAATGATGAGGAGGACACTGACGTGTAGAAGTAGGGAGATTCTTGTTCCATTGTATAAGGCTTTGATTAGGCCACACATGGACTATTGTGCCCAGATTTGGTCACCTGGTTTTCAGAAGGATGAAGAGATGTTGGAAAGGGTCCAAAGGCGACTGACTAAGGTAGTTTCTGACCTCTGGAATGTCGAGTATGAGGAAAGATTGAAAAGATGTAATTTGCAGAGTCTAGTGGAGAGAAGGAAGAGGGGAGATATGATAGAGACCTACAAGTTGGTAAGGGGTTGTTATAGGATCAATGGTGGAGAAGTTCTACAGCGAATAGTGGGAGATCAGGGGAGAACCAGGGGTCATCCCTGGAAACTGTATAAAGAGGTGTGAGTAGGGGAGTGAGAGGCAGGTTTTTTTCGTGCAGAGTTGTGAATGATTGGAATGCCTTGCCTGAGAGTGTGGTGTCTGCAAGGAGTTTGAATGTGTTTAAGACCCGGTATGATGAGATGTGTGTGAGATAAAAGGACCTCCTAGATGAGTCTTTGACTCCATGAGGTCTTGTTTAATAATAATAATAATAATATATATAAAAAAAAAAGGACATTGTAAACACAAGGCTGGTGATTATGGGAAGTTGAGAGCTGTAGTGTGGATGGGGAAGGGTTGAGTTGGAAAGATGTAGACGGTGTGCGTGGGCATCGATTAAGAGCTATTTAACAGCAGTTAAATAGCTCTTAATCGATGTCTTAATCAATGTCTGAGTAGCTGGACTGGTTGGCCAAGTTGTTAATGTATCCACTCTTCAGACAAGAGGCTGTGGACTTGAAACACACCACAGGCATGTCTTGAGGGATGCTCTGTCAAATTAATGGCACCTTTGTCACAGCTGGTTACATGAGTCTTGTAACAGGGCAAGTCCCAAAGGAGTGGAAGGTAGGAAAGGTTGTTCTGCTTCACAATGGGGAGAAAGGACTGGAACTGCTGGTTGTAGGCCTGTCTGGGTTGTTGTTAAGTTTTGGAGTGGTTGGTGATGACTAGGATTCAGAAGTGGGTTGATAATAGCAGTATTCTTTATGATAGTCAGGATGAGTTTGTTAGGAGGTGATTCTGTTCCAGCAATCTTCTTACATATTACAACAAGGTGACAAATTGACTTGATAAAGGAGATTCATAATACAATGGTGTGTGGATTTTTCAAGGGCCTTTGATAGACTGCCCCATGACAAACTGGTAGCTAAACTGAAACAGATGGGATTAGACAATAGACTAATCAGTTGATTGACTGTTAGACAGGTGTCAGCAGGTTGTGTATGGGGAAGTGGTATACCAAAAGAGGGTCACTGGTGGAGTGCTGCAGAAGTCTGTTTTGGGACCATCATTGTTTAACTTGCATGTTAATGACATTGGGACTGGCTTAGCTAAAGCTATACAGCTGTTTGCTGATGTTGCAAAGGTGGGATGATGCTGTGAGAAGTAGAGGAGATGCAGAAGGATCTGAATAGACTATGAATGGGTAAATGAGTGGAGCTATCAATTTAGTGTCGCAAAGTGCAAGGTCTTGAAATTTGGTAGGCAGGGTTGGGATGCAGTGTGCAGTTGATGGGGAGATGAGAGAAATCTGGGAGTGATGGACAGATACTTGTAGTTTAGGGTCTTATTGCTGAAAATGTAAGAATATCTGGATGGATTATAATGTCATATGATGAGATTTAGGGAATGCAGTTTACAGAGCCTTGTGAATAGAGGAAGAAGAAGAGATATGATTGACACATGTTGGTGAGGGTTTGTTGCCAGATTGACATGGAGAAGATATATATATTTTTTTCATAGTGGAGAGAGCCAAGGGTAGAACTAAAGGCCATCCATGGATGCTGTATAAGGAGGGTGTAAGTGGGGGAGTGAGAAAGGAATTCTTTTTTTTATGGAGATTGATTGGTGAGTAAAATGCAATGCCTGAAAGTGTGGTGAGTGCAAAAACTGAATGGGTTCAATTATCTTTTGACTTCAGAGAAAATATGAACTTCCCACAGTGATTCCTTTGACTCCATGGAGATCAGATGTTAATAATAATAATACTGATTAGGTGTATGTAGCTCAGTGGAAGTGACGTTTGCATCCTCTATGCTGGCCTGCCTGAAAATAGACTTCTAGTCACTGACTAGAGGAACTTTTCTAAGCCCTTCTTCGATTGGTTCTCGAGTTGGTTGATCTCTGGCATGGTCCAAAACTTGGGTTTTTTTGTCCTATAAACTCAATAAAATTGACTGTAGAACCCACACCATTTCAGACAATACCATATCCTGTTAGGTTAGGGACCATGAGATGGCAGCAATTGTTTTGCCTGTCTTCATCGGTTGCCATTTATAATTAGTGATAGTCTTTGGCCAACAATGTCTCTGATTGGCTACTGGTAGAGACTGAACTGCCTGCTCAGTCTCCAAATTAGATAGGGCTTTTTATTCTCCCTATAAGGGAGAATTCTCCCAAATTACTCCCTATAAGGGAGTAGGCGAGGCTGTTTTAGGGAGTAAAAGGCTTTTTTTTTTTTACTTAAAAGGCTTTTTAAGCTGTTATGGGAGTAGGCGAGGCTGTTGGTGGCCAGCCTGATGGATCCCTGACTTTCTTTGTTTACAGAAAACCTACACATACAGGTAGTTACATTCACCAGCACTAACACACTCCCAACAATATGGGATTATAAAAACTCTATATGACTGGGCAAAATTAATCAGTTCAGATAACAATGACCTAGCTACTGAACTTAATCATATTCTTAACACCTTTTGTAGCCAGTGGCTACAACCCCTAAAAAATATTAAAACCAATTAACCACCCCATAACAGAGATTACTCTAAATCTATCACCATTTCTAATATCTGGAGTACTTCTGAAAGGCTAACAAATATCCTAAAAAAAAATATGACCTGACAACTTGTTACTAACCATATAAAAAAATTGCCATCTCTTATCTGCTCCACCAAAGACCAGCCACTTCCCCCTAGACCTACCTGGAGTATACCCAGTCCCTTATAGTTGCAAACTGTCCTGCTACGGCTAAATAGGAAGATAGCTAATATCAGGATATCTGAACATAAGGACTGTATCTGGTTCCACCAATACAGCCACTCAGGACTTGCTGACCATGCCTTGGACACCTTCGACCAAATATGCTGGAAGAAAGCCACTTTACTACACTGCAGCAAGTATAAATATGAGAGATTATTCCTGGAATCAGCATCAGCTCTAAAAAAAAAAAAAACTCCCCAAACCTCAACAAATTTGGGTGCATGAGACTGCCCCAAATATGGGAAGCTTGCATTCTAAGAACATCAGTCCAACAGCCAAGACAACCCATTTTAGCCCAGTAGGGGACACCTTTAGGACTCTAGGACCACCTTCAGTTGTTTTCTTCAGCCTTATTTGTTTAGTGTTAGTGCTTGCATGCACATATCATTATTTTTTGTTACCTGAAGATGGTAATGTAACATTACCGAACTATAGGAAGTATTAATTAAAAAGTTTTTAATTAATATTTTGGTATATGTTGTCTTTCCCTAAAATCTGACAGTTATGGATTACCAACATATCTACAAGCTTGTGATATGCACTGAAAGCTACATCGCATTTATACAAGAAAATTGTACTGGTACATTTTTATTTTTTATTTTTTTTATGATGATACCATTTGTTCCTTTACTTAGATGATCCTTTTCATTTTACCTGATGACTACTACAAGCAAGAATAGGAAATTTTATTTTATTTATTTATTTAAATTTTTATTTTTATTTATGGAAATCCATCCATGAGAAGTTGTTCAACCCATAGTACGTTAGCATCATAGATTGGTAGAAAGGTAAGAAAAAAGAAGACTCATCAACATTGGATTTAAAGATCAGTAGATTGTATTTTTTAGGAAATGCATAGGACGACTTACAAAAGACAAGATGAAAAATTTGTTCTAAGAGTTTTGATTAGATGAACTTTGACTTATAACTGCTGCATGCATTTTAACAGATATAGAAGAGATTGGAGAATTATTAATGCCAATTCTGATGAACAGTGTCCATGGAAATATTTGTAGAAAATGCAGACAGTAGAAACTCTCTTTCCCATAAACACTGTTTATGGGAAAGAGAGTGTGGAGAGAATTAGTGAGATATGGGTCATTAATCAACATAATTGGTCTCTTCTATATCAACAGTATTCAATGGTTGAACTAATTTGTGATTTGTATTGAGTTTAATATACAACGTAGGGAAGATACCAAAGGATTTCAAGAAATCATTCTGCATCCCAATCCCAAAAAGCAACAACACATATAGATGTGAAGAGTATAGAACTTTAAGTCTAATCTCACACACACATCTAAGATTATACTGAAGATAATAAAAAATTGAATACATGAATAATAATTGAATAATTAAATAATTGAATAAAAATAAAGAACCAAATTAGCAAAACACAGAATAGTTTTGTGGAAGGAAAAGGCACAATAAATGCCATCTGGAACCTATCTTGTATAATGAAAGAACAATTGAATTAGGCAGATCAGTGCATCTGTGCTTTATAGACTTCCAGAAGGCATTTGACTTAGTTAAACACAATAAATTTGAAATCCTTGAAGAGTATGATATTAACAAAAAAGACCTGAAAATAATTTCACTACTGTACTGAGGACAGAAAGCTGTCTTGCAAGGAGATGAGAAGACCATGGACATTAAAAGAGGAGTAAAATGGGAATGAGTAATCTCCTCAATACTTTCAACATCTATAGTGAACACCTGATGAAGAACATAGAGGAAATGGATATAGGAATCGAGATCAATGGAAAGTACATAAATAAGATATGCTGATGATACTGTGTTTATAGCTGATTCAAATACAGGATTGGAAGAAATGCTAACTAAGATGATCCAAAATGGAAAGGAGTAATGAATAAAATTAAATCTTAAAAAGACCAAACACATGATAATAAATAAAGGAAGTACAATAAAAAGCAAACTAGAAGTGTTAGGTCATAGCATACAAGTGGAAACGTACAGTTACCTTGGATGCAGATTCACAGAGACTGGGAAAAGAAAAGAAGAAATAAAAACCAGATCCAAAAAGCAAAAGTGTCCTTCTGGAATAATAGATATATCCTCAGAAAAGAAATTGACAGCAAAACAAAACTAAGAATAATCAAAACATATGTGTGTGTGGTCCGTCTTAAATTATGGATGTGAAAACTGGATATTAGATAAATGGACAATGAGAAGAATACAAGCATTCCAGTTGTGGTGCTGTAGAAGAGCCTTCAAAATTTCATGGAGAGATAAAATTACAAATGTAGAGGTGCTATGAATGATGAACATGAAGAACCAACTAGTCAGAGACATCATGAATAGGCAGATGTCTCTGACTAGTCACAGACATCTTTTTATTCATGATGTCTCTGACTAGTTGGTTCTTCATGTTCAGAGACATCATAAATAGGAAGATGAGAATGGCTGGACATATAATGAGAGGGTCAGCCAGAGAATTGAATAAAGTAATTCTAGAAGTAAAGATAGAGGGAAGAAGGGGGAGGACATGGATAGATGATGCTCTTGAATGGACGAAAACTAAATTATATGGCGACATCAAAAGAATGGCAGAAAATAGAATAATGTGAATATCCATAATTTCAAACCTTTAATGTGAAGATGCTGCCTAAGAAGAAAAGTAAAGTAATTCCCCAAACAAAAGGAAAAAAACCTGATTTCCTGGATGCTGAAAAGGCATGTTTTTTTTTAATTCATACATGAGTTAGAAGAACCTACAGGTATATCAGTGATATGTGCATGTATGAGAGAGAGAGAGAGAGAGATGCAGGTGAGGGTTTGGAAAGAAGAAATATACTAACACTTCTTTTGAAGAACTGAAGGTTGTTGAAGGATGCCTTGTGAACAGAGGTTGAATTGCAATCTCTCATGGGCACTGATCCATCTGGGCACATGTGGTAGAATAGTGGCAGCAAGATTTGCTGGCTGACCTGGAAGCTTCCCAAAATTGTTATCATTAGATTCGGTCCATTATACTATCTAGCTGCTGGTCTCTGGAATAATTATTTTCATGCAGTAATCTCAAAAAAGAAATGTTGAGTCTCTCCATGATATCTGATGTAATTTTAGAAAACATCACTCATATTGCTTGGAAGAGATGAGAGAAAGTAAACCTGCTCTGGAATCCAAACATGGTTTTTGATACCTAGTATAACAGATGGTTGATATTTTTTCCAAGGAAATGCCAGACATTTGTAGTACTAGGGGTTAATGAAGTTTGCAGTTAATGAAAATTTTTATTAAAGTAGTGGTTTGCTGAAGTGGTTGACTGAGTGGTTAATATACCTGCTTGCCACCCAAACTGCGAGTTCGAATCCTGCTGTGGGCATGGGTATTTGTGATTGTTTTTAGTGTGAGACTGCCAGTCTTCTTATTAGAAGCCTGAAGCAGCTTGAAAAGTTGTGTTTGGTCTCTAAAGCAGGATTTCTGGACTACGTTAAAAAAAAATAAACACTTAAAGTAATGTTAGAAAATTCCTTAGTTCATCCATGGTTCTTAATATAGTATAGGTTTTTACAACCTTTAGTAAATATATTTGGAAGACACACACATACAAAAAAAAAGAGGCTGGTTTTAAATATTTCATACTTGCCATATTTTTTCTAAAATTTTTAGACCAAAAATTTGGGTTGTCTTATACATGAGGGGTAACCAGTTGAGAGACTTGCAGTTGTCATGGTGAAACTGCCAATACCTTCTCTCTGCGAACAGGCTTCACTAGCCTTTGTGAAAGGCCAATCACTAGCCTTTGTTAACTCTGTCTTCTTTGTTAATTCAGAATCTTGACTGATTCTGAATTAACGACTTAATTCAGAATCAGTCGTTGATGTCATTAACGACTGATTCTGAATAAACCAATTAGAACTCTGAAAGCATTGATATGTCTGCAATTCGTTGGCAGGGTAAGTTAATGCATTAACAATATTTTGAGTACTAGCCCATAAAAATGTCCGGAAAAAAAAGATTGTCGTATTCTTCAAAATTCAAGGTAAGTCATCAATTACAAAAGAACATGAAATTAAAGCTTCGGAGAGACAGTTTGGACCTTCTCCCACTGAGTGTATGATTAGACAGTGGAGATGTTTAAAATATTGATTTCTTAATTTTGGGTTCGAAAAAGTAGGGTTCGTCTTATACATTGGGGGTGTCTTATACACAGAAAAATATGGTAAATTTTTCTTTACTCACAGTTAAAAAAAAATGAGAGGATATTTTTATTTGTCCACAAATTAAATAACTAATAAAAAAAAATTGGTAGTTTGATATTTTTGAACTCAAGAACTGGAGGCATGAACATTTTTCAGAACACTCCTGGAAAAAAAAAAAGGAAAAAACATTCATTAAAAATGCTGAAATTCACTGTAGATAGTTTGTTTGCACATATGTCATTGAAAGTACATTTGAGCAAAACAGCCACGTTCTTTTTGTCTATCTACAAAATTCCATGTAGTTGTGAAAGAAAGGAACACCAGAAAGACAATTTTGAATTATTGAAAATCTGGTGTAATGGACCATGCTGCTCTTGTAATTCTTTACCAGGTAGTGTTATAAACCACCCTTCAGATTCAAAAGTCAGAGGTTATTCATTGAATCAGCCACAGCACTAATGAATGCACTTAACCTAAACTTGGAAACACTGTTGGTCTCCTCCAGCTACACTTGACTAATTCAACAATCAAGATTGACAAATATAAATGTCCATTGAATAGACTGAACAGGACACTGATAGTGTTTCCTTAATACTTAGATGCCATAATTGTGTGTGTGTATATCAGGGGCATATATTCAGGGTGTGTTGTGCACACTCACGGAATAGCAATATCACTGATATTGTACACCCACAGATGCGAGACCCCTTTTACACTTCTGCACATGTCAGAAGGAGAATCTATTCCAATAATAGAGTAATCAATCCGTCTTGTGGGAGGAGTTGCTTATTATTACATGTCAGAAAATTAACTTTTCTTTTATGAACATTGTAGTTTTTAAAGTGGTAACTGTTTTGCTTGTATAACAGTTGGAAAATTTTACGTATAAAGCATGTGAATTCGCATGTTGGTGACCAATTTGTACATCCTTTATTTCTTTCTCCCCTTCATCATGAATTGACTCTTTTAACAATACAAACACTGTCTGTATTTGTGTCTCAGTGGTCAAATGCTTAGCATTTCAGTAGTTTTAAACCATCCAGAAGGTGAGACAGGGTGTGCATTGAGATAATAGCACCCAGAAATCGGTGGCTATGATTGGTTATTGTGTCAACCAATCCAATTGAATGTTATCATTTGTCATGAGTTGCTGTGTTTGTTTTCTGAATTTCATCTGCTTTGCATGCATGAACTGATGTATTTAGGACACCGATACAGACAGGTAATTTTCTATAAATAACTTTTTTTGCCCATATTTACAATGGGAAACAATGTTGACGATCTACTGAATGTCCCATCTTCTGCCAGAGTTTTCGTGGATTGTATCATTGATTATAGTCGAAGGAAGTTGGAACGTGTGTATAAATAATTAAGTAAAATGTGTTATTTCTTTGGTTCGATCTGGAATATAATAATTTCCCAAATGATTACTTTTCTAATTTCTGTGCATATTTTTTGGCAGTATTTAAAAATTGTATCAAAATTCAAATTATCTGTGTCTCACTCTAGTATCTGCCAGTGATAATCTAATCTCACCACAAGGTGTAAACCATTTGTACTTCTCACATAGGTGGCATGTGTGAAGCTTAGCTATTGTTCATTTGATCTTTATGCTTTTCATATTTAAAATTATATTAATTGATTAAAGTATTCAAAGTTATCCTACAATTAATTGCATTGGACCAATTAAGATAAGTGCTGATGTGCTATGCACTCCTCTTGAAACTTTCATCCATCAAAAATACAATCATACAGTCAAATTGACATGAATTTTGTAGCAGGGTTGCATTAGCCACACAATAGCACATCCAACCTAAAGGGGCACTCGAGACCACTAGTGTGTACATATATATGTATATATAAAGTGGTTGTAGAAACTGATAAATTGATGGTGTATATGTAGAGCAACCCAATCTGTTGATGTGCTTTTTGAAGAGATAGAAGTTGTCTTTAGGGTGTACTATCTTTTCATCTGTCTGTAGAAACAGATAGATGGAATGGCAGATGTGTGGAAATAGTAGTTTTGGAGGGGGCTGGAACTGTAAATGGATTTTGGACAACTGCTGCTTGTGTTAATGCAGGTTGTTGGTTGACGTGTGTGTTGAGGGGGGGTGGGAATAGCAAATGCTAGTTCTGGCTCAGTGGTGTCCATAGAAATATTTGTAGAAAAGACATTGTGTAAACAACCTGGCTGTGAGACATTTGTTAGAGAGAGAGATAGAGGTGGGGGGGGGATTTCCACTTAGCAAAACTGCCCACTTTGATTTCAATAAGAATTTTAAGAGAGAGAAAGAGATTTTTGCTACACCATTTCACTTTGTGAGCATTCTAATAATGCTGGACAGATTTAGGATTCATACATATAGCTCAATGGATGAAAAAGTAATGTCTTTAGCAAAAAAAAAAAAAGATCTAAAGTTTTTAGAGGACTTAGGATACTACAAAAGTGATGTTGTGTCAGTAAAAGTTTAGAGGTAAATCAGTCCAAGAAAATAATCTGGTCTTAATTGTTTGAGTTGAGTGTTAGCAAAGGTTAAGAGAAGAACTAGTCTTTTTTTTGAAGGAAGAAAGAATTTTATTTTAGAAGCATATGAAGATGATTTGGTTTTTGATCCTCCTCCCTCCCCATTGAAGGGATATATGTTTAGCACACTGATTGTAAAATATCTTACAGCTTTGAATGTTTGAGCATTGCAAAATGTTGAAAATTTTACTGCTGGGTTATAAAGTATATTATAATTGATAAGAAGTTATATTCCTTTAGTTTTAATCCTTTAGTCAAGTGTATGCTAAGTTTGCATATGTTTTTATATGCAAAAAGTCTCAATCGTATCACCTCTCCTTCTTCTATCCACCAAACTCTGCAGTCTACATTCCCTCAGCCGATCCTCATAACTAACATTCTACAGTCCTGAAACCATCTTTGTTATCTGCCTTTGTACCCTTTCCACAGTTAATTTATCCCCTTCAAATCCTGGGGATCAAATCTGAGAACAATAGTCTAAGTGTTGTCTGATCAGAGTCTTGCACAACGGAATGATAACTATTTTATCTCTGCAGGTCAGTGTCCTTCTCATTATCGCATTATAGTATAGTGTTACATATACATATACACAACCAAAAGTGCTTGCATTATGGAACACCTAGGCAACTGATGTGAAGTCAACAGCCTTTATATTCCATAATACAAGCACACTTTTGGTTGTGTATATGTAACACAGAGCATTGCTGCAATAATGAGGACACTGACCAGCAGAGATAAACGAGTCATCATTCCATTGTATAAGACTCTGATCAGACCACATGTAGACTATTGTTCTCAGATTTGGTCCCCAGGATTTGAAGGGGATAAATTAACTGTGGAAAGGGTACAAAGGCGGATAACAAAGATGGTTTCAGGACTGTACAATGTTAGTTATGAGGATCTGCTGAGGGAATGTGGACTGCAGAGTTTGGTGGATAGAAGGAGAGGTGATATGATTGAGACTGAGAGGTGGTTACAGGGGAGTTCTTTCGCTTGGTTGAACAGCGGGAAGGAGTGATGACAAGGGGCCATCCCTGGAAGTTATGAAAGGAAACTGTGAGCAAGAGAGTGAGGAGTGGTTTCTTTGCATGGAGGGTGGTTGGACCATGCAATGCATTGCCTGATGGAGTGGTGAGAGCGAGAACGATCAATGAGTTTAAGGAGTGGTATGATAGACTTTGTGTTTCCTAGGAGGGACCTCCCACGATGAATCTTGATAGACTTTGTGTTTCCTAGGAGGGACCTCCCACTATGAATCTTGATAGACTTTGTGTTTCTTAGGAAGGAACTCCCATGATGAGTCTTTGACTCCATGGAGGCCTGAATAATAATAATATTGTTATGCATTATGGGAAGGGTCTGGCTGGTTCCCACTAATGAGACCTCATTAAAGGTCAAAACTGGATTGAGTAGTGACCTTTCTCATAATGCATAGCAGTATATACATCTGAAATGTGCTTTTGAATGTAGGATACCAAGGCAATTGATGTGTAAAGTCTTTGCTTTCATTTGGTGATCTGTAAGTGTCTTTTCTCAGCTGATTGCAAGAAAGCAAGAGAAAGTAAATTTTGTCCCATTTTTCAGAAGGTTGAGAAACAAGGTTGTAAATTAAATTTTTATGATTCCATAGCACATTTAGAAGAACAATAAGCCATTGTGCCCTTCAGTTGCAAAAGACGAAAGTTTGATTCCCATTGTAATGAGAGGAATATAGGCTTTTTCAATTGAGGGTGAGTTAGCTGATCTCATATGGAGGTAGCAGAGTTTTCCCCCCTTCTGGAAACTCTGGTTTTTACACCCTGCATACAGGCAAATCAGCCTTGAGAACACGTGCAATTTACTTACAAAAATACTATTGGTGGTAGGCAGTAAATGACATTGTGTGTTGATGGTGGCGGTGGTAGTAGTTGGAGGATTAAGTTGGGGAAATGGTGAGTTGGGTATAATGGAGTAGTGTCCTCCCACTATGAGTTCTTGTTGTAATAAGTCAATAACCTCTGTATACAAGTAGACTAGTCATGAAGAGACTTTATATTTGCATTTTGTTTGCATATGTTTGGGCAAAGAATTAAAACAAGAATATACTTTCTTGTCAGTTATAATGTACTTTTTAACATAATAGTAAAACTCTCTACATCTGTTTCTGATCCAGAGTATTTAATAATGTAGTGATATATCATTTTACTACTTATATAGGACATATATGATTTCTGCATTTAACCTTTAACATATGTGGAAAGAAGTGCGATTTGCATTATGGGATATCAAGGCAATTGATGTGAAGTCCCTCTATATACTAATAGACTAGTTGTGATGATACTTATGTGCATGCTTTGTTTGTTTGTTTGTACACTTGGATAAAGGATTAAAACAAAAATATTTCTTTTCATTTAATATATTGCAAGGCTTGCTGCATGAGTAGTAGTCAGAAACAGCACTGAGAAATGCATTGAACATGAACAAATGTGGTTTGCAGAGATCATGAAAATATTACTACTCCACCTCTGCATCATTAGACTAATTCACCACCACATAGAAGTCCAGAAGATAGGCTAACCATTCAGGATGTTAATCACATTTTCTCACTATTTTGGTATTATATACAATTATAGTTTGGGTGTATGTTGCATGAAGATAATCATATTCCTCTGATCTCAGAAGACTTCCATGTCATCTGGACATGGAAATCTTAATTTCTAAAGGTTTAAAGCACATTATGATCCAACACTTAAGCATTTGATTATGCTTAAAATGAGGGTTGTTTACACTGATTTTTTTATGAAGTGATGAAAATTGGGAAAGGAGTTTTACAACGATTTTGTATAATGGAATAATGTTATTAATAGGAATGGAAATTGAATGTGGTAAAATAGTGATTATAAAGATAGTTTAATCTCACAGTAATATTGCATAATAATTCTCATTGTGCTTATATATATTTCATGAATTACATATTTCAATCCTTTAATTGCTACATAAATATATGGTCATATTTAGAATTGCTGTTCATATACTTAAAAAACATAGTTCTTTAACAAAAGAAAATCATGCAATTTTGTAGGATTATTATACAGTTCCTCTCTGTCTCTCACTTTCTCCCTCTTTTTTTTTAATCTGTTATTTTATCTTTCATGATAGCAGTTTTTTTTTTTTTTTTTGCTTAAAGAGTAAATTATAATTTACTCTGTAATTTTTCTATAGTAAATAAATTAATTCACCAACATCATAAATTAATTCACAATTTGCCAATGTTGGGTGGCATTTATTTAACATTTGAATCAATTTATTTCTATAATCATCTGAAAAATTTGTTTCTACTTTCAATTCTTGCCTTTCATACTCCTTATGCACTTTTAAGATTCAAATATTCTACAAATTCATGACTTTATTGTGTGTACTGACATTGAGTCTGATTGTTTAATTGTGAAATTTTTTCTCTTAGATCACATCTTAAAGCTAATGGTGCAATAGCCAAGAAGGCATTTCAGAGAATGTCTCTGCGGCAGGCCATAAAGTCCAAATTTAGGCCAGAAAAAGCAGATGTAGAGAAGGACTTAGAAATAGAGCAACAATTATTACTGCCACTGCCACTTCCACCTACACCACCAGAGGCTTCCTCCACACCTGATCATTCTTTGCATGAGGAGGACATGTATTTGTCTCATGACAATGTTTTTGGATCTGACGAGGTAAGTTAAATTTTTATCTTGCTAGATAGGAATTCTATAGTAAAATTTACAGATTTTATTTGCTCAAATTTTTCCTGTAAAATTTGGAGGTATCTCAAGCTACTTTTAAATTTACATTTTAGTAATGATATATTGATAACATATTCATCATTCGGAAACATAATCAACTACATTTAAATAACTTTAATCTATTTCCTTTAAAATATCGTGTTGAATCACCGGAGCGTGACTTCCAGATTATCTTACTCTTACCTTGCTGCACTACAAAATGTCCAGTACATGTATAAACTTTTGCAAGCAAGAGTCACATTTAAAAAAAAAAAAAAAGAGATAGAGAAGAAAGACAAGCCAATAAGAGTAACTCAGACTTTTGCTCTGCTAGGATGGTTATGTATAACAATGTCTTGGGTATGTTGAGCATGGTATGATATAGATTTTCCTTTTCCACTTGCTTTGATATGCTTTTTTGGAGATGCTAAGATGTTCACTATCCCCATTAATTTCACGTTATCGCATTAAAAAATACCAGATAACGAGAATAAGAGTGGCATGTTATCTGGCATATATTATAAGAATGCTACATGGTGATCTTCATGATTTCTGCCTCATTTCTTTGGTTGAATTATAGTTTTTAGCTGTCTGATCAAAAACATTTATGTTAATATCAACAAAACAATTTATAGTGGTATAACACATGCATTCCCATTCCACTTTTAGTTCTTGTTCCCACACTTCTTAAGAGAACAAATGTGCCATGGCTATTCAAAAGTGTCATTTTGGGAAAATTTGCAGAGAAGAGCAAAGCTAATAATAATGATATTAGCTTGATATTAGTTGGATTTCTCCTCAAGACGTGGTTATTACTAACACAATGTTCCAACATAAAAATGTGCACAAATTCACGTGGACAGAAGAGGCAGGGAATAAGAAAAGTCTCATTGACTATGTTATTGTTGATAGTGATATTTTCTCCCTGCTGCAGGACACCAGAGTGTACAGAGGATTTGAAATTGGAAGTGATCACTATTTAGTCTTGAGGATAAAATTGAATTTCATATTGAAAAGAATAACATGCAAGAAAGTTTTAAAGTGGAAAGTTGAGCAGCTCTCAGATGTGAACTGTAGACTAAAATACACAAAGATTATTGAAGAAAAAATGAAAGAGTTTGAGAATAGGAACCAAACCTTGGAGATTCAGTGGCAAGCCTTGAAGAAAGCCCTGATTGATTCAGCTAGAGAGGCATGTGGTGAAGTTGTCTGCAAGGATAGAAAAATTAGAACTCCATGGTGGACACAGGAAGTTAAAGAGGCAGTGAAGGAAAAATAGAAAGCATATGAAAAGTTCCTGGCAAATAAGTCAGCTTGTGCTCTTAGAGAATACAGAGACAAATGCAAGCATGCTAAACACTGTGTAAAACTAGCTAAACAAAAGTCATGGGAGGACTTTGGCAAGAACATAGAAAATAAATATCAAGAAGGTGGCAAAATATTCTGGAGGTTGTTGAAGCTTAGAAATGGAAGAAAGAGTGCTGTAAAAGGAGTTACAGATGATGACATGAAAATAGGAGAAAATGATATCCTTGAAGTATGGAGTAATTACTTCGAAAAATTGCTAAATGAAGCAAGCAGTGATAGCACAGTGGTAAAAAAACACTCAACAGGCATACAGTCAGGAACACATATCCATACTTGATGTAGAAAAAGCCATCAAATGCTTGAAATGTGGAAAGGCAGCAGAAGTAGATGATTTTCGAACAGAAATGCTGAAGTATGGTGGTATGTCTTACTGTGGCTGTACTGCATAGTTCAGAAGGCCTGGACAAAGGGACAAATTCCTGATGATTGGAGTAGAGCTCTCATAGTACCCATATATAAAAAGGGAAATAAAACTGAATGTGAGAATTACAGAGGTATTTCCCTACTGAGTGTTCCTGGTAAGATTTATGCAAATATACTTGAGAAAACGGTTGAGAAAGACTGTGGAAGGGAAGCTTAGTGAAGAACAGGCTGGATTCAGGCCAAATAGAGGCTGTCAGGATCAGATCTTCGCTTTACGACAAATAGTTGAGAAATCATGGGAATATAACAAAGATCTGTATTTAAGTTTTGTCAATTTGGAAAAGGCATATGACAAGGTGCCAAGAGAGAAGCTATTCAATACGCTACAGTTATATGGTGTCAGTGGGGCATTATATCAAGCAATACTTAGTCTTTATTTGAGTTGCAAGTCAACAGTTAGATTTGAAGGAAGTACAGGAAGCTGGTTTAATGTTAAATCTGGTGTGAGACAAAGATGTACATTATCCCCTCTGTTATTCATTATCTATATGGATCACATTATGAAGGAAAGTGGTATTAAGCATGATATCAAAATTGGAGATGTTAATGCCAGCTCTTTGCTTTATGCAGAGAATGTTCTATTTCTAAATAAATCCACTACAAGTCTGCTAGATTCCCTGACTAAATTGAATAACTGTTGTAATAGATATGGTATGAAGGTCAGCAATAAAAAGACAAAGACAATGAAAATAGGCAGAATCGTTGAAAATATCAACTGCATTGTGAATGGAGAACCTGTGGAACAAGTAAAACATTTCAGCTACTTAGGCATGATTTTTAATGAAGATGGTAAATTAAATATGGAAATAGACAACAGAATCAACAAAGCTGGTATGGTAGGAAGTCAATTGAATAAATTCATATGGAATAGGAGAGAAATTAGTCGGAACACTAAATTAGCTGTTCAAGACGGTGTTCAAACCAGTTTTAACTTATGGATCTGAGAGCTGTGTCAGAAATAAAACACTTGACCAAAGACTAGAGACTGCAGATATGAGAGTCCTGAGAAAGATTATAGGCGTGAACAGATGGCATCAATGGCAATATCATATTAAAAACGAGGATATTAGGAAAGAACTTGACATTGTCAACATCCAGGAATGCGTTAGCAGAGCTAATCACAGGTGGTATGGTCACTTAAACAAAATGGGCAAAGAAAGATTAGCAAAACAAGTGTTCTCTGCCAGGTTGGCAGCAAAACGACCCAGAGGAAGACCAAGATATAGGTGGATTGATGCGGTACAAAGTGCCTTAGACGATAGAAATATAAAATCTGATAATGTTGGAGTCTTGACAAGTAACAGACTGATTTGGAGGAAATTTGTAGATAGAAAGTTAGTAATGATGTAAATTTTTCATGTAATACTATCATATCCTGTACACCCCCTTGAGGGTGCATGGCATGAATTTGATGATGAAGCCTGAAATGTGGAAAGGCAGCGAGAGCAGATGATATTCGATCAGAAATGCTCAAATATGCAGGTATAAGTCTTACAGTGGCTGCACTGCATAGTTTAGAAGGCTTGGACAGAGGGATGAATTCAGATGATTGGAGTGAAGCTCCCATAGTACCCGCGCGTGTGTGTGTGTGTGTAAAGGGAAATAAAACTGAATGTGAGAATTGCAGAGGTATTTCTCTACTGAGTGTTTCTGGTAAGATTTATGCAAGTATATTGAAAAATGGTTGAGAAAGATTGTGGAAGGGAAGCTTGGTGAAGAACAAGCTGGATTCAGGCCAAATAGAGGCTCTTAGGATCAGCTGCTATTTGGCTGATCAATGAAATTAAGCCAAAGCATTGGAAATATCAACTGCATTGTGAATGGTGAACCTATAGAACAAGTAAAACATTTCAGCTACTTAGGCATGATTTTTAATGAAGATCGTAAATTAAATATAGAAATAGACAACAGAATCAGCAAAAATAGTATGGTAGGAAGTCAGCTGAATAAATTTGTATAGAATAAGAAAGAAATTAGTCAAAACACTAAATTAGCTGTATACAAGACAGTGTTCAAACTGATTTTAACTTATTGATCTGAGAGCTGGGTTAGAAATAAAACACTTGACTAGAGACGCAGATATGAGAGTCCTGAGTAAGATTAGGGGCATGTACAAATGGCATCAATGGCAATATCATAAATAATAAAAAATGAAGATATTAGGAATAAATTTGACATTGTTAGCATCTAGGGATTTGTTAGCAGAGCTGGTCTCAGGTGGTATGGTCACTTAAACAGAATGGGAGAGGAAAGATTAGCAAAACAAGTGTTCTCTGTCAGGTTGGCATAGGAAGACCAAGATACAGGTGGATTGATACAGTAAAAAGTGCCTTAGAAGATAGAAATATAAGATCTGATAATGTTGGAGTCTTAACAGGCAACAGATTGTTTTGGAGGAAAAGTGTAGATACGAAGTTTGTAAATTTTTCATGTAGTACTATCATATCCTGTACACTCATCGAGGTTACATGTTAGGAATTTAGTGTAATTCCTGTCTTTCTTTCATCTTATATTAAAGCTTGAAATAGTTGCATGCAGATAATCAACATATCCAAAACTGATTTTGAAAGAGTCAATAAAAGTATCTTAAAACTTTGCAGATGAAGATATGGAATTCACTTACATTAAAAATAAATTGAATATGAACAACATTTTTGGTCTTGTTTCAAGACTATTTTTAGTGCATATAGTTAGACAAAATAGAATAAAGGTTGAAAATTAGCAAATGTTATAATACATGATATTAATGAGAAATTTAATATAAATTATGTAAACATTAACAGAATTTTCGATCTTGTTTTAACATCAAAAAGTTGCAATAGTGAAACTGTAAAGAAAAATTATTATTATATAAGACCTTCAGGGAGTCGAGGACTTATCAATGGAGGCTATAAATCATCCATACCTTCCCTTAAATTCAGTGCCTAAGGGCAAATCATTCCACTCACTCACTGCTCTCTGGGAGAAAAACCTAGTCTTACCCCTTTCTTGACTGCAAATACATTTAACTTTTGCATGGATGCCCTCATGTTCTCTCTCCACCTTCCATATAAAGAAAAATTTCAGTCAGTTGATATCCTGATATCACCCATTCAAAATTTTATAGACCTCTATCATATACCCCTCTTTCTCCTGTTAACCAGGGTCTGCAATCCACAGACCCTGGTTAATTAACTCACAATCTGTCCTCATAATCTAAATCCCATAATCCAAATATAATCTTTGTAACTCTTCTCTGCACTGTTTCCTCAGCTTCTTTATCCCCTTGGAACCCTGGAGACAAAATTTGCCCACAATAATCCAGGTTTGGTCTTATCAAAGCCTTATAAAGAGGCAAAATGACTTCCTTATCCTTACATATCAAGGTTTGCTTCAACATTGCAATTATCCTCTGAGTTGTATTTGCAACTTTTGCTATGTGACCTTTGAACTTTAGAGTCTTATCCACCAACACACCAAGATCCCTTGCCTCTTCAGTTTCTTGTAGCATAATCCCCACTAATATAATATGCTGTTGGAATTGCCAAATATCAGTAGCATTCTTGATTGCTCTGCCCTATCTTTGCATCATTGGCAAACAATTGCACACACATCTGATGCTAGATCCTGCCTTGATGTCTTTAATTTATAGATTAAACAATAATGGCCCAAGAACTGAACCCTGAGGTACACCAGTGGTCACATTAAATCTGGCAGTCATACCCACTGTATACCTCTTTTTAATATCAGTCTGTCAACCATCCCCTGATCTAAGTCGAGAGATTATATTCCAATCCCATTAATTCCACTTTATGCAACAGCCTTTCATGTGGTATCCTATCAAATGTCTTAAAAAAAAAATCCAACATTATCATAGTGTAGCCATTCCCTTTATCCAACTCAGCTGTAACATTGTTATAAAATATGAGCAAATTGCTAAAACATGACCTTCCTTTAGTAAACCCATGCTGTTCCCTGCAGAGTATAGCATGTTTGTCTACCAACTTCTCTAAAATCTTCACTACCACACCAGAGATACTGATAGGTTGGTAGTTGCGCATCATTTTTTGCACCACCCCTGTACAACGGAACTGTCATACATTCCTTCCATTCCTGTCGTTATGGTATCATTCCAGAGCTGAGATTCAAGTTATACACACTTGTAAAACGCATAGCCAATTCGGCTGAACATTCCTTTAGCAAATGGCCTGATATTCCATCTGTCCCTATTGACAAATTCTTATCCACGTTATGCAAAACTCTTCAACCTCATACAAAAATCACGCAGAGACAAAAATAACAATTGAAAATTAATGTTGAAATTAAAATGACTAATTTCTCTCTTATTCCATATAAATTTATTCAGTTGACTTCCTACCATACCGGCTTTGTTGATTCTGTTGTCTATTTCTATATTTAATTTACCATCTTCACTAAAAATTGCGCCTAAGTAGCTGAAATGTTTTACTTGTTCTATAGGTTATTCATTCATGATGTAGTTGATATTTTCAGTATTTCTGCCTATTTTCGTTGACTTTGTCTTGTTATTGCTGATTTTCATACTAAATCTTTTACAGCAGTTATTCAATTTAGTGGAATTTTGCAGACTTGTATTGGGTTTATTTATAACATCTGCATAAAGTAAAGAGCTGAGATTAACATCTCCAATTTTGATATCCTTCATAATGTGATCCATATAAATAATGAATAACAGATGGGATAACGTATATCATTGTCTGACACCAGATTTAACATCAAACCATCTTCCTTACTTCCTTCAATTCTAACTACTGACTTACAACTCAAAGACTGAGTATTGCTTGATATAATGTTCCATTCACACCATATAACTGTAGAGTTTTGAAGAGCTTTTCTCTTGGCAACTTGTCATATGCCTTTTCCAGATCTACAAAACTTAAACACAGATTTGTTATATTCCTACTATTTCTCAACTGTTTGTTATAAAGTGAAAATTTGATCCTGACAGTCTATTTGGCCTAAATCCAGCCTGTTCTTCACTAAGCTTCCTTTCCACAGTCCTTCTCAACCATTTTCTCAAGTATACTTGCATGAATCTTACCAGGAACACTCATTAGGGAAATGCATCTGTAATTCTCACGTTCAGTTTTATTTCCCCTTTTTATATATGGGTACTATGAGAACTATTGCCTCTAATATTGCTAGATTTTGTATTTCCATCTGGAAGGGTACTTCTAGTTGCATCAATACACCTCAATCTAGGTTTTCTTTAGGGCCTTTATCCTACCTTGTTGGCACCAAAGATTTGTTTTTGCTAACCTTTTCTCTTCTATTCTGTTTAAGTGACCTTACCGCCTTACATGAGCTTTGCTTACACATTCTTGAATGCTAACACGGTGTCTAATTCCTTCCTAATATCTTCATTTTTAATATTGTTCTGTTATCTGTTCACCACTCTAATTTTTCTCAGAACTCATATATACGTAGTTGTCATTCTTTGAGCAGCTGTTTTATTTCTTACCCAACTCTCAGATCCATATCGTAAAATTGGTTTGAACAGTTCTATACTTCTAGTTTAGTGTTCCTGATTTATATAGCTAGCTCCCTGCCACACCACCTTCTGATTATTCTGTTTTCTCTTTCCATATTTCATTTCCCATCTTTACTAAAAGAATGCAGTTGACATTTACCTCCTTCCTGCCTATTTTCATAGTTTTAGTCGTTTTATTGCAAATTTGTTTAGGAGTACAACATTGAAAATGACATAATTTCCATACTCCAATCGCATAATTTAGCCTTCTGGCCATGCCATCTGCTTCTTCTCCACATTTGAGTATTTTTGGTTGATTATCATCTGCTCCAGCTGCCCTTTTGCATTTCCTGTTTTTGGTGGATTTTTTTTTTTAATCTTTATCTACCCTTGATCATATTGCTTCTGAATATTTTCTACCACTCTTCTGTCACTTCTTGTTTAATTTAATTCTTTCAAAGTATTTTTAACTATGAGATATTAGTTTTAACTAACTAATATCTTTAGTTATTTTTATCTTGCCTTTATTATCTCTGATTTCTTTTACTATACTCCTTCCTCCATTTCTAACCTTTTTACAATTGCTTTCAGGACATTTTGCCACCTTCCTGATATTCTGCTTCTTTAGACTTACTAAAATTTTCCCATGATTGTTGTTTAACTCTTTTTGCTAAGCCCATAACTTAGTTCTTACGTTTTTCTCTATTTTCTTAGGACATCTGTTGACTTACTTGCTAGGAATATTCATTATGCTTTTTTCTCAGCAGTGCATCTTTAACTTTTTGTGTCCACCATGGTGTTCTGCTTTTTCTATCCTTGTGTACATCTTGAGCTAGAATGCGACTGCACATCATACTAGCTGAATCCATCACAGATTCCTTTAGAATTTGCAACTGAGACTCTGAAGTTTGGTTCTTGTTTTCAAAGTTGTTCAATTTTTTTTTTTTTTTTGAATATTTGGGTAGTTTAGTTTATAGTTCACCTGTAGAAGCTACTCAAATTTTGTCTTTTTAAAATGTTGTTACATGCTTTGTTTTCAATATGACAATTTTTATCCTGCATAAAACTAAGTGATGATCACTTCCAGTTTCAAATCCATTTATATCCTGAACCAATGTGAAGATATTGCTATCAATGATAATATAGTCAAGACTTTTCATTTTTCTTTATCTACCCTTGATCATATTGCTTCTGAATATTTTTTACCACTCTTCTATCACTTCTTGTTTAATTTAATTCTTATCCTGAACAGAATTTCAGCAGGAACTTGCCATTATTGTTACCTTTGCCACCACCATGATCAATTTCATGATGTACCCCTCAAGATTTCTATGACAGTTACTGCGTGATTAAGTTTACATATCACTAATATCCCATCAGTTTTCTTCCAAATTAGTGTATTACTAGTCAGCACTCTAGTGTTATTGTATCTATTTTGGTCTTCTAGGGCAGCACTTCGATCTTGATCTTCCTCCGGGTTTTTATCATACTACCACCTTGGCATCATGTATGTTTTGCTAACCATTCCTCTTCCTCAGATATGTGAATTCTTCTCAGAACTTGCATATCTGTGGTCTGTAGTTTTTAATCAATTGCTTTCTTTTTAACCCTGCTCTCAGATCCATAAGTTAAAATTGGTTTGAACACTGTCTTGTATACTGCTAGTTTAGTGTTTTGACTAATATCTCTCTTATTCCACATAATTTATTCATTCGACTTCCTATCATATCAGCTTTGCTAATTCTGTTGTCTATTTCTATATTTAATTTGCCATCTTCACTAAAAATTGTCCAAATAGCTGAAATGTTTTACTTATTGTATACGTTCTTCATTCAGGATACTGTTAATGTTCTTTTTGCCTGTTTTCATTGTTCTTGTCTTTTTGATGCTGATTTTCATATCAAATTTATTACAGCAGTTAATCAGTTTGGTAGGGAATCTGCAGATTTGAACTAATGTATTTGGGAGTGTAATGTCATCTGCATAAAATAAAGAGCTGAGATTAACATCTCCAATTTTGATATCAGGTTTAGTACTACTTGTTTTCATAATATGATCCATATAGATGATGAATAACAGTGAAAATAATGTGTATTACCCTTGTTTACACCTTATTTAACTTTAAATCATCTTCCTATACCTCCTTTAATTCTAACTAAGTGTACTCAAACATTGACTATATGCTGCTATAACTAAGCAGGATTCCCTAAAAACAGGAATACAATAGATCATTTATTTACAATACATCTCATTGGAGAAAAATATTATTGCACATAATAAAATACTATGTCATAATTTTATAGATAAACAGAGGGCCTTTGATTCAGTATGGTATGAGGCATTTTGGAGAATACTGAACCATTACAGAATAGATAATAAAATAGTGCACCTAATTAAAACTGTTTACCATTCCTCAGAAATGTTAATAGAAATCAGTGGCAACTACAGCCAAGCCAGGGAAAGACCCCAACTCTGTTGGAAGCCTTGGTCCAGTTGCTCTTCTATGCTCAACCTACAAGCACCTGGAAAGAATCATACTGAAAAGGATCTTCCTGCTCATCGAGATGGCTGTTTTTATAGAGCAAGCTGACTTTAGGCTTAGCAGAAACTGCTGTGATGAAGTCTTGGTTTTAAAAACTCCAATTGAGACTGGCTTTCAAAAGAAATGAAAATCTGGAGCTGTCTTCATTGACTTGACATTGGCCTATGATACAGTCTGGCTTGCTCTCAAAGCTCAGTTTCATCATAAAATGCAAAACAACCTTACATTTCCTAGAATCCATGCTCACAAACAGAAAAATTTGGGTCCATATTGGAGAAAGGAAAAGTAGACCCAGATTCCTTAAGAATGGCTTGCCCCAGGGCTCCAACTCTCTCTTTAACATCTATACCTCAGACATTCCCTCAACAAGAGCAAACAAGTATATGTAAACAGATGCTATGGCGATACCTCCACCAGTTACCTTCTTTCGATTCCCTGGAGATTATCCTGAACACAAACCTGGAGATTCTTGAGAAATATTTTTAACAGTAGCACCTAAAGCCAAACCCCACCAAAACAGTGTCCACACCTTTCCATCTTAACAACGAGGCAAACTGCCAACTCAACCTGACTTCTGTAGCAGCCCAGTCAAGCATGAACCTCACCTGCAATATCTGGGAGTGTACCTGGATAGAAATCTGACCTACTGATAATCTGATAGTTGTCCATAAACGTTATGGACAACTATCAACAGAATCAGGATGAATCAGGGCAGATGCAGAGAGCCATAATCTAATCTAATCCTGTGGCTTCCTCTCTTGAGAGGGTTGCAGCTGATTACAAGGGAGATAGTGATGCAAGGTGGTTTGCCGTTGCCTTTGTTGCCATATTCTACAGACTATCAAATATATCATCAGTGATTGCCCCCTTCATTTCCATGTCACCATGGAAATGAAGGGGGCAATCACTGATGCAGGATCAATAAATAACATGATGCAATATATAAGAAGATCAATAAATAACATGATGCAGGGCAATCACTTCATGCAGGAGATACATGAAGTTTTAAATGGAGTCTCTAGAGTGCTTTTAGCATTAGACATTGAACTATAGCTGAACTCTACCATAAGATTTCATTCATTCACTCCTCTTGTTACTCTATTGTAAAAAGGTAACCAGATTGCTAAAACAAGAGTGCCCTTTAGCAACTTCATTCTGGCCTGCATAAATAACATTATCCTCATCTGCTCAATTCTTAATAAATTCTTATCAATTTCTCCAAAATCTTAACTAGAAGAAATACAAACAGTTCTATAGTTTGATACCTCCATTCTACTACCATCACCACCCTTATTCAATGGTACTATCTTACCCTCCCTCCACTCTAGGAACCTGCTCCATTGCAAGATTTTCATTAAACAGTCAAGTGGCACTGAAAGTTCCATAGCTTATTCCTTTAAAACACATGGTGAAATTCTATCTCATCCCCCTGTCTTATTGACATTTAGTGTACTCAGTATTCAGAATACATCCTCTTCACTCACCTAACTTTTCAATACTCGTCCTTCCAAGAATAAAGCCTGTAGTACCAGAATGGATCACTCTATTAAAGTGATCATTAAATAACTATGTCATCTGCTTTGGTCACCCAATTCCCATCTCTTCCCACAAGATAATCCGCCCACTATACTTTTTCCTCCTACTTGCCTCATGGTGAAAAAAAAACTCCTTGGGATTCTCCTTGGATTGCAGTGCCAGTCTCCTCTCATATTTTAATTTTATCTCTTTACAATACTAGTCACTTTCATAGCCTGAGCCTTATATTCCTCATGCAATTGTCTTCCATAATACCTTTTTCTTTTTTAATTCCCCTTTTATTCCTTTTGTCATCCATTCAACTCTAAATTGCAACTCTAATTTCTTCTTCATTTGAGGTATACAATCTGTCAACAATTTTTTCTTAAGTATCTGCCATGCCCTAAGACCCTCTTCCTTTAAAATATTTTATAGGGAATTTTGATAATTCCCTATGCCTATTCATCCTCCAAGTCAGAACTACATGGTCACTCTCACCAATAGGGGCAAATATACCATCTCAGTCACAATCAGTTCTGATGCTATGATCAAATCCAGAACTCTTGATCTTTGTGTTCCCTCCCCTACATGCTGCCTAAGACAGTTATCCCTGAAGAAATCCAAAAATTCGTTCCCTTATTAATGCATGCTGTCTCCTCTGCCCAGTTTACATCACTATAGTTGAAGTCCAACATAATGATCACTCGCTTTGTGCTTGCAAAACTAATTTGCCTAAACATTTCCTGCCTCATCACCATCTATATTCCCTAATTTGTAGTAACATTTCATTAAATATCTTGTCCTATAAACATCCACCTCACACCATATACTCTCAAAGCTATTAGTTATTTCCACTGAGATTCTCCACTCTGAGAGCACACAATTCATCCTTATGGGTAACACTCCACCGCCATCTTTACCTTTCCTATCCTGCCGAAATATGCTATACCCTTCGATTTCTATCTCCGTTAGAATATTCTCCTCAGTTAACGAAGTTTCACTGATACAACAGCCTTTTGTATAGCATTGACTGACTCAGTCAATGCTATACAAAAACAGACTTTTGATAAAACCGGTTTTCGAATTTTTACAAAAAAAAAAAAAATTAAAACAGTAAAAAATATTTATATACTTATTTTAAAATCTTTCAGTTTATTTAATATTTATGGAACTATAAAAATATGACAAAATAAAATACTCTATACAAAACCAAATAAATAAAAAAATAACTAAAATTCATACAAATCCCTACATTTTTTGAGTTTATTTAATATTTATGGAACTACAAAAATATAACAAAATAAAATACAGTGATACCTAGGCTAATGAAGATAATTCATTCCGGAATCGCATTCGTTAGCTGAAACATGATTTCCCATAGGTTTATATAGAAAATCGTTTAATTCGTTCTGGATGCTGACAACTACTATTTAAAGATAAGTTTTATAAAATAGTAAAAAGCACACTATAAAAGGGCAAAAACTCACTGAAGGCTGAGATGAACAGCTACCCAATTAGATGGAGAATGGAAAGTAGAATGAAAAACTGACAATCTTTACGCTATTATATACACTTTATTAAACTGAAAATATGTACACAAAGTTTTTACTATTATTCTTCCAAATTTTCAGTTTATTCAAGGTAAGTCTCCTCTTCAATAGCTGGCTCTCTGTCTCTTTGCTAAAGGAGAAGTCAAAAAACTGTCCAAAGTTGATTGAAGTTCTCTTTTTTTCAGAATGTTTTTAAAGTGATTCAGACACTTGTCTTCAACCAAGGCACAAAGTCTGTTCATTTCAGCTTTGTTGGGATGCCATTTTGTAGCCAAAGACTGAAACTCTTCCCAGTAGTGCAGTATTTTTTTTAATCTCACCTGTTGGCATTTTCCCTTTTTATTGCTGTCCTCCTCCTCTGATGAGCACACTTTATCTTCCTTGTCTCTTTCCTGATTCAGTTGCTTTTTCAACTCTTCAAGATCTTCTGTTGTCAGATCTTTTGAGTGTTCTTCAACTAATTAACACATACAGATGGAAAAGATAAGCTCCTGGAATGGTCCAACCGTTCATGTTTGCTGCTTTATGTTAACGCACGCATCCACTAAAACATTCGTTACCCAAGTCCGAAAAACAGCGAAAAAATCTTCGTTAGCCGAAAAATTCATTAGCAGAGTCGCTCATTAGCCGAGGTATCACTGTATACTCCATACAAAAAAAAACTAAAATCCATACAAAATATAAATTATAAATTTTTATTTCATTTAGTATTTTTCTTCAGGAAATATGATTTCAGAAAACATAAAATGTCCACTGAACGATTACTTAATCTTGTTCTTATTCTAAATACAAAATTGCCTGAAATAGAAAATATGCTCTCACTGGCTACTGAACTTGGTTTATTGTTTTCGAGCATCAGATAATAAATCTAAATTCTTTGTTTTCTTTTATTGGTTGTCTCAAATACTAAAAATTTGGCCTTCAGTGTCTTTTGAATTTGATATTATTTCTTCAGGTTCCTCAAGAAACCTATGAATTGATTTTTCCATGGCTTCTTTTAGAGCATTGCACTGATTTTATAGTTTCTCTGTCTCTGATATATTCATCATTGGAATCTGTTTCCATACAAGAATTTGGATATATTCTAGACAATGTTTTTCCAGATAACTTAATAATATCGAGTTTTGAAGCTAATGGAAATACACTAGATTTCTTTGTTGAAATGTTTTGTGGATTTTGCAAATATAACAAAAGGGTTACCAATTCAACTTGTCTTTTTTCTTGAATTTGTACTTCTAAAGCATTTAATAATTTGGAACTAATTTCAGTCTTTACATTTTTTTAGTTCATTTAACAGAAATTCAAATATGCCTTCACTTGTTAATAAATTGGCATCTCACCGCCCTAAAGCCTCAACTGCTAGACGTACTGGTCCCAACACTTTACGAAGCTCCATGATTTTGGGATATTGAGCTTCATTCTGCATATGAGAAGCACCAATATCATTCAAAGCTAAAACAACACATTCTTTTAATGTTATAAATCATTCAATCATGGCCTCAAAATTATTCCACCTCGTTTGTTAGTTCAAGAATCAGACTTAATTCCTTTCTTTTTTCTTGTTTTACATAATTCTGAAGGATGCTATCTTTTAAGGGAGATGTTCTAAAAAATTTGCAAATTTTTCTAATTTGAGAAATTGATTATTTGTAATTGTCAGACAACATAGGGAATCTACAGTCGTTATCTAGACCAAGAGAATTTAAAAAATCCTTGCCATAGTCATCTTCACACTCTACATCATCTTCCAATTCCTCACTTGTAACATATACATCGGTTTCAAATCAAAATGTTAACGTTTTTAATTAAATAATTTTTACATATTAATTCTAGTATCAAACTGGTTTTTTAAATTTAAAAACCGTTTTTGAATTTAACAAATTTATTAAAAACAAACTGGTTTTTAAAAACCAACAAACCCTAATCAATGCCACAAATTCATTCCCTTTATTTCTAATGCTCCTAGCATTCGTATGCAGAAAAACCAGTGTATTGCCAGCCTTCTTATAGCCATTATTACTCCCCACATACTCCACCTAGCTCTGTAATATAATATACATCTCCTCATTTCTCAAGCCACTATCCCCACATGAGGCCATCTGTGCAATTCTAGTTTTCCTTCCTTGACACACATACTTGCCCAGAAAACAGCAGTCTCTCCAAATGCCTGCCCTTCTGCATTCAAATGCAAATCTATCTTTTGCATACAGCTCCTCATACATACGCACATACTCTACACATCCACACACATACATACTCGACACACCCTTTTCCTGTATATTCTTGCTATCATCTCATTTGTCATCAGTGCTCTTCTCCTCCCCTCTCCACTCCACATTATCATACCAAGGCAACACGTTCGCTATCTTTCCTTGGACACATTTCTGCTGCACTGTGTCTAACATCAACCTCAAATCTCGTCAATCATGTCATCTCCTCCACACTTTCACCCCTCTTCACTGCTGTTGCCACACTCTTATCATTCCACCAGACAAGTACTTCTCTGGCACTCTACTCTACACGCCTAGAATCATTAAATCTCGTACATGACACTCTGAATAAATTCATTCATCCTTCTCTCACTGGCATCCCTGACTCTTAAGCTTGCAGTCTCCCCCCCCCTCCTCCCACTTTCCCTCCTCCTTCTCACCTCTCTATCCCTTGCTTCCTCTCTTTCACTGCTTCTCCCATTCTCTCGTCTTCCTCTCTCTCTCTCTCTCCCTTGCTCTCTGGTGCTGTTGGCTTACACCTACTCTCATTCCTCTCACCAACCTCTTTATCTTCCCAAGATCTTCATTCACCCTTCTCAACTCAGTCCTGAGCCTCTGTAGCTCAGCTGGAGTAGATGAAGCCCTTTGGTCAGAAAGACCTGAGTTCGTTTCCCGTCCGTGACTCGAGGAACCTTTATCTGGTTTTTTGACTAAAGGTGAGTTAGTTGGTCTCATACAGAGGTAGAGGATTTTTTCACCCGGTAGCGAGTTTTTCATCCCTTAGAACAGGCAAACTGGCTCGTGAACACACATGAATCTACAGTCATAAAATAAATACTTAATCCCTCATTTGGAGGGCTCACAGTCCTAAGGGACGGATGAGGAACCAGTGTGTATGTGTGTGGGGGTTAATTAAAAAATTAAAAAAAAAAAAACTCAGCCTTCATTCCTTCCACTCTCTTTTTCAGCAGTTCTGTTTCTTTCTCCACACATTCTGCTCTTAATTCCATTCACATGCGCAATCACCCATCAGGCAAACAATCTTCATTTGCTAAACTACTCGAGGCTAAATCTATATGTAGGTTGCTAACATTCTCTCCATCCTCCAACACGTTACTGACATCCACAAACTGAAAATCACCCATTTCTGACGCACTATCTCTGCCTGCTAAATCCGGAGATCGAGACACTCGTGTCTCCCAGCACCTCCCATTGCCTGCATTTCATGCACATGTACACATCCCTGCCTTGCACCTCTCACATTCTTGAACAATGGGACGCATACATACTGCATGCATAGCAAGCTACACATCTTCAACTAGGTTATGAATAACATAGTCTCTTTAATGGGGGAGGGTTAGGGTTGTTACTGAAACTTGCAGCCACTATGTTGAATATAATTGCTACATGTGGGGACAATACCAAATTGTAAAATCCTAACTAAATACCAAACAAATACCACATAGTTATACAAAAAAATTGTCGATTTGAATAGTGTAAACTTAAATATTAGTCTTGTCATGAAATAAAAACAATCATATCTTTCCTTACTACTAATACTTATCTTTTTTTAACAGCTCACATGATATTTATTTGGGTAGCTATAGCTTCTCGAACTTCTGCTGGAACACATTAATTGGTTATTAATTTACTTCACCATTTATTGAAGATTTTCAGGTATGGTAACTCACAATACTATAAAGCTTTATTGAATATGATCTTTTACTGAAGAGTGATAAATTTGAGGAGAAAACTCCAATGGTCAGTAAGTAGAGGAAATGGCAGGAAATTGCACCTTGATGAACAGAACACAAAAAAAAAAAAGAATTGGCAAGACAATACATAAAGTACAGAAAACAACATGAAAAGTACAAACAGTAACAGGATATACATAAAGAAGAGAAATGGTATGAAATTATAACATTGAAAATTGAGAATTAATATTTAGATTTCAAAAAGTAAAAATTCTATTAAAAAAAAAGCACTAAGCACATTTTTAAACACAAAATGATATTATACTATATTTTATTATTATTATTATCCAGGCCTCCACAGAGTCAAAAGACTCATCGCGGGAGGTCCTTCCTAAGAAACACAAAGCCTATCAAGACTCATTATTGGAGGTCCCTCCTAGGAAACGCAGTCTATCATACCAATCCTTAAACTCATTGACCGTTCTTGCTCTCACCACTCTATCAGGCAATGCATTCCATGGTTCAACCACCCTCCATGCAAAGAAACCGCTCCCCACCCTCTTGCTCACAGTTTCCTTTCATAACTTCCAGGGATGGCCCCTTTCATCACTCCCTGCACGATGTTCAACCAAGAGAAAGAACTCCCCAGTGTCAACCCTGTAACCACCTCTCAACAACTTAAAAGTCTCAATCATCACCTCTCCTTCTTCTATCCACCAAACTCTGCAGTCCACATTCCCTCAGCTAATCCTCATAACTAACATTCTACAGTCCTGAAACCATCTTTGTTATCTGCCTTTGTACCTTTTCCACAGTTAATTTATCCCCTTCAAATCCTGGAGACCAAATCTGAGAACAATAGTCTAAGTGTAGTTCTGATTAGAGTCTTATACAACAGAATGATGACTCGTTTATCTCTGCTGGTCAGTGTCCTTCTGATTATTGCAGCAATCTTCTGTGTTACATTCACCACCTTTGCAATATGTCCCCTGAATTTCAAGTTTCTATCAATCATCAACCTCAGATCTCTTGTCTCCCCTACTTCCTCCAGTATAGCTCTTCCAATAGAGTATACAGCATCCCATCGATGTGTCCCAAAGCTCAAAACCTTACATTTTGCTGCATTAAACTGACACCCCCTATTCATTTGTTTATCTGTCTAGCTTCTTCAAATCCTCTTGCAGGGCTATCACATCTGCACTATTACTAATAACCCTTCCCAGCTTCACATCATCTGCAAACAACTGACTATCCCCTTGCAATCCACTGACAATGTCATTGATATAAAGGTTAAACAATATAGGTCCCAGTACTGGTCCCTGTGGGACCCCACTTGTAACCCTCTGCCTCCTTGAAACTGCCCCACCATACACAACTCTCTGATACCTATCAGACAGCCAATCCTGAATCCAGTTGACCAATCTGACATTCAGACCCATGTGCTACAACTTAAATATCAGCTTATCATGATCCCAATAATCTTTGGCCAGGCTGATGCTATCAACGCCATCAATTTCTCTCCTTTATTCCGGATACTCCTGGCATTGGTGTAAAGCATAAAAATGCCATTGTTTCTATACCAGCGTTATCCCCTCTAGACTCTAGTGGGCTCAGCATTATCCGATGTCATCAGCCTTCTCCCAAGTGTCCATTCCCACAAGAGGCCATCCTGCTACTATCCACCCTGGGATGCACCAACTCGTTCAGAACAGTATCTCAACTGCTGAAATCAGTCACATATAGAATACTTTTTCAGCCAATGGTTTATCCCTGTCCAAAATCAATAGAATTCCCTGAATCAATAGAATATTAATAGTTATCCATTCTCTTAAAAGAGCTGCCAAACTTTAATGTGATAATATAATACATCATGGACTACTGATTCAGCATATATAAAGAGTGCACTGCAACCTATATTCTGAAGACAGTTATTCCGAAATGGTTTTCTCATCCTGTTTGATTTGTTTGCCCTTATTGCATTTTTAATTGTATGATTTGCTATGTTTTTCAAGTTCTTGGGTCTTTTAAATTTGTGTTTTTTATCCTTCAAGGTTTCAAGCTTCTTAGGCTTTTAATGTACCCTTTTTAATTCAAAGCACTTTTATTTCATTTTTTTTTTGTTTTTATTTTTGCTTTTTATTTGTCATTGGTATCATATTCATTCATTATCACACTCATTCACTATTCGATTTTTTATTTTGACTTCTTTTATATCAACTGTGATAAATCTCAACCTTTAAGAAACTACTAAAAGATTTTGCTAATCTTTATACCCATGGCATGATTATAAGCATCAAATTACACAATAACCACAATAATTAACTTTAATGAAATGAAAGTACAGATATTCCATAATCAAAATAACAGTACATCATCATCAGTGTATAGAAACAGGCAAATCAAAAAAATGGGAATATGAGGTACATACAACAGTTTATTAATTAAAAATGGTTGCTGTGTGCTAGAAATTTAATATATTAATAAATAATATTAAAACTATTTTTGATGGTTACATAAAATGAGAATCTCCTATACTTTTTTTTTGGGGGTGGAGAGAGAGAGAGACAATCATTTCGATTCAGATTTGGCCAATGTGAAAGGGCTTCGCAACTTTCTTTGAAAAGGTATCCATATTTAAAACTGCTTCTATGGAGAAGACGAGCTTCATCCCACTGGATACTGTGTTTAGTGTCAATACTATGTTGTGCCAGACCAGACTTTTGAGGTTTCATGTACTCGATATACTATTGATGTTCATTAATTCTTTTTTCCACAGAATGGCCTGTCTGCCCAAAGTATGTCAGATTACATTCACAAGGTAGCTGGTAAACATCAGCTAATGATAGTTGACAGTTTGTCTTTTGTTTTGACTTTAAGAATCACCATGTGTTTCAATGAGTATTGTCTTTGTGTTTTACAAGTGTTATTTGTGCTCCCTGAGTGACTGAGACAAAATACTTGAACTATTAAAATTAGTTTTTAATCCTTTCTTAGTGCTGTCAATACTTCATTAAACCTCCAACATGGTGCTTTTACTTACTCTTCCTCCTATATATCAATAATCTTCTTTTACTAATATCCTATCCTATTTTTAGCTTTGTTAATGACAGTACATCTCCACACACACACACACAAGATACAAATCTATGGCAAATGTCTTAAATGGATCTATGAGATGAAGATAATTGTGAATTTTAATGCTATCACAACACAATAGTATCTGATTTCCATGAAGAAAGACATTTTATTCCCTTCTTCAGATTTGATAACATTTTACTCACACTCAAGATCACCTTTTCTTCTTGGATTGACTTTCACATCTAGCTTATCCTGGTATAAATGCATCACATTCATAGCCTCTTCAGTCTCCAAAAAAAAAGCTTTTTATTCTTTTCTTTCTAAATATAATTTAAAAATACTTTAAAAACCTTTATAACCAAGCAGTTTAAATAAAAGTAGAACTAGTAAACAAATAAAGGTAGAATAAAAGTAAACAAACAAATCAAGAAGAAGAAATAAATACAATTAAAATTGAAATACCAGAAATTGAAAATGCAATTGAAAAATAGAAAATCACCAGGTCTAGATAATATCAATAATGGATTATTAAAAAATGGTAAAGAAATTATAATTTAGAATTTAAATATATTGTTCAACCAAATAATAAATACAAAAAAGATTCTGGTAGAATGGAAGTAAAGTATAACAATACCAGTATTTAAAAAAGGAACTCTGCCTGAAGTTGGTTACTCTGAGTAGTGATCACTCCAGCCAGTCCCAAGCCTGGATGAAGGAGGATTGTGCATTGGGTTGGCAACCCAATCACATAAAAAAATTTGATGCTATGAAACCGATACAAACGAAACCTCTGAACAATATTCAATGGCAACCGACCTGGAATGGGAAGAGAGGATATGACTGGATTACGAAATAGACTAAAAAATAAGAATAAAATAAGAAGAAGAGATATCAAAATGGCAATTTTGATATCTCTTCTGTGATATCAAAATTGTAAGGACAAATAGGAAAGATGAATGAAGTTGCTAATGAAATGCTGAAATATAAAATAGACCTCATTGCACTACAAGAAATGCGATGGCAAGGACAGGGGTGAATTGATAAACAACATTATAGTGTTATTTATAGTGGTCCCAGTGAACAAACTGGTCAGCTGTGTACTGGCTTCATAGTAAGCCAAGAAATAAGGGAAAAGTATGTTAGAATACAAAGCTATTAGTGACTGAATATGCAAAATAAGATTAAAAGGAAAATTTAGAAACATTACTGTCATTTCAGCCCATGCACCAACTGAGGAGAAAGAAGATATTGATAAAGTTCGATTTTATGAGCAACTTGATGAAGTCTGCTGCAATACACAAAGGTATGATATTCTATTAATCATGGGACACTTTAACGCTAAGATTGGGAGAGATGAAAATCAAAAGCAAGTGGCAGGAATGTTTACGTTACACGATGATAAAAACAATGAAAATGGCGATTTACTGATGCAATTTGCAATCAGAAACATATTATTCATAAAAAGCACATCGTTCGCAAATAAAGCAATTCACCTGGGAACTTGGAGAATACCAGGCATGAACAAAGTAAACCAGATTGATCATGTTTTAGTGTTGAGATGTCATTTTTCCTCTGTCATTGATGTCAGGAGCTGTAGGGGCCCTAATTGTGACAGCGGATCATTGTCTAGTGAAAATGATTATAAGAGAAAGATTATGAAATGTGATAAAGATGACAGAAAAGAAGGCTGGGTTATGGGACATAGGTAAACTTTGTAAAGATGTAAAGAAAGCTAAGAAATACCAAGATAACTTGAAAACTAAAATAAATAAAACTGAAAATAACTAAACTGATAAATTGAATGGTATTGATGGAAAATGGAATAAAGTAGAAAATATGATTAAAGAAGTGGCTGCTGAAACGATAGGTGAAAAGAAAAGAACTCATAATGAAGAATAGTTTGATGAAGACTGTGATGCAGCTATAAAAGAGAAGAACAGAGCCAGAGCACAAATGATGCAGCTAAACAGAAGTAATCGGGAGAGATACAATGAACTTAGAAGAAAAGCAAATAATATACTAAAAAAAATACTGGACTGTAGTAATTATAGGGGTATTATGTTACTTAATGTAGTTTATAAAATTCTTACATCCATAATAAATGACAGGCTTAAAGAGATTACCGAAAAGAAAATAGGAGAATATCACTTTGGATTTAGATCAAACAGAAGTACCATTGATCAACTTTTCATTATCAGACAGATGATGGAAAAATGTTTTGAGCATGCAATAGACCTACATATGTTATTTATAGACTTTAAGCAAGTATTTAACAGTCTAAACAGAGATAGTCTACAAAAGGCTGAAAGAATTAGAGATACCACCAAAATTAATTAGATTAGTAATGATGACGATGATAAAAAAAAAAGCAAAGTTAAAATAGATAATGAAATTGGTGATCCCTTCGAATTTAATAAAAGTGTAAAACAAGGAGATGCACTATCAACAACATTATTTATTATAGCTTTACATCATGCGATTAAAGATTTAGATCAAAAGGGACAATTATTAATAAATCAAGTCAGTTATGTGCTTATGCTGATGATAGTCATTGTGTCAAGGACTAAGAAATGGTTAATTGAAGTGTATAATGAACTGCAAAGAAAAACTAGTGATATGGGATTAGAGATCAATGTAAATAAAACTAAATATATGGTGATGTCAACTTCAGAAATAAGAAAATCACAGAATCTACAAGTTGGATAGAAAATTTTTGAAGGAGTGACCAGGTTTAAGTATCTAGGAGATATTGTTGAGAATGAGGCACGATAAACTATAGCAATTAAAGGACGCATTCAAACTGGTAATGAAGCGTATTATGCAAATATGAACATGATTAAAAGCAAGCTAATAAGCAGAAATACTTATAAAACGCTCATTAGACCCATATGGGAGTGAAGCGTGGACTCTTAGTTAAAAAGACCTAGACAATTTGAGGAAATTTGAAAGGAAGATTATAAGAAGAATTTATGGACCTGTTGAAGAAAATAATGTATGGAGAATACGGTTCAACAAAGAAATTAATCAGATACTAAAAGAAGATATTGTGTTCATAAAAGCACATAGATTATTATTATTATTATTTCGGGCGACTCCAGGGAGTCCTTAGACTCATCGAGGGAGGCCCTAAACATCATGTCCACACAACTATACGACATTCTCACAGTATCTATCATACCTTGCCTTGAACTCGCTCACCATCATAGCACCCACAACAGACTCTGGCAGTTTATTACACTCATTTACCACTCTAAAAGTAAAGAACCCAGCTCTAACACCCCTGCTAACCACACTCTTACCCAGCTTCCATAGGTGTCCCCTAGTTCTCCCACCACCAGTCCTGATCTCAAAAATATCCTCTGAATTAATCCTATAGAATCCCTTCAGCAATTTGAATGTCTCAATCATATCTCCCTTTTTCCGCCTATCAACTAGTTTCTGCAACCCACAAATCTTCAACCTGTTCTCATATGGTTCATTCCATAGACCTGCTATCATCTTAGTCACTCGCCTCTGGATCCTCTCCACCTCCTCCCCATCAAGAAAGAACTGAGGTGAAAAAATCTGGGCACAGTAGTCGAGAAGAGGTCTTATCAAGGCTCGGTACAGAGGTACAATAACTTGCTTGTCTCTGCTTGTTAAAGTATTTTTCAACGACCAAGTGAGTTGATGAGCTGATTTAGCTACTTTTGCAATGTTTCCCCTAAACTTCATCTCCCTATCCACCAACACTCCCAAGTCCCTGGCCTCATCAATCTCTTGGAGTACAGTTCCACCAATGTGGTATACTGCTGCTAATCTTTTCACCCCAAAATGCATAACCTTACATTTTGTCACATTAAATTGACATCCATTCTCCTTAGCCCAGAACTCCAATCTATCTAAGTCATCCTGCGAGATTTTGACATCTTCTACATTCACTATTGCCCTACCCAACTTTGCATCATCAGCGAACAAATGAACTGTTCCACTTAGATCCTTCCCTATATTGTTAATGAACAGATTAAACAGACAGTAGTCCAAGAACAGAATCCTGCGGCACACCACTAGTCACAAGCCGTCTTTTGGACTCTACTCCTGAATAAACTACTCTTTGATATCTCTCCGTCAACCACCCACCTATCCATCTCACCAACCCCATATCCATTCCCATATGTTGTAGTTTAGGGATTAGAATTCCATGTGGTATCCTGTCAAACGCCTTTGCCAGGTCCAGCAGTATCACTGTAAACCCATTTCCCTTATCCAGTTCAGTCGTCACCTTGTTATAAAACTTGAGCAGGTTACTGAGGCATGATCTACCCTTCACAAAGCCATGCTGTCCCCTGTACAGTGTCTCATTTTCATCAATCCATTCCTGTATTTTTCCCTTGAATACTTTCTCCAAGACCTTGACAACGACTCCTGATATGCTGATCGGTCGGTAATTTGCAACCGTAGTCTTGGATCCTCCTTTATGCAAGTGAAACTATTTTCCCCTCTTTCCACACCTTCGGGACTAAACCAGACCTGAGACTCAGATTAAACAACATGGTCAAGGGCACTGATAATTCCTTAGCCGCTTCACGCAAGACCCATGCCGATATACCATCCAATCCCACAGATATATTTCACATTAAGGTTCTGTAATAGACTATTCACCTCCACTTCATTCATCACAATTCCCGTATAAACTAATGGTTCCTTCATTTTTTCAATGTCACCACCTGGATGATGCACTTTTGCAAAGTGCGTGCTCAGTAACTCCACTATATCGACTGATTCAGTGACCTCCTTACCATCGTCATTCCTTAAAATCATTTTGCCGTGTACAGTTTTTTTTCTTGCTTGCAGCATATTGAAAGAGCTGTTTGGGATTCTCTTTTGCTTGCATAGCTAGTTTCCTTTCATAATCCGCTTTTGCTTTTTTTACCACACTCGTTATCCTTCTGGCCTGCACTTTATACCATACGTGTACCTGCAGGTCACCTTTCTTTAAATTCCCTCCACAGTTGTTTCTTTTTTTGCAGCTCAAGCTTAATGGTATTATTCATCCATTTAACCCCTACTTGTTTTACTATTCGGACCCTAGGTATACAATCAGCCATAACCTCCTGTAAATGCTCCTTGACCACTTCCCATGCTCTATCGACGTCCAGCCCTTGCAGTTGTACATGTCAAGGCACTGATCCAAGCAATTGGCTAAAAGTGTGGAATTTTCGATTAAGACAGAGTATATGTGGAATTACCGTGCTGGCAAGTATGACAAGCTTAGGAGATTGCTGGGATCAGTGCCATGGCATGTACAACTGCAAGGGCTGGACGTCGATAGAGCATGGGAAGTGGTCAAGGAGCATTTACAGGAGGTTATGGCTGATTGTATACCTAGGGTCCGAATAGTAAAACAAGTAGGGGTTAAATGGATGAATAACACCATTAAGCTTGAGCTGCAAAAAAAGAAACAACTGTGGAGGGAATTTAAAGAAAGGGGTGACCTGCAGGCACAAGGTCTTGTGCCTGCAGGTCACCCCTTTCTTTAAATTCACCCAAGATCTGCAAGAAAGGGGTGACCAATGCAGGTCACCCCTTTCTTGCAGATCACCAGATCATAAGGTCTTGACCTCCCAGTTCAAGACCTTATGATCACTCTCACCAATAGGTGGCAACATGGTCATATTCATTACAGTCAAATTCTGAGATGCTATTACCAGGTCAAGCACTCTCACACCCCTAGTATTTCAATTACATGCTGTCTCAGATAGTTATCACATAATAATTGAAAAAAATCCATTTCCTTCCTCACATGTGTCCTCTCCTCCTTTAAATCAATGTTACCATAGTTGAAATCCCCCATAATAATTATCCTCCTTCCACTCATTTCATCAATTTGTTTATGCATACTATCTCCACCATCTATTCCATCACTTGGTCTATACCAGCACCCAACTGTATATTTTATTCTGCCAGTCTCAATCTCACACCAAATAGCCTCAAATGAGCTCCTTTCACTATCCTGCGATACAACTTCAATTCTCCTTGGCTGCAGTTCATCAGCTATCATCAATACCCCCCCCCCCCCATTTTATTCTCTCTGTCCCTCCTAAACACACTACAACCTACACATTCTATCCCATTAACTATATCATCTTCCGTCAGCCATGTTTCACTAATGCCAATAACCTGTGGCCAGGAAGAGCCATTCAAGGCCAAAAATTCTTCTCTCTTGTTCCTAATACTCCTGACATTAGTATACATGAAATGCCGTGATCCCTTTGTCCCACCCCTATCTTGATGCGTTATTCTAAATGTCCCATTCCCATTTTTTGTCCTTAGTGCTGGCTCGGGTACATTATATACATTCTTACACTCAACTGTCTCACTGATATCTGCATATCCACTCCCCCCCCCTTGGTAGTTCTAGTTTCCCTGGTTCTGCACATCCATTTTCACTTCATTCAGCAACACTTTTTCCAGTCTCTGCACACCAAATCCATTCAAAATTCATTCAAAAATCCAGATTACAGTGGTTAAGTCATGTAGAGAGAATGGAAGACTTCCATGTGCCAAGAAGAATACTGAGAGAAAAGATATATGCAACAAGGAAAAAAGGAAGACCGAGATTAAGATAGATTGATAACATAATCCAAGACTTGAATACTATGAAAGTGAAAGGCTGGGAAAGACTAGTCAAGTATAGAAGATCGTGGAGGCAAGTTGTACAGGAGGCTAAGGCTCACAGCAGGCTGTAACGCTGGATGGTAGGTAGGTAGGTAGGTAGGTAGGTATTATTTAAAAAAGGAGACAAAAAAAAAAATTATAGAGGGATAAATTTATTAAATACCTCATTAAAAGTACTAACAAGAATCCTAAATAATAAAATAACAAAGGAAATTAATCTATTGATGAACAACAGGGCTCAGAGAAGATAGATCATGTACAGATGCAATATTTATAATCAGATAATTGGTAGAGAAAAACAATAGAATACAATAAGAAACTATTTATATGCTTTATAGATCTGCAAAAAGCATTTGACAGAATATTAATTCAAGATGTAATAGAAATATTGCAGAGAAATATTATATTAAAACACAGGGAAAAATAAAGAGATACAAATTAGTAATGGAATTAGACAAGAACTCTTTTTAACTCCAACAATATTTAATATAATAATGAATGAAATAATACAGAAAGTTAATAAAATACAAATCTTCTTCTTTGGTGCATCAATCTGAAGATTGGTAATTATAGCAGCACATCACAACATCCTGTCTTGTGATCTCTTTTTTATCTCTTCATAACTCTTAGCGCCAGTTAGCATCATTATGTTATTTATATATGAAATTTTTGGTCTGCCTTGTGGCCTCTTTCCTTCTACAGTCCCCATCATTATTTCTGTAATCAGTCCCCCATCCCTCAAATGGTGTCCATTTAAGCTTTTTCTTCTCTTATTGATGTTTCATTGATGACCGCTCTTCATGAACTATATTTAGAACTTCTTCATTACTTTTCCTTTCCGTCCAACTGATTTTCATCATCTTTCTCCAGCACCAAAGTTCAAATGCCTCCAACTTTTTGATGTTTTGTTTTGTTAGAGTCCAGGCCTCACAACCATATAATGCAATGCTCCATAATGTATGTTTTCACTAGCCTTTTTTTGAACTGGATGCTAAGTCCTTTACTGGTAAAAACGTTTCTTCTGTTGTTGAATGATTTTTTTTTGGCTAGGATTATTGTGCTTTAATATCTGATTTGGTCTACCTGTTTATTTTTGATAATTATACTTCTTGTCTTGTTTTTCTGGCTTATTCCTTTTATAATGTTATACGTTTTTGGTTTCTTCCATCTTCTCTGATAAGACTTCCAAGATATTTAAAAGAGGATACTTGTTGTATTAGGTTATTATTTATTTCCAGGTTCATATTTTCATTGGATTTGCTTTAGTTGTAATTAATAATTTTGTTTTCTTATAATTAATTTTTAGGCTGTATGAAAATTTCTTCCATCTTTGTCAGGGTGGCTTTCAGTTTGTTTTCGTTATCACCTATAACTGCTATATCATCTGCGAACCGTAGCCAGTTAATATCAGTTCCATTTATCTTAATTCCTGTTTCTATTATTAATTTTTTTTTAAATAACAAAACCCGTGGTGCGTTCATAATTAAAAGAAACACACGTATAAACCACAGTGAAAATTATTTAATTGTAAATATTTCATCCTAAGTATCTTAGGACATCATCAGTACAGTATTTAAACAAAAATTAGGAATAACATACAGTTAGGGTGCATGATTACAATAGAATCTCATGAAAACGTGCATAACGTGCTAAAGTAGTACAAAAAAAAAAAAAAAGTTAATTATTTAACACAGTTTTGTATGATATTTTTTTATTTATTTTTTTATTTTTTATTTTTTATTTTTGTTGTTGTTGTTGTACTACTTTAGCACGTTATGCACGTTTTCATGAGATTCTATTGTAATCATGCGCCCTAACTGTATGTTATTCCTAATTTTTGTTTAAATACTGTACTGATGATGTCCTAAGATACTTAGGATGAAATATTTACAATTAAATAATTTTCACTGTAGTTTATACGTGTGTTTCTTCTAATTGTTTCTATTAGTTCTTTCAGTTTATTTATTGCATCTTCAATGTACAGATTAAACAATATGGGTGAAAGAGAGCACCCCTGTCTTACACCTCTACGTATTTTTGCTATTACGGTTTTTGTTTTATTGCTGGCCACTTCTATTAGGGCTTCTTGATGCTCGTAAAAATTAAATATGAGCCTTCTATCTCTCCAATCTACCTTTTATTATTTTTAGGAGGTGAAACATTTGGTTCCAGTCGATACTGTTGAAGGCATTTATCCAAGTCAAGAAAGACTATCAGAGTATTTTGGTTCTTCTCAAATCTTCTTTTGGTAACTGTTCTTAGAGCTAGGATTTCTTCTCGTTCCCTGCTGTTTCCTGAATCCAAAATGGTCATTGCCAACATATTCTTCAACCTTCTTTGTTAAGTCTTTTTTGTATAATTTTGAGTAATATTTTCAAAGCATGTGATATTAAGCTTATTGTTCGATGATTTTCACACTTGTTTGCATTATTTACTTTAGGAATGGGTATGATCCCCGTTTCATAAATATCCTTTATGATTTTGAAAAGGTATGACTTAGTTATGTTTCCTGAGTATTTTATTAATTCTGAAGGGATGTTATCAATGCCTGGTGCCTTGTTGGTTGACAATTCATTCAATGCCCATTCAAATTCATCTTTTAATATAATTGTACCAATTTCTTCCACATCAAGTCTTGTTTCATCTTCTATAGCCTTGGTGTCTAGATCTTTTCCACTATATAGATCTTCTAAGTACTCCTTCCATCTTTCTAAAATTTATTCCTTATCTATAAGTATGTTCCCCTGTTTTTTTGATAATTGTACTTCTTGTCTTCTGGCTTATTCCTTTTATAATGTTATAAGCTTTATCAATTCTCCCAGTCTTTGTTAGGTCTTCTATTTCTTCACATTTGTCTGCATACCATTGTTCTTTTGCTTCTTTACACTTTCTATTTATCATATTTTTTATGTTTATACAGTGAAACCTCAGTTGTTGAATTTTTCGAACAAAAAATGCCCCAGTTTCTGAACAGAATTTCAGTTCCCGAACAAGCAAATGGCAACCACGCGCTCTGCCTGCTGAGCTGTAAGGTGGGAAAGCATCAGTTATGTGGCAGGCTTCGTTCAGTGCAGACACCTGCTCGAATTTGCACTGAGTTTTCTTCTACTTCTTTTTTTTTTTTTTTTTCATAAATTATTATTAAATAAGCCACCATGGGGAAAGCCACCACGCAGAAGAATAGTGATAGCAGTAAAGCAAAAAGAAAAGTTGTTAGAACCACGATAAAGACGAAAAAATAAATCGTATCCAAACATGAAAATGGCATTCGTGTCTTGAATCTTGCTATGCAGTTTGTTAAGGAAATCAACGATATGTACAATACTCAAAAATAAAGAGGAGATCAAGAGAGCTGATGTTGCAAGAGGAGTGAAAGTTCTTACTAAACAAAGATCACAGACGATTGAAGAAGTAGAAAAATTGTTGCTGATTTGGATAAACGAGAAACAGTTAGCTGGTGATAGTGTTTCTGAGGCTATAATTTGTGAAAAAGCAAGGTGATTACATGATGACCTGTTAAAGAAAAACCCTGGTAACGAGTGCTGATACTGATGTGTTCAAAGCTAGTAGAGGGTGGTTCGAGAAATTTAATTGGAAAACCGGCATACATAGTGTGGTTAGACATGGGGAGGCTACGAATTCAAACCGAGAAGTTGTTGAGAAATATGTGCAAGAATTTAGTGACTATGAAGGCTGAGGGGGTTTTCTTACCCAACAAGTGTTCAACTGTGATGAAACCGGCCTATTTTGGAAAAAATTGCCAAAGAGGACCTACATCATTCAGGAGGAAAAAGCATTGCCAGGACACAAGTCAATGAAGAACAGGCTGACTCTTTTGCTATGTGGAAACACAAGTATGGACTTCAAGGTCAAGCCATTGCTTGTGTACCACTCTGAGAATCTGAGGGTGTTTAAGAAAAATAACGTGAAGAAAAGTAAATTGCCTGTTATGTGGAGGGCTAATAGTAGGGCTTGGGTAACCAGGCAATTGTTTAATGAGTGGAACCATGAAGTCTTTGCTCCAAGTGTGAGAAAATATCTTCAAGAAAAAAAAAAAAAATGCCAATTAGATGTCTTCTTGTGATGGACAATGCTCCTGCTCACCCTCCGGGCTTGGAGGACGGGTTAGTGGAGGAATCTAATTTTATCACAGTGACGTTCCTGCCCCCTAACACACTAACTCTAATTCAGCAGGTCATTTCGAACTTTAAAAAACTCTACACCAAAGCACTGTTTCAAAGGTGTTTTGAAGTGACCCTCTGACATAGAATTAACACTCAGAGAATTCTGGAAAAATCACTTCAACATTCTCCATTGCTCAAGTATCCTTGACAAAGCCTGGACGCAAGTGACTTACAGGACGATGAACTCAGCCTGGAGGAAATTGTGGCCAGACTGTGTAGCAGACAGAGACATTGAGGCTGAGCATGTTGCTCTTGTCGATGGTATTGTGTCTCTTGGCAAAAGCATGGGCTTGGAAGTTGACAATGCTGATATGGAGGAGCTAGTGTAGGATCACAGAAATGAGCCCACCACAGAAGAACTGGAACACCTTCAGAAGGAGCAGCAAAAGACGGAGGTGGAGGAAATGTCTTCAGACACAGAAAAGGGATTGCGGATGTTCCTAGTTCTTTGATCAAAGAAATGTGTGCGAAATGGGGTGAGGTGCAAAGTTTTGTGGCAAGATATCACCCTCACAAAGCTGTAGAAGACTGCATCATAAACCATTTCAATGACAGTGCCATGTCTCACTGCAGAAATATTTTAAAACGCAGGAAAAAACAAATGTCATTGGATAGGTTTTTAGTGAGGCAGAGGTCCAGTGTGTCTGAAGCAGAGTCGAATGGTGCCAAGAGATAGAAAAGAGAAAGAGAAAAATCCCCAGAAGGACAGTAATCTGATGTTTTAATGGAAGGGGACTCCCCTTACTCACCTCCTTCCACTTATCAACTCTCCTCCGTATGTATAATTAAAGTGAAGTTAAATTTTCGTTTTTATTTTATCTATTTATTGTGTTTATTCTTTTTATGTAAGATTTTATGCATTTTCGTTATGTTTGTATATGCATGAAGTACTGTTGTAAAGGTTTAAATAAACAATCATCTGGGGTTCAGGAATGGATTAATTCATTTTACATTAATTCTTATGGGAAAATGGTTTCAGTTTTCGAACAGCCTTCGGGAACAAATTAAGTTCAACAACTGAGGTTCCACTGTATTATTTGTCTTTGCTTTCTTCCTTTAGGGAGGTGTTTTGTATTTCCTTCTTTCATCTGTTAGATGTAGAATGTCCTGGGTGATACATTGCGTTTTTTATTTGCTTGTTCCTTAATCCTAAGTCATTGGCAGCCTTGATGATTGTATCATCAAGGTATTTTGTATCTTGATGATGTATCAAGATACAAAATTGATGATGTATCTTGATGATGTATACACCTCCTTATATCTTGATGATTGTATCATCAAGATATAAGGAGGTGTTTTGTATTTCCTTCTTTTATCTATTAGATGTAGAATGTCCTGGGTGATACATTGCTTTTTTTATTTGCTTGTTCCTTAATCCTATGAAGTTTGGCAGCCTTGATGATTGTATCCTTCAAACGAGTTCCATTTTTCCTCTGTTTTTCTTTTCCCTCTCTTCAATTTTAATGCTTTCATCAGTTTGCTGTTTATAGTTTGTGGTTTTCCTCTGTCTTCAGGTTACTTATGTTCCATTTGGGCCTTTTTCTTGGTTGTGACAGCTTTTTAAATTTCAGATCACATTTCAATCAAACTAAATTGTGGTCACCATTGACATCAGCTCCAGGGTAACTTTTGCATGATTTTACTTGATTTTTAACTCTATTTCTTGTCATAATATAATCCAGTGTTTCTCAACCTTTCTGAGGCCAAGGACCAGTAAAATGCTGAAAACAGTTCTATGGACCACTAAGTTACAGAGGCATAACTGGGGGAGGGGGGGATGGCGATCTTCCCCTGGTGGCACTTTTTTGGCATTTAAGAAATCTTGCCTTACTGTCTATAAAACAGCAACCGAGTGATGAAATAGACTTCGACAATGTCATTGATTTTGCGAACAAAAAAGCAAGAAAAATAACATTTTAGAATGTTGGAATTAAAGTTTACTTCAAAAATAAACAGTGTTTTTAATTTATTTCCCTATACGTCGTTTTGACTTTTTGTAATTTTTTTTAAAAACCTAAGTAGGAATTACCAACATTTCGTAAAAACTTTGCCATCTATAACATAATAAATCTAAAAGCATGTTTTTTGGAAGTAAACGATTAAAAGTGTATCATCATTGAACAAAGTTTTAATTTATATTAAACTAATAATATGATCTAATTATGTTACTACTTACTTTTAATGAGATGGTTGAGCTTCTCGGCACTTGCAAAGTTGCTGGATATCTGGCTCAATATTGGTCAAATTCAGTCAAAGATCAGCACACGCACAAAGATGATTTCTGTATTTTGTTTTTATTTGAAAGAGCGATGAAAATCCTTTCTCACAAAGATAGGTTGCAGAGAACTGCATGACAATTTTCAATGCTTGTTCAGATAATTCGGGAAATTCACTTCTCACTGAAGGCAAGATCCAAAATCGAACCAAACCAAGATCACGGAATTGCATTTTAAATCTACTGTTACTTGCAAGCTCAATTAACTGTTCTTTTTTCGATAACGAAAGGTCGTTCTCGTGACTGCAAGCCTGAAATGGATTGCGAACCCACAGAAATTTCTTATAAAAGTTATTCGGAAAGTATGTTTCAAAATTCTGTTTCATTTTGAGGTGGTCACAAACCCTTTCCAGAAACTCAGAATCAACAAAAATATCATTTTCCACTAAAAAGGATTTCAATGTTGGAAAAATGCAAATTGTCTGTCTTTTACATAATTAATCCATAAAACTAGTTTTTTTCACTACCCTGTATATATTCACTGCCCATTTCATCGCAGAGTACTGAAAATAACCTGTTATTTAACGGTCGAGCTTTAATAAAATTAACTAGCTTTACAGCATTATATAACACAGTTGTAAATTCTGGTGGCATTCCTTTGGAGGCTAATGCTTCCCTATGTATGAAACAATGTACCCAATTCATATCCAGAGCTACTTCCTTGACCATAGAAACAACCCCACTACGCCTGCCTGTAAGGATGTGAGCTCCATCTGAACAGAAGCCTATACATTTTCCCCACTGGATCCCTTTGTGTATTATGTAATTATTGAGTGTGTGAAATATTTCTTCTCCGGTTGTGCGGGATGGCAATGTTCTAGAAAACAGAATATCATCATGAATGTTGTTATCGTGCGCATATCTTGTGTAGCATATTAACTGCTCATCATTCATAACATCAGTAGTCTCATCTATTTGTAACGCATAATAAGGGCTCTTCTTAACTCTTTCGATTAACTGAGATTTTACGTCACCTGCCATATCATTAATTCTGCGACTGACAGTGTCATTTGAAAGAGGAATCAAATCAACATCTTTTAGTAACTTGTTGCCAAACATCGTTTTTACCACATCTTTTATAGCTGGAAGTAGCATATTTTCCCCGATAGAATGAGGTTCCCTCTTTTCGCTGTCCTCAAACTTAAGAGATAGGATGCTTCCAGTGCCTTGCTATTAATGGAACCCATGGTTGAAACTATATCTTTCCCATGATTTAATGTCCCTAAGCGTCGCTGAAAAATTTCAATTGGTTTATTTTTCACATCACAATGTTTAGTTTCTAAATGTCGTCTGAGTTTCGCAGGTTTCATGCACTTGTTCGACAACACTTCATAACACAAAACACATTGAGGTGTTTCATCTCTACATGTTCACTTTCATCTCTACACCAAGTAAATCCGAATTCCAAATATGAATTGTTATATTTCCTACTATATTTTTTCTTTGAGCTGCTTGTTTCTTCTTCTTTAATAGTATCAGATTTACTTGCTGTTACAACACTTGTATCACAATTAGGGTTAGCATTACCTGTTTCATTTGTCCTTCTTTTCAAAGTCCTAATTCTAAGCCACTTTTCCATTATTAAAAAATGTTTCCGAAAAATATATAAATATATAATACTGGGGTTAACTCAGGACACACTTTGTCCAAATATCACTTAGCACTTCTCAACATATACTGAGCCTTGGTTGAAGGAGGGAAATCTTCAATAATAAAAATCAACAAACAACAAGCCAGTGGTTGAAATGTGGATAATACATGTTTATTTTAAATCTGACAAAACAGCAAGGGAAGGCAGAAGCAATAAAACTATATTGTTGTTCACTTCACCCCTCTTTTGTTATTGTTATTCTGCTGCTACAAATTTAGCGGCAGAATGACGAATAATAGAAAGGGTGAAGTGAACAACAATATAGTTTTATTTCTTCTGCCTTTGAACATTCTGACGATATTTGTTGTTTTTTTAAGTCTCCATTTGATTTCAATAATTTTCACTTACTTATTCAATTTTAATTTGTTTAGATAATTAAAAAATATATATTTATTTAATTAATTTAAGTCTGCCTGCGGACCACAGGTAGAGAAACACTGATATAATCTATTTGGTCCTTTCCTATATCCCTTGGCATTTTCCAAGTATACCTTCTTCTTTTTGGTACCTCATACCAGGTATTAGTAATGATCAGATTGAATTGGTGGCAGAACTCCAAAAGTCTACCTCCTCTTTCATTTCGGCATCCAAGTCCATACTTTCCCACCTCTCTACCATCTTTGTCTTCACCAATGACTGCATTCCAATCACCCATGGCAATAAGATTATCTTCCTTTTTGGTGAGTTTGATTAGCTTCTCAATATCTACATATACTCTCTCTCAACTACATCATTGTGGTCACTAGTAGGCATGCAAGCTTGCATTATTATAATATTTGTTGGTTTTGCTTCTAGTTTTACTATTATCAATCTGCTACTACATTTTACTGAGTTGATTACTCTTTTTTCCCATTCCTTATTGAGAACTACGACGACTCCATTTTTTGCTGTCTCGTCACCTGAATAAATGATTCTGTAATCACCACTCCAAAAGTCTCCAGTTCCATTCCATCTCATTTCACTAATTCCCAACATGGCTATTTTAAATCTATCCATTTCTCTCTTCAAATTTTCCAATTTTTAGAGGGTTCTCACATTCCACGTCGCAATGAATGTACAAGGATTTCGCTGATTTACGACCTGGGAAGCCTTGCTTCTTCCCTTGCCATGCACAAGTATTGAGCCATTGTGTGCTTTACTATCTTTTAGAATGTCCATCCATACTGCTATCTTACTAGGGAAAAATGGAACAGGGTGGTATCCCCTTGCCATCCTTGTTCAGCAATAGCCTTCTAGAGAGGCTCAGTGTACTAGTCGTTTCTCATTCCTCATGATTATCCACCTACCACAGTATCCTTTACACCGTTGTCACTTATGGTGATCTTCTGCTGATCAGGATGAAAGTTGTTGCCACCCTAACTTCCAGTGGGCTGTAACTTATTGAATGGCAGTTACATCTCACCATGTCGCATCCCCGTCAGTGCAAATGTGTGGCTTTTTATAGAGATAACCATGCCACTGTCTATCCCACCACTTTCTCTTGGTAGATGCCATCCCATTGTCCAATACTGCATATTCACAGGTTTTCCTGTTTATTTGCAGCTAACTTCTGTATCCAGAGGCCATTCCCCTATCTGCAACCTGGGGACGTGCTTGATAGCATGGGATCCATGACCCAAAAATACAAAATACAGGCGTGAAAATAAATAATAGAATAAGAAGAACTATATGTTATGTGAGCCAGTTATATATTTGGTTTAATCCTTTATCTAAGTGTAAGCAAACCAAGTTTGCACCTGAAGAATTTTCAGGACTGGGGCAACTCTTGGTAAAGGTGGAGTAAGTTCTGATCTGATCACTTGCCTTAGTATCTCCCATGATGCAAAACACGTCCTTGCAGACATGTATAATGCTATGCATTAAGGGAAGGGCCATTACCCAGACCAGTTTCGACGTTTATTGAGGTCTTTTCAGTGGGAGCCACACCCAGAGGTGGTGATACTAAGGTGAAAGTGATGGAGAAGTCATATTTACCTATATGAGTTGCCAGAAGGTGTCACACCTTATTATTAAAATTCTCTGTATTAGAGATAAATTAGTCCCCTTGGTTAGCCAAGTGGCTATGTGCTTCCCAACCATACTCCTGGGAAAGGAGTGCCATGGGTTAGATTCCCATCGCTGATGTGAGGAACTTAAGGATCTTTCTCAGACATAGCCAAGTTAGCCGGTCTTGGACTGCAGGGTTTTTCTTCCTAGTTTATCTGAGGTTTTTTCTCCCGCAAGCAAGTAAACCGGCCCCATGAACATACACATCTGCAGACATAGGACACACCGGGAGGCATAGGGCTAGCCACCTTATCCTCGGGACGAGTATGGCTTAGAAGGACTAAGGATAGTCCCGTAACAGGCCACTAGGCCTAATATGTGAAGGGAAGAAGAGATAAGTTCATGGAATTTTTTTTTTCCTCTGTCCTGAAAGGCCCCAGTCCTGAAAGTACTTCAGGTGCAAACTTGGTTTGCTTATAGCCAAGTGAAAAAACTTCCATCATATATGTTATGCTGATGTACTATTAATTGCAGAAAATGAAACTCGGCTACAAATATTACTACATACATTTAATAAAGCAGCAAAATTATATAATATGAAGGTATCAAAAACTAAAACAAAATGTATGACAATATCACAAGAACCACAAAGATGCAAATTAGAATTGGAAGGTACTATTATTGAACAAATAATGAATTACAATTGTTTAGGTATACAACTGAACGGGAAAGAAAGGCCACATCTAGAAGTCAGAGAACAAGTTGCAAAAGCTGCAAGAATATCAGGATGCTTGAGTGAAACAATATGGAAAAATAAACATCTTAGAGTATAGACAAAAACCAGAATACAGTCATACCCCGACTTATGTGAATCCGGAGTTACGCGGTTTCTTATATGTACGTATTCCCGTCCCGCTTCATGCCTCACCACTAGTCATATCTTTCCGGCGCCGGCCACATTCGCCAGTAATACAAGAGCTCTTAAAAAAATAAATCTAAAGCTGTCTTACCAGTGATTTGGAAGTCAAATTCTAAAGCTTGGGTGACAGCTTCTATTTTTGAAGACTGGTTTGGTCACCACTTCATACCTGAAGTTAAATGTTATTGCCAGTTTAAAAAAATTCTGTTTAAATTTTGATAATGCACCTGGTCACCCTCCTGCAACTTTAATTGATTTTGATCCACTAGTAAAAGTTTTCTTGCCTCCAAATACAACTAGCTTATTTCAACCGATGGACCAAGGAGTTATCAAAACATTCAAAGCGCATTACACACGGTGTTTGTTTGCAAGTCTGAATGAAGCTACGAGGCAAAATGAACAACTGTCTGTTAAAGAGTTTTGTAAACAGTTTAATGTTTTAGATGCTGTAAGGATTATCGGGGTGAAATTTCCCAAAAAACCTTGAATAGTATCTGGAAAAAACTTTGTCCATCCTGTTTTAAATGTGAAATGGAAATGTTGCCAGAAACTGATCAAGTTGCTGAGGCAATAGAATACGTTGTCAGTCAACCTTGTAAGGCAATTAGATTTAGAAGTCGACAGTGAAGATGTCAGCGAGCTATTAGACTCGCATAACAAGGAGCTTACAATCGATGAGCTCATAGAGATGCGTGAGCAAAGTGCTACTGAAGAGACCGAAACCTCAGATCCAGTTCTACCAGAAAAGCACATGACAATTGCAAAATTAACAGAGGGTCTCAGCTTAATTAAGAAAGGTTTACAGATTTTGGAGGACATAGATTCTAACAAGGAACGAATTGTAGCCACAAGGCAAGGAATAAAAAATTATTGGCTTGCTATGAAGAAATTTTGTGTGACAAGAAAAAGACATTATGCCGTCAGACTAATTTATTAGATTTTATCATCAAGATCGAAATAACTTTTTTTTTTAGTATGAAAAACTACAATTATGATTATATTTCTTAAAAAATATAGGTGTTTTTGTAAACCTTTAGTCCCAATTAACTAATATTTTGTATGTTTGTATATATAAATTACATGCAAAATTATACCCCGAGTTATGCGAATTCGACTTGCGCGCTTTTTGTTGGTCCCACCTACCGCATGACTTTGGGGTATGACTGTATTTATAAAGCAGTAATCAGGCCTATTTCTACATTATGACATAATGTAGAAACAAGACCAGACACTAGAAAAACAAGATAAATGTTAAACACAGTTGAAATGGATATATTAAGAAAAATAATAAATTAAACTAGATTAGATAAAATAAAAAATACAGATATAAGAAAACAATGTGAAATACAAGCAATAAACAATTGGGATAGCAACTTAAAGAAAATGGATTGAACATGTGGAGAGAAGTGAAGATAGAATAATAAAATAAGTCTATAGTTGGAAACCAAAGAATAAGAGAAGAACAGGAAGACCTAGAAAAAGATATATATATAGCACTGTATTCATTAAAGAAGATGAAGTCTTGGTCACAACAGATATTACATCTAATGCGTGAAGAAGCATTTTGCGTGGCATCAAAAACATCCCACAGAATGCTGATTTTATCCAGAAGAGAGCAATTTGCTTAACAGAGAGTATTCTTTTTTTCTGCATTACATCTTTTCTGTAGTTATTTTACTGGCTGCTGTTCCGCTGAACTGGCCATCATTATTCTTCCACTTTCTTCTAATCGTGTATGAATGTGGGCAGGTACTGGTTGACATCCATGTGTGGTTCAGCTCCAAACTTACCAAACCCAATTTCTCAGTCTCATCTTTCATTCCATCATACTTTTGTCCTTTGGTCCAGTCTTCCTTCCAATGTTTTTTCCAGTGAGCACAATCTCCATTTCTTACATTACACATTAATAGATTTCCATATATAGCACTGTTGTGTTACACTTGTTAAGACCTCTCATGTGTAGGATTAATAAAAATTATTTGTGGTGTCTCATTTTATTTTCAAATAATTTCTGTAAAAACCAAAAGAACATAAATTATTCTTCTGGTTTCAGAATTTTCTAGCTTTAAATATGAATATACTGCATATGGAACAAGTGTCATAAACTTTTTTTTTTTTAATAGAAGTTTTTGATCCTCTGATAAGATTGTTTAAAATGAATAATTAGAAGTTATAATCATTTTTTCCAGATATGATTATTTTAATGAAGCTTAAAATGCTAATGCTGTCATTTGATATTGAAACTTGATTTAAGTGAACATTCATGAATATAAATGTTATACTCATCATATATAATTTTCTTTAGTGTACTCATTCAGAAAAAGACTCCTCTCATGATTACTGTAAAGCATGTTATGAAGTTCAGCTAACACAGTTACAGGAACAGCTCGTAGCAACAATGTTGGAAAATCAACAATTATGTGAGTTATTTTTTTAAGTGTGTTAAGAAATATGTGACTAATTATATTGCAAATTAATATTTTATGATTTTCTGTAAGGAAAAATCCATTTGAATCATTTGTATTACAGGTATCCCTTGATTAATGCGATTAATTAATCCCTGGATGTTACCACGTATATCAACATCGCGTTAATCAAATATAATAATTAATGGTAAAAGTACAATTCGTCCATGATTAATTACTGTATTAATGATTAGTTTTATATGGTACTCTTTTAGGCAAGATAAAAAATGAATGCAAAGTAAATGTTTAATAAATGCTTGTACCTACGTTAGTTACTGTACTTTTTTATCAAAAATAGTTAAGAGTTCGTTTGAACAGTTTCAGTTTTTTCTTATCAGCATAAATTCTATGATAACAAGCAAAATGACTCTCTAGACCTCGGCCAAAACAATCATTCTTCAATTAACATCTGAATCCATATTCATTACTTGCTGCTTAAGCGATTCTAAACTGCGAAATATCCCAACCAGTTCTTTGATTATTATCTCCTTTGGAAGTTCATCTTCACATTCCATTTGTTCATTATCTTCATATGCACGTTGCTGTTCAATTTCAAGAAGATATTTGTCGCTGAAATCTTTTCAATTTGAATCCAATAATTCTTTAACATCTTCTGCATCAACACCATCAAAATCAAGGTCTTCACCAATTGCAACGATTTCTTCAAACCACGTTGTTTACAGTTTGAAAACCACCAGTAGCGCATTCTGGCAAAAGGTTTTTTCCAAACAGTTCTCATGTAGCTAGAAGACACTTGCTCCCACGAGTCATGAATGTTTTCAATTGCGTGTATAATGTTAAAATTTTTCCAAAATTCTTGGAGCGTAATTGCATTTTCTCCCGTTGTTGTTTCTACCCTTTGAGAATGTCTTTTTAAGAAAATAGGCCTTGAAACTCAATGACACCCATGTCCATGGGTTGTAGTAATGATGTCGTATTTGATGGAAAATAATAAAATTTTCACCATCTCAAATTCACAGATCATTAAGAGAATTTGGATGAAATTTTTTTTGAATGAAAAAATTTATGAAGAACGTAATTTGTAGATACAGCAGAACAATTGGAGCTTGTAATACACTCACTCTTAATGCTTAATGGGAGAAATGACGTCGTCCTGCTCACAACTTCTTTCTCTCTGCCAGGAAACACTCTTCGAGGCTTGCATGTTTTTGCATGCTAAATTTGAAGGTGCGTATATAAAGGGATTGTCGCAATTAAATTCGCTGCATTAAGCAAGGGATACATGTATATATTATGAATGTATTATATTATGAAATGTTTAATTACATCCCCCCCTCTCCCCTTTTTTCTTTCGTCATTTCCAGTGTAATTTTGAAAATACTGAAGCTGTGAAAATTTTGAAAGTGGGAAAAAAGTTTTAATAAAAACAAGAAATGAAATGTTTGTTTTTCTAAAAGTATGTATACAGGATTTTTTCATAACTTATTTTAATGATATTACAACAACAAAGACAATAAATTATAAAAGGATGTTTATTAACTGGCTTATGTTTTGTTGAATTTCAAACCAGCATCTTCAAATCAAACAGCATGTCGCAGTTCACATGCTACAGTGAATAAGTGAAACAATTCAGTTATAACAATGAAAGATTTAAAGTTCTAATTTGGTGCCCTGCATCTAGCATACATGTATGTATTGACAAATGAAGGTTGTTTTATAGTATACAGAAGTCAGTTCTGTATACTATAAGTTAGTATACCGAAATGAAAATGTCCATAACCCAGTTTACCATCTTTTTCAACTTTCATGGTGAATTTTGAACAAACTGGTTGTTCTGTGGAAAAAAGAATATAGGAGCATCAGTCTTATACTGCTTATAATAAACCTGAAAGGCTTAGCAAAGCATGTGTAAATACTGAACATAGAATCTTCTTGTTAAGAACCAAATTACTTTTATTATTATTATTATTGCTTTAAATATGAACATTTATTTAAGGAAAGTGTTAAAGCCTTAATACACTACATGAACTTAAATTGGAACGATAGTATGTCTTTACCAAAAATATGGGGAAGTCTCATTCTCCTTAGTCATTAGTTTTCTTTTTAGTGCTATAATCATATCTCAGTGTTGTCATATGATATGTACACATGGCTAATATTGTTTTAAATAATCCATTGTTAGCATTCTACCTTGTATAGCTATTTCCTACACTGATAATGGCTTATTTGGTTTCAAGTCAAAATATTTGTACATCCAGTGTTGATTAACATTTCTTATGTTTACCTGTTAAAAATGTTTATTACTATGACACAAGCACCTATAAAAACAAGTTACAATTTGAAGGAGGTGAGGGAAGATGTTAGATATTAAATCAGGTATGGGATAAGGATGCACATTATTTCCACTGTTATCCATCATCTATATGAATTGCATTGCAAAGGAAAGTAATTTTAAGCCTGATATCAAAACTGGGAAACTTGGAATCTTCTTGTCAAGAAGATTCTATGTTTGGTATCTACACCATGTTTTGTTAAGCTGGCCCTTTCAGGTTTATTATAAGCAATATAAGACTGATGCTCCTATATTCTTTTTTCTGCAGAATTTGTCCAAAATAATCTTAGCTCTTTACTTTATGCAGATAATGTTATACTCCTAAATATATTCAATACAAGTCTACAGGATTCCCTGACAATAAAAGCATTAACTATATCCTATAACGGGTGTTCAACCTGTCGATCGTGGAGCGATTTTTGGTCGATCTCTTGTGTATTCCTCCTTCCTTACAAATTTAATTAAAACTGAAAACATATTTTATTTATCATTATTTTGTATTACTTTTAATTCGCTTTAAGTGTATTGCTATTGTTTATTTATTTTTCGTTAAAATTGTCAAATCAGTAATTTTCTTATAAGTTCGGGTAAATGAATTAATTTGGATCAGTGGAAGTCAAACAGCGAGCCGAGTGAATAAGATTATAAGCAAAGTGTAAAAACTCGATTGTAGCTTAAATATTAAATATTTCAAAGCACATTACATAGATTTTTTTACTTAGGTTAAGTCCCATGTGAATGTTATAAAAAAAATAGACTTTGTTTGTCTCGGTATAGTTTGTATTAGATGCTTTTGTAAATAACTCTTTTGAAGCTAACTGTATATACTACCTTTAATAAGAATATGTTAGAGTGTTAAAAACAAAGGCAATGTTTTTGTTGCCGAAGCTGTACATGACGGCATTAGAAAGATTGTTATTGAAACTTGTATGTATGAGAAAGGCTTGCAGGCTCTAAGTGTAAACATCTCCGAAGTCAATCAGACAGAGTTCAAACAACTTTCCGATGGCCGGCAACTTACAATCAAAAGAAAGCGGAGAACAAAAGGCGTGCTGAACTTGAAACTTAAGATGAAAGACTCATACCGATTCTTTGGGGGTTGCCAAACTTAATGCGAAGTCTCAGAGGAGGCCTAATAAAAAGGGACTGAAGCAAGCAAAAGGGGTCCCGGTTCCAGAATTGCTGTCAGAGAGGAGGCTGCCTGGTCCAGAGTCGCCGTCAGAGAGACTGCCCGGATCCATGTTGTTTGAGAGAGGAGATTCCCGCTTCCAGAAAGGAGCTTCTCAGTTTGAGACATTGATAGAGAGAAACTACTTCTAGGCTGCAGACAGGGTTTCAAATTGCCGAAAGGAAGAGTTCCAATTGCCAGAGAAAAGTTTCCAGGCCAGGTAAATGTCAGACATTTACCAGTGTGTTGCGTTTTCATTATAATTTGATGAATCAAACGACTTCACTGATATTGCTCAGTTAATGGTATTTATTCGCATGGTATTTCAAGATTATCCAAGTAATGAAGAACTTTTGAAAATTATACCATTATCGGGAAGGACTAGGGGAGAAGAAATTTTTTCGGCATTTGATGAATTTGTGAAACAACACTAACTTCCGATTTTTAAACTTGTGTCTATTACTACTGATGGTGTTCCTGCAATGATAGGTAATAAATCAGGCTTCATTTCATTATGTAAAAACGATGACATATATCCAGATTTTTTAACATACCACTGTATTATTCACCAACAAGTACTGTGTAGTAAAAGATTAAACACAAAAGTTGTTTTGGATATTACATTTAAAATTGTAAATTCTGTTCAAGGAAAAGCCCTGCAATGGCAGTTATTTAAATTACAGGCAGATGATGATAGGAACTTCTGTTGTACAATAATGTTCGCTGGCTCAGCAGAAGTCAATTTTTAGAAACGTTTCTTGTATTAATTAACGATATAAAAAATTTTCTTCATGAGAAAGAAGATATTTATCCACAATTGAGTGATAAAAGATGGTTGTTACACTTATCATTTTTAGTAGATTTCTGTATGAAATTAAGCAATTTAAATTTAGAGTTACAAGGTAGAGATAAAAATTTAATTGACATGTTCAATAAAAAAAACTTTCCAACAATACTTACTTTTATTAAAGAAAAATATCAATGACTACAAATTTAGACATCTCCCATATTTATTTTTCTTGATTTTTGAACAAAATCAAGAAATGCTTCGCTATGATTTAAAAGAATTTATTCATGAAATAGAATTAGTTGAGGAAGAAATAAATTCAAGATTTAAAAATTTTAATAAAACTGAAATGATTGTATCTTTTATCAGTAATCCATTTCAAGAAAACTTGAACAGCACAGAAATTTCGAATAAAATTAATGGGCTGTTTGATATAAACCAAGCTGAAGTAGAACTTGGGAGAATAGTTTACATTTAAAATCAATAAACAATGAAGTCATTTGGAAGTATGCACATGAAAAATTCCCAATATTAACTGATATTGCGCGAAAAATTCTGTCATGTTTCGGATCGACATACTTGTCAGAATCCGCTTTTTCAAAAATGACCGTCTTAAAAAATCAATTAAGAAAAACCAAATTACAAATGATCATTTGGATGATTATTTGCGATTGGCCACTTCTTCATATCAACTTGACCATGAAAATATTGCGAGGTCCAAACAATGCCAAATTGCACATGAAATGTTTTTTTTTTTTAATCAACCAGCATTTCCTGTAATCAATCTGTTGTTTTTTCTAACTTTGGTTTTCCAAAATAGAGAAATATTTTATTCCAATATATATATATATATATATATTTTTTTTTTTTGTCGTATTAAAATATATATGTTGTATTAAAATAATTAAAAGTGATAAATAAATTTTTAAATACAAAAATAAAGTTTTCAGTTGTGTAATTTTTTTAGTTGTTTATTTGTGTGTAATCAGATATGAGGTTGGGGGGAACGTGATCTATATAAGAGAGTAGATTGCCGAATAACTTTTTATAGAAAAGTAGCTCGTATAGTAAAAAAGGTTGAACACCAATCAATGTCTTATAACAATTAAAACATTTCAGCTATTTAGGCACAATTTTTAGTGAAGATGATACATTAAATATGGAAATAAAACAACAGAATTAGTAAAGCTGGTATGTTAGGAAGTCAGCTAAATAAAATTGTAAGGAATAAGAAAGAAATTAGTCAAAACACTAAATTAGCTGTATACAACAGTGTTCAAGTCAATTTTAACTTGTGGATCTGAGAGCTGGATTAGAAATAAAACATTGAATCAAAGACTGGAGACCACAGATATGAGAGTTCTGAAAAAAGATTAGGGCATGCACAAGTGGCATAAATGGTAGTGTCATATTAAAAATGAGAATAATAGATAGGAACTTGACGTTGTTAGTATTTAGGAAAGAGTGAGCTGGCTATGGTCACTTAAACAGAATGGGCAGGATGAAGACTCAGAGGAAAACCAAGATCTAGGTGGATGGACATAATAACAAGAGTAAGAAGTATCTTTTTGATTGTTAATATTTCTTCCTTTTTTAATGCTAAACACGAGACATTTTCTTTGGATTTTATTGGACCATGATTCTTAATAAATATATGTATACAGTCGTCAACCAGTTTCGCCAGCTTAGGTCTGCCTGGCTTCTTCAGGACGAGAACAGTTACACTAACCTTAAATGCTACAACAGAAGAATGCAGTAACAACCTTAAAATTTTTTTAAGCTGATTTTAAGGTCTTTACTGCATTTTTCTGTTGTAGCATTTAATGTTAAAAGTTTATTTTTCACTTGATTAGACTATAATAGATTTAGTTTATCCAAGTGTGAGCAAACAAAGTTTGCGCCTGAAAATATCTTCAGGACTGGGGTAAGGTAGTACAACACCGGGCAACTCGTAGCAAAGGTGGACCAAGCTAAAATCACTTCTATCTCAGTATCTCCCATAATGCAAAACACATCTCCTTGCAGATATGTATAATGTTATGCATTAAAAGAAGGGCCACTACCCAGACTAGTTTTGACCTTTATCGAAGTCTCTTCAGTGGGAGCCAGGCCCAGAAGTGGAGATACCAGGCAGAAGCAATAGCGAGGTGATCTTTACCTGTAGGAGTTGCCAAAAGGTGTGCCACCTTTTTATTAAATTACTCTGGATTTAGAGAAAGATGTTGAAAGTTTATTTTTCACATGGTTAGACTATAATAAATTTAGCTTAATCCTTTATTCAAGTGTTAGCAAACAAAGGTTGTGCCTGAAAATATCTTCAGGACTGGAGTAAGGTAGTACATGTGAGGTAAATTAAGGTACATCGTAAGGTACATTAGGTAAAGATGACCTTTTTATTGCTTCTACCTATCTCAACTTCTGGGACTGGGTCCCACTGAAGAAACCTCAATAAAGGTCGAAACTAGTCTGGGTAGTGGCCCTTCCCTTAATGCATAACATTATACATATTCGCAAGGAGATGTGTTTTGCATTATGGGAGATACTGAGATAGGAGTGATGTTAGCTTGGTCCACCTTTGCTACGAGTTGCCCGGTGTTTACCTTGCCACAGTCCTGAAGATATTTTTGGGTGCAAACTTTGTTTGCTCACACTTGGAAAAGGATTAAACTAAATTTATTATAGTCTAACCAAGTGAAAAATAGACTTTCAACATCTTTCTCTAAATCCAGAGTAATTTAATAAAAAGTGTGGCACATCTTTTGGCAACTCTTATAGGTAAAGATGATTCGCTATTGCTTCTGCCTGGTATCTCCACTTCTGGGCCTGGCTCCCACTGAAGAGACCTCAATTAAGGTCAAAACTAGTCTGGGTAGTGGCCCTTCCCTTAATGCATAACATATACATATCCGCAAGAAGATGTGTTTTGCATTATGGGAGATACTAAGATAGGAGTGATGTTAGCTTGGTCCACCTTTGCTATGAGTTGCCCGGTGTTGTACTACCTTACCCCAGTCCTGAAGATATTTTCAGGTGCAAACTTTGTTTGCTCACACATGGATAAAGGATTAAACGAAATTTATTACATTTAATGTTAGTGTAACCATTCTCATCCTGAAGAAGCTAGACAGACCTAAGCTGGTGAAACTGGTTGACGATTGTATACATATATTTATTAAGAATAACGGTCCAATAAAATCCAAAGAAAATGTCTCATATTTAGTAAGAAGTATCTTAAAAGACAGAACTATCATGATCATGAAATTCCTGATATGCACTCTCAGGATATCAGGAATTATATACAAAAGGATGTATGTACAAAGTATTATGGTAGCACACATGAAATGTTTACATAATTACTAACTTCCTGTTGACTATTGTTGTCAAATTAATATCTTATCTGTCTGAATTGTCAAATCTTATATTTTGGTACTAGCTTTATTTCAGAATATAACTTCTACATAAAGTAAAGATCTGATGTTGCCATCTTTAATTTGATATGCCTCATGCCACTTTCCGTTCATTTGATGAATAAAAACAGATAATTTTCATCCTTGTCTTACACTTGATTTTAACATCAAATAATTTTCCTGTACCTCTTTCAATTCTCATTGCTGACAATCTATATCTCCAGTGTAGATTGCGTATTACTTGATATATTCTCGTAGACAGGCTTGTACTTTGGTTATGCATTACTAAATCACTTAAGGAATTGCAATGTAGATACAAATATAAATTAAATTACACTTCAATAAATATTTCCAATATTTTGCCAACGTCACATTGCCATCTTCAAAAGGAACTTATAAAAAAACGCACGTGCATGTAGGCACTACAACACAGTAACTGAGAATGAAGCTATTGTTCTCCTAAAAGTCCTGATGGTGCCCTCTAGCAGGCTAAGTAGGTGTTCTTGGGCCATTGGGCTGAAGGTCTGCTGATGTAAGCCTCCCAAATTTGGGACAGTCTCATACAACCAAATTTGTTGAGATTTGGAGAGTTTCTTAGGGCTGAGGCTGATTCCATAAATAGTCTTTCGAATTTGTATTTGCTAAGATGTATTACTGTAGCTTTCTTCCATCGTTTTCTGTGGCGTGTATCCAGAGCATGGTCTGCAAGACCAGAATGGCTGTACTTGTGAAAACAGATATAGTTCTTGTGTTCCGAAATTCTGATATTCACTGTCCTGCCTGTTTGGCCAAAGTAAGACAGTTTACAGCTGCAAGGGACCTGGTATACACCAGCTAGGTCTAGGGGAAGTGGTTGGTTTTTAGTGGAGCAGATAAGGAATGCCAATTTTCTGTATGGTGTGTAACAGGGGCTCAAGTCATGTTTTTTTTAAGATTCTCTTAATTTTTTTTCGAGGTGCCTCGGATGTAGGGAAATGTTGATGGATTGAGAGTAATCCTTGTTGTGGATGGGGGGGGGGTGTTTGTGGTTTGTAGGATTCAATATTTTTTTGATATTTTTGGTGTGTGGGGGGGTAACCATTGGCTGAGAAAGTGTTGAGGATGTGATTTAGTTCAGTGTTTAGGGTCATGTCGTTAGGACAGATTAGTTTAGCCCTGTTGTATAGTGTTTTCACCACTCCATTTTGTTGTGTGTGTGTGTGTGGGGGGGGGAATTGTTGGTGAATGTACCTGCCTGTATGGGCGGGTTTTCTATAAACCGAGAAAACCAAGGTTCCATCAGGCTGTCGGGTGACTAGTGTGTCTAGGAAAGGGAGGCTGTTGTTTTCCTCTTTTTCCAGGGTGAACTTGATTCTGGGGTGTTGGTTGTTTAAGTGTGTTAAGAAGGAGAGGAGTGTATCAGAGCCATGTGGCCAAATAGCGAACACATCATCAACATAGCGAAGCCATATGGTTGGTTTTTGTGGGGCAGAGGCTAAGGCTTTTTCTTCAAAGGTCTCCATAAAGAAATTGGCCAAGGGTGGGGAGAGTGGTGAACCCATGGCTGTCCCCTCTATTTGTTTGTAGAATTTTCCCTGCCAAACGAAATAGCCTGAGTTCATTGTGAACTGAAATAGGGCTGAGATAGCGGGAGAAAATTTAGTTTGGATTAGCTCTAAAGCTTCCTTGAGTAAGACATTTGGGAATAAGGAAGAGACTTCAAAGCTGACCATTATGTCAGTATGCTGACGTGCAATGTTTTCTATGCTGGCTTCGAAGTGGGCTGAGTTTTTTATGTGTGAAGGTGATGTGGTGTTGCCAGTATAGTGTGTGAGCGCTTTGGTGAAATGTTTGGCTAATTTGTATGTGGGAGAATCAATGCCATATTTGGGATTTGGGAGCCCATAAATATGGGGGGGGGGTATAGAGTTGAACAGCTTTAATTTGTTGGTAACTTCTACAGGCCAAGAAGTGACTCTCTTAAGGAGCCTGTGAAGTTTTCTAATTTGAGAGTTGGTGGGATTGTAATTGATAGGGAGGTAAGTGGCCCGATCTAATAGAAGAGCATTCAGCTTACCGGTGTAGTCCTTTTGGTTAAGTAGTACGGTTGCATTTCCCTTATCCACTTTGGTAGTAGTACGGTTGCATTTCCCTTATCCACTTTGGTAATAACTATTTCTTTATTATTCCTCATTTCCTGCAGAGCTTTATATTCCTTGTTGGGTATGTTGGTTTTTGGTGGTCTTGGTTTGGAGAGGACACAAGCTACATCCAGTCTTACACTGTTGGCGATTTGATTTGGAAGGTGGCGGATTCCACGTTCGATCCGGATCATAATATCCTCACTAGGTATTTTTCTGGGAGCAATGGCGAAGTTATGGCTACGTGAAAGCACGATAAGTGCTTCAGGGTGACTGAAGAAAGGTTGATTACGGTGTTGGCAGGAACTTTTCGATTGATGGTAGAGTTTTTTTTAATTTTTCGAATTTTTTCATCTGTCGACCTCATATTTTTTCAAATTCTTTGTCTGCAGTGGTACATGAGACGTCATGTAAAATTGACCAAAGCTTGTGATTTAAAGTGCACGAAAGCTCTTCTTCAAAAGCACAAATAGCTTTGTTAATGTCCGCTGAGAGAAACCACGTAGCGGCGATTTGTTCCCACAGCAAGGCATAGCTGGTGTGGTTATATATACGGACAGCTTTTTGTGAAATAAAACGGTGCTTGAATTTTACACAATTCGGGATTACCTGATTATCCCGGCAGCTTTTTAGAAAAGTTAGATGATTTAATTGTCTAGACAACTTCAACTTCCTTTTACCGTATTGCCTGGCCTTCCGTGCGATCGCATCTCCATGGAAGATGGTAATTCTCATAGACAGGCTTATAAGTTGGTTATGCATTGCTACATCACTTAAGGAATTGACAATGTAGATATGAATATAAATTAACTTACACTTTAATAATATTTTTTATATTTCGGCCACGTCACATTGCCATCTTCAAAAGGAACTTATAAAAAAAGGCACGTGCACATAGGCACTACAACACAGTAACTGAGAATTAAGTGATGAAGCTATTGTTCTCCTAAAAGTCCTGATGGTGCCCTCTAGTGGGCTAAGTAGGTGTTCTTGGCCATTGGGCTGAAGGTCTGCTGATGTAAGCCTCCCAAATTTGGGACAGTCTCATACAACCAAATTTGTTGAGGTTTGGAGAGGTTCTTAGGGCTGAGGCTGATTCCATAAATAGTCTTTCGAATTTGTATTTGCTATGGTGTATTACTGTAGCTTTCTTCCACCATATTCTGTAGCGTGTATCCAGAGCATGGGCTGCAAGACCAGAATGGCTGTACTTGTGAAAACGGATGTAGTCCTTGTGTTCTGAAATTCTGATATTCGCTGTCCTGCCTGTTTGGCCAAAGTAAGACAGTTGACAGCTGCGAGGGACCTGGTATACACCAGGTAGGTCTAGGGGGAAGTGGTTGGTCTCTAGTGGAGCGGATAAGGGATGCCAATCTACAAACAAATAGAGGGGACAGCTATGGATTCACCACTCTCCCCACCCTTGTCCAATTTCTTTATGGAGACCTTTGAAGCCTTAGCCTCTGCCCCACAAAAACCAACCACATGGCTTTGCTATGTTGATGATGTATTTGCTATTTGGCCACATGGCTCTGATACACTCCTCTCCTTCTTAACACACTTAAACAACCAACAACCCAGAATCAAGTTCACCCTGGAAAAAGAGGAAAACAACAGCCTCCCTTTCCTAGACACACTAGTCACCCGCCAGTCTGATGGAATCTTAGTTTTCTCAGTTTATAGAAAACCCACCCATACAGGCAGGTACATTCACTGACAATTTCCCCACCCCCCCCTCACAACAATATGGAGTGGTGGAAACACTATATAACAGGTCTAAACTAATCTGTTCTAACGACATGACCCTAAATACTGAACTAAATCACATCAACACTTTCTCATCCAATGGCTACCCTCCTCACCGAAAAAATCAAAAAAATATTGAAACCTACAAACCACAACCCCCCCCCCCCCCCCACACACACACATACACAACAAGGATTACTCTCAATCCATAACCATTCCCTACATCCGAGACACCTCGGAAAAAATTAAGAGAATTTTAAAAAAACATGACTTGACCTCCTGTTACAGACCATACAGAAAATTGGCATTCCTTATCTGCTCCACTAAAGACCAACCACTTCCCCTAGACCTAGCTGGTGTATACCAGGTCCCTTGCAGCTGTAAACTGTCTTACTTTGGCCAAACAGGCAGGACAGTGAATATCAGAATTTCGGAACACAAGAACTATATCTGTTTTCACAAGTACAGCCATTCTGGTCTTGCAGACCATGCTCTGGATACACGCCATAGAATACGGTGGAAGAAAGCTACAGTAATACACCATAGCAAATACAAATTTGAAAGACTATTTATGGAATCAGCCTCAGCCCTAAGAAACTCTCCAAACCTCAACAAATTTGGTTATATGAGACTGCCCCAAATTTGGGAGGCTTACATCAGCAGACCTTCAGCCCAAAGGCCAAGAGCACCTAAACTAGAGGGCACCATCAGTACTTTTAGGAGAACAATAGCTTCATCACTTTATTCTCAGTTACTGTGTTGTAGTGCCTACATGCACATGCCTTTTTTTTTATAAGTTCCTTTTGAAGATGGCAATGTGACGTTGCAGAAATATCGGAAATATTTATTAAAGTGTAATTTAATTTATATTTGTATCTACGTTGTCAATTCCTTAAGTGATTTAGTAATTACTTTATATAATGTCCCTTGTTTAAACCATATAAGTGTGGCATTTTGAAGATCTTCTTTCCAGGTATCTTGTCATAAGCCATTTCTAGTTCCAAAAACTTAAAATCAGATCCTTGTTATATTTATTATGATTTCTTAACAATTTGTCTTTGTTTTTTGCAACCTCTGGCCTAAACACACATGTTCTTCTCCAAGTTTTCATTACATCATTTTTCTTAGTTAAACAATCACAAAATTAAAATAATTTGACAAATATTTTATCTTATGTATGGTAAGACATCATCATCATCATGAGCAAAGGGCACAGTAAATTTTTCTTAGTGTCTTCCCAGGTATGCTCACATAAATCTTACCCATAGCATTTTCAGTAGGGAAATGCATTTGTAATTCTCATTGTTTTAGTGTTTTTATATATGCATAATACAAGAGCTCTGCTCCAATCTTTCTAATTCACTCTTCTGATCAGAATTTTTCAACTATCTATTGCAGCCACTGTAAAAGATGAACTTCTCTGTGTGAGCATTTCTCATCAAGCATATCAAATTAAAGATATCAAGTTATCAAATAACATTGTCATATCTTATAATGATAATGTAAGGGTAATTTCAATTTAAGGTACAAAAATAATCTAAAATTTGCCGATGGGATAGTCATTATTTAAGAAGATGAAAAGGAACTAGAAAGAATACTGAAGTTAAGTGAAGAAGAAAAGAGATATGAGATGATAATGAACATCAATGAAGCAAAAACAATGATATTTGGAGAGAAGATGAAAAATCAAATAAAGGTCAACAGACAAGAACTTCATGTACTTCGAGAGCAACATGTTGCTCTCGAAAAAAAAATAAGATCTTGGATAACAAAAGCAAAAGTAAACCCTACAGGCAATGGACAAGATATGCAAAGTAAATCAGTGAGCCTTCCTTTAAAGCTAAGACCCCTGGAAGCATGCATATTCATAAGTGTTCTCTGTGGTTGTGAGACATGGATAATGGTCAAAGACTCTGCCAGACAAATATTGGCTTTCAAAAGAACATGTCATAGAAAGATTCTGCAAATTAGATGGGTGCAAAAGTTAACAGTAAAGAAAATAATTTGAAAGAAACCAAAGCTTTTTTTGGACATATCTGTAGAATGGATAACATCAGAAAGATCATAACCCTGATATTTGGTACAATGGATGGTATAAACAGAAGAGGATGGCCAAGGTGAGAGTGGGTAGATTATATGAAGGAATGGTTTTGCAGAAAGAGTTTGCATGATTTGTCACCTGGCAAAGAATGGTGAAACATACCAGCAGACACCAATGGGTGGTGATGATCATTTACTCCAGTCACCTTTCCAAAGTTCAGATTTCTGGCTTTTTCTCGCCTTACTTGTTCAACTTTTCCTGACTGCATTCTTAAATTTTTTTTTTTTTTTTTTGCTCACAGAGCAGTTACTTCTGATTTCATTTAGTAGTCTTGCAGACATCTAGAATATCTTTATCTTTTGTATTCATGTCATCTTTATCATTTCTAATTCCTTTTAAATTACTTTTTTCCTCCATTTCTACAGGCATTTTCAGTAGCTTACAAGATATTTTCCAACTTTTTTCATATTTACCCTATCTTCTTGCTTTTGTTTAGCTACTTTAACACATTATTTGTTTCACTTTCTTACATTTTTTCTTTTTAGAGCACTTGCTGTGAATTTTCCATGTACTTTCCTCTTCTTTTTCATGACTGCCTCTTCCAGAGTTCAGCATGGAGTTTATCCCCCCCCTCCCACCCCCACGCAGACAATGCCACATGCCTTCCTGGCTGAATCAGTGAATATTTTCTTCAAAGTTTGTCACTGTTTCTAAGGTTGATTCTTGTTTTTAAACTCTTACAATAATAATCATCATCATCAAATTCCTGACATGCACCCTCAAGGGGTGTCCCAATATGATAGTTCTACATGAAAAATTTACATCATTGCTAACTTCCTATCTACAATTTTCCTCCAGATCAGTCTGTTACTTGTCAAGACCGTCTAAGGCACTTTGTACCGTATCAATTCACCTATATTTTGGTCTTCCTCTGGGTCGTTTTCCTGCCAACTTGGCAGAGAACACATGTTTTGCAATCTTTCTTCGCCAATTCTGTTTAAGTGACCATACCACCTGAGATTAGCTCTGCTAATGCATTCCTGGATGCTGACAATGTCAAGTTCTTTCCTAATATCCTCGTTTTTAATATGATATTGCCATTGATGCCATCTGTTCACACCTCTAATCTTTCTCAGGATTCTCATATCTGTGGTCTTTGGTCAAGTGTTTCACTTCTGACCCAGCTCTCAGATCCATAAGTTAAAACTGGTTTGAACACTGTCTTGTATATATACAGCTAATTTAGTGTTCCGACTAATTTCTCTCTTATTTCATATGAATTTATTCAATTGACTTCCTACTCTATCAGCTTTATTGATTTTGTTGTCTATTTCCATATTTAATTTACCATCTTCACTAAAAATTGTGCCTAAGTAGGTGAAATGTTTTACTTGTTCTACAGGATCTCCGTTCACAATGCAGTTGACATTTTGAACGATTCTGCCTATTCTCATTGTCTTTGTCTTTTTATTGCTGACCTTCATACCATATCTATTACAATAGTTATTCAATTTAGCCAGGGGGAGGAGCCCCCCTTTTTCCAGACTGGTAGACCGGTTCTCCTTCAGTTCTGATGACTCGGATTTTGAAGACTCGAAAGGGGATTCCGCCCACCCTGGCGCCTACGGTGCTCAACCCCCGAGTTCCAAACTGTAGGCCGGTTCTCCTCGAATTCTGATGACTCAATTTTTAAAGACTTCAAAGGGGCGCCAAGGGGGGTGGAACCCCCCTTTCGAGTCTTCAAAATTCGAGTCAGAATTCAAGGAGAACCGGCCTACCAGACCTTGTTTCGGACTGGTATATACATATTCCAAATCTGTCCATGTTTAGAATACTGCTTACATATTTGGGATGGTGCACCTTAAACTTGTCTTAAAAAATCCTTGATGCCATTCAGAAGCATGCTGTTAGGCTCATAGACGATCCCTCTCTTACAGACTCACTTCAACTTCTATCTCACAGGTGCAGTACTTCCATGGACACTGCTCCAGTGAATTGGCAACAATTATTCCTTCACTTCTTCATTTCTTAGCTGCCCAGCATCCCTTGACTGTGCAACTGCAAAAACACCGAATCTACTTCTATTCATCCTTTTTTATTCCTTCCACCTCTGTCCTCTTGAACAGTCTTCCTCAAGAAGTATTCCCAAACAACTACAACCTGCAATGCAATTCTTAAAAAAAAACACATTAATAAACTTCTATCTCAGTCCTCTTCTGCACGCCCACACTGCACTGATGTGCCTGTAAGTCCCTCGACCTCTCGTGTATGGGATCAACATATTAAAAAAAAAAAAAAACTCGGGACGGTCATTTTTGTAGTGTTAGCTCTTTGGAGCAGATTTTTTTTGTTAAACTTCATGATGAACATGTGGCATAATTTGATACTGTTTGTGAAAGATGGTTGATATTATAATGGTATGCATTTGCCCAAGCAAAATATGCATTGTTTAATTTAAACCGCTAAAATTTCTTATTTCCACATGTTAATTGCTAAACCACATCATTAAATAGGTATATTTTTGCAAAGTATTTAGTTGAACTATTCTTGAGATATATCAAAATGTAGGTTCTCTTAATAGTTTGTAATTAGTATTAGTTATAGAAATGTAGAAAGTTTTATTACTGGGTTACAAAGTATATTATACTTGACAAGAAATTATATTCTTGTTTGAATTCTTTACCCAAACATAAGCTAAGTTTGTACGCGAAGTATCTTAACAATATCTTTTAGTCTAGTCTACTTGTATATAGAGGCTGTTGAATTCAGTATTCTATAATGCAAAAACATTATATCATTGTCATTAATGATATAATGTTTTTGTACAGGTATTTCAATGGTTTGTCAGACCTAGGAAGATAGAATGGTTTAAATCAATACAGAAATTATTTATTTTCTATATACGAGAAGTTCAATGGTTTATCACTGTATTATTAAATATTCTTGGCTGAGATAGTTGTAGAAAATTTTACCACTGTTTACAAAGGATATTATACTTGAAAAGAAATTATATCCTTTTTTAAACCTTTACTCAAGCATAAGCAAACAAAGTTTGTGTAAAGTATTTATACAACTAATCTACTTGTGTAGATTAGTTGTAAGTAGACTAGTTGTGAAGAGACTTCATGCACAAACTTTGTTTGCTTATGCTTGGGTATAGTATTAAAACAAGAATATAATTTTTTGTCAAGTATTTATATACAGTGTTTTAGCTTAATAATATGGAATTAGATCATTGTTGAATAATGCTTTTTTTTTTTTTTTTTTGTTTGATGATCAGTACCAGTTTAGAGTTGATGATTAAAAGCAAAATTAGGATTGTGGTTTAGATGCATCCTCTTCTCTCTCACACACACACACACACACACACACACACACACACACACACACACACACACACACACACACATACACACACACACACACACACCAGTTATTTTCACAGATAGCCATAAACCCAGGTCTCATTTCAAGGTAAAGACATGACTTGAAAAAATACACTTTGCCCCCCCCCCCCCCCCCCACCACACACACACACTTACAAAAGGTAAACGTGTTGTGAGTGTGGATTAAGGGTCAGACTGCAAAGATTATTGGAAAAGTTTAGTCCAGTGTTAAGCAATCTAGTTTTTGATGTCCAAGTTTTGGAACAAAATTTGTGGAAGTGCAATGCATTCTTAAATTTACTGCTGGAATGGACTCGATAGGTACCAGAAATGTGCATTCATTATTCATTTCTACAGCTTAATTATTTATAAATTAATCAATAACTAACACTTATTTTGAACAAAAACCAACAGCAAGATACACCTGGGAAAGTCCTGATGGAAGATATAAAAATCAGACTATATTGTGATCAGTAAGCATTACTTCAATGGAGTACAGAACTCAAAGGTCATGCCAAGTGCTGACTGGATCTGACCATAGGTTAGACCTGATGATGATAAATATTTGTAGAAGTGCAATAAAAATTAAAAGGAAACAAACCCATAAATGGGATTTGCAAATGCTACAAAATGCAACAGTAAAATCAAAATTTAACGAAAATGTTTCAGAACTATTGGCTACAAAATGAAAGTGAACCTTCCCAATGGAACAAACTACAAACAGCTATCATAATTTCTAAGAACCACATCAGTTAACATGAAGAAAGAAATAAAGAAAAAAACCATGGATAATGCATGAAGTAATTGATCTTATTGATGAAAGCAGAACATGGAAAAGAATAGCAAATGAAGAAGAAAGATTAAGATATAAAACAACGGATGAGAGAATCAAATAGTTATGCAGGAGAGTGAAAGAAGAATGGATAAATAACCAATGCACTGATATAGAAGTGTTACAGGAAAAAAACAAAACCAGAGGAGCATTCCTGAAAGTGAAAGAACTTAATGGGAAAGCAAAACGAACAATCTAACAACATCAAGGACAAAGATGGAACATAATCAATGATAATGAAAAGATGGATGGAATGAGAGATGGATGGAATATTTATCAAACCTCTATGATGAGAACATGAGTAACGATTTATGACACCTTAGGCTGTGTGCAGCAACAGATACCAATCTACCTACAAAAAATGAGATACAACACATAATCAAGAATCTTCCTAGTAATAAATCCCATGGGTGTGATAAAATCCCTGCAGAACTGCTGAAGGCTTTGACTGTAACTAGTCAAAGCCTTCGCGAAAACATCTACTTAGTGAATCTTCCCAGTGATTCAGCACCTCTATAAAACAATAGAATTACCTGAATCTTTTGCAATATCGCTCTGCATACCAATTCCAAAGAAAAATAATACCCAAAATTGGAGGATTATAAAACTGTAAGGCTAATCTCTCATGCATCTAAAATCATTTCCACTGTTGACAAAGAAATTGAAAGAGCCTTAACTAGTGAACTAAGTGATGTTCACTAGTTAAGTGAAACAGAAAAGCTTCAGAAGAGAATGAGAACCATTAATGCTATCCTGGAACTAAAAATATTACTGAAAAGATCACTTGAAAGGAACAGGAACTTCATAGACTTCCAGAAAGCCTTTGATCAAGAAAAACACAAACTGTTTAATCATCATCATCATCATGCGTATCAAGGATTTAGGCTTAGCATGGCCTGTTCCGGCCTTAGAAGTCATCATTGAATCGTTTAAGAGGACGTCCTGGTTTTCTTTTTCCTAATGGCTTGTACTTTAAGGCTTGTTTTGGTAATCTTTCTGTTTTCATTCTTTGAATGCGTTCCATCCATTTATGTTTATATTATTTTTAATGTTTTCTATTACTGGTTCTTGGTTTAATTCTTTCATGATTTCTTCGTTTCTTTTTTTTTCAAATAGGGTATACTTTGCAATTTTTCTCATAAACTTCATTTCTGCTGTTATTAATCTTTGTTTGTCTTTTTGTTTTATTGTCCAAATTTCGCTTCCATACATTAAGACTGGTAGGGCTAATGTATTGTATACTTTTAGTCTGGTTTGTTTTTGAACTAGGTTTGGTTTAAATATAGAGTTAATTACACCTGTTATTTTTAAATATTTTGCAATTTTTACGTTCAGATCGTTTTCTTTTTTATATGTGATCATACATCCTAGGTAGTTAAATGAATTCACCTGTTCTAAGATCTTGTTATCTATTACTATTTTAATTCTTGCTGGATCTTGTCCTTTAAAGGCCAAGTTTTTGATTTTTCTGTTGATATTGTCATACTATAATTTTTGGATAGCTCATTTAGATCTAAAATACCTTTCTGTAAGTTATCTTCAGAATTTGTAATTATTATTTGGTCGTCGGCAAAGAGGAGAGTGTTTAAGTTTACTGCAGAAGAAAGTTCAATTCCTTGATGTAAATTTTTATTCCATTTTATTATTATTTCATTTAAGTAGATATTAAAAAGAGTTGCTGAGAGGGGACATCCCTGTCGGATCCCTTGGTTTATCTCTCTCGTATATGATAGCTCGTGATTTAATCTTATTTATATTTGATTAGTTTCAAATACTTGTCATAAAAGCTAACACTACTTGTGATAGCTATTAGGATATTATTTGGTATTTGTCTTTCTTTTAATATGTTAAATAATATGTTTCTTTTAACTTGGTCAAATGCTTTTTCAATGTCAATAATTGCAATATGTGTTTCTAAATTGTATTTTCTTCTTTTCTCTATTATTAATTTTAGGCAAAAGGCTGGGTCTATACATGATCGTCCATTTCTAAATCCATTCTGTACTTCTAAAATAAAGTTTTCGGAATATTTCATTAGTTTGATATTTAATATTCTGCTATATATTTTGTAACAGGAATTTAGTATACCGACACCTCTATAGTTTTTAGGGTCATCTCTATTACCTTTTTTAAAGATAGGAATCACAATTGCTTTTTCCCATTCTATTGGAGAGATACCAGTTGAATTAATTTTATTTAAAAATAATAAGAGTCTTTCTTTGAATCTTGTTCCTGCATATTTATATAGTTCTGAACCTAGCTTATCTTCTCCAGGCGATTTTCCGTTTCTTGTTTCTTTCAGGCTGATTTCTAATTCTTCTTTAGTTATTCCTTTTCATTTTTGTTAATTGTTTGCCAGTTGTCTTTTTTAAAATATTTGTCTGTCCACAATTCTGTGTAGTAATTTAGAAATTCTTCTAATTTCAATTTGGTGTTTAATTTTATGTTTTCTTTGGTATCTGCCTTTAAATGTTTCAAAATCTTATATACATTGGGTCTTATTTTATATAAATCATGTTCTAAATTAGAAACAAATTTGTTCCATGATTCTCTGTCTTTTTCTGACTTCTCTTTTAGCTATGGCTCTTATTCTTTTATATTCTATTTCATCTTCTAATCTTTTACTGCTTAACTATTTGTGATAGGCTTCTTTTTTCTTTTTGATTATTTCTTTGATTGTATCATCCCAGATCTTCAGTTTTTTACTTTTATTGAATTTTTTGTTTTTTTACTAAACTTTCATTTGCTGCTGCATTTGGTATCATTTTTTTATTAAGCCATTCTATTTCTTCATTTTGTTTTATTATATCTAGATATTGGTTAATTCTTTGTTCATATAGCCATTATACATTTGTGTCATTCAATAGTATATAATAAATTTAGTTTAATCCTTTATCCAAGTGTCAGCAAACAAAGTTTGCGCATGAAAATATCTTCAGGACTGAATACTGGGGTAGGTAGTACAACACCAGGCAACTCGTAGCAAAGGTGGAGCAAGCTACCAACACTATTATCCTGGTACCTCCCATAATGCAAAACACATCTCCTTGCGGATATGTATAATGTTATACATATACATTATACATATCTGCAAGGAGATGTGTTTTGCATTATGGGAGATACTGGGATAGAAGTGTTGGTAGCTTGCTCCACCTTTGCTATGAGTTGCCTGGTGTTGTACTACCTACCCCGGTAAGGTAGTACAACACCATATTCAGTCCTGAAGATATTTTCAGGCACAAACTTTGTTTGCTGATACTTGGATAAAGGATTAAACTAAATTTATTATAGTCTAACCAAGTGAAAAATAAACTTTCAATTCAGTAGTCTAGTTTTATAAACAAATGTTTCAATTTTTCTTTCTGTTCTTGTTACTTGTAGCCATATAGGTGGTAATCTTAATTTTATTTTAACAAGGAAGTGGTCACTGCTTATTTCATATCCTCTGTGAACTCTAACATCTAGTGAAAATTTTGATGTCTTTTGATTTAATATAAAGTAATCTAATATTGATTTCCATCCTCTTGCTGCCCAAGTATATTTATGTATGTCTTTGTTTATAGGAGGAATTCATTATTTTTAGGTTATTATAAACTACAAAGTCAATCAATTTTTTTTACCATTCCTATTTAGAGTATGCTCTCCATGTATTCCTATATTATTAATTTTCGTGTTTCCAATTCTTGCATTTAAGTCTCCTGCTAAAATTACGTAATCATTTTTATTTATTTTATTATATATGGGGATGATTAAGAGTCAAAGCTGTATAACTGAGAGGAGACCTTCACATAGCCTTTAAAGGAATGCGGAGAACCAACCAGGGATTCTGACCTAATGTCCAATCCTCACCTTCTCATGGCACACCCTGTTGGGTATCTACCTGGATACTGAACGAACAAGGATGAGCTGGCAATTTGGGATTTAGCTGACCAAATTGTATTCTTATTGGCTTAAACCAATATACAAAATGATGGTACAAGATGACAAATTTTCATGCCGACTGGGGTGTCGCCCAGTTAAACAAGGCCCCCCCCATTGTTTTCGCCAGGGAACCAGGGCGAGCAGCGAAAAGTCAGCAAGTCAGCTACTGTAACAAATCTGAAAGCACACCCCAACTCAACATCACCAGAGTTAAAGATCGGTACTATCAACATAAGAAGCCTGAAAGGCAAAGAAATGGAGCTAGCTGAGGAATTAGATAAGTACCAGATCGACATAATAGGGGTGACTGAAACAAAAAAAGACAAAAACTGATGAATCTTTCTGAGCAATAAATACAAAATGTTATATTCAGGCAATGACAATCAAGGAAAAGAAGGAGTAGCCATAGCATCCAACACTAAATACAAGGCTAATCTTGAATGGCAGGCAGTCTCAAGTAGAATGATGTGGGCAAATGTGAGAATGGGGAACTGGACAATGAGACCTTTTTGTGCCTATGGTCCCACAGAAGGTTCTACTAAAGTAGAAGTGGAGGAAGTTTTTGAGGCTTTAGAAAAAGCAACTGACACAACGAAAAAGGAAAAGTTGGTCCTTGTTGGGGATCTAAATAGCAGAGTAGGAAATGATTGTCAGACATACAAAAATATTTTGAGAAAATTTGGAGAAAAGAGCAAAGCTAATAATAATGGCAAATACCTGTTGGATTTCTGCTCACTACATGGACTGGTTATTACTAACACCATGTTCCAACATAAAAATGTGCACAAATTCACATGGAGAGAAGAAGCAAGGAATAAGAGAAGTCTCATTGACTGTTATTGTTGATAGTGATGTTTTCTCCCCAGTGCTGGACACCAGAGTGGACAGAGGATTTGAAATTGGAAGTGATCTCTATTTAGTCTGGATAAAATTGCATTTCATATTGAAAAGAATAACATATAAGAAAGTTTTAAAGCGAATAAAAGTTGAGCAGCTCTCTGATGTGAACTGTAGACTAAAATACACAAAGATTATTGAAGAAAAAATGAAAGAGTTTGAGAACAGGAACAAACCTTTGAGATGCCTTGAAGAAAACTCTGATTGATTCAGCCAGAGAGGCATGTGGTGAGGTAGTCTGCAAGGATAGAAAAATCAGAACTCCATGGTGGACACAGGAAGTTAAAGAGGCAGTGAAGGAAAAGAAGAAAGCAGTTCAAACATTCTTGGCAAATAAGTCAGCTTGTGCTCTGAGAGAATATAGAGACAAATGTAAGAAAGCGAAACACTGTGTAAAACTAGCTAAACAAAAGTCATGGGAGGACTTTGGCAAGAACATATTATGGAGGTTGGTAAGATAATCCGGAGGTTTTTGAAGAAGCTTAGAAACGGAGGAAAGAGTGCTGTAAAAGGAGTTAGAGATGATAAAGGTGACATGAAAACGGAAGAAAAAGATATCCTTGAAGTATGGAGTAATTACTTCGAAAAATTGCTAAATGAAACAAGCAGTGATAGCACAGTGGTAAAAAACACTCAACAGGTATACAGTCAGGAATACATATCCATACTTGAAGTAGAAAAAGCCATCAAATGCTTGAAATGTGGAAAGGCAGCAGGAGTAGATGATATTCGACCAGAAATGCTGATGTATGGTGATATAAAAGTCTTACAATGGCTGCACTGCATAGTTCAGAAAGCCTGGACAGAGGAACGAATTCCTGATGATTGGAGTAGAGCTCTAATAGCACCCATATATAAAAAGGGAAATAAAACTGAATGTGAGAATTACAGAGGTATTTCCCTACTGAGTGTTCCTGGCAAGATCTATGCAAGTATACTTGAGAAACGGTTGAGAAGAATTGTGGAAGAAAAGCTTGATGAAGAACAAGCTGGATTCAGGCCAAATAGAGGCTGTCAGGATCAGATCTTCGCTTTACGACAAATAGTTGAGAAATCATGGGAATATAACAAAGATCTGTATTTAAGTTTTCGATCTGGAAAAGGCATATGACAAGGTTCCAAGAGAGAAGTTATTCAATACACTACAGTTATATGGTGTCAACGGGGCATTATATCAAGCAATACTTAGTCTTTATTTGAGTTGTAAGTCAGCAGTTAGAATTGAAGGTAGTACAGGAAAATGGTTTAATGTTAAATTTGGTGTGAGACAAGGATGTACATTATCCCCTCTGTTATTCATTATCTATATGGATCACTATGAAGGAAAGTGGTATTAAACATGATATCAGAATTGGAGATGTTAATGTCAGCTCTTTTCTTTATGCAGACGATGTTATACTTCTAAATAAATCTGCTTCAAGTTTGCAAGATTCCCTGATTAAATTGAATAGCTGTTGTAATAGATATGGTATGAAGGTCAGCATTACAAAGACAATGAAAATCGGTAGAATTGTCGAAAATGTCAACTGTATTGTGAACAGGGAAGCTGTGGAACAAGTAAAACATTTCATCTACTTAGGCACGATTTTTAGTGAAGATGGTAAATTAAATATAGAAATAGACAACAGAATTAGCAAAGCTAGTATGATAGGAAGTGAATTGAATAAATTCATATGGAATAAGAGAGAAATTAGTCAAATTACTAAATTAGCTGTATAGAAGACAGTGTTCAAACTAGTTTTAACTTATGGATATAAGAGTTGTGTCAGAAGTAAGACACTTGACCAAAGACTAGACAGCAGATATGAGAGTCCTGAGAAAGATTATAGGCATGAACAGATGGCATCAATGGCAATATCATATTAAAAATAAGGATATTAGTCAAGAACTTGACATTGTCAGCATCCAGGAATGCATTAGCAGATCTAATCTCAGGTGGTATGGTCATTTAAACAGAATGGGCGAGGAAAGATTAGCAAAACAAGTGTTCTCTGCCAGGTTGGTCGGAAAACGACCCAGTGGAAGACCAAGATATAGGTGAATTGATACAGTACAAAGTGCCTTAGAAGATAGAAATATAAGATCTGATGATGTTAATCTTGATAAGTAACAGACTGATTTGGAGGAAAATTGTAGATAAGGAGTTAGTAATGATGTAAATTTTTCATGTAGTATTATCATATCCTGTACACCCCTTGAGGGTACATGTCAGGAATTTGATGATGATGATTATTGTTATGTATGTTTTGTAGCTGATTATAAAAATCAATATTATCCTGTTCTCTTCCTTCTTCTGAGGCATATAAACCTATTATTGTTAAATAGCCTCTATTTTTATTCTAGCTTCTATTATTCTTTCATTCCATAATTTATAATGTTTTAACTGTTTTGAAAGGGAGTTATGAATCCAAATTATGGCTCCTGCTTGTGCTCTTTGGTCTCTGTCGACTCCATTGTATATCACATTAAAATTTTCAGTTCTCATAGTTCCTTTTAATTTCTTTTTTGTTTCAGTGATTACTGCTATTTTAAAATTTCTTTCATTTAATTGTTGGTCTAATTCTATTTCTTTATATGCTATTCCTCTTACATTCCAGTTTGCTATGTGTATTATATTTTGTCGTTTCCATTTTTGTTTTACCTTTTCCATTCCAGGGTCATTTCCAATAGATTCAATCCAATTATCTTTTTCTATCAGCTTACAAGTAGAATTATGTTCTTCATGTCAGGTGACTAGCCTGATGATGGAATAGTTCAGTGGTAGGGCTGCTACCTTAAGGCTTCTGAACTAGCCTTCTTCTGAATTTAAACCCATAGGAGGAATAGACTATATTGAAGGGGGAAAGAGTAGATTATACAAGAATTATAGTAAGGTTTATAGAGAGGGCATAGTTGAAAGGCCAGAAATGAAAAGATCCCAAGGCCCTCAAGTACTCTAATAGCATAAGGGTCATAAAATAAGAAGAGTTGGCTGATAAGGCTTTATAGGAAAGATTAAAGTAAGTGGATCTTTCTCAAAGTAGAAGAAGAAGAAGAGGATAGATCCAGCTAGGGATTCATAGGAGTGCTGCTTCCCTTGCAATCAAGATGATTGCCCCATATGGTCCTGTTGGTCCATGAGTCCTTATTCAGTATATTTGGACCACCGCACCATACACTCGTGCGCGCACGCACACACATGCACATCGTGGGCTCCCCCTCTCCGTCAAACTGTTGAAATTCTAGCAAAATTAGACTTAGATCATGTACATAAACTTATTATAAAAATGATTTACTCCAAGCAGAAAATGCAGCTGTTTAATTCTGAGACTTCTGAAGTGAATATAAAAAGAGGAGTTAGACAGCACTGCATCCTTTCACCAAATCTATTTAATATTTACAGTGAGACAGTAATGAAAAAGATTGAAAAACAAAATATAGGAATCTAATACTAATTGGAGAAAATAATGATTTTGTTCTATATTTTAATGCAAAAAAGACCAAATTTATGAGAATCTCAAAAGAAAATAGATCTGAACCAGAAACATTCATAAACAATATAAAAATTGAGCATATAACAGAATACAAATATTTAGGTACCTACTTTACTGCAGATGGAAAACAAGATAAAGAAATAAAAATAAGAACTGCCATAGGTAAAGATGCCTTTTGGAAAAGATCTACTCAGAAGTTTTGTGGGTATAGAGACAATGAAGAGAATGATAAGAACATTAGTTTGGCCAGTTTTCACATATGGAAGTGAGACCTGGGTATTCAAGAAGAGAGTAAGACAACAGATAGTGGCCTTTGAATTGTGGTGCTACAGAAGAGCCCTTATAATCTCATGGACAGAGCATGTGACAAATGCAAATGTTCTACAGAGAATGAAAGCACAGACATCTTTATTGCAGGAAATGATCCGGAGAAAGATGAGACTGGCAGGACATGTATTGAAGGGATCAGCAGGACAGAGGACACTAACAGCTTTAGAAGGAAAGATTATGGGAAGAGGACCAAGAAGTAAAAAGAGAAGGACATGGTTTGGTGATATAAGATCATGGACAGGATCATGTGACTATGCTGAAACAAAAAGAAGAGCTGCCAACAGAGAGGACTGGAAAGACATGGTGCTGCACCCTTGCATTGAGGAAGCTACATGAAGAACTATTAATTTTTGAGTAATTCAAATTAATTCTTGAACAGAGATGGTGTTAATTAACTCTTTAATCAAAGAATGTCTGGGATCTATGATGCCTTCAGAGTTTATCTACTTTGAAATGAAGTGGATGAACTTTGATATAAGACAGCTTTGATTAACTTTCTAAAACAAAAGTTTTCATTCGTATATTTTTTCAGCATTTCAGTGACTTCAAACATTTTATTTTCAAAGCAAAATTAGATGCAGATTCATTGGTGTTTTTATTAAAAATATTTTATGTATGAGTGCAGCAAACACTTGTTTATAGAACAAATTTAACTCACAAATCAGTAGATACATTGTCTTCCTATACATGATATCTCATAGAATGCATGTACATTGTCATTTTCTCATTCACCTACTGTTGTAATTAGCATAGATATCACTTTAAGACATATCTTTCTTTATTATATATAGGAGATACAATTATTTGATTAGGACATGTTTTTTGCATGTTGTATGTTGGCCAATTATGATTGTTGTTTTTGTTTATAATGGTAGTGAGTTATGAGTAATGAGCAGATATTATTTTACAGTTAACAATTAGTGTCAATAGTAACTTGATATGTTCAGTTTTCAATAATCTTTCCAGTGATCCATGGATTTCTACTGGCATTGCAAGAGCTTAAAAATCTTGCTGTGCTAAAAATCCACTATGTTCATGTTAGTTGGCTGCTTCATCATTCTATGGGATCATTCTCAGCCATTTTTTTGATTGTCTCAGGTTTCTAATGCATATGCACAAGTTGTGTTAGCAGATGATAGTTCTCATCACTGATACTTTTTTTTTAATGAAGTGCAAATTACAGGGTATCCGGAGAGTTCATCAAAAAGGCAATTCATCGAACGACAATTTGTCGAAAAATGCAATTCATCGAAAAAACAGTTCACTGAAAATTTAAAATTTTCCAAAATGTTATGAGAAAATTGATCCATTTAGAACAAAACCTGAACCGTGAATAAGGAGATTGCAATGCCACTTTCATAGGGAAAAATTATAGAACAATATGGTTCTTATAGTCTTTCTTGCCGGTTAACTGTTTCATGTCTGTTCATGGGAACTGATTTGCCTGTTTCTGGGAAAAAAGCCCAGCTGTATCTATATTATGCCTGCTAACTTACCTTTAGCAGAACAGGACTGATAAAAATTATGCGTAAATGGGATCCAACTACCCAGGTCTTTCTAACTAAACGGCTTCGTTTTTACCGACTGAACTATGCAGGCTCCATTATTATTATTGTTGCTAGTAGTAATATGCGACTTCAATACAGCAATTATTATGGGATGACTTTTATTCAGATTCGCTATTTGAATCTTTTACAAGAAAATGTCTAACCGTTCTAGTTTTCAGTTCATCTATATTCGAGGCGACAAAGAAATAACACGTCCAAATTATGTACTGTATTACAAAAACTCTCTGACTTAATGACTTAGTAGAAGTTGGTGGTACAAGAATCTGTCTGCATGGTTCAGTTTTTGTTCTAAATGGATTACTTTTACCATGACATTATCGAAAATTTAAAATTTTCGGTGAATTGTTTTTCAATGAATTGCATTTTCGATGAATTGTTCATTCAATGAATTGCCTTTTCGATGGATTGTCTTTTGATGAATTCGCTTTTCGATGAATTTTCCTGTAACCAAATTACAGTGTCTCAAGCATCTGAATATACAACAGCATTGATGGTTTCCCCCTTTTTATCAGAATCTAGCCATTTCCAGAAGACAGTCACAATTGCTTTTCTGGCCTTGGAGAATTGATGTTTTGCAATCTGTGCTTTAGTTTCAGGAATAAAGGGTGGACTCAGGTTTCATCACTAGTGAGCATTCACTAAGAAATGATGCCTGCAGCAATATGTCATTGATTCAACTTAATGAAATGTGTTCATCTGGCAGCAGATGGGGAAGTCAATGGTAATAGACTTTCCAATAACCTAAGATTATTATTGTCATTGCTTGCATGTCATCATGCTACTCTATGTTAGTTGGTTGTGATTTTCCTTACTATTATCTACTAGTCTTTTATAAGTGCACAGAGCTTTTGCACATTGTGTTCTATCATAGCAATTCTCATTCAGTCAGAACAAGGCTGACTGGTAATGCTTTCTGATGTTGGTTCTTCTATCTTTGTGAATCTCCACCCATTATAGGTTTACAACCTTTCATGGGTAAATCTATAGTATGAGCACACTCAGTATGGGATAAGGATGTTAGATAATCTGAAAGAATTACTCAAGAGACTAAGTATGGAACTTTTTCAGACTTCCACTAAACAGGGTGGGCTCACACTGAGTGATGAAATACATCTACCACAAATATCCATGCCTACAGTGTTTAAACTTACAACCTGGAGAGCAGATATACTCATTCAACTAAGTCATGTAGCCATCTCAGCATACACAGTGAAGCTATTCATAGATGATTTTCATTTCTTAGTGTGAGACCACAGCCATACTTTATTTGAAGGCCTGAAATGGCTTGAAAAACTCTGAACTGTTTTCTTTTGCCAGGAATTTCATCCACAGCATATTGATGAAACAGTATATCTGAGTGACAGCCATTTTGCTTCAGTGAATTGTGGGAATTATGGAATGTGTTGGTGGTGGATAGATGTATATCATATATGTAATATTCTATGACCTTTATCTCAGGTAGTCTACATTTGGACTCTGCTTGCAACTCTTGGTGCAGCTCCCCTACCCTCTATGTAGAAGAATATTAGCAATAATCTTATCAGTTTTAAAACCAGTAACAAGCTAATTTCTCAGTCTTTCATTAATTAGCATAGTTGCGTTTCCACATGATAGAATATTACTGTTATTCAGATGTGTCATTAAGCTAGAAATAGTTGATAAGTTTTATTTTTGCAGACAATGAACTGAAGCAATTAAGAGATCAAAGTCCTTTAGATCAGATGATGAAGCAGCTGGAAAAGGAAAGGGAAAAGACACGCATGTTATCAGAAAAGTTACATGAAAAGGAAAACAAGGAATTTGCTGGTAGCAGATCTCCAAGGTAGAACGTTTAAACCATTCAGTTTGGTTTTATATAATTGTTAGTCATCATTGAGTGAATCAGGTAACATTTGTGATTATAAAAAAGATAAACATGTCTTTTTAATTGTTATTCCAAAAATAAGGTTTGTTTTGACTATGATATACAGGGTGTCCACATTGGACCTCCCTAGTTTCAACTTGTTACTACTACATAAGTGTGTGGATTATGGTTTCAAAATTGTACAATTGAGAAGGAACACTCACTAAGTTTTTTTTTTTTTTTTTAAATCAGTACACTTCCTTGTGTGCTTTAGTAGCACACAATGTTAAGTTGATAGTTTATCTCTGACCAGGTTCTCTGAAGCATGTCAGGTGATGGAGGACACAGCATCAGAAATGCAATGTTTCAGATTCTCTAGGCTGTCCATTTTAGTTGCATAGACCGTGTCCTTCATATACTTCCATGAGAAAAAAATCAAGTGTGTGTGGGGGGGGTAAGATCCAGTGATCATGGTGGCCAGGGAATCAGTCCTCCACATCGATCCACTGCTGAGGGAAGACTCTGTCAAGAGTTGCACATACTTCCAAATGCCAGTGTGGTGGTTACAAGTCTTTGAGTTGTGGAAAGACTATTCCAGAATTTCAGCTGCAAACATTATCCATTGTGACTTATCATTTTGCTTGATTTCCTGCAAAACCCGTGCTTTGTACACATGTAGACACAACTTATGATGGACAACCTTGTGAACAGTGGAGTGGGATATTTACATTTCACACGATACTCTGCTAACGGATTTTGTCAGGCTTCACACAAAGGTCTCACGAATCCCTCTACCTTCTCTTCCGATATTTACTACTTCATTCCTCCATGTTGTTTCGAAACGCTTCCTATCATTAGGAAATTTGATTTCCACAAATGGATACTCTTGGGATTGAGTGCTGCCTTTTTGTATACACCTGACAGAACTTATGCTGCACTTCTTTGATTTCAGCTCGGCTAACCACCACACAACTTGCACTTTCTCTGCCCCTGAAGCCATGTTTAAAACTACAACAGTCCTGTTCAGCAGTGCCACTGCATTGCAATACAGGAAAAATTTCTGAATGAAACTTATTGCCTCTGGAATGTTTCAACAACCCAAACCTTACATATTTTCGCATTTTGATTTTTTCACTGTTCTTTGAAACTAGGGGAGGTCCAATGTGGACAACCCTGTATTAGTAACATGATGGAAGATAGGAAATAATGAAAAAAAAAAAAAAAGTTAATATCAAAGGGCTCCAATTTCAATTAGTGATGATGCCCTTTTTTTAATTTATCAGATTTAAATACATGTTTTGTAGCACATAAAACATTACAAAACATATAGCACATCAGTGCCATGTGTGTGTGTTTGCTTGAAAGATCTGTATACAAATCCTGTTTAGGATACTGAAGAACTTTGACATAGGCTTTCAGCCAAAGGTAGCATAATTTTTTCTACTGCAATAGAAATTGATAAGGTAATGTGTACACACAGTTCTAGTGATAGTGTTAATTTTTTAGATATGCTATTGTATATGTATTTCCCAATTTATGTTTTACAGGTTGTCTCATCCAGCCAATTTATTTGGTGCTTCACTATGCTACATGGAGGTTTCTTTTTATATATTTTATTAAGAAAGTATTTCTCTCTCTTCTCTCTCTCTTGTAACTTTCATATATTGGATCTTTTAGCATTAAATACAAGATATCTGCAAAAACAGAAGTTAACAAATCTTAGTCAGAGACTCAAACAAACAGAAAACTTTGTAATCCTACTCTGGATAGTCAAGACATGTTCCTCATCAATTCTTAAGTTCACTAAGAGAAATAGTAAGTAGAAACAAATTTTCTTGCATGCAGTCGCACAAAAAAATGGCAAACTGTTGTGTTCAATACATGCCTTACTTCTAGCATATTCAGTTACTACTTAAAACAAGTACTCAAAACATTAACAGTTTACTTAATAAAACTCAGCTATCCAGTACTGAAGCAGAAAACAACATATATGGAACATTCCAGCATTTTTACTTGACAGCTGTCAGTTCCACAAACTAAGAATAGCTTTTTATCTCTTCTTCACTCAAAATTTGAGAAATTATAACACTGAAGATATATAAACTTTTCAACTGGAACTTGAACATATAAGGAATTCACAAAATGCTGCTATTCATTCCTTATATTTTTCTTTATTTCTTAAAGGGAATTATTTCCAACTTTCCTTTATATTCTTCTGTCTGTTCCATTTCTTTACATCTCTCTCTCTCATATATATATATATATATATATATATATATATATATATATATATATATACATACACACACACACACACACACACACACACATACATCAGCTATTTATTTCCATATCACAGCTGAGCATACACTATATTCTTTGAATTGCAACTAGATCAATGTCATCACAACAGCGAGATATCATAAACAGCAAAGAGAAGTTTTTCAGTAATGACATACTGGATGTTTATTTGCAGTGCGATGAAGTTGTTTTCCACTTGATGATTCTTTCATTGCACTCAGTATAAAAAAACATCTACAGGTATTTTAATTCCAATGACGCAGGAAGGTATATACATCTCGCAGATTATTCGTTTTGCTATATAATAAGCTGTTTCCATCAATGACATGGCCATAAGGTGCGGTTAGGCTTAATGGCCTTGCTAGTCATCCATTAGCAACAAAACTACAAGCACTGCTACTATATTCTTCTTACAGTAAAATATAATTTTAAAACCATTCTATCAACATAATGATATTTTTATACATCTTTTAGTTCATTTCAGTTACTTAAAATAACAATACCAATTTCTGCAAACAAAATCATTATCATCAAATTCCTGACATGTACCCTCAAAGGGTGTACAGGATATGATAGTACTACATGAAAAATTTACATCATTACTAACTTCCTATTTACAATTTTCTTCCAAATCAATCTATTACCTGTCAAGACAGCACTGTCAGATCTTATATTTCTGTCTTCTAAGGCACTTTTTACTGTATCTATCCACCTATCTTGGTCTTTCTCTGGTTTTTTTTCCCTGCCAACCTGGCAGAGAACACTTGTTTAGCTAATCTTTCCTCTCCCATTCTGTTTAAGTGACCATACTACCTGAGATTAGCTCTGCTAACACATTCCTGGATGCTAACAATGTCAAGTTCTTTCCTAATATCCTCATTTTTCATATGACATTGCCGTTGATGCAATATCATATTAAATCTGTTCATGCCCCTAATCTTTCTTAGGACTCTCATATCTGCAGTCTCTAGTCTTTGGTCAAGTGTTTTATTTCTAACCCAGCTGTCAGATCCATAAGTTAAACTTGGCTTGAACACTGTGTTGTATACAGCTAATTTAGTGTTTTGACTAATTTCTCTCTCATTCCATATAAATTTATTCATTTGACTTCCTACTATATCAGCTTTGTTGATTCTGTTGTCTATTTCCATATATTTAATTTACCATCTTCACTAAATATTGTGCCTTCTTCTTCTTCTCTTCTTCTTCCTAACATGGAATATAGGCCATGTGGCCTGTTCCGGTCTCATGCCATCTCTTTCTTGGTCTTCTGATTCTTCTTTTTCCACTTATTTTGTATCTGTATAATATTTTTGGTAGTCTGCTGTTGTCCATTCAATTTAAATGTTCTAGCCATTTTTGTTTATACTGTCTTATGTAGTGATTAATTGGTTTTATTTTCAGGGATTGTAAGATTTCTTCATTTGTTTTGTGGTCCGACTTGGTATATCCAGCTATTTTTCTGAGGAACTTCATTTCTGCTGTTTGAATTCGTTTTTCATCTTTCCTTTTCACGGTCCATGTTTCGCTTCCGTATAGTAGAGTTGGTTTTGACAAGACATTATATAGTCTGATTCTAGTGTGTTTTTGTACCAGGGATGGCTTAAATATACTGTTTATTATGCCATTTACTTTGACAAAGTTTGATATTTTAGTGTCTATGTCTTTTTCTTCTTCGTATGATAGATCACATCCCAAGTATCTGAAAGTGTTTACTTGTTCTAGTATTTTATTATCTATCACTATTTTACTTCTTATTGGGTTTTCTCCTTTGAATGCCATTATTTTTGTTTTTTCTTTGGATATTATCATGTTATATTGCTTTGAGATATCATTTAATGATTTTAATGATCTTTGTAAGTCATCTTCTGATGTAGCTAATACTATTTGATCATCTGCAAATAGTAGTGTATCTATCTTCATTTGCGGGGTCATTTGTATACCAAATGGGTTATGCTGTTTCCAGATTGTTAATATTTCATTTATATATATATATTGAAAAGCAGAGGTGAGAGGGTACATCCTTGTCATACTCCTCTTGATATATCTTTCCATTCTGAGGTGTGTTCTAATTTAACTGCTATTTTATTTCCTGTATATATTTCTTGAATAGATTGTAAAAGTTGGTTTGGTATGTTTAAATTGGTTAATATTTTAAACAATTTTTGTCGACTAATTTTGTCAAAAGCTTTTTCATAATCAATAAACGCCACATGTGTTTATTTTTGAAATTCTCTTCTCTTTTCTATTAATAATTTTAAAGTAAAAATTGGATCTATGCAGGATCGGCCTTTTCGGAAGCCATTTTGTTCTTCTAGTAATTTGTTTTCTACAATGCTGCTTAGTTTCTCTTTTAATATTCCTGCATATATTTTATATCCTGTATTCAGCAGGATAATTCCCCTATAATTATTGCAATTGTCTTTATTTCCTTTTTTATAGATTGGGATGACTAGTGCTTTTTTCCAAGAGTTGGGGGTTTTTCCGGACATCCAAACCATATTAAAAATTTTCAAAAGTCTTTCATTAAATTTTTCACCTGCATTTTTGTATAGTTCTATATTTATATTGTCTTTTCCTGGTGGTTTCCTATTTTTCATCTTCTTTATTATATTTTTCAGTTCTAACATTGTGATATTTTCTATTAGGTCATTCTTTGTCTTATAAAATTTTAATTCATTGTTCTCATCTGTCCAGAGATTTTGGAAATAGGTCACCCATTTTTCTAAATCTATTGTTTGTATTTTTATCTTTTCTTTTATTTCTCTAAATCTAAATATTGTGCCTAAGTAGCTGAAATGTTATACTTGTTTTATAGGTTCTCCATCACAATGTAGTTGATATTTTGAATGCTTGTACCTATTTTCATTGTCTTTGTCTTGTTATTGCTGACTTTTATACCATATCTATTACAACAGTTATTTAATTTAGTCAGGGAATCTTGCAGATTTGTAATGGATTTATTTAGAAGTATAACATCTGCATAAAGCAAAGAGCTGAGATTACCATCTCCAATTTAGATAACTGGTTTAATACTGCTTTCCTTCATAACGTGATCCATATAGATAATAAATAAAAGAGGGGATAATGTACATCCTTGTCTGACACCAGATTAAACATTAAACTATCTTCCTGTACTTCCTTCAATTTTTACTGCTGACTTACAACTCAAATAAAGACTAAATATTGTTTGTATAAGGCTGCGTCAACACCATACAAACTGTAGTGTTTTTCAATAGCTTTTCTCTTGGCACCTTGTCATATGTATTTTTCACATCCACAAAATTAAATACACATCTCTGCTATATTCCCATGATTTCTCAACCATTTGTCATAAAGTGAAAATCTGATCCTGATAGCCTCTTTTTGGCCTGAATCCAGTTTGTTCTTCACCAAGCTTCCCTTCCACAATCCTCAACCGTTACTCAAGTATACTTGCATAAATCTTACCAGGAACACTCAGTAGGGAAATATCTCTGTAATTCTCACATTCTGTTTTATTTCCTTTTTTTTCGTATATGGGTACTAAGAGAGTGCTACTCCAGCCATCTAGAATTCGTCCTTCTGTCCATTCCTCATGAACTACAGTGCAGCCACTGTACGACTTTTATGCTTTCAAACTTGAGCATTTCTGGTCGATTATCTCTTCTCTAGCTCCCTTTCCACATTTCAGGCTTTTGATGGCTTTTTCTACTTCAAGTATGGATATGTATTCCTGACTGCATGCCTGGTCAGTGTTTTTTACCACTGGTCTCTCATTGCTTGTTTCATTAGCAATTTTTCAAAGTAATTACCTGATACATCAAGGATGTCCTTTTCTCCAGAATATTTTGCCACTTTCCTGATATTTATTTTCTATGTTTTTTAGTATTTTCTTCCCATGAGTTTTGTTTAGCTAGTTTTACACAGTGTTTAGCTTTCTTACATTTGTCTCGGAGAGCATAAGCTGACCTATTTGCCAGGAACTTTTGATATGCTTTCTTCTTTTCCTTCACTGCCTCTTTAACTTCATGTGTCTACCATGGAGTTTTGATTTTTCTATCCTTTCACACAACCTCACCACATGCCTCTCTGGCTGAATCAATCAGTGTTTTATTCGGGGCTTGCCACTGAATCTCCAAGGTTTGGTTCCTGTTCTCAAATTATTTCATTTTTTTTTTGAATAATATTTGTGTATTTTAGTATACAGTTCACATCCGAGAGCAGCTCAACTTTTATTCTCTTTAAAACTTTCTTACATGTTCTTCTTCTCAATATAAAATTCAATTTTATCCTGCTCAAGACTAAATTGTGATCACTTCCAATTTCAAATCCTATGTACACTGTGGTGTCCGGCACCAGTCGGAAAACATCACTATCAACAATAGCATAGTCAATGAGACTTTTTCTTATTCCTTGCTTCTTCTCTCCATATGAATCTGTGCACATTTTTATGTTGGAACATTGTGTTAGTAATAATCAGTCCATGTCCTTAGCAGAAATCTACCAGCTATTTGCCATTATTATTAGCTTTGTTCTTTTCTCCAAATTTTCCCAAAATATTTTTGTATATCTGACAATCATTTCCTACTGTGCTATTTAGATCGCAAACAAGGACCAACTTTTCCTTTTTCATTGTGTCAGTTGCTTTCTCTAAAGCCTCAAAAAATTCCTCCACTTTTACCTTAGTAAAATCTTCTGTGGGACCATAGGCACAAATAAGTCTCATAATCCAGTTCCCCATTCTCATATTTGCCCACATCACTCTACTTGAGACTGCCTGCCATTCAAGAAGATTAGCCTGGTATTTAGTGTTGATTACTATGGTTACTTCTTCTTTTCCTTGATTGTTATTGCCTGAATATAACATTTTGTATTTATTGCTCAGAAAAATCTCACCAGTTTTTGCCTTTTTTGTTTCAGTCACCCCTATTATGTTGATCTGGTACTTATCCAATTCCTCAGCTAGCTCCATTTCTTTGTAATTCAGGCTTCTTATGTTGATAGTACCGATCTTGAACTCTGGTGATGTTGAGTTGGGGTGTAATTTGGGATTTGTTCCAGTAGTTGACTTTTCGCTGTTTGCTCTGGTTCCCTGGCGATAAAATGGGGCCTTGTTTAACCAGGCGACTCCCCAGCCGTCATGAAATTCTGTCATGTTGTACCACCATTTGAAATTTTGGTTTAAGCCAATAAGAATACAATTTGGTCGGCTAAATCCCAAATTGCCAGCCAATCCTCGTCCGTTCAGTATTCAGATTGATACTTAACAGGGTGCATCACAAGAAGGTGAGGATTGGACATTAGGTCAGAAGCCCTAGTTGGTTCTTCGCATTTCTTTGAAGGCTATGTGAGGTCTCCTCTCAGTTATATAGCTTTTACTCTTAATACACCTGAAATAAATTTATTATTTGAAAAATTTTTGCCAAAGTATCATAGGCATCCCCTGTACATTAACAACAATGGAATGCAAAATAAAATTACAGTAAAAGAATCAATTTTAAAAGCGCCATAGGACAAATGACTTTCAATAAATTCCCACTAATTTGGTTTACAACTAAACTGAATTCTCGTATGGCTCATTTATTTTTGAAACAATTTTAAATCTGTTTGCGAACCTTTCCATATTGCAAAAATCTGCACCATACTGTAAGTTTAGGAGACGATCTTCAAAATGTTCCATCTGACAAGAGTAGGAGGGATAGGACTTCCCACTACTGTTCCTTCAACTTGTTGGTATAATTTGTCTTGTATACTGAAATAACCAGAGTGGATTTCAAAGTAAAAAAAAATTGGATAATATCAGGAGAAACTCTTGTTTAAGTAAATTAATAGTATCCATCAAAGGAAATGTTGTGAAAAGAGATGCCATATCAAGACTAAACAAAATATCTGAAGGTTCTAAATGTAAATTACAAACTTTTGTTTTAAAATCTATGGAATTCTTGATGTAAAAAGTAAATTTTCCAGTGAATGAAGATAATAATGTAAACAAGTATTTAAAAGCTTCATATGGGGGACAGCTGATTCAATCTCCTATTGGTTTTAATGGAACACCTTGATTATGAAACTTGTGTAGACCATATAATCTAGGTGGATGAGCATAATAAAGTTTTTTTTTCCTTTAATTTTTCATCCAAACGGGAAGCCAGCCTGGTTGGCCGAGTATTTAGCTTATCTGCTCTCCAACTAACAGGCTGTAAGTTTGAATCCTGCTGTGGGCACGGATGTCTGTGATTGTCTTCAGATGAGAGACAAATTTCATCGCCTGGCATGAGACCATCACCTCGCATATTGGAGACCTAAAGTGGTTGCAAAAGTTCCATGTTTGGTCTTTAGGGCAGTGTTTCTGGAATATCTAAAAAAAAAAAAAAAAATATATATATATATATATATATAAAAATCAATAAAAAAAAATTGAAAATGTAATTTATTAGTAGTCTCAGAAGGAACTGCATATAAGTCTCTGTCTACAAGTTGAATAAGTCCATAATAGGTAACCCACTCTGAGAAATGGCATATTCATGACCTTTGGCTAATACTGAGATCTCTTCTTTAGTAAGAGGATATCCAGATAAATTTACAACTAATTTATCTATGTTGTCTGATATATTACTAGGAATGACCAATAGAGTGGTTAACTAGTAAATTAAATTTCTTTATAAAAGAGCAATGAGTGGATTTGAAAACTTTAGAATACATTAAACAATGTTTAAAAATTTGGTAGATAACAATTCTGAAATGGAATTATGAAGAGAATTAATCTTGATATTTAACAAATATTTCATTGCTTCGTTAAGTTGCAGTATTAGTAGAGATTTACTAGCTCTAATATAAATACGATGTGCTTTCAGCAACCAGAAAACTTCTTTGATTCTGTAGCAAATAAGAATTGCCTGTGCTGTCCTTATCCTGTATATAATATCTTTTATATGATCTGCTTTGCTCAAGATTTTCCTGTCTCATTTTGCTGCTCTCATTTGCTGCCTTTACAGTCTCCTAATTATTATTGGATATCTCTATGGAGCCAGAAGACTAATAGTGGGATACTCATTATTCACACACTAGCCATTATTCACACAGCGTCTATCATACCACTCCTTAAACTCATTCATTGATGAAGCACTCACAATTATCTCTGGCAACCCATTCAATCTCCAAGCAAACAATCTAGTTCTAACACCCTTGTTAACCACACTCTTACACAATTTTCACTAGTTGACCCTTTATTCTGTTCTTTCCCTTCCTGCCATGCACTGTAAAGTCTTCAGTGTCAATCCTATAAAACCTGTTTAATAACATATGCACTTCTATCGTTTCTCCTCTTTTTCAGCTATCAGCTGGTTTTGTTTTTAAACCCACAGATCTTCAATTTGTCCTTCTGGGAGCATTCTATAGACCTGCCACAATCTGGCACTCACCCTGGATCCTGTCCACCACCTCTTTATTTCCACAGAATCCAGGTGACCAGATTTGTATGCAGCAGTTCAGATGTGGCTTTATTAAAATCATATAGAGGGAACAATAACTTCCCTCTTTCTACTTGTTAGTGTGTTCAACATCTACTTAATCTAATCTTTAAAGGTACCTGTGACATGACTATAAACAATAAATTACATGATAACTACAGTAATTAACTTTAATGAAATGAAAGTACAGATAGTTCATACTGAAAATAACAGTACATCATCTTCAGTATGTAGAAACAAGCAAATCAAAGGAACAGGAATACAAGGTACATACAGCAGTCGGTGGTTTACTAATTAAAAACTTGCTGCATGCTAGAAATTAATATTAATAAAAATTAATTATAATAAAAATAAAAATTAATATCCATTTTTGATGTAAAAATTAATATCCATTTTTAATATCCATAAGATAAGAATTTCCCAAACACATAAGGTGTGCTCCTCTCCCTCAAGCTGACAACAAGAACTTCTCACTGTCAAAACGTTAATGGAATTTAATGGTTACAACCCTAATCAAATCCAGCACATAATTGGCTCCTATGTTCCAAAACCTGAGGATTCTTCAACAGACTATAGGGTTCCAATCCCTTATATTTCTGGCATCTCTGAACCGATTGGTAAAATTATGAAGAAGTATCATCTCATTCCCACATATTTTCCTATCAACAAAATTTCTCATCTGTTGCCATCTGCAAAAGACATATCTTTCACCTCTATCATTAGCTGGAATTTACCAGATACCTTGTGAAAGTAATCTAATGTACTTTGTGCAAATAGGCCATTCTGTGGAAAAAATAATTAATGAACATCAATATTATATCGAATACATGAAATCTCAAAAGTCTGATCTGGCACGACATAGTATTGACACTAAACACAGTATCCAGTGGGATTTAGCTCATCTTCTCCATAGAAGCAGGTTTAAATATATGAATGCCTTTTCAAAGAAAGTTCCGAAGCCCTTTTACATCAGCCAAATCTGAATTGCAACGATTGTCTCTCTCTCTCCCCTAAAAGTTTGGGAGATTCTTATCTTATGTAACCATCAAAAATACTTTTTAATAATATTATTTATTAATATTAATTTCTACCAACAGTCTTTAATTGGTAAACCAACCAACTGCTGTATGTACCTTGTATTCCCATTTCTTTGATTTGCTTGTTTCTACACACCGATGATGTACTGTTAATTTCAGTACGAAATATCCGTACTTTCATTTTATCAAAATTAATTGTTGTGTATCGTGTAATTTATTGTTTATTGCCCACTTAATCTGATGTGCTGTTTTGGTTACCTTTGCATCGTGCCCTTTAAACTTCAACTCCTTGTCCATAATCTCCTCTCTTCAAGTCTCATCAGTTTCCTGTAGTTTAGTTCCATCAGTATAGTACACAGGTTGTGATGTCTCTTCCCAGAGTGCATCTTACACTTGGCCATGCTAAACTGGTAGCCATTTACCTTTGCTCATACTTCTGGCCTATTTTTCATCCTACAAAATCTCTGCATCATCTTCATTTACTATGGCTTTTCAGTTTTGCATTATCAGCAAACAACTGAATATTGTCTATCAAATCATTTCATATATATCATTGATTTATTTACACAGTAAACAACAGAAGACTTCCTACTGAGTCCTGAAGTACACCACTAGTCACCTGCTTCCTACTGAACTCCTCCATAAACCACACTTTAACATCTGTTCATCACTCCACCTCTTTAATCCAAATCACCAGATTCACATCCATCTGTATTCACTCCAATTTAGTACATTAACCACCACTCCTGAGATACTACTGATAGCCTATAATTTGTTACTTCTGCTTTGAATCCTCCTTTATGCAGTGGGACTATTCCATTGGCATCTTCCCAGTACCAAGGCTTAAATTAAACAGCTTGGTCAGAGTAGCTGATAATTCCTTTGGGCATTCTTGTAATACACAGGCCAATATACCATTTAATCCCATAGCTGTGTTTACGTTGAGGTTCTGCAATGTTTTAAGCATCTCTATTTCTTCAACCTTTATTATCTCATCAGTCAGTATCACATCTGGCATTATAATATTACCACATAAGATGGCACAGCCTTGCAAAATGATCACTCAGAACTTAACTGTTTGGTTTGCTTCTGTGACATCCCTATCGTCAGCACTTTTTAAAGTCTTCCTTCTGTAGTTCTTTTCCCCTTTTACTTGCCACATGGTGAAATAATTTTTTCATATTTCTTTTGGCTAGCTTTATCCTTCCTTACTATACAGGTCACCCTTCTACCTTGTGTCTTGTACTGCTTATGGGCATGCTAATCATCTTTTTCTTTATACTCCCCTCTACAACTTTTTCTTTACCCACAACTCCTGCTTATTGATGCTGATCATCCATATCACTCCTACCTGATTTATCCTTCTGACTAGGGGTATACAGTCTGATACTGCTTTTTGCAAACATCCCTTGATACCTCCAATTCACCATCAACATTGCTACTCTTCAAATTCTTATGCCGTGGCACTGCTGAAAGGCACTTCTCAGCTTGTCAGAATTACGTACTTTGTAATTCCATATATGTGCCTTCTTAACAAAACACTTTGCTGCTCTTCTAGGTTTAAACTACGATCCCCCCCCCCTCCTCCAAGTGAGAGCAGCATAGCTAGATTGATTACTTTTTTAAGTTTTCTGATGCAATGACATCCCCTCCCCCCCCCTCCCGATTCTGTTTTTTTGAGCATTTATTTCTGAAAGTTGATCATATACCATTTAATCATCCAAGTTGGATAATCATCCTTGGAAATTTCATCAGCAACAATACTGATTGACTCCCATTTCCTAACTTTACAAACCCACCTGGAAAAAGAAACTGAATTATTTGACACTGATAATGATCTAACACAAATTGTTTACCTACTAGAATTCCAGATACTCTTCTTCATTCTCCCTTTCTGCCATGATTTTTTTTTTTTTTAAACCTACTCTTCCTCCAGATATAAGTTGATGTTCCCCTCTTGGCAACTTTGGTCATATCCTTGTGTATATTTCTTTTTCTATAAATCATACTTCTCTCAGCCAGTCTCACTTTCATATCCTAAGACACTACAGTAGCGACATTTGGAATGGATTTCTTCAGGATTTCTACACCTCTTATCCATAGTTTGATTATTATTATTGCTTCCATTCTCCTAATCCAAGAACTTACTCTGCTGAAATTATTCTTGCTGAGTGCTTTTATTCCCTTATTCTACTCAAAATCCCTAATCCTTTTAAGTCTTGATTTTTCCACAAGTATGCCAATGCAGTGTGAGCTGAAATTGCAGCATGTACTGTAGCTCAAGCTAAAAATTCTGGCCATAGCAATCCCACATCAACTTAAAAAAATCAGCAAATGTAAAGTGGATTTGGTGAGGATAAAATACACACTAAGCTTGCTTCTAAGCTTATCGAGCTTCCCTTCCATAGGCTGATGGACAAAACTACTATGTTTCCACCTTTCTCTCATCCTGATGGAATAATGACAACATCTAAAGATAAGGCAGGCCTCTTGGCATCAGTCTTCTCCAGTTCTTGTTTAGATGACAAAAGCAAATCTCCCTTATTATTGCACAAACCACCCATGGTATGTCTCCTTTGATCTTTCACAGAAGGAAAAATACTCAGTACCTGGCACAAATGGTATCCCTCCAGATGTAATAAGCTCTTGTGCTCCAGAATTAACACACTTCTTGTATTGCCTTTACAAGCTGTCCTACTTATCTGGCATCTATACAGCAGCATGGATTCAAGCTTTCACCAACTTGTGCCATAAAAAAAGGGAAATAAAAATCAGCCATCAAAACAGAAAGTGATGAAGTCATCAACAACCAGCTTCTTCACTACCTAGAGCCCCATTAGTTAATTAATGATCACCAAATGGATTCTACCATTCTTGTTTTACAGTAGATCTCCATGTTAACTTTACCCACTTTCGGATGCAGGCCATGGAAAGATTTGGTAGATGTAATATGGTTGCTCTTGATTTTTCCAAGGCACTTGATCAAGTCTAGCATCACAGCCTTCTTTCCAAGCTGCCATCTTATGATCTCCCTCCTACCTTTTGTGAGTTAATTGCCAGTTTCCTGTCTGCTTCATTATATGTCATGGTGGACGAGTCCCTTTCATCTAATTTAATTGAGGCCAGATATCCCCAAGGCTCTGTGATTTTGCTTACAGTCGTCTTCCTATGCACCAGTGATCTTCTCTCACTAATATAGACTCCTAGTTGTAGATTTTGCTAATTACAGTACACTCTATTCCTCTTCTTCATTTACAAAACTCTGTTTTGCTCAGATGACTTAAGCTTCAAAATCTTCTGTGGCTTGTGCATAAATTTGTCTTCTTGGCATTCTGATGTGGGATGAAGATAATCATGTATATTTTAATGGTAGAAAGACCATACCTTGCTCTTCCTTTACTTTTGACTTTTTATTTGCTCTTCCTTTTTTACTTTTTTACTTGCTTCTTAGTCGACTTTCAATCTAGCCTATTCCAGCATGCATTATCCATTGCTTCTTCAGCCTTAAAAATAGCTTGGTATTCTTTTTCATTCTAAACAGTACTTCTCAAATCTATCCAACCTTGGAATATTGTTCTTGAATCTGGGATGGCACACCAAAAACTTCCTTCAGAATGCCAAATTATATCTAGAAGAGAGCTATTCACTTAATAAATTTACTCTATACAATTTTCCCCAATAAATGCACCCTTTAATACTTCAAAGTATGTATTATTATTGGGTTGGCAAATAAGTTCATTCGGTTTATGCATTAGTACAAGTTTACGCTGCTTCACCTGTCTCTATTGTTGCGCTACTGTGCAACGCTATCGCGCAGTTGAAAGGTGACATTTCACATAACCTTTCAGTGAATTTTCGTTCAGCCTATTTCAGTTGTGTGTGCGTGTAACATATTTTTAAAATGGAAGGAAATAATGTACATTACTGGCATATTTTACTTTTTTATTTCAAAAAAGGCAAATGAGCTGCGGAGGCCCATAAAAAAAAAAAATATGCAGCATATATGGGGATAGTGCCTTAATAGAACGCGTATGCCAAAAGTGGTTTGTTAAATTCCGTTCTGGAGATTTCGACATCAGTGATGTGGCTCGCGCTGGTTGCCTGACTGAGGTTGATTTGAGTGTTGTGAAGGATATCGTCGATAAAAATCTGTCGCAAACAGTGCGGGAGATTGCTGCAGTACTGAACATATCCCATACAAGCGTTCAAAACCATTTACACAAGCTGTGATATGTTTCAAAACTCAATGTTCGGGTGCCGCATGAATTGACTGAGGCCAATATGACTGCTCGCATATCTATCTGTGATTTGCTGCGACGTCGCTGAGAAAACGACTCATTTTTGAAGCGGATGATTACAGGAGATGAAAAATAGGCCGTGTACGATAATGTGGTACGTAAAAGATCACGGGGACACAAGAGCAAACTGCCGCAAACAACCTCGAAAGCGGGATTGCATCCATAGAAGATCATGCTCTCTGTGTGTGGTGGGATTATAAAGTGTTGTCCACTACGAGGTGTTACCATCAGGCAGAACGATTGATTCAACTGTCTATTGCTCACATTTAACACGACTGACCCGTGCAATTAGCAAAAAACATCCTGCATTGGCAAATCGGAAAGGAGTTGTCTTTCACCACGACATTGCCAGACCCCACACATCGTTAACAAACCAGAGTAAATTGTTACGTCTTGGCTGGAATGTTTTGCCACATCCTCCGTATTCACTGGACCTGGCAACTTCCAATTACCACTTATTCCGATCGTTGCAGAATTCTCTGAACAGGAAAACCTTCGCTAATGAGGAGGCTGTCAAAAGACACCTGGATCAGTTTTTTGCCAGTAAACCTCAGGAGTTTTATGAACGTGGCATAATGAAGTTGGTGGATAGATGGCAAGAGGTCATTGATAAAGAGGGACAATATATAACTGACTAGTATGTATTATATATATTAAATAAAATGTGTTTCATTCCACTCTGAAAAACCGAACGAACTTATTTGCCAACTCAATAGATCTTTTCTTCTCTCCAACCACTTGCTCATACATGGCCATAGTATTGGTCTTGAGACCTCTCATGAGTGGTGTTGAATATAAAAGCATATTAAATGCTTTTAAATGAACATGGAGGCAATTGAACAACAAAGGAAGAGGGCGCTAGTGGGTCAAGCGCTACGGACGTGTTTTGAAGAGCTCCTGATTCAGATAAGTTTTACTAGGAATAATTAAGTATATATGCGTAATTATTTAAGTAAGAGCAGCTGTAAGTGTTGTATGCTATCGATATTATTAGTGTGGGGTTTTTTTCCTTGCTTAAACTAAATACGAAAACGTTAATATTAGACCTAGTAACCTGCAGAGAAAAAAAAAAAAAAATGGCGGTGGCATTGTCATTCCATGATTTGGATTGGATTTCAGTCGGTTCGGATTTCAGTTTGGATTTCAGTCGGTTCGTTAAGTGTGAGGTCTGTTATATGTATTCCTTCGATTACATAAATGATTTGTGGACGGATGGAAGAAGGGTGTGTGCGAAATGTGACCTGAACGAGGAATTGATGAATGCAAATATGAAGTTGATGACAGAAAGTGCTAGTACCGATTGTGTGCACGTTTGAAAGAGAAGGATGGTGAGAAAGACTGGTGAAAAAATGTTAAAAAATCAGGAAAAAAGAAAAAGAGCGATTTGACAACTGTAACGGATGTTAAAAGGGACGAAAGTGAGGCGGAAAGAAACGAAATCGAGAGAACGAATGAAAGTAGAAATGGCGTGATGCAGAAATCGCAAGTAAAAAAAATCGAAAGAATGAATGATAGCGATAAAAGAATGACTGATGGCGAAAGTTGGACGCATGTTGGAACGAAAGTACTGAACCAAAGAAAGATGAATGACAGTAAAAGTGAGAAGAATGATAGCGAAAGTTGGACGCATGTTAGTCCGAAAGTACGGAAACAAAGAAAGATATGTGAGAGTGAAAGTGAGAAGAATGATAGTGAAAGTTGGACGTATGTTGGACCGAAAGTACGGAAACAAAGAAGGATGAATGAGAGGGAAAGTGAGAAGAGGGGGTCGAGAGTTAGAAAGTTAGAAAGATTTAATGATAGAGAGAATGTGTCGCGAGGTTTGGAAGGTGAATTGGATTGGATGAAGCAAGAAATGAAATGGATGCAGAATGAAATTAAGAGAATGCAGGTCAAAACTATTAAAATAAATCATGATGGCATGAAAGAGTTAACAAAAGATGAGCGAGTGGCGTTGTATGGCGACTCCATTATTAAAGGTGTGCTAGAGGATAAAATGCACAAGGTATGTTTTCCAGGTGGTAAAATGAGTAGAGTGATTGAGGCATTGAATATGAGGCGGGAACGAGCAAAAGAGTTAATTGTATTAATTGGTACAAATGATTTGAGAGAGAACAAAGAGCATGTCAAAATGAATGTCAGGAGACTGCTTCGAAAGATAAAGGAGAATAGTGTGACAGGAAGGGTAGTCAGTGTGTTGCCTAGGTATGATTGTGGTGAAATGAGGCGGAGAGCAAGGATTATGAATGATATTCTGGCTGAAATGTGTGAGGAGATGGGAGTACAGTTTGTTAATGTGTGGAATGAGTTTGAGGGACGAAGTGAGCTGTATGGGAGCGATGGACTGCATTTGAGTGGTTATGGTGTGAGTCGCTTGGAGAGACTGCTGCTGGAAAGTGGAGAAGTGAATAGAGAGAATGAATCAGATCGAGAGGGGAGTGATGTGGAAGAGCAGGAGAGTAAGACAGGAGAGATTGAAGGAGTGGAAATGAATGGGGAAATTTTCTATGCTCATATCATCACATGATATGAGCATAGAAAATGAGAGAATGGGTGTGCAAGAGGAGCAGGGAAACGGGAAGGCTCAGGGTGGACAGGGATACACAGCGTGAGAAAGGTGGATGCTCCAAGAGGAAGTGAGAGCATGTGTAGGCAGGAAAGTAATGGGATGATCAGTGATCAAAAGGAAACAGATGGAATTGCAAAGGGTTCTAAAATGAAGAAGCAGAAAGGAAAACGGCCCCAGTCCAGCATGGAGAGATCACATCGAGTGAGTGGTATCAGTGGAACTAGCTGTAGATCCAGAAATGAGTTGTTGTGTTTGTATACCAATGCTAGAAGTATAAGAAACAAGGTGGATGAAATGGTTGCACTAATTGCGTCTGTGCACCCAGAGATTGTCGGAATAAGTGAGACATGGTTAGATGAGGACGACATCCTGAGAGGAATAGAGATGGAAAGGTATGATGTGTTTCGTGAGGATAGAAGGGGTAGAAAGGGAGGGGGAGTGCTATTGATGATAGAGAAAGAGTTATGTCCATACAAGGTAGAGATGCAAGAGGGAAATGGGGCCAGTGATTTTGAGGCAGTATGGTGTGAGATAGAGGTGAATAGAATCAAATACTTGGTGGGATGTTGTTATAGACCTGGTAATGTGGATGGTGGTGATAGTGAAATGTATAGTCAAATAAGCCAAGCAAATAAGAAAAGGGTGATCACTATGGGTGATTTTAATTATGGCAATATAGACTGGAATGAAGAGATAGCAACTGGAAGTAAAGAAAATGAGTTTCTTGAGTTTTTGAGGGATAACTACCTCAGACAGTATGTAACAGAGGGCACAAGAGGATTAAGGGTCTTGGATTTGGTCATCTCATCGGAGGATGTAATTATCAATGAGGTATCAAATCATCCACCAATTGGTGAAAGTGACCATGAGGTGATTACTTGGGTGGTTGCCAGCAGTGCAAGGACCCCTGTGAAAAAAGGGTATATGTGGAACTATAAGGGGGGGGGGGATTATGAAGAGCTCAGGAGACAGCTTGCAGGTGTAGCATGGAATGAGGAGTTAGCTGGAAAAGAGATCAATGCAGCTTGGGGGATTTTCAAAAAATATTTAGTAGATGCAATGTCTAAATGTATACCATGGGTGAGAAGGTTAAATAAGGTAGGTGTGAGATGGATGAATAAAGAGATTAAGCATGCAATACAGAGAAAAAGGGCATTGTGGAGGCAGCATAAGAGAAGTGGAAGTAACCAATTTCATGAGGTCTACAAAGACCAGGTAAGGAGGGTGACTTGGTTGGTGAGAGTAGCTAAAGAGAGGTATGAACAGCAGTTAGCTAATGAAGCTAAAAAGAATCCTAGGGAGTTCTTTCGATATGTAGCCAGCAAAAGAAAGAATGATTATGGAAAGATGACACTGATTGGAGGAAATGGTATAAAGACAGCTGTTGCAGAATGTGTGGTGGAGATACTTAATGAGCAGTTCATAAAGATCTTTCAATCTTGTGAATGTGACTTCATGGAGAGATTAAGAGCAGTTGATGATGGGGAGGAGAGACTGACTGTAAGTGAGCAAGAGGTGTTTGGGGAGTTGAGTAAACTAGATGTAAATAAGGCTGTGGGACTTGATAATATATCACCACGTATTCTGAAGGAATGTGCCAGAGAGTTGACACCTGCCTTGACATATTTTTTTAATACGAGTCTTGCACTTGGTCAAGTCCCTAAAGAGTGGAAGGAGGGCAAGATTGTGCCACTTCATAAAGGAGGTGATCGAACTCAAGCATCAAACTATAGGCCTATCTGTGTGTCAGGTGTTGTGGTTAAGTTGTTGGAGAAGCTTGTGAGAACTAGGATCCAGAGTTGAGTTGATAACAATGGTATAATCTTTGATGGACAGCATGGATTTGCTAAAGGAAGGTCGTGTTTTAGTAATCTACTTACTTATTACAATAAAGTGACTGCTTCCTTGGACAGAGGAGAAGGATACACAGTAATATATTTGGATTTCGCAAAAGCTTTTGATAGAGTACCTCATGATAAGTTGACAGTCAAACTAGAGCAGATGGGGTTGGATATTAGATTAGTGCATTGGATTGGAGACTGGCTATCTGATAGGTATCAACAAGTTGTGTTTGGGGGTGCAATATCCAGGAAAAGGAAAGTCACTAGTGGAGTGCCTCAGGGATCTGTTTTAGGGCCATTACTATTTAACTTGTATATTAATGATATTGGCTGGAGATATTCAGTTGTTTGCAGATGATGCAAAGTTGGGACGAACCATAAAGAGTAGTGAAGATGTTGTGGCCTTGCAAGAAGACTTGAATAAATTGAGTGATTGGGCAAGGAAATGGGGATGTGAGTTCAATGTTGCAAAATGCAAGGTTTTAAAATTTGGAAAACAAAGATGGGATGCAGAATTTATGCTTGGTGAGAATATATTGTTGGAAGTAGAGGAAATAAGAGATCTGGGGGTGATAGTGGATAAGGATCTAAAATTTAGGGGACACATCGCCAAAATTGTGAAGACAACACAAAGACTTCTGGGAATGATGCGGAGGACTCTGACGTGTAGAAGTAGGGAGATTCTTGTTCCATTGTATAAAGCTTTGATTAGGCCACACATGGACTATTTTGCCCAGATTTGGTCACCTGGTTTTTAGAAAGATGAAGAGATGTTGGAAAGGGTCCAAAGGCGACTAAGGTAGTTTCTGACCTCTGGAATGTCGAGTATGAGGAACGATTGAAAATATGTAATTTGCAGAGTCTAGTGGAGAGAAGGAAGAGGGGAGATATGATAGAGACCTACAAGTTGGTAAGGGGTTGTTATAGGATCACTGGTGGAGAAGTTCTACAGAGAATAGTGGGAGATCAGGGGAGAACCAGAGGTCATCCCTGGAAACTGTATAAAGAGGGTGTGAGTAGGGGAGTGAGAGGCAGGTTTTTTTCGTGCAGAGTTGTGAATGATTGGAATGCCTTGCCTGAGAGTGTGGTGTCTGCAAGGAGTTTGAATGTGTTTAAGACACGGTATGATGAGATGTGTGTGAGATAAAAGGACCTCCTAGGTGAGTCTTTGACTCCATGAGGTCTTGTTTAATAATAATAATGATAAAAGCATATTAGGAATTTGATGATAAATATAATAGTTTTGTACAGGAGGGAAATGAAATACCTCTTGTAGACCAACAACATCTGATCCATAGTGAGTAGCTGTAAACAGCATCCATTCACCATGTTAGGAGCAGCTGAATGAACCATTAAGGTTGGTTAAATGAGTATTGATGTACTGACTGTAAAAACAAAATAAAATTGAAATCTGGTGCAATATGAAAGCACAAAGGAAAAGTAGAACATGCTGGCTTGAACATCATGCAGATAAACAAGGAACACCCAACTAAGCTATTCACAAGCCAGCTATTCAAAGAAGTGCAATAAGAGTCAAAATTAGCAAGAGACATACTGTCAGTAGTTATGTGGAATGTCCATACTTTGTAATAGGCCCTTGGAAAGCTGGGTTTGCTTCACAAGAGATAGTGATACTGATGTAGTATATTTGGATTAGAATTAGCAGAGATTCACTGGAGAGATAGATGAAAGTGGAAGCACATCTGGTTTGGAAAGAGCACAAAACATGAAACAGCAGTTGGATTTCTTCTTAGTAAAAGAAGAAGAGAAGCATTATTAGGATATAAACCAGTAAATGAAAGAATGATAATAGCAAATTATCATTCTTTCAATACTTTCCAAATTTGCAGCAAGACCGTTTAATTCACAATGGTCCAGTCTATTCATCCATTTCAGAAAGTATTGAAGAAGAAGAAAGAAATAATTATTGTATGATGTAATCTTAGAATTAGTACCAAAGAAATATATTCATAGGAAGAGACTGGGATACCAAGATTAGAATAGACAACAATGATAGGAAAGAAGAATGGGCAAATATGGATATGAAGAAGGCAGTGAAAGAGAAGAAAGAATGCTTGAAGCATGATGTGGTAATTTGCAATACAAAACTGCAGAAAATGGACATGACAGTCACCTGATGGAGGAATGAAGAACATGCTTGATATGATACTCACAAACAAGAGGAGCTACATCAATCCAGCAGTGTCGAATGTTTCAAGGAGCAGACATGGAATCAGATGATCATAGCTTAGTGGTTGCCAATATCAAGTTGAAACTCAAATGACAGTAAAAGCATAGTTTCAGAGTTAGCAAGGAAATCACAGAGAAAGTGGAATGTGCTTGAGAAAGGCTGAAATCGCTCACAGAGAAGAAACTAGAAGATAAGAACAAAGCGGTGTCTTCAATCGGAGATCAGCAGAACAAATCCCCATAAGACAGATGCCAAAGAAGAGATGGATCTCACAAGAGACATTGAAGCTAATCAAAAAGAGTGTTAAAGATTAGGAGAGATTTCTGTGGAAATGAAAGAATGGTATAGAGCAGAATGTAATGAAGTGAAGAGGGTGGTTAGAAGAGACAAATCAGTGGTTAGAGGAACAATGCAAAGATATCAATAAACTATGGTGAACAAAATAAGAGAAACATCCAAGATAATCAGAAATGTGAACCCAAAGCAGAGGACCATAAAAGATGAAAAGGATAATCTTAATAAACACAGAAGAATTAAGAGTGTGATTGACAAGATACTGCTAGAATTATATAAGACATACAGAGATGTTGAAGTGCAATAGAGATTAATTGATGAATTGAATGAAATATCATCACCAAGCAAGAGTGGGACAGATATACTGAGGGATGAGGTAAAAGCAGTAAGGCATTTGAAAAACAATCAAATCTTGCGAACGATGAGATCACTGGAAGATGTTAAAGCATTGTGGGGGTGATGATAGATGAACTACACTGGTTGTGTAACATTGTTTGGGATGAAATTACTAAAAGAATGGACAAGATACCAGTTCTAATACTATTCACAAATTTGGAAATCAAAATGGACTGCAAAAACTTCAAAACAACTGCTCTTACAAGTTGTGGAAAAAGTACTTATGATATTAACAGAAAAAATAAGGAAATTAATGGAAGAAAATTTAGATGAGCAAGCTAGATCCTGTAGAGACAGGAGTACTGTGCACTAAATATTAAGACTAATTGTGGAGAAACCCCTGCATAAAAAATAAATCATGCATGCCTGCTTTGTTGACTTTCAGAGAGTATTTGATAATCTAGATCAGAAAATGGCATGAGCTGTACTTGAATCTTAAGGAGTGGTCAGGCACCTGATGTTTATTGCAGAATATTGACAATGCAGAATCTGCTGTGAGAAATCATGGAGAAACAGGAAGGTGATTCCAGCCAGCTAGAGGCAGGAGATAAGTAGACCAATTATACCCAAACGTCTTTATCCTGCTGTTGGAATGGATATCATGAAGGAGAATATAAGGGGAATTTCAGTTCAAGATATGAAAGTCAGTAATTTATGAATTGCAGATGACATGGTTATTTTTGAAAAAGATGAAGAACTGGAAAGAACTGTGCTGAAGTTAAGTGAAGAAGGAAAGATATATGGGGTGATAATGAACAAAGAAGAAAAAAAATGATATTTGGAGAGAATGGACAAGATATAGAAAAGTATATCAGTGAGTCTTGTCACAGAACTGAGACTGCTGGAAATATGCATATTCACAAGCAGTCTCTATTGTTGTGAGACATGGGTAATGGCAATTGGTATTACCATTATAAAATGGTAATTTTAATTACCATACATAAAATGGTATTTTATACCATTCGTTAAAAAAGTAACGAATGGTATAGAAAACTGCAAAGCGAATCTAATGCAGAAAACAATTAGAAGGAAAGAAGCTTTTTTTGGACATATCTGCAGGATGGATAACATCAGAGAAATCAAAATTTCGATCTTTGGTACAATGGATTGTATCAAAAGAAGCAAATGGCAAGACGAGTGGGTAGATGATGTGAAAGAGTGGTATGGAAAAGTTTGTAGGGTTTGAGTCACCTGGTAACAGATAGAGAGGAATGGCAGAGATCAACAGTCATTCCAAAAAAAAAAAAAAAAGGGGGTGGGGATAAGGTTTGTTCATGCCTGACTTGAATCCTGTGTATGGCCTGCTCCAACAAAGATGCTCATGCCTAAGACTTGGGGTATAATTTTTGTATTATATGTGGTTTAGGTACAAAAATTGTCTGATTCAAAACAACAGCCAAAATTTTATTAAACCTTCTATCTTCCATCAGACCATCATTGTTGCCTCTGTGTATTATGTTCTTGTTAGAGAAAGGCTCCTTCAGGAATTAATGTACATATTTCATGTGATATATATATATATTACTTTAAATGTAGAAGTACAAAGTAAAATAAATGGTGTGACCTTTGAATTTACAGTTGATGAAATTTATAACCTGATTTCATTTGATATATATTGAAGATATCAAGCTTTTACTTTAAATTCAGAAGTGCAAAGTAAAATAAATGGAGTCTTATTGTGCAGGCTTCTGTGGAGTGGGAAACATGCTATAAATGTGTTGCCAGTATTCTTCCACATGAAAAAAACAGATGGGATAGAAATAATTTATTGAATACAGGAAATCCTCACTTAACGCAATTAATTAATCCATCAATTAATGTGCGCTAAGCGAAATCATGTTAAGCAAATACAATAAACAATAGGAATAATTATAATTCATCCATCAGTTAGTATAAATTTGGAAAAAAATTGCAGTATAAGCTATATTAGAGAATAAAAATCAGTTGCTTACATTTTTATTTAATGTCTAAAATTTATTTAATGTCTAAACACAAAAATTAAGTAAAGATGTTTGAATCATGCTTGACTTTTTCATCTTGTCATGCAATTTGAGATAGCTGGTGATCGCTTTATCAAGATTTCAGCAGACTTCAATGCTTCGTTCCATATCAGGATCAGTATCAAACAAAATTTCCTTAGCATACTCATTGTGATTGAAAATTAGCTCAAGTTCTTTTGTAGTTAGCTTCTTAGTCGTAACATTCTCTTCTCTTCTTGTTTGTGCTCCTTATCTTCTTCTTCTTCATATGCACACTGTTCTTCTAGTTGAAGGAGATCATTCTCACTTAACTGTTCTGAACGGGAATCAAACAAAGCAAGTTTCTCACTTCTTATCCAGTTCATTAAATCCAAGTTCTTTTCCAACTGTGCTGATTTCTTCAATAATGCTAGATCTTGGATTTTGCACACAATAAACTAACATAGGCTTGAGTTTAAAGTCGCCTTCTGCATTGCCTCCTAATAAAGGCATAAGACAATCTTAAGATAATTTGTATCCTGGTTGAGATACTTCAGTTTTAGCTAAGAAAGTTTTCGTTGGCATATGCTTCCAAAAGAGACCAATTTCGTCGATGTTGAATATTTGCCAATCGTTATAATCACCCTCCTGAATTATCCTTTGCAATTCTTCAGGAAACTTGACTGCAGAATCTTTTATCAGCACTAGCAGATTCCCAGTTATTCTTATGTTATGCAGTCCAGTTTGATTTTTAAAATGGTTAAACCATCCAAAACTCGAAGTAAAGCTTTCACATTCCTCTTAAAATTTAGTCTCTTTCAATGAGGTAAAAATATTGAGAGCTTTTATCCCTGAATATTCCCTGTACTAAGAGGTATTCTTTTTTGGTCATAATCCTCAATCCAGAGTGATAGAAGATACTCCATCTCAATCATTAAATGGCTTCTATTTTGGGTGGTCTGCATGCTTCTTTAGTAGCAACCAGAGAGTATACTAAAGAAGCAGTAGCAACTTTTCCTTGTTCCTTGTATTCTTTGCTCTTATTTAATATAGTCCAAACTGTAGACTTGCTCTATTTCAGGTCTTGCACAATCATCGTATTACTAGCACCACTTTCCTATTTCTTAATGACTTCCAGCTTTTTTGCTTGCTGCAGATTGGCAACAAAAATTTGGTGTAATGTAAAATTTCACATAACATAAAAAAATCACAGTAACTGATTAATCATTCGCTTAAAGCGGGAAATATTATCATTTCACTCAATCGCGCTAACTGATTATCGCACATATTGAATTCACATTAAGTGAGGTTTCATGTAATCAACTAGTTTCGCAAAAATTCTTGTGTTTCACATCAGGAGAAATAAGGGAATAAACTAAAAAGCAGATTATAAAAGGTGATGTACATAATAAAGTACACATACCGACCACTGAATTAGAAACCTTTATGCAGATATACATAAACATCACTTATGCAGTGAGCATATATGCAAACTATTTGTCCACGTGGGTCACCATGTGTTCTAGGCAACTATTGAAGAATGCTGCTGGTCAGTAATCATCAGTAATGTTGATCACAATGGAAAAAACAAAGGATCTTCCAGAGTGAGATATACTAGGTAGTTAATCATTTGAAAAATAACCCACATTGCTTGTCTAAGAGGCATAACTGTGGTCCTAAGACAGTCTGTGGAGAACAATTCGTCATTTTAGAAGGCTTGTACAGACAAACAGAACTTCCTATGTGCAGCAAGACTGAAGCATTTAATGGAGGCTGTTCTCGACCCATATCTCACTGAATTATGCACAGGAAATTGAAGAGGATCTATATTATCAGTCACATGCTTATATGTAAAATAAAACTTTTCAATTCCATGGTTGGTATATGCAATTGAACACAGGAATAACAATGGAAACCATGCATTTGCAATAAAGTTGTTTGCTGGCTCCTGGTCTCCTGTGAACCACCAGAGAAGACCAGACTTGATGTATAATCATACCTTGTTTCTTGTTGGACTGTTGAGGATGTTTGATTTCATCTAACTCCTTGAATTCTCTTGAGCAAAATGTGTAATCTGTGTGGAGCATTTTGGTGTTTAGCCATAATACTTGATGTGTAGTATTGGTTGTATGCTGCCAGTCCTGATTTGTGTTTTCTTTTATAAATTAAATATACCAAGAAATTATATACTTGGTTTAATCCTTTATCCAAGTGTAAGCAAACAAGTTTCCACCTGAACTATTTTCAGGACCGGGGCAACTCGTATAAAGAACCTAATGACTTAACATCACTTGTCTTAGTATCCTGTAATGCAAAACACATCTCCCTGCAGACATGTATAATGTTATGCATTATGGGAAGAGTCCCTACCCCAGACCAGTTTCGACCTTTATTGAGGTCTTATCAGTGGGAGCCAGACCCAGAAGTGATATTAAGGTTGAAGTAATGCAGAAGTCACATGTGCTTTGCATTATGGGATACTAAGGCAAGTGATGTGAAGTCATTAGCTTCTTTATATGAGTTGCCCCAGTCCTGAAAATAGTTCAGGTGCAAACTTGTTTGCTTACACTTGGATAAAGGATTAAACCAAATATATAATTTCTTGGTATCTTTACTTTATAGTATAACATAACCAAGTGGAAAAATTTTCAACAACTGTGCTTCCTTTTGCTATCTTCCTCCTTCATGTATTCAAAGTGGTGTACCTCTCCCGACCCACCTGTCTGTCCTGCATATCACAAACCCCAGGTACTGTTGATCTAGTAGATACTAGGTTTTTTGAAATATGTATGGGGAGGTTTTGGAGGTTCCAGGAGATTAGAACAAGAAACAAGGGATGATTTTATGTCAAGTCTGACTTTCTCTAGTTAAACATGACGTGCATGTGGTTAACTGTAGCTCACTGCAGACCACAAACCAGCAAACAACTTCATAGCAAATGCATGCTATTGTTATCCCTGTTTTCAAATATTTCATTATATGTGTTAACTGTTGAAATGTGTTTTTTAGTTTATCCACTTATTTCTCCTGATGATGTGAAACAAGTTTCATGAGACTAGTTGAGTAGTCAAATTATTCTGTACCATCTGTTTATTTCATCTGGAAGAATAGTGGCAACACATTTCTGGTAATTGGTATATCTTATCTTTCCGCTTTAAGCTACAACTTATTGAATCATCATTACTTCAATGTAGGTAGTGTTCATCATTTTCTTGGTCTACCAATTGATCTTCATGTATTTTGGTACCAGTTTTTTTGTTAATTTAACTATTCATTATACATCCATTTTTGTTCTCTTTTTTTATCCATTTGTTTATGGGTTGTAATTAACATTTCTTTGTAAATGTTTTCATTTCTATCAAATTTTGTTTTATTAACTGTTTTTCTGAGCACTTGCATTTCACCTGTAGTTTTTATCCGATGTATTTTTGATTTTCTGTTCTTGTTTCACATGCATAAGTATTAACTTTACACATGTGAAATCAACTTAATTAGTTGTCTTTATGTGCAGCTTTTTTTATTATTATATATTTTTTTTTCTTCTTTGTATGTTGCTTCCACCCACAAAGTTATTTGCAAACCTATAATACACTTTGTACCGTGGGTGGACTAAGGATTTTTCTCTCATTTTTTAATCAATTTTATATATTTTTTGCATTTTTTATTTATTTTTTACATAATTCAGAAACCTTGATCTAGAGAGCAAACATGGAACTTTTTCAAGCCGCTTCAGGCCTCCAATATTCCATATATTATTCCATGCTGCTCCCTATAGCGTATCATTCCATGATACTCTATAGGGCCAATTATATATATTTGATTTAATCCTTTATCCAAGTGTAAGCAAACAAAGTTTGCACCTGAAGTATTTTCAGGACTGGGGAAACTCATGGTAAAGGTAAAGATAAGTTCTGATCACCTGTCTTAGTATCCCATAATGCAAAGCACATATCCTTATGGGTATATAATGCTATGCATTATGGAAAGAGTCACTACCCAGACTGGTTTTGACCTTTATTGAGGGCTTGTCAGTGGGACCCAGAGGTGGTGATACTAAGGTGGAAGCAATGCAGACATCATATACCAGTTGCCAAAAGGTGTCAACACCTTATTATTAAATGGTCGAAATTAAAACGTTGAAACTGGTCTGGGTAGCGACTCTTTCCATAATACATAGCATTATCATACCCATAAGGATATGTAACCATGTTTTTTTGGTAATTAAATTTGAATGCCTATTTGAAAAGGAATAATAACACAATTGCCACAAATAATAAAGACGGTAATATAATATTTTTATTTTTGATTAATATTTGGCTCATTTTAGTACAAGATGTGACATAATTAGAAACTGACAGCAAACTTGACAAATTTGCAACTATTTCAAAATGGAATAGACAGTTATGTTTTTTTCCACTGGAAAAACAAATATCAGTATCAAAATTTAGTACAACTACAGTTTTACTAACATTCAAAGTTAAAAATTCACTTTTTGCTGTTTAGTACTTTGTTGGTCCTCTTGCTTTTATCACAGCAGGGCATTGACAAAATCAATTTCCTGATGGATGCAACTTTCAACCCATGGCTTCTTGCAGCTCCTGAAGTGTTTTTGACTTCTTGTGTATATCAGTCTCCATTTGGTACCACAAATTCTCAATGGGGTTGAGATCTGACTGTTCTGGCCACAGTAGTTGCTGAATCGAGTGTTCATTGATCTACTTATTAACCTGGAACAAAAATCAAAGCTTTTTTAAATACTCAAATCAATTCATATGGTACATTTTAGGATTATAGTAGCATTACTATAATCGTAGTAATATTAGCATTACTAAAAGATCATAGTAGCATTACTAAAAGATTATAGTAGCATTACTCACTTTTTGCCCTATGACAAGAGACACAGTCATCCTGAAAGATGCAGTTCGTCATGGTAAAGTGGTCTCTGATAGTAGGAGGCAAATTTTTTGGTACACTTGCACATTCACTGAACATTTTATGAAATGCAAGTGATCAACACTATGATACAACATGCAACCACAAATCATCTGACTGGCTGAGAATTTGACTGTCGACACCAGACAGTCAGATTTAAATTTCTCTCCTGATCGTCTTCAAACTATCTGTCTGCCATTTGCAAACAGACAGGTTAAACTTTTCTCATCAGAAAAAAAAAAAACTCTTTTTCCTGATCAGGGGTCCATTTGCTGTGCTCTTCATGCCAATTTCCTTTTTTTGGTTAACAAGGCTTCTTTTTAGGGCTCTTGGCTATTAAGTCGAATGAGTCTTCTCCTGACAATTACATAACTTGCAACAACTCCTGTTTGTTCTTCCTAGTTCTGTTTTAGTTCTCTGAATGACACACTGCGATTTTTGAGGCAGTGCTGCTTTAGAACTCTATCTTAGCATAATACAGTGGCCTTCTTCCTTTCAGCAGATCAAGTGGCCTTCTTCCTTTCAGCAGATCAAGTTTCCTTCACTTTCTGTAGCAGCTGAACCATAGTAAATTGACAACAGGATATCCTTTTAGTTATTTTTGATAGGAACAGCCTTCTCTATTTCTATTCAAAGCTTGAATTACAAATTTTCTGTGAAGTGTTAACTGCATGTAACTAGCCATAGCGATCTCAGCACAAAAATGCGAAAACTAGTTCTTGATGTCTATTTATAGCATAAAAAATTCTGACACGATAGCAGAAACTGCTACATTATTCAGAAACCCATATGAATGATAGATAATACGATGCAATGAAATATCCAATGATAAACCAATGAAAATGAACATTTAATTACTAAAAACTTGATTTACGTAAGGTGATGTGAATTCTATGAACAGTGCAGATATCTTACAGGATGATTTAAATAAATTGGCAGTGTTGGAAAAGGACCATGGTTGTCAATTCAATGTTGTAAAATGTAAAGTAATGCACTTCAGAATGAAAAGATTAGATACTTTGTATCATATTGATGGTATTAATGTACAGGAAATTGATAAGGCTAGGGATCTGGGGGTGATGGCGAATAGGGATTTGAAATTCAGAGAACAGATTGCAAAAGTTGGCAAAATAGCTCAGAGGACTAGATGCTGAAGAACACATTGACAAGTAAAGATTGGGAAGTTATTATCCCTCAATAAGGCTATGATTTGGCCACATGTTAACTTCTTTGAACAGATTTGGTCACCTGCATTTCTTGGGGGATCGGGAGGTGGTGGAGAGGATTCAAAGATGAGTGACCAAGCTGGTGACAGTCTGTGGAATGTCCCCTATGAGGATAGATTGAGGGTGTTTGGTTGCAGAGTTTAGCTGACAAGTGGAGGAGAGGAGAGGGTATATGATAGAAATTTAAGTTATTAAAGGATTGTATAAGATTAACACAGAAGAATTTTGTGTGTGTGTGTGTGTGTGTGTGTGTGTGTGTGTGTGTGTGTGTGTGTTTGCACACCTAATCACACTAAAAGTGTGGTTAGTGTGTTCACTTGGAGAGTGGTGAGTGAGTCGAATGGATTACCAGAGGTGGTTGTGAGTGCCCCAACATTGACTAGGTTTTAGGCGATGTATGATAGGGAATTGTGTTAATGGATAGAGTGGGTCTCCAGGGATGAGTCTTTTTACTCCGTAGAGTGCCCATATAAATAATAATATAGTTGAATTTAACATCTGATATTTTATAATCCTTAATACAGGCTTATAAAATATCAGATGTGTAATATCAGGAACATGTCCAAGATTCAATGACACAAATGAAAACTTAAAAAAAAATAAGACTGCTTCCATTTTTTGCAGACAACAAATTTAGAATAAATAACTTTCTTTAATCACAATAGTCAACACAAAATAACATGGAGAAATAACAGAGGACAATTGCCTATCACAGATTATATAATAGAACAGTAAATGAAATACTGGATATTTGAGTTGTAACATTTACAGACATTGGAAGTGAAACTATTGAGGAATAAACTCACTGTGTACTCAAAAATATGTACAAAAATTATCAAAGAAGAATTAAAATCAAGACTAAATTATAACATCATCATCAAATTCCTACCATATACCCTCAAGGGGTGTACAGGATATGATAGTACTACATGAAAAATTTACATAATTACTAACTTCCTATGTACAATTTTCCTCCAAATCAGTCTGTTGCTTGTCAAGACTCCAACATTACTAGATCTTATATTTCTATCTTCTAAGCCACTTTGTACTATCAATCCATCTATATCTTGGTCTTCCTCTGGGTCATTTTCTTGCCAACTTGGCAGAGAACACTTGTTTTTGTTAATCTTTCCATGTCCATTCTGTTTAAGTGACCATACCACCTGAGATTAGCACTGCTAACACATTCCTGGATGCTGACAATGTTAAGCTCCTTCCTAATATTCTCATTTTTAATATGATATTGCCATTGATGCCATCTGTTCACGCCTCTAATCTTTCTCAGGACTCTCATATCTGCGGTCTCTAGTCTTTGGTCAAGTGTTTTACTTCTGACCCAGCTCTCAGATCCATAAGTTAAAACTGGTTTGTATAAAGCTAATTTAGTGTTCAGACTAATTTCTCAATTATTCCATATGAATTTATTCAATTGACTTCCTACCATACCAGCTTTGCTGATTCTGTTGTCTATTTCCATATTTAATTTACCATCTTCAATAAAAATCATGTCTAAGTAGCTGAAATGTTTTACTTGTTCCATAGGTTCTCCATTCACAACACAGTTGACATTTTCAATGATTCTGCCTATTTTCATAGTCTTTGTCTTTATATTGCTGACCTTCATACCATATCTATTACAACAGTTATTCAATTTAGTCAGAGAATCTTGCAGACTTGTAGCGGATTTATTTAGAAGTATAACATCGTCCACATAAAGCAAAAAGCTGACATTAACATCTCCAAATTTGATACCATGTTTAATACCACTTTCCTCCATAATGTGATCTATATAGATAATGAAAAACAGAGGGGATAATGTACATCCTTGTCTCACACCAGATTTAATTTTAAACCATCTTCCTGTATTTCCTTCAAATCTAACTGCTGACTTACAACTCAAATAAAGACTAAGTATTGCTTGATATAATGCCCCATTGACACCATATAACTGTAGCATATTGAATAGCTTCTCTCTTGGCACCTTGTCATATGCCTTTTCCAAATTGACAAAACTTAAATACAGATCTTTGTTATATTCCCATGCTTTCTCGACTATTTGTCGTAAAGTGAAGATCTGATCCTGACAGCCTCTATTTGGCCTGAATCTAGCTTGTTCTTCACCAAGCTTTTCTTCCACAATTCTTCTCAACCGTTTCTCAAGTATACTTGCATAGATCTTGCCAGGAACACTCAGTAGGGAAATACCTCTGTAATTCTCACTTTCAGTTTTATTTCCCTTTTTATATATGGGTGCTATGAGAGCTGTACTCCAATCATCGGGAATTCGGCCCTCTGTCCAGGCTTTCTGAACTATGCAGTGCAGCCACTGTAAGACTCTTATACCACCATACTTCAGCATTTCTGGTCGAATATCATCTACTCCTGCTGCTGTTCCACATTTCAAGCCTTTGATGGCTTTTTCTATTTCAAGTATGGATATGTATTCCTGACTGCATGCCTGGTCAGTGTTTTTTTTTTTTTTTTTTTATCACTGTGCTGTCATCACTGCTTATTTTATTTAGCAATTTTTCAAAGTAATTACTCCATACTTCAAGGTTTCTCCCGTTTTCATTTCACCTTTATCATCTCTAACTCCTTTTACAGCACTCTTTCCTCCATTATTAAGCTTCTTCAACATCCTCCAGAATATTTTGCCACCTTCTTGATATTTATTTTCTATGTTCTCACCAAAGTCCTTTCATGATTTTTGTTTAGCTAGTTTTACACTCTGTTTAGCTTTCTTACATTTGTCTCTGTATTCTCTAAGAGCAAAAGCTGACTTATTTGCCAGGAACTTTTGATATGCTTTCTTCTTTTCCTTCACTGCCTCTCTAACTTCCTATGTCCACCATGGAGTTCTAATTTTTCTATCCTTGCAGACAACTTCACCACATGCTTCTCTGGCTGAATCAATCAGTGCTTTCTTCAGGGCTTGCCACTGAATCTCCAAGGTTTGGTTCCTGCTCTCAAACTCTTTCATTTTTCCTTCAATAATCTTTGTGTATTTTAGTCTACAGTTCCCATCTGAGAGCTGCTCAACTTTTATTCGCTTTAAAACTTTCTTACATGTTATTCTTTTCAATATGAACTTCAATTTTATCCTGCTGAAGACTAAATAGTGATCACTTCCAATTTCAAATCCTCTGTACACTCTGGTGTCCTGCACCAGGGAGAAAACATCACTATCAACAATAACATAGTCAATGAGACTTTTCTTATTCCTTGCCTCTTCTCTCCATGTGAATTTGTGCACATTTTTATATTGGAACATGTTGTTAGTAATAACCAGTCCTTGTACTAGTAGAAATCCAACAGGTATTTGCCATTATTATTAGCTTTGCTCTTTTCTCCAAATTTTCACAAAACATTTTTGTATGTCTGACAATCACTTCCTACTTTGCTATTTAGATTCCAACAAGGACCAACTTTTCCTTTTTCATTGTGTCAGTAGCTTTCTCTAGAGTCTCAAAAAATTCCTCAACTTCTACCTTAGTTGAACCTTCTGTGGGACCATAGGCACAAATAAGTCTCATTGTCCAGTTCCCCATTGTGATATTTGCCCAATTCACTCTACTTGACACTGCCTGCCATTCAAGAAGATTAGCCTCGTATTTTGTGTTGCATACTATGGTTACTCCTTCTTTTCCTTGATTGTCATTGCCTGAATGTAACATTTTGTATTTATTGCTCAGAAAGATCTCACCAGTTTTTGTCTTTTTTGTTTCAGTCACTCCTATTATGTCGATCTGGTACTTATGCAATTCCTCCGCTAGCTCCATTTCTTTGCCATTCATACTTCTTATGTTGACAGTATGAATCTTTAACTCTGATAATGTTGAGTTGGGGTGTGTTTTCAGATTTGTTCCAGTAGCCGACTTTTCGCTGTTTGCCCTGTTCCCTGGCAAAAACAATGGGAGCCTTGTTTAACCAGGCGACGCCCCAGCCGGCATGAAATTTTGTCATGTTGTACCATCATTTTGTATTTTGGTTTAACCAATAGGAATACAATTTGGTCAGCTAAATCCCAAATTGCCTAAATTATAACAATAAACAGGAAATAAGAGAAAATCATGTATGAATGCTATAGCTATTATAAAGCAAATAACAGAAAAAGCAGTACAGTTTAACAACCAATATTTATGAGTTTCACTAACTTGAAGGAGACCTTCAACAGAATCGCACTACATATCCTGAAAGTACTTCAAGAAATCAAAAAAAGATACCATCGCAAATAATTGAAATTATCAGAATATAAAAACAAAAAAAAAGGGAAAGGGATCAATGAATAAACATGGACTTAAGGGAGATTTTTTAAGTGCACATTTATTTAACATAATTATGGACATTATAATAACAGAATTTAAGAAACAAAAATTAAATGAAATAAAAAAATTAATTTGGTTTGATATGCAGATGATATGGTATATTATAATAAATTTAGTTTAATCCTTTATCCAAGTGTATGCAAACAAAGTTTGCGCCTGAAAATATCTTCAGGACTGAGGTAAGGTAGTGCAACACCAGGCAACTCCAAGCAAAGCTGGACCAAGCTCTCATCACTCCTTGTCTCAGTATCTCCCATAATGCAAAGCACATCTCCTTGCACACATGTATACTGCTATGCATTAAGGGAAGGCCACTACTCAGTCCAGTTTCAACCTTTATTGAGGTCTCATCAGTGGGAGGCAGACTCAAACGTGGAGATACTAAGGCAGAGGCAATAGGAGAGGTCATATTTACCTATAGGAGTTGCCAACAGGTGTACAGCCTTATTATTGAATTAGTAGTGGTAGTGGCCCTTCCCTTAATGCATAGCAGTATACATGTCCACAAGGAGATGTTTTGCATTATGGGAGATACTGAGACAAGGAGTGATGAGAACTTGGTCCACCTTTGCTCGGAGTTGCCTGGTGTTGCACTATCTTACCTCAATCCTGAAGATATTTTCAGGTGCAAACTTTGTTTCCATACACTTGGATAAAGGAATTAAACTTAATTTATTATAGTCTAACAAAGTGAAAAATAAACTTTCAACAGCTTTCTCTAAATCCAGAGTAATTCAATAATAAGGTGATACACCTGTTGGCAACTCCTATAGGTAAATATGACCTCTCCTATTGCTTCTGCCTTAGTATCTCCACGTTTAGATCTGCCTCCCACTGACGAGACCTCAATAAAGGTTGAAACCAGTCTGGGTAGTGGCCCTTCCCTTAATGCATAGCAGTATACATGTCTGCAAGGAGATGTGCTTTGCATTATGGGAGATACTGAGACAAGGAGTGATGAGAGCTTTGTCCACCTTTTCTCAGAGTTGCCTGGTGTTGCACTACCTTACCTCAGTCCTGAAGATATTTTCAAGTGCAAACTTTGTTTGCATACACTTGGATAAAGGATTAAACTAAATTTATTATAGTCTAACCAAGTGAAAAATAAACTTCTACATATAGTATATTACTTGCAGAAAATGATCTCCAAAAGCAGTTATTTAAATTTCAAGAGATATGCAGTAATTTTCATGAAAATATGCACAGACAAATCAAAAATCACAGTAACTGCAAAAGAACTAATAAGATGCAAATTAGAACTAAATGGGGAAAATATCACAACAGGTAATAATACTTAAAATTCTGATAAATCAGAAATTCCAAAACAGTTTTGATTTTTTTCATATTAATAAGGAGCAATTTATGAAATTAAAATACTCAGGAAGTGAAAATTTAACAGACTGAAGTAAGAGACAATCCCTGAATTCATGCTTATAAAAGATCAGATGTTAAATTTAACTATATTATTATTATCCAGTATTTCATTTGTTGTATTATATAATCTGTGATAGACAATTGTCCTCTGTTATTTCTCCATGTTATTTTGTGTTGGCTATTGTGATTAAAGAAAGTTATTTATTCCAAATTTGTTATCTGCACAAAATGGAAGCGGTCTTATTTTTTTTTAGTTTTCATTTGTGTCATTGAATCTTGGACATGTTCCTGGTATTACACTGTCCGGTCCTTGCATTTAAATCTCCTGCCAGTATTATTTAATTCAGCTAATGCTTTTACAGTTCTCTGTAACATTTCATAAAATTCTTCAGTTTCTGTTTTTGGTTTTCCTCCTTTGGCATTATAGGCACTGATTATATTTAGTTTTGTTTCACAGTTTTATTTTTATTTTCATTATACATAAGAACTGATTGGATATCAGTGTGGATGCTAAAAGAGTGTTCAGCTGACCTCTTTATTCCTTTGACCAGGCTATATAATTTGAATTTCAGAACAGGGAAGATTCCACAGGAGTGGAAGAAATGTATGATAATCCCTTTGCACAAGGGTGGTGCAAAGACTGATGTATCAACCATCGACTAATCAGTATCTCAGCAGTGGTGGTGAAGATTTTGGAAAAGTTGGTAAGGGGTAGCATTCAGAAATGAGTTGACAGAGAATCTATACTTTGCAACAAACAGCATGGGTTTACTAAGGGAAGGTCATGCTTTAGCAACTTGCTCACATTTTATAATAATGTTACTATTGAGTTAGACAAGAGGAATGGATACACTCTGATACTTTTGGATTTTGCTAAAGCTTTTGACAGAATACAGCATGGAAGACTGTTGTATAAATTGGAGAATATGGGATTGGATTATAAACTATTGGCATTGATAAGAGGATGGCTGACTGATAAATATCAAAAAGTTGTATATGGGAGGTGGTGAATCTGCACGATTCAAGGTAGCCAGTAGAATGCCTCAAGGAGCAGTCCTTAGTCCATTGTTATTCAATATTTACATTAACAGCATTAGTGAAGATTTGCCATGCGACATACAGCTATTTACTGATGATGCAAAGTTAAGTAGGGTAATCAGGAGTGCTGCTGATATGCAGCACTTGAGATTAAGAATGATTTGAATAGACTGAAATTGTGGGCATGCGAAAATGGCTGTCAGTTCAATTTTCATAAATATCATTCACTTTGGTGCAATTAGATATCCAATGTCGTATTATATTGGTGCGATTATGGTTGAAGAAACTGATGAGGTTAGGGATCTTGAAGTTTTAGTAGACAGGAAATTGAAGTTAAAGGGTCATATAGCAAAAATTATAAATACAAATAATAAAATAATTGCAATTCTGAAACAAATCTGACATGTAAAGATAAAGTCATTTTGCCTCTTTATAAGGCCTTGAAGAGAACTCATTTGGATTATTGTGTGCAAGTCTGGTTTTTGTGGTGATTTTGATACAGTGGAGAGAGAGAGAGCACAATGGAGTGTGTGTCAAAAATATCAGGATTGTGGAATACTGATTATGAAGGCAGATTGAAAATTTGTAGACATTGCAGATGCTAGCAAACTGAAGAAAGAAAGGTAATATGATTGAGAGTTACAAACTTTTGAAAGTGTTATACAGAATTTCAGTAAAAGGAATTTTTTATTTTATGGAGGGTGGGAAAAGAATGCAAGGGCATCCTTGGAAGTAGAGAACGAATGCTTTCAAGAAGGGGGCTAGATTTTTTTTCTCATTGAGTGGTGCATGATTGGAATGGATTGCCATTAGATGTGTATGTGTGTGCAAGTAGCGTGAATGAATTCAAGAACAGGTATGACAGCTGGTGCAAATAGTATGACCTCCCTCGATGAGTTCCTGACACTCCCTCGAGATCTCTCTTAATAATAATTCCAGTTCTTTTATTTCATTTTTAAAAGCCTCATATTATTCCTACAACCACTTTAGATCTATGTTGTTTCTCACTCCACTGAAAAATGTGATATTTATTTAATTTATAGATTCTTTTAACTTTTTTTTTTTTTGTTTCTAGTATGTATTATTTTTATGTTATGCTTATTATTGTTATTATTCCAAGATCCCCATGGAGTCAAGGACTCATCGTGAGAAGTTCCCTTTGTTTTACACACAGCCCATCATACCATGCCTTAAATACATTTAAATTCTCTGCAGACACCACACTCCCAGGCAGTACATTCTAATCATTCACAACTCTCCATGCAAAAAACCTGCTTCTCACTTGCCCACACTCCTTGCTCACACTCCCCCCTTATAGCTTCCAGGGATGACCTCTTATTTCCCTCCCCCCATCTCCTACCATTTTATGAAAAACCTCTTCAACATTAATCCTGTAATAACCCCTTACCAACACATATGGCTCTATCATATCATCCCTCTTCTTCCTATTCACTAGACTTTGTAGTTTGCATTTTCTTAACCTTTCTTCATATTCAAAATTCTAGACACCATAAACAACTTTAATCAATCACCTCTGGACCCTTTCCAATATCTTTTCATACTTTTGAAAACTAGGTGACCAAATCTGTGCACAGTAGTCCATATGTGGCCTAATCAGAGCCTTATACAATGGAATCAAAATCTCCTTACTTCTGCAATTCAGTTCCTCTGCATCATTGCCACAATTCGTTGTGTTCTTACAATTTTGGCAGTGTGTCCCCTAAATTTCAGATCCTTATCCATCATCACTCCAAGATCTCAGATTTTCTCCATCTCCAGCCTTTAAAACCTTACATTTTTCAGGGCCTCCCAAGCTGGACTGGTCAAAGGTGAGGGTCCAGACTAAGAGAGACACCCCTGGTCCCCAGGTTGGGGTTAAGCATGAGGCTGACAACCTCATCTCATAAAAATCTTACTTGTTAGGAACCATAATCCTCAATATCAGACTGTACAAGACAGATCTAAACCTGTTGCTTGGATAAAGGATTATGATTTGGAACATGGAATGTCAGAAGCTTATATAGAGCAGGTGCACTGCAAACTCTAAGTGATAAAATCAAGAAACTAGGTGGATTGATAGTGGTGAACATAAATTAGGAGATTATTTGTTATTATATGGTGAAAATATCACAGGAAGACATGAACTAGGAACAGGATTTATGATACAAAGAAGGCTATGGGATTCACTCATAAGTTTTGAGGCCATCAATGAAAGACTCGGTAAAATAAAACTGTTAACAAAAAAGTTCAAAATAACCTTACTTAATGCACGTGCATCTACAGAGGAAACTGATCAGGAAATCAAGGAAGAATTCTATGATACTCTGGGAGGAATAATTGATGAAATACCAAATAATGACATAATTATACTTTCAGGAGACCTTAATGCAAAAATAGGAAGGGAAGAAATCTATAGACAAACAATTGGAAATAATAGCCTACATGAAATCTCAAATGATAATGGGATAAGGTTAATAAATTTAGCAATATTCAAGAATCTGATAATAAATAGCACAACATTTATGAGGAAAGACATCCATAAGCAAACATGGAAATCACCTGATGGGTTAACCCATAATGAAATTGATCATATTTTAATAGAAAAAAGATTTAGAAGCAGTATTCAAACTGTTAGAAGCTATAGAGATGCTGATTGTGATTCAGATCATTATTTGGTGGATCAGTAATGAAAATAAAACTTAACAAAAACTATTTCAATAAAAATAAAAAACATCCTAAACTCAATATTGATAATTTGAAAAGCAATAACATAAGATGAATCTACTCTAGTAAAATGAAAGCAGAGTTTAATAATATTGAAGAAACTGAAAATATTGATACTCTATGGAATGAAATTAAGTTTGTATAAACAGAGCATCTGAAAAAGTTTTAGGATTCCAAAATATTTCATATCATAATAAATGGTTTAATAACAGATGCAAGAAGCAATTGAAATGAAAAAAGAAGCTAAGCTTAAATGGTTTCAGAACCAATAGGACAATAATAACTATCAAAATTATAGATCTGCTAGCAAAGAATCGAACAAAATTATTAGGCGAGGATAAGATGATATCTAAAAGAATTAATTGATAAAACCGATAAAAAGAATACATATAAAAATGCAAGGAACCTTTTTCAAGGTAGAAATAAACTAAAGACAGGTTATCAATCAAGGACTGCAATAATTAATGATAATAAAGGGCAAATTATTGCAAATGACAAACAGTTGGCTGAAAGGTGGAGGGAATTTTTCAAACAGCTGCTAAACTGCCAGAATTTATACTACTTGTGAACCAGACGTCAATAGAAAGAAGCATTAAAACTCTTAAAAATAATAAAGCTGCAGGATTTGATAAGGTCACATCTGAACAAATTAAATATGGAGGAAAAGAATTAACAAACTGTTCACACTAATTAAACTCATATGGAAAAATGAAAAACTGCCAGAAGACTAGAAAAAATGTAAACAATCCTGTATAATAATCCCCATCCACAAAAAAGGTGATAAAAGGAAATGTGAAAACTACAGAGGCATCTCACTTTAAATACTAGTTATAAAATCCTGTGTATTATACTAAAAAGAATTATCCCATATGCAGAGGAGATTCTCAGAGAATATCGGGCAGGATTCAGAAGAAAGCGACCAACCACTGATCACCTTTTTACTTTGAGACAAATTCTAGAGAAAAATTGGGAATACAATAAAGAAAGTCGTACTCTTTTCATTGACTTCCAATAAAGCATATGATAGCATACATTGAGAAAGTCTATGGAATATCTTAAAGGAATTTGGAATACCAGAAAAGTTAATCAGATTGTGTGTACAGGAAAATTGGAAAATCAGTGTAGAGTCCTCACTAAAACGTATTGTCAGAGCCATTCAACATCTCCATAGGTTTAAAAGAAGGAGATGCGATATCACCTATACTATTCAACATAGCTTTAGAAAAAGTAATTCGAGAAACAACGAAAAGTACTGTATCATGCTTTGCATCATTCCTGGGGTATGCAGACAATATTGATATTATATGAGAAAGTGCAGATGATATAACTAAAACTTTTATAAACCTTAAAACCTCTTCTGAAAAAATGGGTCTCGATATTAACCAAAATAAAATAGAATATTTAAAAGTATCTACAGATAATGAACTCAATAAACCACCAACTATTCAATTTGCTGACATGATATTGAAAAACTCAGTACAATTTAAATATCTAGACTCTATAATAACTAAAGATAATAAGATCCAAACAGAAATAAAGATGAGAATCCAAGCAGGTAATAAATCATATTTCTCATTTCAGCACCTCCTCTCATCTAAAAATCTGTCGTATGAATCTAAAATAAATACCTACAGAATGCTAATTTGACCAGTCATATTATATGGTGCAGATACATGGAATATAACAAAAGCTGATGATCAATTACAACATTTCAAAAACAAAATCTTAAGAAAAATATATGGTCTGGTTAAAGATCCTGTGACAAATGAATGGAGAAGGCGAACGAATAAAGAACTCTATGACCTTTATAGGAAGTCACTAATAATAAATGAAATCAGAGCTAATCGCATAAGATGGTTAGGTCACCTGGAAAGAATGGAGGATAACAGCCTAGCGAGGAGAACCTTTTTACATTACCCCAATGGAAGACGTCCTAGAGGAAGACCTCTCAGAAGATGGATGGATAACACTGAAATGGACATGAAACAGCTGAAGCTGCGAAACTGGAAGGAGTTGGTTAAGGATGAGAAAAAATGGAGAACTGTGGTGCTCACAGCTAAGAATCTTAAGGGTTCGTGAAGCTTAAGAAGAAGACATTTTTCAATATTGAACTGGTATCCCCACTCCCATGCCCATTCACTCAGTTTATTCAGGTCTTCTTGTAGGGGCACATCTTCTCTACTCCTCATAGTTCTTCAGAACTTTGCATCATCTGCAAACAACTGCATATCCCTATTCAAATTTAACCTGTATGTTAGTGATATCAGGTAAGATTTGAATAGGGATATTCAGACCTCTGAGGCACACACCCTTAGTGACTTTTCTCTTTTGGGATGTTGCTCACCCATACACAACCAACTTGATACCTATCAGACAGCTAATCTCCAATCCAATGCAATAGTCTAATTTCCAGCTCCATCTGTACTAGTTTGACTATCAGATTATCATGTGGTAATCTATCAAAAGCGGTTGCCAAATCTAAGTATACTGTTGTGCATCCATCTCCCTTATCCAGCAAACATGACAACACTTTAACCACAACACTTGACATACAGCTTGGCCTATAATTTATTATTATTATTATTTCGGGCAACTCCAAGGAGTCGACAGACTCATCGAAGGAGGCCCTAACATCATGTCAAGAACAACTATTCGACATTCACACAGTATCTATCATACCTTGCCTTGAACTCATTCACGGTCATAGCACTCACAACAGACTCCAGCAGCTTATTCCACTCATTCACCACTCTCCAAGTAAAAAACCTAGCTCTCACACCCTTGTTAACCACATTCTTGCCCAGCTTCCATGTATGGCCCCTAGTCCTCCCACCACCAGTCCTATTCTCAAAAATATCTTCTGGATTAATCTTATAGAAACCCTTCAGTAATTTGAATGTCTCAAAATCATATCACCCCTTTTCCGCCTATCAACCAATTTTTGCAATCCACAAATCTTCAGTCTGTTCTCATAAGGTTCATTTCACAGATCTGCCATCATCTTGGTCACTCGTCTCTGGATCCTCTCCACCTCCTCCCCATCAAGAAGAAACCCTGGCGCCCATATTTGGGCACAGTAGTCCAGATGGGGTCTTATCAGGGCTCGATATAGAGGAACAATAACTTGTTTGTCTCTGCTTGTTAAAGTATTTTTCAGTAACCAAGTGATTTGATGAGCTGCTTTAGCCAATTTTGCAATGTACTCCCTAAACTCCAACTCCCTATCCACCAACACTTCCAAATCCCTGGCCTCATCAATCTCCTGGAGTACGGTTCCACCAATGTGATATACTGCTGCTAATCTTTTCACTCCAAAATGCATAACCTTACATTTTGCCACATTAAATTGACATCCATTTTCCGTAGCCCGGTCCTCCAAACTATCCAAATCATCTTGCAAAATTTTGGCATCCTGAGCACTCACAATTGCTCTACCCAACTTTGCATCATCAGCAAACAAGTGAACACTTCCTCTCAGATCCTTTCCTGTATTGTTAATGAACAAATTGAAAAGTAGTGGTCCAAGAACAGAGCCCTGCGGCACACCACTAGTCACAAGCCATCTTTTGGACCTCCGCTCCTGAATAAACCACTCTCTGGTATCTCTCCATCAACCACCCTCCTATCCATCTCACCAACCCTATATCCATCCCCATTTGCTCCAGTTTACTGATTAGAGTTCCATGTGGTATCCTGTCAAAGGCCTTGGCAAGGTCCAGTAGAATCACTAAACCCATTACCCTTATCCAGTTCAGCTGTCACTGTTTTATAAAACGTGAGCAAGTTACTGAGGTATGATCTACCCTTCACAAAACCATGTTGCCCCCCCCTCTCCCCCCCACATACAGTATCCCATTTTCATCTATCCAATCCTGTATTTTTCTCTTGATGAGTAGTTTCTCCAAGACCTTGACAACGATTCCTGATATGCTAATCGGTCGGTAATTTACAACAGTAGTCTTGGAACCTCCTTTATGCAGAGGAACTATATTCCCCTCTTTCCACCTCCTCGGGACTAACCCAGCCCCTAGACTCAGATTAAACAAAATGGTCAAGGGTACTGACAATTCTTTAGCCTCCTCACGTACGACACGAGCTGGTATACCATCCAATCCCACAGATGTATTGACATTGAGGTTTTGCAATAGACCACTCACCTCCACCTCATTCACCACAATTCCCGTATAATCTATTGGTTCACTCATTTCTGCAATGTCACCACCTGGATGATATACTCTTGCAAAGTGCTCGCTCAGTAATTCAACTATATCAGCTAATTCGGTTACCTCCTTACCATCGATATTCTTTAAAATCATTCTGCATATACATTTTTTTCTTTTACTTGCAACATATCGAAAAAACTGTTTAGGATTCTCTTTAGCCTGCATGGCCAATGTTCTTTCGTAATCCTTTTTTGCTTTTCTTACCACACTCGTTACCCTTCTGGCCTGGGCTTTATACTGTCTGATACTGTCTTTATACTCCCAGTCACCTTTCTCCTTAAATTACCTCCATAGTTTTCTTTTTTTTGTAGCTCAAGCTTAATGGTGTTATTCATCCATTTAACTCCTACTTGATTTATTATTCGGACTCTAGGTATACAGTCAGCCATTGCTTCATGCAAACACTTTTTAACCGCCTCCCATGCACTGTCAACTTCTAGCCCTTGCAGTTGTACATGCCATGGTATTGTATACCAATCAATCTCCTAAGCTTGTCATACTTACCAGCCCAATAATTCCACATGTACCCTGTCTTAATTGTAAATTCCACACCTTTAGCGACCTCCCAAGTCAAGACCCCCATGATCACTCTCACAAATTGGTGGCAACGTGGTCATATTCGTTACAGCCAAATTCTCAGATGCAATTACCAGGTCAAGCACTCTCTGACCCCTAGTATTTTCCATTACATGCTGTCGTAGATAGTTATCCCTTAATAACCGCATAAAATCCAATTCCTTCCTCCCATGTGTCCTCTCCTCTTTCCAATCAATGTTACCATAGTTGAAATCACCAATAATAATTACCCTCCTTCCACTCATTTCTTCTGTTTGCTTATGCCTACTATCTCCACCATCTATTCCATCACCTGGTCTATAGCAGCACCTAACTGTATATTTTGTTCTGCTAGTTTCAATCTCACACCAAATAGCCTCAAATGTGCTCTTTTCTCTATCCTGCAGTTCCGCTTCTATTCTCCTTGGCTGTAGCTCATCAGCTATCATCAATAATACACCTCCCCCCATTTTATTCTCCCTGTCTCTCTCCTGAACACACATAACCCTCACATTCAATCCCACTAGCTGTGTCATCTTCTGTCAGCCATGTTTCACTAATGCCAATAACCTGAGGTCTGGAAGTGCCAACCAAGGCCAAAAATTCTTCCCTCTTGTTCTTAATACTTCTGGCATTTGTATACATGAATTGCAGAAGCTGATTTGTCCCATCCCTATTTTGATTCCTTATACTAACTATACCATTCTGATTCGTGGTCTTTCCTACTCGCTTGGGCATATTACACACATTCACACACTCAACTGTCTCCCTAAAATCTGCATATCTACTCCCCCCCCTTAATAACTCTAGTTTCCCTGGTTCTGTACATTCACTTCCACTACATTTGACAACACTTTTTCAAGTCTCCGTACACCATATACATTCAAATGTAAACCATCTCTTTTATATAACTCCTTTAGCCCATCGAACTCATTCCACACATCCACAAATTCCACACCACTCATCAAACATAATTCACGCATAAAGTCATTGGCAATTGTGGCCCTCCTTCTGTACTCTTCACTGTCATACCGTGGCAACAGACTCACCGTCCTAACTCTCTCACTCTTTTCTTTTGCTACCTCAAGCAATTCTTTCACATCCTCACTCATAGCCTTTTTATTTCCTTTCAAATCATTTGTACCCGCTACCGCTGTCAATTCCTTCACCCGCTGTTTTTGCATTCTAATTGACTCACTTACATTCTTTATGTTTGCACTGAGTTGGTACGATTTTGTTAAATTCTCATCTAACACACTTCTTACTAAGGAATCCCCATACAACACGCTCTTTCATTTTGTCGGTACGCTTGTTAAAAATTTTTGCCAATGCTCCAGCTGCTGATTTACTCTATGTATCGCTCCGCATAACATTGCTATTTCACTCATTGTGTCAGTGTTATCAGTTTTATTCTCGGATGATTCATTCAATCGTTCTGTATGTTTAACTTCATTCTCTCTTTCAATGCCACTCTGTCGTCTCCCTTATGGAGTGGTACAATCTTGCATTCATTCAACTCTTTTGGAACTTGACCCAATAGAAGACTCATAACTGGTAATTAGCTTACGGAATTAACAACGCATATAAAGTATATTAATTAAAGTCAACTTTAATGAATAACTTCTATATTTCGGCAATGTCACATTGCCATCTTCAGGAACATAAAGATATGGTATGTGCACGCAGGCACTAACATAAGCAAATGAGGAAGAAAGCAAGAAACTAATATTGTTCCTAAAGTCCTAATGGTGTCACCATTAGGACTTTAGGAACAATATTAGAACTAGCCCTAGAATATTCTCATAGCATTGGGGAGAAGGGGCAAGAAGAAAGAAAGGAGAGGGACCAGTCTACAGATAATATAACAGATATATATATTACTTGAAGTAAGGCATGGTCCAGCTTCAGGTACCTCAAGTTCACCACTCTCATACTCACTAAAGTGAGTCCTTGAGGCTGACTGAATCTTTGGTAAACATATTACTATTATTACCTGACTCCTCCAAGAAGTCTAAGGACTCATGGAAATGGCACTTCATGGATAGGGCTCTTCTGAATTAGCCACTATTATTCCTCCACCCTCCTTCAAAATCATTAAAACAAGAACCACTGCTCAACACCCTTTTACAGCATCTTGAAACTTACTGAACCAACTTCGCTGCCTTCTCTTTCATTCCATCTACTTCTGTCCTTTGGAACAGTCCCAGAGATTAAAATCTTCAGCCATTCAAGCAAAATGTAAGAATTCCTTCTTTCTTCTGTTCCTCCTTTCTTCTATCCACTATCCACCAATAATTGTCTGGGTACCTCTGTTATTTGAATTATGGAACATTTCAGGTTTGTTAATAACATAAAAACCAGTGTACAGATAATAGGAAGCAGTATTTCATCGTAGCAGTTGAATACAGGTGGTACGGCAATATGGTGAACTCAGTGACTTCGAGAGAGGTGTTATCATGAGTGAGCTGTCACATGGGTGACATGTCCTTATGCGCCATTGCAGCTAACTGGAGCATCCAAAATCAATGGTTGGCGATGTGATCAACAAATAGAGACATTCTGACATCACTAGCACAGGAAAACATCCAGGGCTACCACCAGAAATGACTGACAGGGACAGGAGGGTGTTAAAATGGGTACATGAAAAAACTGGCTACAATTGGCACAGACCATCGTGATGAGTTCCTGAGTGCCAGTAACACCATGGTGAGCACTAACATTGTACGAAAAGAATTCCATTTACTTGGTTTCCATGGAAGAACAGTGGCACACAAGCTAAACACAACAATAAACAAGACAGCTTGTCTGGCCTGGTGCAAAGAGCACACGAACTGGACAATTGACCAGTGGAAAATCTTACTCTGGAACATAAAATCAAGGTTCACCTGTTTCAAGTCTGATGGCAGGGTGAGGAGGCAGCCTGGCAAATGCTTCTTACCATAGTGTGTTATGCCTACAGTAAAGTTTGGTGGTGGAGTAATGGTGTGGGGTGCATTCAGCTGGTTTGGAGTGGGACCACTGGTTGTTGTCCATGGTTCCACAAACAGCTCAGTTCCTTGATATTCTGGATAATCAGGTGCTGGCTGCCTACACTGCAGAGTTTTTATGGAACGGACCCATGTTACTATCAAGATGATAATGCCCCATGCCACAAAGCTGCAACTGTTATGGAATAGTATGAAGAGATGGGTGTTAAGACTGCCCTTGCCTGCTCAGTCCTGTCCTCAACCCCCATCGAACATGTGGGATGAATTGGAGTGGCAGTTGAGGTCCAGAGCAGCACATCCTCAGTCTGTTTCTGAACTCTGTGGCTGCTTTGATGGAGGAATAGAGAAAAATTCCACCAGATGTCTGCTGCACATTGGCAGAATGCTTCCTTCAAGGGGTGTAGGTGGTGATCAAAGTCAAAGGTGGACATACCCGATATTAGAATTTCCCTGCTGGTATCAGTTGTAAATTGCTCAAGTGTCCAGACAATTACTGGTAGATTACATATATCTAATATATATATATATATTATATGTATATAACTCCACTATATACAGTTCACTGTCTTCCCTACTTAATCCTCCCTGCTATATACCATGACACTACTACTGTCAACACACATCATCATCTATTGCCCTTACACCACCACCATTATGATAGGTATTTAACTATTGAGTGTCTGAATAGGCTATCTCTTGATAGGTACTTACGTTCCTTGGAGATGCATTCTTAATAATAATGTTTTTGCATATGACTCTTTAAATTTTAAGAGTTCTTTTTTGCAACATTTGTCTCAAAATTATGATGAATTTTTGTTATGCAGATTACGACGATTTGTAAGAAAGGAAAAGCACTTAATTGAAAAAAGTAAATCAGTAGATGTTGGAGAGGCAGCATCTGGTATGGTATCAATTCCAGAAAAGGATGAATGGGTAGATGTTGCTAAGGAAGTTACAGAAGATGACAGGGAGTGTGAGTACAAAAATTGATAATTGTGCTTAAAACAGTATTTTAATTTTTTTTTTTTTTTAATCTAATATGTAAAGGGAAAAATATCACTTCCTCGAAATATTTATAATTTGCTTATGCTAATGACTCGAACTTCATTTAAGACAGAAGTAACAAGTTATGTTTGATTTCAAAGTTTTCATCCTTTCTCTTATTTGTAGGGAAAGAATAAAAAGAAGGTATCATTATAAAAATATGCATTGTTACTTTCTTTCCTTTTGACTCGAATAACTTGAACCCAGTTTCAAAATTTAACACTGCAGAATCATTGCTTTCAACATTTAGTACTGAAAAGACTACTGAACAAATATTAGTTATGGTACTGGAGCCTCTGTTATTGTGGTTCATTAATGTTATCATAAGCATACTCAGGTTCAGTAGAATATCTATGGTATACTATCTGCTTCCCTGATTATATAAATAATATGTTAATTTTTATATTAATCCATGCCTGAGAAGCAAAAGAATCTATAAGTAAATAGGTGTGTGTGTGTGTGTGTGTGTGTGTGTGTGTGTGTGTGTGATGTACAGATGAGGATTGGGAAAAGTTTATTGATATTTTTTTGAAGAGCTGCATGTTGTAATTGTTTGGGAAAAATTCATTAAATCTTTTTTTTAAACAAGCTGGATATATGCTTGCTTTGACATGTGTGTTATTAGGAGAAATTCTAATTTTTTACTCAGGTCTTTTGTACTCTATTTTTTGTTTCTCTCAATATATTAATTTTAATCCATGTGGGGTTATCTGCTCATGAACTACAGTAACCCCCCCCCCCCCATCCGCAGGGGATACGTTCCAAGATACCCCGTGGATAGTACCGAACCCTACATATATATATATACTATGTTTTTTCCTATACATACATACTATGATAAAATTTAATTTATAAATTAGGCACAGTAAGGGATTAACAATAACTAATAATAAAATAGAACAATTGTAACAATATACTGCAATAAAAGTTATGTGAATAGAATCTTAGCGACCTCAGCATACGTTTTTTTATTATTGTTTATTATTTTATAAAGTCAAGAACTTTCACCTTTTCACTTAAAAGGAAGCACTTTACCGCTTCTCTTTGGCATATCTGAATTGACAGCATCACTTTCTTATGGCAGAGTTGTTCTACTCTTGTGCTTTGGGGCTATCATTAAGTAAAATAAGAGTTACTTGAACATAAACACTTCAATATTGCAACAGTTGATCTGATAACTGAGAACTGTTCAGAATGGCAGGCAATTTAAAACTTGTGAATTATCTATTACTAAAAGAAAGAGCCATATGGTTCATACTGGGGATGTAAAATTACATCGGCAAAGTGGATATTAGATCCAACATTATTTCAAAGCTGAATGTTTGTAGAAACTATGAAAGTTTCATAAGTTGACCTGAGAGCTTACAAGAATACTATCCTAGGCATCCCCAAGTTGCCTTAGCTACTTAGTCGAGTAGTGCAAGCAAAGGTAACTCTAGGATGCTGAGAATTGTATTCTCGTAAGCTCTCAGGTCAACTTACGAAATTCTTCATTATTCCTTACAACATTAGTCCAGTTTTGGAATAATGTTGAATCTAATATCCACTTTGCTGATGTAATTATAAATTGTTTATTTCTGGAATTTTTAATTTAATATTTTCGACTGGGGTTGACTCTGGATAAGGGGGGGGGGGCTACAGTATTATGGTACCACAAATTCTGTGTGTGTTAAAGATAAGTGCTAGCTAAATATAGATAATTGTTGAGATGATACAGGTGTTAACTCTGGAGCATAACATTGAGTACAGTTGGAGAGATTGCCATCAGGACCAGAATAATTTTTAGTGTCCAAGTTGCTTAATATTCTTAAGTTGTTTTGCCAAAAACTTCAGGAGGCATATGATGCTCCGTTTATGGTTTCAAATGCTATCAAATGATAGGTATGGTTTCATGGATTCTGAGTAACCACTTTTTTTCTTGTGGCTGAATAAACAATTGTACAGAAAAATAGAACATTAAAGTAACAAGTGTTATTTAACTATCACAGAGCACTATCATATTTTGACTCATTGGAGATTATCATTATGAATGCTGTGTAATGGGACTCAATGATCCGTGGTGTTCAAGATAGATTGCGTGATGAGTGTTTACCAGGAGGAATGATAGAAAGTGTGGCTTTGGCAGTTAGGTGAAAGGGTGGATGAGATGATTGTGATGGTGAGAACAAATGACTTGAGTGGTGGTGTAAATAGGGCACTGAAAGATATGAGATTCTTGCTTGAGGTGGTACAAAAGAAGACACAGAGAGGTAAGATAGTGTGTGTGTTGCCTAGGTATGATAATGACGAGCTGAGCAGAAGAGCAGTAATATTGAATGACATAATAGCTAGAATGTGTGACAAGAGAGGACTGGAATATGTGGATGCTTGGAGTGCGTTTGAGGACAGAGAGGAATTGTATGCGAGAGACCATTTACATTTGAATGAGGAAGGACGCAGGCACCTGGAGAGATTGCTGTTCTGAACAAGTCAGTGTGTCCCAGGGAGGATGGTAGCAGGGGTGACCTCTTGTGGGAACGGGTACTTGGGAAAAGGGGGGACGATCAGCTAACAGAGTCCAGTGGAGTCTAGAGGGGATAATGCTGGGTATAGAAACAACGGCATTTATATGCTTTATACTAATGCTGGAGTATCTGGAATAAGGGAGATTAATTGGTGGCGCAGATAGCATCAGCCTGGCAAAAAATTATTGGGATCACTGAGACATGGTTGACAGAAGAGGATATAATAACAGGAATAGAAGTCACTGGGTACAGCATTTTTCGGCAGGATAGGAAGGGAAAGCGTGGTGGTGGAGTACTGCTTATGATAAGTGACACTTATGTCCTCTAAGAGTGGAGACTTTTGAAGGCAGTGGCATTAATGATTTTGAAAGCATATGGTGTGAGGTAGAGGTGGACAAGACATGATATTTAGTGGGGTGTTCCTACAGACCTAGGAGCACAGAGGGTGGGGACCAGGAAATGTTTAGACAGTTGAGTTTGGCAAGTGCAAGAAGAATGATTGTTATGAGAGATTTTAACTACTATAGTATAAGCTGATGTCTGATGGGACAAATGTCTTAGGCAACATGTAATAGAGGGAACAAGAGGTTCAAGAGTTTTGGATTTGGTTATAGCATCAGAAAAGTTGATAATAACTGAGATGACATCTCTCCCACCAGTTGGAGAGAGAGTGACCATATGGTTTTGACTTGGAAAATGAATAGACATGCAGGAGTATCAAAGAGACAGGAATGTATCTGGAATTATAAGGCAGGTTATTATAATAGTCTAAGACGTCAACTTGGGGAAGTTTCATGAGGGAGGAATTGGAAGGCTGGAATTTCATTAGTGCATGGGAAATTATGAAAGAATATTTGTTAGCAGCAATGGTAAGTTGTATACCACGAGTGAAGAAGAGGACACAATTTAGAGTAAAGTGGATAAAAACAATATTAAGCAGGAATTGCATGTGAAAAAGTGGCTATGGAAGAGATATAAGGGGACAGGTGAAGAGAGGATGCGTGAAGAGTATAAGACACAGGCCAGAAGAGTGGCTAGTATGGTAAGGAAGATGAAACTGGAATATGAGAGGAGATTGATCCTAAGATCCAAAGAAAATTCTAGGGAATTTTTTAGATATGTGGCCAGTAGGAGGAGAAATGACTGTGGAAGAATGATATTGTGTGATAAAAATGGGAATAGAGTGACTGATGCAGAGGACATAGTGGAATTGTTCAATGAATACTTTATTGGAGTATTTCATCCTGGAGGAGTCAGTTTTAATGCTAGAGGGATTGGGCAGGTTTGAGGTTTAGAGGAGGAGAGTTTGTTTCAAATACTGAGTACTCTGAATGTCAGTAAAGCTTTGGGACTGGATGATATTTCACCATGAGTTTTGAGAGAATGTGCTAGGGAACTGACAGTGCCTTTTGACCTGACTTTTCAATGAAAGTCTGGCTGTGGGAAAGGTGCCCATGGAAATGGAAGAAGGTAAGATAGTGCCATTGCATAAGGGCGGTAGCAGATTGGAAGTGTCTAATTATATGCCAGTTTGTGTGTCATCAGTAGTTAGTAAGATCTTGGAGAAAGTAGTGAAGGACCGTATACAGCATTGGGCAGATGAGGGTAATATTATCTGTGATAATCAACATCGATTTTTGAAGCTCTTGTTTTAGTAATATGCTAGTCTTTTATGATAAAGTTATAAGAGCATTACATAAGGGAAAGGCATATACTGCCATTTTCTTAGACTTAGCAAAGGCATTTGACAGGGTGCCACATGATAAGCTGATATTTAAGTTGGAGCACATGAGTCTGGATGTCAGATTGGCCAACTAGATTGGCTGTCCGATAGGTATCAGAGAGTTGTCTATGGTGGGGCAGTTTCAAGGAAGCAGAGGGTTACAAGTGGGGTACCACAGGGCTCAGTACCAGGACCTATATAGTTTAACCTTTATATCAATGACATTGTCAGTGGATTGCAAGGAGATATTCAGTTGTTTGTGGATGATGCGAAGCTGGGAAGAATTATTAGTAATAGTGCAGATGTGGCAGCCCTGCAAGAGGATTTGAATAAGCTAGATAGATGGGCAAATGAATGGGGTATCGGTTTAATGCAGCAAAATGTAAGGTCTTTAGGTTTGGGAAACATCGATGGGACACTGCATACTCTGTGGGAGGAGTTATACTGAAGGAAGTAGGGGAGACAAGAGATCTGGAGTTGATGATTGATAGAAACCTGAAATTTAGGGGACATATTGCAAAGGTAACACAGAGGATTGCTGCAATAATGAGAAGGACACTGACCTGCAGGGATAAAACAGTTATCATTCCGTTGTATAAGACCCTGATTAGACCACACTTGGACTATTGTTCTCAGATTTGGTCCCCAGGATTTGAAGGGGATAAATTAACTGTGGAAAGGGTACAAAGGCAGATAACAAAGATGGTTTCAGGACTGTACAATGATTGGTAGTTATGAGGGAATGTGGACTGCAGAGTTTGGTGGATAGAAGAAGGAAAGGTGATATGATTGAGACTTGAGAGGTGGTTACAGGGTTGACACTGGGGAGTTCTTTCGCTTGGTTGAACAGCGGGAAAGAGTGATGACAGGAGGTCATCCCTGGAAGTTACGAAAGGAAACTGTGAGCAAGAGGGTGAGGAGTGGTTTCTTTGCATGGAGGGTGGTTGAACCATGGAATGCATTGCCTGATGGCGTGGTGAGAGCGAGAACGGTCAATGAGTTTAAGGAGTGGTATGATAGACTTCGTATTTCTTAGGGGGGACCTCCCCCTCGATGAGTCTTGATAAACTGTGTTTCTTAGGAAGGACCTCCTATGATGAGTCTTTTGACTCCATGGAGGCCTGAATAATAATAATAAAAGAGGATCAGTGATTTTTGTTTGCATATCTTTATGTGAAGTTTGGAGTAAAGAGTACTGTAAAAGAAATCAGAAATGACAAGTGACATAAACTGAAGATAAAGATATTCTTGTCGTGATAGAGCAGTGGGAAAAATATTCAAAATTATAGGCACTTGTATAAATACTTGAGGTAGAAAATCCATCAGAAACTTGAAATGTGAAAAGGCAGATGGAGGTTGTACAGTTGCTATATTGCATAATTCACTGGTAGAGCTGTTCTTCTCGGAGCAACATTCACATTGCCAGTCTCATTCATGTGCTATTTGGCATTATAACATTACCAAGATGATTGACCTTGGTGATTTTTATACTATGTTTTCTTTCACATCATCATGATGATGTGAAAGAGGACTTGAAAGTATTGTTAAAGGTAGCGAAAGAAAAGAGTGACAGAGTTAGAATGGTTAGTCTGTTGCCGCGGTATGACAGAGAGGAGTTTAGAAGGAGGGCCATAATCGCAAATGACATTATGCGTAGGTTATGCAGACGGTGTGGTGTGGAATTCGTGGACGTGTGGAATGAGTTTGAAGGCCGAAAGGACTTATACAAGATGGATGGCCTGCATTTGAATGGACTTGGTGTGCGGAGACTGGAAAGAGTGTTGCTGAATGAAGTGAAAATGGATGTGCAAAACCAGGGAAACTAGAACTACCAAGGAGGGGGGGGGGGGGAAATGGATATGCAGACATCAGTGAGACAGATGAGTGTAAGAATGTATATAATGTACCCGAGCCAGCACTAAGGACAAAAAATGGGAATGGGTCATTTAGAATAACGCATCAATATAGGGATGGGACTAATGGATCACTGCATTTCATGTATACTAATGCCAGGAGTATTAGGAACAAGAAGGAAGAATTTTTGGCCTTGATTGGCTCTTCCTGGCCACAGGTTATTGGCATTAGTGAAACATGGCTGACGGAAGAAGATATAGTTAGTGGGATAAGGTTATAGTGTGTTTAGGAGGGACAGAGAGAATAAAATGGGGGGAGGGGTATTATTGATGATAGCTGATGAACTGCAGCCAAGGAGAATTGAAGTTGTATCGCAGGATAGTGAAAGGAGCTCATTTGAGGCTATTTGGTGTGAGATTGAGACTGGCAGAATAAAATATACAGTTGGGTGCTGGTATAGACCAGGTGATGGAATAGATGGTGGAGATAGTATGCATAGGGAAATTGATGAAATGAGTGGAAGGAGGGTAATTATTTTGGGGGATTTCAACTATGGTAACATTGATTTAAAGGAGAAGAGGACACATGTGAGGAAGGAAAAGGATTTTATTCAATTATTAAGGGATAACTATCTGAGACAGCATGTAATTGAAAATACTAAGGGTGTGAGAGTGCTTGACCTGGTAATAGCATCTGAGAATTTGACTGTAATGAATATGACCATGTTGCCACCTATTGGTGAGAGTGATCATAAGGTCTTGACCTGGGAAGTGGCTAAAGGTGTGGAATTTTCGATTAAGACAGGGTATATGTGGAATTACCGTGCTGGCAAGTATGACAAGCTTAGGAGATTGCTTGGATCAGTGCCATGGCATGTACAACTGCAAGGGCTGGACGTCGATAGAGCATGGGAAGTGGTCAAGGAGCATTTACAGGAGGTAATGGCTGATTGTATACCTAGGGTCCGAATAGTAAAACAAGTAGGGGTTAAATGGATGAATAACACCATTAAGCTTGAGCTGCAAAAAAAGAAACAACTGTGGAGGGAATTTAAAGAAAGGGGTGACCTGCAGGCACACGAACGGTACAAAGTGCAGGCCAGAAAGGTAACGAGTGTGGTAAAAAAAGCAAAAGCGGATTATGAAAGGAAACTAGCCTTCCAAGCAAAAGAGAATCCCAAACAGTTCTTTCAATATGCTGCAAGCAAGAAAAAAACTGTACACGGCAAAATGATTTTAAGGAATGACGATGGTAAGGAGGTCACTGAATCAGTCGATATAGTGGAGTTACTGAGCGTGCACTTTGCAAAAGCATATCATCCAGGTGGTGACATTGAAAAAATGAAGGAACCATTAGTTTATACGGGAATAGTGATGAATGAAGTGGAGGTGACTAGTCTATTACAGAACCTTAATGTGAACACATCTGTGGGATTGGATGGTATACCAGCACGGTCTTGCGTGAAGCGGCTAAAGAATTATCAGTGCCCTTGACCATGTTGTTTAATCTGAGTCTCAGGTCTGGTTTAGTCCTGAAGGTGTGGAAAGAGGGGAAAATAGTTTCATTGCATAAAGGAGGATCCAAGACTACGGTTGCAAATTACCGACCAATCAGCATATCAGGAGTCGTTGTCAAGGTCTTGGAGAAAGTAGTCGAGGGAAAAATACAGGAATGGATTGATGAAAACGAGATACTGTACAAGGGACAGCATGGCTTTGTGAAGGGTAGATCATGCTTCAGTAACTTGCTCAAGTTTTATAACAAGGTGATGGCTGAACTGGATAAGGGAAATGGGTTTACAGTGATACTGCTGGACCTGGCAAAGGCGTTTGACAGGATACCACATGGAATACTAATCCGTAAACTACAACATATGGGAATGGATATAGGGTTGGTGAGATGGATAGGTGGTTGGTTGATGGAGAGATATCAAAGAGTAGTTTATTCAGGAGTAGAGTCCAAAAGATGGCCTGTGACTAGTGGTGTGCCACAGGGTTCTGTTCTTGGACCACTGCTGTTTAATCTGTTCATTAACGATATAGGGAAGGATCTAAGTGGAACAATTCATTTGTTCGCTGATGATGCAAAGTGGGTAGGGCAATAGTGAATGCAGAAGATGTCAAAGTCTTGCAGGATGACTTAGATAGATTGGAGTTCTGGACTAAGGAGAATGGATGTCAATTTAATGTGACAAAATGTAAGGTTATGTATTTTGGGGTGAAAAGATTAGCAGCAGTATACCACATTGGTGGAACTGTACTCCAAGAGATTGATGAGGCCAGGGACTTGGGAGTGTTGGTGGATAGGGAGATGAAGTTTAGGGGGCACATTGCAAAAGTAGCTAAATCAGCTCATCAACTCACTTGGTTGTTGAAAAATACCTTGACGAGCAGAGACAAGCAATTTATTGTATCTCTGTACCGAGCCTTGATAAGACCTCATCTCGACTACTGTGCCCAGATTTGGTCACCTCGGTTCCTTCTTGATGGGGAGGAGGTGGAGAGGATTCAGAGGCGACTGACTAAGATGATAACAGGTCTATGGAATGAACCATATGAGAACAGGTTGAAGATTTGTGGGTTGCAGAAACTAGTTGATAGGTGGAGGAGGGGAGATATGATTGAGACATTCAAATTGCTAAAGGGATTCTATAGGATTAATTCAGAGGATATTTTTGAGATCAGGACTGGTGGTGGGAGAACTAGGGGACACCTATGGAAGCTGGGTAAGAGTGTGGTTAGCAGGGGTGTTAGAGCTGGGTTCTTTACTTTTAGAGTGGTAAATGAGTGGAATAAGCTGCCAGAGTCTGTTGTGGGTGCTATGACGGTGAACGAGTTCAAGACAAGGTATGATAGATACTGTGAGAATGTAATCGCATAGTTGTGTGGACATGATGTTTAGGGCCTCCCTCGATGAGTCTAAGGACTCCTGGAGTTGCCTGAATTAATAATAATAAATAATAATAATAATAATAATCATCACGAACCATGGGCTTACTGCCCGCTGATGTCTGATGCCTGTTTCACTATCTTCTTCCACCTTTCTTTGTCCAGTACACAGTTTTGCAGTTTTTGTACACCCATTCCACACCAGTGTTTTATATCTATCCATTCTTTGTATGGTCTACCTCTTCTGTTTAAGCCATCCAAAATACCAAACATAAATGTCTTTATCTTCTGGTCCTCACTCATTCTACAGATGTGTCCAAATAATTGCAGCTTCCGTTTTATAATCTTGTGCATTGGTTGTATCTTCTGATAGAGCTCTTCATTGATGATTTTCTGTACCCATCCTATTCTTAGAATCGTCTGGTAACAAGTTCTTTCAAATGCCAAAATTCTTTTTCTTGATTTCTTATTTATTACCCACGGTTCAGATCCGTACAGTACACCGCTGAAGATGCATGTTTCCAATACTCTTAGTTTTGTTTGCAGACTGATCACTTTACTTTTCCAGATGTTATCCATGGCCTTCAGATTTGTTCTTCCCTTTGCAATCCTGATCTTTATTTCTTTTTTACAGTCCAAGTCATATGTCAGTTTACTTCCCAAATATGTGAATTGTTCTACATTTTCTATATCAGTTCCATCCACTTGTATCTTTTGTTTCATGTTCTTCTTATCAAATACCATTGTCTTTGTTTTTTCAAAGTTCATAACAAGTCCAAATCTCTTCCCTTCCTCATTTAACAGTTTCAGTGTTTTTTTGTAGTTCTCTTTCGTTTTCTTCAATAATAACAATGTCATCTGCAAATCTCAGATTGTTAATTCTCATTCCGTGTACAGATATTCCTTTGGCATCTTCTTTCATTTTATCCATTGCTCTTTCTAAATGTGCGATGAAAATGCTTGGCGATATCGGGTCTTCCTGTCTAGTACCTCTGCTTGTTTTAAACCATTTCCCCAAATCATCACCTATTCTAACTGCTGCAACTGCATTCTGATAAACATCTTTTAATATAGCTATTAGTTTTTTATCAGTTCCATAGGATTCCAGAACTGCTAATGTCACTTTCTGGTCAATACTGTCAAATGCTTTCTGAAAATCAACAAAGCAAGTATATGTTTTTTTTTTCTCCTAGCTTTCTCTGCTATTAACCTCATTGTCAAAATCTGTTGAATTGTAGTTCTGTCCTTCCTAAATCCTGCTTGGTCATCTGCAAGGTATGCTTCGAATTGTGTTCTCAATCTTTCTGTCAATATGATCATCATCACTTTATCCAAGGTGACTTATCAAGGTAATTGTTCTATAATTTTTACATTCTAGCTTATTTCCTTTCTTGTATAATGTTACTAATATTGATTTCACCCACTCCTCTGGCATTTTACCTTCTTTCCATACCATATTACATAGTTGGTGCATTTCTGTAACCATACTTTCACCACCATATTTAATCATTTCTACAGTAATGTTATCGTTACCAGGACTCTTGTTGTGTTTTTGCCATCCTATTGCTTTTTCTACCTCTCCTCTTAAAATGTCCTTATCATGCTCATTACCTGGTGTGATATCTGCTTCAATTCTTCGGTCAGTTTCCCAACGCTATCTGAATCTAGTTTTTCTTCATATAACTCACTACAGTATCTTGTCCACCGTTGTAAAATTTTTTTCTTTATTCATCAATACTTTGCCTTTTTCATCTTTAATTGTGGTCTGTTTTGGTTGCCACTTTCTATTAATGGTTCTGATCATTTTGTATACCTCCTTTGTTTTATGCTCTCCATAGTACTGTTCTATATTGTTGCATTGGGCTTCTAACCATTTCATTTTATCCATTCTGACTGCTTTTTTCACCTCATTACACTTTCTTCTATATTGCTCTTCTATTTGTTCTGATGTATCCCTTCTTATCTTCAACATTCTTTTCTCCTGTACTAACTTCAGTGTTTCTTGTGTAATCCATTTCTTCTTGATCTTCTCTTCTTCTGGTACTGTTGCTTCAACTGCATCTTCTATCGCCTTCATTACTCTTTTCATTCTTAAATTCAAGTTTTTTTCTTTCTCCACATTTTTAAGTTTCTCTTCTAACACTGTTCTGTACCTTCTTCCTATTTCTGCTTCACTTATTTGTGCTGTATCTCTTCTATTCTGATGTTCGGGTTTATATTTCTTTTTTAATTTCATCTTGATGTTTGCAATGACTAAACTATGGTCTGAGTCTATATCCGCTCCTTGAAAAGTTCGACATTGCTGCACTGATGTTATCCATCTTCTTTTAATCATAATCGTATCAATCGTGTTTTTGGTTTTCCCATCATTTGATCACAACATCCATTTTCTACATTCCTTTTGTTGGAATCTTGTGTTACAGATCATCATCTCGTGGTCCACAGCAAATTCTAACAATTTTTCACCTCGTTCATTTCTTTCTCCGAAACCATATTTTCCCATGACTCTTTCCCAACCATCATTATCTATTCCAACTTTGGTATTCCAATCTCCTTCAATAATTAGCACATCTTGCTTTGGTATTGTTTCTATTGTCTCTGTCAGATCTTTGTAGAATAAGTCAGTATCCTCATCTGTGCTGCCAGATGTGGGTGCATATATCTGGACTATTGATATGTTGAATGGCTTTGCCTGAAATCTTGCTACTATGATTCGTTCATTAGCTGGTTTGTAGCCTAACAGTGCCACTCGAGCTCTTTTGCTAAGAAGGAAGCCAACTCCTGCTTCGTGCATGGTGTCATGTCCTGATCATATTACTTCGCATCCATTGATCTCTCTAGATGATGTCCATCTCATCTCTGCTAATCCTAGTATATCCCACCGATATCTCTTCATTTCCTCACGAAGTAGTTCTAATTTTCCTGACATCCAGAGTGTCCGCACATTCCACGTTCCTACTGATAACAGTTCTGTTAGTTTCAGTTTCTGTTTTCTTTCGGTATCCCACTTTTCAATCCAACCCCCAATCGCTCGATTGGTATTGCGGGCCTTGTTTATCCGAGCGTTGCCCGAGCCGGCATGTTGTAGCTGTTGATTGTATAGGCATCAGATAACAATCGTGTTTTTTCTTTACGGTCAGAGCATCGACACTCATCTGACCGACCCTCCTCCTTTATCAAGGCTTGAGACTGGCATGAAACCCCTAAAGATCCCATGGCAGATTTATGTTTTCTTTGTTAGATTATTATTGGTTCCAGTCTTATAATCTAAACATCTGCACTGAATGCATCAGTGCTTTTATTGCTAGTAAAATTCTTATGGACAGGAAACACTCGCTCCCATTTGACTTTAAATTTTCGTCCCATTATTTAAGTCTCTTGCTCTCCAAGAATTCTATATAGGCTATACAGAAGAAAATGAATTTATAAGTTGCTAATACATTATGTCGACAAATGTATTTGGGCACCTAGTTGTCAAAAAAATGTATTTTAATTACATTGTAAATTTTCCTCAATATTTTCTTATGTTAAGAAGATTTAAGATCTTATATATTTAAGAGGTCGTCTATTGCGCCATTTGTAATATTCTATCATCAACTTTCTATTACTATCAACTGCGCCTTTTATCCTTTTACACATGCACTTTAGGCCTAACTTATTTCTTCCACTTTAACCTCACTGTTAATCCTTTGTAATCTTCTTTATGTCCGCACTGCTAGTGAATAACCTCTGTTATTAGTCTATCCACGATAAACAGGTTACCAACTCTCATTGCCAACAAAACAAATAAATTTAGAAAAATTTATTTGTTTAATGTCTGCATCATTCTAAATTATATATATATATATATAGCTTGAGAATTTAAGTATGGAACGTATGCAAGATCAAATTTAACCTACACGATCCTTTATAGCTAGTTGTGGCAATTTTTAATTAAACAGGCTCACAGGTTTGCTAATTTTTTTGGAGACAGTGCATTGGCAAATAGATCAGGCGAGATAGTTACACAAAACATTTTATTTTAACCTAGTGAAATAGTACAATGCACAAACAAATAGGAGTCATTAACTCTCTAAGGCCTATTACATACACAGTAGGCAAAATATGCGACTGAACATTATATACACAACACTTAATTAACCCTGTCACAATACTTAGATATCTAAATTAGACATATAGGTGCTTCTTGCGCTACACTTAGCTAAACTTCATTCACTACATATATAGATTAACATTTGTTTTCCCTTTCATTGTCGCAACTTATTAACTAACTAAATACTAACAATTTCCTGTAAGCACACATACAATTCTCAAGTGCAAGCTTTTAAGACATTAACAAAGTAGTGCTTACTTACATTTACCTTTACAAACACATTTCAATCATTATTATAATTACAGCTATTTTGCCTGCTTCAGTTTAGGAGTACCCCTGTTTAAATGTCATTGGCTATTTACTAATGGATTCTTAGGACATTATGAGTGTAGATGTACTAAAAAGTATATGTAGCCTAAGGAATAGAAAATTGCACATACCTTTTTCTGGGTGTTGTGGCTTTTCCTCGGTCTGTGATGTCGAAAAACTGCAGTGTGTGTGTGTGGGGGGGGTAGGCAGTTTGGTAGAATAAGTTAGAAAAACCCGGGTTTTTCGTAATATATAGAAACATATACTTTTATATAGGGTGGGGAAAAAAGTGAAAGGGTTAATTTTTTAAAATAGGGAGGGGGAAGGGGAAAGGTGGTTGACGGGGTGTGGACCGTTTCGACTATTCGTGGTCGTCATCTGAACACATTGGGAAAGTCAATTTCTGGGAGTTTTCCCAGAAATAATATACACATTTCAATCAATTCGAACAAACTTCAGCTAATTTAGCTTGATGTTTTGTCTTCTTCCTGGGTACTGGCTGTTGCCTGGACGATCCTGGTGGTTCTGCTGTAGAAGTTTTCCAGGAAAGCTTAGATTGATTTTCTATTGGGAAACTAATGTGAATGGAACTGCCGAAGTCACTGCGATGTCTAATGGGTAACCACTCTCATAGCACGTCCACAGGAAATTCATTGAAAATTACTGCCTCTCCTCTTTCCCCCCCAGCACCTGTGGTCACGTGTCTGGAACCAAAATCTGGAGACAAAAAAAAAAAAAAAAAAGAGAGAGAGAGAGCCTAGATCCCTTTTATATCGTCGCTAATCCTTTATTCTTCTATTGTAGTTTTCAGGATCACCCGCAAGCATGATGATGACGTCACTTCGGCTCCCTCCGTTCTTGGGGGCTAATTTCTATACTTGCATGACCTTGCGAACTTTTGTTGTTACTTCGTCATCGCTATAATCCAGGTTAACCCCTTACTTTCCATTTTACATATATTTCATTATACATTAAATTATGAAATTTAACAGTAAAGGTATAACATTCATTTTAATAAGTTATAATATCAAATTTCTATATGTTCGAAAACCTCTCTAAAATCGATCTCGGGAATTTAATAAAAAATTTTTCCTGAGAGATTTTAAAACATTTCTAGTACCATGTAGGACCACCTTTGGCATGAATGACAGATTACCCTTTGGGACATGTTTTCAACACAATTTCTGATACGTCACAACAGGAATGTTCTTCCATTCCTCATGCAAAGCTATCTCATTGCTGATGCTTGATGGCCGCTGTAGTCTGGAATGAATTTGGTGTTCTAATTTGTCCCAAAGATATTCAGTGTGATTGAGGTTTGGACTCTGAGCCAGCCAGTCGAACACTTCAACATTGTTTTGTGGAAACCAGTCCCAGACACTTAGTGCAGTATGACATGGAGCACTGTCATACTGAAACATGCAAGGGTCACTGCTGAAGTAATTCCACAGCATTAGAAGCATGAAGTTGTCCAGGATGTTTAAGTAGCTATCAAATGTAATGGTTTTGGGCACATCCACCAATGGACCGAGCCCCATATCATTACAGAGCCTTCACCCAACTTGACAGTTGAAATGATGCAGTCCTGAAAGAACTGTTCCCTGGGTAATCTGCAGATCGAAAAATGACCATTTGAATGAAACATTTGGAAGAGTTGTTCATCGCTCCACAGAACCCTTTGCCAATTGTCTATAGTCTAGGAATGGTGTGAAGGACACCAGTCCAAACATCTTTCTTTTAAGGTTACACAGTGGTCTGCATTCATGGTTAAGAATTTAGGGAAACACAACACACATGCTAAAATAATTACTTTATTAATATTAGGAAAGTAACCTTTGACATTTCGACCTCTGTATTGAGGTCATCATCAGAAAAATACATATGTATAAGGAACAAGCTACATGCTACTCCACTTTACAAAGGTAAGATGAATCTGAGCAGCTTATTAATCTTTTATCTAGCCTGACCGCTAATGGGAAAATTAAAAATAAAAAAAATATTTAAAAAAAATAAAGTTTTAAAAAAAGGAAATATAAAAATAATTAAAAACAGAACTACATTAAACATTTCTAGAGTCCTCTCATATTGAGATATCCTTTTGGACTTGTTCTGGTTGCTATAAGAGTTGCAAATGGGTAATGCACGTTCTTGGAATGATTATTGGAAGTTTTTTTCACTTAGACTATAATAAATTTAGTTTAATCCTTTATCCAGGTGTAAGCAAACAAAGTTTGCGCCTGAAGTATCTTCAGGACTGAGGCAACTCGTGGTAAAGGTGGACTGAGTTCTCATCACTTGTCTTAGAATCTCCCATAATGCAAAGCACATCTCCTTTGCAGACATGTATAATGCTGTGCATTAAGGGAAGGGCCACTACCCAGACCAGTTTCGACCTTTATTGAGGTCTTGTCGGTGGGAGCCAGACCCAGAGGTGGTGATACTAAGGCAGAAGTAATGGAGAAGTCATATTTATTTATATGAGTTGCCAAAAGTTGCCATCCTCACATTAATGTTTGTTTCTACATCACGATTATCCTCTGAATTTTTTATAATTTTTGTTATGTGACCTCTGAACTTCAAATCCTTATTCAGTATTCCACCAAGATCCCTCACCTCATCAATTTCTTGTAGCATAAACCTGCTAATATAATGTGCCATTGGAAATCTCATCATGGCAAAGTGATGCCTTTGGATAATACTAACTTTATATTTAGTATATTTGGATATACCTTTTATTTTATTATAAATAAATTTGGATATACCTTTGGAACTTACTAACATTAAACTTATGGCATTTTCATTTGCCCAAATTTCCACGCTATTGAAAAAATTCTGTATGTGCTGGATATCAGTAGTATCCCTCATTAATCTTTGCATCATTAGCAAACAATTGAGCATTTCCTGTTAGATCCTTTCTAATGTCATTAATGTGTAGGTTGAACAACAATGATTCAAGAACTGTACCTTGGGGTACACTGTTGGTGACCTTAAATCTGGCAGATTCACATCCACTGGATGCCACTTTTTTTTATACATGTCTTTCAACCATTTGCTTATGCAAGTCAAGAGTTTATATTCTAAACCCATATTCTCCTGTTTATGCAATAGCGATTCATGCAGTATCCTATCAAATGCCTTGCCAAAATCCAATGATATCATAGTGTATTCATTCCCTTCATGAAAGAATACACTATGATATTCATTCATTCATTTTATAACAATGTTACGGCCCAGCTTGGCATTAACATTGTTATGAAATATGAGCCATTTGCTAAAACATGACCTTCCTTTAGTAAAGCCATGCTGTTCCTTGCAGAGTATGTCTGTCTACCCATTTCTATATGTGAGTTCTTGCCAATTTCTCTAAAATCTTCCCCACTACACCAGAGATACTGATAAGTTGGTAGTGAGAATGGATTTTGCACTGCTCTTGGAACTATCATACATTCCCTCTATTTCTGGTATCTTTCCTGATCTGAGACTCAAATTACACAAACATGTCGAGGGCTAAGCATGCCTTCGACACAAACTTTGACTGAGCATGCCTTTATCATATGTGCTGATATTCCATCTGTCTATTGCTGATTTCTTATCTTCTTCAACCTTATTCTCATACATGTCTAACTCTTCATCTAATGTAGTAGTAGTTAGTTGTCAACTAAAATATATCAACCATACACTTGGTTGATATATTTTAGCAAAGTGAGCACTTATTAATTGAACAATCTCATTAGTTTCTGACACGAGAGTATGATTTGCATTCAGTAAAGTTTAATCTTCCACATACATTCTTTCTTTAACCTGTGGTATAATGACAAAATGCTTTTTTGTCATTTTTAGAATTCTTTTGAATACTCATTAACTTTTATGACCAACACTTTATATATTTCTTAACTACTTTTTTTATTCTCACAATATTCTTTTCACATGATCTTCTTATGGATCTCTTGCTAAGAAGGTTGCATATGCATTTCACTTCCACTCTATTTGTTCTTTGAACTCTAATGATACATTCAGATGTCTGATTTAAGCACTTTTCAAAGATTTCTGTGCATTGCTGATATCTTTCCCATTCACTATTATTCTCCTGAGTTTATCATAATTTTCTTTGTAATTCAGCATGTAACTTGTTCTAATTGGAACATCTATATAACTAGCTACTTCTCAGGAAAGTGCAGAGGATGAATGTTGCCAACTGCTGGTAAAATTGTTCTATTCTTAACTGAGACCTCATGCTGACATGAGCAAATCTAATGCACTTTGATCTCAAGTTCCTTCTCTCACATGCTGCTTAAGAAAGTTGTCTTGCAACTACTAAATTCTCCTTTGTTCTTATCATGAGCTTTTTCTTCTATTCAATGAATGTTTCAATAATTTAAATTGCTTATAATGATCACTCATTTAATACCTAAGGGTAATTTGGCAGTGCATTTCATTGTCCCCTGCACGTTGAACTACCAGGTCGGTAGCAACCCTGTCATATATTTCATTTTGATAGCCTCTACTTCACAAGAGATAGCCTAAAAGTCACTACTACACGGGATATTTTGCCATTATTGCTTTCATGTAATTCTACTCTAACTAGACTCAAGTCATGTGATATGATTAGTAGTACTCCTCCTTCTCTTCTCTCATTCCTAAAAATACTATATTCTGTACACTCGATTCCAGTTACAGTATCTGATTGTGATAGTCGGGTTTCCTCTAGTGCTAACAGCCTTAGGACACTTTGCCAGATGCATAACCGTGTTCGATGCTATTCATATCTTTATCATGTTTGCATACCATAGCCAGACCTTTTGCCATTCTTTCCATGATGATCTTTTCCCTGACTCTGCATTAGATCTCATTTTAGTAAGTAATTTTTCCATGACTCTGATGCCAAATCAGTTCAAGTGTAGGCTGTCCCTCTTATACAAGTCTTTTCTGCCATTAGACATATTCCACACATCTAAAAACTTGCATTCATTTCTTCTAGATGTGAACAGGAAAGGCATTAATGTTCCAACTAACTGTTGGAACATTAATGCCTTTCCTGTTCACATCTAGAAGAAATTTATTACAGCAGCTGAAGTTACCAAAGCATATAAAAAATGCTAGACAATGGTATTTATTTCATGATATTGATGACAACACAGAACGATAAGAAAATAATAACTTATTTGCTGATATTTCACTGGTATTATATCCAGCATCTTCAGAGCACAAAAACAATTTATTATAGTACGTGAACCAGCAACAAAATGGTATAACAATGGGATTGGTTAAAAAAAAAATTGTAAATGACAACACAAGGAACTAAAGTCCTAATTAGGGTTGGAAAAGAGAGAAAACAAATATTAATTAGATGTTAAAATGACTGTCTCCCAGATTTTTGGTAAATTTATAGAGCCATACCTACTGAGGTTTGGAGTATGTTTTAAAGCTTCTGTTGTTTCCAAAAACAATCTCTCTGACCTGTAATGACTTCTGTGTAGCACTTTTGTTTTCTTCCAGTTGATCCTGTGTGAAGTAGTATCCAAGGCATGGTCTGCTAGACCCGACTTGCCATAATGATAGTGCTGGATGTTTTTTTATGTGTTCACCAAGGTGGATGTCAACAGTTCTTCCTGTCTGTCCATAATAAGCCCAGTCACAAGAACAGGACACTTCATAAACTCCTGGATGTGATAAAGAAAAGAGTTTGTCCTTAGGTGAATGGATGAGAGTTGCCAATTTGACATAAGGTTTAAATATGATTGATAGCTGATATTTATTGAGCACTCGAGATATCTTTTCAGATATGCCTTGAATGTATGGGATGGTAACAGTTTTGCTGCTGTCTTGTGTGGCATGCAATAGAGGGATTTCTGGGAAGCATTTAGTACTTTTTCTGTCCTATAGAGATTACAGCCACTGGCTAAGAAGGTGTGATGTAAGTAAGTGAGTTCAGCAGTAAGATAATTGTCATTGGAACAAATAGCTCTAGCTCTGTGAGTTAGTGCTTTTTAGGATTTGGTACTGTTGATCTGAAAGATGGTGCAACTGTTTGTGCAGAAATCTCTCTGTATATGTGAGTTTTCTATAAACAGAAAAAGATTAAGAACCATCTGAAAGCTGTGATTAGTGTATCCAGGAAGGGTGGACAGTCATTAGCTTCCTATTCCATTGTGAAGTAGATTTTAGTGTGTTGGCTATTTAAATGCACTAAAAATGTATCCAGTGTGTCTGCACCATGTGGCCAAATAGCAAATACATCATCAACATAGCAAGGCCAAACCATTGGTTTAAGAGTGGCTGTATTCATAGCTAGCTTTTCAAAAGGGGAGGGGGGGGGAGCCCATTGCTATCTCATCTAGTTGTTTGTATATCTTCCCTTTCCATGTAAATTAACCTTCATGTACTGTAAATTTAAATAGTTCAAATATATCGGGGGGGAGGGTGACTTTAATAAATCAAGGTTTTCAATTAACTGTACATTTATAAATAGTGAATGATATCAAAACTAATCATTACATCTGAACTTTTTAAGATATGGTTTTCTAAAATACTTTTTAGGTGAACAGAATTTTTAACAAAGGATGGTAAATTATTTGTGAGGTTGGCTAGTAATTTAGCTAATTGCTTAGTAAGTTTGCATGTGGGACTATTTATATTATCTGCAATAAGGCGTAGGGGTGTACCTTGTTTGTGAATTTTAGGTGCTCCATATATTCTGGGTATTTAACATGAAAAGACTTGAGTTTGTTAACTGTTTCTTTTTCCCAGGAAGTGACTTTTTTTCAATAATCTGCAAAGTTTATTCTTTTTGAGAGTTAGTGGGATCACGATCTATAATTTAGTATAGATCATGATCTATACTAAATTTCAGGCCACACAGTAGAATTTTAATCTGTTTCAACTACTTGATTTACTCTGCCTAGTTAATATGAAAGAGCAACCAGTGGTGGTACTCTTGGTGGATCTTACTCAGCATTTGCTAATGTCTGGCATCCCTTTCTCTTCTACATCTCCACCAAATCGGAATGGACAAAAGGCAGCTATCCTTCATTAAGAGCTTAACCCAATCCAAGTCCCACTATTAGTCTATGGATTCATAACATACTTAGCCAAAATGCAACTAGTAGTCAAGGAAAGTTGTCCTCTTTATCCTGCTGTTCTTTGCATCGGTTCTTGAACTTTTTTTTGCAGAAGTTGACAATTCGTATGTTATGCAAGGATTAACAGTTCTCTTATCTATGAAGGAAAATAAAGTATTAGCATATGCAGATTATAGTAGTCACTTTGAGGCACAAAGTTGTGCCTGAAAATATCTTCAGGACTGGGGTAAGGTAGTGCAACTCCAAGCAAAGGTGGACCAAGCTCTCATCTCTCCTTGTCTCAGTATCTCCCATAATGCAAAGCACATCTCCTTGCGGACATGTATACTGCTATGCATTAAGGGAAGGGCCACTACCCACACTGATGCTTTGCATTATTGGAGATACTGAGACAAGAAGTGATGAGAGCCTGGTCCACCTTTCCTTGGAGTTGCCTGGTGTTGCACTATCTTACCTCAATCCTGAAGATATTTTCAGGCGCAAACTTTGTTTGCTTACACTTGGATAAAGGATTAAACTAAATTTATTATAGTCTAACCAAGTGAAAAATAAACTTTCAACAGCTTTCTCTAAATCCAGAGTAATTCAATAATAAGGTGGTAAATACTATATTTACCTATAGGAGTTGCCCTGTTGGCAACTCCTATAGGTAAATATGACCTCTCCTATTGCTTCTGCCTTAGTATTTCCACGTTTGGGTCTGCCTCCCACTGACGAGACCTCAATAAAGGTTGAAACCGGTCTGGGTTGTGGCCCTACCCTTAAAGCATAGCAGTATACATCTCCGCAAGGAGATGTGCTTTGCATTATGGGAGATACTGAGACAAGGAGTGATGAGAGCTTGGTCCACCTTTTCTCAGAGTTGCCTGGTGTTGCACTACCTTACCTCAGTCCTGAAGGTATTTTCAGGTGCACACTTTGTTTGCTTACACTTGGTTAAAGGATTAAACTAAATTTATTAAATTGAAATAACTTGTTTTTAAGAAGTACAGTATACTTTCATTGGCAAAACCCATATGGACTAATAGAATGGTTTGTTATAACAGAAGGTTTACTGCAGTAAGTTTCGTTGAGCTTAATATTAATGTTGTGGGACATGGGTTAGTCCTTTTTCATAAGTTTGTTATAGCGAGTGAGATTGCTTTATGTAATGGTGTTTACTGTAGTGAGAATTAAATGTTAAATAGAAATTATTCTCATTACAGAAATTCAACGTCCAGTAAATTTTGTTTGCGAGCTAGCAGTAATCAATTTCATGTGCTTCTTGTATTATCAATTTTGAGCCATAAAATCCTTGAAACTCATGTATGTAGTTTTTGATAAATTTGTAAATACTTTACAGATTTATAAAAATTTATTATCTAGATATAAATTTGCAAGTTGAAGTTTTTTTTTGGAAAATGTGCTAACTATTATGCTGGTCTTCAAGTTACTTCTTTTTTAAATAATTTACTTGTGTTATTTTTCAAATTTAGTGCATGTGGAAACTCCCACACAGGCAGATTTACCACCACTTGGCAGTGGATGGAAATATCATATAAAAGCCTGGTTTCATTGCTGGTATTATGAATTATTAGAAGATTTTACAGAGACTTCAGTAGAGGAGGAAGAAACAGAGGGAGAAAAAGAAGGAGATCCATTAACCGTCCGCAAGTGAGTAAAAGGTTACATAAAAAAGATTGAAGGAAACAGAAAAAAAAAAAGAAGGAAACAATCAATAAACAGTTATAAAATCGATTCATTGTATATAGAACATGTACAATGAAAATAACATAACAGTAATAAACTTTAATGAAAAGCACAGATCATGTTATTTTCATTGCATAAAATGGTGTGTGTTTCTCATTAACATAAGATATTGACATTATTCATTATCATAGGAATTGATTGTTGTGACAATGTATCAATTGTTATTATTTGACCAATTAATGTACATTGTTTTAAATTATTCCATATTTTAATATTAATCCTAAATACCAAATTTCATTAAACGCTATCCACTCTGAGAATTATCATTTTTGTCACCAAAAATGGTCCACGTGTGTTTGAACAAACAAGAGTTATTAATCAAATGGTCTGAACCTTATCATACATTTTTCAAGGATTTAGGCTTGTGAACTATTCTGGCCACAGAAACCATTGCCACATTGGACCTGGTCCCCCCCATATAGTTTATATTGAAGTATTTGTATTCTTTTAAAATGCTCTATCCATTTTTGTGTATGTGAAAGAGAGACTTCCACCTACAAAAGATTTTTTTATAAACCAATAGTGCATTACTACCAATGGGCAAGTAATGATTTTGTTTTATATGTGGAAATCCTGTGTAGACCAAACATGGAACGTTTTCAGGTCTCCAATAGACAAATCGGTAGTCACTCCTTCATTTGTTTCTTCAAATGATACTTTAAAACCGTACATTAGTGCCATGAGCAGAATAAGAATTTTTTTATTCTATTTTATTTTATTTTTTTATATGGCATTTCCAAAAAGTAAGAAACACATTTTTTTCCCCTTAATAATGGTGAAAGGGAATGAGATAAAACACAGTGGACAGATAGATCCATTAATTAACATTCAAAAAGACTGCCATTGCCGTATGGTGCTACTGTTGCCTCACAGCTAATTCCAGTTGCAAGATGACGGTTATTGTGTGAGTGTGATCCAAAACGAGTGTTCTTGAAGTTTTTTTTTTTTTTTTTTTTTTTTTTTTTTTTTTTTGCAAGAAAAAGGGGGCTTCACCAAGTGACATTCACCATGAACTAATTGTTGTGTATGGCAAAAAGGTGATGTCAAAGGTTTGTTTGTTTTTTGGTGCAATGAATTTAAAGCAGGCTCATAGGCAGACAGGTCTTTGAGCAAAACAAAGACAACAGCTTGTGCATTAAAGGCATCATTCTTGAAGACCAGTGGTGAACTTCAGTTAAATTCACTGTTTGTGAAATTGTTCATGATGTTCGTGTCTTTCAAATGGTGTGCTCCCACTGGATGCCTCCAACAGTTGTCAGAGGAGTACAACGCAACACGCATGGGGATGTGTCTGGAGAATCTTTTGCTATATAGTGACAAAGGTGACGATTTTCTTTCTCACCTAATCACAGGAGACAAAACATGGGTTCATCACTTTATCCCAGAGAGCAAACAAAACTCCATGATCTGGAAACATCCATAGTCTTCTGTCTGCAAAAAATTCAAAACTGTTCCCACTGTCCGAAAAAGTCATCCACGGTGTTCTAGGATTGCCAAAGCATTCTGTTGATTTCTTGCCAAAGGGAGGAACAGTCAATGCAGAGCTTTGTTGTGCAATGTTGGACAAACTGAAAGCCAACATTCAACTCAAACAATCACAACTCCTGACAAGTGGCATGATTTTGGCGCACACCACTCGTGAGTGGTTGCACTCTTTGGCACAGTGGTTCCATTTGTTTGGCCACCCTCAAGAAATACCTTCCCAGAAGGTATTTCACTATGGATGGGGAAGTTCATCAGTTGGTGTGATATTGGTTACTAGGTGTGTGCACAGACCTCTTTAGTACTGGTATTGATAAACTTATCTATCATTGGGACAAGTACATCAATAAATTTTGAGACTTTGTGGAGAAGTAATGCATGTTTACTTATTTCTTGATTTATAATTTCAACTTCTTATGATTAAATATCTTTGAGAAAAGAAAAAGTGTTACCTTATTTTTGGAAATCCCTTTTATATTTTATTTATACTTTACATAATCTGGAAAGTCTGCTATGGACACCTGGAACTTCCTCAAGCTGCTTAAGGTCTCCAGTAAGCTTGGTGGTGATCTCACATGAGGTGATGAAATTCATATTCCATGTAAATACATTCACAAACATCCATGTCTGTAATGGGATTCAAACCCAGTACTATTGGATGGAGATTGGAGATGCAGTCCACTCAGCCAGCCCAGCTATCAAAAACTTCCTTTTTTTTCCCTTCGGTTGCCTTCTTTTTCAAAAAATCAATAAATGTGATGTATATTTACTCAGTTGTACTCTTTTCTTTTTTTTTTTGTTATTAATTTTAGACAGCAAGATGGATTTTTACATGAATATCATTTGCTAAATCCATACTGCTTCCAGAATAAAGCAGAAAGTTATGAATTCTTGTTGAGAAGCTTATACATGATAACTAATAATTAAGGAATTGACAGCGTACACTAGAAATATAAATTAAATAAACTTTAATATATACTTTCCGATATTTTGGCAAATGTCACGTTGCCATCTTCTTGGGAACTTATTACAAAGACAAGTGCACACAAGTACTACATAACAGCAAATGAGAACCGAAGCTAGGAAACTAACATTTCCCTAAAGTCCTGATGGTGCCCCCTGGCGGACTATATTGGTAGTTCTTGGCCTTTGGACTGAAGTTCTTCTGATAAATGTTTCCCAAATTTGGGGCAGTCTCATGCATCCAAATTTGTTGAGGTTTGGCATGTTCCTAAGGGCTGAGGTTGATTCCATGAATAGTCTTTCATATTTGAACTTGCTGCGGTGTATTACTGTGGCCTTCTTCCATCTTATTCTGTGGCGAGTATCCAGAGCATGGTCTGCAAGCCCAGAGTGGCTGTACTTGTGAAATCGGATGTAATCCTCGTGTTCTGAGATTCTGATATTTGCTATCCTGCCTGTTTGGCCAAAGTAGGACAGTTTACAGCTGCAAGGGACCTGGTGTACACCAGGTAGGTCTAGAGGAAGTGGTTGGTCTTTAGTGGAGCGGATAAGGGATGCCAATTTTTTATGTGGTCTGTAACAGGTGGTCGAGTCATGTTTTTTTAAAATTTTGTTGATTTTTTCTGAGGTGCCTCGGATGTAGGGAATGGTGATGGATTTAGAGTAATCTTTTTTGTGAAGGGGAGGGGGTGGTGGATTGTGGATAATTGGGTTAAGTATTTTTTGGATTCTTTTGGGGGGGTTAGCCATATAAAAAACATGACTTATTAGTTATCATGTATAACCAGCGTATAAGCTTCTCAACAAGAATTCATAACTTTCTGCTGAGCTTACGCTTTATAATAATTTTAACTCTTAATTAATCACACCTTTTTTTTGTTACATAATTAGATGTATGGGGTCAGAATGTCAGAAATCATCCCCAACTCCACAACTGATTGTGCTGATGGCTGGCATGTGACTAATTTGGTGCAGGGGAAGCAAGAAACTCAGCTACCAGCTACTCGGAATCGCAACAAAAATCATTAATTGGTTTTGTCAGAAATCGAACTCGAATGATGGCTGGGTCAAATAGACCCCCATATGACTAATTAAAGGTTAAGTTTAGTTAAAGATACCAAGAAATTATATACTTAGTTTAATCCAAGTGTAAGCAAACAAAGTTTGCACCTGAAATATAATCAGGACTGGGGCTACTCTTATATAGAAGCTAATGTCCTCACATCGCTTGCTTTAGTATCCCATAATGCAAAGCACACATCCTTACGGTTATATATAATGCTATGCATTATGGGAAGGTTCGCTATCCAGACTGGTTTCAACCTTTATTGAGGTGAAAAAGTAAAGGGTTGCTCATCATAGGCTTAGAATAGTTAGTATAGGGGGTGCAAGAGAGCTTGATAGTATTAGGAGAAAAAAAGACAGATAGATAGCATGAGAGAGAGAAAGGCCTCGGCTCTTTTATATCATCATATTGCCAAAGGCTATCAATTTTTCTTTTTCACCAATCTGATATAGATGAACAACCGAAAAACCAATTGAAGCACAAAAATGACTGTTACCAGCTTTTGGACCTTTATAATCATTAACTCTAAACAGGGGAAGATGAAAACCTAGGTAGTACAAGAGAAGGTCTGCACATGTGTGATTAGTCTGCAATATTTTATGGATAGAAGCTGTATTGCTTAAATAGCAGAATTTTAAGACTGGAAGTCCAAATCCTCCATGCTTCGTTGATAGTTGAAGAAATTCCTTTTTAACTTCTTGGTATCAGCTAGACCAAAAAAAAAAAAAAATGCACAGGTTTACTATATAATTGCTTTTCTTCAGCTTCTGTGATGTCTGTAATATTTATTATGTACAACTGAGCAGGAAAGATTATGGCTTTGAGTACTATGCTTTAGAAGAAAAGGAGAGCGCCCCTATTTTCCAGTCTTCTAACATTTCCAAGTTCTTGTATATAAGTTCTTGGACTGGTAATATTGGGTAAGTGGGGAAGGGAATTCCAAGTATAATGAGGGGTTCTCTCTTTGCAGTTAGTCCAAAAGGAATGCCTCCAAGATCCCACCTTCCATAAACTTTTAATTTTGTCTTGTCTGCATTAATAATTAATCTGCTGCTTTTGCTGAATTTTTCCAAAATACCAAAAAATATATATATGGAATCATTATCCTTCAAAGTTCCGACTACATCATCGGCATATGCTAATACCTTATTTTCGTTTTTAGTTGAAGGAACTGTTATTCCTTGCACAGCATGTGTATCGTTGACTTGTAAGCAAGGTTCAAGAACCAATTCAAAAAGCAGTGGACCGAGAGGGCAACCTTGCTTGACTCCTTTTTGAATTTTTATTGGGTCTGACAGGAACCCATTAAGTAGGTGGGTGGTTGAATTGGCATAGGCTCCTTTGATAACTGATAGCAGTGTTTTACCTACACCAATTTGCTGGAGGATGTGGAATAGAAAGGGATACTGGACATTATCAAATGCTTGAATAAGGTCTACTGATAGCACTGCCATTGACTGCTTTTTCGTGTTAACTAAGCTGATTAGATCACGTAGCAGAAATAGATTAAATTCTACTGCTTGACCTGGTACTCCATACACCTGTGTGCTTTTAATTATATATGTCATTCCCACTTTGAGCCTGTTATTGATAATGCAGAAAAATATCTAGAGAAATAGGTCTAGAGCTACTGATTAAGGTGTGATCTCTATTAGGTTTAGGAATGAGGACAGTATGGCTTGCTACAAATTCACTTGGTATGTGTCCTGATGAGAGAAAGGAATTAAATAGTATAAATAGAATGGGAAGAATAAAATTCCAGGCCTCACAATCAAGTTCTATCCCTAGACCATCAGGCCCTGGGGATTTTCCTGTCTGGCATTCTTTATAGGCTGTGATAACTTCAGATGCTGTAATAGGACTGTCAAGCCCATCTTGGATATGAACAGGAAAGCCATTAACATTCCAAGAGTTATAATTTCCAACAGTGCTATTGTCTTCAAACAGATTTTTGTAGTGTTTTTGAAAGGAGTCAAGGATGTCTTTAGTGGTGGACATGTCTTCTCCATCAACACAGATTTGAGTGATAGTCCTTTCTTTGCGAAATTTTGTAAATTGTCTATTGAAGAATGCAATTGAGGGCTATCTGCTAAGTGCTGTTGTATTCTTATCTTAAAATTTCTTTCTTCTACTTGTTTCTGCCTTTCCAGTTCTATCTCTAGGTTAATGTTTCTAATGATGTTGCTACATTCGATACCATTGCGTTGGTTTGTTACAAACCAGCTTCTCTCTTAATTCAGGTCTTTCAACTTTTTCCTTTTGAGGAAAGCCTGTTCCTTTCCCCATTCCATCATATTCTGCTTTATTGCTTGTTTGAATTTTAATTATCCTAATTCCAGGTGACATTATTCCAATTCAAACAGAGGGTCTGAAATTTAGTTGAAAAGATCAACTGAAAATTTGGTGGAAGTCTTCATGGTCCAGAATAGATCTCTACTTTTTCCATGCAGTGGAATGTTTTTAGGTATAACTGGATTATGATCTGACATGTTGATGTCAAGATGTGAATTATCCTATTTATAAGGGAAGAAGATATATAAATTCGATCAATAAGAGTACCAATACCTTGATTCATGTATGTGTATGCCTGGAGATTAGGATTGTGAACCCTCCATATGTCTACTAGTTGAGCATTGTCAAGACATGTTTTTAACTGTGCATATCCCACTTTTCTACTCCTGGGGGGGGGGTGTCCTCCTGTTTTGTCTAATGTGGGGTTTTCAATACAATTCCAGTCTCCAACTGCTATGATGTAGTGGGCACCATATAAATATGGCTCCAATTCCTGGAAGAATTTTTATCTAACTGTTCCATTGGATGGAGCATAAACATTTATAAACCTTATTACACATCCACAGTATTTCCAGTCAATTGTCAAGATTCTCCCTTCTGCATCCCTTTGGATATTACAGAATGTCATAAGGAAGGGGGCAAGAATAAGAACTCCTACACGCCCTGTTAAATCTTACAAAGCTACAATAAGAAAGAAGTGGATATCTATCTGTTAAACTTACTTTTTATATCTTTATATCTACAGAAGTATGTTTCTTGGAGAAACATACATAAAAACCTGATATTATGGCATAGCATAAGTTTCCATATAGTTTCTTGTTTAATTTGCCTATGGAATCCTTGTACATTTAATGAGGCAATGCAAAATGGAGATGTTATGATTATTGAAGTGTTACTGGTAAGTCTTTAACTTCTAAATTTTGGATAAACCTAATGAGGTCTTCAATCTGTGAAGAAGCAATTGTGTAATCTGCTTCTTGTAAACCTGTTTTCTAGTTTTTTACAGTTGCTTTCCATTACTTCAATTTCATGGCTATCATTTTTGATTTGGAAGCTAGTTATTTTCTTTTCATGTAGATAACTGTACCAAGAAAACTTTGAATCAGTAAAGTATATTATATTTTCTTTAATTGTATCTCTTGCTTTCTCTTTATTAGCATGAGTTGGTTCTTCATAATCCATAAACTCTTCTGAGCCTGAAGAGTTTTCATTTGATGATCCACTGCCTTCTCTGTCTTTACATTTTTTATTACTTCTTTCTCTTTTATTTGTAGTTCTTTTTTTAAATTTTTTTTTTTTGATTATCTTCAATTTTTTTTTTTTTTTATTAATTCTTCTTCCCTTTTTGATGATCTTGTCTGCATATTAAGTTCTTTCAGTTATCTTACTTGTTTTTCTGTTTCTTCTCCAGTTTCTCCTTGTAGAACAGTTGAATGTTTTTGCATTTCATTGTATACCTGTTCATTGTTATTTTAGGTTCATTATTGGTAATTTCAACTGATATTCCATCAGTATTTGACTGGAAAAATTGCTCCTGCAGATCTGGAATTTTGGGGCTAATTTCTAGCTGATTTAGTTGCATACTTTATGTGATTTTACTAAGTGTAGTTTGCTTAAAAGCGTCTTTACTGGACTGAATTGGAAGATCCAGGAACTCTTCATTATGCCTCTCTGATATATATATATATATATATATATATATATATATGGTGTTCTAATTGGCTCTACAGGTGTTAAAGCGGTGTTCAGAACTTTCGCATTTCTGACAATGTTTGAGGCACTGATTAGCAATATGTCTGATCTCCATGCAGTTGAAGCATTTAGATTTGGGACAGTTACTACCTAAGTGATTGTATGAACCATAATGCAGGCATTGACGTTGTACTCTGGGATAGTTTACCATAACTCTGGTTGTACCGATGTTGATAAAATTTGGTATGGGCGTCTTCATATCCATTGTGAAGGTGACATCACAGAAAACCAATTTGGATCTTCACTTGACAAACCCTTTCGTATATTACTAATCTTACCCCATTTTGAAAATGTCTGTATAAGAATTTCATTACTATTCTCTATATATTCCATCAGAAATCTCTCGATTTTTACTGTTTTTACCTGGCCCCCAACCATTACAGGAATAACTGTGCTCCCTTCAAAAGTAAAACCCTGTAATAGTTTGCCCCTTGTTTCCATATCTTTAACTACAATTTAATATTTCCCTCTGCCGTAAGGGGTGAAAGAATAAATCTTGTTTGCACCGAACTATCTCTTTTAAAACCTTAGTTACCTGTCTCGCTTCTTCACATCCAGGAATTTCAATTCCTAGAGTTCGTACCCTTGGAGGAATTTGAGGTCTCATCAGTGGGAGTCTGACCACCCAGAGGTGATACTAAGTTTCTGGATTAGAGATAGTTGTTGGGAGTTTTCCCACTTGGTTATACTATAAATTAAAGATAAGCATATAAAAGTGTAAGCAAACTTTGTTTGCTTACACTTGGAGAAGGGGTTAAACCAAGTATATAATTTCTTGGTATCTTTAATTTATAGTACGCCCTCTGTCCAAAAAGAAACCGAACTTCATCATCATCTTCTTTATACCCTCTTTTACCTTGCGGTGTCGAGGGTCCATTGATCATCGGACCTCAATCCGTTTACAGGATAAGGTGGTCAGCCCTATGCCCCGGTATATCCTATGGCCTGTAGTGTTAAGTTCTCAAGGCCTGCTTTGCGGGATGAAAACCCCCAGAATAAACTGAGGAAAAAACCCTGCTGTCCACGCCCAAGACTGGCTAACTTGGCTATGGCTGAGGAAGATCCTTCAGCTCCTCACGTCACCGACGGGAATCGAACCTAGGACACTCCTTCCCTAGGCATATGGTTGCGAAGCGCATAGACACTAGGCTAACCGCATGGAGAAACCGAACTTTTGATAGAAAATAAAACAGAGGCCAGTTATAATTATTCAAATAATTTATTTCAATTAATATACTCTCCCTCAGCTTCAATACAGTGTTTGGAACAGTCAATTAATTTGTTAAATGAATTTTTTATATCGGTTTTTGGGATACTGTTGAGGGTCGTGGTTACTGCCGCTTGAACGTTTTCAATGGTGTCGTATCACTTTCCTTTCATCGGCAAATGAAGTCGGGGGGAGAGAAAGAAGTCACAGGGTGCTATATCAGGTGAATACGGCGAGTGATCCAACACACAAACTTGATTTTTACTAAAAAACTGTCTGACGTTCGAATGATGAGATGGTGCATTATCGTGCGAAAGAGATCAGCTGCCTGCATCACAATATTCATGCCATACGCAACGAATTCTTGCTATCAATTGCTTCAAAACTTCGAGATAAAACTTGCCATTGACCATTTGGCCAGGCAGAACAAATTCTTTATGGATAATGCCCTTGGAATCATAGAAAAAAAATCAACATTGTCTTTACTTTTGACTTCTCCAATTAACTTTTTTCGGATGCCCCTCTTCTGGTGGGCATCCAAAAACTCAGCACTCTGGTGCTTTGTTTCAGGCTCATACTCAAAACACTACATTTCATCACCAGTAATGATCGTTTCAAGGAAGTTTGAGTCCTTATGAGCGGTTTTAATAATGAGGTCCTTGCGGTGTTCACTTCGATACATTTTTTGGTCGTCGGTCAACTTGTGGGGAACAAATCGCAAATTCAATTTACGAAGGCCCAAACTCTCGGTCAAAGTGTTGTGCGCAGTTGATTTTGGAATCCCCAATTCATCTTCAATCAATCTCATGGACGATTTGGAGTTTTCTTTGATGAAATCACACACTTTTTGGATGTTAACTTTCTGTTTTTGGATATCCCAATTTTCGTCGTGCTCAAGCATCTCACGACCACTTTGAAATCATTTAAAACCACTCGTAAACTTGAGTACAGGATAAGCATTCATCACCGTATGAAGCATTTGATATGTTTCGGTAAAACTTTTACCAAGTTTAACACAAAAGTCAATCGCATCTCTCTCTCTGTTTGAAACTCGTTTTCTGACCGTTCGGGAAAACACACTGTCACTCTTGGCACTATAACTCGGCATCTAATGAAACAAATGTCATAAACAGTTGACACAACACTAGTGAAGGTTGCTGCTTTCGACAACAAAAAGATACAACAAGTGGCACCACTAGTTTCTTCTATTTTCGAAAAGTTCGGTTTCTTTTTTTTTTGGACAGAGGGTGAATAACCAAGTGGAAAAACTTCCAACAACCTAAGGGTTCAGTTACCCAAGAGGAATGGATTCCCCATAATACTGTTGAAAGGATACTGTTGGGGTAAGCTGTTGCATAAATTGCAGAATATGGATTTGGATTATAAACTATTAGCTTGGATAAGAAGATGCTTACTTAGAGATATCAAAAAAGTAGTATAGTGAGTGTGAGTCTGCAATATTTAAAGTGATCACTCTTGCACATGAGGGATTGGTTCTTAGTCTTTTGTTATTCAGTCTTTGCATTAATGACACCAGGAAGGATTTGACAGGTGAAATACAACTGTTTGCTGATGTTGCAAAGATAGGCAGGTTAATTAAGAATGCAACTGGCATGTATCAGTTGCAGTATGATTTGAATTGGCCAGAGTTATGGACATGTGAAAATGGGTATCATTTCAATATTAGTTAGTTAAAAGTCATGCACTGTTGTCCACATATCTGCTTTCAGAGGTGATGCAGATACAACAAAGAGGGTACAGAAGAGCTTTAAAGATCATATTGGGGATTGTGAAATGTAGATTATAAGGACAGATTGAGAATTTGTGACTGTAGACAGTAGCAAACAGGAGAAAGAGAGTGATATGATTGAGACTTACAAGCTCTGGAAATTCTCATACAGGAAAATCCATAGATGGAATTTTTCATTTTATGGAAGATGGGGAGAGGGTATCCATGGAAGTTGAGAATGAATGCAGTCAAGAATAGGTGAGAGCTAGATTTTTCTTTCAGGATGACGTGTGATTGAAATGGGCTGCCTTTGGAGGTAATGAGTGTAGTTTGGTTGGTTTATGGCTTATTGGTACAAGAACAGCAAAGATCATACTGTGTCATAGCCACGGTTATAGCAGTACAAAAGGTCAAAGGTTACATCAATACATATATATATAGTCAAAGATAAATTAGTAAACAATATGTATGTAAACAATTAATCTGCAGTATCACACAGCAGAGGTTACAGCAGTACATAAATAGTCAAAGATAAATTAGTATGCATGCACAAAGATTAAGTTAAACAATGCAGTATCTATCAGGTAACCAAAAAAGTTTGTGTGGTTTTTGGTAGAGTTCGCTGCAATGACTTTTTTATTTTGTAGTGGTTTGAAGACCCCAATTTTTTATATGCATCATAAGGCACAGATAAGCATCAGTTAATCGGTGTGCTCTAACTTGGTGTGCACTCCTTTTCTTGACTTTGAACCCTTTTAAAATGTGATTTGAACCTGGTGTAATTTGGGCTTGTTGCTTTACGAACTTAAACTCGGTTCGAAGACTTCAGAAGCATTCTGTATGATATGTGTGGCATTTGGAATGTGCTGCGCAGAAATGTTAATGATTTTTGGTAAAGGAAATTTGTTTCTGTTGATGAATCAACAGAAACAAATTTGCACTTGAAGATGCAATGTAAAAACGATGTAGCTTAAATAATTCCAGAGCACATTACATTGATTTTTTTTTACATAGGTCAAGTCCCATGAGAACTGTAAATAACCTTGTTTGTTTCTATGTATATTTTGCAAAACATTAATGTAGTTAGCCCTGTGGGAAGTGAATGTATTTACTTTTTAATGTCAAAACCAAATGCAATGATTTCCCAGGGGAACTTTGTATATGTGTATAGTTATGTGTAAGAGTGCAGGAAAAGTTGTGTACTAGTTTTGTATATAAGAGTTGCTTACTGCACTAACACCTTTAAAGTTAGTTTTCAAGAGTGCTGCTAGATTTAGTGAAGTTTCTGCAGGCCTGAAAGGACAAGCAAAGTATCGAAGAGGTCTGCTAGTTTTTAGACAAGTTTCCATGCCCGGCAAAATATGATCGAACAGATTGCACGGAGGAGAACAAAGAGCACGTCAAACTTAAAAAGAAGATGAGAGAGTCGTGCCGAATTCTTCGGGGTTCCAAGATCACAGAATAAAAAGGGACTGAGCCAAGCATAAGGGGGCTCAATGGTCCCAGTAACCAGAAAGAGGAGCTTCCAGGCGAGGGAGAGGGCTTCCAGACGTTTGCCGAAGAAGGAAAGGCTTCCAGACGCCAAAGAGAGGGATCCCGGTTGAGAGAGTTGATGGCAGTTTCAGTTTCTTGGAGGCGCCAGTTCGAGCTATTGGAGACGGCAGTCGTCCAGGCATTTTTGAAAAGCCCAAGCAGAAGAAATAAGGCGATGTAAATTACCCGAAGCAACTTCGCTCAGAAGATTTTCTTTTTTTGCTGTGGGAGAACAACCTTTTGCTGGTCCTAGTCCACAGCCCACCATTTTCCCGATGAGATATTACTGAAACCAGACATTCCTGAGGAAGCTCAAGATCTGAGATTAAAAAATGTCGTAGTGAAAGACTTTTGACTGAATGTGCTATGCAGAGTCTTTTGTAAGTTCAAACCTTTTGTATATTCCCTCTCATAGTAAGTTGTAGATGGACTTTTAAGAGTTGTTCAATAGTAGTTGTAGTTAGTGTCATTAAGAGAATCGATTGGCATATTGGAAGTTGATATAAAAATTGTAAAGATAGCTTAACAGAGAGTTAGCTAACCTCTTTGCAAGTAAACTAGAAGTTTAATAAGTTGAATTTGTAATAGGAGAGTAAATAAGATTGTGAGTTGAAGAAGTTAATTAGTGTTGAAGTAAAAAGGTTCTAATTTATGCTAAAGATTTTATAAATGGATAGAGAAATCAATCTCCCTATTGTTTAATTCATGTATAATTTGTAAATAAATGTGTTTTAATTATTTGTCAAAAGAGTGCTGCCTGATCTTTTATTTTACAACTGCACTGTTCTTAAATAAATCGGACTCGTGAGCGGGAAATAATTTAAGGCAATAAAAACGCAGTTCAGTTACTTACGAACCACGACTGTTAAAGTAAACATTGATAAAAGAAACTTCGCTCGTGAGAGAGAGGGAAATCTACTGGAAGTTTTATTTAGTTTTATGCCAATGAAATGATATATTGGTGGTGCAGTCCGACAAAATAAATTTCCAGTATTCATAGGCATTCGACTAGTAAATACGGAAGGTGGATAATCATAGTACGCAGTAGAGTAAATGAGAAAGGATAAGAGTAAAAAGCGCATTAGAGTAAAGCTATGAAGAATTAGGAATAGAATAAAGATAGAAAAAGTAAAAAGATACAACATATAGGCAAAAATTAACATTGATTTTACAATGGTGCAGACAGCTATAGATATTACAGCACCTCGTTCAGGAAGACTCTCCTTTATTGATAATGAAGAATTACTTTCTGCTGTTGAAAATAATCATGTCAAGAACTTTCAGAAATGTTTAAAGTGAGTGGTGAAACAATTTGATTACACTTGCATCAACTAGGAAAATCATGGAAGCTAAGCAAATGCATTATCAGATGACAGTAAAATTCAAAGGCTATCAATTTGTTCTTTACTTCTTTCATGTCATAAAAATGACATGAAAGAAGTAAAGTTTCATGTCATTTCATGTCAAAAGTGAGCCATTTTTGGATTACTTGCTCACCTGTGATGAAAAATGGATCTTGTACTCTAACAGGAAGCGAACTTATCATTGGTTGTCACCAAATAATCCAATACCCCACACTTCAAAGTTGGTACTGCACAATATAGTGTCCCCAGAAGACTATGCTTTGTGTGTGTGTGGTGGACTGGAGCCGGTATTGTCCACTACTAGTTTTCGCTGCAGCCCAAACAATTACGGCTGAGATCTACTCAATGCAACTTGAGCGTGTGCAGGATGCGTTACTTCAGAAACAGCTAGGACTAGTTAACCGTGCTATTCTTACAGGACAATGCAAAACTTCATACTGCAAACTTACCTGTGAGAAGATTCATGCTTTAGAATGGGAGATACTCCTTCATCCTCCATATTCCCCTGATATTTCTCCAACTGATTATAATCTTTTTTTGGTGCTAGTGCAATCACGTGTAAAATAGACAGTTCCACGATACAACAGAGATTGAAGTGGAGGTTGCTAGGTGTATTACTTCTAAAGACAAAACATTTTATAAAAGCGGAATTTACAAACTTGTATCTAGTTGGGAAAGAGTTGTAGATGAATTGTGAAGGTGCTCATTTTAATGAATAAAACATTTCATAAAAATTTCGACAGCTGTTTATTTTTTATTATGAAAACCATATAAACTTTTTTGGGTGCAATTTGTGCAAGTCTGATAACATTGGCCTGAGCGTGTGTGTGTGTGTGTGTGTGTGGCTTGGCTAGATAGGTAAAAACTTCATTCCTCTCTCGTGTGAAGTGCTGGCACTCCCAGAGTATGACAAATAGTAAGACACATGTTGTATTTTTCACACACAGGGAGGTCATCAGCTCTCAGCAAATAAGAATGTGTAAGATGACTGTGACCTATGTGGAGCCTAGCAAGAACAACTTCCTCTCTTCTCTTTCTACGTTGACTAGAATTACAATGCTTAATTTCAGTCTTAATATTATATAATTTGTTTGTGAATGCTTCCTGCCATGATGACTATCATTGAGCAATTAGCTTTGATGTTATAAACTGTCTGTAGTCTGTATATGGTATTGTCAGACTGTACATGGAGAAATTATGAGCTGATCTAGCAGCTCCATCTGCAGTCTCATTTCCCTTGATTCCAATTGGCTGGGAATTCAGCACAACCAAACATCAAAATTAAGGGTTTTCATTTTGTACAACAGGTGTAACACCTCACACAGCACTGGATGTGGATTATACATAGGAGAGGAGATAACATGTAAAGAGTTCAATGAGTCTGTATAAATTGCACACTTTTGGTTAGAGAGTTTCTATTATATGCACAAGTGCAAGTTGAATGGTATGCAACTCTGCTGTATAATTACTACAATCAAGCAGGGTCTGGTTGGAGATAGCAATGTCAGGAAGCACCAGCTAACAAATTTCTGTTCTCAGACTATCAGTATAGATGATAAGAGATCAGAATGAGCTGCTTTGTAAACAATTGCAGGTAGACATGTGATGCAGTTGACAAAGTGAGATGTTTCAGGATGGAGTGCAAACCTGCAATGGAGATGATATGTTATGTTTGCTGTAGGCAGTGTTGTCAACATTTATGCCAACAGCTTGCATAGACTCTTTAACAAGCATATCAAAAGGATATGTGACAGTTTGACATCTGTGTTATTGAGCTTCCTAACACAGAGGGAAGAGACTATCTTTAGGGCATCATTAAGAGACAGCTGTTTCCATATAAGTGTTAGAGCTGGTTCATTTGCTTCAGCATAAAGACTTTGATTGGGAAATGTGTGAAAGGCACCAGTAGCTATTCATCAGGGTGTATGAATAGCTACTGGTGCTATTCATACACCCTGATGATTAATGAAATCTAACCATCGTAGATTATTCTGCATTACAGAACCATAGATTTGAGACCCATAATCCCGTTTTGAACATGTCAGTATTTGGGAAACTCTTCCTCTGCAAGTATTCTGTTGTATATTAGGAAAAGGAGATTGAAGTGCACAATAAAGATGAAGCAGTGAAGCTTGACCTGCACCTATTCAGTGTAGGATAGAGTGCGAAGGAGATTCACTGCTCTCTTGCACTTTTTTTTCTTAGTTGATGAATGTGTACAAGGAATGTAAGTTTTCTGTTAATCATGAGTCCCAGGAACTTGGCTTCTGTTGTTACTAGAATAACATCCATCCTATCCAAATCTAACCATCGTAGATTATTCTGCTTTAGAACCATAGATTTGAGACCCATAATCCTGTTTTGAACATGTCAATATTCTGGAAACTCTTCTTCTGCAAGTATTCTGTTGTATATTAGGAAAAGGAGATTGAAGTGCACAATAAAGACGAAGCAGTGAAGCTCGACCTGCACCCTATTCAGTGTAGGATAGAGTGCGAAGGAGATTCACTGCTCTCTTGCACTTTTTTTTCTTAGTTGATGAATGTGTACAAGGAATGTAAGTTTTCTGTTAATCATGAGTCCCAGGAACTTGGCTTCTGTTGTTACTAGAATAACATCCATCCCATTCTTAATTCGAGATCTGGGTGAAAAGTACATTTTTGACAGAAGTGTACATACACTAATCTGATAAATCTGGATTAACTCAACACGGAATAGAGATAGCACAACATTCTTTGGTCTGAAATGCAGCATCTACACAGATGTCGGTACAAATTTGAATGTTATTTAAGGAGTCTGCTGAAGCCTTGCTTCACCACCCAAACTTGAATTGGAATGACTGCCTATCATTATCAAAAATATGGGAAAGTCTCATTAGAATAACACATCATTAACTTTTATTCATTGATTTATTATTATTTTTTTCTTTATACATACTGTTATGATTAACCTTTTCCTTGGATCATAATGTTACTGGAAATATAACATCACGCAGCTCGCCATTTCAAATAAATCCATTTTGCATTCTACCTTGTATCAACTGTGTTTTGCAACTGAAGATGGTCTATAATTTTCAGTCTGAAATATATGGCCTTATAATAAATTATTACCTTTACCTTGTGTTTACTTGTAAATAATTCTTAAAACTATGGCACAAGTTTCTCTAAAAAAAGAGTTTGCTCTCAGTAGTTTCTTATGATGTTTCCACAAAGATATCACTAGAACATAACTTCTTAACAGAGATCCTACCAGATCCATTCACACTAGATGCACTAACCACTTCAAACTATTCCACTCACTCACTGCTCTTTGAGAGAAAAGTCTCTTATCCCTTTCTTAACTGTGAACAAACTTCAATGGATGCTACTTCATTTTCTCTCCTCCACCTTCCATATAATGAAAAATTTCATCAGACAATATCTTATAACATCCATTTAGAAGTTTATAGATTAATCAGAGTCTTTAATCTACATGCACTCAATCTGTCCTTGTAATCTAAATTCCATAATTCGAATATAATCTTTGTAACTCTTCTTTGTATCCTTTTCAAAACTTCTTTATCCCTTGGAACCTAGAAGACCAATATGCTCGCAGTAGTCTAGGTACAGCCTTGCAAAGAGGCAACACGATTTCCTTATCCTTGCATATCGAGGTTTATTTCAACATTGCAATTATCCTCTGATTATATTTGCAATTTTTTTTCTTTGTAACTTTTGAACTTCAAATTCCTATCTGCCATTATGCCAAGATCCCTGGCCTCATCAGTTTCTTTTAGCATAACTCCATCATCATCATCATCAAATTTCTGCCTTGTACCCTCCAGGATATGATAGTACCACATGAAAAATTTACATCGTTACTAAATTCCTATCTACAGTTTCCCTCCAAATCAGTCTGCTACCTGTCAAGACTCCAACATTATCAGATTTATATTTCTATCTTCTAAGGCACTTTTTTTCCATATCAATCCACCTATATCTTGGTCTTCCTCTGGGTCTTTTCTTGCCATCCTGGCAGAAAACACTTGTTTTGCTAATCTTTCCTCTCCCATTCTGTTTAAATGATCATACTACCTGAGATTAGCTCTACTAACTCGTTCCTGGATGCTGACAATGTCAAGTTCTTTCCTAATATCCTCGTTTTTAATATGATATTGCCATTGATGGCATCTGTTTGTGCCCCTAATCTTTCTCAGGACTTGAGCATAATTTTACTAATATAATATGCTGCTGGAAATCTCATCATGATTAACGACATAACTTTACACTTGCTGAGATTAAATTTACAGCCATATTTGCCCAAATTTCTAGCCTCTTCAAATCATTTTATATGTTCTGGAACAGTAGCATCCCTGATCTTCCTTTATCTGAACAATTGAACATTTCCAGATCCTTCATAATGCCATTAATATATAGATGAACAACAATGGTCCAAGGACTGAACCCTGAGGTACACCACTGGTGACACTGGCAGATTCACACCAACTGTATACCAATTTTTTTTTACTTGTCCTTTCAGCCATTTGCTTATTCAATTCAAGAGTTTATATTCCAAACCCATATTCTCCATTTATGCAATGGCCTTTCATGTAGTATCCTATCAAATACCTTAGCAAAATCCAACAGTATCATAGTATATCCATTCCCTTTATCCATCTTGGATAAAGGGAATGGATATACTATGATACTGTTTTATAACTCTTATTTTATAACTATAACATTGTTATAAAATAGGAGCAAATTTCTAGAACACGACCTTCTCCTTTAGTAAAACTATGCTGTTCCTTGCAGAGTATAACTTGTTGGTCTAGTTTATTTCTGTATGCCAGTTATTACCAAATTCTCTAAAATCTTCATGACACCAGAAATACTGATAGGTCAGTAGTTAAATACATCAGTTTTTGCACCATCCTTGTATAATGGAACTATCGTACATTCTTTCCATTCCTGTGGTATCTTTTCTGAGCTGAGACTCAAGTTATATTAACATGTCAAAGTCCTAGCCAATTCAACTGTACATTCCTTTAGCATACATGCTGATAGTCCATTTGTCACTATTGATAAAATCTTATCTAGGTTATGCAACAGCTCTTCAATCTGATTCTCATGCATATCTAACTCTTCCAATGTAGTTATAGAACTGTACACTGGGTTATATACATCAGTTTGATATATCTTAGGAAAGTGAGCCCTCATTAATTGAATTTTCTCTAGCCTTTACCAATTTTTTTTTTTCTTTCATACTATGATTTAACTTTGCACACAGTACTTATAACTTTTATGGCCAGTGCTTTATATATTTCTTAACTACCTTATTCTCATGATATTCCTTCCACATGATCTTCTTCTTATGGATCTCTTGCTAAGAAGGTTGCACATTCATTTCATTCCTAACCTATTTGTTCTTTAAACACTAGGGATACATTCAGATTTTGCCTCATTTGAGCACTTTTTCAAAGATTCCTGTGCATTGCTGATATCTTTTCCATTTTCTAACTGATACCGTGGGACAAAAGATGTTATTCTCCTGAGTTCATAATTTTCAGCTTTATAGTTTAGCACATAACTTTCTAATTGGGACATCTATATATCTAACTACTTCCCAGGAAAATACACAGGATGACTGTAGCGAACTGGTTTTAAAATTGTCCTCTTCTTAACTAAATCCCTGCTAACACTGTGATCAAATCTAGTGCTCTTTGATTTCGAGTTCCTTCTTTCACATGCTGCTTGAGAAAGTTGTCTCACAACCACTAAATTCTCCTTTGTTCTTATCATGAGATTTCTCTTCTGCTCACTGAATCTAGTCATTCATAATGATCACTTGTTTAGTACCCATTAGGGTAATTTGGCTAAGCATTTCATCATATCTAGCATTTGAACTGCCAGGTATGTAGCAACACCTCACCATATATTTTATCCTGTTAGCCTCTCCTTCATTATAGATAGCCTCAAATGCACTGCTACATTCGACGTTATTACCATTATTGCTTTCATGAGTTTCTACCCTAACTGAACTCAAATCATCTGATATCATTAGTAGTATCTTCTCTTACCTCTTCTGCCATTCCTAAAAATATTTTCACCATTCCAGAGATGAGAAACTAGTTTGGTCAATTGCCTCTGGACCCTCTCCATCTCATCCTTTTGAAAACCAGGTGACCAAATCTGTGCACAGTAGTTCATATGTGGCCTAGTCAGAACCTCATACAATGGAACAAGCATCTCCTTACTCCTACAAATGAGCATCATCATCCTCTGCATCATTCCTAGTATTCATTGTTGTCCTTGCATTTCTTTTACACTCAATCCTCTGATAGCAGGTTTCACTATGCCAACAATCTTAGGCAATACAATGTTCAATAACCAACACAGTCAATCTCTTTATTCCTTTTGCTCCTTTATTATGTATAGACATAAAAAATTGTCATTTAACTTTTGTTTTTTATACTTAGATCTTCAAGCTTCTTGATCCTGTTTCACAACTTTCTCTTTTCCCTCCTCCAGTACATTCAAAAGGTCCAAATGCATAGTGTATGTGTTCACTCCTTTGCAGATGCACAACCATGCTCGATGCCATTCATATCATTATCCTATTTGCATACCATTGCTGAATTTACCTACACATTCTCACCATTCCTTCCATGATGATCTAGTTTTTCTGAGTCTCTGCATTAAGTCTCACTCCAATAAGTAATTTTTCCAGGAAAAATTAGTTTTTCAACAGTAATTTTACAATAGTAATTACTGTTCAAAAACAGCAGTAAAATGCCACATAACATCAGAATTCAAAGTAAATGTGTTTCTTTTCAAAAATGCAACATTTCTCTTTTTTTGTGGGATGTGACCACAATCAAATTTCAGAACCAAATTTTATCCACAATAGTTTTTTTTTTCTCAAAATAAAGTGCACAAGATTATTTTCTCAATGTTTTTGCAAATTGATATTTTGCTTTTAATATGATTCGAATCCCACCATGGCCATGAATGTGATTTTCATGGGATGTTTCATCCCATAAAAATCACATTTTTATTTTATTTAGGATTCTCTGTTCTGTAGAGTTGAATTTCCAAAATATGTACATAACTTTTAAAAAAAAATATAATAATAAAAAATTCTTAACTCACTCACAGTACTAATGGACTATAAGCTTATTATTACATGACACCTGCAGGGAGTCCAAGACTCATCGAGGGAGGGCATCTACTCTACAATTGTCTCCACCGACTACACAACACCATCTACCGCCCACCTCCACCACTAGTATGAAGACATCGATGTTGACAGATATCAATGTGTGGGATTTAGTGCAGTGTAACATATTCTTAATGCATTGGTTGCCAAGATTGAGCAGTTTGTGATATGAGAGGGAGAATATAGAAAATATTTGTTGGAAATGTTTCATGAGAAATATTTCCGACACATTTTGTCCTGTGAAGGACAAAACATGTCGTCCTCGTTTTTGAGAAAACAGGACATCCCCGTCCTGGAGAAATGATTGGCATGTGGTACAGAAGTACAGAGAATGAAAGAAACAGTGAATGGGAAAAGCATAAAAGCGTGAGAAACTGGGAGAAAAGAGATAGTATTGTATGGAGATAATAATATGTCTAATAATAATATATCTTATTATTAGAAAGCGAAGATAAAGAATGTTAGTGAAGATTTAAGTTTGTAAAAGAAAAAAGTGAACGAATTAATGTTTTGGCATGCACAAATGATTTGAAAGGTGAGAAATATGCAATGAGAGAAGATATGAAAGAATTGTTAGAAGAAGCAAAAATGAAGAGAAAGAAAGTAAACATGGTGAGTCTTCTGCTTTGGTATGATAGGATAGATTTGAGAAGAAGGGCCATGATTGCCAAGTAGTCTATGAGAAGATTGTGCAGGAGGAATGGTGTCCAGTTTATAGATGTGTCGAGTGAATTTGATGGGATGGGGAGGGTATATGATAGTAACTTAGTTACTAAAGGGTTACTATAAGATCGACATAAAAGAAATTTTTCAATAACTGGGGAGTAGGGGGTTGGAGTGGAAAACAAAGAGTCACACTTGGAAGATGTCTAAGAGTGTGGTTAGTAAGGGTGTGTGTGTGTGTGTGTGTGTGTGTGGAGTAGGTTGTTTTCTTGGAGAGTGGTGAGGAGAAGTGGAATAGATTGCCATAGGTGGTTGTGAATGCCCCAACATTGAATAGGTTTAAGGAGGTGTATGATAGGTATTGTGTTAATGGCTAGAGTGGGTCTCCCACAAATAGTCTTTTGACTCCACAGAGTGACCATATAAATAATAATAAATAAGTGTTTTTATAAGTTTGAAAGATTATCACACCTCTTAATGGAGATAACTGTTGACTTGCTCTTCATACACTTCACATCCATATTTTGTGATGAATGTAAAAACATTATAATAGCCAGTAGAGAGGTTAATTTATTGCACTGGTCTACAAAGACTTTGTAAATAGCTTAAAACAGAAGGATTTATTTGCTTGCTTCATGCTTGTCTGAAGGATTAAAACAAGAATATAATTTCTTTCTAGTGTAATATTTGTAGAAAGTTCTGTAGAAAATGTTTTTTCATTTCTCACTTATCTAGAGAACCTGCCTCCCTCCCCCCCAATCACAGAATCACCAATATCATCATATCTTTATTTTATCTGTTTCTTTCTTTCTTTTATCTTTACCTTGCTTTACTCCTTAATGTGCTCCATTTCCTTTCTCACTTTATTCTGCTATTTGCTAAACACTTTTCTTTTCTAACTCCTGTGTGGTATTGTGAAACACTCATGAAAGCATCCATTTCATATGGGTGCTTTCACCCATATGAAATGGATGCGCACACTCTTTATCAGTATTTATAGTTATTTAAAGATACTCAGCTAAACAGAATTAATTGAAAGTATAATCGTATTTAACAGCAAAAACCACTTATAGGAAACCAGGTATTAAGTAAACAACATTCACTCATCAGCATCTTAACTACAATTAAATATAACAGTGACTTTTAAATAGGAATTGTTAGATTTAATTGAAAAATGTTTATAAGTACTTTGTTCTCTTATAAGTGAAAGACCTTCATGCATTTCTTCTTTGAAGAAAGAAACTAGAAGTAGTATTCAATTTTACTAGCATCCCATTTTTTCCTTGGTGGTATTGCTCCATTACTATGACATATTACTGCAACAAGGTTTCACTATGGTTTTCAAATACAAGAAAGAGGTAAGATTGAAGGAAGCAAATCTTCAGTGATATACTCCTCCCCCCCTTCTGTTTTTTCATACTCTTATTAGTTTAACAACTATTCTGTATATTTTTTGTTTTATTGTTGTCCAAAAGCTTTAACAATATCTATGGACAGTCTTCAGCTTCTACTTCTGTTTTGATGAGATTCTTTTGAAATTTTTCATGTTCTTTACATGTCTGTAATTTGAAGTCTCTTCGAAGCTCCTGAAATTTTTTACAAATCTTGCATTAGATTATGCACAACATCTTTGATATGTTTTACATCCTTTATTTATTTATCAGTAATAATTTTAAATTGTCGCAGATATTCTGGTAGTCCTTGTAACTTATTACTTGCACCAACTTTGGGCTTTGATATACACGCGCACGCACACACACACACACATGGGTGGTCTGAGAAGTTCTCGGCCTCAACCATAAAATGGCAACACTATTGGCAAGATTTTTTTTTTTTTCTGAGTTGGTACATCTGTCATAAGCATCCATGTGAATTTTTAGTTTTTTTTTATACAGCTGTCGGAAGCCAAAGTGTTGTCTGCATCCCTTGAAATGGATAAAATTGAGTATCGTGCGGTTATAAAATTCTTTGTAAAAGAAAGTTTACCGCCAAAAGAAATTCATTCGAAGTTCATAAAAGTTCATGGGCACTCTTTTCCTTCATTTTTGACAATGGGCTGCTGAGTTTAAATGTGTCCATACCAACCTTGAAGATGATCCATGTGAAGGACTTCCAAAAAATGTAACAACACCAAAAATCATTGATCAGTGCACGATATGGTATTGGATGACCGGTGAATCAGAGTGCATGAAAATGCTGAGACTATAGGCATTTCAAAAGAACGTGTAGGATATATTTTGCATGAAGAATTACAAATGAAAATGCTTTGCACAAGATAGATGCCACACTTGCTCACAACAGATCAAAAACGCACTCGCATGAAAATCTCTGAACACTGCTTGGAGTGTTTTAACAAGGATAAAACTGATTGCATTGATTTATTACTACGGATGAGACTTGGATTCACCAGTACACACCAGAATCCAAACAGCAGTCAAAACAGTGGACAGAAGCCGGTTGTTCAGCTCCAAAGAAGACAAGGTCATGGCATCGGTTTTTTGTGATGCTAAATTGTTTATTAATTATCTTGAAAAGGGTAAAACAATAACCAGGGAATATTATTCCAATCTTTTAATCAGGCTAGATGAAATAATTCATGAGAAAAGACCCGGTTTGCAGAAGAAAAAAAAATCATCTTTCATCAGGACAAATGCACTTGCCCACAAATTTGTTTTGGCAATGGGAAAATTAAGGAATCTGCACTATGAATTGTTAGAACATCCACCCTATTCCCCAGATTTTGCTTCCTCTGATTTCTATCTCTTCCCAAAACTAAAACTCTTCCTTGCTGGTCAGTGTTTTTCTTCAAATCAAGAGTTGATTTCAGCTGTAGAGGAGTATTTTGCAGATCTTACTGAGAACCACTATAGGGACGTGATAATGGTGCTGGAGCATCACTGGAATAAATATATTATTCTTAAGGGAGATTATTTATTGTTGATTATTTACTTCATGTCGAAAAATAAAAATTTTGAAATTATAAATTAAAAGTAAGAACTTTTCAGACACCTGTGTGTGTGTGTGTGTGTGTGTGTGTGTGTGTGTGTGTGTGTGTGTGTGTGTGTGTGTGTGTGTGTGTGTGTGTGTGTGTGTCCACTCTATATACATATAAAAAGATAAGTTGAAATGTGAAACGTTTTTATGTCTCTTTTTTGTCTCTTCATTGTTTTGAGCCGATAAGCCGAAATTTGAAACGTTTTTATGTCACATTTTTTTATCTCTTCATTGTTTTGAGCCGAGATAAGCCGTTAAGCTGATAAGCTGAAATTTGAAACTTTTCATGTCCAACAATGTGTTTGCCTTCATGAGACAACAATTTGTTGGACGTTTCAAAACAGTGGAGAACTGACTTACCAGCCCAGAACTCAGGGGGGGGGGTGCATCGTAGGTGCCAGCGGGACAAATCTCCCTAGTATATATATATATATATATATATACTTGCAGCAGCAGCTTTGTTTTTACTTGCATTGCCGGTTTCTTGAATTTTCTCCCAGTGTCTAGCTTTGCTGCTTAAGTGACTATTTTTCCTAAAATTTCATAGAATTCTAGGAAAAGATCTTAAACCAGGATGTAATTTAAGGTAGTCTTTAAAAAAATTGATCATATGATAATTTTATGATTCCAGAAATGATAAAACTTTTAACTCTTTTTTCCTCTCTAGATTAAAAGAAAATATAATGAGATTTGGTAAGTGAATTTTTCAGAATAATTTTTTATATTTAAATCTTTATTTCCATGTATTTAAGAATACTCAGAACTTTGAATAAAATTCTTTGTGTGTCTTTATTTAAGGAATCACTACAAAACCAATTTCGAATATGATTGATAATTTGACATCACTCATGAGATGGAAATCTCCGGGCACAACACTTCTTGCATTTTCTGTAAGTACTTCATTAATATTATGCTTCATTATATAGAAATGTATTTTCTGTTTATATCTTCAATCCAGATATTACTGCTCCTAAGATTTTGCATTTGTTGATTTTAGAAGTGTAAGCAGTTATTTTCTTCGTACTTGCCTTTACAGCTTTTAATATATTCTGAACGAAATAAATTTAGGTTAGAGTATATTCAGATTTTAAGAAAAATTTATTGACAGTTTCTTTGTTGAGCAGCTTTGTGCACTGGATAGGAACTCAACATCTCATTTTAACTCAAAGTTAATAGAATAATATATATGGAAACTTATCAACTGAAAGTAAGTTAGCCATTCTCATACAGCAAAAAAGAAGCGGCATGGTTTTTTCTGTAATAACATGTATGCTCATATTTTTCATCTCTTAAACAGGCATGCTAGCCTAAATAAAACGTGCATTACCAGATAACAATCGAAGGAGAGTTAGCTAGTAGTTTTCTAAAAAAAAAAAAAAAAAAAAAAACTCTATCACCACAATGATGATCAAGCAAAACATACTAGTCCAAGAACACTCATTGACATAGTAAAATTTTTTTACTAAAAACGATACTTATCAATAGGTGCCTGTACTCATTCTTCGCCAATAGGAAAATTTGTAAATTAAAAAAGATATGAAAAAGAAAACTAATATATATTTGTGATTTATATTTTATAGTATGAGTGTTTTTGGAAAAAGAACAACAAGTTAAGTATGTCACAATTTTTAAGCATAAATTTATTGTAAAAGTGTATAAAAATAAGTAAAATTTATATGATAATTTTAATAAAAATTTTATATAGCATTTATCTTAATTATTCTGAAAGAAGGAAATATGTGAAGACTGAATGAAAAATGTAAGTTTCATTAAATAACTAAGGCTTATTTGCATACTAGGTAAACGCGTAAGAAAGAACTGAATATTAAAAATTTCTAAATGTACACTGTACCATACGTTATACGTCACTCTTAACAAAGGTGCTGGTATGTAGTACCACTGCATACCATACCAAAAAAAGCATTGGCGTCATGTATATGATTAACTACCTTTTTATGCTCTAATTATTTTACATAAAGTCAAGTTACTTAGCTGTGACAGATCCTTAAAATCTAACACATAGCAGAGATGATCCTTTATCTGGTACTACTTGCTAGCCATTTAATATTAGGATTTTGTTATGTATCAGAGGAAGGTTTTTTTCAGTTACAACCTTTTCAGTGTATATGCACCTACTGATGTCTCCTGTGATGAAAAGAAAGATGCTTTTTTATTTTTGGCCATATAATTATTTTTGGAGACATCATTGCCCAAGCAAGCTAAAAAAAAATTCTCTCATACATGGTGACCATAAAATAACTTTCCCTCTTTGGAGGCATTTGTAGCTAAAACCAATAAACGGAATGAGACCAAATTTTATATTGAGACATTTGAAGGCATGGGGAGATGATTTCCGCGAAAAAAAGATTTAGTACCAAAAGTCGCTGATAGGGGAAATTTTGGCGCTGGCAGAGGTGAAAACAAGCAGATAATTACATTAAAGGCAGATAAAAATGGAATAATAACATTTCGGCAGTGTAAGCCACAGCCACGTCACTCATTCCAGCTGGATATGTGGTGTGTTACAATGATAATAAGAATAATAATAATTAAACTAAAACAACCACTTGCAAGAGAGACAGAAATTAATGTAGTGATTGAACTTACAGGAAATATTGTTTTATTCATCAGAATCAGGGTCCCCTGGACCACATACACGATTTTCAATGTGCTGACCTTTCTTGTTATGCTCACCTGTAGAGCATGTCGCACACCAGATGCAATTTGTTGTACACAAGAAAGGTCAGCACATTGAAAATCGTGTATGTGGCAAAACATTAAACTATTACATAGATCCATATATAAATATGAATGTTTATAGATATCATTTCTGAAAATTTTCCATGTTACTCCTCTAAATTAATATTAATTTTTATGGCTATTTTGCTATTTTTCTTTAGGGGTACTCCTTTTTATGATATCATCAGTATGTCCAAAATTATTTCTTCTTTATATTCTTCATGTACCTATGTCTTTAGAATATTAATAATGCCCTGAAAATTGAGTAAAAAGCCAGTGATATCATAAAAAGGGGTACTCCTAAAGAAAAATAAAGAAAGTGTTGAAGCCTACGTCATAGACCTAATCTTAATTGGAATGACTGTCTCACTATTCCAAAAGTCTGGGAAATTGTTATCCTCAAGTGTATAAAATAAATTTATCTGTTTTTTTTACAGCCTGATTGAGAGCAGTTGTTGATGGGGAGGAGAGACTAAGAAGTTACAAAGAGGTGTATGGGGAATTGAGCCAACATGCTGTTAATAAGGCTGTAGGACTTGATAATATATCACCATGAATTCTGAAAGAATGTGCCAGGGAGTTGAAATCTGCCTTGACATATATTTTTAATATGAGTCTTGCACTGGGTCGAGGTGATGGAACTCAAGCATCAAATTATAGGCCTATCTGTGTGTCAGATGTTGTGGTTAAGTTGTTGGAGAAACTGGTGAGAACTAGGATCCAGAAATGGGTTGATAACAATGGAAAATTATTTTTGATGGACAGAATGGATTTGCTGAAGGGAGCTCATGTTTTAGTAATTTACTTATTACAATAAGGTAGCAGCTTCCTTGGACAGAGAAGAGGGATACACAGTAGTATGCTTAGACTTTGCAAAGGCTTTGGCTAGATTACCATATAAGTTGATAGTCAAACTAGAGCAGATGGTGTTGGATATTAGATTAGTGCATTGGATTGGAGACTGGCTATCTGAGGTATCAGCAAGTTGTGTATGGGGGAGAGAAATATCCAGGAAGAGGAAAGTCACCAGTGATGTGCCTCGGGGGTCTGTTTTAGGGCCATTGCTGTTTAACTTGTATGTTAATGATATTGGCGAAGATTTGGATGGGGATATTCAGTTGTTTGCGCATGATGCAAAGTTGGGCCAAACTATGAAGAGTAGAGAAGAAGATGTGGCCTTATAAAAAGACAAATAATTCATTGAATGGGCACAGCAATGGGGATTCAATGTTGCAAATTGTAAGGTTTTAAAATTTGGGAAACAGATTGGTTGTAGAATTTAAGCTTGGTGGGTATATATTGTTGTAGGTGGAGGAAATAAGAGATCTTGGGGCGATAGTGAATAAGGATCTGAAATTTCGGGGACACATTGCCAAAATTGTGAAGACAATGCAAAGAATTCTGGCAATGATGCAGAGGATACTGACTTGTAGAAGTAAGGAGACTTTTGTTCCATTGTATAAGGCTTTGATTAGGTCACGCATGGATTTCTGTGCATAGATTTGGTCATCTGGTTTTTAAAAGGATAAAGAGATGTTGGAAAGGGTCCAGAGATGACTTACTAAGGTAGTTCCTGATTTCTATAATGTCGAATATGAGGTAAGGTTGAGAAGATGCAATTTACAGAGTCTAGTCAATATCAGGGAGAGGGATGATATGATAGAAACCTACAAGTTAGTAAGGGGTTGTTATAGGATCAATGTTAAAGAGGTTTTGCAGCAAAAGGTGGGAGATCAGGGGATTACCAGAGGACATCCCTGGAAGTTGTATTGGGGGGGGGTGAGCAGGGGGAGTGAGAAGCAGGTTTTTTGCATGCAGAGTTGTGAATAATTGGAATGCCATGCCCGAGAGTGTGGTGGCTGCAGAGAATTTGAGTGTGTTTAAGGTATGGTATGCTGAACTGTGTGTACAACAAAAGAACCTCCTAGATGAGTCTTTGACTCTATGGGGGTCTTGGAGTAGTAATAATATTTGACTGGGCAGTATCCATATTCTAGGTATAAGACTTTTTTCCAAATGTGACAGGAATTAAAGAAATTTTCAACAGAGGCCTCTCATTTTGTGCAGTTGAAAATGTGTGTGTGTGTGTGTGTGTGTGTGTATATATATATTTATTTTTTATTTTTTGTTGTTGTTAATTGTTTCAAATAATCTTATTCCCCAAACCTTAATTTTCTCAGGTATACATGTATACAGTATATCATGGTTGGTTCCTGCCACTTGTACTTTTCCTTGCCAACTGCCAACTTCTGCTCAATTTCTTCCGAAATAAGTAAGTATTGTCAAAGCCATGTAGCTTGAGTGGTATTAAACATTGAATATTGGTTATTGAAGTAGTACATTTTGATTTTTATTTTTTTTTTCTCTCCCAGTCTTCTCTGTAAAAGAAATTTTGTATATTGCTTGATCCATCTGTTTCTCATTAACTGTGAAATTTTTGGATAACTCCTTTGGGACATCAGTTGTTTTGTTTCTTGTTATCAAGAAGCTGATTTTCTAACTGAAACGATCATGTGAATAGGGAATGTTTGTGATGTTATATTTAGTTACTAGTTGTGTATTAAATAAGCAAACTACCAGATAACAATTTTATAGTCCAGAAATTATTTACACAAGACTATATTTTGGTTGGCTGAGTGGTTAATGTATCTGCTCTCCTAGCTTTGGGCTCAAATCCTGCCACGGGCTTTAATGTTTTAGAAATGTCTTTAGGTGGGGAGATGAATTTCATTGCCTGATGTGAAAACACTGCCCAAGTTACTTGGTAGCCTTGAAGTATCTTGAAAAAAGTTCCATGTTTGGTCTCTAGAGCAGGGTTTGTGGATTATATTTTAAAAAAAAAGGAAAAGAAAGAAAGAAAACAACTTTTCCTCCACCCTAAATAAATGAATGAATATAGCAGAATTTTTGGTCTCATTTCAAGATCATTTTCAGTACATACAATTCAAATAGAAAACAGTTAAAAATTATAGCTGTGTTATAATACATATTAAATGCAGAATGAGAGCCTGATCTGTAGATATTAGAAAAGATGCTGAAATTATTAAGTAATAAAAACAAATAGTTATGGGCAGAATGGTCAATCTGCTCAGATACTTTAAGAATGCCAAGATTACATCCAGTTCTTTAATTTTGTTAAGTTATGCCTTTCTGCTAAATAATTTATTAATTAATGACAGCTTCATTATTTTTCCCATGAATTCTAGTAGATACATATCGAGCTATCCTCCTGCATTTAATATGTATTGTAATGCACACTATAATTTTCAGTTTATTTTATTTTGTCTAATTGTATGCACCGAGAATGATCTTGAAATGAGACTGAAAATTCTGCTCGTATGAGCTGAACAGATTGGTATGCTGCATACCAATTCCAGTTCATCGCACATCAGTGGGATGAACTGTTGGGTGAGGCCAAGGGTCATCATCCCCCACAAGAGTCCAGGACCTTATTACATGCCTATAGGAAGAATGGGCCAAAATTCCCATTGATTGCTATTGTATCCTTGTGGAAAGTACACCTGTAGGATTGCTGCAGTCATCACAGAAAAATTAGGTCTTACAACTTATTAAGGTCCTGGACTGTTGTGGGGCAGATGACCCTCGACCTGACCTAATGCTCTAGTTCATCCACAGATGTTCAAATATAGATCTAAGGTTGTATGTGAGCTAGATGTCTTTTATCATTGCATAGGCTTCTGTGGAGAAAGGACATGTTAGGAATATGTGTTCTGGTATTTTTCCAGAAAACATATTTCTAACACGTCCTTTCTCCACAGAAGCCTACACAATGATAAGACAATCTAGCTCACATACGATCTTAGATAGGTACTTCTGAAAAAGACCAGCACCATCAACATCTACTGAATATCTATCTCTACCATGAACATCAATCTCATTGAATTTAGAAGATGCAAGGCACTTCCAGAAAGTAAGGTTCATTTTGAATTTACCACCAAATAAGATATGGAAGAAGGGTTCATGCATGTATGATAACATAGTGACTCATGCTAGCTATTAACCATTTTGCTTTCATTGCCTTATCATTGTTGTCTTTTACAAATAATTTATAAGTGCTGTGATATATATAAAAAAAAAATCTGCAGTTGTGAAGTTTGTGATATGGTTTTTTTTTTGGCAGAAAACAATAGTTCTGCAGAAATTCATTGATGAATGTGCGAAGTTTACGGTAAATTCAAACACGCACCATCGGTTATAAAAATGGCTGCTGTCTTCTGAAACTTAAAAAGCATCTTGCTTGTTGATTTTCTTCAGTGAGAAACCACAATTAATGTTGAAGCATATTATGAAATGCTCAAGAAACAGATGAGCAATTTAGAACAAAAGACAAGGAATGCTGTTTTCAGGGATTGTGCTTTTGCATGACAATGTGCGAGTTCACACTGCAGCTCAACCTGTCCAGCGAATTCAGAAGTTTCGGTGGGAACTTTTCAATCCCTCACTTTATAGCCCAGCCTCATGCCCAGTGACTACCTCTTGTTCCTGCATGTGAAGCAGTGGCTCCCATTTCAGCACTTTGAAGATGATTTGGAAATGAAGAACAGCATGACTCAGTGGCTTAATTCACTTGTGGCAGACTCTTTTATGTGGGTATGAAGAAGATGGTACCATTATAAAAAATACCTGGAAGTTAATGGCTACTATTTGAAAAAATAAAGTACAGGTAACCCTCATATAACACGGATGTTAGGTTCCATAGAAATGCTGTGTTATATAAATCACATTATGCAAGACTTAGATCACATAGAAAAATTGGGGTAGGTTCCGAAATCGTTTTTTTTTTTTTTAAATTATAAAAACAACAATGACATATCCAACAAAAACAATATTTTTATTTAATTCAGGTAATTTATGTAAGTTAAGAAAACATAAACTATGAGACAAATACCTAGTATAAAATGATAAAAATTACAAATTGTACATAAATTTCATTGCACATAATGCATAAATGTTTTAGACACAATCAAATAAAGTGCATATTTTAATCGTCATCACTCTCTTCAAGAAATAACATTTCGTAGATGTTCTTTAAGTGGCCAGAGGTCGTCACCACTTGAAATCTCATGGACATCATTTGTTATAATTCCCATTGCCTACTTCGGCTGGTTTAGTTATCAAGGAGTCAGTAATAGGCTTTGCTTACCACTATGCTGCAATTTTTTATTAAGTTCATAATATGGCCTTGAACAAATATCCAATTGTCTCGTGAATTTTCCAGAGCTCTCCATTGAGGGATCATTATCCGTAAAATAACTTCCTAACTTTCTTGCCAAGTCCAATCCTTCTGCTAATTTCTTTAAACTGAATTCTTTAACGGATTCATCACAATCAGAATCTTCGGCAGAACCTTCCCCGCCATTTGATTCGACGCCATCTATTAATTGTGTCAGTTCCTCCTCATTTAAATCTGATTCTCCATCAATTAATTTACTAATTTTGTTTTCAACCATATCACAAAAGCCCTCTCCACCAAAAATGTGTGCGACGTTTATTATACGATGTAGCTCGGCATCCACTGGAGATACAAAATTTTGTTCCAGAACAGCTTTAGGCCATATTTTTTTCCAGCAAGCATTCAGCGTAAAGGGTTGTAATTTCTTAATGGACAGAGAAATAATTTTCACACAATTCAATATTGAAAACTCTTTCCATGCTTGAGGCAGTGTCATGTTTGGATTAGATTCCATTTTTTCCAAAATTAATTGGAATGTTCGCCGAATACAATATGACTTAAATGTTGATATTATTCCTTGGTTGAGTGGTTGAATAAGTGAAGTAGTATTAGGCAGCAAAAAAGCTATTTTAATATTCGGAATGCTTAAATTTGTTTGGGGGCCTGGTGCATTATCTAAAATTAGTAGAATTTTGAAGTCCACATTCTTTTTCTTTGTGTAACTTTCTACATTGGGTACAAAACACTTGAAAAACCAATTTTCAAACATGTTAACTGTAACCTATGTGTTTTTGTAGGCCCGCCAATAAACAGGTAGGGTGGACTTGTCGAGCCCTTTCATCACACGAGGATTTGCCGATCGGTTAATAAACATTGGTTTTATCATGTAATCACATGATGCATTACTTCAAAACAGTAGAGTGATTCTGTCTTTGGAAACTTTGACTCCAGGAGCTGATCTTTCATTTTTCGAAATATAGGTGCGTTTTGGCATTTTTTTTCCAATATAACCCAGATTCATCCGCATTGAACACCTGGTCTGCACTATAACCACCTTCTTCAATGATTTTTAAGAGTTCTTCTGGATATTTCCGGGCAGCTTCAATGTCTGTTGAAGCTGCCTGGATTGTTTATAAACTTTGAAAGTTTTTTGCTCAATAAGGTGTCCATCCAAAGGAATTTTCTTTTGAGTGCAATCTTCTATCCAAATCATTAGAGATTTCTCAATTTTTTCTATTAGAATATCACATACACGAGCAACTCCCTTTGCACTTACCATTGACCCAGCAATAACACTTTCTCGGATTTTATGTTCATTTTGTTTGATTGTTGGAATTGTTGATTCATTTAAATTCAGAGTCCTTTCAACAACTTCTGGTTTTTCTTCAATTTTCAACTGATCCAAGATTTTAATTTTTTTCTTTGAGAGAAATGAATTTCCTCTTCAATGTCGGTTTTTTCCCTTTCATTGCAGTTTTAGTGGCCATTACGATAAAAATAAACTTTTACATAAAAAAAAAAAAAAAGCATTACATATGTATGTAACTCACCAGAAAATAAACTGCTCAGCTTGAGAATAATACATTTATGATTTTTAAGCTTTCCTGGCAGAAAACGAAGACAATTTTCAACAATAAACACATTATACAGTAAATCCTAGATGGCCAACCTATGGCACGTCTGAGAATTTTGCTGGCACGTCAACGATTTACTGCTGATATCCTTTTATATGCTTATAAATTATTCACCTTTTTTTTAATTATTACAATACATACAAGTTGAATTTTGTTTTACACAAGCGAGCAGCTATAAAGATGTGCATATGATTGGTGTGGTATTAACAAAAGATCGCGCGACCCAAAGACAACCGACAAGTGTTGAGTTGAAATGCTAATTCTCTTCAATCAGAATTCCATAACATCTGAAACTGTCATAACAACATTCAGTATTAGTTTTAACACATTCACGACAGGGTGTCATTTATCGTTCAGACGGAACTTCTCATTACCGACTGGCTCAACTCACACAAAAGTTTCAACCCTTGGTTGAATTCTATGGCTGCTTGTTTGCGTTTGAGATGGCAGGCAAACTCACACACTCATTATATGACATGTTTCAATTCTTGGTAGAATTTTATTTTAAGTTAGCCTTTGTGATCTGTCATAATGACATCGAGAATTTCTAATGCAATAAAGCAAACACTTATTTCATAATTGAAAAATTGGACAATAGTTTTTAGTTAGATACTGTGTTTCAGTGCAACATATGGTTTTGCTTGAGCTATACAGCATAGTTTCTGTGAGAGGGGACATGTGATTCATTAGTTAGTGATTCATTAGCTGTTCTCTAATTGCACTATTTGTTGAGAATTATACAGACTGCAAAAGCCTCTGCACAGTACCTTATTCAGAGATACAATAAAACTAAATTCGATACCTATAACTACTTGTGCGATATAGGCAGACACAAATTTAAGGAAGATAAAATTTGATTTTTAAGTCCTGCAGTGAAAAATATATGAAAAATAAATAAAGGGTTAGTTACTAGAAATTGTAGACCACGTTATATTTAAACCATGTTGAACAAGGGTTACTACAATTTGTAGACTGCATTGTATAAGTACTGCATTATACAAGGATTACCTGCATATGTATAGGTATTATAGCTTATTATAAAACTTTTTTCTTCTTTTCTAGTTTTTAAAAATAATTGACTAGACCTTACTTTCTGGATGCACCTTGTACATATGACATGGTGCTATGCCCAACCAATAACAGATGGTATTGCAGCACACAAACACTCTCTCACCAGTTTTCGTATCATTAGGTTTTTTTTATTTTTTATTTCAGCGCTAACTGCATTGTCTTCAAACTTCAACACAGTGCTTCAACTTGCAGACATTTTCAAGTTACAGCACCTCTCTGAAATGAATGTGACGAACAAGGTTTCTCAAATGAAGATGAATGAATGAAGCATATTGTCCTCAGCAAGACCTTTGGATTGAATTTGAGGTTAATAAGATGGGTAACTGCATGAAGCCCTGAGATATCCTGAGAGTAGCGATAGAGAAAGCTGATAAGAGGAAACCATCTATCATAGCACATAATGAATGACTGGAGAGGAAACTAGTGACTCCAATTGCAGAGGACTAGACTATAAGATGGTAACTTGAATTCAAAATTATAATAACTGAAAAACTCACATAAAATATTATTTAATAGTAAAATTTTCGCCTGTGGTATCTTCAGTACATTTCTAAAGCTAATTGAGCAATGACTGACAATTCCAAAGGGCACCACCTAAATAGCTAATGTAAGATAACTAAAAAAGGTCAATAAATTTCCTAACTAAAAAAATAAAAAATAAAATAAAATTTTATACACACACGCGCACGCACACACAATATATATACACACACACAATAAAAAGTTAGTACTTTATAAATCAGCTAATCTTTCCTATCTCCCATAAAGGGGATAGATGTAAACCATCAGGTCTGTTTAAGTTAGGAGAGTGGAATAAAGTTTCACATGTTTCTTTATAAAGCCGTTCCATGAGGAACCAACTTTTGTGAAGGACTCTGGTCTTGTTCCAATGAACCCTATGTCTACTGATGATGGCATGTTCTGCAAGTCCAGACTGTTCAGGTTCAAGGTATTGAATATAAGACTGGTGTTCTTCTAGCCGAATAGAGACAGATCTTCTAGTTTGTCCGAAATAAGATAATCCACAAGAGCAAGGAATCTGGTAGATACCTGGATAACTAAGATATGGAAGCTTGTCCTTTGGAGAAGTGAGAAAAGTGGAGATTTTTCTGAAAGGTAGAAAGGCAACAAAAATATTCAGTAGTTTTAAAACTTTTGCTATACGTTCATAATTGCCTTGTACATAAGGGATAGGAATGCACGTTATTTCTTCTGTATTTGAAGAGGAAGACATATTAAAACTACTCAAAGCTCTTTTGATGAAGGAATTCTTATATCCATTAGCTAAAAAGGAGGAAATAATATATTGCATTTCTTTTTGTAACGGATCGTCTGAAGAACAAAAGGAGTGGGCCCGATGAACCAGTGTTTCTGCCTTTTGACTGGGATGGTGATGAGATTCAGCATGGATATAATGGCCTGTATGAGTCTTCTTTCTATAGACTGAGAAATGTAGGTTACCATTTGGTTGGCAAAGAATTATAAAAGATCTATAAAGGCTAACTGCTTATTAGATTCTATTTCTAGGGTGAACAGGATCCTTGGATGAAGTGCATTAGAGAGAAACTATTGAAGTTCATCAGAAGAGCCATTCCAGATAGCAAAAATGTCATCACCATATCTGAACCAATGTAGCTGTGGGAGAAATGTTGTCAAAAATACGTTGTTCAAAGTGCTCCATAAAGAAGTTGGCGATAGCAAGAGAAAGAGGATTGCCCATTGCTGTTCCTTCAATTTGTTGATACAACTTTTTTTTAAAGGAAAAATAACCAGAATGTATTACAAAATCAAATATTTTTACAATGTCTGAAGGAAATTCTTGTTGCAGTAATTCAATGCTTTCAGATAAAAGAACATTTGTAAATAAAGAAACAACATCTAAACTGATCATAATTTCTGAAATGTCCAAATGAAGATCTGAAATTTTATTTTTGAAATCCAAAGTATTTTTTTATAAAAGTGTCAGTTCTTCTAGTTGAAGAAGTGAGTAAATTTGATAAAAATTTAGAAATTTTATAAGTGGGACAACCTATATCAATCTACAACTGGCCTCAACAGAATACTTGGTTTATGAACTTTTGGAAGATCATACAATCTAGGTGGATGACCGAAGAAGGTTTTAAGTTTTTTTCTTTTGATCTTCATCCCATATAGATACATTATCTATAAGAGAATTAAGTTTCTTCAATTGACTCCCGGTAGGATCTGATGTAAGGGGCCTATAAGTTGAATAGTCATGGAGTAATAGAGACATTTTTCTCTCATATTCCTTCCTATCTTGAATAACTACAGCCTTCCCTTTGTCAGCTTTCATAATAATTAAATTATTATTATTCTTCAGAGATTTCAGTGCTTTAAATTCAGAGTAAGATAGATTAGGATGAGGAGGCTGGGCATTAAAAAGAATTTTCGCACATTCAAAACGTAACCTGTTGGCTGTTTTTTGGGATAAGGATCGAATACCTCTGTCTATGTTATGAAAAAAATCCATCAGGGGTACCTTATTCAGTGGAGTGGCGAAATCATGTCCTTTTGATAAAACAAAACATTCACTGTCTGTTAGCGGACAGCCGGAAACATTTATAACTACTTTATCAGTATCACTAACATCAGTGCTGGATCTAGGGAGGCTCACGAGTGATTCAAACTTGCGCTTTAACTTATCATGAGAATCATTAAAAACCTTTAGGTAAAAATTCGAATAAATGCACAGAATAGTGTTAAAAGTTTCAGCTGTTGAAACAGATTCTAGAGCGTTCTTGATGTTCACAATATCTCTGTTTAAGAGGGCTAGAGATTTTTTAGCTTCTTGCAACTGATAATTTAACACGTTCGCTGCCACGCTACTTTGGCATGGTCTGTTCCCCTACGCCGAGCAGTTTTACTTCTTCAAGGTCAGTACGATAATCTCGTTACCGGAGGTAAACGTCCTACGAGTATACTCGTAGTTGGCTTGTACAGAGCATATACGGTCTATGAGAATACACAGTTTTGAAGCTAGCCCCACAAGCCAAGCATTTTCACATCTTCAAGGTCACTCCAATAATCTCGTTCCCGGCGGTAAGCGTCCTACGAGTATACTCGTAGCTGGCTTGTGAAGCAGGTTTACCCACTACGAGTATACTCGTAGTTGGCAGCGAACGTGTTAAGAGACCTACTAGCTTTTAAATTGATCCAATGAGCTCTTAAGGACCTTATAGCAGGTAGGAATAACCCGAGCCGTCTTATGTTTTAGGAATATTATTCTGTTAATTCATTTAGCCTTCTTTACCAATACTTTACTGTATCTAGCACATTGTTTGGAAGTAGACTCTCTGTAAAGTCTCGAAATATGCTTTAATAAGGAAGTGCCATGAGCAGAAATATGAATTCAAAATTATAATAACGGAAAAACTCACGTAAAATATTATTTAATAGTAAAATTTTCGCCTGTGTATTGCAGTCATTTTCAGTACATTTCTAAAGCTAATTGAACAATAACTGATAATTTCGAAGGGTGCCATATGTAAGTAGCTAATGTAAGATAACTAAAAAGGTCAAATAAATTTCCTAACTAAAAAAAAAAAAAAAAATTACACACACACACACACACAATAAAAAGTTAGGAAAGATTAGCTGATTTATAAAGTACTATCTCTCATAAAGGGGATAGATGCAAACCATCGGATCTGTTTATGTTAGGAGAGTGGAGTAAAGTTTCACATGTTTCACAAGATGGTAACTTGTTAAGGAGGACTGTGTGCTAGACATCAAATGCTGGGGAAATATTAAAAGTGGCCATGTAATTTCTTCAAATGTTTATAGCTTGTCCAAAGATGCGCAAGTATGGTTACAAGATTTGCTGTAGATTGTGCGGCAAAATTCCTATTCGTGATCACTAATTAATTGATGAGCTCCTGATAGCGAAGAAGTTAGTTGTTAAGAAAATCTGGTAATGCCTTCTCCATTAGATTTGATAAGTTGAGGTGAGGGCAATTGAATGAGACTTTTGTAGCTGAGTTTTTATCATCCTTTTAATGGACAGAATGGATAAAGTCTTGTTTCTATGCTGTTGAGCAGATGACACTATGACTGCTTCTGTGGGTGATGTAGAACGAATGTTAATTCTGGAAATTAAGTTTTTTACACAGTTAGAGAGATACCATCTGGACCTAGAACCTTAGTAGATCTAGATTACTGAAGAGTTTTTCTGATGTTTTTCTTTTTCTAATGAAAGTTATTTGTGTTATAGTGGAAGTTGATTTTATTTGGTAATCTGTACAAGATTGGGAGGAAAAGACTGATAGGATGTCAGCTTATCTCTAAGTGATGTTACCTAGGTATTATCTGGATGTAAAAGAAGGGCAGAAATCATTGTACTTAGTGGACTTAGCAAAGGGACAGAAGGTTGGACCACCATTTGAGCAGAAGGCAAGTTTTTCAAAAGTGTGAATTGAACTTTTTTTTTTCAATAAAAAAAAAAATTTTTTTAACATGTGGCTCTAGTGTGGAGGCTGAGTAGATTGCTGGAGTTTTGAGCTGAATTTTTTATTTTGAATTTTGTTGCACTTAACTAAGGCTTGGATTATGATCCGAGAAGAAACTTTTCAGTAAATTGGTGATCTAGATCTAGTCACAGAGGGCAGGGGAGGGAGATAGAGAGAGACAGACAGACAGAGATGTCATGATGGTAGCTTGGTAAGGATACCTTAAAGCTACTATGTAGGTTGTAGTAGTAAATACTAGTAGTAGAACACTGTAATCTCACAAGAAACTGCAAGATAATTTAACACTGCAAGCATAGCACACACAGTAATTAAAAACTTCTCCTTCTTGTTAGTTTATAAAGTGCAATATGCAGTGTTTATTTAACACTGAAACAGTAGCAGTAGATAGGAAATGAAGTGTAGGTGTTGATGAGGTGTTAATGAGACAAAAGTACACTTTCAAAATATGCAGTTAGTAAAGCATTCTTTTATTATAATATTATAATTTTATTTGCTAAAAATGAACAGTTTTGTAAATAAACTGAGTAGTTTTCTTTTGATCAAAATAAATAAAACAACAGAATTTACTTAGCTTAGTAAAAGAAAACTACTGAGTTTATTTACAAAACTGTTATTCCAGTGAATAATTAATTAACATTAACTATTCATTGGAATGCAGAATTTTCTCCAAGAACTCTCATATTTATGAATATTTTTCTATTTGATTAAGTCATGTCTGTCAAGTTGAATTCACAATAATAAATAAAACAAACAAATAAAAAATAATAAATTCACAATAGCAAATAAAAAATGATGTAATCAGACTAACATTTTCTGTTTGTGTCAACTGATTCCATGTTTAAATTACTTGTGTGACTTAGACACTGAGTTACTCTTATAATAGACAAATCATAGGATTTCTGCAATACTGAAAAGAATATTCACCCGAAGAAATAAGATGGTGGTGATGGTTCCATGAAATAATGCTCCTGATCAGACTACATCTAGACTCAGAATAAAAAAAAAAGAAAAAGAAAAAAGGTTTCAATATCACATTGTCAGCTATGAGGATAGATTGAAATCGTGTCATCTGCATAGCTTGGTTAATGCTCGGTTGGGTTGTTTTATGACTGAAGTAACTAAGGTATGAAGCTGTATGTGTCCATTGCATGTCTGTTTTATAGAAAGAAAAATCCAAGTTTCTAGGAGGAAGAACTTTTTTTTTTGGAATGTGTTATGAATGATAGGAGTTTGAATGATTTTAAGGTTCTATATGATCTATATGATAGATATAATGCTCTGAGTAGTCATCTTATGAACTAGATGATGGTCTGTTGTAAAATAAATAGCACAACTGTTTTTCTTTTATGTGGCTCCCAACCACAAAAGGTTGTATGTGAACCAATAGTACATTCCTACTGTGGGTGGGTTAAGGATTTTTTTTTTTTTCTATTTTTATTGGTTTTATATGTTTTTTTTTTTTTGGTATTTTTATTTATTTTTTACTAGATCCAGAAATCCTGGTTTAGAGGCCAAACATGGAACTTTTTCAGACCACTTCAGACACCTCGAATAAATGCGGCAGTGATATCACACCAGGCATTGAAATCCATCTCTCACCTACGAGGGTGGTCTGAAAGGTTTTCAGCCTCAACCATAGATGGCAACACTATCAGCACGATTTTTTTTTCTAAGTCGGTACATCTGTCGTAAGCATCCATGTGAAATTGCAAATGATTCTATCAAGTAGCTTGTTTTATACAACTGTCTGAAACAAAAATGTTGTCTATATCCCTTGAAATGGATAAAATTGAGTATCGGGTGGTTATAAAATTCTTTGTAAAAGTTCTAACGCCAAAAGAAATTCATTCTTAGTTCATAAAAGTTTATACGCACTCTTCTCCTTTGTTTTCGACAATTAAGAAATGGACTACAGAGTTTAAACACGGTCGTACCAGCCTTGAAGATGATCCATGTGAACGATATCCAAAAAGTGTAACAACACCAGAAATCATTGATCAAGTGCATGATATGGTATTGGATGACCAGCGAGTCAAAGTGCATGAAATTGCTGAGACTATAGGCATTTCAAAAGAACTTGTAGGATATATTTTGCATGAAGAATTGCAAATGAAAAAGCTTTGTGCAAGATGGGTGTCGTGCTTGTCACAGCAGATCAAAAACGCACTCGCATGAAAATCTCTGAACAGTGCTTGGAGCATTTTAACAAGAATAAAACTGATTTTGTGTGTCGATTTATTACTATGGATGAGACTTGGATTCACCATTACACACCAGAATCCAAACAGCAGTCAAAACAGAGGACAGAAGCTGGTTGTTCAGCTCCAAAGAAGACAAAATCGGTTCCATCAGCAGGAAAGGTCATGGCATTGGTGTTTTGAGATGCTAAAGCATTTTGTTCATTAATTATCTTGAAAAGGGTAAAACAATAACCGGAGAATATTATTCCACTCTTTTAACCAGGCTAGATGAAAAAATTCATGAGAAAAGACCCGTTTTGCAAAAGGAAAAAAATCATCTTTCATCAGGACAATGCACCTGCCCACAAAGGTGTTTTGGCAATAGAGAAATTAAGGGATCTGCACTATGAATTGGTGAAACATCCACCCTATTCTCCAGATTTGGCTCCCTCTTTCTTTATCTCTTCTCCAACTACAACTCTTCCTTGCTGGTCAGTGAGTTCCTTCAAATCAAGAATTGATTGCAGCTGTAGAGGGGTATTTTGCAGATCTTACTGAGAACTACTACAGGGACAGGATAATGGCACTGGAGTATCGCTGGAATAAATGTAATAGTCTTAAGGGAGATTATGTTGAAAAATTAAATTAAATTTGAAATTATAAATTTGTTTTTTCATTGTTAGGTCAAGAACTTTTCAGACTACCCTTGTAAAGACATTCACAAACCTCCAAAGTTGAGTTCGAACCTGCAGCCTCTTGGTTGGAGAGTGGATACATTAATGGAATAGGCAGTAGTACTGATCTGGAATATCTTACTTTTTTTTTTTGGGGGGGGAGGGGGGTGCTAGTACATCAGTGAGTTATAATAACTGGGATTTTGTTTCACAGTTGGGCCTTTCAAATACAGGGCAGTCATTCATCCCAAAAGAACTTTTATAGACTGATAACATATGCAACAAAAATTAGGTTAATTATGAATACAGTAAAACCCCTTTTTTACATTCCTGCAATTTACGTCCTTTTCTGTTGGTCCCTTCTTTAGGCCTATTCTCATGATATATTGTCTATCTGCCATTAACAACTTGATGCGAACGTTATTTCCCGTGATTTGCATTTTTTTTCCTCGGGTAGTAACACTAATTTTCGAATCAATTTCCTCTCATTCAAATCGATTTCTGCGGAAATCTGTGCATTTCTGTTCCCAGATGGCGTTGCTTTCGGCTGTAGTTTTGTTTTCACTATCACAGTGACTTGCACGCTTGCAGTAGTGATATAATGATTAGTGATACCGTGATTTTTCAATCACAGTACGAATTGATATTGCAGAATTTCTGCTACGTAATTTAGCGTGTGATAATTGCTTTCAAGTTGTGGTGATGGATTATCTGTGTTAGTAATATGGAGAAAAAAGACAGAAAATGTATTTCGGTAGAAGAAAAGATGGCAATTCTGCAATGTGAAGATTGTCATTCCGGAACAATGGGCATTTAGCAAAAGATCTTGGACTCTTCGTGTCCACTTTGAACATGATAGTAAAAAAACAGGTCAAGCATTGAACTCAATGAAAGCAATCTGGCACTATATCAAAAGAAAAATGAAAATATATCCGGGCATCGACATACAATGAATTGGATAAACTTGTGGCGGAGTGGTTTGTTTCTATGAGAGTGTCGGGTATTCCAGTCGATGGTACTATACTCCGAACGAAAACCTTTGAATTTGCTGACAGGTTGAGGATTAATGGTTTTATTGCGTCAAATGGATGGATTGATCGTTTCAAGACTCGTCACAATATCGTGTATAATCAAGTATGTGGAGAAAGTAATAGTGTTGCAGGGGAAACTGTAAACCAGTGGAAACATGAACTAAAGACTATTATTCAGGACTACGAACCGAAAAATATTTTCAATGTTGATGAAACTGGGCTCTTTTATAACATTCTGCCAAATAAAATGTGTTTTAAAGGAGAGAAGTGTCACGGTGGAAAACTCAGCAAGCAGAGGGTAACTGTTTTGCTCATTTTCAATGCTGATGGATCAGAAAAATTACCTCCACTGGTAATTGGTAAATTAAAAAAGCCAAGGTGTTTAAGAACGGGAAAAATCTGCCTACTAAGTATGATGCCAACAGCACAGTATGGATGATCAGCAGCATCTTCACATCCACCATGCATGCTCTGGATGCATGGTGGAAGTGTAATTGCACAAGTGAGCTTCAGCCATTAGATCTGGGCATTATCCATGCATTTAAATGGAAAAATAGAAACATGCTTGTTGAAAAAGCTGTGGTTATGCATGATAATGGTGTGGATCCAAAACAAATGACCATATCACTCCTTGACGCCATGCATTATGCGGGCCAAAGCATTGTTGCATATTACTCCTGAAATCATATCCAACTGTTTCTGGAAGGCAGGAGTTACGTTTGTGGAACAGAGGAACAATTACAGAAGGAAGAAGATATGTCAGAGCCCAACAACTGGTATGTGATGGATGAGTCTTCCTCATTTCAAGACTATGTTGATGTGATCACATCAAAGGTACCAAGTGTATAAGACATCCTTTCCAACCACCTTGGTGAAGAAGTGGTTGAAGAAAAGTGTGATCAAGAACCTTCTGTCCCTACTAGTAAAGAAGCAGTGGAAGCTATCTCTGTTTTGAGGTGGTATATTGCAAGTGCATCAGGAGATGATGGGGCATTTAATGCCTTATACATTGTGGAGAGGCAGGTGGAACTTATAAGAGTGCAGAAAAAGGAAAAACAATGAACAATTAAAGATTTTTTTAAATAGATAAATGTAAGTAATTGTAAATTCATTTATTTTCAGTTATTAAATTTTGTAATCTAGTATGTAGACTCACATACTAGCAGTAAGTCATCTTTTAGCCTTTTTTAATGTTTTTTTTACATTTCCTGCTATTTACACTTTTTTCCATCATTCTCCTGGAAAGTGTAAAAAATGGATTTTACTGTATATACAGAATGGATGATAACATTATTATTATTACATTGGCACCTCCTTGTGTAGTCAAGGACTGGGAAGTCCACTATAATTTCAGCTATTTACATAGTTATTTATGCTTTATATAGTAACAGTAACAACTTTTTCAGTGGTGTCCTATCTAGCCATAATGCTTATCATACATCTTAAATTGTTGTTGTTGTTGTTGTTTTGTAAGTAGTCACTTAAACAGAATGGGAGGAGGAAGTTTAGCAAAACAAGTGATTTTTGCCAAGATGGCAGGAAAAACCTTACTGGCAACATATTCTACCCACCATGAAAAAAATTTGCATCTTACTTTGTTGCCCAAACTGTTATTGAATACCCTCTGGTTCTTCTCCCCCCTTCCTACAGTATATTAAAAAAATCTTCCTTACATATTTTTCTTATAAAATTCCTTCACCAACTTATATAAGTATCAATATATATATATATATCTCCTCCTCCCCCTTTGCTTATGGTAATATTGGAAAGTAACTAAAGGTGATGCTAATGATAACATTACTCCTCTTGCTTTTATTATTATTTCTACACGAAATCTCCAAGAAGTTCAAGGATTCATCACTGACTACTTAATTTAATTCACCATGTCCATACTATGCCATTTACTGCCAACCAATAGTATTTTTTTTCTGTTAATTGCATGTGTTTTCTGCTATCTCCATATGAGATTGGCTAATTTACCTTCAGTCTAAAAAGCAAAGCAATCAGATGGGGACGTCTTTCCTATTTTTAATTGAAAAAGGATACAAAGCAGCACATTGATAATGCAATGCAATTTAGCCTGGGGGGAGGGACAAAAAAGCTTGGAAATCCAACAAAATGATTTCATAGAAATCATTTTGTTGGATGAAATAATGCTTTCAGAGTGGAGAGATATGAAATATTATAAATACTTTACATAGCGAGCAGATGGAGGAATACACAGATTGTAAAATCCCCATATTGCAATTTTGATAGCAAAAGTGATTTCAATAATTATTACTTATTATTAATTTTGTATACCCTCTATATGTGCAACATGAATGCATTATCAATTTTTTTAATGCCATGAAATCTTATGAAATGGAAGAGCAGAGAAAATTTTTTTTTTTTTTAAAATAAAAGCTCAACTGAAATTGGCACTAAATAAATGTATATAATTTTTGTTGGTAATGGGCATAAGCACATTTTTAGCAGAGGTATATCTTGTCATGTCACTGACATACACATTAAAAGTTTGAACTTTTCAAAAGATTTTTGGAATGGCATGATATTTATACCCAAATTTGCATTGTTGAAAATAAACATTGGCAAATTTTATTTTCATGCTGAAAACAGAATAGTATTACACTTTACATGAAAAAGCTTAAATGAAATAGAAAATATTTCGCACTGGACTTCCTGCCTTTGAACTTATTGCAATATAATGAACATCTTTTTTCATGGTATTATTATTACACCAGATCATAGAAATGAAATTCATGTATTTTATAAAGCACCTTTTCTGGGTTGTTATAGAGTTCACATTTAGAAATATTCATACAAGTTAGTAAATGCAGTTGTGATGCTTCCTTGATGTTACAAATTTTGCAGATGGTGAAAACTTTTATGCCATTGTTAAACTTTGATTGATCTTGAGTGGCTGGTCTTGAGGTGATATGTCATGGTAGTGGCACAGCGATTAAACTTGGAGTAAATAGTAGCTTCTGTTTTTTCTACTGAATACCAGTGGTGAGTCATGTCCTGGAGAAAATCATTCTTTTTGCATTTTCTTTTTGAATAATTTTAAAAAGATCAAAATCTGTGGTATCACATGATGCTGTGGCCATTTTTGCTACTTCATCTGCAGTTTCATTTCCCTTTAATCCCAAATGGGATGAAATCCATTGAAAATTTATTTCAGAATTCTTATGTAGTTTGTTTTTTGATATGTCTTAAGTATTTCTTGGTGGCTAGTGTAGCAGTTCTTAATAGCTTGAAGGACTGCTAAGGAATCTGTGAAAAATATAAATTCCTCTGGGTTTTGTTTATCCAAATGCTGCAGTGCTGTGTTAATGACTATTAATTCTGCATAGTATGAGTTGCATCCTATACTGTTGGCTGTTTTTAGTTGTATATTTTGAGACCCATAGATGAGTATGCCACTCCTAGAATTGCCATTTGGATTTTTGGAGCCATCTGTGTATTATCTATTGAATTAGGTCCATATTCCATTAATTTTGAAAGAGCTGATGATTCTCAAAATTTCAGGGTTTTCTAGGCTTTTTTTCTCGTTTTCCTGTTTCAAAATTAATAACCGTATTTTTCCTGTTTTGATTTGGAGGAAATGCTAGGTAGTTGGCTATTTTATTTGGACAGTCTAAGGGAATTTTATTTTCCATAATTTTATGCATTGTCAATTTTTTTCTTTATTCTGTTTGTTCGTTGTCACTTTTTAAAAAGTTCACTTATTCTTTAATATGCAAGGTTGACTCTTTTTTTCTATAAATTTAGTAAGATTTTTTTGCCATCTAATATTCAAAGGAACAAGGTTGGATTCAAATTCCGCTATTTTTTCAGCAGTCGTATTCCTTAGTCCACATATGATTCTAGCTGTATTTTTCTGAATTTGTATAAGCTTGTCTAAACTGTTTGTGATGTTTGCATACAGATGGGAAAAGCATATTCCATTATGGGTTGGATAATAGAGGTGTATGTGACTTTCAAGGTTTTAGCATCAGCTCGCCCACTCTCTACCAGAAATACTTTTCATGATATTTAGTCTTCTTTTTGCTTTGACTGCAACATTGTTGATATGTTTATTAAAGCTTAATGATGGATAATAAATTTAGTTTAATCCTTTATCCAAGTGTAGGCAAACAAAGTTTGCACCTGAAGTAGCTCAGGACTGAGGCAACTCGTAGTAAAGGTGGACCAAGATCTCCTCACTAATGCAAAAATCCCTTAATTCATAGCATTATACATGTCTGCAAGGATATCTGCTTTGCATTATGGGAGATACTGAGACAAGGAGTGATGAGAGCTTGGTCCACCTTTGCTATGAGTTGCCTCAGTCCTGAACTACTTCAGGCGCAAACTTTGTTTGCCTACACTTGGGTAAAGGATTAAACTAAATTTATTATAGTCTAACTAAGTGGAAAATAAACATAAACTTTCCTCACTAATGCAAAAATCCCATAATACATAGCATTATACATGTCTGCAAGGGGATGTGCTTTGCATTATGGGAGATACGGAGACAAGGAGTGATGAGAGCTTGGTCCACCTTTGCTACGAGTTGCCTCAGTCCTGAACTACTTCAGGCGCAAACTTTGTTTGCCTACACTTGGGTAAAGGATTAAACTAAATTTATTATAGTCTAACCAAGTGGAAAATAAACTTCCAATATCTTTCTCTAAATCCAGAGTAAATTAATAATAAGGTGGTACACCTTTTGGCAACTTGTGTAAGTAAATATGACTTCGCCATTGCTTCTGCCTTGGTATCACCACTTCTGGGTCTGCCTCCCACTGACGAGACCTCAATAAAGGTCAAAACCGTTCTGGGTAGTGGCCCTTCCCTTAATGCATAGCATTATACACGTCTTCAAGGAGATGTGCTTTGCATTATGGGAGATACTGAGACAAGGAGTGATGAGAGCTTTATCTGCCTTTGCTACGAGTTGCCTCAGTTCTGAACTACTTCAGGTGCAAACTTTGTTTGCTTACACTTGGGTAAAGGATTAAACTAAATTTATTATAGTTTAACCAGGCGGAAAATAAACTTCCAATGGTAAATACACTAATTTCTGATTTAGTAGTGGGTTAATTTTGATTTGTTTTTGGTTTTGACAGTGTATGTAGATCAACGTTCATTGGCTTTGTTTAAGTGACCTTCTGCTCTTTCTGTTATTGTGAGCTAAGAATAGGACTGTCTGATGAACATCGGAAATATCTTAAATTTCATATTAACAATCTTGAAACTTCCAGTCATTTAAGGGTCAAAGCCGAATAACTGGGTGGAGGTTTTCCACATAGCCTTATGAGCAATGTAGAAAAATTACTGGAAAAATCTAATGTTTAATATACTTTGGTTGGCTTAATCCCAAATTGCCAGTCCAACCTCATTCATTCAGATAAATATCTACTAACAGGATGAACCACTGGAAGATATTAAGCCAATCAAAGTGTATTCTTATTGGCTTAAACCAAAATAAAATGATGGTACAATGCAACAGAATTTTATGCTGACTAGAATGGTGCGAGGTTAAATAAGCAAAATCCCAGAATACGAACATCCCAAAAGAAGTTTTCTTTTATTCCAGATTACCGTTAGTGGATGAGGTATCCACTAACCACACATCACCCCATTAGAGAAAAGTCTAGATCCCATCCCTTCTTGATTGCATTCATTCATTCTCAACTTCCAGGGATGCTCTCTTGTCCTCCCTCCCCATCCTGTATAAAATATAAAATTCCACCTACTGGTATCCTGTATGACTCCTGAAAGGGGGTTGAAATTTTACAACAATTAAAAAAAAAAAAATGCCCACAATAATACTTTAATGAAAAGCACATATTTTGTATTGAGATTAACAGTATATCATCAGTGTGTGGAAAAAAACAACAAGCAATTTAAAGAACAGGAATACAAGTAAATACGACAATCATGTGCTAGAGAGAGAGATGATATTTTTTAATAACATTTGATATTTATGTAAGATGAGGATCTCCCAAACTTTTAGGGTGGGGGGGGGGAAGAGAGAGAGAGAGAGAGAATCATTTCAATTCAGATTAGGCCACTGTTTGAAAGGGCTTCACAACTTTCTTTGAAAGGGCATTCATATTTAAAACTACTTCTGTGGAAAGATTCCACAAGATGCTCTGTTTTGTATCAATACTATGCTGTGCCAGACACCAGACTTTTGAAATTATTAAGAGAGACCTCCAGGGAGTCAGGAACTCATTGAGGGAGGCCACATACTACACGCACCAGCTATCATACTTATTCTTGAATTCATTCACACTGCTTGCACTCACAACATCCAATGGCAATTCATTCGAATTACATACCATCCTTTGAGAGAAAACTCAAGCTCCCCCCCCCCCCCCCCCAATTCTTAGCAGCATTCATTCTTAGCTTCCAAGGATACCTTCTTGTCCTTTCCCCATCCTCCATAAATTGAAATCCTGTATGACCCTTTCAGAAGTTTCTAAGTGTCAATCATATCATATGATTGACACTTAGAAATCACCCCCCCCCCTTTCTCCTGTTTGCTAGTGTCTGCAGTCTACAAATTCTCAATCTGTCTTCATAGTCAATATTCCACAATCTTGATATCATTTTTAACACTTTCCTTTGCGCTCTCTCCAGTATATCAGAACTGCAACTGAAGCCAGGAGACCAGACCTGTGCACAATAGTCCAAGTGAAGTCTTATCAAGGCCTTGTAAAAAAAAAGAGGCAAAATGATATCCTTATCTTTACATGTGAAGATAAGGATATAAAAATATAACAAAAAAATTGGAACAAATAATAAAAATATGTTTGAACCCACCAGTACCAGCAATACCATGATTCCATCAAAACATCGATGACATCAAGGCTCTCTTGAAGAAGTATAAATCAATCTGCTCTTTTGCCTGTAGGAATAATACTTGCCCTGCCCATGGAGGAGTTGCCATCTGAATCTCAGTCAGATCTCTTATAACAGTATGCATGTATGCTTCATCTATTTACCTCCTTCTGCAGATACCTTTCAGCATGTACTTGATGTCATATTGCTGTTACCATCCAATTTACTTTAATGGTGGATTTAAATGAACACAACACTCTGAGGTAGTGCCTGAGCATCAGAGGAAGAGTTGTGGAGCATATTCTCAACTCAAATTGTTGTCTCATGAAGGCAAACACATTGTTGGACGTGAAACGTTTCAAATTTTGGCTTAACGGCTTAATCGACTTATTGGCTTAACCCGGCTCAAAACAATGAAGAGACAAAAAAGTGACATAAAAACGTTTCGAATTTTGGCTTATTTTGGCAGACACAAAAAAAAAAAAATATATATATATATATATATATATATATATATATATTTTTTTTTTTGTATCTGCAGTTAAAGCTGGTATTTTTATAGGGTGGTTGATTCAGAAATAAAATAGAAGGAGCACTCATGGTGAGGGACTTGTGAACATAACTTGCACACAGGGAGTGTCCAGTCTCCAGTCCTAGTGTGGCCTCAGACAGCGTCTCCTGTATACCATTGATCCATTCTCCCTCCAATCATGACCTGGCAGGGTAAGCAGCATCAGGATTATATGCTAGCTGATCAGAAAGCCTCCAACAAATGTGTTACTATCAGATTTAGTCCTGTGCACTATCTGGCGGCCAGCCTGCAGAAAACTGTTTTACTGCTCTACCCTCAAATGGAGCAGAAACTGGCTCCCTAATTGAAAATTATAACAGTGTTATGAGTATGCCCAGCAAGGCCATCACCCAAACCTGCAAGTGGGAATAAAGGGGGGAGGGACAGAAACTGAAGCCCCTACTCTGGAGATGAAACATGACAGAGGCCACTTCAGACCTACAAAAAATCAGGTGGTGGTGGTGGGGTTTCACTGGGCAATGAAAGATGTCTACCATTTAGAGGTCTAGGCGGCATTTCCTCAGAAATTGGGAAGAGATATATTTAAGGCAGCAATACTTGCCTGGTTTGTGGAAACAGTCCCTTACCATGGGAAGGTGGGAATGACTTGACTGGGAGAAACTTTATATTGCACGATCACTAGCCCATAATGGACTGTGAATTGTGGACCACCAGTGTCCCTTTCTTCATCAGAAAAAATATCGAAAATGTCAAACTGTACTCTAGGCACTGGGTATATTAACTGTTTTATCTTCTTGTCTTTGATGCAGTCGTCTCTAAAGAGATAGCAAGAGAATCATAACACACACACAATATATGAATCCTCGAACTTCAGAAACATCTGGGGGGGTCTCTTTTGTATCCAGAATGTCCTCTCTCAGTTATGTAATAAGTTATTTGGACATGTGCCTCTGTTGGAATTAGGGGAAATAAGTCTGCATACGCTACGGACAGGGATGCTCATTTCTCAAGCTTTCACCAACTACCTATCACCTACACTGATTGCGGGCAGATCATGAGACAGAAACTTTTATTCCAGTGGCAATTATGAAATAGGAAGACTAACAACAATCTCTATCAAATCAAGCCTAAAATCAAATTGTGGCAATATGCAGATACAGTAAAGAGGAAATTGTTCTTGCTCAGATCAGAATAATTTATAGTGATCTTATCACACTTCTTTCTGTTGAGAGGTGATGACATGCCTTTGTGTGAGTTCTGTAGTACCAGACTTGACCATCATTCACAATTTAATCTACTGCCATCATTTCATCAGTGAGTGCAATCACTATTTTAGTCATTTTTATAATCTGTCTGAGCCCTGTATCCTCAGACATATTTTATCGTATTCATCAAGTTTTATTTTTGTTTAAATTTTTCCAGAACATTAATATTCATCTTATTTGGACATCATATCTGATCTGATCTGATTTTTCCTTTCAGTCGTTTCCAACTGTAGGTGACTTTGTAGGCATTGCCCACAAGGTATTCCTGGTGAGATTTTTACAGGGTAGTTCACCATTGCTTTCCCCAACCCCCCCGATTTTATCCCAGCTCGGGACTGGCATATGGCTGAGTCGTGTTCATGGGGCTGGTTTGCCTGTTGTGGGGGATGAAAAACCTGAGTTTCCAGGTGGGAAAAAAAAACCCTACCTCCGTATGAGACCGGCTAACTCACCTTTAATTGAAAGAGACCAGATAAAGGTTCCTCACATCACTCACAGGAATCAAACCCAGGTCTTTCCGACCAAAGGGCTTAGTCTGTACCGACTGAGCTACGGAGTCTTTATCATATCATATACATTAGTTTTATTAATTGAATTTTTTTACACTTGATTTCATACATCTTTTTACATTTGCTTTTTATATGCTTGTTTTTATACCTGTTCCTGCTATTGTTTTATGTATCTATTAGGTGTTTATTTCCTTGTGAACTGCTGTGAGGATTTAGTGGTGGAAGGAGAGCTTAGACCTCCTTCCACCTGGGGTGTGCCTGTATAGGATTGTGAACTATATTATTCATAAATGTACATTCAATTAGAATAAATGTTTTGGGGTGTCTCAGTTGCAGTTCTCAGCAACTTACCCCACATCTAATAATATTTATTATAACTGTAAGGTTTTGTGGGGTTACTTAAATCATCACTAGATAACTGGGAGAAGATCTTGCAGAGAATACTGAATGAACAAAGACAGGCTGAAAATTTGGAATTTATATTCCATGTTGGCTTAAAGCATGTACAAAGACCATAATCACATGTTCTGCTAACTGGTGCATTGTCCAGTTAAACAAGTCCTTTGTATTTTCATGATGGAACCAGAGTAGACAGTAAAAAGTCTGATACTGTGATACTGCAACAACCTAAAACAGCAGAACTGAAACAAAGCACCATCAATGTTAGAAACACCAAGAGAAAAAAAAGAAGCAAATGGAATCAATGAAAGACAAACCAGCAAAGGCTTTAATGATGATGTAAGATACTGAAAGAAAGAATAAAACTGGTGAGAAATAGTAATGTCTATAATATCTGAATAGCAATTAACCAAGTATACCTCATATAACATTTGCACTTTTGTTTGAAGATGATTGCTTTCATTTCTATTCCTGTACTAGAAGTTCTCCAACTATACTGCAATAATCTCAGAACTTTCAGTATAAAGACCACATGACAAAGTTAATAAAAAAAATTTACTGAGATTCTTTTTCATTACTTTTTCTTCTGTGGTATCATCATTAAATTTCTGATATGTAACCTCAGGGGAAGTAAAGGATATTAGATAGCTCCCATCAAAAGTTTACATCACTAACTCCTATTGACAATTTTCCTTCAAATTAATCTATGTCAGGACTCCAATATTGTCAGATCATATATTTCAGTCATCTAAGGAACTTCTTACTATATAAATCTACCCTAGATCTTGGTCTTCCTCTGGATCTTTTTCCTGACATCATGACACTAAACATTTTTTTGAAAACCTTTCCTCTTCAATTCTGTTTAAGTGGCATACTGCCTTAGGTTAGCTCTGCTCACACACCTGAATGCTAACAATACCAAGTTCTTTCCTTAATAATCTTTGTTTTTTAATACTAATTTCACTGGTCACTCCCCTAATCCATCTCAGAACTCTCATATCTGTGGTCTTCAGTCTTTGAAGTATTTTATTTCTAACTCAGGTCACAGATCTCTAAGTTTAAAATCAGTTTGAATACTGTCTTGTGTAAAGCTAGTTTAGAGTTTTGCCTACACTTATTGATTTCCTGTCATACCAGCAAAGCTGGTATGACAGGAAATCAATTCTGCTGTCTATGTGCTTTAATTTGCCACCTTCACTAAAAGTTGTGCCTAAATAGCTGAAATGTTTTACTTGTTTTATAGGTTCTCCATTTAGGATGCAGTTTGGTTTAGGAAATTTGTGCTGAAAATTTGGAATATAAATTCCAAATTTTCAGCCTGTCTTTGTTCATTCAGTATTCTCTGCATTTCAAGATCTTCTCCCAGTTATCTAGTGATGACTTAAGTAACCCCACAAAACCTTACAGTTATAATAAATATCATTAGATGTGGGGTTAGTTGCTGAGAACTGCAACTGAGACATCCCAAAACATTTATTCTAATTGAATGTACATTTATGAATAATATAGTTCACAATCCTATACAGGCACACTCCCAGTCGTATATTAGGTTCCAGATCACTATCATATAGCAAATTTCATCATATAGTGAATCACTGCCTTTTTTTACTTGTAGATGTATGTAATGGTTTAATAATGTTTTTAAGTTGTCATATATGTGCATAAGTGACAAAGCATTTAGTTATGCCAGATACATAAACAAAAAAATTATTCTGAATAGCTTGGCTCAAGGAAACACACCAACTAGTTCGGTCATCAGTCTACACCATTAAAAGTATTTATTTATTTGTTTTGGCAAAGAGATTGTCATGTTTACAGAAGACTGTAGTATGAACTTGTGTAGCACTTCACATTCAAAGTAGTCTGAGGTAAGTTTATCCTGCAGCTTATCTCAGTGGTTGATAAATCATCTTCACAAAATTTAATTATTTTAACTTTTGTATCTAATGTAAGTGGTTTACACATCTTCTTTTTTCACTGGAAGCAACAGTATCCTTACTTTGAATTTTATCTCCCATTATTAACAATAAAATAAAATAAGAGTTATAAGCAGTTTATAATTCACAGGGAAACACCAAAATACAGAGAGAGAGATGCAGGTGAACAATGACATCCTAAACAAACAAGCAAAGGCAATGGATGTGTATATAATTGTTGTCACTTCTCATGGCTATAGATTTTAAAATCCCTAACATGATTTTGTTATTTTGGAGGTCAAGTGTGATGACTTTTTTCAGTTTGAAGAATGTGGTTCTGTTCTAACATGTGGATTGTGATTTCAGTTTTACTGATATTAGGTTTTTTATTTTATTTTGGTTTTTATTCTTTTTATTATTATTGCTTAGATATTTGGGAATGGGATTGTTACAGTCATGAAAAACGTTCTTGTACCAGCGATCACAGAGTGATCATCTGATTGTCGAAACTATATAAGTAACAACACGATCATGTTGACAAAGCAATCTGTTATACCACACTGTGGTATTCTGGTATTTCTTTGTGAGTGAATTTTGGTGGGTTTCAGAAGGGCAGCCAGTTTGTGATTAGTGATGAAAACTAATTTATGGTCTGTATGTTTAAAAAAGTATTTGAATGCTTTGTATTTATTTTGAATATAGGATAAGTTTATGCGATGGGAAATTTTCTTTGATAGTTGGAGTGTTTAATCAAATTTTGGCTGTTAGGTTGACATAATTTATTAATTGCATATGATATTCACAGTTTTTGAAAATCTTAATTTCTAATTTTTTTTTTTAATTTCATTATTAAAATATTTGTAGTTGAGAATTTATATGCATTTATAAACTGTGAAAGAATAACTGATTTTTTAATGGAGTATAGATGGTGTGATTTAGAGTGCAGATAGTTCCTGATATGTGTAGGGTATCGGTTTTAATTTTTTTTTTTTTTTTTGTAATTTATTCCTTTATAGTGGTTCAGTTTTATGATTCTAAACAGTTTATTGATGTTTTCTCAGTTGCATGCATTCTAAGCATAAATTTCAAAGTTATGAAGATTAGAAACATAAAGTACTCAAAGTCCACCTCCAGGTATTGTTATTAATCGAAATCAGTTTGAACACTTGTGTTATATCTCTATGAAGAGACTATTTTTACACTGAGTGTTAGGTAAATATACAAGAGTTAAATCCGATTGTTGCAATCACTTTTAACTATTACTTTTAGAATCCAAGAAATGATTGATCTTCTTTATTTTTATAGGATAAATTCATTTTCTCTCTCTCTCTGACTTATTCTATTAATGGTTTGCTTCACTTGATGCAAACCATTGATAGAATAAGTTATTTAATTAGTTTATCTGACTGAACATTGTTTTTTGCAGCAATTTCCTGCAAACAATAAACGTTTATCAGAGTTGGTTCTTTATTAGATCAGTTCTTAACTTCCACAGGACTATGTAGTGTTTTCTTATTTAGCAATATTGTTCCACTTGCCTCACTGTTTCACTAGAATATGAATATTCTTATCCCAGGCAATCTAATTTCTAGATGTGCAAAAATTATCAGAGAAAAAAGATTTTTTTTTTTACTGCTTTATAAACACTATCAAAGTAGAGCATCTTCATTAAAGCCACTTTATAGTGGCTTTGAAACCTAAAATTTTATAGTTTCAGATTTCATTAATTCTGCCACTTGTTCCGATAAAATATCACCAGCATCCTCGAGACAGAAAACAAAACTTTCCATTTTGTGTTTTCTTAAATGTTGAAATAGAACTTAATTATTTAAAAAGGGATATTAAGTCTACTTAATATCTCTTTTTTTGTTTACCTATTCACTTGTTGATGGTCAACTTTCCAGTTTAAGGATTCAGCTTGCTGCGATTCCTTTTTTGGAATCTTCTATTAATTTATTCTGACTGTCAAAGACTGAGAGTTTTCTTAAACTTCCTAAAAATATGCTCTTTGTGTTAGCTGTTAATCATCCATCAATCTCCTCACTGAGCATGCGCACTTGTTCAACTAAGCAGCAGGCGAGAAGCTAGTGATGACTGAAAGCTAGTCAAGCTAGTAATGACTGGCAAAAAAGAATGTATTAGTATTATCAATAGATTTCCATTGAATCAAGAGACTCATCATGGCAGGTTCCACTCTCATGTCCACAGCTCATCATTCCTCGACTTAAATGCATTCACCACAATCTCTGGCAATGCAGTCCAATCACCTACCGCTCATACAAAAAATCTACTCCTCACCCCTTTGCTCACACTTGTCTTATATAGCTTCCAGGGATGGCTTCTTATTCCCCCTCCCATCTCCAGATATTTATGAAAAAATCTCATCCATGCTAATCTGGTAATTATCCCTTATCAACTTATACATTTCGATCATGTCTCTCCTCTTCCTTCCTTCTATCCACTAGGTTCTGTAATTTTCATTCTCTAAATCTAACCTCATATTCCACATTCCAGTAAGTAAGTAATCCATATGTGGCCTGATCAAAGTCTTGTACAATGGAATCAAAACATTCTTACTTCTATGTATCAGTGTTCTCTGCATCATTCCCATAATCCACTGTGTTCTCCTCACAATTTTAGCAAAATATTCACAAAATTTCAAGTCTCCATTCATCACCCCCCCCCCCCAGATCTTTCATCTCCTGTAAAATATCCCCACAAATCCTATACTCTGCATTCCATCTTTGCTTCCCAAATTTTAAAACCTTACACTTTGCAGCATTAAACTGATATCCCCCCCCCCACACACACACACTTGCTCATTAGTCTATTTAGGTCCTCTTGTAAAGCTACATCTGCTCTACTTCTCATAACTCTCCCCAACTTTGCATCATCTGCAAACAGCACAGCTGTATATCACCATTTAAGCCCTTAACAACATTAAACAATATCGACCCCAAAACAGACCCCTGGGGCACACCACTAGTGACTTTCCTCTTTTGGGATATCACTCCTCAATACACAACCTCCTGATACCTATTAGACAGCCAGTGCACTAATCTACTATCCAGTGTCGTCTGTTCCAATTTAACTACTAGTTTAATCTCGTGGCAATATATCGAAAACCTTTGCAGAATCTAAATATACTACTATATATGCATCCCCCCCCCCTTTGTCCAGTGTATTCATTACAATGAGTAAGCAGATTATTAAAACACGCTCTTCCTGTAGCAAACTCATACTGTCCATTAAAGAGAATTCTACTGCTGTCTATCCAGTTCTCAATCCTTGTCCTCACTAGTTTCTCCATTTAAGCCCTTAACAACATTAAACGATATCGGCCCCAAAACAGACCCCTGGGACACACCACTGGTGACTTTCCTCTTTCGGGATGTCACTCCTCAATATATAACCTGCTGATCCTATTAGACAACGAACCATACTTCCCATTAAAGAGAATTCTACTGCTGTTTATCCAGTTCTGAATCCTTGTCTTCACTAGTTTCTCCAACACTTTGACCACAACTCCTGACAAGCAGACTGGACTGTAATTCGAAGTCTTAGTCTTATCATCCTCTTTATGAAGCGGAACAATTTTGCCATCTTTCCACTACTTTGGAACTTAGGCCAGTCTAAAATTCATGTTAAAAATATAAGTTAAAGCTGTTGTTAACTCCATTGAACATTCTCTCAAGACAAGTATATCAAGTCCAATGCCTTGTGGACATCAAGTTTACTCCTGTTCACTCACCTTCAGTAGTTCCTCTGCCATTCTCATTGCTCTCAAATTCTGCATTATGTTACAATCACAAAGACGGAATACTTTAATGAAGTGCTCATTAAATATCTCTACTATATCCTTCTCAGTGTTTAAAATGTATTTATGATGAATGACATATATCACAACACTTAGCAATTGTGAATTATGATAAACAACCATTGAAATTATTACAATTTTTAGGTGCTTGGTAAGTACGTTAATCTGAAATACTTGACATTTCACTAAAATAAAGAGCAAAAAGGCTTTAGTTTGGTGATGCAAAGATTACAAAATTCAAGTGGATATTAGATTCAGCATTATTTCAAAGTCAAATGTAGAAACTATGAAAGTTTTGTAAAAAATAAGTTGACCAGAGAGCTTATGGGAATATGCCCGCCGGCATTTACGAGTCACCCTAGCACGGACCACCTTGGTAAACATGAATGCTGCCCAAGCATCCATATATTCGCTTTCTAATTTGGTCCATTTTTTTTAAGTTTCACTGCCTTGACAGCTGTTTAATGCTGGATCTAATATCCACTTGATTTTTATAATCTCTACATTTCATTTTAGCATAAATATAATTTCAGGTACATTACAAGTGCTGATTATACATGATTACAAAACCAAAACTATTATACTAACACAGATAAACAGTTTTAATAAAATAAATTAAAAAAAAAAGGATTCATAATTATAAGTTGACTATTTTTTACGGTATGTCTCAAAATGTATACTTCTGTACTTCTCAAATTGTACTTCTAAATGAATCTGCTGCAGGTCTACGGGATTCCCTGACTAAATTGAATAACTGTTGTAATGGATATGGTATGAAGGTCAGCAATAACAAGACAATGACAATAAGCAGAAACATTGTCATTTCAACTGCATTGTGAATGCAGTTGAAAATATCAACTGCATTGTGAATGGAGAACCTATAGAACAAGTAAAACATTTCAGCTACTTAGACATGATTTTTAGTGAAGATGGTAAATTAAATATGGAAATAGACAAGAGGATCAACAAAGCTGGTTTGGTAGGAAGTCAACTGAATAAATTTATGTGGAATAAGAGAGAAATTAGTTAAAACACTAAATTACAAGACAGTGTTCAAATAAGTTTTAACTTATGTATCTGAGAGCTGGGTTAGAAGTAAAACGCTTGACCAAAGACTAGAGACTGCAGATATGAGAGTCCTGAGAAAGATTAGGTGCATGAACAGATGGCATCAATGGCAATATCATATTAAAAATGAGGATATTAGGAAAGAACCTGACATTGTTAGCATCCAGGAATGTGTTAGCAGAGCTAATCTCGGGTGGTATGGTCACTTAAACAGAATGGGAGAGGAAAGATTAGCAAAATAAGTGTTCTCTGCCAGGTTAGCAGGAAAAAGACCCAGAGGAAGACCAAGATATAGGTGGATTGATACAGTAAAAATGCCTTAGAAGATAGAAATATGAGATCTGATAATGTTGCAGCCTTGACAGGTAATAGATTGATTTGGAGGAAAATTATAGATAGGAGGTTAGTATTGATGTAAATTTTTCATGTAGTACTATCATATCCTGTACACTCCTTGAGGATAAATTAGGAATTTGATGATGATATCTCAAAATGCTTTATCTACATCATAATAGTTTTACTCATAAATGACAGATCAAAGCGAATGATTTCAAACACAAGTGGTGCTCGTTATGTTGATTTGTAATTAGAAGAGCTACATGAAAAATTTCAGAAATATAGTGTTCTTAATCCTTGCTTGCTGTTTTACTCCATTATGCCTCCAACATGAATTCCTGTTAGCACTTAAGCCTTAACACAGATTTTCTTCTAGAAGTATACACTGTTGACATTACTGCTGCTATTCTCTCCATTCAAGTTCGATTTTCCATCACACTATTTTGCAGTTTGCAATGATGAGGGATTAGGATACTTGTCCAAAAATCACATATTAAATAAAAATTATTTAATGTGTTAAATCTTGCTTCAGTCCTATTCTTCTTGTACTTTTCTCTAATAGTTGCTAAGCAAACACTGGAAATATATTTTGTTGCTCCATTTGAGTCCACTTCCTTGTTAATGGAGGCTTGAAAGATTTAAATAAGTTTCATGTTTGTTGTCTAGAAGGTTTCAGATTTTTTGAGAAATAATATTGCGAAGGGGAAAAAAATCATCCTTGATACTAATATACTATAGGTTTACAACTTGTTAAAAAAATTATATATATATATATATACTAGGGGATCTCTTCCCCCCCCCCCCCCCCCCGCACCTAGTTCCAGGCTGGTAAGCTGGTTCTCCTTTATTGTTTTGAGACGACAAGGTGACAACAATGTGTTTGTCTCATAAAGGCAAACACATTGTTGGACATTTCAAAACAACGAAGAGACAAAAAAAACGTGACATGAAACATTTAAAATTTCGGTTTATCTTTTTATATATAAAAAATATATATGTATATATATATTGTATGCACACAGTTGAAAATTGGCTCAGTGCCAAGAAGAGTCAATTCTTGCTGAAGGGGAGAAAGGAATAAGACGACGTATGTAATCGTCACATACATATACAACACATATTTTACGTATAAACTACGAAATCATGTGCTTTATATGTAAAACTTTCCAACTGTTACACAAGCAATATAGTTACCACTTTGAAAACTACAATGTCCCCTTAAAAAATGCTAATTTTCCAACCTGTAATAATAAACAACTCATCCCACAATATGGATTGATTACCCCTACTAGGGGAATGAATTCTCCTACTTCCATGTGCAGAAGTGTCGAAAGTCTTGTATCTGTGGTCGAACAGATTATTACCTTGAGCCTATGTAGCTCAGTGGAAGTGGTGTTTGCACTCCTCAGCGCTAAACTGCCTGAAGATAGACTTAAGAGTTCAAGTGTAGTCACCAGCTAGAGGAACTTTAACTAAGCCTTTTTTCGACCAGTTCCTGAGTTAGTCGATCTCTGGCATGGGCAAGCGTGTTTTTTTCTCCCGGAAACTCGGTTTTTTGTCCCAGAAACTCAAGAAAATCAACTGTAGAACCCACACTATTTCAGACATTAAAAATATTGTGTTAGGGACCACGAGATGGCGGCATTTGTTGAGCCATGTCTTCACTGCAGACTTCTTAATTAGTGACAGCCTTGGGCCAGCTATCTCTGATTGGCTATCAGTGGAAATTGAACTGCCTACTCAGTCTCCAAAAGTTAGATAGGGCTAAAATGGCCTTGCCTACTCCCTATATGAGAGTAAAAAGGCGTTAGCTGATTTTTTTTTATATATATTACGTTAACAGAGGAAATTATAATTATAAGTACGAAAGTTAATTTATGCAAATTAAATAAAATAATGTATGACATCTGGAGTTTTTCCTCCCGCAAGCAGGCAAACCAGCCCCGTGAACACAATGTGCTTCTACAGACATAGGATACCTCCAGGAATAAAGAGTAATCAACCTATTGTGTAGAATTTCAGTTGCGAATGCCTACACGGTAAAAAGTGTAGGTCTACACGTGAGTGTAAATCAGGGATGATATCTCTAACACATAAATATGGTTTACAGTTGTTTATTCATCATCCCAGGAAGATACCATATTTGGTATCTTCATTCTTAATATTGGAAGAATAATATTAAAAATGAACATGTTGGAGAGGATTTTGGAATGATGTTGATTAACGAAGAACACATTAGCAAAAGGCTTATTTAAAGTAAATACAGCCATTTTAATAGAACAAAAGATGAAAAATTGCAAAATAGGCATCTTGAGTTAAAAGTTTTATTACAAAGAAAATGATGGCATATTTCTTCTTCTCCTGTTACACAGGCAGTATCATCTTACAGCCTTGATTTATGAAGAGTTCACAGTTCTATAAGCTAGTTCTTAAGTAATTGTTTTGATTTTAGAATGCAGTATCATTTGTCAACTTGGCTATAAAGAAAATACTGATTTGAAAGTTACTTTTTTTTTTATTAACGAAAAGAGGCAAAAATCAAAACAAAAAAGAGGATAAGGAATAAATATATAATTGAAATATTACTTATACCATTTTGAACAATTTTATTATTATACTATAAATCTCTCTCTCTCTTTTTTTCAGAGGCTGGTTTTTGGGAACTCATACTTCAAAGAAGCACGAACATGATGTAAGTATTAATAAATTCTGTGGTTATCTATTTCATTTGTTAATGCTATGTGTTCTTGAAAAATACAGCTTGTTTGTTTGCTTTCCACAAAAAAATATTACTTTTAAACCACACCCACAGTTTACAAACCAAATCTGTGGATGGCATCGTGTACTGATGATAGTAGTATTGTTGTTGTGTAGTTGGAAGATTCAGTAGGAGAGACAGCAAGTAGAGTAGAGGAGTGTCTCTTCCCCCCCCCCCCCCCACCCATCCTTAGTCCTTTCACTCCTTGGTGTTACAGTAATAATAATCCTATTCAAATGGATTAAAAGTGAGACTTCATTACATCTTAGATGCAAATTTCGAAAATCAAATTACACCTAAAACTGAGTAATATATGTTTGTTGCTGCCAAGAGATCAGTCATTTCTTAATATCAAGATTTATAATTAGCTGAAGAGTTCAATTTGAGTAGTCATTATAACATTATTTTTATTAATTGAGATCTGCAGGAGTTGGGAACTCATGTAGGGAAGCTGCCACTACCCACACCAGCTGCCATACCTGTTCTTGAATTCATTCACACTATTTGCACACACAACATTCAATGGCAATCCATTCCAATCTGCACCACTCTATGAGAAAAAAAAAAATCTGTATCTCACCCTCTTCATGAAGCATTCATTCTCAGCTTCCAATGATGCCCTCTCGTTCTTTCTCCACTCTCCAGAAAATAAAAAATTCACTAAAATGATTAAATGATAAAATGATGTTGGATTTGATATCCACTTAATTTGTATAAAAAATTTCAGTCTACTGATATTCTGTATGACTCTTTCAGAAGCATGTTTCAATCATGTCACATCTCTTTTTCCTGTTTGCTAGTGTCTGAAGTCTAAAAATTCTCAATCTGTCTTCATAATCAGTATTCCACAATCCTAATATCATTTTTAACACTCTTCTTTGCACTCTCTCCACTGTATCAGAATCATCACGGGAACCAGGAGACCAGACCTGCACACAATAGGCCAAGTGAAGTCTTATCAAGACCTTGTAAAGAGGCAAAATGACTTCCTTATCTTTTTACTATATCAGTCCATCTACATCTTGGTCTTCTTCTGGAACTTTTTCCTGCAGCATTGCAATTATCCTCTGAGTTGTTTTGCAATCTTTGCTATATGGTCCTTGAACTTTAACTTCCTATCCACTAAAACTTCAAGATCCCTTCCTGAACAGTTTCATCACAGTTTGTGGCATTATGGACATCTTCTATTATCACTGTATTATTAAGTCCAGTGCTCGTGTCCTGGCATGTTGCTTCGACTGCATACTGTATAAGATAGTTGTCCCTAAGTAAATAAAGAAATTCGGTCTCCTTACTCACACATGATATTTCTTGCTTCCGTACTTAAAGTTACCCATTATTATCATCCTCTTGTTGCTCACCAGTCTCATCTATATGAACAGTTCTGAATCATTGCTCTCTCGCTCTCTCTCTGCATTCCCTGGCCTGTAACAACATCCTGCTAAATATCTAAAATTTTCACCAAATGGCATCAAAGCTATTGTCATCACTGCTTCCTTCAAGTTGCACACTGAGATTATCCAAATGTTCTAAAATCATTATTGTTATTTTACGGTATTTTAATGTAGTTTGGAGACTCATCATGGGAGATCCAAATTAACCATTATATAGTGCCCACAGATTCGAGACCCTTCGACACTTCTGCGCATTTCATAAAAAGGAGAATCCATTCTGATAATAGGGTAAACAGTCCGTCTTCTGGGATGAGTTGTTTATTATTACACATCGGAAAATTAACTTCTCTTTTATGATTATTGTAGTTTTTAAAGTGGTAACTATTTTGTTTGTATAACAGTTGGAAAATTTTATCTATAAAGCATGTGATTTCACGTGTTGGACCAATTCGTATATCCTTTATTTCTTTCTCCATTTCAGCATGAATTGACTATTCTTGGCACCAAGCCAAGCGAAGCTCTACAAAGTGTGGGTGTACTACACACACAAATCTTACCATACTTCTCCTTGAATCCATTCACCATCAGGGAACTAACAACCAATTCTGGCAATCCATTCCAATCACTCTCCGTTCAAAAAATTTGGTCTTCACTCTCCTACTAATCGCATATTATTTTCACAGATGGCCCCTAGTTCTCTGACTATTTGTCATATATTGAAAAATTTTGCTTGCATGAATTTTGTACAACTCCTTTAATATCTTAAAAGTTTCTATCATATGCCCTCTTTTCTGCCTATCAACTAAACTTTGTAACCCACAAACCTTCAGCCTATCCTCGTAGGGAGTTGTGACCATCTTGGTCACTTGCCAAGTGACCAAATCTGTGCACAATAGTCAAGATGGGGCTAAATCATAGCCTTATAAAGAGGAATAATAACTTCCCTATCTTTACTTAACATGTTTATCAACATGCAAGTAATCCTTGAGCTATTTTACCAACTTTTGCAATATGTCCTCTGAACCATTATCCTCAAGTCCCTAGCCTCATCAATTTCATGCCATTCAAATTCCTTTTTCATAACTGAAAGCCCACTAATTAATTATTGACACCAATATGGATTTTGCCACTCTCATTAAACAGCAAATTAACTAAATTTACACATCTTTGGACACAAACTTTCCAAACCTGACAAATAAGAGATTACCGTATTTTTCGGACGATAAGACACATCCCAAATTTATGAGACGATTTTTAGAAAAAAATATTTTATTATATAAAGATATTTACAAATTCTTACTTAATTTTTATTTATTGTTATAATCATTTGTATTAGCAATATTCAGTTCATTGTCACTCTCGGTACTATCACTCGTCTCGTTAATGTCACCCTTCGTATTATTTTTGTCTGAACTATTGTTGTCACTCCCTTCAAAAACTGTGTCATCTTCGGTATCATCCATCGCATTACTTATGCTGCATTTCTTAAATGACTTTATAATCGTCTCTTCTTTCACAGCTTCCCATGAATTTTTCACCCAGGTACATACTCCGAAATTGTTGGCCGTTTCATACGTCGTGTTGCTGTAACATTGTGATTTGGCTTTGCTATCCATTTGTTCCACTCTTCCCGCATAAAATTTTTGAATGGTTTATTAATAGATCCATCCAAGGGTTGTAATTGACTTGTAAGGCCTCCAGGAATGACAGCTAATTCTGTATTCATTTCTTTTAGAAGCTTCTTGTTGATTCTGTTTTATGCACTCTGAATTGATCCCACACTAACATCGCAGGCTTTTTAAACAACGCACCTGGACGTTTTGCCCATATCTTTTGTATCCATAATTCATTCCTATTTCATCCATGCAGCCTTTATCTTGAACGTGGATAATAATGCCACGAGGAATTTCATCTCTCGGTAACGTTTTTCTCTTGAAGATTAACATGGGGGTAGTTTTGTTCCGTCCTCAACAAACTAAACCTACAGTGCGAGTTTTTTCATGACCTGTTGTTTTGGTGCCTTTTGAATCTACTGTCTGATTTGAAGGAACATCAGAAGTTAGAGGCACTTCATCCATGTTCGCAATTTGATTAAGCTCAAAGTTAAATTTCCTTCTCGCTGATATGACAAATCTATGGAATTCTATAATTTTAGCTTCATAGTCAGCCGGCATTTTTTGAGCTAGAGTGGTTTTTGTATGCATGCATAACCCATGTCTTTTCATAAATCTAAAGCACCAAGATCTGGTAAAATCTAAAATTCCATTAGCATTTGCCCATCATTTCTCTTCAAAAATTATCATTTTCGTAGAAACAGATATTCCCATGTTTCAATGATTTGTTACCCAATTTTTCATTTGTACTTCTAATTCTGGCCATTTTTCTAGGTGCAAACGGAATGTTTTCTTGTGTTTACATAGCAGCTTTAATTGTTCCTCTTGTTTTCTCCACGCACAAACCATTTTTTCTGTTGGTGGTGGACCAAAATTTCTTTCTGCTGCTCTGTTTCCATATTGTTTTACATAATTTATCACAATTTATAACTCATGTTATATGCAAGTCTTTTTTTGTGTTACACTCATTTTTTCTAATTTTAAGATAAAAATTTTAACGACTTATAAAAAATAATTCAAACGAACCATACAAAAGTGCAGATGTTTACACTCTGCACTTTTGTATGGTTCTAAATGCTCTAATTCGGTGATTCACCCACATGCAGCGAGATAACTTAGGTACCTACCTTAAGTGGCTTACTTACTAATTTTATTAACATATTGCACCAGTAATTGAACTTTGCTAACAGCTTCAGTACAGTGTAAAGATTCTTATTTTAATGTTACCTTTGGACCATAAGATGCACCCCAATTTTCAGTTGATTTTTCTATGTAAAAAGGTGCATCTTGGTCCGAAAAATACAGTAATTTGAAAGAAAATTATTGATAGGAAGCTAATGATAATGTAGACCTGAATATGAAATTAATGGCAGTTCTACAGCGATGATTAGGTTTTTCTTCTTGTAGGCTCGAGTTTCTCACCTCGTGATGCAAACCAGCCAGAAAATCAGAAAATACACTTAATTTACACATTGTATATCTTTCTATACTACCTTGGTTGCTTTCCTGTAATTTAAACAAAACTAACCATGCGTTGAATACCCTACTAACACTTTAAAAGATTTAATATCTGATAAAGAATTTTATATACATAGGTGGGGTTTCTTCTTTTCCAGTGGCACTAATGGGCTGAAATGTTTTACTTGATCTTAAGTGCTCACAACCTTCCAACTATTGTTGGACATCACAACCGCAACTCGAGGAAAGGTGGTTAGCCCTATGCCTCCTGATGTGTTCTATGTCTGTAGATCCATGTGTTCATAGGGCCAGTTTACCTGTTCTAGGAGACAAACCCAGGTCTTTCTGACCAAAGGGCTTTGTCTATACCGACTGAGCTATGGAGGCTCATAGGTTGGGTTTAATTTCATTAAAATTTGTGCCTAAATAGCTGAAATGTTTTACTTGATCTATAAGTAGTTCACGTTTGAGAATGCAGTTTTTTCCACGTTCCCATTTATTTTCATAGCTTTTGTCTTTTTATTGCCAATTTTTATGCCAAATGTAACAGCAGTTATTCATTTCATTTAGTTTCTGATGACTTACTGGATTTATTTAGTAGTATAACACGTATAAAGAAAAGAGCTGAGTTGAGTATCTCCAATATCAGGTTTAATACCATTTCCTTATTGACATGATTCATAAATATGATTAAAAAAATGGAGACTGTTTATGTCATCTGATTTTACATCACATTATCTTCCTGTGCCTCTTTTACTTCTAATTGCTGACTTGAGTATGCACTGTATAATATCACTCATATAATGTCCTATTTACAGTTTGTAGTTTGAATAGCTTTTCTCTTGGTATCTTGTCCAGATCTGCAAAAATTTTCTTATTCCAGATTTGGCATGAATCCCACTTGTGATTCTTCCCCCACTTTTCCCTTCCACAATTTTTTGTGTCCTTTTTTCAAGTATTCTTGTATAAATTTTAATCAGAACATTAATTAAGGAAATTTCTCTGTAATTCTCATGTCAGTACTATTTCCCTTTGTATAGATTAATATTATGAGAGCTCCACCCCAGTTACTTAAAATGCAACCTTCTGACCAGGCTTTCTGAATTATGCAGTGTGGTCACTGTAAATATATGAGAATTTCTGTATGAAAGTCATCTCTTCCAGCTGCCTTTCTACATTACAAGTTTCTGATGGATTTTTTCCTACCTCAAGTATTAATATGTACTTCTGATTGCATTCCTCTTGAATATTTTGTACCATAACTGTCACTTCTTATCTCATTCAGTAATCTTTCAATGTAATTATTCCACACATTCAGAATATCTTTGTCTTCAGTTGTTGTTTCACCTTTATCATTATTGATTTCTTCTTCCATTTTGCAGTTTTCTCAACTGCCTCTAGAACATTTTCCCACCTTCATGATATTTATTGTGTATATTTTTTTTATCAAAATCTGTCCATGGCTTCTATTTACCCACAACAAAATTTGTAGTTTTGTATGCTTGCATACATCCTTGTATTTGTGCATACCAAATAATGCCAACAATAAGAACTTAATTAAAAGTTTATTTTTCACTTGGTTAGAGTATAATAAATTTAGTTTAATCCTTTATCCAAGTGTGAGCAAACAAAGTTTGCGCCTGAAACTATCTTCAGGACTGGGGTAAGGTGGTACAACACCAGGGCAACTCGTTGCAAAGGTGGAGCAAGCTACCAACACTCCTGTCTCAGTATCTCCTATAATGCAAAACACATCTTGTGGATATGTCTAATGTTATGCATTAAGGGAAGGGCCACTACCCAGACTAGTTTCGACCTTTATTGAGGTCTCTTCAGTGGGAGCTAGGCCCAAGTTGAGATACCAGGCAGAAGCTTTAGCAGGTCATCTCTACCTATAGGAGTTGCCAAATGGTGTGCCACCCTTTTTGCATTATAGGAGATACTGAGACAGGAGTGTTGGTAGCTTGCTCCACCTTTGCAACAAGTTGCCCTGGTGTTGTACCACCTTACCCCAGTCCTGAAGATAGTTTCAGGTGCAAACTTTGTTTGCTCACACTTGGATAAAGGATTAAACTAAATTTATTATACTCTAACCAAGTGAAAAATAAACTTTCAACATCTTTCTCTAAATCCAGAGTAATTTATTAAAACAGGGTGGCACACTATTTGGCAACTCCTATAGGTAGAGATGACCTGCTAAAACTTCTGCCTGGTATCTCCACTTGGGCCTGGCTCCCACTGAAGAGACCTCAATAAAGGTCGAAACTCGTCTGGGTAGTGGCCCTTCCCTTAATGCATAACATTAGACATATCTGCAAGGAGATGTGTTTTGCATTATTATAGGAGATACTGAGACAGGAGTGTTGGTAGCTTGCTCCACCTTTGCAACGAGTTGCCCTGGTGTTGTACCACCTTACCCCAGTCCTGAAGATACTTTCAGGCGCAAACTTTGTTTGCTCACACTTGGATAAAGGATTAAACTAAATTTATTATAAGAACTTAATTAAATACAGTAATTAAAAAAGAGGACTTATTTAAGAGTATATTTCATAAAATTTTCACTTATGTATCAAGGGTATCTTCAGTATAAAATTCAAATTAAACAAGCACACCTAACAAAATAAAGATTCACGATGAGAATGAGTATGGTAAACATAAATGGGAGAGTGAGGTAATAAACCCTTGGATTTCATGTCCTCTTTCTCCTGCACTCACGAACTACTTCATGGAAGAATTTGAACAGTGACTCCTCAATATATCTGTCCTTATCCTTCCTTATGGTACAGATATGGAAACAATATTTTTGCTTTATGGCAAGATTTCGTTTCTACACTTCAAGTTTCATTAGAAAGATTAATTCTATTTATCCTCGAATACAGTTTACTCTTGATTCTTGTTGAAAGGCTTATACGCTGGTTAAATATGATAACTAATAATTAAGGAATTGACAGCGTACACTAGAAATATAAATTAAAAACAACTTTAATAAATACTTTCTGATATTTTGGCACTGTCGCTCTACTGGCAATACACCATCACACAAAAAAACTCAGTCCACTTCAAAGCCAGTATAGAAAACCTTACACTCCAACATAATGACATAATGGTCAGTTTTGACGTCTCCTCCTTATTCACAAATGTCCCCCTCAAAGAAACCTTACAGCTAATCTAAGCTAAATTTCCTCCCGATATCTCAACCCTATTTCAGTTCACAATGAACTCAGGCTATTTCGTTTGGCATGAAAAATTCTACAAACAGATAGAGGGGACAGCTATGGGTTCAGCACTTTCCCCACCCTCATCCAACTTCTTTATGGAGACTTTTGAAGAGAAAGCCTTAAACTCAGCACCACAAAAACCTACCATATGGCTTCGCTACGTTGATGATGTGTTCGCTATTTGGCCACATGTCCTGGATACACTCCATTCCTTCTTAACACACTCAAACAACCAACATCCTAGAAAAAGAGAAAAACAATAGCCTCCCCTCCCTAGACACACTAGTCACCTGCCAACCTGATGGAACCTTGGTTTTCTCAGTTTATAGAAAACCCGCCCATACAGGCAGATACATTCACCCACAGTCCCCCTCCCACAACAATATGGAGTTATTAAGACACTATTCAACATGGCAAAACTTATCTGTTCAAATGATCAAGCCCTAACCACTGAACTAAATCACATCCTTAACACTTTCTCAGCCAATGGCTACCCCCCCCACAAAAAAAAAATCCAAAAAATACTTAAACCAGTTATCCACAACCCACCTCCTCCCCTTCACAAAAAAGATTACTCTAAATCCATCACCATCCCCTACATCCGAGGCACCTTGAAAAAATCAACAAAATCCTAAAAAAACATGACTTAGCCACCTGTTACAGACCATATAGAAAATTGGCATCCCTTATCCGTTCCACTAAAGACCAACCACTTCCCCTAGACCTACCTGGTGTATACCAGGTCCCTTGCAGCTGTAAATTGTCCTACTTTGGCCAAACAGGCAGGACAGCAAATATCAGACTCTCAGAACACAAGGACTACATCCGATTTCACCAGCACAGCTACTCTGAGCTTGCTGACCATGCTCTGGATACCTGCCACAGAATAAGGTGGAAGAAAGCCACAGTAACACTCCGCAGCAAGTTCAAATATGAAAGACTATTCATGGAATCAGCCTCATCCCTCAGGAACACGCAAACCTCAACAAATTTGGGTGCATAAGACTGCCCCAAATTTGGGAAACATATATCAGAAGAACTTTAGTCCAAAGGCCAATAATTACCAATATAGCCCACCAGGGGGCACCATCAGGACTTTAGGAAAACGGTAGCTTCCTCTCTTCGTTTCTCATTTGCTGTTAATTAGCACTTGTGTGCACCTGTTCTTTATTTTAAGTTTCCAAGAAGATGGCAACATGACGTGCCGAAATATTGGAAAGTATTTATTAAAGTTGTTTGTAATTTATATTTCTAGTGTACACTGTCAATTCCTTAATTATTAGTTATCAAGTTTACTCTTGAAGTGGAAAACAATCTTCGTATTTCTTTTTTAGATCTCCTTATTCATTTCCAGCTAGTGAGAACCATCAATTTTTTGTCTTTTGAAAGAAAACCCATACCGAACTTTATATCCATGCTCAGTCACATCACTTCTTATCAAAAATCTGGCTCTTAGATTTTCCATTAAGGCTCTCAGATTGCTCATTATGCTCTACTGAAGCATTATTGATAGTCTTTTTCTAAAGAGGATCACTAAGTTACTTAAATCTGTTCTAACTGAATGTGAGCTTTTGTCCAATTAATGAACTTTCTTCCTTTCTAGTCTCAGTTGCTAACCTACCTGTTTCTTTATCAGATACTCTGCACTCATGAATAATCTTATTTTGGTTATACTGGCAAGTCTGTGGCTTCATTGTAATGAACATTTAGACTAATTTCAATTCTGTGATTGAACATAATCAACTTGCTGAACATGCCATCTCCACCACTTGTTGGATCCTTTGGAAAAAGCCATTTTCTTATAAAACAGTTGTACAAAGAAAGCTGTGAAATTTTACATTATTGCCATTTCTGAATAGAAATGATGGCTTGTTCAAGGCATATTGTGTTTCATACATCTTGCTATCATCGGTAGTTTTTTTGGGAGTTTTTTAATATATAATTTGTTCAAAAAATGTCATTAGGACCTAAAAAGTACTTGCAACTACACCTCTGTCATTTACATGCAGCTTGTACATTCTTGTTGTTAAATCTTTATTTTGTTACTTGTGCTTCTAATTCAAATTTTATGCTGAAAAGGCCCTTGATAGTTATGAAATCAAAAAACTCTTCCATAAGACCTCTTGCTAATATACTGACTAAATTGCACTTGTCTCATATATGTGAAACTGAATATAAAATACTGATTGGCAGAGAATAATATGAAAACTCCAGTGTGTTCACCATGGCAAATCAATCTTTTCTGATTATGCTTTGGATTTGCTTCTCAGGACTGTTAAGTTAACATGTTCAGCTTAGATATTGGCTAAAACTGATGTTTGAAGAAATTAAAGATGGAATCTCAAACTTACATGGAAATAAGTTTAATCTATGTTTTTTGTACAGTGAAGAACACCAATCTTACATCCAATATCATAAACTGGAGCAGTCTGGCTTAGCTGAACATGTCATCTTGACTAAACATGGGGCATTTGGGCAAAAAACCAAGCTAACACATAAAAGTAGGCTCCTTGTATAATGGTTATACATGAGAGCTTATTAAGAGAGAGAGAGAGACCTCCAGGGAGTCAAGGACTCATTGAGAGAGGTCACGTACTATGCACAGCTATAATACTTATTCTTGAATTCATTCACACTGCTTGCACATACAACATCCAATGGCAATCCATTCCAATCATGCACCACCCTATGAGAGAAAAATCTAGCCCTCACCCCCCTTCTTAGCGGCATTTATTCTCAGCTTCCAAGGATGCCCTCTTGTCCTTTCCCTACTCTCCATAAAATGAAAAATTCCAGCTGAAATCCTGTGTGATCTTTTTAAAAGTTTGTAAGTCTCAATCACATCACCCTTCTTTCTCCTGTTTTCTAGTGTCTTCAGTCAATTCTCAAACAAATTCTCAATCTGTCTTCATAATCAGTATTCCACAATCCTGATATCATTTTTAACACTCTCCTTTGCATTCTCTCCACTGCATTAGAATCACAACAGAAACCAGGAGACCAGACATGCTCAAATAGCCCAAGTGAGGTCCTATCAAGGCCTTGTAAAGAAGCCAAATGACATCCTTATCTTTACATGTGAAAGTTCTTTTCAGTATTGCAGTTATCTTTTGAGTTGCATTTGCAGTCTTTGCAAATGCAACTCAATTTATGATTCCTGGCATAATCCCACCAATATAATATGACATTGGATAATCACGCCAAAGTGCATCACTTTACATTTACTGACATTGAACTGATATCCATTTTTCCATGCCCACAATTCCAGCCTATTTCCCTTCATGGGAAATATTATTGTATCAGTCTTTTGTAAATTCTTAATTTACAGAAGACTGATAAATTATCTTATTTCTTATCTTATTTATATTTATTCTTTCTTTCAAAGTTACATGGCGGTCAGCATTCATCGTGTGGAATTTATGGAGACAAAGACCACTGTTTTTCTTATGTTAACTTTTTAACAGATCTGAGAGGCAAATCCAAACTCTAGCATGTTTTTTGTCTACATAAATTCCACACAATGAATTATTATGTTTACATTTTTGAATTAAGAATTTCCTGATAGTCTGCTGTCTTACACTGTAGTTGTGCTTTTTAAAATTTTCTGTTATTGCATTTTATTTTGTGTTCCATTTTAACTAAACACTATCGCTGGTCTAGCCATGGTAGTGAGAAACATCCTAATATATTGGAAACTATCCTGCATAATAACCAAAGCTTCCTACTGGCTACTAGTACCCTATAGGGTACTTTTATTAACAAGAACTCTGTGCATTGGCTATTCAGTTCTGCTTTGTGTTGTGTTGTTTGTATGTTATAATTTATATCTGTTAAACAATCATCATGAAAATTACCCAGTTCTGCATCATATCAGAAGATAGTATGAACATAAGAAGCAAGTGATGCTTTATTATTATTATTTGACACCTCCAGGGAGTCCTAAGACTTATCGAGGGAGGCACCTACTCTACAACTCTCCATCTCCACAACTCAGCCTCATCTACACCAATGCCATCTACTGTCCACCATCACCACTATTATTTTTGCAGACAATCACAAACATTCATGCCCACGCTTGGATTTGAACCCGCAGCCTTTTGGTTGGAGAGCGGATACGTTAACCACTCGGCCAACCAGGCTGTCTGAGCAGCCGGCCTGGTTGGCCGCTTTCTGCTGCTCAGCATCAACAAAAATGGTAGCTTTAGCTGAGAATCTGTCTGTATCACTTAATTTATTTTTGATGCCTATTTTTATTCAAATTTGTGTTATATTTTGCTGAGTAAGTGGAAAACTCTTATCCATTTCCATTTGGTGCAGTGACTTTAAGCTTGATGAATAACTAACAACTCACTAATTGAGTTTAAACCCCTGACTATAACCTATTAAGGCTCGAGCTCTAAAACAGCTCTCATTATGTAGGTTGAATAAAATGGGGAGGTTGAATTATTTGATATACCTTATCTTGGTTTTTATAGATGTTTATACATTGTATGTTACTATGAGATCATAAAACGGTAAAGAAAGAAAGATAAAATACAAAACACTAAACAAAAAATTCAATTAACCATGCCTGACTTGTATGAAATGCATGTTTCCTGTGAAACTCAATCTGCCAAACGTTCATGTATTTATGAGCTGCAAGTGCAACTAAATATTACATTACAATGTTCATTAATAGTGTAGCTGTGTGCAAGCCTAATGCTTTTGTTGGTAGATTTGTTGTTATCATTATATTTTGTCACAATTGTCAGGTTATCTATCAGTAGTGTCACGTGTCCATTTCGGTTGGGTGTGCTGTCATGTGGGTTATACAACATGCGCTACAAATTTCACTTCAATTTGACCGTATGCATGGGCGTGCATCCGCAGAAAATTTTCCAGAGAGGGGAGGGGCAATGCTGGGAGACAAATAATTATATCAATAAACGTCTTTAGCATTTTTTGATGTAATTATTTATCGATGTAAACTATAAATACAGTACATTATTTTCATTTTACATCGATTTTAATGATCTTTAATTCTTGGAAAAAAAAGTATTCAGAATTAATAGTTTTAGCACAATTTCATATATAAAAAAATTGACCAGCATATTTTATTAAAAATCAACTAATTAATTCCAAAATCCTAAATTAAATTATTTGTTTAAAAGAAAAAAATCATAAAACTGACAAGTAAAATAATATTAAATTACATACACTTACCTTTTAAAACTGTATTTTTCTGTTTAAATTTGTTTCACTATAAATATACAATTTACACTTCATTCAGTGACTCACAAGACCCCGAGGGCAAACAAACTGGTCTCGCTGTTCACAAATCAGAAAAAATTAACCAAAAATGGGAACACGTGTTTTATTGCTGTAATAAAACACGTATTCTATGGCTACCTCACCATGGGCCGAAACAGGCCAACTCATAATAAAATTTTAAGACAGACAAAGCTTACATATAAGGTTATAAGACATACGGTTACATATTTCAATCACGTTTACGATTATAATTTGTGGAATTTTTTACTGTAGCCCGGAGGAGTTCCCTGTTTGCCCCCCCTCCCTCTGCAGATGCCCATGACCACATGATTGCATTTTTATTAATGTATGAAAGTTTTGAGAGTGCATAGCGCATTGCTGCTCATCTTAATTGATCCAATGCAATTAATTGCAGGATAACTTTGAATACTTCTGAGTGGGGAAACAATCTGTTTGTTTTAAGATTTATTAGAAAGCAACAATGAAGGAGAATGCTATAGTTGGTGTATTTGAAATACTCAAAGATTAAAATATGTGAACCATCATTTATAAGACATGTTAGAATAGGAAATGAAAAGAAAGAATAAGTGTGAGTAGAAATACTTTCATTAAAGGTAAACAAATTATTAATAATTAACATTTGTGATAAGTGTGTCCTATAAGTTGCTTGGTAGAGCAAATAGCACAATCCTAATCCTATAAAGTCTAGACACGAATAAGTGAATTTATGATGGCATAATTAAAAAAAAAACTTACGAGGAGACAGAGAATGGCAGGAATAAATATCATTTGATGGAGCAGCAAATCATCTCATAAAATTTGTTGCCCATGTTATGTGTATTTCTCTGGTTTGTGTATATTTCGCTCCGTTTTCCAAGAAATTTCTTTTGTTTACTGAGACTGTATAACATCCAATCATTACAAGAATTATCCGCACTTTCGAGAATCCTACATTTATCAGTTTTTTTTTTTAGTATCAGCAGTTCTTCTGTCTTATCAATCTCACATGCTGGTATATATATATTTTGTTGTAGATCATCATCAAATTCCTGCCATGTACCCTCAAGGGGTGTACAGGATATGATAGTACTACATGAAAAAAATTACATCATTACTAACTTCCTATCTACAATTTTCCTCCAAATCAGTCATTTACTTGTCAAGATTCCAACATTATCAGATTTTATATTTCTATCGTCTAAGGCACTTTGGACCGCATCAATCCACCTATATCTTGGTCTTCCTCTGGGCCGTTTTGCTGCCAACCTGGCAGAGAACACTTGTTTTGCTAATCTTTCTTCGCCCATTTTGTTTAAGTAACCATACCACCTGTGATTAGCTCTGCTAATGCATTCCTGGATGTTGACAATGTCAAGTTCTTTCCTAATATCCTCGTTTTTAATATGATATTGCCATTGATGCCATCTTTTCACGCCTATAATCTTTCTCAGAACTCTCATATCTGCAGTCTCTAGTCTTTGGTCAAGTGTTTTACTTCTGACCCAGCTCTAGGATCCATAAGTTAAAACTGGTTTGAACACTGTCTTGTATACAGCTAATTTAGAACTAATTTCTCTCTTATTCCATATGAATTTATTCAATTGACTTCCTACCATACCAGCTTTGCTGATTCTGTTGTCTATTTCTATATTTAATTTACCATCTTCACTAAAAATCGTGCCTTAAGTAGCTGAAATGTTTCACTTGTTCCACAGGTTCTCCATTCACAACACAGTTGACATTTTCAATGATTCTGCCTATTTTCATTGTCTTTGTCTTTTTATTGCTGACGTTCATATCATATCTATTACAACAGCTATTCAATTTAGTCAGAGAATCTTGCAGACTTGTAGCAGATTTATTTAGAAGTATAACATCCTCCACATAAAGCAAAGAGCTGACATTAACATCTCCAATTTTAATATCATGTTTAATACCACTTTCCTTCATAATGTAATCCATATAGATAATGAATAACAGAGGGGATAATGTACATCCTTGTCTCACACCAGATTTAACATTAAACCATCTTCCTGTACTTCCTTCAATTCTAACTGCTGACTTACAACTCAAATAAAGACTAAGTATTGCTTGATATAATGCCCCATCGACACCATATAACTGCAGCGTATTAAATAGCTTCTCTCTTGGCACCTTGTCATATGCCTTTTCCAAATCGACAAAACTTAAATACAGATCTTTGTTATGTTCCCATGCTTTCTCAACTGTTTGTCGTAAAGTGAAGATCTGATCCTGACAGCCTCTATTTGGCCTGAATCTAGCTTGTTCTTCACCAAGCTTTTCTTCCACAATTCTTCTCAACCGTTTCTCAAGTATACTTGCATAGATCTTGCCAGGAACAGTTAGTACGAAAATACCTCTGTAATTCTAACTTTCAGTTTTATTTCCCTTTTTATATACGGGTACTATGAGGGCTCTACTCCAATCATCGGGAATTCGTCCCTCTGTCCAGGCTTTCTGAACTATGCAGTGCAGCCACTGTAAGACTCTTATACCACCATACTTCAGCATTTCTGGTCGAATATCATCTACTCCTGCTGCCTTTCCACATTTCAAGCCTTTGATGGCTTTTTCTACTTCAAGTATGGATATGTATTCCTGACTGCATGCCTGATCAGTGTTTTTTACCCCTGTGCTATCATCATTGCTTGTTTCATTTAGCAGTTTTTCAAAGTAATTACTCCATACTTCAAAGATATCTTTTTCTCCACATTTTCATGTCACCTTATCATCTCTAACTCCTTTTACAACACTCTTTCCTCCATTCCTAAGCTTCTTCAACAACCTCCAGAATATTTTGCCACCTTCTTGATATTTATTTTCTATATTCTTGCGAAAGTCCTCCCATGCCTTTTGTTTAGCTAGTTTTACACAGTGTTTAGCATTCTTGCTTTTGTCTCTAAGAGCACAAGCTGACTTATTTGACAGAAACGTTTGATATTCTTTCTTCTTTTTCTTCACTCCCTCTTTAACTTCCTGTGTCCACCAGGGAGTTCTGATTTTTTTATCCTTGCAGACAACCTCACCACATGCCTCTCTGGCAGAATCAATCAATGTTTTCTTCAGAGTTTGCCACTGAATCTCCAAGGTTTGATTCCTGTTCTCAAACTCTTTCATTTTTTCTTCAATAATCTTTGTGTATTTTAGTCTACAGTTCACATCTGAGAGCTTCTCCACTTTTCGCTTTAAAACTTTCTTACATGTCATTCTTTTCAATATGAAATTAATTTTATCCTGCTCAAGACTAAATAGTGATCACTTCCAATTTCAAATCCTCTGTACACTCTGGTGTCCTGCACCAGGGAGAAAACATCACTATCAACAATAACATAGTCAATGAGACTTTTCTTATTCCTTGCCTCTTCTCTCCATGTGAATTTGTGCACATTTTTATTTTGGAACATGGTGTTAGTAATAACCAGTCCATGTCCCGAGCAGAAATCCAACAGATATTTACCATTATTATTAGCTTTGCTCTTTTCTCCAAATTTTCCCAAAATATTTTTGTATGTCTCGCAATCATTTCCTACTCTGCTATTTAGATCCCCAACAAGGACCAGCTTTTCCTTTTTCATTGTGTCAGTTGCTTTTTCTAAAGCCTCAAAAAATTCCTTCACTTCTACTTTAGTAGAACCTTCTGTGGGACCATAGTCCCAAATAAGTCTCATTGTCCAGTTCCCCATTCTCATAGCCCACATCACTCTGCTTGAGACAGCCTGCTATTCAAGAAGATTAGCCTCGTATTTTGTGTTGAATACTATGGCTACTCCTTCTTTTCCTTGATTGTCATTGCCTGAATATAACATTTTGTATTTATTGCTCAGAAAGATCTCACCAGTTTTTGTCTTTTTTGTTTCAGTCACCCCCTATTATGTCGATCTGGTACTTATCTAATTCCTCAGCTAGCTCCATTTCTTTGCCATTCAGGCTTCTTACGTTGATAGTACCGATCTTTAACTCTGGTGATGTTGAGTTGGGGTTTGTTTTCAGATTTGTTCCAATAGCTGACTTTTCGCTGTTCGCCCTGGTTCCCTGGCGAAAACAACGGGGGCCTTGTTTAACCGTCCGACGCCCCAGCCGGCATGAAATTTTATCATGTTGTACCATCATTTTTTTTATTTTGGTTTAACCAATAAGAATACAATTTGGTCGTCTAAATCCCAAATTGCCAGTCCATCCTCGTTCGTTCAGTATCCAAGTAGATACCCAACAGTGTGCACCACGAGAAGGTGAGGATTGGACATTAGGTCAGAAGCTCTGGTCATCTTATAATGCACAGAATATTCATTTTTATTCAGGAATAGATATTTTTTTTTACTGTCTATTGTTTCCAAAGACTAGAATAAAAATGTCTCTGTGCCATTAAAAAACTGCAACCTCAACAGATGCTATACTGCATAGCAAGAGAAACATTTAGTATTTTTTCTTATCATCCACTTTCAAATTTTCAGTTCCAGAAAATATGTGTAACAACTGTTTGTAATAAAACCATTGGATATAGTAATCACTCAACTCATGACAAGTGACAACATTCAATTGGATTGGTTGACACAGTAACCAATCACAGCTGCTAGGTACTGGGTGAGCTCAAAATTTTAGCTCGCCCAGCCACACCTTTTCAGCAGTTTAAACGTATTAGAAAGCTAAGAATTTGACCTGCTGCACCCTCTTTATACATCTTTTCAAAGGGCGCAAAGGTGCATGCATTTCGAAAGCACACCCGGGCTATTAATTAATTAATGTGAATGTGACGCAATGTTTACTTGATGAAAAGTGCCTTCTTCATGAAGCACTAATGCTTTATTACCCTCGTGAAGAGGACAATGAAGCATTAGTGTATTGTGTTCAATTTTAGGGATCGCACAAAGTCTGCAAACAATTGGGAGAGTCTTTAACGGGAATAAATGCAAAAATATAATATGGGTGATACTGATATTTCTTTGGTGAGCACCGTACACCCAGAATATTTGTCCCTGTTATCTATCATAAGTTGATGAAAGATTAAAGTCGTTGAGCCCAAGTTTTAATTATTTTTTAAAAAATTGATATTAGTTTTTAATTTAATTTTATTGTACGTACTTATGAAGATCTAGTTTGAAAATAACATTTTATGGTTTTGCTTTCTTTAAATTAATATGTTCATGACTAATAATTTTGTATGATTTTATTTATTTTATTTTGTTTGTTTGTTTACTACTGCCAGTTTATCTATGATGAGTTAAATGAAAAAAATCACCAAACAAATTATCCAGTTTTTTTTTTTTGTTTTGACATCAAACTGACACCCATTAATTCAAAAAAAAATTTTCCCCCAGTTTACTGTTCTTCTGCATGCTGGAATATATGTTTTAAAATGATAAAACATGGTTTTATTTTACTTAATAAAATTTATAACCCTCAGTTTTTTTACTAAAGTTAATTTTGTGGGGGAATTCACTTTTAGAAAAAGTGATTTGACCTGTTGAGAATTGTTATATTTTTACTAAACTAAATCACTCTTATACAGACTCACTAATTAGTTTGCACTAAGAAAAATATACTACTAAATTATTTTATGCAAACAAAAATTTTAATTGACTATATTGGTGATATGGATGCATTTAGCATAAATCTTTTCTAATTAATAAATTATTACACAATACCTCTACAGATTCCCAGGATTCATTCTGAGAGCCAATATTACATTCAATATTACATACAATATTACCCTCTACTATGCAACATGTTATTCACCATTCTGTAATACATAATCCACCATTTACATTATATAATTCATCTGGCTGCAGTGCACTACATATACACCATTTTATATTTTATTATTATTATTATATGGAGTCCAAAGACTCATCACGGAAGACCCAATCTGTCATATTGGAAGTCCACACAATCTATCATACCTCTTCTGGAACTCATTTATAGACAAAGCACTCACAATTGACTCTAGCAACCCATTCCACTCATTCACATCTCTCCAAGCAAAAAATCAATCTAGTCCTCACACCTCTACTAACCACACCTTTATTCATCTTCCAGCGATGAGCCCCCCCCCCCCCCTGCTCTGATCCCTCTAGCCTAGTTGGGAAACATTTCCTCTCCATCTATCCTATAAAATCCTTTAAGAACTTAAATCTTTCTATCATATCCCCTCTTTTTCTCCTATCAATCAACTTCTGCAATCCACACACACCTCCAATCTATCCTCATAGGGAACATTACACAGGCCACTCACCATCTTGGTCACTCGCCTCTGAATCCTCTCCACTGCTTCCTCATCCTGAAGAAACCCAGGGGACCAGGCTTGAGCATAGTAATCCAGATGTGGGCGTATCAAGGCCTTATAAAGAGGAATAACAACTTCCTTATCTCTGCTTGTTAATGTGTTCTTCAATAGCCAAGTAATCTTATGGGCAACCTGAGCAATATGTCCTCTAAACTTTAACTCTCTGTCTACCACCACCACCACCCCTAAATCTCTAGCGTCATCTATTTCTTGGAGTACAGTGCCATCAATGTCATACACAACTTGTAATCTATTTATCCCAAAATTCATAGCTTTACATTTCTCAACATCAAACTGACACCCATTAACTTTTATCCATACTGATAGTCTATTTAAATTGTCCTGCAAGCTCTCCACATCACCTTGATTAACTATTACTCTACCTAATTTCTCATCAGCAAACAACTGAATATTTACTTTGGTTATTTCCTATATCGTTTATGTACAAATTAAACAGCAATAGTCCCAGCACTGAACTTTATGGCACACCGTTATTCACCTGTTTTCAGCTTGAAAACAGGTGATTTATTAATAACTCACTTGTTTTTTTAATAACAAAAATGCATTATTAAATAAAATACATTATTAATGATATCTAAAGATTGGAAGAATAAAATAATTAGCTATAAATGCTGGAATAGAAAAATACTAGAAGCAAGATTAAAAAATACAGAGGAAACATGAGAATATTCATTGTTCATACCCCCCTCCTCCTGAAGAAAATAAAGAAGAATTACAGGAATTTTACAAACAACTTCATCAAATGATTAACAACAGAAAAAAAATGACTTCTATTAGGTGATCAGTGTGCATAATTAATGTGAAATAAATATGGAACTATTTGAATATGCTGGCTTGGAACTGAATTAGAGACTATTATTATTGTATTGGTATCTTCATGGAGTCCAAAGGCTCATCGCAGGAAACCTCAACTATCCACACAATCTATCATACCTCTCCTTGAAATCATTAACAGACAAAGCAGTCACAACTGCCTCTGGCAACCCATTCTACTCATTCACAACTCTCCAAGCAAAAAATCTCGTCCTCACACCCCCACTAACGACACCCTTATTCAACTTCCAGGGATGGCTCCTTCCTGTGGCTCCAGTAGCCAAGATTGATGCAGGGGAAAAACATTTCCCCTGCATCGATCCTATAAAACCCTTTAAGCAACTTAAGTGTTTCTATCATATGTCCTCTTTTTCTTCTAACAACCAACTTCTGCAATCCACACACCCTCAATCTATCATCATAGGAAAAATTCCACACACCACTCACCATATTGGTTACTTGCCTCTGAATCCAATTTAATTCATATTAAATCTAGTAAATAAAATTTTTCCATCAGGAAAACTCCAGATAACCAAAAGAAATCCATTAATTTGCCTATTTTCAAAAAGGGATAAATGTTCAAATTATAGAGGAGTAAGTATGTTGGGTTTCGGATACAAAATATATACAGCAATATTGAAAAAGAAAATGAATATAGAGAAAAACATTTAGTAGAAGAAAGGGTTGCTTGAGTATTGATTCGGTCTTCACTATAAAACAGCTAATTGAAAAACAGACAAATCGACCTTAAATACTTATCCTATTCATAGATTATGAAAATACTTTTGATCTAATAAAATGAAACCAAAGTATTTGAAATATTAGTTAAAATTGAATTATCTTGACAGTTAACAAAAGCAGTTGGCAATATATATGAAAATAATGCTATAAACAGTAAAAAAAAAAAAAAAAAAAATCAATGAACTATCTATGGAATGTATAAAAATAGAGGAGCGAAGATGTAATTAGTTCTCCAGTTTATAACACAAATTCAATTACAACAAAATTACCAACTGAATACATTTATTTTATACAGATATTGAAATCTTAATTCCTAACACAGAACATGAACCTACAATTGGCTGCATACCACCTTGACAAGATCGCTACCAAATATGGAATAAAAATATTTTCTGAAAATACAAAAGTTATGACATTTTAAAGGAAGGGAACCATTAAGAAGCAAAATTTTTCTGCATAACAAACCAGTTGAACAAGTTAATAATTTTAATTATCATGATTGTAATATAAGCTACATTGAAGAAACAGATCTAGAAGATAAAACTAATAAATTCACCAAAATTATGTGCATGATTAACAATATTTTTAAACCAAAGTTAGTAAAAATAAATAACATTGAGAATGTGCATTGTTTTAGCTAAATCTGTTATATTCAATGGAAGTGAAACATGAATCATGAAAATAATAAACCAATAATGACATTAGGAGGAATGAATGAGTTATTCAGAAAAATTCTGCTTCTCAATGGCTCCCTTCGTTTAAATGCCTTAACTTTTGTATTTTCAGAAAATATTTTCATTTCCTATTTGGGAGCAATCTTGTCAAGGTGAGGGAGTAATTTTCAGGCTTGCCCTCACTCTTGCCCTTGCTTCAATAACACCATTACCTTAGAATTCTTAAAGGCATTTGGTAGTTTACCACTAACAAGGATTTGTGAATAAAAACTGCAGAGCCATTCCTTAGCTACTTGGCCCATATGCTTAGCAAACTCTGGAAACATACTGTCTGAACCAGTGGGTGGCTTTTCCACTCCTAGTAGCTTTAATTGCTTTATCAATTTTGGAAAGGGTGAGAATTATGACGGCTTCACGCTTTGTCTGATCCAGTTCCATTTTAACATTTCTTGACTGCATTTGTTCTGGAGAGATATAATTATGTGGCTCTCAGTTTGATTCAGCACTATGTGCATTTTCTTGATGTTCTGAGTTGAAGCACCTCCTAGCTTTTGTAGTAGTGCACAGGCTATACGGCTACAGTGTCTGAAATCCATATCCTGTATGGTTGACTGCTATCGTTTTCTTTTTGCTGTGTTCACGGTTTCAAGGAATTCCCAAGCGATGTCTTTTGAATGGTTAATTTGAAGTTCTTGGTACAGTCTTTGTGTATCATGTTCCATGGGGAATATATTCCTTTTGATATTTATTCTCTTGGGATACAATATTGGGCTGCAGAGAGGACTGCTCCTAGAAGTGGAGGAATTTTTTGAGGCTTTAGAGAAAGCAACTGACACAATGAAAAAGAAAAAGTTGATCCTTCTTGGGGATCTAAATAGCAGAGTAGGAAATGATTGTCAGACATACCAAAATATTTTGGGAAAATTTGGAGAAAAGAGCAAAGCTAATAATAATGGCAAATACCTGTTGGATTTCTGCTCAGGACATGGACTGGTTATTACTAACACAATGTTCCAACATAAAAATGTACACAAATTCCCAAGGAGAAAACATCACTATCAACAATAACATAGTCAATGAGACTTTTCTTATCACTTTCAATTTCAAATCCTCTGTACACTCTAGTGTCCTGCACAGAGGATTTGAAATTGGAAGTGATCACAATTTAGTCTTGAGCAGAATAAAATCGAATTGCATATTAAAAAGAAGAACATGTAAGAAAGTTTTAAAGCAAATTAAAGTTGAGCAGCTCTTAGATGTGAACTGTAGACTAAAATACAAACATTATTCAAAAAAAAAAAAATGAAAGAATTTGAGAACAGGAACCAAACCTTGGAGATTCAGTGGCAAGTCCTGAAGAAAACACTGATTGATCCAGCCACACAGGCACGTGTGGCAAGGTTGTCTGTAAGGATGGGAAAATCAGAACTCCATGAAGGACACAGGAAGTTAAAGAGGCAGTGAAAGAAAAGAAGAAGAAAGCATATCAAAAGTTCCTGGCAAATAAGTCTTGTTAAATAAGTTCGAAACCGGTCTGGGTAGTCTTGGAGAACAGAGAGAAAGTAAGAAAGCTAAACACCATGTAAAACTAGCTAAACAAAAGTCATGGGAAGACTTTGGTAAGAACATAGAAAATAAATATCAAGAAAGTGGCAAGATATTCTGGAGGTTGTTGAAGAAGCTCAGAAATGGAAGAAAGAGTGCTGTAAAAGGAATTGGGGATGATAAAGGTGACATGAAAACTGGAGAAAAAGATATCCTTGAATTATGGAGTAATTACTTTTAAAAATTGCTAAATGAAACTAGCAGTATGACAGCATAGTAATAAAAAAACACTGACCAGCATGCAGTAGGGAACCAAACTCTGGAGATTCAGTGGCAAGCCCTGAAGAAAACACTAATTGATTCAGCCAGAGAGCAATGTGAGGTTGTCTGTAAGGATAGGAAAATCAGAACTCCATGGTGGACACAGGAAGTTAAAGAGGCAGTGAGAGAAAAGAAGAAGAAAGCATATCAAAAGTTCCTGGCAAATAAGTCAGCTTGTGCTCTTAGAGAATACAGAGAACAAATGTAAGAAAGTGGCAAGATATTCTGGAGGTTGTTGAAGAAGCTCTGAAATGCAGGAAAGAGTGCTTAAAAGGAATGTTAAAGGTGACATGAAAACTGCAGAGAAAGATATCCTTGAAGTATGGAGTAATTACTTTGAAAAATTGCTAAATTAAACGAGCAGTGATAGCACAATAATAAAAAACACTGACCAGCATGCAGTCAAGAATATATATCCATACTTGAGATGGAAAGGGGCCATCAAAAGCCTGAAATGTGGAAAGGCAGCAGGAGTAGATGATATTCTACCAGAAATGCTCAAGTATAAAAATGTTACAATGGCTGCACTGCATAGTTAAGAGGGCCTGGACAGAGGGATGAATTCCAGATTATTGGAGTAGAGCTCCCATAGTACCCATATATAAAAAGGGAAATAAAACTGAAAATAAACCTGATAAGATATATGCAAGTATACTTGAGAAACGGTTGAGAAGGATTGTGGAAGAGAAGGTGGGTGAAGAACAAGCTGGATTCAGGCCAAATAGAGACCGTCATGGTCAGATTTTCACTTTACGACAAATTGAGAAATCATGGAAATATAATACAGAACTAAAACAAATTTAGTTTAATCCTTGATCCAAGTTTGCACCTGAAGTATCTTCAGGACTGATGCAACTTGTGGTAAAGGTAGACCAAGCTCACATCACTACTTGTCTTAGTATCTCCCATAATACAAAGCACATCTCGTTGCAGACATGTATAATGCTATGCATTAGTATCACTACCTCTAGGTATGGCTCTCACTGACGAGACCTCAATAAAGGTAGAAACCAGTCTGGATAGTGGCCCTTCCCTTAATGCATAGCATTATACGTCTTCAATGATGTCTGCAAACACATGTATACATGTGCTTTGCATTATGGGAGATACTAAGACAAGTAGTGATGAGAGCTGGGTCCACCTTTACCATGAGTTGCCTCAGTCCTGAAGATACTTCAGGTGCAAACTTTGTTTGCTTACACTTGGATAAAGGATTAAACTAAATTTATTATAGTCTAACCAAGTGGGGAAAAAACTTCCAACATCTTTCTCTAAATCCAGAGTAATTTAATATAAGGTGAGACACCTTTTGGAAACTCATTCAGGTAAATATGACCTCTCCACTGCTTCCATTTTAGTATCACCACCTCTGGGCCTGGCTCGCAACTGACGCGACCTCAATAAAGTTCGAAACCGGTCTGGGTAGTGGCCCTTCCCTTAATGCATAGCATTATACATGTGTGCAAGGAGATGTGCTTTGCATTATGGGAGATACCAAGACAAGTAGTGATGAAGGCTTGGTCCACCTTTATCACGAGTTGCCTCAGTCCTGAAGATATTTCAGGCTCAAACTTTCTTTGCTTACGCTTAGATAAAGGATTAAACTAAATTTATTATAGTCTAACCAAGTGGAAAAAACTTCCGACAATAACAAAGATCTGTATTTAAGTTTTGTAGCTCTGGAAAATTCATATGACTAGGTGCCAAGAGAGAAGCTATTCAAAATACTGCAGTTATATGGTGTCGATGGGGCATTATATCAAGCAATACTTAGTCTTTATTTGAGTTGTAAGTCAGCAGTTAGAATCGAAGGAAGTGCAGGGAGATGGTTTAATGTTAAATCTGGTGCGAGACAAGAATGTACATTATCCCCTCTTTTATTCATTATCTATATGAATCACATTATGAAGGAAAGTGGCATTTAACCTGATATCAAAATTGGAGATGTGAATCTCAGCTCTTTGCTTTATGCGGATGATGTTATACTTCTAAATAAATTTGCTACAAGTTTGCAAGATTCCATGACTAAATTGAGTAACTGTTGTAATACATATGGTATGAACGTCAGCAATAACAAGACAAAGACGATGAAAATAAGCAGAAGCATTGAAAATATCAACTGTATTGTGAATGGAGAACCTGTAGAAGAAGTGAAACATTTTGTCTACTTAGGCACAATTTTTAGTGAAGATCATCATCATCAGTATCAAATTCCTGCCATGTACCCTCAAGGGGTGTACAGGATATGATAGTACTGCATGAAAAAATTACATCATTACTAGCTTCCTATCTACAATTTTCCTCCAAATCAGTCTGTTACTTGTCAAGACTCCAACATTATCAGATCTTATATTTCTATCGTCTAAGGCACTTTGTACTGTATCAATCCACCTATATCTTGGTCTTCCTCTGGGTCGTTTTGCTGCCAACCTGGCTGAGAACACTTGTTTTGCTAATCTTTCTTTGCCCATTCTGTTTAAGTGACCATACCACCTGGGATTAGCTCTGTTAACGCATTCCTGGATGTTGACAATGTTAAGTTCTTTCCTAATATCCTCGTTTTTCATATGATATTGCCATTGATGCCATCTTTTCACGCCTATAATCTTTCTCAGAACAAACTCTCATATCTGCAGTCTCTAGTCTTTGGTCAAGGGTTTTACTTCTGACCCAGCTCTAGGATCCATAAGTTAAAACTGGTTTGAACACTGTCTTGTATACAGCTAATTTAGAACTAATTTCTCTCTTATTCCATATGAATTTATTCAATTGACTTCCTACCATACCAGCTTTGCTAATTCTGTTGTCTATTTCTATATTTAATTTACCATCTTCACTAAAAATCGTGCCTAAGTAGCTGAAATGTTTCACTTGTTCCACAGGTTCTCCATTCACAACACAGTTGACATTTTCAATGATTCTGCCTATTTTCATTGTCTTTGTCTTTTTATTGCTGACGTTCATATCATATCTATTACAAAAGCTATTCAATTTAGTCAGAGAATCTTGCAGACTTGTAGTGGATTTATTTAGAAATATAACATCATCCACATAAAGCAAAGAGCTGACATTAACATCTCCAATTTTGATATCATGTTTAATACCACTTTCCTTCATAATGTGATCCATATAGATAATGAATAACAGAGGGGATAATGTACATCCTTGTCTCACACCAGATTTAACATTAAACCATTTTCCTGTACTTCCTTCAATTCTAACTGCTGACTTACAACTCAAATAAAGACTAAGTGTTGCTTGATATAATTCCCCATTGACACCATATAACTGTAGCATATTGAATAGCTTCTCTCTTGGCACCTTGTCATATGCCTTTTCCAAATCGACAAAACTTAAATACAGATCTTTGTTATATTCCCATGCTTTCTCGACTATTTGTCGTAAAGTGAAGATCTGATCCTGACAGCCTCTATTTGGCCTGAATCTAGCTTGTTCTTCACCAAGCTTTTCTTCCACAATTCTTCTCAACCGTTTCTCAAGTATACTTGCATAGATCTTGCCAGGAACACTCAGTAGGGAAATACCTCTGTAATTCTCACTTTCAGTTTTATTTCCCTTTTTATATATGGGTGCTATGAGAGCTGTACTCCAATCATCGGGAATTCGGCCCTCTGTCCAGGCTTTCTGAACTATGCAGTGCAGCCACTGTAAGACTCTTATACCACCATACTTCAGCATTTCTGGTCGAATATCATCTACTCCTGCTGCTGTTCCACATTTCACAGCCTTTGATGGCTTTTTCTACTTCAAGTATGGATATGTATTCCTGACTGTATGCCTGGTCAATGTTTTTTACCACTGTGCTGTCATCACTGCTTGTTTCATTTAGCAGTTTTTCAAAATAATTACTCCATACCTCAAGGATATCTTTTTCTCCCATTTTCATGTCACCTTTATCATCTCTAACTCCTTTTACAGCACTCTTTCCTCTATTACTAAGCTTCTTCAACAACCTCCATAATATTTTGCCACCTTCTTAATATTTATTTTCTATATTCCTGCCAAAGTCCTCCCATGACTTTTGTTTAGCTCTAGTTTTACACAGTGTTTAGCATTCTTGCATTTGTCTCTGTATTCTCTAATAGCACAAACTGACTTATTTGACAGGAACTTTTGATATGCTTTCTTCTTTTCCTTCACAGTCTCTTTAACTTCCTATGTCCACCATGGAGTTCTGTTTTTTTTTATCCTTGCACACAACCTCACCACATGCCTCTCTGGCAGAATCAATCAATCAATGTTTTCTTCAGTTTGCCACTGAATCTCCAAGGTTTGATTCCTGTTCTCAAACTCTTTCATTTTTTCTTCAATAATCTTTGTGTATTTTAGTCTACAGTTCACATCTGAGAGCTGCTCAACTTTTATTCGCTTTAAAACTTTCTTACATGTTATTCTTTTCGATATGAAATTCAATTTTATCCTGCTCAAGACTAAATAGTGATCACTTCCAATTTCAAATCCTCTGTACACTCTGGTGTCCTGTGTCCTGCACCATGGAGAGAACATCACTATCAACAATAACATAGTCAATGAGACTTTTCTTATTCCTTGCTTCTTCTCCATGTGAATTTGTGCACATGTTTATGTTGGAACATGGTGTTAGTAATAGCCAGTCCATATCATTAGCAGAAATCGAACAGATATTTGCCATTATTATTAGCTTTGCTCTTTTCTCCAAATTTTTCTAAAATATTTTTGTATGTCTGCCAATCATTTTCTACTCTGCTATTTAGATCAACTTTTCCTTTTTCATTGTTTCAGTTGCATTTTCTCAAGCCTCAAAAAATTCCTCCACTTCTACCTTAGTAGAGCCTTCTGTGGGACCATAGGCACACGTAAGTCTCATTGTCCAGTTCCCCATTCTCGTATTTGCCCACATTACTCTACTTGAGACTGAGTGTCATTCAAGAAGATTAGCCTCGTATTTTGTGTTGAATACTATGGCTACTCCTTCTTTTCCTTGATTGTCATTGCCTGAATATAACATTTTGAATTTATTGATCAGGTGTTTTGGTATTTAGTGAAGATGGTAAATTAAATATATAAATAGACAAATGAATTAACAAAGTTGGTATGGTAGGAATTCAACAGAATAAATTTATATGGAATAAGAGAGAAATTATTCAAAACATTGAATTAGCTGTATAGAAGACAGTGTTCAAACAAATTTTAAGTTATGGATCTGAGAGCTGAGTCACAAGTAAAACACTTCACCAAAGACTAGAGACTGCAGATATGTGAAGCCTGAGAAGGATTAAGGGCATGAAGAAACGGCATCAATGGCAATATCATATAAAAAATGAGGATATTAGGAAAGAACTTGATATTGTCAGCATCCAGGAATGCATTAGCAGAGCTAATCTCAGATGGCACGGTCACTTAAACAGAATGGGAGAAGAAAGATTAGCCAAACAGGTGTTCTCTGCCAAATTCTCTGGCAGGAAAAAGACCAAGATATAAGTGGATTGATACAGTAAAAAGTGCCTTAGCAGATAGAAATATGAGATCTGATAATGTTGGAGACTTGACAGGTAATAGACTGATTTGGAGGAAAATTGTAGATAGGAAGTTGCTAATGATGTAAATTTTTCATGTAGTACTATCATATCATGTACACCTCTTGACGGTATATATCAGGAATTTGATGATGATGTCATTGAGTTTCCTTTGTAAATATAAATAAATTTATGAAATATACATTTATATAAATAATTTATAAATATTTCCTTTTAACTGTGTCCCTATTTCTCTTTTGGAAGTTTCATCTTAGGAGGGGCATCGATTGGGTTAGTGGCACTCTCAGACTTGCCTGAACGATGACTGGTTGGTGTTGTGTCTTGTCAGAGCTAGGGAGTAGTAGTCAGTTATATGGACTAGCATCAGTTCACTGTCATTTGTAACAGAGCATAAATCAAAGTTGATGTCAGTATTCCTTTGTTCAGAATGAAAGATGCTCTAATGTGTATGATGACTATTAAATCTCCTGCATATATTGCAGGGTGGTCATATAGGGATAAAACTGTTTTAAGACTGAAGGGAAGAAAGATAGTTATGTTGATATACCATGGCTTTGTTCTAGTTCCTGTGAGGGAAGTGATATCCTTTTGATACTGCATCTTGCATATGTGGGGAAATGTACATCCATATGTGACACCAATTGTGTATCTGGGGATATTACATCCTTTGCTGCCATGTGATAAATCTTCAGTATATGTTTCCTGTATGGCCACTATATCATTGCTCTCTTTCAGAAACAGTTTTCACAAAACTTGGCACTTGCTATAACTTTAATCTTACATGTTCAGCTGTAGTATTTGGTGTGTTGGACCTTTGTGAACTGGTGTAGATGTTGATCCGATTGTGTCATGTTGTTGATCATGGAATTGATAGCTAAAGCTGCCAATTTTGCACTTTTGACATGCCTGCTCTTGATCGCCAAGAGTCCATGAAGTGGCAGTTTGGCACCCAATGTCACTGTTGCTCATTTAGCACCAATCAGGGGGCACATTCATTTTAGGGATTGCTATAGGTGCAAGCAACTCTACTCCACAAGAAAAGTGTGGAACTACAAGATTAATTTAGGCTACTTTTATAACTGGAACTAGAAGAATTTAATGTTATATTGGTCTTAATGTTATTCTGAAAAGTTAATCTAAATGTTACAAAAATTTTATATTCTTATAGGAAGGAGATATGGGTGTATCAGACAAATTCCAGTTAGTGCTGCATGTGGCAAGAAAAGTGCAGGTAAGTAAGCTGAAAATAATTTACTTTAGTGATTAAATGCAATGTATTTAAAAAACAAACAAACAAAAAACAGCCTTCTGAGAAAGAGACTGATTAATGAATCAATCTGATTACAGTTAAAAGTTGTCCTTTATCAGTACAGTATCACTTATATGCTGATCATTAATAGTTCTTCCAACTTATTTTTGTGTTAAAAGAAATGTAGAAGATTTCTTGTAACGGAGGCATTAAAATTTGGGATTTTTGATGCTTTTTGAAATCATTTGCTCATGAAACTCAACTTTAATATAACAAAGTAGTATTAGGGATGTGAGCATTATTTTCACATTAATACTGTGTACATTATTTTCCTGAAATTGTTTTTGTATCTTTTAAGTGTTGCATTAGTTTCCACAAATCTTCACATAATCATAATAATATGCATTATTAATAATCTAATTTAAGAAAGCATTGAAGATGCTTTCTATGAGTGCTTCTGACTTCTTTTCAGAGTGTAGTGTATCTCATTTAATTCTAGGATTTTCTCTCAAACTTTTTCAGTAATTCTGGGAGTTAATGGTCCATTTCACATGGGACTTTGCTTCATATGCCTAAAACTATTATCCAATTTCTTTCTATCAGAAAATTGGATGTTTCACAAACCCCCTAGGAGTACTGGTGATGACTGATGGGGTTTTCTGATAACTTTGAAGTGATGTCCCTTTTTCAAATTGTCTATATTAGAGCTGACAAATATCTGTCATTATTTTCCTTCATACAAACACTTCTGCCTGTTTAACCTCAGCATGAATGACCATAAGTTTCACTTCCTTTTAACATTTGGTTCTCTAATTTATATGCATCTGTAATGCCCACTTTCTTAAATTCGTTAAACTGATGTTTGTTGGTAGAAATGTTCAGAACTCTTCATAACTATATTTTTTTCTCAAATTGTTGTCTGGTGTAGTGGTTTGGTAAACACCCACACCAGACAATAATTTCTAATGTTGTTTTCCAAAATTAGTGCTACTGTTGAAGACTGTTCAAGTTTTTTTATTCTTAATGATCTGAAATAAATGTTGTGGTTGAACAAAGATTTTATTGCTTTTTGAAAACCTTTTATAAAATTTTAATAAACAGCACTTGCCTTTGTTGTATGCTTTTTAATATTTTCTCTCTCTCTCCCTCTCTCACACACACACATGTGCGCGCACGTAAGTACGAGATTGCAAAACCTACTGAAGCACATTAGTGCCATGTGTTAAGAAGAGAGAAGGAATCTGCATGTGTTTATAGACCATCTGGCGCTTGTAGTCTGGGAAACACTGCAAAGAGGTCAATGCATAAAAACAGGGCTTGAAGTTAGATAGTTCATTAGATATAAGGCTGGCCTGAATGGGTATTGAACAGCAATTGCTTGCATTTTTTTTTTTTTTTTTTTGGTTTTGAGGAAAATGGATGGAAGTCCACTGCCCTTAAAAATATCTTTTGAATGGTCATATAGATAGAAACAAAATGTCTGAGAAAGTGGTATAGAGAAAATGGGTTATTGATTAATCAGTTGTCCATTTTCTGGACAGCTTCAAGTATTAGAACAGTACTTTAAGGTTTGGTGGAGCTTTGGATTTCTATATTAGTTCTACAGGTGGGAAGTAGCCACTTTAGCTGAAAAGGACACCATGTTTTTTTTTTTTTTTTAGTCTGAGGAGGCTTTGAATGTGTTTGTACTTGGAAAGAACAGAGATATACAACAGGAACTTGCATCTTTAGGCATGTCCTCAACAAGAAGACATATCTAAAGATGCAGATGATATCAAAGTAAAGACAGGTGAAGTGAGTTCTTGCCAGAAACAAGACATAATTGTATTTTGGTAGCATTGTAGTTGATAACATTGTCCTCACTTTCCATAGATGAATAGTAGGGAGGTTGGTATTCAAAACATTAGTTATAGAAGATTTTAAAGCTTAGAAGATTTCTGTACTGCAAGGCTTATTAATTGAAGAGGAATTCAATGTTCTGTCATCAGCAAAATGATCAATAGAATCTGGAATTGGTCAGAGGTGACATGTATAGGATGAAGAGGATGGATAAAAGTATAAAGCCATATGATACTCTTGCATTGATATGGAAATCTGAAATGTTATAACAGAATGCCTCCTTTCTTCATTTTCTATATCATTCCATCAAATTACAAAAAGTCAAAAATTACAAAGACAATTATGAGGTTTAGTTCACTAATTAGATTTCGTTGACAGTCATGATCCTTGCCTTGACATGCCTTGGAAATAATAACAGTAAGTTCATTAAGTGGTGGTAGATTTTCATCTTATTGGGAGGACCACATACTTGCTCAGAAGTGTGAAGTTGCTTGGAAAAATATGTTTGGTCTCTAGAGTAGGGTTTCTGGACTGTTCAACCCATATGGAGGTTTCCAAACTTTTCTAAGTGGAATTGGTATTTAAAAAAATAAGTTTCCTCCATGATCTTGCTCCATGAGTTCAGATGACGACCCACACAGTCGAAACGGCTTGCACCCTGTCAACCCCCCCCCCCCTCCCTGGCCCCCTTTTCCCATAAACCCTTCCCCTTCCTCTAAAAAACAGTTTCTAATTTCAGCCCCCCCTTTGTCATATTTTTCCCATCCCAGAAAAAAAGCACTGTGCCCACCCTTAAAAATAATATATGTATATATTATATATATATATATAAAAAAAAAAAAAAACACCTGTTTTTTTTTTCAAATTAATTCTCCCACATTGCCTAAGTCCCCCCCCCCCCCCCTTACTTCCCCTTTCAACACCATAACAGCAAAAGTATCCACTGCAGAAAGAAAACAGGCAACGATATCCAAGAAAAGGTATGTGTGAATTTTCTTCTATTATGCTACATATATTTATCCCTAAAATACATCTGCAAATTCCCTAAGAATTCTTGAGTAAAAAGCCAATGACATTAAAAAAAGGGGCACTCCTAAACAAAAGTAGCAAAATAGTCATAAAAAGAATAATAAGTTTCTCCTCCAAATCTTTCTATGGCTTCTGTCAAGACATCAGTAATGTGGACTCAGAGATCTGCAGTAGATCGAAGTGGCAGAGCCCATACTGGTGGTTACTGATTATTTCATGAGCCTCCATTATCTGTTGATGACCATCATTATTTTTGAGAGATCTACTAGAATGGTAGCTTAGGCAAACTTTAATCTTCATTTTCTGGAATGAGCTGTATATAGACTTGCTTCCATGCTACAAGATAGATGCAGAATGAGTATCAAAGATTGTAGTGATCATATAAGATGGGTGTGCAAGTTGAGGAGCATACGTTTTGAGTATAATTGGGAAAGATACCATCTTGACTAGAATTGTTGGTATCCCAGTTCTTCATGATTCTTCTGACATCTTTCTCACAAAAAAAAAAGAGAGACCAGATGGAACATGAAGTAAGTTTTTTTTAAGTATAGTAGGAAATGATTTGCCTCAGCTTTCTGTGCACAAATTAGTGGAAGAAGAAAGCAAAAAAACCAGTTGTTTTGACTTTGGGAGATATTATAGTGCTACCATCTGATTGTGAGACGTGTGAGAACATGGAAGGGCAAAAGTTTTGCCTCATGGTTTTGGTTAGGATGTAGGAAGTAGTTTACGTTCTGGTTTGGTTAGGAAGGCAGGCATGACTGCCATTTGGTAGAAGACAAACTTGCTGTATTTCATCCTTTGTCAGATTTGGATTGATGTTTTTGTAATTGTGAATTGAAAGGCTGTAGTTTTTTGCTTCATGCCACTTGCTTGAAAACCAATGTTTGAACAGTAGACAGGGATTTTGGTGGAATGGAGAGAGAAAATAAAGGCCATCACCCAAACCAGAATTATTTCAGTGATTTCATCATAGGAGATGTTTGGATAAAAATTGGCAGTTTGCTGGTGTCATAGTTTTATATATATAATATATAGTACTGCAATTCTCTAAGAATGGTTCTTTAAGCATAGAAATCGGCTTACATTCATGCTTATTATCATTTTCCTATTAATGCGGCCATATTCTTTCAAAGCATAATTTACTTCTGTGCAGTGTTTTGGTATGTTAATCCTGTGTAGGATATTAATGGAATGATTTGCAAGAATGACTTGTCCATTTTTAAGAAATACAAATCATTCATGTTGGTCTAGAGATCTTTCTTCATCTTTCTCCTCCTTGGAGATGTGCAAGATGAAGTCCTCTTCCTCCTCCTCTAGTTTATCTTCTTTAGAATTTCCTAGTTGACAAGGAAAATGGACAAATTGTTTGGATAGTTGTGCAGATATAGGATCTTGCTATAGTTGACTAATTTCTCTGGCACACTGTAATCACTTCATCAGTTTCAGTTACTGGTCAGTGTCTGAAGCTATTCCATCTACCTAAGAAATCCAGTGTTGCAAAATCTGTTGTACAACACCTATTACAGCAAACCAAATATTCATTGCAATATGTAATGTAGCACAGTATTTTTCATTCTTAGATTTAAGCCTAGCTAATGAATGTTTTTGCTGTTCCAGTTGGTTAAGTGGATAGCTGTACTCTCCATTCCACAGGATGTGTTCAAATCCTACAGCTTATGACATGGAAAAAGTGTACTGTATTTAGTCTTAGCTTTTCAACAGTTTTCATATTATTTGGGTTATACCAACCTGTGGTATCAGTGGACTATACATTGACATTTAATTTTAACTTGTCATTAAAAAAAAATAATAAATAAAAATTCTTGTAAGTCAAACAGGTCAATCCATTAAAATAAGGCAAGATGAACAGATTAAGAACATGAAGAAGAGAACAGTGAAATCTTAAAGCAACAATATTTGGCAAAAATTTCCTCAAATTTCTTTTTTGACCCTTATATAAAATACTTAGGATATGTCTCAGGGCCTAGTTAAAGGAAAACTATGAAGCTGAAAGATAAGAAACATATTCAGAATATAAATTTATTATTCTTCTACTTAAAAAAAAAAATTGAGCTAACGTAGTTTGGCAGGCATTCTGTTTCTTTTTTTCATACAATTGACAGCATGGTCCTATTGTCTCTTCTACTACTTCTGCAAATTTTACTGCTTCTCTCTTTGTCAGCATCTAAGCATTGCTGTTTAAAAACTTCAATTGTACGAAAAATATTTTCATATCGTTTCTGTGAGATCTCTGGGGTTGTCAGTGATTAAATTTTCTTCATATTCTTAAGGATCTTCCCGCTTTGCATCTAAATTTAGCAGGTCGGAATCACTCAGTTTCTCATTTCTCAATTTCTGTTATTCTACTTCTTAAAAAAAAATTGAGCTAACATAGTTTGGCAGGCATTCTGTTTCTTTTTATCACACAACTGACAGCATGGTCCTATTGCCTCTTCTACTACTTCTGCAAATTTTACTGCTTCTCTCTTTGTCAGGGTCAGCATCTAAGCATTGCTGTTTAAAAACTTCAATTGTACGAAAAATATTTTCATATTGTTTCTGTGAGATCTCTGGGGTTGTCAGTGATTAAATTTTCTTCATATTTTTTAGGATCTTCCCGCTTTGCATCTAAATTTAGGGTCGGAATCACTCAATTTCTCAGAATGAGATTTAATTAACTTAGATTCCTTTGAAAAGCTTCTAAAATCATTTGCACAATGTGGAAGAATGTACTTCCAAACAGCTCGCATATTGCTAGCAGTAATTTCCTTTGACTTTATAACCAGGCTGAGATTTCTCTGATTTGTTCAGAAAAAGTCTTGGAAGGCATTTGCTTCCAAAAAAGACCGGTTTCATCGACATTAAATATTTGTTGGTCACAATAGCCCCCTTCCTCCACAATTTTCTTCAAAATCTCTGTATAATTTGTGGCCACCTCCTTATCTGCATTTGTAGCTTCGCCTGCGATTAGAACATTATGTAGGCTATTTCTCTTTTTGAAACGCTTAAACCACCCAGCATTAGTGTGGAATTCTTCTTCTTTTCCATCATTGATAGCCTACATAATGTTCTAAGGCTATCAATGGCTATCAAAAGGCTATCAATGGTTTTAATTTAATAAGGTCAGTGCTTAGCGGATTTGTTTTTGGTTAATCTTCTATCCATGTAGAAAGAAGTCTCTCTAATTCAATCATTATAATACTTGGATTTCAAGTGGTCTGCATACATGATGAACTTGAAGCAGCCTTACTTTTCTCTTTGTATTCAGCTGCTTTGCTTAAAATTGCTCTTATAGTTGATTCACCCATTTTTATGTTTTTGTCTTACCTTTGCTCTGGACTCGCCTTGTTCATTTTTGTTTATTATTTCAAGTTTTTCTTCCTGTGAGATTACTTTTCGAATCATTTTCACACTTCATTTTTTTGCTCACTAATTCTTTTACTCATGATGAAAGATTGGGAAAATACTTTAAAGGAAAACAATTGCAAAGGAGGCACAAGATATGATCAGCAAAATGCTGTATGCAAAATGTGTCCAAAAGCTAAGGATGAACTACATTTTTACCTTTATATGAAAAAATTTCATGACTACAGCCAAATGTGGAAGTAAATTTATTGCCACCGTACTAATAACTTATATTACACAAAAAATATAAATTTCATACAAATTAAATTGCAGTATGTTTTTGGCAAAAGTTACACATTTCCTAAGAATGTAGTTAAGGAAGCCATGTACAGTGCTTACAGAAACTACGTGGAGAGACATTTCAGTATGGAATATGTCCACCCAACTAGTTGGGTGGACTATATATATGTTATACCAACTAGTTGGTATAACATAGTTGTTTATTATATACACTTGATCAATATAATCCCATTAAAAGTCATTCCAGAGCTTTGTGGTCAAGAAAATTAAATGTTTTTAACATGAATAGAATCCATGGGGAAACCAAAAGAAAGGTATGCCATTTTGAACTCCTTAAATGTAAAAAGGCCAAACTATTAAATCATCTCTCTTTTTTGAAAAGATGTCGAGACAACAAGATTATTCCAATTCCAAAGTTTCTATTTTTAAAAGAACAATTCCATTCAAGACGAGCGAAACATATTTATTTTAAAACATCTTTGGCTCTTCTACATGAACAGATACAGCATACCAGATTTCTTTTAAGCCAAATAGATTTAGAGTGTTATCTATTTATGACGATCTCTCTAGTACTTTAGACCAAGATATATAGTCGCATTTGGACAGAATGGTCACTATTAACTATGATAAAGCCTTTACAACAAACAAACAAACAAAACCAAATCAAAAAATTTAACGATCTTTATACAAAACGTTTTAAGTCAAAATCTTCTTTACCAGACACCAAAGTTATTTTTAATTTATCGGAGCATGTATTAACAAAACCAGAAATCAATATACTTAAAAAAGGTTTCAATTTTGCGATAACACCTGATCATGTCTCTACAATGGATATCATTTGTAATATAGAAAAGGCAGTCTCGTCCTTACTGGAGCCCATAGCTAATGATATTAGATTTAAAAGTAGTATCATCCTCTCATCTTCCAGAACGCTTAACAAAAACATCACTACTCTGGAAACAAGAACATTGTATAGTTTGAAGAAAAAGAAAGATGTTATCATATTGAAGGTAGATAAGGGAAATTCCACAGTGATTTTAAACACCAGTGGTTACGAAGATAAGATTAACAGCTTACTATCGGATACATCAACCTACCCTGTCTTAGTCACAGATCCAACACTAAAGAATCGCAATGACACCAATGATTTAATACATGGTGAACTGGTCTATAGACTTAAAACGAAGATTGAAATCCATGCATCCACTAACACCAAGACTATATGGTGCTCGTAAGATACACAAAAATGGAATACCACTATGCCCGATTGTAGATGGGATCAATTCGTCCACTTATCTGTTATCTAAACACTTGGCAGGCCTCCTCAAACCACACATCCATAATTTGGATACTTATATAAGAAATTCGCAACATTTCATTGAGAAACTGAACAACATCTCTATCTCCAATACGGATCTACTCACCAGCCTGGATGTTACATCTCTATTCACTAACATCCCTGTGGAGGAAGTCGTCAACATTTTGGGAAGTGTGCTCATACAAGACATTACTTCTCTGTTCAGTCATTGTTTAACATCAACCTTTTTCATATGGAATAAAACCATATATCAGCAATTGACTGGCCATATATCAGCAATGGGTAGCCCACTCTCTATCTTCTGCTGATCTCTTTATGGAGGATTTTGAAAGTAAAATCTTATCTCGAACAGACCCTAAACCCACAGTATAGTGGAGATACGTGGACGATATCTTTATTGTTTGGAACCACACAAAAAAGGACCTGTTTGATTTTCAATCAAATTCACTCTAGAACTTGAAAAAGATAACCAATTATCATTTCTGGACACTTTAATTAAGAAGCTTACGAATGGTGGTATCAACCTCTCAGTTTACCACAAACCTACCAATACAGGATGTTATTTACATTTCACTTCCTCCCACCACATTTCTCAGAAACTTAGTATTGTACATATGCTGAAGAACCGTGCCTCTCTCCTCACAACAGATCAACAAGACCTCCAGGAAGAACTATTCCCTGATATCTACCAACCTTACCATGAATGGATTTCCTCAAAGACTTGTCCACAAGATACTTTTCTCTGAACACCGACAAAAACAACGAGATGATATACGTTATATTTCTACCATCGTCATTCCTTACTTAGGGACAGTTTCCAGTAAGATTGCAAGACTCCTTAGATCACATAAAATAAGAGTGGCCTTTAAACCGACAGAAACGATTAGGCAATTCTTAAGATCTCCAAAAGTTAGCCATCCTTTCTCCACATATGCTGGTGTTTACAACATACCCTGCTCGTATTAGATCTCTCAAATCACCAGAATTGAATTACAGTGCCAACTATAGAACGTTCCTAAATAATAACAGGTGATATCATGCACGTTCTATGCACGTATTGTACGTGCTCTCTTCTTTGTTTAATATAATTGGAATCGGTTGATTATAGTTTGTAACAGTTTTTACTTTTTAGTGCCTTACCCTGAAGATGCCAACAGCCTTAGTTGGTATAACATAGTTGTTTATTATATGCACTTGATCAATATAATCCCATTAAAAGTCATTCAAGAAAAGTTCTTCTATCACATAGGAAAAATAGAAGTATAATTCTGAGAGCAGAATAAAGGGAATTCAAGTGGTTCTAAATACAGGAGATTATAATGAAAAAATTACAAGTTTACTTTCTGATTATTCCACCATTTTATTTCTGTCATGACCCAATGTGACAACACATGAAAAAAAACCAGCTTAAAAATATCCCAACCTGGCCTACAAAATTATTACAAGAAGCTCAAATTGTTATGTTCTATTTCTTCAGGACTTTGAGTCTCTTAAATTACACAAACATTGTGTTCCTTTGTGATAAACTGCACATGGCATCAATTCTCCAATGTATGCTTTGGAGAATTGATGCCATTTGGCTAACCTATTAGGACATCAAAATTTTATCCCATTTTATCCAGAAGCTCTCAAGTTTACAAGTATCATCTTATGACATCCATGCCTTGACATAATGTTCCTATTTACTAATGTTCTTCTTCTTTGATGTTGAAAGTTTTTCACTTGGTTATACTAAAAATTACAGATGCTAAATACTTATGTTCCTGGTTTAATTCTTTATCCAAGTGTAAGCAAAAGTTTGCATGTGAAGTAACTTCACGACTGGGCAGTTCTTATATAGAGGCTAATGACTTCACATCACTTGCTGTAGCATCCCATAATGCAATGCACATATCCTTACAGATATGTATAATGCTATGCATTATGAGAAGGGTCACTACCCGGACCGATTTTGAGCTTTATTGAGGTCTCATCAGTGGGAGCTGTTAAATTGTGATCGATTGAGAATATAGAAATTCCAATCTCTTCATAATTTAACAATCAAAACTAGAGAGATTGAATAAATACATGTTTGTCTCTGAGTATACTGTAGTGTAACATTGTAAATATATCCAAGTTTCATATTGTACAGTTTTCCATGTCTGAGTATGTTCGAATATAACTAAGTAAGTGTATCAAATATTGTATAATTTACATTAAATTATGTTGTTAGCAAGTTATCTATGAGATATGCCTTTGTCATCACAATCCCAGTGTCAATCAAGGTCAGGGTCCTGTCGTAAGTGCAACTAAGTAAATGCGTCAAATATTGTATAGTTTACATTAAAATTTGTTGTTCGTAAGTTGTCCATAAGGATTTGCCTTTGTCATCACAATACCAGTATCGATCAAGGTCAGAGCCCTGCCGTCTTTGTCCTGAATTGAGTTGCATATACAACTTTGTCCCACCCTTCAGCTTGGATGGATCGGTCAAGCTTTCAGACTGTTGCAGCATGACTTGCGTAAAGTTTGGAAGGGTGTGTCACCCAAAGTCTCAGAGCAGTAATATCAGAAGGATGGTTCGTCCCGGCGATCGCATAGCAATAGCGCAGGAGAAGGTAAGAGAGAAGGTGGTCGTTATGACATTTGACCCACGTGAGTAAGGTTTTCAGCGTTATGTGGATATCGTAGATTGCAGGAATCCCCATGACCAGCAGGAAATAAAAAGGCCGAGGCCCCCCCCCGTTCGCTCTCTTTTGTTCCTGGATCGTCTCATATTGGGATTCTCGAGGTCGTAGGCTGGACGAAGGTGGCAGAGCCTCCACTCCAGAGCTGGTTAGATGATGCATCCAATCGAAGTCCCATAGATCTACAGCCGAGCCAGTCATCCATAGAAGGAGGGGCCATGCTTTCATCGTACGGAGGTTGAGGAGAATTGTCGGCAGCCCAGAGAACCACTTGCCACTGTTTCAGTTAAGGAAAGGAAAAGGGGCATTCTATTGAAGAAAGCCAGCTTCTAACAAGTCAACAACGGTGATGACCTTCGAGATAGATAAGTAGAAACTTTTCATTGCTAGCTGTGGATGAAAGGAATTTGTTTAAGTGATCAATTTAAAGACAGAGCATTAATGATAACATAAGACAGGACTGTAGCGATCAGAATCTTGAAAGATGAATTATTGTAGTTTCGTAGCAGTGCTGAGCTATTATAATGACTGGGAGGATGTTGAGATGTTTCAGGAAAGGTTTTGAAGATTAGCATTGAGGTTTAAATGATTGTACTACTAGAATTTTGTATTGAATTTAATGATAATGTTGATATCCAAGATAACCTGTTAGCATTTAGTTTAGAAGTGAGTTTTTTGCCACATGTATCTGGCCTTGCAAGAAAATTTATTGGTTAATATCAGTGATAATACTAAGCATGGAATGATTGGGCCCAGTTAGAGTTTTAATATCTTAATATATTAACCATTGACTGAAATTGTGTAGTGTTCTAATCTGTATGTATCCTATATAATGTTCATTAAACCTTTGTTTTCTTTAATCTAATCAAGTTGTCTGTGTGTGGAATCTGATGCACTGCTTATAAAAAAAGATTAATGAGAACCTCAGTGGGGAATTAAGGAATAAGACCTTGGCCATGCCTGCAGATTTAGGATATCACTTGTGTTCTTTCTTGAGATCATCTCTCTTTTATTATAGCATATAAAGTTCATTAGTCCTAAGAGGCACAGTCTCAAAGTATAAATATCTTAGAACTTCTTGAGAAGCTGATCTCAGGACTCTGAGACAACGGGATTGACTCCTCCCAGAGCCAATTCTCTTGTTAATCAGAGGCATCAAGTGTTATCAAGAAAGGGTCTTATCAATATCGTTATATAAAATCACAAACATATGTTAAAGGAAAGAAGACGATATAACAGAGCCAGATCCAGAAGTGATACTAAGGTTGAAGTAGTGCAGAAGTCATTTTCCATATACAGGTAGCCAAAAGGTGTCACACCTTATTACTAAAATACTCTGGACTAGAGATAGCTGTCAAAAGTTTTTTCACTAAGGGGACATGTTGAAAGTTTTTTCACTCGGTTATACTATAAATTAAAGATGCAAGATTCTTGATTTTATCCTTTATCCAAGTGTAAGCAAAGCTTGCATGTGAAATAACTTCACAACTGGGCTACTTGTATATAGTAGTATTTTAGTAATAAGGTGTGACACCTTTTACCTGCAGTAGCCCTCCCCTTATCTGTGGGGAATACATTCCAAGACCCCTCCCCCTGCTGATAGTACTGAACCTTATGTATGCTGTTTTTTTTTTATACACACATATCTATGATAAAGTTTAATTTATAAATTAGGCACAGGAAGATATTAACAACAATAACTACAATAATAAAATAGAACAATATTATAACATTATACTGCAATAAAAGTGGTAAAATACTGTAAGGGTTAATTTGAACACAAATTGTTTATTTCTGGAATTTTTCATTTAATATTTTTGGACTGGGGTTGACTGCAGGTAACTGAATATATGGGAATGCATTTCAAAGGTCAAGAAGTCGAATAAGGTGGGTGTAAAATAGATGAAGCAAGCAATTTGGAAAAGGCATTATGGACAGTATGAGACCATGGCCCTGTCCAAGGAGCTAGTGGCTCTGTGATAGTTTGGGTAGCCTTGTCACGTGTCTCCCTTAGTGTGTCTGGAGAGGTTCTTAAACACTACAAGCTACCAGAATGTGCTGGCTGATCACCTACACACTTTCATGGCCTTTCTGCATCCTGCAGCTGATGGTCTGTTTCAGTAGGATAATGCACCACCCAGGCATGGATCAATCTATTGTATAATGCTAATAGTACAATAGTTATTAATCTAGTGCTCTGACTCCACAAAGAAAGATACAATTTTCCATATGCTTGCATTGTTCTTTTTTGAATTTTCAGTTATTCACTTGCTCACAGTTATGTCCATGCATATAAAATACAGTGTATTCCAGTTAATTGAGCCACTTTGGCAATAGCATCATTTACTCAATACTGCAGCTGCCCCAGTTAACATGAGTGCCCCGATACTGCCCCAGTTAAACGAAATTGCATATCAAGAGTTTAAAAGGTGTGTATGTAAGACAAAATACAAGTTTAGACAAATTTTTTTTTTCATTTATTGCATAGCAAAATTACTGACTCTTTTTTTTTTTTTAACTATAATTAAACAAAATCAGCACTTGTTCCAATTCTTATTCTAAGAAGAATTATTAGAAAGGTCTTTGGTGCACCACTTCAAATGTGAGAACAATATTCTAAGGTTTAGGCAGATTTATACTTGTTAGCTGTCATCATCAGAAAAGAGCAGTATTGGTGTGAAGTGTTTATGCTAGATTAGACCATAGCTATAATTATTTTAGATGAGGAAATCTGGACTTTCCTGGTGATTTGCAAGTTATCAGAGGTTAGTGGAAGCAAAATCTTTGAATGAGAAACAAATGAGATCTTTCTTTTGAGAAATGAGTCATGACTTGGGTAGCATTAAAGATCCCTAGGTTGTTGCTCCATAGTGCAAGTAGAATACTGTTGAAAGCATTGGTAATGAAAATTTTTGAAATTTGTAATACACTGCTTTGAAAGAAGTCAACAGAAACCCTCATAGGCAAGGTGCATTGTGCCATGTTACTGGTCACGTGTTCGTAGCTGGTATAAATTTGAAAAATATGATGCTCCGAAGTCAGTGTAACTGTGTCTGGGTGAAATGGCTGTGAGAAGGGAATTGACAGAGTTTGAAAGAGGCATTGTGATAGGATGCCATTTTGCAGGACTATCTATTTGGCAAATTGTTGAAAAATTGGGCCATCCTCCCAGGTCAAAATCAGTGATACCATACTGAAATGGAAGCAGAGAGAGTCGGCTGCAGTGACAACCCATCACATTCACTAAACATGACCATAGGGTGCTATGAAGGATAATATATAAAACCCACTATTTGTCAGCAGGCATCGACTAGAACGCTAATCTGCACAAAATATTCAGAGCCAAGGCTCACAACATGGGTTATTTTTATGGTAGACTGCAATATGCAAGCTTCACATTATCTGAACAAACATGCAGCATCTTCAGTGTTGCAAAGAGCATGTACATTGGGACAAGGAAGCTTGAAATGCTGTGTTATGGAGCAGTGAATTATGCTATATCTTCTACCAAGCAGATGGACAGGTGTAGCAGATGCCCACTGAACGTTTCTTAACAGAGTGCGTAACCCCAATTATGAAATTCTGAGGTTGGTGGTGTAATGGTATGGTCCTGTTTTTCCTGGTTTGGCCTTGGACCTCTGTTTGTGGTGCCATGAACACTGAACTCAGAGAGTCTAATTTCCAAAAAGATCTGTAGCTCAGCTAATAGTACGTTGGTTGGGCTAAGGATTTTTTTTATAATGAAGAACTACACTACCTGACACAGAACTTCGCACTTCATGGTTTTGAACCCAAGATGATCAGAAAAATTCTTAATACATCTCCTGCAACTCCCTTACTTAAAACAAGATTTCAAGAATGCAATCATGCCGCCTTACATCAAAAATGTCACAGACAAAGTGGCTGCGTTGTTCCACAAGTACAATATAAAAGTGGCGTTTTTATCTTTACAAAAAATATCAAGATTCCTACATCCACCAAAACCTCCACATCAGCTCATGAAAAAACCAGGCATCTATGAGATTCATTGCTCTTATGGCATTTGTTATGTATGCCAGACAGGAAAGTCAGGAAAGATCCTCATGTCTAAACATGTAAAAGACGTTGAAAAAAGAAGAGAGCATAAATCAGACCTGGCATTCCACACAACCACCACTGGCCATCAAGTACTCTGGTAATAAACAAAAATGTCATATTGATAATAACTGTTTCACAAGAATATTTAAAGAAGTCTCACAAATGCTTAGGATCCCTACACAATGCAGTAAAAATAAAGCTTAATTTTATATCAAATATGGTCTGCTTTCATCAAAATTTAACTGCCACTGACCTAGGATATAGCACATGTGATGCCACAGAACATGATAGCAACAACTAGAAATGTTTCAACAAGCATACAGTAACGAATATGTCATTTGTACTCTGGTTTATCTAATATGCATAATCTGGTCATCTAATATGTGTAATTAATCGTTAATAGGCTTTTACTGTGTAAAACTTTTATGTACCATTATCCCTGATAATGTAAGTCTTACGATGCATGAAACTTGATTGTAATGTAAGGAGTTTATTTTTGTAATATAACCACATTGTAACATAAGGAGTTTATTTTTGTAATATAACCACATTGTAATATAAGGAGTTTATTTTTAATAAACTCCTTATATTACAATGTGGTCTCAATACCAAAAACTGCCTACAGAATTTTATATATTGTTTTGCAGTTTTTAAATTTATTTCCTATGTAATTGAGAAATGCTGTCCTAGAGACCAAATATGAAACTTTTTCAAACCACTTCAGTCCTCCATAAGCAGGGCTGTAATCTCACAGCAGCAAAATTCATCCCACAGCTACATGCACAAATATTCATGCCAACAGTGGGATTCACACCCATAGCCTTGGGGAGCACATGTGCTAAACCACTTGGACAACTAGGCCAACATTACTTTGTTTTCAAAATTTATTTGGCAGTTATATGCATGTTAGCAGATAACACTTTAACCACTTATTCACTGAACAGTATTGTGGTATTAGCATTTGAGCTGTTTGGTGCTGGATTTGGCTGTTTTGTTCATGTATTGATGTATGCTTCAGTTTACTGGCTAAGTACTGAGAAAACAGGAATAAACTAAAATTCATAAGCAGCTACTTAATTATTTTTATTAACGACATTGTAGTAACTGATATTTTATTTGAATTTCAGAGAATTAGTGCATTAATTGGTCAGCCTGGTTGGCATATTCTCTTTCCAACCAACATGCTGCGAGGTCAAATGGTATGAATGCTTGTGATTGTTTGTCCTTTGGTGGGAGATGAGTTTCATCATCTTGTGTGAAACCACTGCCCTGCTTATCCCCTTATGTGCAGATCAAATTCAAAGGATGCTATTGCTTCCTGTGAAAAGATGTAAACCTATTACATTATATACAGGATTAGAATTATTTAATTTAGTGATGATGGGCAAACAGTGAGATAAGCTGCAGGCTAAAATCTCACACTACTCTCTTGTTACAGTGATTAAAAACAAAGATGAAGTTCTTAGTCAAGTGAAAAATTGCTATGCTGATACTATAGTTATCTATGAACATGACAATCTTATTGGCAAAATGGAAAAACTTTTAATGGTATCCCCCTGTCTTACATGATTTTACATTGAACTATTTCCTACAGAAAAAATAGTTCTAACTGCTAATTTGTAACTTAGATATGGGTTATGTATTGCTTTCTATATGGATGTTTGTGATTGTCTTTAGGTGGAAGATGAATTTCATCGCCTGGTGTGAGACCACTACTTTGCTTATTAGAGACATGAAGTGGCTGAAAAAATTCATATTTGTTCTCTAGGGCAGGGTTTCCAGGCTATGTAAAAATAAAAATTACAAAAAAAAAATATAAAATTGATAAAATAAAAGAAAAAAAAATCCTTGGCCCACCCACATTACAAATGTTCTATAGGTTTAGTAATAACCTTTTATTGGGTGGTAATCACATAAAAAAAAAAAAAAAAAAAAAAACTTGTTTAGCCATGAATTTCTACAATTTTTTCTTAGCTTTTTCTCATAGCTTACATTTATCTTACCTGTAACATTCATTAGGAAAAATATGAATTTCTCCCTACTTTTCACTTTTTTTTTTTTAAAACATGAGCACAATGAGAGCTCTGCTCTACTCTAGTCATCTGGAATATGACATCCTGAATTTATGACTTATGCATTGTAGCCAGTGTGAAACTTTTATATCTACATTTGAACATTTCTTGTCAGATATCTACTTTGGCTACTGTTCCACATTTCAGGTTTCTGATAACTTTTCTGCCACTGTGTGCTTATTAATAATCTTTCCAAGTATTGAGCTTTCAAAAGCATCCATAACATTTTGTCATCTTTGTGATATTTATGTTCTATATCTGTAGTCTTTTCAAATTTTTTCTTCATTTTTTTATGCTACTTAGCATTCTTACATTGATCTCCCATTCTGACCATAATATGATAAGTTGCAAGAACAAGGAATCTTGTAAATACCTGGAATAGAGAGGGGAGGAAGTGGATCCTTAGGAGAGCAGAGAAGGGCAGCCAGCTTCAAAAAGTTTAAAAGCAGTGCAAAGATTATATTTCTTTAAAGTTCTAGCTATTTTTTCTGAAGTAGCCTGGATATAGGGAATAGTAATGGCATTTCTGTAGTCTTAATGTTGAGAGGAATATAAAGGAGATAGAAAGGACAGATAATTTGTGGATCTTTTTGGCATTGTAACCATTGGACAGGAAGGTTTGGCGAAATTGTTATTAAGCTATTCTTGCAAGGCATATCTTGACTTACTTGGCAACTTTGCAGGACTTTCTGTATGACTTTTTTTTCCATGACTCTAATTTCTTCAGCCATTATGGAGTTTGTATTTTCTTCTCCTGGTGAGACATGTGGTAAAGTTGCAAACTTTACCAACTGCACCATATCCTTCCATGGCCGAATCAAGCAAATCTCCCCCTCTCCCTTTTTTTTATATACGCTATTTCTCCAACATTTAGTTCTTGTATTCAAGTTCTCTCATTTTAGCTGCAATAATATTCTGATTTGAATTTGAATTTGAATCTACAGTTCATCTCTGAAAGATCATGTTGAAGTTTCTGGAACAAAAAACTACAGGGACACTGAAATGCAAATAAATAATTTACTAGCTAAAATAATTATATACAAGCTGATGTTTCCCTAGCTCAAGCTAGCATTATCAGAGGCAATTTAGCAATAAAGACGCAGTTGATGACACATAACGAAATAACCTGAATAACAAGGAAGGTCAACAGATGGAGGATAACAGTGGCACTATTTGTAGTGATTCCTGTATTAATGCTGATGGGTAGATAAGGAAGTGTGCCAAAACCTATGTAAGATCATACTGTCTGTTATGTTACAATTAACCAGATTCTGTAGAACTTATGCCACTTCCAGGAACAATTTCACCAAACCTTCTTGTCCAACGATTACAATGCCAAAAAGATCCACAAATTATCTGTCCTTTCTATCTCCTTTATATTCCTCTCAACATTAAGACTACAGAAATGCCATTACTATTCCCTATATCTTAGCTACTTCAGAAAAAATAGCTAGAACTTTAAAGAAATATAATCTTTGCATTGCTTTTAAACTTTTTGAAGCTGGCTGCCCTTCTCTGCTCTCCTAAGGATCCACTTCCTCCCCTCTCTATTTCAGGTATTTACAAGATTCCTTGTTCTTGCAACTTATCATATTATGGTCAGAATGGGAGATCTGCTAATATCTGCTTAGAAGAACACAAAAAAATACATTTGCCACCACAACTATGGTCAATCAGGTCAGACTATATCTTTTCACAGAATGGAAGGAAAGTATCATGCTCCATCACAATAAATACAAACATGAAAGACACTTTTTGGAATCAGTAGCAGATTTAAAAAAACATCCTAATCTTAATAATTATGGTTGTATTAAACTTCCCATGATTTGGGAAACTTTAATTCTTAACCCTCCCACCCAACATCTAAGGTAGCTAACAGCACATATAGAGGGCATAAGATTCTTAGTCTAATTTCATTTCTTCCACTTATTGTTTCTTTTGTATTTTTGTGTCTGTCAATACAATTTTAACATTGCATTTCTGACAATGTCTCTATGACAGAGACAAAATATGGAAATGATTAAACCTGCTATTTAATTATTTCTTTGTGATGTAATTATTCCATTAAATTGTATCATGAGTGTAAACCAGCACCTAAGCCACAATACTCATTTATTATACAGCTATATATAGCTGTATATAACTTTGTATTCCTAAACCTTGAGCTCTTCTACTCTGCAGTGTCAAAATTGGACAAAATAAATTTTTATATGTATCTAGAATACATATGCCAAAAACAGGTTAGTGTGTTGCAAAACAAGCCATAATATTAACAATTCAAATTTACTTTGAATAATTTCGAACATATACTATATGTAAGCTGGCCTGGTTGGCCGAGTGGTTAGCATAGCCGCTCTCCAGCCAAGAGGCTGCGGGTTCAAATCCTGTCGTGGGCATGGATGTTTGTGATTGTCCTACAAACTTTGTGGAAAGGGAATCTGCAACCCACTTATTCTGGCAGAAGACATCATTGCCAAAACCATGTGAGGTATGGCAGTAACCATGCAGTGTCTATAGACATCAAATTTGAAAATTTATTTATTATTACTATATGTAAACAATTAAAAAAAAAACTGCAAATCAATGTGTATTTAGTCATGCAGGATAAGCTGCCATAATTTTCACTGTTTAATCAGTCATGAGCAAAATGATCTTAAATTATAATTTTTTTTTTCATCTTAACTGAATTGTTTTTTATTGACAAAATCTGAAATATTAATTCTTATAGGGTTAATAAAGTTTAAATTTGATATTTAGGATCACTGTTAACGTTAATGGCAATAATACCTGTGTATTGAGTCTATAGTTCTCTTCAAGCAACTTTCAGAGATTCCTTTGTCTTCAAGTTTCAGGAACAGAAAACTGCATAGAGACTGAAAAGGAATTAAATAATTTACTAGATAAAATTAATTATTTACAAGCTGATGTTCAGGAATATCAGTTTAAAGGACACAGGGTAGAAACCAGCCATCTGTTTGTGTGTGTGAGAGAGCAGTTACTAGGTAACTAAATTACCTTCGTTTGGACAGCATCAAAATTTTTTACAGAGGTATATGATGCATCATCTCAAATGTAAGAAGAGCATTGTAAGGTTGTGTGGATAGGATTTGTATTTTCTGCTCAAGAGCAGAAAAGGATGCTAAACTTTTTGGAGGCTGCAGATGCTATAGAAAGTAATGTCTTAGTGTCAGGAAATATTAGAGCAATCCATGAAGAGAAATGTTGAGGTGATATCAGATGTAAAGGGAGAAAAACCAAGTCTGTGAGAGAAAAAACAGAACTTTGTTTTAGAAACATTGACGACAGCTGTTGTGTTCACCCCAGTAAAGAATAGTAAAGAGATCGATGTTTAGGACACTGATAGAAGATTATCTTGAAACTTGGGATGGTTGAACTCTGCAAGTTTTGTCTTATGAATAAGAGGAGGAGTTGGATAGTGCTGTCATCAGTGAAACTGTGGATAGAGTTTGAGATCAGTGAGAGTAGATCATTATGTATATAAGAAAAATGTTGCATGTTATAACAGTCACAAGGAACACCTGCATTAGAGAACTCTAGAGAGAACATCGCCCATCATTATATGCAGCAGCTGAAGCAATGGACAAGGTTTTCAACAAGTTGTAAGAACTCACATACAGACAAGCACTACTTTGCAAGGAACGGTATGGGTTACTGAAGGGAAATCATGTCTGAGTAATTTGCTTATATTTTATAATAATGTTATAGCTAAGTTAGATAAAGGGAACGGATATGCAATGATATTTTTGGATTTTGCTAAAATGTTCAGTAGAATACCATGTGAAAGGCTGTTACATAAATTAGAGGTATAGGATTGGAATATGAACTATTGACTTGGATAAAAGGCTGAGCCTGTGATTTGAAATGGCCAGTCCTGTTCCCTAAGGATCAGTCCTTAGAGAACATCTTGTTAAGTTTTCAATTGTTTTCTGATGCAAAGGACGTAGGCAGGATATCCATGGATGCTATTTACATTCAGCACTTACAGAATGACTTGAATAGACTTGAATAATAGGTAAATGATAATAGTTATTGATTTGATGTTAATAACATCAAATTATGTAATAAGTAACATAAAGTTATGTACTCTAGCATGATGAGATTTCCAACATCATTATATTGATGGGATTATGCTTGGAGAAATTGATGGCTATGGATCTTGGCATTATGGTGAATAGGAAGTTGAAGTTCAAAGGTCACATTGCAAAAGTTGCTAATATAGCTTGGCATAATTGCAGTGCCAAAATGAACATTGATGCATGTGAAGATAAAGAAGTCATTTTGCTTCTTTAACGGCCTTGATATCATTGGACTCCTTTGCACAGATTTGGTTTCCTGGTTGCCAAAGAAATGAAGGAGCTATGTTAAGTATGCAGAGAGTTACAAACATATTGAGATTGGGGAATAGATTGAGGACAGATTGAGCACTGCAAATATTGCTTAACAGGAAAAAAAAGGGTGTTATAGGATATTAGTTGGTGAAATTTTTATTAAATGGAAGATAGAGAGAAGACAAGGGGGACATTCATGTAAGTTGAGTTTCTGTGCTGTTAAGAAAGGGATGAGAATTAATTTATCTCTCACAGAGCAGTGAGTGGCTTGTAACATTTTGCTTGTCAAAGTAGTAAGTGCATTCTAATGTTATTGAGTTTAAGAGAATATAGGATAACTGAATGATATGTAGCCTTCTTTGATTCCCTGGAAGTCTCTGATAATTATAATAAATGGGTTGAAGATGGGATTGCTTTTGCACTGTGGTTGAATGCCAGCTGAGTATAATAGGGTATGGAGATAAATGACAATTAGTTTTAGTTCAGAAGTACATTTTTTAAGTACAGTTTTGAATCCCATCTAGGACACGTAGAACTTTCATATAAGGTTTTCATCTGAATTAACTTGTCTCGTGTGTGTAGGTGGAAGGATTTTTCCTTCTGGAAACTCAGTTTTTCCTCTTGCAAAACAGACAACCCAGCCAGAATAGCATGCACAATTTACAAGCATAATGCACTCATTATAGCCTTAGTTACTTCAGCCATAGTTCCAAGACAACATTATCTTCCTTTAGTTTCACTTACCCAGGTAGTTTGTGTACAACATATTTCTACTGTTGTTCCTGCAGAGATTCCGTTTTGATTTTTATGAAATATAAGAAATAATAAATAAATTATTTTAGTTGTTATATCAGCTACTTTGTCATCTCCTTTCTAAAAATTTCTCAAATCACAAATGTATCAGCAGATTTAAGTAGGATGTGAAAAATATTTCTACTATAAATTTGTGATCTCAAAGGATATTAGCTGTTAAGAAACTCAATCTCATCATATTGTTATAATAAGTCAAAATCTTAATTTGACTGAACCATAAATGAGAAATGTATTATCTCTACTGATGGAACAGAATTAAATATTTGTTGCATTAATAACAGTTAATTATATTAATTTGATTCAGTGTTTCATCACACTCATGAGGGTACAAATTACTGATACTATTATTATTATTACCCCAAGACCTCAAGGAGTCAAAGACTCATCTGGGAGGTCCTTTTATCACACGCATCTCATCATACCGTGTCTTAAACACACTCAAACTCCTTGCAGACACCACACTCTCAACCAAGGCATTCCAATCACTCACAACTCTGCACGAAAAAAACCTGCCTCTCACTCCCCTACTCACACCCTCTTTATACAGTTTCCAGGGATGACCTCTGGTTCTCCCCTGATCTCCCACTATTCTCTGTAGAACTTCTCCACCATTGATCTTATAACAACCCCTTACCAACTTGTAGGTCTCTATCATATTTCCCCTCTTCCTCCTCTCCACCAAACTCTGCAATTTTCATCTTCTCAATCTTTCCTCATACTCAACATTCTGGAGGTCAGAAACTACCTTAGTCAGTTGCCTTTGGACCCTTTCCAACATCTCTTCATCCTTTTGAAAACCCGGTGACCAAATCTGGGCACAGTAGTCCATGTGTGGCCTAATCAAAGTCTTATACAACGGAACAAGAATCTCCCAACTTCTACACGTCAGTGTCCTCTGCATCATTCCCTGGAGCCTTTGTGTTATCTTCACAATTTTGGCGATGTGTCCCCTAAATTTTAGATCCTTATTCACTATCACCCCCAGATCTCTTATTTCCTCTACCTCCAACAATATATTCTCACCAATCATAAATTCTGCATCCCATCTTTGTTTTCCAAATTTTAAAACCTTACATTTTGCAACATCGAACTCGCATCCCCATTTCTCTGCCCAATCATTCAATTTATTCAAGTCTTCTTGCAAGGCCACAACATCTTCACTACTCTCTATGGTTCGTCCCAACTTTGCATCATCTGCAAACAGCTGAATATCTCCGTCCAAATCTTCGCCAATATCATTAATATACAAGTTAAATAGTAATGGCCCTAAAACAAACCTCTGAGGCACTCCACTAGTAACTTTCCTTTTCCTGGATATCACCCCCCCCTTGTTGATACCTATCAGATAGCCAGTCTCCAATCCAATGCACTAATCTAATATCCAACCCCATCTACTCTAGTTTGACTGTCAACTTATCATGAGGTACTCTATCAAAAGCTTTTGCGAAATCCAAGTATATTATTGTGTATCCTTCTCCTCTGTCCAAGGAAGCAGTAACTTTATTGTAATAAGTAAGTAGATTACTAAAACATGACCTCCCTTTAGCAAATTCATGCTGTCCATCAAAGATTATACCATTGTTGTCAACTCAAATCTGTATCCTAGTTCTCACAAGCTTCTCCAACAACTTAACCACAACACCTGACACAGAGATAGGCCTATAGTTTGATGCTTGAGTTCAATCACCTCCTTTATGAAATGGTACAATCTTGCCCTCCTTCCACTCTTTAGGAACATGACCAAGTGCAAGACTCGTATTAAAAAAATATGTCACGGCAGGTGTCAACTCTCTGGCACATTCCTTCAGAATACGTGGTGATAGATTATCAAGTTCCACAGCCTTATTTACATCTGGATTGCTCAACTCTCTATACACCTCCTGCTCACTTACAGTCAGTCTCTCTCTTCCCCATCATCAACTGCTCTCACTCTCTCCATGAAGTCACATTCACAAGATTGAAAGATCTTTATGAACTGCTCATTAAGTATCTCCACCACACATTCTGCAACAGCTGTCTTTATACCATTTTCTCCAATCAATGTCATCCTTCCATAATCATTCTTTCTTTTGCTGGCTACATATCGAAAGAGCTCCCTAGGATTCTTTTTGCTTCATTAGCTAACTGCTGTTCATAGCTCTCTTTAGCTACTCTCACCAACCAAGTCACACTCCTTGCCTGGTCTTTGTAGACCGCATGAAATTGGTTATTTCCACTTCTCTTATGCTGCCTCCACAATGCCCTTTTTCTCTGTATCGCATGCTTAATCTCTTTATTCATCCATTTCACACCTACCTTATTTAACCTTCTCACCCTTGGAATACATTTAGACATTGCATCTACTAGATAGTTTTTGAAAATCCCCCAAGCTGCATTGATCTCTTTTCCAGCTAACTCCTCATTCCACGCTACACCCGCAAGCTGTCTCCTGAGCTCTTCATACTCATCCCCCTTGTAGTTCCTCATATACCCTTTTCTCACAGGGATCCTTGCACTGCTGGCAACCACCCAGGTAATCACCTGATGGTCACTCTCACCAATTGGTGGATGATTTGACACCTCATTTATAATTACATCCTCTGATGAGATGACCAAGTCCAAGACCTTAAATCCTCGTGTGCCCTCTGTTACATACTGTCTGAGGTAGTTATCCCTCAAAAACTCAAGAAACTCCTTTTCTTTACTTCGAGTTGCTATCTAATCATTCCAGTCTATATTGCCATAATTAAAATCACCCATAATGATCACCCTTTTCTTATTTGCTTGGCTAATTTGACTATACATTTCACTATCACCACCATCCACATTACCAGGTCTATAACAACATCCCACCAAGTATTTGATTCTATTCACCTCTATCTCACACCATACTGCCTCAAAATCACTGGCACTATTTCCATCTTGCATCTCTACTTTGTATGGACATCACTCTTTCTCTATCATCAATTTGCTTGGCTAATTTGACTATACATTTCACTATCACCACCATCCACATTACCAGGTCTATAACAACATCCCACCAAGTATTTGATTCTATTCACCTCTATCTCACACCATACTGCCTCAAAATCACTGGCACTATTTCCATCTTGCATCTCTACTTTGTATGGACATAACTCTTTCTCTATCATCAATAGCACTCCCCCACGTCCCTTTTTACCCCCCTTCTATCATACCCTTCCATCTCTATTCCTGTCAGGATGTCATCCTCTTCCAACCATGTCTCGCTTATTCCGACAATCTTTGGGTGAACAGATGCAGTTAGTGCAACCATTTCATCTGCCTTGTTTCTCATACTTCTAGCATTGATATACAAACAGAACAGCTCATTTCTGGATCTGCAGCTAGTTCCACTGATACCACTCACTCGATGTGATCTCTCCATGCTAGACTGGGGCCATTTCCCTTTCTACTTCATTTTAGAACCCTTTTCAATTCCAACTGTTTCCTCTTGATCCCTGGTCATCATCCCATTCCTTTCCTGCCTACACATGCTCTCACCTCCTCTTGGAGCATCCACCCTTCTCACACTGTGTACCCCTGTCCACCCTGAGCCTCCCCGTTTCCCTGCTCCTCTTGCACACCAATTCTCTCATTTTCTATGCTCATACCACTCACTTCCCCATTCATATCCACTTCTTCAATCTCTCCTGTCTTACTCTCCTGCTCTTCCACATCACTCCCCTTTCTCTCCATTCACTTCTCTATCTTCCAGCAGCAGTCTCTCCAAGCGACTCACACCATAACTACTCAAATGCAGTCCATCGCTCCCATACAGCTCACTTTGTCCCTCAAACTCATTCCACACATTAACAAACTGTACTCCCATCTCCTCACACATTTCAGCCAGCATATCATTCATAAACCTTGCTCTCCACTTCATTTCACCACAGTCATACCTAGGCAACACACTGACTACCCTTCCTGTCACACTCTTCTCTTTTATCCTTCCAAGCAGCCTCTTGATATCCATTCTGACATACTCTTTGTTCTCTCTCAAATCATTTGTACCAATTAATACTATTTAACTCTTTTGCTCGCTCCTGCCTCATATACAATGCCTCAATCACTCTACTCATTTTACTGCCTGGAAAACATACCTTGTGCATTCTATCCTCTAGCACACCTTTAATAATGGAGTCGTCATACAATGCCACTCGCTCATCTTTCATTAACGCTTTCATGCCATCATGATTTATTTTAATAGTTTTGACCTGAATTCTCTTAATTTCATTCCGCATCCATTTCATTTCTTGCCTCATCCAATCCAATTCAACTTCCGAATCTCACGACACATTCTCTCTATCATTAAATCTTTCTAACTCTCGACTCCCTCTTCTCACTTTCACTCTCATTCAACCTTCTTTGTTTCCTTATCGACTGCCTAAATCTAAAACAGTACTACTCAGATAAATGTGCTAATCTTGACATCCTTAGCAATCCAGAATATGAGGGGTATTGATCTGAATATAGTCACTTAAACAGAATGGGAAAGGAAAGTTTAGTCAAACATGGTTCGACTAACTTTTCCTTTCCCATTTGATGCGAGGATGGCAGAAGAATGACAGAGATCTATGTGGATGATGCTGTTATTAGTACCTTAGAAGACTACATTGTAAGATTTGACAATATTGGAGACTTGAAAAATAACAGATTAATTTAAAAGAATATTATTTATAGGATTATTTATAGCAAAATCATACTACAATCTAGTAGTAATATAAATCTAATTAATGTAGTAATCAGTGGTGGTGAATCTATATATATATATATATATATATATATATATATATATATATATATATATATATATTATTTCATTTAATCCATAAACTGATTCTGAAGTTATCTTGTAAATATAAACTTTTATCATCTGCATGTAGCATTGTACTGATATTCTTTTGGTTAACTGGGTACCTTGTTTTATTGTTGTCTTCCGTGCGCGCATGTATCAAATATGCCAACAATACATTTTAAAGATTTCACAGAAGAAAACAAAAATGATGGCATTTAAAGCAAAGATCATGTTAGATTAACAATAAGATTATAGAACATATGATACAGTTTAATTATTGCATTGCATAATAATATCTAAAAGGTGAAACCAAACATGCAATAATTAAAAGGACACTGAATTGAAACAAGACAAGAACCCCTACTTAAATTTTATAAAGTAATCCATTCTCAAAGTATTATATAGTTCAGAAATACAGACTGTTAAAAATAGAGAGAGAGAGATGAAGTAAATTACAAGCAGCAGAAATGAAATTTTCAAGAACAATTAAAGGATGCACACATTAGATAAAAATGAAGACATTAGAAGAGCTAGGTATTTATAGTTTAAATGAAAAGATAAAGGAATATATATATATATACCGTATTTTCTGGTGTATAAGATGCACTTTTTTACCTTAAAAATTCATCTTAAAAATGGAGTGCATCTTATATAATGAAGGTAAAGATTGTTGCCTCTTTTCAAAGTCATACATACTCCCTTTTATGTTCCAAGATCTTTGTAGGTGGTTAATGGTGCAATCAAATTGATGCGTGACCTTCACGTGACTTCTAGCGCGTCATTGGCTAAGAACGGGGAGTCCCTATTCAAGTTTCATAATATCTTATCCGAGTAATCAGTTACCGATGTTTATCAGTATTGAGTTCATGTGTTGAGATATTTTGTGTTCAGTTTGATATTTCCCCTTAGATTTTAGTGATGGAAAAAAACGGGCGACATTCATATACTTCAAGTTACAAATTGCAGGTTGTAAAATATGTGGAAGAACACGGGAATAGGGAAGCTGAAAGACATTTGGACCTCCGCCTACAGAAAAAAATTTTTTTAGGTTTTTTTCAGAAAATTCTATTAAATTTCTTGGGTGCATCTTATACACTGGAAAATACGGTATATATATATAGAGAGAGAGAGAGAGAAATTTACATCTTTCCATTTCTCTCTATATTAAGAGCATTTATATAGGATTGAAAGATATACACTGCTAAAAGAAATGGATGAATATAGACCAAAGGGGAAAAATAAAGCCAGCATAAGCAAATGCCTAATTATTGATGAAAAGAAGAATTAATATATTGTAATTTCCTGATATGTAACTTCCACAGATGAAGTATCATGCCCTCACCAGAAGATCATCTGGTGAAGGTACATATTAAATGGCAATGATGAAATTTCTGTATAGTTTCTAGTATATACATTAATAACCATTAAAAAAGAAGTTCAGTGTTCTAATATAATTAGAATGTGTGTGTGTGTGTGTGTGTGTGTGTGTGTGCATGCATTCATGCATGCACAGCAAGCATGCTGTGACATCTTGCCCAGGTGTTAATGGTTTGAGTAGTCTGGATAAAAAGTCTTTTATACAATTTGCCAAATCTCTAAAAAAAATAAAAAAATAAAATAGTTTTCGCAATACTTCTTTTGTTAGTAGCAAAATCATAGTTGAAGTCCCATAATTAAGCATTTTTGTAACTTTAGTTATTCAGTTTTATTTTTTTCTCTTAATATGTTTTCAATGTGGTTTGAGTACCATTCTAAAATTTCATGGTTTCTAAACAGTTCACCATCTGCCTGTACCAGTGTAAGAAACTGAAGTGTTATGTTTCAAAATTTTTGCTTATCTCTGAAATTTTGATTTTCACCAGAATAAAACTTCTTGCCTTGTTCCAGATATCTGGAAGTACAGTTATGTGCAAAAGAAACAATTACTTATTTACTTTCATTGTATGACTTGCAATTGTTTAAAAATGCCAGAAAAATTTGATTTGTATATCATAATTTTGATATTCTGAAATAAATATGTCCACAATAATTCAGCTAATTAAATGTTAGACATTTTCTTCTCTGTATGCGTGAAATAGAAAATTGCATCATGGTAGTTTTGAATGATATTGCATGGAAGAGTTCATCATTTCACATGGTGTTTTTCAGAATCAACTTGGTCATATCGCAGACTGTTGTGAAAAACTTAAAAAGTAAGTTGAAATATGTGTTTCATTCATTTAGTAGTTATAAGCTGTTGAAAAATGTTTGCATGTGTAATAAGTAATAGGAAATCACGGACAGTATGCATACCTAGCAACAACAACCACTTGTTTGATTTTTATAACTTGAGATTTGTCTTGATGTATTTTATGTCATATAGATTTAGGAACCACTATTATAATATTTTAATATTTAAATATAAAAGATACTCTATATAAATAACATGTTTTGAAATGATTTCTTTTTTGCGAAATATAATGATCTGATTATATTTTATAGAAAATATTGATGTCTTAAAAATAACAATTATTAACCACATCAACACCCTAGTGGATGAAATATACCACTCCTCGTACACTTTGTATTCATGTCATGATATGTCGGTATTGATATCATTGGTATTGCAATTTTTATGTGCACTTCACATCCATGGCAACCTTGATGTGTATACATGTCAAGGCTAGTTGTATGGTTAATGCAAATATATATTATCTGAAAGATAGGTTCAAAGTTGAATATAATAAAATACCATTCATAGCTACATTGCTAGCATATTTGACTATCTTTTAAATGACTGAAGATATAATTTAGAAATATGATTAATTTCCATATACATTTTCTCATGTATTTTTATGGGCACTGTATCACTATTGGCTCGTTTTTCAAATTCTTCCATATAAAAATTTGTCACCATCTTCCTCCACTTCATTTAAGCATGTAAAAACTAATAAGTAACTATTAGCCAACATCCATTTACAATTCATCTTCAAACTTACTGAACTACTCTTACTGTTTCATTCTACATTATTATTACCCAACACCTCATGGAGTCAAAGACTCCTCTAGGAGGTCCTTTTATCATACACACAGCTCATCAATCATACTGTGCTTTAAACACACTCCAGTTCTCTGTAGACACTACACTCTCAGGCAAGGCATTACTATCATTTACAACTCTGCATAAAAAAAACCTGCTTCTCACCCTCTTTATACAGTTTCCAGGGATGACTTCTGGTTCTCTCCTGATCTCTCACTATTTTTTGTATTACCTCTCCAGCATTGATCCTATAGCAACTCCCCCCACCCCCCCTTACCAACTTGTAGGTCTCTATCATATCTCCTCTCCTCCTCATGTCCACCAAACTATGCAGGTTGCATCTTCTCAATCTTTCCTCATACTCGACATTCCAGAGGTTAGAAATTACTTTAGTCAGTCACCTCTGGAACCCCTTTCCAACATCTCTTCGTCCTTCTGAAAACCAGGTGACCAAATCTGGGTACAATAGTCCATGTGTGGCCTAAAAATTATTGTCAGGAGTGGGATATCTCTGTTCATGTATGTGGGATACCACATACCTCTGTTCTTTTAGAACAGCCTTCATGATACTGATTTACCCAAGAATCACACCCTCCATATCAATAGGTTTGCTTTTTATTTATTTATTTTTTTCCATAACAACTGGTCCACCTCTTTCCCCAACACACAGAGCACTCTCGTAATATCAGTTTTGTAATCTCTCATGAGTAGGTATTGATGTTAAAAAAAAAAACAAAAAAAAAAAACAATTTTAAATATTTTTATTTAAGAAATACTTGATGCTCTCCTGAAATAGACAGGTTGCTTAATAAAAAGGTACATTTTCTTTACAAAATGTACTTAATAAACCTACTATGAAAATTAAAAAAAAAAATAACTCCAAAATTGGATGCTAGTGTTGTGTATGTGGTCAAGCTCATTTGTAAAGGTGGTTCCACTGGAACAAAGATTGTGGGCTCTCTTGGTAAGAGTTTCAATAATGCCATATTGTTGAGCGGAGTGGTGGTGGGAGAGTTTGTGAATGTATCTGCCTGTGTGCATGGGTTTTCTATATACAGTGAAGAAAAGTACCGTTGAGAAGGCATGTAACTAAGGTGTCTAGGAAGAGTGAACAATTGTTCTTTTCCTTTTCCATTGTAAACTGGATTCTTGGATGTAGGCTGTTGAGGTGACTGAGGAAAGAGTCTAATGTGTCTGGGCCATGAGGCCAAATAGAGAATACATTGTCTACATATCTTAGCCAGATAGAAGGTTTGAGAGGGGCTGAGTCTGTGGCTCGTTTTTCAAATTCTTCCATATAAAAATTGGCAAGAGGGGGTGAACCCATGGCAGTTCCCTCTATCTGCTTGTAGATTTTGTTCTTCCAAGAAAAATAACCAGAATTGATGGCAAAGGAAAAGAGATCGAAGATGTCAGAAGGAAAAACGTTTTTTAAGCATGTTAAGGTATCAATTAAGGGAATATTGTTAAACAATGAGGAGATGTCAAAGTTTACCAATATGTAGCCTCATGGAGCCATAGTTGGCCTCATGGCCCAGACACATTAGACTTTTTCCTCAATCACCTCAACAGCCTACATCCAAGAATCCAGTTTACAATGGAAAAGGAAAAGAACAATTGTTTACCCTTCCTAGACACCTTAGTTACACGCCTTCCCAACGGTACACTTTCCTTCACTGCATGTAGAAAAAAACCATGTACACAGGCAGATGCATTCACAAACTCTCCCAGCACCACCCTGCTCAACAATATGGCATTATTAAAACTCTTACCAAGAGAGCCCACAATCTTTGTTCCAGTGGAACTGCCCTTACAACTGAGCTTGACCACATACACAACACTTTCCTCTCCAATGGCTACAGCGATCACAGTATTAAAAAAATAATCAGGTCCTCCCCCTTTCTTCGGTCTTCTCTTCAGAAAGAGTTTAGAAATGCCATCACCATACCCTACATCCATGGCACATCTGAAAAAATAGCCAAGATTTTAAAAAAGCAACCCACACACACACACAGCATTTAAGCCCCACTGCAAACTTACTACCCTTATCCACTCTACAAAAGATCAGCTCCCTCCTCTCTCAGTGCCTGGAGTCTTTAAAGTACCCTCTTGCTGTAAACTGGCGTACTTTGGACAGACAGGCAGATCAGCCACTATCTGTCTGGAGGAACATAAGTCATACATCCACAAACATGACCATGGTCAGTCAGGCTTGGCTGACCATGTCTTGGATATAACCCACAGGATCTCATGGAAAAAAACCACCATGCTCCACTACATCAAATTCAAAAGAGAAACTATTCTTAGAATCAGCAGCAGCTCTCAGGAATCAACCAAATCTCAACAAAAATATGGTTGCATTAAGCTTCCTAAGATTTGGAAAATGCTTATCACCAGATGTCCCACTTTACATTCCAGGCTACCTACAACCGCCCTTAGAGGACTCTCCACCTAGATAGGACTTTAGTGTCACCCACATTGTTGGGCTTAGTATTGTGTGTTATTCGTTTTTATGTTACATTAGTTTTTTTGTAATCTCTGAAGATGTCTCGTTTACCTCCAATATGATGTCCTCACAGCATTTAAGCCTCTACACGTCTTCCCTTGGTACTAATGGGTTATTGTTTTCCACCATTACTGCGAGTGAGATTGCATAACAATATAAATAAATGGATCATACTCTAAACAAATACATAGCTCTTATTTTATAGAAACTTCAGTTTTAAAGTATAAACTCCTATTTGTTTCAGTATAACTTTTAAAATATGGAATTTTATATGATATCTGCTTAACATATAGTTGTATGCAGGTTTCTGCACAGGAAAGAGTGAGGAGGGGGGAAGTGGCCTAGAGACAAAATACTGAGTCAGTATCAAAACTCTGGAATATTAATTATCAGGATTGGTTGACAAAATGGAAATTTGCAGAGCTTAGTGAATGAGTTGAGGAGAGCAGATATGAACACCTAAGTCAACACACAACAGCTTCAGATTAATACATAGACGGAGAAAGGAATAGAGATGAGAAAAAATGAGAAATGAAAATAAATGAAAGGTTTTTCCTGGAAGTTGTGCATGAAATAATAAAGAAGGGAGTGAGGAATAGATCTTTTATGTAAAGAGTAGTGAGCTAGTGAGTGGAATGTCTTGCAGAATATGTTGTGAATGATTTACAGTTTAATAGGAAAGTCCTCCAAGGACTGTTAATGAAAATACAAACAGAGGTAACTGAGGTAAATGGTTTACTCCTAAAAAGAAGTATAGCAGTGAATAAAAACACTAAGTGTACAATAAAATAAAATTACAGTCTGAACATCATAATTTATCTCTTAGGAATGGTAATTGATAAATGAAATCATAGGTTTATAAGGGAAATCATTCCCTGAGGTTACAGTATTAAATCCAATTTTTACTCCAGCTCAAGTAAGAATAGCATATGTATACTATAAAAAAGAGTGCATGGAATTCTATAGTAGTATTACAGAATTTAGTTTACATTATTACTGTCTACCTATCAACCATTTGCTTCCAAATTCTGTTCTTTTTAATGTCTTCACATTATTGGATCTTACGTCAGTCTTCTAAGGCACTATAACTGCATCAATCCACCAAGATCATAGTTTTCCTTTTGCTCCATTTTCATCATCCTATGTTAGCATTAAGTACCTTTTTTGCTAATCCTTCCTCTCCCACCTGGATTTCGCTTGAAGGTGTGTGTGTAAAGAAAGCTCATGGTTCGGATACGTTTTTGACTAATTAATTGTAAATAAGTGTGTTTATGAGTAAGAGTTGCAGAAGAAGTTATGCACTTGCAGTGTTAGTAGTGTCTGTGGGCTTTAAAGTTGCAAAAAACTAAGAGCAGAGTATAGTAACCGATGAAGGAAAGATAGCAGCTGCTTTGTTTTTACAAGAATTTAATTTTAATTTTAGTTAGTTTTGTGAAATGAGAGGCATGCTATATTTATTAATTCGATTATCTAGTTAATTATGGATATTTAAGGTGGAGGGTGTGTGTGAAGCGTGATCTGAATGAGGACTTATGAGCAGTAATGTATTACTGAAAGTGTTAGTAATGAGAATGCCACAAGAAGAATGAGTGCTTGTCTGATAATAAAAAAAGAGACAGTGTAAAAGAGCAGCAAAAATTTGTTTTAAAAAAAAATCGAAAAAGCAAATGAGTGATCCAGTGAACAACTGATGGTAGTAAGAATGATGAAAGTGATGTGAATGTAGCAGAAGTTGAAAAAAAAAGGGCAATGAACGGTAAGGTGGTGAATGGCATTGACAATGAACAAGTATGTATGATTGGCAATAAAATTGAGAGAATGAATGAGAGCAAAAAAAAAAAATGCAGATTTGAAAACTGAGTTAGTAAAGATGAGGCATGAAATGAAATGGGTGCACAGTGAAATGAAGTGAATTGTAGATATGTATGGAAGAGTGAAGAAGATGAAAACCAATGATGTCGTTATGAAAAAGGTAATGAACGACTGAGCGTTGTATGGGTATTCAGTTATTAGAGGTGTGGTAAACGAGAAGAAGCACAAGGTTTGTTTTAAGTGAACAAAAGAACTGGTAGTGGTAATAGGAATAAATGACTTGATTGAGAACAAGGAAAATGTAAGATTGGATATCAGGAGGTTGTTAAGAAGGATAAAAGATAATAGTGTGATAGGAAAGGTAGTCAGTGTGTTGCCCAGTGACGAAATGAGATAGAGAGCAAAGATTGTGAGTGATGTGTGAGGAGAAAGGACTGAAGTTTGTTAATGTGTGAAATGAGTTTGTAGGACAAATTGAACTGTATAAGAGTGATGGACTGCATTTTTGAATGGTTTTGGTGTGTCATTTGGAGAGACTATACAATATATATACACAAAAACACAAGGTAAAAGTATTATTTATTAAATATACTATATTATAAAATTAACAGACCATCGTCAGTGGCTTAAAAAAACAGGTTGTTACAATGTAGAATGCAAACAATTGATTTATTCAAAACAGAACGAGCCACATGGTGTTAAATTGCCAATAGTGTAGTTTTTAGTTGAAGAAGAGTTCAATCATATCAGTGTAAAATAAATTGTGCGCGCGCACATACATACATACATACACGCGCGCGCGCACACACACACACACACACACACACAGTTGGTTTCTTAAGACCTTATGTCTTTATTAAATATCATTCTTGGTTTTAATAGTAATTGAAAGAAAAATAATATAAAACTTTAGGATCAAAGCTGTATAACTGAGAGGAGACCTCCACATAGCCTTTAAAGGAATGCGGAGAATCGGCCAGGGCTTCTGACCTAATCTCCAATCCTCACCTTCTCGTGGTGCACCCTGTTGGGTATTTACCTGGATACTGAACGAACGACGATGGGCTGGCAATTTGGGATTTAGATGACCAAATTGTATTCTTATTGGCTTAAACCAATATAGAAAATGATGGTACAACATGACAAAATTTCATGCTGGCTGGGGCGTCACCCAGTTAAACAAGGCCCCCGTTGTTTTCGCCAGAGAACCAGGGCGAACAGCGAAAAATCAGCTACTGGAACAAATCTGAAAGCACACCCCAACTCAACATCACCAGAATTACAGATTGGTAGTATCAACATAAGAAGCCTGAATGGCAAAGAAATGGAGCTAGCTGAGGAATTAGATAAGTACCAGATTGATATAATAGGGGTGACTGAAACAAAAAAGACAAAAACTGGTGAGATCTTTCTGAACAATAAATACAAAATGTTATATTCAGGAAATGACAATCAAAGAAAAGGAGTAGTCATAGTATTCAACACCAAATACGAGGCTAAATTTCTTGAATGGCAGGCAGTCTCAAGTAGAGTGATGTGGGCAAATATCACAATGGGGAATTGGACAATGAGACTTATTTGTGCTTATGGTCCCACAGAAGGTTCTATTAAGGTAGAAGTGGAGGAATTTTTTGATGCTTTAGAAAATCCAACTGACACAATGAAAAAGGAAAAGTTGGTCCTTGTTGGAGATCTAAATAGCAGAGTAGGAAAGGATTGTCAGACATACTAAAATATTTTGGGAAAATTTGGAGAAAAGAGCAAAAGCCAATAATAATGGCAAATACCTGTTGGAGTTCTGCTCAGGACATGGACTGGTTATTACTAACACCATGTTCCAACATAAAAATGTGCACAAATTCACATGGAAAGAAGAGGCAAGGAATAAGAAAAGTCTCATTAACTATGTTATTGTTGATAGTGATGTTTTTTCCCTGGTGCAGGACACCAGAGTGTACAGAGGATTTGAAATTGGAAGTGATCACTATTTAGTCTTGAGCAGGATAAAATTGAATTTCTTACTGAAAAGAATAACATGTAAGAAAGTTTTAAAGCGAATAAAAGTTGAGCAGCTCTCAGATGTGAACTGTAGACTAAAATACACAAAGATTATTGAAGAAAAAATGAAAGAGTTTGAGAACAGGAATCAAACCTTGGAGATTCAGTGGAAAGCCTTGAAGAAAACCCTGATTGATTCAGCCAGAGAGGCATGTGGTAAGGTTGTCTGCAAGGATAGAAAAATCAGAACTCCATGGTGGACACAGGAAGTTAAAGAGGCAGTGAAGGAAAAGAAGAAAGCATATTGAAAGTTCCTGGCAAATAAATCAGCTTGTGCTCTTAGAGAATACAGAGACAAATGTAAGAAAGCTAAATACTGTGTAAAACTAGCTAAACAAAAGTCATGGGAGGACTTTGGCAAGAACATTGAAAATAAATATCAAGACTGTGGTAAGATATTCTGGTAAAGAGATGATAAAGGTGACATGAAAACAGGAGAAAAAGATATCCTTGAAGTATGGAGTAATTACTTTGAAAAATTGCTAAATGAAACAAGCAGTGATAGCACAGTAAAAAAACACTCAACAGGCATACAATCATGAATACATATCCATAGTTGAAGTAGAAAAAGCCATCAAAGGCTTGAAATGTGGAAAGGCAGCAGGAGTAGATGATATTCGACCAGAAATGCTGAAGTATGGTGGTATAAAAGTCTTACAGTGGCTGCACTGCATAGTTCAGAAAGCCTGGACAGAGGGACAAATTCCCAATGATTGGAGTAGAGCTCTCATAGTACCCATATATAAAAAGGAAATAAAACTGAATGAGAGAATTGCAGAGGTATTTCCCTGCTGAGTGTTCCTGGAAAGATTTATGCAAATATACTTGAGAAACGGTTGAGAAGAATTGTTGAAGAAAAGCTTGATTCAGGCCAAATAGAGATTGTCAGGATCAGATCTTCACTTTACGACAAATAGTTGAGAAAGCTTGGGAATATAACAAAGATCTATATTTTAGTTTTGTCGATCTCGAAAAGGCATATGAGAAGGTACTACCAAGAAAGACGTTATTCAGTGCACTACAGTTATATGGTGTCAATGGGGCATTATATCAAGATACTTAGTCTTTATTTGAGTTTGTAAGTCAGCAGTTCGAATTGAAGGAAGTACAGGAAGATGGTTTAATGTTAAATCTGGCATGAGACAAGGATGTACATTATCCCCTCTGTTATGAATTATCTATATGGTTCACATTATGAAGGAAAGTGGTATTAAACATGATATCAAAATTGGAGATGTTAAAGTCAGCTCTTTGCTTTATGCAGACGATGTTATCCTTCTAAATAAATCCACTACAAGTCTGCAAGATTCCTTGACTAAATTGAATAACTGTTGTAGTAGATATGGTATGAAGGTCAGCAATAAAAAGACAAAGACAATGAAAATAAGCAGAATTGTTGAAAATGTCAGCTGCGTTGTGAACGGAGAACCTGTGGAACAAGTAAAACATTTCAGCTACTTAGGCACGATTTTTAGCGAAGATGGTAAATTAAATATAGAAATAGACAACAGAATCAGCAAAGCTGGTATGGTGGGAAGTCAATTGAATAAATTCATATGGAATAAGAGAGAAATTAGTCGGAACACTAAATTAGCTGTATACAAGACAGTGTTCAAACCAGTTTTAACTTATGGATCTGAGAGCTGGGTCAGAAGTAAAACACTTGACCAAAGACTAGAGACTACAGATATGAGATTCCTGAGAAAGATTGTAGGTGTGAACAGATGGCATCAATAACAACATCATATTGAAAATGAGGATATTAGGAAAGAACTTGACATTGTCAGCATCCAGGAATGCGTTAGCAGAGCTAATCTCAGGTGGTATGGTCACTTAAACAGAATGGGCGAGGAAAGATTAGCAAAGCAAGTGTTCTCTGCCAGGTTGGCAGGAAAATGACTCAGAGGAAGACCAAGATATAAGTGGATTGATGCGGTACAAAGTGCCTTAGACGATAGAAATATAAGATCTGATAATGTTGGTGTCTTGACAAGTAAACAGACTAATTTGGAGGAAAATTGTAGATAGGAAATTAGTAATGATGTAAATTTTTCATGTAGTACTATCATATCCTGTACACCCCTTGAGGGTACATGGCAGGAATTTGATGATGATGAACTTTCCCATATTTTTGATAAAGGTAGACAGTCATTCTGGTTCAGGTCAGGTTGGTGAAACATGGCTTCAGCATTCAAATTTGTACCGACATCTATGCGGAAGGCATGTTTCAGACCAAAGAATGTTCTGGGCTGTCTCTATTCCATATTGAGCTAATAAAGCTTTACTGGATTATTTTTGTGGAAAATATATGATGTTCATGTATTCTTTTTTTCTATTGAGTGTACAGCCATATGGAACATGGTATACACCTGGAAGAGACATAGAGTGTTTCTTTAGAAGAGGGGAAATACATTGAAAGTTTATTAATAGGAATAAAAGTCACTATTACTTTCTTCAGAATTCTTGAAATCGCTTCTGAAATGACAGATGTATGGGATTAGAACTTGATGTATTGATTCCTTGTTGTTTTGGTTAGGTTTGTAGAAGTGAGACAGATGCTGTGTAGGCCTTTCTGAGAAGCCGTTTAATTTCATATTAATATTATTATTATTACAGGTGATTCCAGGGAGTCCTTAGACTCATCGAGGGACTCATCGAATGTCATATAGTTGTGTGGACATCATGTCCACACAACTATATGACATTCTCGCAGTATATATCATACCTTGCCTTGAACTCACTCACCGTCATAGTACCCACAACAGACTCTGGCAGCTTATTCCACTCATTTACCACTCTAAAAGTAAAGAACCCAGCTCTAACACCCCTGCTAACCACACTCTTGCCCTGCTTCCATAGGTGTCCCCTAGTTCTCCCACCACCAGTCCTGATCTCAAAAATATCCTCTGAATTAATCCTATTGAAACCCTTTAGCAATTTAATGTCTCAATCATATCTCCCCTTTTCTGCCTATCAACTAATTTCTGCAACCCACAAATCTTCAACCTGTTCTCATATGGTTCATTCCATAGATATGCTATCATCTTAGTCACTCGCCTCTGGATCCTCTCCACCTCCTCCCCATCAAGAAGGAACCTAGGTGACCAAATCTGGGCACAGTAGTCGAGATGAGGTCTTATCAAGGCTCGGTACAGAGGTACAATAACTTGCTTTTCTCTGCTCTATTGTCAAGGTATTTTTCATCAACCAAGTGAGTTGATGAAGCTGATTTAGCTACTTTTGTAATGTGCCCCCTAAACTTCATCTCCCTATCCACCACACTCCCAAGTCCCTGGCCTCATGAATCTCCTGGAGTACAGTTCCACCGATGTGGTATACTGCTGCTAATCTTTTCACCCCAAAATGCATAACCTTACATTTTGTCACATTAAATTGGCATCCATTCTCCTTAGCCCAGAACTCCAATCTATCCAAGTCGTCCTGCAAGATTTTGACATTTTCTGCATTCACTATTGCCCTACCCATCTTTGCATCATCAGCGAACAAATGAACTGTTCCTCTTAGATCCTTCCCTATATAGTTAATGAAGAAATTAAACAGCAGTGGTCCAAGAACAGAACCCTGCAGCACACCACTAGTCACAGGCCGTCTTTTGGACTCTATTCCTGAATAAACTACTCTTTGATATCTCTCCATCAACCACCCACCTATCCATCTCACCAACCCTATATCCATTCCCATATGTTGTAGTTCAGGGATTAGAATTCCATGTAGTATCCTGTCAAATGCCTTTTCCAGGTCCAGCAGTATCACTGTAAACCCATTACCCTTATCCAGTTCAGCCGTCACCGTGTTATAAAACTTGAGCAAGTTACTGAGGCATGATCGACTCTTCACAAAGCCATGCTGTCCCCCGTACAGTATCTCATTTTCATCAATCGATTCCTGTATTTTACCCTTGACTATGTTCTCCAAGACCTTGACAACGACTCCTGATATGCTGATCAGTTGGTAATTTGCAACTGAAGTCTTGGATCCTCCTTTATGCAGTGGAACTATTTTCCCCTCTTTGCACACCTTCGGGACTAAACCAAACCCGAGACTCAGATTGAACAACATGGTCAAGGGCACTGATAATTCTTTAGCTGCTTCACGCAAGACCCGTGCCGGTATACCATCCAATCCCACAGATGTATTCACATTAAGGTTCTCTAATAGACTATTCATCTCCACTTCATCACAATTCCCATATAAACTAATGGTTCTTTCATTTTTTTTAATGTCACCACCTGGATGATATACTTTTGCAAAGTGCTAGCTCAGTAACTTCACTATATCGACTGATTCAGTGACCTCCTTACCATCGTCATTCCTTAAAATCATTTTGCCGTGTACAGTTTTTTTCTTGCTTGCAGCATATTGAAAGAACTGTTTGGGATTCTCTTTAGCTTGCATAGCTAGTTTCCTTTCATAATCTGCTTTTGCTTTTTTTACCACACTCGTTACCCTTCTGGCCTGCACTTTATACCGTTCGTGTGCCTGTAGGTCACCTCTTTCTTTAAATTCCCTCCACAGTTGTTTCTTTTTTTGCAGCTCAAGCTTAATGGTGTTATTCATCCATTTAACCCCTACTTGTTTTACTATTTGAAACCTAGCTATACAATCAGCCATAACCTCCTGTAAATGCTTCTTGACCACTTCGTATGCTGTAACGACATCCAGCCCTTGCAGTTGTACATGCCACGGCACTAATCCAAGCAATCTCCTAAGCTTGTCATGCTTGCTACCACGGTAATTCCACATATACCCTGTCTTAATCGAAAATTCCACACCTTTAGCCACCTCTCAGGTCAAGACCTTATATGATCACTCTCACCAATAGGTGGCAACATGGTCATATTCATAACAGTCAAATTCTCAGATGCTGTTACCAGGTCAAGCATTCTCACATCCCTAGTATTTTCAATTACATGCTGTCTCAGATAGTTATCCCTTAATAATTGAATAAAATCCATTTCCTTCCTTACATGTGTCCTCTCCTCCTTCCAATCAATGTTACCATAGTTGAAATCCCCATAATAATTACCCTCCTTCCACTCATTTCATCAATTTGTTTATGCATACCATCTATTCCATCACCTGGTCTATAGCAGCACCCAACTGTATATTTTATTCTGCCAGTCTCAATCTCACACCATATAGCCTCAAATGAGCTCTTTTCACTATCCTGCGATACAACTTCAGTTCTCCTTGGCTGCAGTTCATCAATAACACCCCCCCACACACATTTTATTCTCTCTGTCCCTCCTAAACACACTATAACCTACACATTCTATCCCACTAACTTTATCATCTTCCGTCAGCCATGTTTCACTAATTCCAATAACCTGTGGCCAGGGAGAGCCAATGAAGGCCAAAAATTCTTCCTTCTTGTTCCTAATACTCCTGGCATTAGTATACATGAAATGCAGTGATCCCTTCCCACTCCTATCTTGATGCGTTATTCTAACTATCTCATTCCGATTTTTTGTCCTTTGTACTGGCTCGAGTACATTATATACATTCTTACACTCAACTGTCTCACTGATGTCCGCATATCCACTCTCACCCCTCCTTATTAGTTCTAGTTTCCCTGGTCCATTTTCATTTCATTCAGCAACCCTTTTTCCAGTCTCTGCACACCAAATCCATTCAAATGCAATCCATCCATCTTGTATAAACCTTTCGCCCATCATACTCATTCCACACGTCCACAAATTCCACACTACACCGTCTGCATAACCTGTGCATAACGTCATTTGCGATTATGGCCCTCCTCCTAAACTCTTCTCTGTCATATATTGTTTGATATTTTAGAGTTCTTCCTGTAAATGATGGGGAGTTGATCAATTACTTGTCGAATTAAACACTTTGCAATTCCTGTCTTTTGATAAGGAACAAAGGCAAATGAAATGGTTGCATTGATTGAGTTTGTTCACCAAATTTTGTTGGAATAAGTGAAGCATGGTAAGATGAGGATGACATCCTGACAGGAATAGAAATGGAAGGATATGATATATTTTATGAACATAGAAAGGGTGAAAGGGAGGGGGAATGCTATTGATGACAGAAAAAAAGTTATGTCTATACAAAGTTGAGATGCAAGAGGGAAATAATAGCTGTAGTTTTGAGTCAGTATGGTGTGAGATAGAGTTGCATACAATGAAATACTTAGTTGGATGTTGTTAGAGACCTAGTAATGTGGATGGTAGTGACCATGAAATATATAATCAAATTAGCCAAGCAAATAAGAAAAGGATGATTGTTATGGGCAATTTTAATTATGACAATATAGAATGGGATGATGAGATAGCAACTGAAATAAAGAAAACGAGTTTCTCAAGTTTTTGAGGGACAACTACCTCAGGTAGTATGTAGCAGGGGACACATGAGGATTGAGGGTCATGGATTTGATCATCTCATCAGAGAATGTTATTATAAATGAGGTGTCAAATCATTCTCATACATTGGAGAATGATTTGACACCTCAAATTTTGTGGTGACCACAAAGTGATTACCTGTATTGTTGCCAGCAGTGTGAGGACTTCTGTGAGGAAATGTTATATGTTAAACTACAAGGCTGGTGATTATGAGAAACTCAGGAGACAGTTTGAAGATGTAGTATGGAATGTGGAGTTGGGTGGAAATGAGATCAGTGCTTCTTGGATGATATTCAAGAACTAACTAGTAGAAGTGATGTCTAAATGTATTCCAAGGGTCAGAAGGTTAAATAAAGTAGGTGTGAAATGGATGAATGAAGAGGGTAAGCCTGTGCAATCCAGAAAAATAAGGAATTATGGAGGCAATATAATATAAATGGTAATGGTCAATTTCATGAGGAGTACAACGAACAGTCCAGGAGGGTGACTCGGTTTGTAAGGGTAGCTAAAGTGTAGCATGAGCAGCAGTTAGCTAATGAAGCCAAGAAAAAAAACTGTGGAGTTTCAATATATAGCCAGCAAAAAAAATAAATAAATAAATAAATAAAAAATAACGATTATGGTAAGATGACATTGATTAGAGAAAATGGTATAAGAACAACTGCTGTTGAGGATATTGCTGAGATATTTAATGAGCAGTTCATAAAGCTCCATACTTGTGAATGTAACATCATGGAGAGTATGAGAGCAGTTGAAGATGAGGAGGAAGAGAGACTGACTGTGAGTGAGCTAGAGGTACAGGGTGTTCGGGATAAATTTGACATATTTATAATTAATTATATTTTTCCGTAAGTTACATGTATTAACACACACTTCTCTTCATTTAAAAGTTTGGACCCTTCTTCATTCATATACAAGATGTCAGAAAGGATGGATAGCTGGAACCCACCTGAATCATGGAAGAGAATAACTTGTATCATGATGATTCGTGCCCGCCATCAAAATAAGGATATTATGACTGCTGCCCAATGCTCCCTGAATACAGTAAAAACAATCAGGCATGAACTAGAGACTTGCAATGGTGACTACGAGGATGTAGCAAGAAGAAAGATCCCTAGCAGACGATCTGATTGCGTTCGTACAGCAGAATTCCTCGCAAATCTGCAGGAACAGGTGTTGAAGAACCCTGGCATTGGAATTCGGGCTTTGTTCGTGGAGTTGCTAACTGTAGTCAAGCCCTGGATAACAAGGGTAGCCAATGGTAGGCCGTATGTATGGCAGCAGGATTCGGCCCCTTGCCACACCTCTGGGAAAAGTCAAAAATGGTTGTCTGAAAATTTCTACGACTTCACCAGTCCAAATGTTTGGCCTCCAAACTCCCCAGACCTTAACCCCATGGATTATTTTGTATGGGGCGCAGTTGAAAAAGACACCAATCGCACTTCCAGTAATACAAAAGCCCAGTTAATGGATAAAATTAAAACAGTTTTTGCGGCCCTTCCCAGGGAGACTGTAGCATCAGCTTGTTCGAGGTTCCGAAGCAGAATTGAAGCTGTGATCGATGCTAATGGTGGTTATTTTGAGTAAATCTTGTTGATAGTATTGTAATTAACTCTGCCTGTAATGTTTTTTTGTCAATTCATTAAATTTAATAGATACAAAGAAGATTTTCTTTTTCCTTACGAAACTGTCAAATTTATCCCGAACACCCTGTATATATTGGGAATTAAACAAACTTGATGTTAATAAGGCTGTGCGACTTGATGATATATCACTGTGTATTTTGAATGAATGTGTCAGGGAGTTGGCATCTGCCTTGAAATATTTGTGTAATATGAGTCTTACATTTGTGGGAATCAGGATCCAGAATTGGGTTCACAACAGTGGTATTATCTTTGATGGACAGCATGGATTTGCTAAAGGGAGGTCATATTTTAGTTATCTACTTACTTATTACAATTAGGTGATAGCTGCATTGGATGAGGGAGATGGATACACAGTGGAAGTTTTTCCACTTGGTTATACTATAAATTAAAGATACCCAGAAATTATATATTTGGTTTAATCCTTTATCCAAGTGTAAGCAAACAAGTTTGCACCTGAACTATTTTCAGGACTGGAGCAACTCATATATAGAAGCTAATGACTTCACATCATCTGCCTTAATATCCAATAATGCAAAGCACATATCCTTACAGGTATAATACTATGCATTAAGGGAAGGGTCACTACTCAGACTGTTTTTGACCTTTGTTTTGCTTACACTTGGATAAAGGATTAAACCAAGTATATAATTTCTTGATATCTTTAATTTAAAGGTTTCAACAGATTACTTGGTTATCTGATAGGCATCGGCAAGTTGTTTATGTGGGAGCAATATCACAGAAGAGGAAATTCACTAGTGGTGTGCCTCAGAAGTCTGTTTTAGGGCCATTGCTATTTAACTTCTATGTTAATGATATTGGGAAGATTTTGATGGGGATATTCAGTTGTTGTTCTCAGATGATGCAAAGTTGGGAGGAACTATGAGGAACAAAGCAGATGTTTTGGTCTTACAAGAATTGAATAGATCGAGTGAATAAGCACTGGAGTGGGGATGCCAGTTCACTGTTATGAAAAGTAAGGTTTTAAAATTTAGGAAACAATGATGGGATGTAGATTTTATGCATGGTGGGGATATATTGTTGGAGGTGTAGGAAATAAGAGATCTTAAGGTGATGGTGAATAAGGATCTAAAATTTAGAGGGCATATTGCCAAAATTGTGAGGAAAATACAAATTCTGGAGTGATACAGAGGACACTGACTTGTAGAAGTAGGGAGATTCTTGTTTCATTGTATAAGGCCACAGGTTTGGTCACATGGTTTTAAAAAGTACGAAAAGATGTTGGATAGAATCCAGAGGAATATTGACAACATTGCCTACACCAAACATAACAGCATCCCTCCATGGCAGGTTTGCACTCCATCCTACAACATCTCACTTTGTCAGTTACAGAAGTCTCATACTCCATCTGTCTACCTGCAACTGTTTAATGCACACAGAACAGCCTACTCTGATTTCTTGCTCATCTATACTGACTGATACCTGTGTTGCCTTTGCTGCTGTGTTTCCTGACATTATCTCTAATCAGATCCCACCTGACTGCATTAATTATACAGCAGAGTGTTGCATACCATTCGGCTTGCACTTATGCACATAAATGTAATTTATACAGACTCATTGAGTTCTTTACAGGCTTTCTCCTCTCCTATGTATAATCCATATCCAGTGCTGTATGAGGTGTACACCTATTGTACAAAATGAAAATCCTTAATTTTGATGTTCAATTGTGCTGGATTCACAGCCACATTGGAATTACGTGAAATGAGGCTGCAGATGCAGCTGCTAAATCCTTTTTCCATGTACTACTGTTTGATAGTACTGCAGACTACAGACAGTTTATAAGGTCAATGCTAATTGTTCAGTGGCAGTCATAATTGCAAGAAGCATATATAACATCTTACTATTTGTCATATTCTGATGGAGTGCTAGCACTTTACATGAGAGAGGAATGAAATTTTTACCTATCTAGCCAAGTCATATACCTTTAGGTAGATGTCATCAGACACAGATTGCATGATGTGTTTAACTTTCTACAAAGAATTAATTTGTACAAATTTTGATATGTAGAATACTGCATTACTAAACTTAATTTTTGTGCATGCATATTGTTTAATAATTTCTCTTTGACTATTTATGTACTGCTGTAACCTTGCTGTAATTTTATATATATGTATATACTACATTGCTTGGCTTAGTGTTTGTACACATATTGTTTACAATTGTTCTTTGACTGTTTATGTATTTCTGTAACCTTTTGACCTTATGTATTGGGCTCAGTATGACCTTTTCTGTTCTTAAGGAATAAAAAGCAGGACACAAGGTATCTTCATATGCAATATTTCAATTAGTTTGAAGAGGATGGCTTTCTGACCACTGTCTCTTACAACATGGTACTGACATCCAAAATAATATGTTAAATCAATAATTTAACTCAATAATATTCACAAACAAAATTTTTTTCACAGAAGAATGGAATGGAATGATTATCAGAGATATTTGGAATACCTTCTCAAATGATAAGGTCACCAGTATTATATGATAATACATGACATTATCCAATACAACAAGCATTCAAAGTGGAGACTTCGACATTTAACTGTAATTTTGTTTATATGTAGATACTGACTTCATTACTCAACTTAATTTTTGGGCTGAACATACTGCAAAATATAGCAATGTCAGATGTCTTAAATTATTAACAGAAGACCTGTATGGCAAAAAAAGAAGGGGTAAGGAACAAAGACAAGATGAGAAGATAAGATTGTTATGAATGCTGGAATGCATTTGATAATAAAAGATGAAAGCAGAGTGAAAAATAAAACCAGAAAGACTTTCACCCAGAAGTGAATTATAAAAGTTCAGTTTTGGTGGATGGTTGTTTGGTTTGTAGTTTATTGACACAAGAACAGCAAAGGTCATATTGAGCCAATACACAAGGTCAAAGGTTACAGAAATACATACAAAGAAAAATGCATAAACAATATGCATATACAAAAACCAAGCCAAACAATATAATATATATACATATAAATAAAATTACAGCAAAGGTTACAGCAGTTTAATTATATAGTAATTAAATTGAATAATTACAATAATAGATATAATATGAAACTTAAACAATTAAAAGACAAACTGTGTTGATAAGGGAGAACATTGAGAAACCGACTGCATTCTCAATGGTGAATCAATAGAAGAAGTAAATATTTTCATTAATTTTGCTTGGGTTCATCATCACCCAGTTTCACTGGACACTTCTGCTGGTTTATTTAATTTCTAGGTCTGCATTTTCTGTGAAGGAAACCAGCTGTATCATTGGAGGGGGAGAAGAGAAATGCTGAATGTAAAATAACACTAAGAAGCATTGTGCAGGAAAATGGGAAAGTAGAAAGAGTGAATTCATATTTATTTTGGACAAACTTCAGACATGAAAATCAAACACAGAAAAATAGGAATAAAAAGTGGCAATGAAAATCAGCTAGTTATTTAGGAGTATAATGGCTTCTGTATAAAGAGCTGATTTTAATATCTGATTTTGATGTCAGTTTCATTGCCACTTCATAATGTGAGCTCAAGTATGATAATACAAGGGAGTATTCTATCTCCAATTATTTATCAGCTTCGTATATATACATTGTTATTATGATTATATGGACACCCTCCAGGAAGTCAGGGACTCATTGATGAGGGCCTTTCATAAGTCATGCAATCCCTAAATACCTACCATACCTATCCTTGAAGACATTCACTGATTCATGTACTTGCAATGTTGATTCTCATTACTTGCCTGTGCTTCCTAACCACCCTTACTCAACTTTCAGAAATTATTGAGTTCTTCCCATCCTGCCAAGCTGCAAAATTTCCCTTGTATCTATTTTTTTTTTTTGAGATTTCCCTTGTATCTATTTTGTGTGTCTGTTTCTGTCATATTTCCTCTCCTCACGTCTATTCTCAAACTTTGAAGATCATATTCCTTCAGTCTCTCTTCATGAAAAATTCTAGTGGCCAAATATATCTTAGCTACCTAGTGTGGAATCTTTTTGAATGTTTCCTCATCTCCATGGAACCCAGGCAACATGCCTTGTAGAGTAAAGAATAACTTTATTTATACAAGTTTGTGTTCTCTTCATTGTTACAGCTATACAATATGGTGACTTAGTCACCTTAGCAATAAGACCTCTAGACTTCAATTCATTGGTCCTCTGCCATCACTCCTAGATCTTTAGATTCATCACCCACTTATATTAAATTTCAATTAATATAAATGTGAATGTTCAAGTCTCAGTCTGTTCCATTCAGCCTACAAGGCAAGGATGTGTTACCAGTCCACATCTTTTGTCTCTCTTATTTTCACCATCACCTATGTTCCTTTTCACAGATTTTGAAATTTCTCCCAGTTTGACCCACTTATACCATTCTACAGGAGTAATTGGACAATTTGTCCTGATTTGTTGCTAACATATGGTAAGGAGACAGTGCCTCAGAAAATAACATTTTCTAAATATATATATTTATATATATATATGTGTAATTATATGCTTCAACTCGGTTGTTGTGATACATTTTTAAAAATAGATTTAATGACTTAAAAACAGAGATTACTTATAAAGATTTAATAACATTAATACAACTAGTTTCGGCTTATAATAGCCTTCATTGATGTATTCTATCTCCTATTCTTAAAGGAGGAGAATAGTAATAAACATTGAAGTATCTAAAAACTTGAAAATACAGGTAAAATATCGCCACACATAATTGATACATAAAAAACGTATTTTTTCAAGTTGTTCTAAGAGACGTGCCATTGTTTATTGCAAGTATGCATGCAGACTCACATGAACGCCAATATTGAATAACTGCAGAATGGCTATCTGGGATGTTATAACTTAAATTGTTGTTTAAGTGGACAGGATTCAGAAGGATTTCCCTTGATTCTATAATTTTTCTCTCAAACTCATCATCAGAGCGAACAATATTTTCTGATCTATCCCAGCAAACAGAGTGGCATTGTTGATCATCATTAGGATTATTTGAAAAAAGAACATGACTGGATAACGCAGTTGCTTTTGTAAGAGATGTCTCTTTTATGCTCTTCTATACATTGCTCAACAGATTTGTTAGTTTGTCCAAAATAAGGGATATTGCAATCACACCATAATTTATATACACCTGGATATTTTAGGTTGTGATGAGGAGGCTTTGGATGACTGATTAGAGAACGGATTTTTGGAAGGGTGGTGAAGAACGTCTTGATGTTATATTTTTTAAGGACTTTTGCTAATTTGTTAGAGACTGTGCTAATATATGGGATGGAGATGCTGCCTTTAAAATTACTAGTTCCTGTGGTGCACTGTCTAGAAGGATCCAGAAGAAATTTCTTAATCGTTTTTTCAGAGTAACCATTTTGTTTAAAGATAAGCGAGAGTTGATTTATTTCTTTTTGTAGTTCATCTTGTTCATTCAAGAGAGAGCGTGCTCTGTGTCCTAAGGTAGATATAGTTCCAAGTTTTTGTGGTGGAAAATGATGAGAAAGATTATGCAGATATCTACTGGTATGAGTAGGTTTTCTATATATAGAGATTTTTAATCTTTCAGAGCAATGTGTAAGCATGACATCCAGGAAAGGCAAGGAGTTATTATTGTCTAGATCAGCAGTAAATTTTATATTAGGATGTTGGATGTTAAGATGATTAAGAAAAGCTATGAGAGATGTGTGCCCGTGATTCCAAACAATGAAAATATCATCAACATATCTTTCCCAAACTTTCGGTTTAAATTAGAAGGAAGATATTGCTTTCGTTTCAAAATCTTCAAGGAAGATATTAGCTAGAACTGGGGACAAAGGATTGCCCATTGCCAGGCCTTGTTTTTGTTGGTAAACGAAGTCCTGATATTTGAAGTAACCAGAATGAATGCAATGTTTATTAAAGCAAACATTTTTTTGGATAATTTGTCCTTTAGTAATGTAAGTACCTCATCTGTAGGAACGTTAGTAAACAAAGATATAATGTCAAAACTTGCTAGAATGTCATTTTCATTGATGGGAATATCTTTTATATGTGAAACAAAATCTGTGGTGTTTTTGATTATAAATAATGCTAAACCTCCAACAGATAATATTTCTCTGGCAATGGGCAATCGTTTACCGTTTACCAACAAAAACAAGGCCTGGCAATGGGCAATCCTTTGTCCCCAGTTCTAGCTAATATCTTCCTTGAAGATTTTGAAACGAAAGCCATATCTTCCTTCTCATTTAAACGGAAAGTTTGGAAAAGATATGTTGATGATATTTTCATTGTTTGGAATCACGGGCACACATCTCTCATAGCTTTTCTTAATCATCTTAACATCCAACATCCTAATATAAAATTTACTGCTGATCTAGACAATAATAACTCCTTGCCTTTCCTGGATGTCATGCTTACACATTGCTCTGAAAGATTAAAGATCTCTATATATAGAAAACCTACTCATACCAGTAGATATCTGCATAATCTTTCTCATCATTTTCCACCACAAAAACTTGGAACTATATCTACCTTAGGACACAGAGCACGCTCTCTCTTGAATGAACAAGATGAACTACAAAAAGAAATAAATCAACTCTCGCTTATCTTTAAACAAAATGGTTACTCTGAAAAAACGATTAAGAAATTTCTTCTGGATCCTCCTAGACAGTGCACCACAGGAACTAGTAATTTTAAAGGCAGCATCTCCATCCCATATATTAGCACAGTCTCTAACAAATTAGCAAAAGTCCTTAAAAAATATAACATCAAGACGTTCTTCACCACCCTTCCAAAAATCCGTTCTCTAATCAGTCATCCAAAGTCTCCTTATCACAACCTAAAATATCCAGGTGTATATAAATTATGGTGCGATTGCAGTATCCCTTATTTTGGACAAACTAACAAATCTGTTGAGCAATGTATAGAAGAGCATAAAAGAGACATCTCTTACAAAAGATCACATGCAACTGCGTTATCCAGTCATGTTCTTTTTTCAAATAATCCTAATGATGATCAACAATGCCACTCTGTTTGCTGGGATAGATCAGAAAATATTGTTCGCTCTGATAATGAGTTTGAGAGAAAAATTATAGAATCAAGGGAAATCCTTCTGAATCCTGTCCACTTAAACAACAATTTAAGTTATAACATCCCAGATAGCCATGCTGCAGTTATTCAATATTGGCGTTCACGTGAGTCTGCACGCATACTTGCAATAAACAATGGCACGTCTGTTAGAACAACTTGAAAAAATACAATGTTTTTTATGTATCAATTATGTGTGGCGATATTTTACCTGTATTTTTAAGTTTTTAGATACTTCAATGTTTATTACTATTCTCTTCCTTTAAGAATACCTAATGAAGGCTATTATAAGCCGAAACTAGTTGTATAAATCTTATTAAATCTTTATAAGTAATCTCGGTTTTTAAGTCATTAAATCTATTTTTAAAAAAAAATACATATATATATATATATATATATATACACTGTATTTTCGGATGAGTTGAAATTCATGGTATTCATTTAAAGTATTTTCATTACAAATGTTATATCCATTTCATAATTGTAATTAGTTGAATCTTTCTTCATTTATATATATATATATATATATATATATATATATATATATATATATATATATATATTATATTTCTCCTCTAGTTTATTTCTTTGGCAACAGCCAGACGTTACTGCTCATTTGTTTTTAGTGCTGTTTGCTGGATTTCTTGCTTCTTGTGTCTTCCCTGCCAACAAGCTATTTACTGCATTAGGTAAGTGTTATATGGATCTTAGTTTTTTGAAGTTTTAACTCCAAAACTTCCATAATCCTGAAGAAAAGTTATTTGTCTATTTTTATTTTGTGTAGTCTTTTATTTGTAATATGTAATACTTCTTTTTATTTTAGAGATACTGAAAGAATTGTTATGTAAATTTGGATATCATATATTCTGTTGGAAGTTTATTTTTCACTTGGTTAGACTATAATAAATTTAGTTTAATAGTTTAATCCTTTATCCAAGTGTAAGCAAAGAAAGATTGCGCCTGAAAATATCTTCAAGACTGGGATAAGGTAGTGCAACACCAGGAAAATCCGAGCAAAGGTGAACCAAGCTCTCATCACTCCTTGTCTCAGTATCTCCAATAATGCAAAGCACATCTCCTTGCAGACATGTATACTGCTATGCATTAAAGGAAAGGCCATTACCCAGACTGGTTTCAACCTTTATTGAGGTCTTGTCAGTGGGAGGCAGACCCAAAGGTGGAGATACTAAGGCAGAAGCAATAGGAGAGGTCATATTTACCTATAGGTGTTGCCAACAGGTGTACCAACTTATTATTGAATTACTTTGGATTTAGAGAAAGATGTTGGTAGTTTTTTCACTTGGTTAGACTATAATGAATTTAGTTTAATCCTTTATCCAAGTGTAAGCAAACAAAGTTTACGCCTGAAAATATCTTCAGGACTGGGGTAAGGTAGTGCAACACCAGGCAACTCCGAGCAAAGGTGAACCAAGCTCTCATCACTCCTTGTCTCAGTATCTCCCATAATGCAAAGCATATCTCCTTGCGGACATGTATACTGCTATGCATTAAGGGAAGAGCCACTACCCAGACCAGTTGCAACCTTTATTGAGGTCTCATCAGTGGGAGGCAGACCCAAACATGGAGATACTAAGGCAGAAGCAATAGGAGAGGTCATATTTACCTATAGGAGTTGCCAACAGGTGTACCACCTTATTATTGAATTACTGTGGATTTAGAGGAAGATGTTGGAAGTTTATTTTTCACTTGGTTAGACTATAATAAATTTAGTTTAATCCTTTATCCAAGTGTAAGCAAACAAAGTTTGCACCTGAAAATATCTTCAGGACTGAGGTAAGGTAGTGCAATGCTAAGATGACCTCTCCTATTGCTTCTGCCTTAGTATCTCCACGTTTGGGTCTGCCTTCCACTGACGAGACCTCAATAAAGGTTGAAACCAGTCTGGGTAGTGCCCTTCCCTTGATGCATAGCAGTATACATGTCTGCAAGGCGATGTGCTTTGCATTATGGGAGATACTGAAACAAGGAGTGATGAGAGCTTGGTTCACCTTTGCTCCGAGTTGCCTGGTGTTGCACTACCTTACCCCAGTCCTGAAGATATTTTCAGGTGCAAACCAAGTGTTTGCTTACACTTGGATAAAGGATTAAACTAAATTTATTATAACATATATTCTGTATGTGATACCCAAAGACCTGAGAGAGAGCATATTTTTAGATATTTTCAGTGGGGTTTATATGATGATCTTGCTGACTTTGACCTTCACACTCTTCAGAGTTCCAGAGTATAGATCATATAACTAATTGGAATATGAGAAAACTATTTTATTAGGACTACAGTTTGCTACTAGTTTCATATATCTTTTTGTACGCTTCTTCCGGAGAGTGTGCACAGAATAAGTTAGATGGCAAAAATAGACATTCAGTGCATATAAGCTGACTGTTATGGAATCAGTGATTGAAAAATGGTATAACAATGGCTGCATGCAAATACAGGTCCTTAGCAGGAATTTAAAAACATAATGTGCACCATATTCAAGGTCGGCATGTGTAACATTTTTGAAGAATGATGACTTGATATAGAATGATTGTTTTAATAGAAGTTGATGTCTATACCATTATTTTAGCACATGCTGATATCATGAATCAGATAAACTTGGGAGATGAGTGCACTGTTTACGTATTTTACCTATGGTATTGCTGATATCTGTAAAGCATGATGTGCAATAACAATTCATCAAACATAGCATGTTTTTTTACATTGCTCACTATGGAAGAAAAACCAATATGAACTTGAGAAATATATTATAATTAACAGGAAAGTATAATCTTTTTATCACTCAAACCTAAATTTGATGTCAACTCTCTCCATATGCAAATAGTCTAGTTGTGAAGTTACTTCATGCTCAAGTAAAAGATAAAAATAAGAATATAATTCTTGTTAAGCATAACTTACTTTTGTAACCAAGAGAAAACTCTTGAAATTGAAAAGCCTCAGGAATACAACCAGAATGACAAGAAAGTATACGAGAATGAAATTGAGAATCCATTTTGATAATAAAAAATATGTTTACAATGTGGATATCTGTTATTTAATCATGAGTGAAATGTTTTAGTGTACTTCTTTTTTAAACTATATCTGTTGTTATGCTAATTGGTATGTGGCATGTTTCTAAATTGTACTTGGTTTATATCATTGGAAGAACAAAATAACGAACTTGAATGACTTTCAGATTGACAACGTAAATACCAAAGAAGATACAAAGCCATTGGGGGGTGGGGGGGGGCAAGTATTGAAAATATTACCCTCTACCACTACTTTAAAGCTCTTGAGCTTTGCACAGGTATTTGAGTATGTATTTAAAAGACATAATCATAACATAAAATGCATATGATTTTAGCCCATATAGATTATGGTTTGGTCTAAATCATGAATTGCCCATTCCTTCACATTTGCTCAATATACCAGTTATATATCTACTGATGCTTGAAAGGTATGGATTTTTTTCCATTGGATCAGAAGCTTGCAAATTGATTCTTCATATTCTAGTATAAGAATGATTTATTCAGTTTATTCATGCAGTAGGGATTGGGAGAATGAAAAAATAGCCATAGCATTAAAAAAATACTTCTTGAATTGGAAGCAAATTTTGAGTAAAACAGTGCAGGCAGATTATTATTTTTTTTAAATAAGAAATTGAATAATGGACATCTGTGGTCCCACTGCTGGGGGGGTGAAGGCAGAGAATTTTTAGGTCATTAGAAAAAGCAAACGACAATAAAGGAAAAAGGAAAAAAGTTGCTTTTGAAGATTTAAATAGTAGAGAAGGAAATGAATTCCAAATATAGAGAAATCTTTTGGGGGAAAATTTGAAAAAAAAAAAAATAATAAAATAAGTGCTAATAATCATGCATCTCTATTTCCTTCATGAACTGGACTGGTTGTTACTGACATCCAATGTAAAGAGATGCATAAATTTATATGGAAACGATACAACATAATCTTATTGATTACATTATTGTTGACATTGATATCAAATAAGCCTGTCAAGGAATCAAAATAGGAAATGATCACTATATAGTTTTGAGTAGAACAAAAATCAGCATCTCACTAAAGAGAAAAGTGTATAGGAAATTTTTGAAAAGAATTCAAGGTTCTCTTACTGAGAACTTACTGAGGCCTGTAGTGGCTTGAAAAAGTTCTGTGTTTTGTCTCTAGAGCAGGGTTTCTGGATTATATAAAAAATACATTAAAAATAGAAAAAATAAATAAAACTCACCCATGGTGCAAAATAGGTTTGCAAGTAACTTTTCATGGGTGAGAGCAATATTTGAAAGAAGAAAAAAAAACATTTCTGGTGTAAACTGCAGACAAAAATTTCTAGTATTATTGTAAAAAGTGAAAGAATTTACAAACACGAACTAGACTTTGTAGGGGGGGGTATAAAAATCCCTAGATGACGTAATCTAGAGAAGGTTGTATTGAACTTACAAGGATGCTAGAATGAACTGAATGTGTGCCAAGGACAATATATAGAAAAAAATGTAGGATAGCTGCTTCATATATAAAGTGAATTAAACAAAAGTCATGGAAAGAATGTTGAAGGGAAACATATCACAAAGTAATGGAATCTTTGTTTTTTTGGAGGCCAGTAAATAAGGTTAGACATGAGGCTGAGTACCATGAAAGGAGGCAAAGATCATGAAGGCAATATAGAAAGGGAAGCTAAGAATATAGTAAATATCTTGAGTAATTAGTAATTTTAAAAATATCGGTTTGGCAAATAAGTTTGTTTGGTTTATGTGCGTTACTACAAGTTTACGCCGCTTTGCCTGTCGCTGTTGTTGCGCTATCGTGCAACGCTATTGCGCAGTTGAAAGGCGGCATTTCACATAACCTTTCAGTGAATTTTCATTTAGCCTACTTCAGTTGCATGTGTGTAACATATTTTTAGAAATGGAAGGAAATAATATACATTACTGGCATATTTTGCCTTTTTTATTTCAAAAAAGGCAAATGAGCTGCAGAGGCCCATAAAAAAATATGCAGCGTATATGGGGATGGTGCCTACAGAATGCGTATGCCAAAAGTGGTTTACCAAATTCCATTCTGGAGATTTCAACATCAGTGATGCGCCTGCCGGTTGCCCAACCGAGGGGTTGTGGTTTACTGGTTTCAATATTTTTTGGATTTTTTTTGGGGGGGGGGGGGTTGCCATTGGCTGAGAAAGTGTTGAGAATGTGGTTTAGTTCTGTGGTTAGGGCATTGTCATTTGAACAGATAAGTTTAGCCCTGTTGTGTAGTGTCTTAATGACTTCATATTGTTGTGAGGAGGGGGGGGTGTTGGGATTGTTGGTGAAGGTATCTGCCTGTATGGGTGGGTTTTCTATAGACTGAGAAAACCAAGGTTCCATCAGGCTGGCGTGTGACTAGTGTGTCTAAGAAAGGAAGGCAGTTCTTCTTCCAGGGTGAATTTGATTCTGAGGTGTTGGTTGTTTATATGTGTTAGGAAGGAGAGGAGTGCATCGGAGCCATGTGGCCAAATAGCAAACACATCATCAATAGTGAAGCCAAATGGTTGGTTTTTGTGGGACATAATGGTCAGCTTTGATGTCTCCTCCTTATTCACAAATGTCCGACTCAAAGAATCCTTTGAGCTAATCCAAGCTAAATTTCCTCCTGATATCACAGCCCTTTTCAGTTCACAATGAACTCGGGCTATTTTGTTTGGTAAGGAAAATTCTACAAACAAATAGAGGGGACAGCCATGGGTTCTCCACTCTCCCCCACCCTTGGCCAACTTTTATATGGAGACTTTTGAAGAGAAAGCCTTAAACTCTGTCCCACAAAAACCAACTGTTTGGCTTTGCTATGTTGATGATGTATTCGCTATTTGGCCACATGGCTCTGATGCACTCCTCTCCTTCCTAACACACATAAACAACCAACACCCCAGAATCAAATTCACCCTGGAAGAAGAAAAAAACAACTGCCTTCCTTTCTTAGACACACTAGTCACCCGCCACCCTGATGGAACCTTGGTTTTCTCAGTCTATAGAAAACCCACCCATACAGGCAGATACATTCACCAACAATCCCACCAACCCTCCTTGCAACAATATGGAGTCATTAAGACACTACACAACAGGGCTAAACTTATCTGTTCAAATGACAATGCCCTAACCACAGAACTAAACCACATCCTCAACACTTTCTCAGCCAATGGCTACCCCTACCAAAAAAATCAAAAAAATATTGAAACCTACAACCCCCCCCCCCCTCACAACAAGGATTACTCTAAATCCATCACCATACCCTATATCCGAGGCACCTCGGAAAAAATTACAAAAAACAAAACAAAACATGACTTCTTGTTACAGACCATATAAAAAATTGGCATCCCTTCCTGGTGTATACCAGGTGCCTTGCAGCTGTAAGCTGTCCTACTTTGGCCAAACAGGCAGGACAGCCAATATCAGAATTTCAGAACACAAGGACTACATCAGGTTTCACCAGTACAGCCACTCTGGTCTTGCGGACCACGCACTGGATACCTACCATAGAATACGGTGGAAGCAAGCCACGACAGTACACCGTAGTAAATACAAGTATGAAAGGCTTTTTCATGGAATCAGCTTCAGCCCTAAGAAACAATCCGAACGTCGACAAATTTCGCTGCATGAGACTGCCTCAAATTTGGGAAACCCACATCAGAAGACCTTCAGCTCAATCGCCCAAGAATAACAACATTGCCCACTAGCGGGCACCATCAGGACTTTAGGAGAAATAATAGCTTCCTGCTTCTTCCTCATTTACTGTTTGTTGTGCCTGCGTGCACGTGTCTTGTTCTTAAGGTTCTTGAAAATGGCAAATTGGCCGAAATATTGAAGTATATTAAAATTTATTTCAATGTATATCCTAGTGACGTTGTAATTTCCTTAAATACTTAGTAAAAAATAATGAGGAAGCTGTCAAAAGACACCTGGATCAGTTGTTTGCCAGTAAACCTCAGGAGTTTTATGAACACGGCATAATGAAGTTGGTGGATAGATGGCAAGAGGTCATTGATAACGAGGGTCAATATATAACTGACTAGTATGTATAATATATATATATGTATAATATATATATATTAAATAAAATGTGTTTCATTCCACTCTGAAAAACCGAACGAACTTATTTGCCAACCCAATATATTAAATCAGAAAGCCAACAATTAATCTGTAAGGATAGAACATAACAGGAGGAATTAATTTATGGAATTAATTGATAAATTTATTTCAGCACTGCAGGTCAAAAAATCCATTAGAAACTTATGTGCAGCCTGGACAGATGATATTCAACATGTGATAATTTCATGACATGATTCAGATTTCTTGTCATGATTTCATGACAAGCTTGTTGTTCAAGAATTAATTCCAGATAATTAAATAGAATGCGTATTGCACCATTTATAGCAGACAGTCATAAAAATGTTTTGCAATATGAATGGAGTCACTATACATTCTTATATATTCTTAAGATGATACAGCCTGGAACTTTTTTGTTTATGTACTGTGGATATAAATGTGTTTTGGCTAATTTTCCCATTACTCACATTAAGTCAGGAAGGAATTATTATCATTTAAATTGTTTTGGGATTAAAAACAGAATCGTAATGGTAAGGTGTGCTTTTCATTCTTGTCTGAAGGCAGTCTTGAACTTCAGACTGTTTCATCAGCAAAATTTACTGCAATGCACTTCATCATATGCATGTGACCAAGTACATGTTAGATCAGCAGGCTCTTATAACTCTCAGAATTATTTACATAAAGTACAGTTCAAAATTTGATCAGAGTTAAATTTTCTGTTTTCATCAGTACTAGAATGATGTCTGTGACAAATTTACATTATTAAAATTTAGTCAAAAAAAAATTCAATAAGTGTGTCAAAAGTTATGCCACATATATGAAACATAGCCCATTTTTAGCTCATGTGTGGCTTATGCAACCCACATTACAAAATTCATGTTAATTTGATCTGAGATTGTATTTTTATTGATGTATGAAAGTTTTAAGAGTGCATAGTGCATCAGCGCTCATCTTAATTGGCCCAATACAATTAATTAATTTTAAGATAACTTTGAATACTTTAATTTATCAATTAATATAATTTTAAATATGGAAAGCATAAAGGTCAAATGAACAATGGCTATGCTTCATGTGCACTGTTTATGTGATAAGCACAAAGGGCTTATGCTTCGCAGTGAGATTAGATTATGGACAAATACTAGAGTGAGACACTCATAATTTGAATTCTGACACATTTTTTAAATAGAGCTATTTAATAATCACTTGAATTGGAAAAAGTAATCACTTGGGAAATTATTATTTTTCCAGATTGAAACAAAAAGGCGGAAATAACTTGTTTTACTTATTTATTTATACACAAGTTCCAACCTCCTTCGACTATAATCATAAGCTGCGAAAGCTCTGGAAGAAAACCAGACATTCAGAAATTTGTCAACACTATTTCCCATTGCAGATATTGGGAAAAAAGTTATAAATTATTTATAGAAAATTACTTGTCAATATCGGTGTCCTAAACCCGTCAGTTCACATTTCACTTAAACAAAACAGAAACGCCTAATGATAAATGACAACATTCAGTTGGATTAGTTGACACAAAAAAACACTCACAGCCACTGATTTTATGTGCATTCTGCTTTGCCTTCTGGTGGTTTAAAACTATTGAAACGTAAGAATTCGATCCGATGTGTCATCTGTATGTCTGTTTAAAGGGTTCAAAGGTGTCTGTATTTGTGACTGCACACCTGGGCTATTAAAGCGAACATGATGCAGCGTTTATGCATTGAAAGTGTCCTCTTCATGAGGCATAACACAAACACAAAAAGTTGTGTTTATTTTTAGGAATCGCACAAAGCCAGGAAACAATTAGGGAGAGTCTTTAACAGTAATAAATGCAAAAATATAATAATGGTAATATTGCCATTCCATGGGTATGCACAACACATCTAGTACATCCTGAATATATACCCCTGATACATATATACTGTAGACACCTATTTTTGTTTTGCCTAATTTTATCTACACAAATAGTCTGAAAGTAAAATTGAATCATGTGAATAATGTCTAGTGTGCATCCAAAATCTCAGATTTTATTAATTTCCATCCAGCCTTTTGCTTCTTTGTGTCTCTGCAAATGATCTAATGAAACAAAAATTGTGAAAACTCAAAAAAACTTTTTTTAATGATTTCAAGTATTTTATTTTAAAATAAAATACTGCAAAAAATACATTCATTCTTTCTTTTGCCGCAAGCAAAAGAAAGAATGAATGTGGAAGAATAACTTTATTGAATGCAGATGCTACACAAGTGTCGGTAGTTAAGGAGAATGTTCAGTTAATGAGGGCTCACTTTTCTAAGATATATCAACCAGGTGTATGTAGCATGGTGCACAGTGCTACTGCAACATTGGATGAAGAGTTAGAAGTTCATGAAAATGAGGTTGAAGAGCTCTTGCATAACCTGGATAAGAATTTGTCAATAGGGACAGATGGAATATCAGCCTGTTTGCCAAAGGAATGTTCAGCTGAATTGGCTAGGCCTTTCACACATTTGTATAACTTGAGTCTCAGCTCAGGAATGATACCACAACCATAGGAATGGAAGGAATGTATGATAGTTCCATTACACAAGGGTGGTGCAAAAACTGATGTGTCTAACTACTAACCTATTAGTATCTCTGATGTGGTAGTGAAGATTTTAGAGGAGTTGGTAAGAACTCGCATACAGAAATGGGTAGAGAAGCATTCTATACTCTGCAGGGAACAGCATGGATTTACTAAAGGAAGGTCATATTTTATATCAATGTTGCAGCCAAGTTGGATAAAGGGAATGGATACACTATGATAATGTTGGATTTTTCCAAGGCATTTGATAGGATACCACACGTTAGGCAGTTGCGTAAACCGGAAAATATGGGATTGAAATATAATCTGTTGACTTGGATCAGGGGATGGTTGACAGACAGATATCAAAAAAGTGGTATGCAGTGGGTGTGAATCTGCCAGATTTAAGGTAACCAGTGGTGTACCTCAGGGTTCAGTCTTGGGCAATTATTGTTTAATCTATACATTAATGACATCAAGCAGGATCTAACATCAGATGTGCAATTGTTTGCCGATGATGCGAAGATAGGTAGGGCAATCAGGGATGCTACTGATATTCAGCAATTACAAAATGATTTGAATAGACTGGAAATCTGGGCAAACGAAAATGGCTGTCAGTTTAATGTTAGTAAGTATAAAGTTATGTACTTTGGCGTGATTAGAGTTCCAGTGGCATTTTATATTAGTGGAGTTATGCTACAAGAAATTGAAGAGGCAAGGGATCTTGGTGGATAAGAATTTAAAGTTCAAAGGTCACATAGCAAAAGTTGTAAATACAATTTAGAGGATAATTGCTATGTTGAAGCAAACCTCTACATGTAAAGATAAGGAAGTAATTTTGCCTCTTTATAAGACTTTGATAAGACCACACCTGGATTACTATGTGCAGATTTGGTCTCTCGGGTTCCATGGGGATAAAGAAGCTGTGGAAAGGGTGCAAAGAAGAGTTACAAAGATTATATCTGGATTATGGGATTTAGATTATGAGGACAGATTGTGAGTATGTGGATTGCAGACTCTGGTTAACAGGAGAAAGAGGGGGTGATATGACAGAGGTCTATAAACTTTTGAGTGGGTTAGCATTTCAAATGATAAAATTTTTTGTTATATGGAAGGTGGGAAGAGAACATGGGGGCATCCATGGAAGTTAAGGTTGTTCTCAGTCAAGAAAGGGATAAGAGCTAGGTTTTTCTCCCAGAGAACAGTGAGTGAGTGGAATAATTTTCCCTGAGGGGTAGCGAGTGCATCTAGTATAAATGAATTTAAGGGAAGGTATGATAGCTGGGTTGTGTAATTTACAGCCTCCCTCGATGAGTCCTTGACTCCCTGGAGGTCTCAGATAATGATGATAATAATAATAAATTCAACTATCCAGAATCCCAGAATAATTTTTTTCTATTTCCATAGGAAATAGAAAAAATTTATATATAATTGGTGCTTACACATTTTATGAAACAGCACTTTAAAAAAAAAAAAAAAAAAAAAAAATTAGAATATATTATAAGAATTACAAAGGAATGTTCCTCTAAAAATTTTAAGAATTTTGACAAAGATTTATGCAAGTATACATAAAAGGTTTAAAAGTAAAATTGCTAAAGAAGTATCTGTCTTTAGGCTGAATTGAAGTTGCCAAGTCCACATTTTTTTAGTTTAAGACATTTGAGAAATCATGGGAGGATGCCTACCTAGTTGGTTAGCATTTTCTCTCTCCGAACAACAAGCTCTGGTTTGAATCTCACTGTATACATGGATGTGTGTGAACGACTGTAGTAGATAAATTTTACTGCCTGGTATGGGACAGATTATGCAATCCTTAGCTCATCCGCAGCACTAATGTGCTATAATCTTTTCTAGGTGGAATTCACATACTAAAAAAACAATTTCTAGGTGTTTTTTTCATCTTAAAGGAATATCCTTTCCTTTAATGTTACACAGTGATCAACATTCATTTCAATAAAATTATGGAGACCATAACTGTGTTAGGAATAATTACTTTAATTTCTTGACATTTTGATCTTCATATTAATTCCTCATCTGGAATATACAGAGACAAGCATATTTACATTTCAGTATGCCAAAGTGACAATGAAAAAAGAAAGAAAAAAAAACTACATCAAAACTGCATCCTATTTATAACATCTTCAGAGACCAAATTCATATTGATACTTTTAATATAGTAGCCTAATTGATAATTTAACATATGTAATGTTAAGGCTAAGATCCTGGATTTATTGTCCTAATTTAAAATGAACTCTTAGAACAAAGGTTTATGTGGGTAAAATATCGGCTATCCATGTTCTTGGAATTTTTAAAGCATCATTATTGTTAAGATTAGAGTGGTTGATAAGAATTTCACAGGACTCTTTAAAATTTTATACTACCTCGATTAATGCATTCTTTAAAATAAGTGCATTAATCAAAAACGTACTAATCAAATATAATAACCTATGGGAAAAAATATAATTCGTTCCAACACTTTGTAGAGCTTCGCTTGGCTTGCTGCCAAGAATAGGCGATTCATGCTGAAGTGGAGAAAGAAATGAAGGACGTACAAATTGGTCGCCAACACGCGAAATCACGTGCTTTATAGATAAAATTTCCCAACTGTTATGCAAGCAAAATAGTTACCACTTTAAAAACTACAATGATCATAAAAAGAGAAGTTAATTTTCCGACGTGTAATAATAAACAACTCATCCCAGAAGACGGATGAGAATTGATTACCCTATTATCAGAATGGATTCTCCTTTTTGTGACATGCACAGAAGTGTCGAAGGGTCGCGAATCTGTGGGCGTACTATAGCAGATGACATAAATTTTGGTGGTAAAAATTTGGAACATGGTATACATAGTGTACATGGAAGTAGTGTAGTATGCATTAAAAATAATTTTGTAAAATGTTTAAAATCGGTAACTAAATTATTTCATTCTGGTGAGTGATTTTTTAAAATAGTTAGCCATAAAAATGTATAGATAGAAAATTTTTAAAATCTGTAACATTTATTTTTAAGATGTATATAGGCGCACTAATCAAATTTTAGAGACTAATCAAATTTGGGTATCAAAAAAAATGATGCACTAATAGAGGGATTACTGTATTATGAACTATATGTACCTTGGTAAATCTGACCTTTCAGATCATGCCCTGAATACTCTACACAGAATTGACTGGAAAGGCACCTGTTCGTTACATCACACCAAAATGTGGTATGAATGCAAATTTAAAGAGGTCTGTGAAATTCTTTTTAACCACCATAATCTTAACAATGATTATGGTTTAAAAATCCCAAGCATATGGATAGTCCATATGCTACCCACATAACCTTTTTGTTTTAAGAGTTCATTGTAAATTATTATTAGAACTATTAATCTATGATCTTAGCCTTAATACTATGTATGCTAAATTATTGATTTGACCACCACTATTGCTGTATTAAAAGTATCAATATGAATTTGGCCTCTGAGAATATTATACCTAGGATGTAGCTTTGATTTAGTTTTTTTTTTTTTTTTTTTTAACTTGAGTCAGGCAAGTAGAAATAATTGATCAAATCATTGTCACTTTGGCATACTGTTTGAAATGTAATATTGCTGATCTGTGTGTGTGTGTGTGTGCACGTGCCAGTGGCAGCCTGTACATAAGCACTGTGACACTGCAGCACCCCAAGGAAAAAATGAAAATATTAAATTTTGTTTGTGTTTATAAATAATAACAATACTTACAACATTATAAATGCAGTACAACATGTTAAAGGTTACAGCTTATGTTTTGACACTGATTGAATAGCTAATAATTGGAATCGTTCGATTAATGCTTTAGATTACGAAACAAGTGCACTGCGATCACACCGATATTCGTTTGCTCTTGTCATTGCACGTTACGTCATTCCCAATTATAACTGCTCAAATGGCAGTGTATTTTTAGTAAACTTACATGCCTTATTTCTGTGAGATATGAAATGTTTATTATTGGTGCGTGTGCCTATTTGAACTATTTTTTATAAATCTTATTTTGTTTTGTTAAAATAACATATAATTATTTATTTATTATAGATACAAGGCTGAATTATGAAGAGTGTCACTGTTGAAAATATGAAAAGAATTATATTTTTTCAATTATCGTTACACGAAACAAATGCATTGCGATCTAATGCCGATATTTGTTTGGTCTTGTCATTGCTATTGATATGAAACTTTTATTATTGGTGTTAGTTTGTGGTGAGGATGAAATATTTTTAATAAAGCAATTTTTAATATGTAAATTTATTTATTAATGAATTCATTACTGATTAGGGAAAAAAAAGTGTTTTTTTTTTTTTGGTATATGCAGCACCCCCACTTAAAATTTTCTCTGGCCTCCACTGGTGTGTACTTTGGATGATGAGCTTAACATGAAGGTTGAAGCATCAGGAAATTAATGTAATTAATCCTGACACGGTTATAGTCTCCATAATTTTATTAAAAAGGAATATTATTATTATTGTTACTACACAGACATTTTCATGGAGTCCAGTAACTCATTGTGTGATACCCACACTAACTGTTATTGGCACAATAAATGTATATTTCCTAAAAATTATTCTCTGACAAAGCACTCATTACCACCTCTGGCAAAATGTTCAACTCATTTAGTACTCTCCTGAAATACAACAATAATCATAATCCTTATGCTCTTGCTAACCATACTCCTACACAGCTTCTGGGAATGACCCTTTTCTCTGTCCTGTACAGTTATTATTAATTGGAAAATTTTTTAGCATCTATTGTATGAGACCACCAAACAGTAGATGAAACAAAGAAAACCTACAATCTGTCCTCATAAAGAGCACTCCACAAATCAGTAAAGTGACCAAATCTTTGCACAGTTGCCCAGATGTGGTTGTATCAGAGTAGGATTAATAATTGATAAAGAGGGACTGGTAACTTATCTCTGTTTATCAGGGTGTTTCTTAATATCCAAGTGATCATTTGAGCTGTTTTGCTCACTTTTTTCAGTATGTCCTCTGAGCCAACTCTCTGTCCTCCCTTGAATTCCTAGCTCATCGATTTCTTGTAGTGCATTTCCATCGGTGCAGTACACAGTATTCTAATAATAATCCATATTCTAATTATACACATATTCTAATAATAATCCATAAATTACCGGAGAGGATGCAACGTTTCTTCTTGGAGTGACATTTAACCCTAGCCTTGACTATCATAAGCACATCACATATGTAGCTTCCTCATCCTTAAGAAATCTTGGCATCATTTTCTAATTGACATCTTAATTTTTGCCGGTTCAGCAACTAACTTTACAAATCCATAATCTATTGAACCTTAGAATACTCTTCAGATGTTTGGGATGGTGTGCCAGAAACCTATCTAAAAATTTTCACTGCTGTCTAGAGGTTTGGTTGATCAATGATTCCTTGTTCACTGACTTACTTCAATTACTTTCATACACAGTTGGTCTCTTTCAGCCTTATGTCTTTTCCAAAGGCACTTTTGTGGACTACTTCTTTTTCTTCTTTCACTATGACTTATCCCATGTTAAACGGGGTCGGCGCACCGATCTTTAACCTTCCTCTTCCAAGTTCTCCGGTCCAGGGCGTCCTTCGGACTCCATCCTTTCTCCCTAAGATCCTCTGTCACCTTATCCCTCCACCTGAGCTTGGGCCTGCCTCTTTTCCTCCTTCCCTCCAACTCCATATACTCCACTCATTTACCAACATACTCCTCACCCTTCCTCTCTACATGTCCAAACCACCTCAGCCTACTTTCTTGTATCTTCTTGCCAATTGGTCCCACCTTAACCATCCCTCTGATGTAGTCATTCCTTATCCTGTCCTTCTTTGTCACACCACTCATCCATCTCAACATCTGCATCTCCACTAGGTGGTGAGGCTGGCGATGCTCCACGGTGCGGGGACGTGGCCTATAACCGTGGAGCATCGCCAGCCTCACCACCATCTTATACAGCTTTCCTTTCCTCTTACAACTTACTCTCTTGTCGCACAGGACCCCGCTTCCTCCAATTCATCCAACCGCATGTTATTCGGTGCTGTATTTCCTCATCCAAGTCACTATTCCTCTTGACAACTGACCCAAGGTACTTGAATTTCTTCCCTGAAATTAGCCTTTCACCCTGGAGTGGTATGGCCATATCCTCGTCACTCCCCATTGACACATATTCAGTCTTCACCCGGTTAATTCTCATACCTCTCTCCTCCAATGCCTTTCTCCACTCTTCCAGAGTATTTTCAAGCTTGTCTCGGGATGATTCGCATAGAACAATGTCGTCGGCAAACAGCATGCTCCATGGTGCCTCCTTCTCGACATCCTCCACTAGTACATCCATGACCAGGTCAAAGAGGTAGGGACTCAGAGCTGACCCTTGGTGTAGCCCTACGACAATGGGGAACCCTTCTGTCATGCCAACACTAGACCTGACCTGAGTTTCTGTTCCCTCATAACATCTCCTTCACCAACCTCACGTACTTCTCCGACACTCCCTTCTTCCTCATACACCTCCATATCTCCTGCCTATTTTTTTTTCAACAACTAACTGTTTCACCAGATTGACTTGAAAACAGCCTTATTATTTATGTTGTCTCTGTCTCTCTCTCTTTTTTTTTTTCATGTCTTTTTTTTTCTTATATCTTTTCCAAAGGCACTTTTGTGGACTCTGCTCAACCAAACTGGCATCCATCATTCTTCTACTTTCTGCTAAGCTTATTAAAACACAAGCAGCAGCTGCTCAACACTTTTCACAGTTCAATTAAAAATTCTCGTTATCTGTTTCTCTTCCTCTTTCATTCCATCTGTCTCTATTCTCTGGAGCAGACATCCTCACAAAGTGGTCCCCTATCAAAGCCATCTCCAGCTTAAAGATCAGTAGCCTCCTTAATCCTTTCTTACAGAGCACCAATATTAGATCAGCAACTTCTCACATATGAAAAAAAGAGAGAGAGAGAGAGAGAGAGAGAGAGACAACATAAATAATAAGGCTGTTTTCAAGTCAATCTGGTGAAACAGTTAGTTGTTGAAAAAAATATATACCGTATTTTCCGGTGTATAAGATTCACCCAAGAAATTTAATACAATTTTCTGGAAAAAAACCTAAAAAAAAAACTTTTTCTGTAGGCGGAGGTCCAAAATGTCTTTCAACTTCTCTATTCCCGTGTTCTTCCACATATTTTACAACCTGCAATTTGTAACTTGAAGTATATGAATGTTGCCTGTTTTTTCCATCACTGAAATCTAGAGGGAAATAGCAAACTGAACACAAAATATCTCAACACGTCAACTCAATACTGATAAACATTGGTAACTGATTACTCGGATAAGATGTTATGAAACATGAATAGGGACTCCCCGTTCTTAGCCAATGATGCTCTAGAAGTCATGTGAAGGTCACACATCAATTTGATTATACCATTAACCACCTACAAAGATCTTGGAACATAAAAGGGAGTGCGTATGACTTTGAAAAGAGGCAACAATCTTTACCTTCATTATATAAGACGACGCACTCCATTTTTAAGATGGATTTTTAAGGTAAAAAAGTGCGTCTTATACACCGGAAAATACAGTGTATAAATTTTACCATTCCTCCAAATGAAATGAGTTAATCTAAAGAATTCATGCAAATTTTATGAATTTCTGAATTACTTGTGTGTAATAATGTTGCACATATATGCGTGTTCAAGGCTAATTTTATGTTATCTATATGAAATAATTGCAGCAAAATGAACTATTGAAGTAGTGTATTGTATACTTAAATATTAAGGAATTATGTATGTCATTTTATATATCATAAAAACACATCGTTTTGCTATGATTTTTTCACAATGCTCTCTTCTAGGATTATATTTGGGTGTAAAGCTATTTTTAGTGGATTGCATATTCTATCGCTTTCCAAGAGTTCAACAAAAATATGACTCAACATTGAGGATGTGGAAATCCTTACCAACTGATGCTGAGCTAGAAAAGAAACATAATAGAGCTGAAATTGACAGGGTAGGAATGAATATCATTAAACTAATTTTTTTAAACAATGTCCTAAAACCTTAATTTAGCACTTTCTATATATGAATGCAAAAATATTGGTAAACAGTAATTACTAATAGTTCTTATAAATAATCACTTATTGCTTGAGTTATTAGTTTCATAATACTGCACTTTGGCTATTTTGTTAATTATATGACTCAGTAAGGTGTAGTGCTTTATCTGTCACTTACCTTGAGATTTCATCACTGTTTCTTACAAGATATCAGTGATGAATTCCATTCCAGATGGGGGGAAAAAAGTTAAAATAATCTTCCTTCTTCAAATGTTAGCATTTTGTTTTAATGTTTAATATATTGATCATAATATGGAAAGTGCAGTATAAACATTATGACTCTGTAGAAAGGCCATACTCCTCAGACATGTGAGTGTAATCCTGATTGTAATATGGAAGGGTTTCTCTTTTTAAAACGAGATTCTGATTATTGCTATTAGTGTATATGAGGCTATTTCAGGAAAAACATTCTTTAACATAAGAAAAGAGTAAATTAACATCACTTATGTTTTACACCTGTAGTATTACTAATATTATCTGACATAAATGCTTATGTGGAATTTCTCATGACAACATGCATGTGTGACTTGATTAGGTTATATTATTTACATGTATACACTGCTTGGAAAGAAATCAACAGACACCATAGTGAGGAACAGACAACCATGGTGTTTGTTCCTCACACTATGGTGCAAACTTTCCACAAGCAATAGTGATTAGAGGGAATTTTAGAGCATTCTTCCTGTAGGCAGGTTCTGGATTATTGTGGAGTGTGGATGTCCCTTGATCTCACCCACCATTCCAGTTCATTCCCTAGATGTTCACTAGGGTTGAGATCAGTCCTCTGTGGAGACTAGTCAAGTGTGGTGGATGCACATTGTCTTGCTGAAAGAGACAATGGTCAGTTCCATAGAAATGCCACAAAATAGGAAGAATTATATTATCCAGAATGTCGTTGGCTTGCTTATGCTTTTTAGTCAGATGAGTCTTCAGTTTTCTCTATTTAAGAAGGAAAACTCACACTGGAATTATATAAATTCCAGAGTGGTCGTTGAAATCACTCTGTGCTCTTTGGAGGATGAACACAAGAAATAGGTTTTGAAATTTCTTCACTTAGTCTTTTTTGTAAACAAGGCCATTAGCATTTATGTAGTTTCTCCATTGCCAGTCTTCCAATTAGTTGTCAACTATGTCACCATACTATATGTCAAAGATATATCTGAACGAATCTTTAAATTACTTAATTCAGTTGATTTCAAGGTGGCTGAAATTTCATCCAATTAATAAACATTCTTTCTTTGACCAGTGTCTTAGATTCTCTGCCTGTGTTTTATCATACTTTGGCCAAACTGGCAGATCTACAGTGCTTTCTCATGATGAACATCTATATTAGATTCCATCAGCCAGAATAGTCTGGTCTAATTCTGTCAGAAAATACTAATGCCCTATGTAAAAAAAAACAAAGAGCTTGGAAAGTTTGCTGCAATTCCCTAATTTGAAGTTCACATGAGCTTGAGTTATCTCTTTTATGGGAAATTGATCTCCCTCACATGGCCCTCCTTAGTTTTTTATTTTATTTTATTATTTTTTTATAGCATATACAGTGATACCTCGGCTAACGAAGATAATTCGTTTCGGAATTGCATTCATTAGCCAAAACGTGATTTCCGATAGGTTTCTATAGAAAATCGTTTTAATTCATTCTATTTAAAGATAAGTTGTATAAAATAGTAAAAAGAACACTATGAAAGGGTAAAAACTCACCAAAGGCTGAGATGAACAGCTACCCAATTAGATGAAGGAGAATGGAAAGTAGAATGAAAAACTGACAATCTGTACACTATTATATACACTTTATTAAACTGGAAATATGTACACAACGTTTTTACTATTCTTCTTCCAAATTTTCAAAGTTTATTCAAGGTAAGTCTCCTCTTCTTCAGTAGCTGGCCTCTGTCTCTTTGCTAAAGGAGAAGTCAAAAATCTATCCAAAGTTGATTGAACTTCTCTTTTTTTCAGAATGTTTTTAAAATGATTCAGACACATCTCGCTGTCTCGAACATAAACAACCCAGTCAGGTTGGTAGTTCTCCCCTATGTGATGTGGTCAGCTCATTTCTTTGTCACACACATACAGATGGAAAAGATAAGCTTCTGGAATGGCCCGACCATTCATGTTTACTGCTTTATGTTAGGGGTGCGCATCCACTAAAACGTTTGTTAGCCGAGTCCGAAAAACAGCGAAAAAAAATCTTCGCTGAAAAATTCATTAGCAGGGTCACTCGTTAGCCGAGGTATGACTGTATAAAAATGTTATTAGAACTTCAGAGCAGTTTGAACTATGCTACTCTACTCGTTTCACATATGTTTGACATAATTGATATTGAGTCTTTGTTATGTTATTTGCACCTAGTGTAAATTTGAATTCATGCTGAAGATGCCCTTGATACATGGACAAAAAATTTATGCCTTTGAAAACTCTCTAACTGTAGTCTTCTGCTGTATTACTTTTTTTTTAATTTGGGTGGTTCATTGCTTGGAAGCATTCAGATAGATTAATACTAGAATTCATGTTCCAGTGCATAGGATCTGTCATGATCTCAGCACTTAGATTTTTCTATAAATCTTGTAGAATCTTATTCACCACCAAAAGACAGATAGTTGAACGAGAGCACCTATATTAATCTTCATGTGTCCATCAGTCAAATCCCCATAACGACTTATAACAAGAATTTAGAAACCCATAAAAGTAAATAAAACTGTGTATATGCTGTAAATAAAATTGTAACTGAGAGTAGCCAGGTCTTAAAACAACAGCATGATTTAAAAGTGACTCTTCACAACTAAATAAAGTATTCACTATAGTATCTATAAAGTATCTGCTAAAGCCATCTCATACCCATTTAAAAATGGCTAGGTCAGGGGTCTTCAACGCATGGCCTGCCGGCCATTTTTAAAAAATAAATACTTAACATTAAAATGCAATTAAATAAAAAAAATAATTTCAATGAAGCCTGCGGTCCACTAAGCTATACTGCGGTATTTAGAATTGTAAGATGCTTTCCAGATTCACAAGGAATGCTGTGCATTTGATACTTTACATAAAATCCTATAAAAATAAATATTAAATAGACATACTTCTTCTGCCATCTACCAGCGCCAAGCTGTACTTAAGTACTAGTACCAACATCGCTGGTAGATAGCTGAAGCAGTAGTTCATTCAAGTGCACTGTCTAGTGACTTCCAAATACATCTCGAAGGTTCTCGATACTTCGTTATTTTCATATAAATACAAGAGGATCTCATCCACAGTCAGTTGCAAACAGTGTGATGTTCGTGTATAAGCGCATGCAGATTCGTCATGTCAGCATTAGCCTATTGTGATTTTATGTTGCCAGACTTTTTTTTTCATTACTGTGAGACATATTCAGTGGATAATAACCGTTACACGGCTATTTTGGATCATTTTTTGGATTCACCATCCATCTCTATGGCGTCTGCAAGTAAAAAGCATAAATCAAGTGATTCTTATTGAGTTTTTAATGAAAAGTGGACCGATTTGTACTTTTTTATGCCGATCGATGATAAGCCAGTGTGTTTAATTTGTCGTGAGTCAATGTCAGTATCAAAAAATACAATATAAAATGACACTATGAGTCAAAGCATGCATCCAATTTTGATCACCTCCAAGGGCGGCTTTGTGTAGACAAAGTGAACTGTCTCCAAATTAATTTAAAATGACAGCAGGGTACGTTTAAAAGGCAGAGGGAAGAGAGCGAAGCATGGGTCAAAGTAAGTTATGTAATAGCTGAAAAAATTGCTAAAAAATCAAAAGCGTTCTTGGATGGAGAGTTTGTGAAAGAGTATATCATTGCTGCTGGGAATATTCTGTGCAGAAATAATAAGGAAGTGTTAAAAAAAAACTGAATTTGTCTGGGGTAATTGTAGCACGATGTGTCGAAGAACTTGCCAATGACATTGAAGTAACTTTAAAAAAACGATCGTCCGAATTTACGTCATATTCACTTGCTTTAGATGAGAGCACAGATGTGAAGGATATAGCACAACTGGCTATCTTTGTTCATGGCATTGATCAACAATTCAATGTGACAGAAGAACTGCTAGCGCTTGTACCTATGAAGGGAATGACGAAAGGCACTGATATTCTTGAAACCACCAAGAAAATGCTCCAGCGTTTTGACCTCAGCTTAATCAACCTCAAGGGTGTGGTAACTAATGGTGCCCCATGCTATGGTTGGAAAGTATGAAGGGTTTGTTGCGCTGCTACGGAACGAACCGGAACTAGAAGGAAAAGATTTCGTCCATTACCACTGTTTAATCCACCAGGAGAAGTTGTGCGCAAAAACTATTATATTTGAGAATGTCAAGAAAGTTATTGTGACTGTCGTCAACATTATTAGGGCAAGAGGATTGAATCATCATCAATTCCAAGAGTTTTTGACCAGGGTGTGAAGCGGATCACAGCGATGTGGTTTATTATAGTGATATGCATTGGATAAGCAGAGGGAAGGTTCTTAAAAGTCTTTGACTTGAGCGAAATACAGCAGATCATGCAAACTGAAGGGAATCTGATTGCGGAATTTAACAATCTGAAGTGGATGACAGACTTTACCTTTGTGACCGATATTTCGTTGCTATGTATGTAGCTAAAATCCAAAGATCAACTGATGAACACTCTGTTTGATCTCATCAAAGCTTTTGTTTCCAAGCTCAAACTTTGGGAGCCACAACGTGCAAAAAAAAGACTTAACTCATTTTCAGCTTCTTGCTGAGTCCAACTGTTCATCTCTTGATGAATACGCTACAAAATTAGCATGTTGCAAAGTGAGTTCGAAGAGAGATTTAGTGATTTTCGTAACCAACAGTCTTCTTTAGATTTATTTACAATGCCATTCAGTGTCATTGCTGCCGAAATGCCAGGCTCAGTACAAATGAAGTTGCTTGAACTCCAAAATAACTCTTCTTTGAGACAAATATTATTCAATGTGCCCTTGCTTACATTTCACAAAGACTACATTTCTGAGAATGCATTACCTAAGCTTCGCCAGCATGCTTTGAAGATGTGCGCTTTGTTAGGAAGCACACACACTTATGTGAGCAGTTCTTCTCCAGAATGAAGCATGTGAAGTCCAAGACAAGAACTCTGATTACGGACCAACATCTTGAATATCTGCGTATAGCGATTTCGAACATTGATGCCAACATCGAGAAGCTGGTCAAGGAAAAAATTGCCAAGTTGCTCATTGACATTGTAAAAAATGAATGTTTCTTCATTAAATTATCTTTTTTCAAGTATTGATTGTAATTATCATGAGCCGAATTCCTACCTATGCTCTTAAAGCTGAGTTTATTTTTATAGGATTTTATGTAAAGTATCAAATGCACAGCGTTCATTATGAATCTGAAAAGCATCTTACAATTCTAAATATCATAGTATGGCTTAGTGGCCTGCAGCTTCATTGAAACTTTTAATGTGGCCCGCACTATCTGAAAGGTTGAAGACTCCTTGGCTAGGGGTTTTCAAGATATATAGTGTTACAGAATTTGTTATTACTAACTATTATAATAACGGAATTAACTAATGTAAATTATTCTTTATTCATAGAATTTTCACCTGAGTATCACAGGCATCATCAGTACAGGTACAAGGCTAATTAAACAATAACTGTTATATTCACAAAGCACCACCTAAGTAGCTAAGTTTAAATTTCCTAAATTTATTTAATTTTTTTTTTTTTAATTATTTAATTATAATAATTTTAAAAAAATTTATTCGTAAATATATATATGTGTATACAATTATATGTTAAGAAAGATTTGCTGCTTTATAAAGTACTATCAACAAGGGGGGGGGGAGACATAGACCATCGGATCTGTTTAGGTTAGAGGAGTGAAGTAATGTTTCACATGTTTCTTTGCATAGCCGTTCCACTTAACTCTATGTCTGGTGTTGATGGCATGTTCTGCAATTCCAGACTGTTTGGGTTCAAGGTACTGGATGTATGACTGGTGTTCTTCTAACCGGACCTGAGCAGATCTTCCTGTTTGTCCGAAATATGATAATCCACACGAGTAGGGAATCTGTTAGACACCTGGATAGCTGAGATGTGAGAGTTTGTCTTTTGGAGACATTAGGAATGTGGAGATTTTTCTGATGGGTCGAAAAGCCATACAACATTTAGTGGGTTTAGCACCTTAGTTATGCGTTCACTAACCCCGTGTACATACAGGATAGGTATACGTGTAGGTTCTTTTGTACTTGAAGAGGATGCCGGAGCACTACTACTTAAAGCTCTTTTTATGAAGGACTTCTTATAGCCCATTGGATATGAAGGAGGAAAGGAATTAATATACTGTAATTCTTTTTGTAAAAGTTCTTCTGAAGAACAAAAGGAGTGGGCTCTATGAACTAGTGTTTTTATAGTACCTGCCTTTTGGCTGGGATGGTGATGTGATTCAGCGTGGATGTACTGGCCTGTATGAGTCTCTTTCCTATAGACTGTGAATTGTAGATAACCATCTGGTTGGCGAAGAATCAAGAGGTCTAGAAAGGCTAACTGCTTATTTACTTCTAGGGTGAACTGGATCCCTGGATGAAGTGCATTAATTTTTGAGAGAAACTGTTGTAGTTCTTCTGAGGTGCCCTTCAGAGGGACTTCAGAAATGAAATTTCTGATCTGCATCTAGACGATTTGGAGATTATGATTAGTCTAGATGTTTCGCTATTTAGCAATATTCTGTTGGCGGACAGCATAGAATTACTACACCAAGAATTTCCCCCAGACATTGCCAAATTATTTGAATTTGTAGTAAAGTCTGGTTATTTTTCCTTCAAAAACCAGTTATACCAACAAATCGAAGGGATAGCAATGGATAATCCAATATCTCCTGCTATTGCCAACTACTTCGTGGAGCATTTCGAACAGCGTATCTTTGACAACATTACACCCAGACCTAACGTTTGGTTCAGATATGTGGACGACATTTTTGCCATATGGAAGGGCACCTCAGAAGAACTACAACAGTTTCTCTCAAAAATTAATGCACTTCATCCAAGGATCCAGTTCACCCTAGAAGTAGAAGTAAATAAGCAGTTAGCCTTTCTAGACCTCTTGTTTCTTCACCAACATGATGGCTATCTACAATTCACAGTCTATAGGAAAGAGACTCATACAGGTCAGTACATCCACGCTGAATTACATCACCATCCCAGCCAAAAGGCAGGTACTATAAAAACACTAGTTTATAGAGCCAACTCCTTTTGTTCTTCAGAAGAACTTTTACAAAAAGAATTACAGTATATTAATTCGTCCTTCACATCCAATAGCTATAAGAAGTCCTTCATAAAAAGAGTTTTAAGGAGTCGTGCTCCAGCATCATCTTCAAGTACAGAAGAACCTACACGTATACCTATCCCGTATGTACACGGGGTTAGTGAACACATAGCTAAGGTGCTAAAACCACTAAATATCTGTATGGCTTTTCGACCCATCAGAAAAATCTCCACATTCCTAATGTCTCCAAAGAACAAGTTCCCACATCTCAGCTATCCAGGTGTCTACCAGATTCTCTGCTCGTGTGGATTATCATATTTCCTGCAAACAGGAAGATCTGCTCAGGTCCGGTTAGAAGAACACCAGTCATACATCCAGTACCTTGAACCTGAACAGTCTGGAATTGCAGAACATGCCACCAACACCAGACATAAAGACAAAAGTCTGTTCCTAATGGAATGGCTATACAAAGAAACACGTGAAACATTACTTCACTCCCCTAACCTGAACAGATCCGATGGTCTACGTCTTCCCACCTTGTGGGAGATAATACTTTATAAAGCAGCAAATCTTTCCTAACATATAATTGTATACACATATATATTATTATTATTATTATTATTATTAGACACCTCCAGGGAGTTCAAAGACTCATCGAGGGAGAGTATGCCAACAGCGTCGAACGATTCATCCCCCTTCCAACTACTAACTGTGCTCAAACTTACTTAACTGAGCCATTAGTAGCAGAGGCTCTACCAATCGACCAATATATTTATAAAATTTTTTTTTTTTAATTATTGTAATTGAATAATTAAATAATTATTATTTAATAATTAAATAACTAAATAATTAAATTTAAATAAATTATAATTAAATAAATTTAAGAAATTTAACCTTAGCTACTTAGGTGGTGCTTTGTGAAAATAACAGTTATTGTTTAATTAGCCTTGTACCTGTACTGATGATGCCTATGATACTCAGGTGAAAATTCTACGAATAAAGAATAATTTACGTGAGTTAATTCCGTTATTATAATAGTTAGTAATATGTCTACTCACGGTATTTCCTTACTGAAAAGAATTTGTTATATGGGTCAGTCAGTCTTAGAAGAAATTTATATGAATGAGCATATTAAAAAAAAAAAGTCCAAAAAACAGAATTCATAAATAGAGCTTAGCTTCCCTGATTATTGAATTGGGGAAACATAATGCTATATGGCTGCTGTCAAAGATACTCTATCTCATATAATGGTTACATTAAAAGTTCAAAGAAGTATCCGAAGCGATTTTTATATATCTACATGTTGCAACAAAAAAGAACCGAGCTAACTCATTTACATGTGGGTGATTCTTATAAAACAGTAACTTAGAAGAAATTAGATACAAAAAGTAAAAGCAATACATGAACCATATCAACATTGATAGCTCTGGATGTATTTAATGATCCAAAACTTTTGTATATTATTGTTATGTTAGTTTCATTATTGTTTTCCAGAATTGTTTAATGGTTTCTCCCTTTATATTATGTTAAAATCACCCTTTATAGTTGAGCTCTGTAGTTTGTTTGTTTCTTTTTGTTAATACACATCCTGAAGGAGTGTGCCACATAATCCATGAAACTAATAGATTGAAAAAAATCAAAGAAGTTGGTGAATATACTGATTATTTGTGAAGCATAATAGCATTGATTTCATTATAACTATACTTCATTACTATATTTTATGTTTATGTATCACTGTTTAAAAGGCAGTAATGAATTTTTATTTTTCTTCATAGTTGGTCCTGAATCAAGGCAGTGGCATCAATTTTCCTTCACTCACTACGGAAAACCAGAACTTTTGTGAACTTTTCAATCTTCCTCCATCAGAAACACCCCTACCTTGTATGTAATTATATGCATGAATATTTTGTCTATTGAGTCTTTGACATGAACATAGTAATTATGATTATATATTTAATTTATAAATAAATGCTTCTGGATTTATCGATTTTCCCCCCTTCTTACTTCAGTTTGGCATGGAGGAAGGAGATGTACTCTAATAAATAAGGACAAATCTCTTACATCAGCCTTCAAAAATGGCCGTCTGTATCTTACCAACAGGTTAGATATTTTTTGATGCTTGGCATTATTTTTATTTATCAATTATAATTGTTTAAAATGGTTAGGTAATTGGCATTAGCTTTAATGTTTAATATCTTTAATTATAATTGAGCCCCTTAATAGACAGCTAAAGTGAACCTATGTGCTTTGCATTATGGGATACTAAGTCAAGTGATGTAAAGTCATCAGCTTTTATGTACAAGTTGCCCTGTCCTGAAAATACTTCAGGAGCAAACTTTGTTTGCTTACACTTGGATAAAGGATTAAACCAAGTATATAATTTCTTGGTATCTTTAATTTATAGTATAACCAAGTGAGATAAACTTCTAACAACTGTCTCTAATCCAGAGTATTTTAATAATAAGATGTGACACCTTTTGGCTACTCGTATAAGAAAATATAACTTTGGCATTACTTCAACCTTAATATCACCTCTGTGTTTGGTTCCCACTGATGAGACTTCAATAATGGTCAAAACTGGTCTGGGTAGTGCCCTGTTCTGAAAATATGTCAGGTGCAAACTTTGTTTGCTTACACTTGGATAAAGGATTAAACCAAGTATATAATTTCTTGGTATCTTTAATTTATAGTATAACCAAGTGAGATAAACTTCTAACAACTGTCTCTAATCCAGAGTATTTTAATAATAAGATGTGACACCTTTTGGCTACTCGTATAAGAAAATATAACTTTGGCATTACTTCAACCTTAATATCACCTCTGTGTTTGGTTCCCACTGATGAGACTTCAATAATGGTCAAAACTGGTCTGGGTAGTGCCCTGTTCTGAAAATATGTCAGGTGCAAACTTTGTTTGCTTACACTTGGATAAAGGATTAAGCCAATTATATAATATATAATTTCTTGGTATCTTTAATTTAAAGTGCAATATATAACCCTCAGTGAGTCATCAACCCTGTCCTCATTATGTGACCTATTTCCACCATCACTGCCCAAGGATCCAGCAAAAGTAGTGAATATTCCCAGTCCAAAATGATGTTTTCCTTATTGGTAGAAATGTAAATTCATCCTCCTAGGTGTAGATAACTTTCCTGCTCAGTGAAACCTCATCACTATGCAAATTGCAGCCTGCAGAAGCTGATACCAGTACTCAGTTCTTGAAGGGTTTTGGCTCTCCCCACCTCTCTTCTCACATGGCATGTGAGTGATAGCCCTTCCCCATTTTGTAGATCAAGAATGTTATCCATCTGAGTACAGCAAAAATCAGAACAAGTAATATTATAATATTACTGTGTTAAAACTCCTTTAAAAAAAAAAATTTACCAGACATAAATTCCAAACAAACATCAATGGAAAGCAAATTCTAACTAAACAACTATCTGCCCTAACTCTCCAAACTATGCACTATATGATTTTTCTTCTTCTTTCCATTCATGTCATCTGATATTCTATGCCAGTAAACATAAATCTATAATTTTCTCATTTTGACTTCTCTGGTTTCTATTCTTCTGTAATTTGCTGTTTCTGTTGTTCTTCGAATTCTGAAACTCAAAAATTCTTGAGCTTTTTGATATTTCACTTGTCATCCAGTTAATGTACAGTTAACTGGAAAATATGGTCACATGATGCATCACTAGAAAAAAGTCGGATGATTTGCCAATCCAGTCAAAGGTTAGTCAACTGAGAATTTGGTTATTGAAAGTTAAATAATTTGAAATATCACTATATTTATAGTAGAGGTCAGGTTCTCCAGACAATTTGAACCATAAACTCATGCATGTATTGTTTCCTACCAAATGTAATTCCCTCAGCCTAACTCATTCTCTTGTCTTTGATGCTGCATTGACACTAAATGGGACTGGAACTTCTTTTTTCCATGGTTAAAGCACTGTTTCCAGTCACCCAATCCAAACTTTCTTTCATCACATGAGAGAAATACTTCTTGGAAAGAGGACCTTCATTCTCCATAAGTTTTTAGAGGCACTTATGCAGGGGCACGCTGACCATATGTGCAATGTGTGCAACATACACAGGCTCCAGGATAGTAAAAGTGCCAAAGAGGAAGAAATACTTTAAAAAAACGTTTTTTTAAAAGTGATTTTTTTATTGGAGGGGTGGATAGGGGTGCCAACTAAAGTTTTGCACACAGGCGCCAGACACTACTGTTTTGCTACTGGGTATAGGGGCGCCAGCTAAAGTTCTGCAGACAGGCGCCGAACACTACTGGCGCGCCCCTGCACTTATGACATTAAAAACACACACACACATATGAACATGATCGTTGATACAAGAAGTTATTACTAAAGTATATAACTAAATATTTTGATCTGAAACTTAGTCTTCAGTATAATCTGACAACTTAGAAAGGTAGAATAACAATAATAGATTTCAAAAGAGATATGAACTTTCGTTAGAGTGGTATGGTACTGTAGATAGAAAGTTATATAATATTATGATTTAGGAAAATGTCTGATTACATTGTCTTAAAAATTCAACTAACAAATGAAAATAAATCATTGAAGATGCAGATAACAAATTGAAATGGAGGTTAACAAAATTCAGCAGTGCTCCAAGTTGGACCATATTGAAATAAATGGCTTACCAAAGTTCGTAATGAACATTATATCCTATAACTGAAAAATTAGTAAGCCCTAGGAGTTGAAAAGGGAGAAACGCATGCCTGCAGAATAAGCAACTTCTTTAACATGCATAGCAAAAGAGAGCAAGTGATGCATTTAAATATGTAAGTCAGGGTCTTCAACCTTTCAGACAGTGCGGACCACATTAAAAAATTCAGTGAAGGCCGCGGGCCACTAAGCTATACTGTGGTATTTAGAATTGTAAGATGCTTTCCAGATTCACAAGGAATGCTGTGCATTTGATACTTTACATAAAATCCTATAAAAATAAACAAACTCAGCTTTAAGAGCGTAGGTGCATGATAAGTAAATACAATCAATACTTGAAAAAAGATAATTTAATGAAGAAAACATTCATTTATTAGAATGTCAATGGGCAACTTGGCAATGTTTTTCCTTGACCAGCTTGTCCATGTTGGCATCAATGTTGGAAGTCGCTATGCTCAGATATTCGAGATGTTGGTCTGTAATCTGAATTCTTGCCTTGAACTTCACATGCTTCATTCTGGAGAAGAACTGCTCACATAAGTGTGTGCTTCCTAACAAAGCGCACATCTTCAAAGCATGCCAGTGAAGCTTAGGTAATGCAACCTCAGAAATGTAGTCTTTGTAAAATGTAAGCAAGAGCACATTGAATAATTTTTATCTCAAAGGAGAGTTGGTTTCGAGTTCAAGCAGCTCCATTTGTTTTATTGTTAATTACAAAACAGTTTCAAATCAATACAGTGACTGTTAGAATTATAACCATTCAGGTGGATTAATCCTATACACTAGGAAAAATACTTTCCCTCTTCATGAACTGGAATCAAATATAGACAGTGCTAGAAATGGGTGAGACATAGTAATGAATACACTCATGTTCTATGTACCATGCACATGGTGGCGCAAGTAATATATTTCTAGCAGAGTTAATTCCTAAATATCTTAAACACGATGTTGTATAGTAGGTGATATAATTTTGCATTTATATAAGAATAATAGCGTCTGCACAGTTAGCCTAGTGGCTTTGCGCTTCAAAACCATATGCTTGCGGAAGGAGTGTCCTAGGCTTGATTCCCGTCGGAGACGTGAAGAACTTGAGGATCTTTCTCAGGCATAGCCAAGTTAGCTGGTCTTGGACGTGGGCTGTAGGGTTTTTCCTCCAGTTCATCTGGCGTTTTTTATCCTGCAAGTAGGCAAACCGGCCCCATGAACATATGCTTCTACTGTCAAAAATATATCCCCCCCTAGCGGCAGACTAGGCGACAGGTCAGTTGGGAGTGGTACTAACAAGAAGTTGCATCTAAGTAACATGCAGACCCTGCGTAGGAAGCAGGAATAACGTGTAGTGAATGAAGATATAAGAATAATAGCAAAACTAAATAACATAAAAATATATTATCTTCACATTCATTTCTTGAATATGTAGAAGGCAGTACACGAAAAGTGAACAATTCAGTATGTTATATTAATTATGTATTTATAAGAAACAAAATATCCTATGAGGTATCCTCTGCAATCCAAATTATATTTGTCAAAAAAATTATATTCTTGTTTAATCCTTTACTCAAGGAAGCAAACAAAGTTTGTAAAGTATCTTCATGACTAGGCTACTTGTATAATAAGGGCAGTTGTCTTAATGTCCCATAATGCAAAGCACATTTCCTTTCAGACATGTGTATTAAGTTGCATTATAGAAAGGACCACTATCCAGACCAGTTTCAACCTTTATTGAGGTCTCATTAGTTGCACCCAGATTCCGTAAGATACTAAGATTGAATGCATTAATTCCTCATCCCCAAGAAACCCAGGTTACCAGACCTGAGCACTAATCCGAATGTGGAAATATCAAGGCCCTGTAAAAAGGAATGATAACTTCCTTATGTCTGCTTTTTAGTGCATTCTTCAATAACCAATATTCTATGAGATACCTTGGAAGCCTTAGCAATCTGCTCGCTGAACTTCAACTATCTACTACCACTTACAAATTCCTAGCTTTATTAGTTTCCTAGAATGCAGGTCCATCAGTGTAGTACACAGATATTATAATCTTTTCATCCTAAAATGCATAACTTTACACTTTTCCAGAATAAGTGACACCTATTATTTATCTTTTTTCTTGCTGTCGGGCTATTTAAATCATTCTACAAGTTCTCTACATTGTCTTGATTAACTATTACACCATTAATCGACTATTATTATAACTATAAAGAGCCAAGAGGCTATTTTCCGGCGACATAAATTTAGTTAAGAGGGATAGTAAATCCCGTATTATTTTACAGCTTGGTACGAAACTCGGAGATCGAAATCTAAGAGTTTCATGCCGAAGAACTATCGGTTAGTCCAAGTGTAAGTCATCACTTGTAGGTAGTACAACTAGGGCAACTCAGAGCAAAGGTGGAGCAAGCTCCGTCACTATCCTTAATATTTTCTTATAATGTAAAACGCAGCTCCTAGGAGATGTATTACTGTTTTACATTATGAGGAGAGGTCGAAACCCAGACTGGTTTCGACCCTTATTTGAGGTCTCATCACTGAGTAGGTAGACCTGGAATATATAATGTAAAACAGTAATACATCTCCACCTTTGGCCCGAGTTGCCCTAGTGTTGTACTACCCAAGTGATGACCTATGCTTGGACTCGCCGATAGTTCTTCTGCATGAAACTCTTAGATTTCAATCTCCGAGTTTCGTACTCGGCTGTAAAATAATACAGGATTTACTATCCCCCTTATTTTATGTCATCGGAAAAATAGCCTCTTGGCTCTTTATCGTAGTAGTAATAATATATGAGTACACTGGTCTGGCAATTCGTTAGTAGGGATATATGTAAGTTTGGTTCACTTAAACTTTGATATTCCAGGTCTACCTACTCACTGATGAGACCTCAATAAAGGTCGAAACTGGTCTGGGTAGTGACCTCTCCTCATAATGTAAAACAGTAATACATCTCCTAGGAGTTGCATTTTACATTATGAAAAAATATTAAGGATAGTGATGGATCTTGCTCCACCTTTGCTCCGAGTTGCCCTAGTGTTGTACTACCCAAGTGATGACTTACGCTTGAACTCGCCGATAGTTCTTCGGCATGAAACTCTTAGATTTCGATCTCCGAGTTTCGTACCTGGCTGTAAAATAATACGGGATTTACTATCCCCCTATTATTGGGGTAATACAAAGATACATTATCCTCTTATTCATCTGTATTGATTGCATTATGAAAGAAAGAAGCATTAAACCTGATGTTGCAATTGGGTATATCAAACTTAGCTTTGTGCAGATGATAATGTACTACTAAATACAACTAATGCAAGTCTCCAGGATTCTCTAAATTGCATAACAGCTATAACATATTTGACATTAAAATCAGCAAAAAAAAGTCTTTTATGTTCCTGATGAATATAGTCAGGAACATAAAAGACTTCAGGTGCATTCTCAATGGAGAATCTATAGAACAAGTAAAATTCAGCTATTTATGCACAGTTTTTAGTAAAGGCAGCAAATTAAATTTAGAAATAGACAACAGAGTAAGCAAAGCTGGTTTGGTTGGGAGCAGTCGAATAAATTTATATGGAATAAGAGAGAAATTATTCAAAACATGAAACTAGCAGTATACAAGAGTGTTCAAACCAGTTTTAGGTTATGAATCTGAATTGGGTAAAAATATAGCACTTGATCAAAGATTAGAGACCTAGATATGAAAGTTCTAAAAAAATATTAGATGGCATCAATGGTAGAATCATATTAGAAAGAAACTTGACATCAGTAGCAATCAAGAATGTAGAGTAGAGCTAATGTAAGGTGGTATGGCCACTTGAACAGAATGGAAAAGAGAGAGAAGAAGAAAGGTTAGCAAAACAAACAAAAGTGTTTGCTAAGATAACAGGAAAGAGAGAGACCAAGATCTAGATAGATTGATTCAGTCAGAACTGCCATAGAAGAACGAAATGTTGGATAAAAAGACAATATTGAAATACTGATAAATAATAGACTAATTTGGAGGAAAAATTGTTGGTAAGAAATTAATAATAATGCAAATTTAGTCATGTAGTGCTATCATAGTATCCTGAACATCCCCTTGAAGGCTGGAAATTGATGGTGATAACTATTACACCTACCCAATTTTGCATAAGCAAATAACTGAATATTTCCCAATAAAGTGTTTCCCATATTATTTGTGTTAATTTCCATAAATTAAGGAACAAAGAGAAAAATTGCAATAATACGAGGCAAAGTGAAAAAATGTACAAAAGTCTGATATGTTATGTAAAAAGTGACGTTGAGTCCAGATGAGTGGTGCTCTCAGTGGTATGTGCAAATGAGCCTCGATTGGACTCATGGTATTGCTTTGTAGAGCATTTGTTTGCTCTAAAGCAATACCATAAAAGCAAGCATTTTGAAGTGGATTTCTGTTTCATGTCTGGAATGAGAACAAGACATTTTATGATTGCAAAATTCTTGGATGTAGCTGCAAGACATCATTTAATCCACTGAATTCAGGTGGTGAGCCATTGTAATACTAGAGACCTGCCAAAGTCAGATGAAGGTAGCCAGATGGTTGTAGGTGAGTTATTCCATGGTTTGTAGACTGTGAAACCGATTCTAGTAGTTAAACAGCAGCCTGGAGATACAATGAAGGAAGGCCTTGGGCTACAATTGCCGTGGGTGACTGATGTTTCTGATTATCTGCTTACCAAAACAGGAGTGCTGCCTCAAATCAAGTACAGTCTGACCTCACTTTGGCTACAGGAACATTGGTATCTGTTTTCACTGTGTGCAGAATGCTTCACAAAGGTGGTCTGTGTGCTAGATGACCAGTAATCTATGAACCCTATCCCATGCCACAGGTGAGAATGTTTTAAATGGACCAGGTTCCATGTCAACTGGACCCATGACCAATGGGGGGTGATATTTTTATCTGACTCATCCTGATTTGCTCTACAAAGAGATACCAGGTATTCTCCAATCTGGAAAAAACCAGGGGACCACATTATTATCCCTATAATATCCATAAAAGGGACATTTATGGTGGAGATAGTGCGATGATCTGAGAGCATATCATTGCGTGAACACATTGAGACCTCTATGTGCTTCCTAATGGAACCATGAATGCTTAAAATTAAAGAGAAAAAGTCCTGGTCCCCAGTTAATTTGTATGTTAATAGGGGAGACATTTATTGTACAAGGAAATGCTTTTCTTCATTGAGCAAAGCTCATGGACCGATATCTTCAAAAAGAGACTATTATTTGTGTGGGCTTGCCAGCGTTACATCGTTGTTTTTTTTTGTTGTTTTTTTTTATATATATATATTTTTCATTTGTTATCCTTAATATAAATTTTTCCTTTCAACAAGACCTAGCCCCTCCAATTACAACAAACTTTGACTCTCAACTCACTTCTTGTACACTCACTCTCATAGGGAAAGCTAATCTGTGTCATAGGTCGATTTCTAAAACTTTGTCATGTTTACATTCTAACTACTAAAGGATATTCCTTAATTAAGAACGAATCCTTTGTAATTTCTATCTGGGGCAGCTTCCTTTTCAGATATTGACGAATTTATTTTTTAAAGCTGCACCAGCCAATCTCCTAGGATAGAAGGGACTCTTATTCAGAGAGACCTTCCCAGAACTTTATGCTCATACTCATTAAACAAACACTCAACTACGGCTATGTAAAACTCAGCTTGCAGTCATGACCTCTAATCTAACACAATATACTTTCTATTCCCTCCCTCTTAGGTTCGAGTTTATGAGTGGTAGTTTGATTTCATATTCAGGCAAGGCTCAGGTATAAGAAACAAAACATGTTTATTGGAACCTTAAACATTTATAATCATAAAATATCACACACTCAATTAATTCAATATCATACTAAATCAAACTAAGAGAAACAAGTAAACCCTATGGCATATGAGTAATAACACTTTCCTTTAAGTTAAACATAAACACACGTAATATAAATACTATGAATTTCTAATCAATTCTGTCTACAATGTTAGTCTCACACATTGAAATTTATGACATTCATCTATAAACGTTTCCAGACAACTTGTCTAATGGAAATCTGCCTGTATAAGATTAAGATGATCACTTAAAGTTCTCTAATAATCTATCCACATTAGACCACTACATAACGATTTTCTTTCCTCCAATATAATTGGGAAGTAGATAACAAAGTTCTGTACTTCACCATTTCTTGGTCGGGATACCTGGCCCATTAGATCCGTTCACCTTTGTTGAACTCAGTTCGGTACTTCCATCAGACCATGTCCACGTGGAGGGTCATGGTAGTCGTCTGATTAGGCTTTACTCTGCACCCGACATCGTGTCTCCATCTATCTGGATCTGCTGCCAATCATTCTCGTCTGTTCTGCCGGTTGCAAGGAAACGCTCCACTGCTTCCTTCCGATGAGACACTTAGTGAAAGCTCGAAACTATAGATGCCGACATCTCACATTTGGCACCGTTCAGAATCTATCAAGCATCCAAAGGAAAAGGCTCACCGTCCAACATCGTCGTACCACCTTGAATCGATCAGGAACAAGCAGGTTCAAAGGAGATGAAAAAAAAAGCCTCGAGAAACGGCGCATCCCCTTTTATTCTCTCTTCCTTGCGCCCTCTTTTCCACTGTCCTTTTTCACATGGCACTTGTCCTCAGTGCCCCTTGGCTGATCCGTTATGCTCCTTCTCCTCTTCGAGTGCTCTATTCCAGAAAGCGAGCTAGAGTCGCCTTCCACGTAAGCCCTTGCTTCAGGCCTTATGCTCAAGCAGGACAGCTCGCACGCAACCTTTGGACTATTGTTTACAACCTCACTTAGCCATTCACTGTATACAGAATGCTTTAATATAACTATAATTAACACACAAATCCTCTACATGATTTTTGAATAGACAACATTGAATCTTATAAATTTACATAAAGAGATACATTTATTCTTACATACAGTAAATAATTTCTTTATCTTCTGCTGGAGTACAAGTTTCTCTTTCAGCTGTTATATTAAACTTGTTAAATCCTGAATGAATAGGTTCTTTATAAAAGTTCTTCATTCAGGATCTAACACCAGCCAGGTCTTCTGACCTTAATCATATTGAGCATGTCCAGGATGCTCTAAGTCGATGTGTTACCGCTTGTAACCCCCCCCTCCTCCTCCTCCCAAAAACCTTGGGGGATGTCGGAAGATCTTTTCAGGAGCAATGATTATTATTACCAATTGAACTCCTGTACACCATTATAAACAGCATGAAACATCATTGCTGTTTATAATGCATGCTGTATTACTGTGAGGGATGACTACATTGCTTATTGAGGTGCTTTGACAATCTGATTTTGACTTCTTGTTTTTAACCATTGTCTTCATGTACCCATTTGTAACTGAATTAACTGAACCGAATTTATTTACATGAATGAATTTATTACAACGGAATTTATTTAGTTTTTGTGGATGTTTCTTTCACATTTCATATCACTGCTTTTCACCAAATTACATAAAATTTCATCATACAGTTTTTGAATTATCATGATTTTTCTCTTTGGTTCTTAATTTATGGAAACTAATGTATGCAAAATTAAACAGCAATAGCCAAACACCAATCCCTGTAGCCCACCACTAATCACCTGCTTTCTAATGGATTCTCTTTCCATATAGTACTCTTTCGTATTTTTCCATCATTCACCCTCATATCATCCCAAAACTTTTCATCTCAATGTGTAATTCCGCCTTCATATCCATCTTCATTTGTTCTGGTGTGCATAATTGAATTCCATGTGGTATCTTGTCAAAACCCTTTTGCAAAATCCAGAAGTATTATTGTGTAGCCATTCCCTTTATCTGACTCAGCTGTCACTTGATTATAATGTTGTACCATCATTTTTTATTTTGGTTTAACCAATAAGAATACAATTTGGTCGGCTAAATCCCAAATTGCCAGCCCATCCTCGTTCGTTCAGTATCAAAGTAGATACCCAACAAGGTGCACCACGAGAAGGTGAGGATTGGACATTAGGTCAGAAGCCCTGGTCAGTTCTCCGCATTCCTTTAAAGGCTATGTGGAGGTCTCCTCTCAGTTATACAGCTTTGACCCTTAAGCACCCTCTTGATTATAAAAGGTCAGTAAATTACTGAGGCATGACCGACCCTCACAAAGCCATGCTGTCCCCAATAGAGTATCAAATTCTTTGCTACATGTTCCTGAATTGTGTCTCTGACCAACTTTTCCAGTATTTTTCCACCATTCCTGAAATACTGATTGTTCTTTAATCAGTTACCACAATCTTAGATCCTCTATGTAAAGGAATTAATTGTCTTCCTTCCATTCCCTTAGGATTTTACCAGAACTGAAGCTTAAACAACCCAGTCAGAATTACTGACACTTTCTTTGCACATTCTCATAAAACGCAAGCTGAGATCCCATTGAATCACATGGGATCTCATTTACATAGATTGTTTACATCGAGATTCTACAATATTTCCTAGTACATCCATTTCATCAACCTCTATTCTCATGGCAGTAATCCTCACTTGGATGGTAGATTTTACAGAGTTTACTACCACCGCCACCAGTTTTTCTACAGGTAATTGCAAACATCCATGCCCATGGTGGGATTCGAACCCGCAGCCTTTTGGCTGGAGAGGGAATATGCTAACCACTTGGCCAGCAGGCCAGCTAAACTAGTAGTTAATACATTATTATATTTAATTTTTTTTTATATAACCCATGGATTCTACGAAGCATAGACATGGCTATACGACTGCATTTAAGCATAGTGTGATTGAGTACACAAAAAAAGTATGGCAGCAGAGTGGCATTTTGGGCCTCTGCCTACAAAAAAAAAAAAATGGTATGAACTTGGAGGGCACAAGAGCAGCAGTTAATAGAAGTAAATTCTAAAAAACACAATCTCTGCAGAAAATCTAATGCAGAATGGCCAGAAATTGAAAATGAATTAAAAACTTGGATAATGGATCAAAGAAGATCGGGTTGCTGGATATCTACAAAAATGATTATTCAGCGAGTAAAATTATTGGCAAAGAAATAAATAACAATTTTACAGGGTCACTATCATGGTGCTTTAAATTTTTGAAGAGAAGTGATTTACATGCATGTAAAAATGAAAATATCATGGGAAATACATGTATTAAATTTTTTTTTTTTAATTAATATTTACATGAAAAATTTGATGCATAATTTGTGCGTCTTATACTGCAAAGAATATTTTATTTCCAAAAATTTGACATGAAGAATGTGATGCATCCAGTACAATTGGGGCATCTTATAAGACAAAAAATGCAATATATATTTCAACATTTTTGCATGATATAAAGGCTTTTTTAATAGTGTTATTAAAAAAACAGGTTGTCTTGCAAAGACGAGTTAGAAACTGGATCATGTTATTGACATGATATCATGGAAAGTTAGTCTGGCTCTACTGCTAGTGTAGACAAATAATGAAGTTTACAAAAAACAAATTCATTTGTTTTTGTAAACTTCATTATTTGTCTTTCCTATTAAATTCTTTCTATGGATAATTTATATAATTTCACCTTCATTATCGACAATAAATGAAAGGAAATGCAAACTGCACTTTTTAGTTTTGTGAAATAGTACAAAGCTAAAAGTTGATGGTAAGGAACCAGAAAGTATTAAAAATCTAGAGAAAATAGTTCTGTTGGGTCAGAACTACATATCATTAATACTTGCTTTCTAAGACAAAGAATCAGAGTAGCAATGTGCTACAAAGCATAATTGCATACTGTAATCTATAAAAAAAAATATCCTGGGATTGCTGACAGAAATTCTAGATTACTTCGAGATTTTCGAGGTAGTTTAAAAATGGAGTCCTTTAAGCTTCATGAGACATTCAATTTTCACAAAAATTGCTGTGACATAGACTTTACCAGAAATCATCTGAATAGCACACCTCTGATTACTTTTTAACACTTTGAGTCCTAGACCTACTGGGACTTAAAGAACCCTGTGTTCTGACCATTTTTAGCTCTATTTGCTAAAAATTGCTGTGCAGTGTTTCTATGGAATATCCAAATAATTATTTTTTGCTTTTAGTTAGCATCTTTGACAATTAATTGGAACAAAAATTTTAGTTATACATGTAGTATGGGCTCCAGAAACGGGTTGCAAAAAAATCAAGGTTTTTGAAAAAAAAAATTAATTAATTTTTTATTAGTTTCTACTTATTTACTTCTTTTGTGTTCAGATTTCAACAAATTCAGTCAAAATATTGCTTAGATGTTACATAAATTCTCGTAGACAGGCTTATACGTTGGTTATGCATTTCTAAATAACTTAGGGAATTGAAACAACGTAGATCCGAATATAAATTAAATTATATTTCCGATATTTCGGCAATGTCACATTGCCATTTTCTAAAGGAACTTACAAAAAGGCAGGTGCACACAAGGCAATAACAATACAGTAACTGAGAATGAAGATTTGAAGCTATCGTTCTCCTAGAAGTCCTGGTGATGCCCTCTGGAGGGCTAAGTAGGCGTTCTTGGCCGTTGGGCTGAAGGTCTGCTGATGTATGCCTCCCAAATTTGGGGCAGTCGCATACAACCAAATTTGTTGAGGTTTGTAGAGTTTCTTAGGGCAGAGGCTGATTCCATAAATAATCTTTCGAATTTATATTTGCTCCGGTGTATTATTGTTGCTTTCTTCCACCGTGGTGGAAGAAAGCAACAATAATACACCCTGACTTGACTTGATGAAAGGGATCACTACAGTAGAAATGCACTGGGAGCTTGATTCTTCTCGATTTTTCTTGTCACCGTATAGATATTTTTTGATGATGTTTGGAGGATATCCATTTTGTGATAATGTGTTGGCTATTAGTGAGAGTTCAGTCTGTGTATCCTCCTTTTCTGATATAAACTTTCTGGCCCTGTATTTCAACATGTGGATAATGCTCAGTTTGTGTGTCTTGTGATGGTTTGAAGTATAATGAAGATATCTTCCAGTAGCTGTGGGCTTTCTGTAAATAGATAATTTGACACTATTTGATTGTTTCTTTATCAAGATGTCTAAAAAATGCAGTTGGCTGTTGTTTTCCATTTCCAGAGTGAATTTTATCTTGTTGTGTATTGAGTTGATTTTTATTCACAAACGATTTTAGGTTTTCTAAGCTGCCTTGCCATATAATGAAAATATCGTCAACATATTTCCACCATATAGATGGTCTAGGGGAGATTGTGGAGAGAATTTATTTTTCAAGTTTTTCCATGAAAGGTCTGCACAAGATGGTGATAGTAGGCTTCCCATTGCTAGGCCTTCTAATTGTTGGTATATGGTGTTGTTAACCTTGAAAAAATTAGATTGAAGGCAGTGTCTAAACATCTGTGGATGTCTAGAGGAAAGAGATCTTGAATGATGTTTATTACTTCTTCCACTGGTACATTGGTGTAAAGGGATACAACATCTAGACTATATGGTGGAGATATGTTGACGATATTTTCATTATATAGCAAGGCAGCTTAGAAAACCTAAAATCGTTTGTGAATAAAATACTCAATACATAACAAGATAAAATTCACTCTGGAAGTGGAAAACAACTACATTTTTTAGACATCTTTATAAAGAAACAATCAAATAGTGTCAAATTATCTATTTGCAGAAAGCCCACAGATACCTTTATTAGAAGATATCTTTATTATACTTCAAACTATCACAAGACACACAAACCGAGCATTATCCACATGTTGAAACATAGGGCCAGAAAGTTTATATCAGAAGAGGAGGATACACAGACTGAACTCTCACTAATAGCCAACACATTATCACAAAATGGATATCCTCCAAACATCATTAAAAATATCTGTACGATGACAAGAAGAATCAAGCTCCCAGTGCATTTCTACTGTAGTGATCCCTTTCATCAAGTCAATTTCTTATCAAATAGCCAGAATACTAAGAGCCTACAACATCAGAGTGGTCTTCAAACCAACCACCAGCATCAGACAGGTTTTAGGATCCCCAAAAAATAAAGTGCCATTCTACAAATATCCAGGAGTATATTACATTCCTTGCTCCTGTGGTCTTGCCTACATCAGACAAACTTCACAGAGTTTGGAAATCAGACAAAAAGAACATGTTGGTGATGTAAACCACAACAGAAGTATCTCTTCCGGCTTAGCACATCATTTCTGTATGTATAACCACACGATAGAGTGGAAAAACAGCTCCATGCCATATCTGAATGACAACTACAGACATTGTTTATTCAAGGAAGCCGCAATAGTGTTAATAACCGGTGGAAACCTCAACAGAAATCATGGTGCATTCCTAAACAGTTCGTGGAAAAACCTGATCCTCTCTCTAAATCCATCTGAACTACAGCTAGCCAGTAATCACATTACACGTTTACAACAAACACACATGCGCGATAATGAATAAGAACAATAAGTCCTTTCAGTCTCTGTCACGCGAACGTGTAACCTTAGCTACTGGTTTGTTTATGTTTTTACTGTTCCTTTCAATTTGCATTTGTTTTTCCGTAATCGCCTTGAAAAAGCTAGACAGTTTGCTGGCAAAACTGGTAGGCTATAATGCAAGATGTTTGTAAAATGGTCAGTATTAACCCCTTAATGTACCAATTAAAAATCAGAAAGTGGTCGTTTTTCTGCCAATTTTTTTGAAGAGGGTGTTTTGCTGGTTCGAATTCATCATCATTTGAAAAATAATGATGAATTTGTGCAGCAAACGTAATAGCCGATACACGCCATTGGCAACTTTTCTTGGCTGAAAGGAAATAGGCACAAGATTGTCTAGCATCTATATTCGGTTGTATTTGTATGTGAAACCAAAATTCAAAATCAGTTTTGGTGCAATAAACAAAAGACGTGTCACAGATGTCTTTGTATGTTAAGGGGTTAAATAAGTTTGTATTTTTAATTATTAAACGACCAAATATGTTTAGTTTAAACAGTTTAATGAAGTCACAAGTGTCTCTAAAGACTGAAATATAAATAAAATTTATGTGTTATTATTATGATGAAAATATCATTTTACATAGGGGTATACATCACTATAATTATCGGCTATTGGCCACAAAAGTCGAGTGGTAAATTATGGAATTAGGCCATTCAGTTTTTGAAATGCCAAGACTCATTTTTTAAATTATGGATTCTACAACCGTGTCAAAATAACTCTTTTTATTATCCTGACATTTCGATCTTCATATCAAGATCATCATCTGGAGCATTCATAACATATACAAGACAATCTGCGTTACATTTCAAACCGTAAGCTAGATAAACAATGATTTGATCACATGCTACTCACTGGCATGACCTTTAGTGAAAAAAAAAGAAAAAAAAAAATCAAGCTAGATTTAATTTATGATTACATGAATAAACATTCTTGCTTACAGATGGTTTTCCTTCCAGTAACGGTGATGTCCTATTTCTATTATTACAATTGTTATTTTTGATTTTAAAAAAAAAATTAATTTAAAAAAATAAAAAATAAATATATATATATATATAAAATAAATAAATTATTTATAAATTACAACATGAATAAACATTCTTTCTTAGATTTTTTCTTCAACAGTATTGTCCTATTTTTTATTATTAAAGTTGTTATTTTAGATTTAGGATCCTGGATTTTCTACAGTCTTGTTTATAGTTGTTCTTAGAGAGGAAGGATTCATGAGACGAATGTATGCCTTCCATATGTAGGGGATTTTTAGACCATCATTATTGTTTAGATTGGGGTGGTTGATAATGATCTCGCAAGCTTCCTTAAATTTGCGTTCATACCATGTTTTGGTGATGTAGACCTCATGCTTTTCCAGTCAACTCTATGTAAGGTGTTCAGGGCATGATCAGAAAGGCCAGCTTCACTATAATTATTATATTTGATGTGCCATTTATGTTCTTTTTGGCTGGTCGGAATTGTGCGTCCTGTTTCTCCTATGTATAGTATGTTGCAGGTGCAATAAATATGATAGACTCCAGGGTGGGCCAGCAGATGGAGTAGGTCTTTGGATGAGTTGAGTAAGCTTTTTAATTTTGCAGGAGGTTTAAAGGTGGCTTTGAGGTTGTATTTTTGTAGTACTCTGTTTATTTTGTCTGATGTCCCTTTAATGTAGGGAATGGTTATAGTTTTACTGTAGTCTGGTTTGTCTTTGTTTTTTATTGAGGTCTTGTAGAGAATTTTGTTAATAGTATTGGCTGTATACATTTTTTTGAAGAGTATTGCTGATCACTTTAAATTCGTTTTTCAGTGCCTGTTCATTGGAGCAGATCTTCAGAGACCTGTTTTTAGGGTATTGATGACACCTAGTTTTTGTGTTGGGTGGTCGTAGGAGTTTATGTGTATATATTGTCCCATATGTGTCGGTTTTCGGTAAACAGTGAAGGAAAGATTTCCCGAGGGGACGTGTGACTAGTGTATCTAGAAACGGCAGTGTGTTATGTTTTTCAATCTCAATTGTGAACTGTATCCGTTTGTGTTGCTTGTTTAGATGGCTAAGGAATGTGTTTAGTGTCTGGCGGCCATGAGACCAGATCGTGAAAACATCGTCAATGTATCTAAGCCAGACTTTGGGGTTTTAAAGGGGAGGAATCTAGAGCAAGTTGTTCAAAATGTTCTATATAAAAGTTGGCAATCGGGGGGACGGGGGGGGGGGGGGGGATAATGGCCAGCCCATGGCTGTGCCTTCTTTTTGTAGGTAGAAAGCATTTTGCCATACAAAATAACCAGAACGTAATACATGCTCAAAGAACGCCGTGATATCTGCAGGAAATTTGTTCTGTGAAAGAAGAATTGTGTCATTGATTGGGACATTCGTAAAGAGGGCAAAGATGTCAAAACTGACTAATAGATCATCTTTTTCTAATGTAATGTCTTTGATGTTGTTTATGAAGTGTTGTGTGTTTTTGATATAGCAGGGGGAATGACCTACCAACTCCTTGAGTGTTGCCGCTAATTTTTTGGCTAAGTAATAAGTCAGGCTATCAATCCCTTCGACTATAGGCCTTAGCGGTGTGTTTTCTTTGTGAATTTACGGTCTACCGAAAAATAACGTTCTGGTTATTTTGTATGGCAAAACGCTTTCTACCTACAAAAAGAAGGCACAGCCATGGGCTCGCCATTACCCCCCCCCCCCCCGATTGTTTACTTTTATATGGAACATTTTGAACAGCTTGCTCTAGGTTTCTCCCCTTTAAAACCCAAAGTCTGGCTTAGATACCTTGACGATGTTTTCGCGATCTGGTCTCATGGCCACTAGACACATTCCTTAGCCACCTAAACAAGCAACACAAACGCATACAGTTCACAGTTGAGATTGAAAATCATAACACACTGCCGTTTCTAGACACACTTGTCACACGTCTTCCCTCGGGCAATCTTTCTTTCACTGTTTACCGAAACCGACACATACTGGCCAATATATACACACATAAACACCTACCACCACCACCACCCAACACAAAAACTAGGTGTCATCAATACCCTAAAAACAGGTCTCTGAAGATCTGCTCCAATGAACAGGCACTGAAAAACGAATTTAAAGTGATCAGCAATACTTTTCAAAAAAATGGATACAGCCAAAACAGTATTAACAAAATTCTCTACAAGACCTCAATAATAAACAAAGACAAACCAGACTACAGTAAAACTATAACCATTCCCTACATTAAAGGGACATCAGACAAAATAAACAGAGTACTACAAAAATACAACCTCAAAGCCACCTTTAAACTTCCTGCAAAATTAAAAAGCTTACTCAACTTATCCAAAGACCCACTCTCTCCAATGGCCCACCCTGGAGTATACCATATTTACTGCACCTGCCACATACCATACATAGGAGAAACAGGACGCACAGTTCCGATCAGACAAAAGGAACATAATCGACACATCAAATATAATAATTATGGTGAAGCTGGCCTTTATGATCATGCCCTGAACACCTTACATAGAATTGACTGGAAAAGCACGAGTTGTCTACATCATCAAAACATGGTATGAACGCAAATTTAAGGAAGCTTGCGAGATCGTTATCAACCACCCCAATCTAAACAATAACGATGGTCTAAAAATCCCCTACATATGGAAGGCATACATTCGTCCCATGAATCCTTCCTCTCTAAGAACAACTATAAACAGGACTGTAGAAAATTCAGGATCCTGAATCTAAAATAACAACTTTAATAATAAAAAATAGGACATCACTGTTAAAGAAAAAATCTATAAGAAAGAATGTTTATTCATGTAATCATAAATTAAATCTAGCTTGATGTAATTTTTTTTTTTTTTTTTTTCACTAGAGGTCATGCCAGTGAGTAGCATGTGATGAAATCATTATTTCTCTAGCTTACGGTTTGAAATGTAATGCAGCTTGTCTTCTATATTTATGTATGCTCCAGATGATGATCTTGATATGAAGATCGAAACATCAGGATAATAAAAAGAGTTATTTTAACGTGGTTATAGAATTCATAATTTCAAAAATGAATGCTGATCACTGTGTAACACTAAAAGAAAGAAAATTCCAAGACCTCACATGCGATCGCAAACATGACTCTCTCTCTCTCTCTCTCTCTCTGGATGGCCTCGAATTTGGTCACCCCTGTTCGAAGTTCTGCGTTCACTGTTGCTTGACTCGGAGCTCACATTTGTGGGGGAAATCCTTCGTTATTGAGTATTTCCTCGAGCATTTGTTCTAATTCACGTTCACTCAAGAACCGTTTTACACTCCTGCACAAGAAGAGAATCATGAATCCCTTATATTGTTTAGATTGGAGCAGCCAGAGTTATGAGGGTGCGATGTAATATAAACATAAACACGTGCGATCGTACATGACGCAGCCAATGGACAGGCATTACGATATACTAATATAAATTCCCTTTTGTATTGTTAAAAGTCAACCATCCTCATGGATAACGAAGCTGAAGATTCAAATTTAACTACAGCACAGTCTGATAATGAATTTCAGGCATATATTATTATTTTCAGAATTTTTAATTTAGCAATGTAAATATACTTTGATGGGATTCTGGATTCACAAGTGATCGATGTACATTTACATCGATAGGACTCAAAATGTTTAAAGATAAATGGATTCTAAAATATTTAAACATGTGCAGTGCCTTTTTTTTTTTTTTTTTTTTTTTTTTTTTTTTGATATAGCCTATTATAAAGAGAAATTTTAATAAACCAAAAATTTTCTTCAAAAACGTATAGTGGATAAGTATCAAAATGACATGAAATACAAAGAATTTTTCTCAGTTATTGCTGATGTTAGATAAAAATTAGTTAAGGAAATTAAACTCCAGTGATTATTCTTTTTCTATATACTTCTATAGATATTTCAAATGAGAAGAAACTTGTTTCAATTTTTGGGATGCATAAATAAAAATCAGAAGAGATATTTGTTTATATAATTCCTCTCCAAAACTCAGTTGCAGTGTGCTTTGATAGATAAACCATTTTGTCTGTTTTACACACACACACACTTCACCAAAATTCATAGTATGGGCAAGTAATTTTTTTTTTATGACCAGTAGATTTAAGTGGTATTTCTGTATCCCTGGTATAGCCTACATTTATATTTTTTTTAGTAATCAGTGTAGCTATGGTTCTTGGGTATACACATTGTCCATTTCCTTGTAGTCTGTTTCATTTTTCTGTTCTTTATTCTTGAGTCCTCTGTTACATTATTTTTATTAAAAAAAATATAAAAATAAATAAACAATAATATGTGATTAATAAGGATCAAACTCTCCCAAAGTTTTTGTAAGGAAACATAGCCATTCTGGTTCAAATTAGGATGATGTAGTGCTTTATCACTCCTTGAATAAACACTCAAATTTAAATTGCATCCATGTTAAAGATTGATCTTCAACTAGAAGATTCTGTGGTGCATGTTGAATCCATTTGCACTAGATTTTTGAGGTATTATTATTATTGTGTTTTTGCTATCATTGAGAACTAATATCCTTGTAGCCTCTTTTCACCCAAATATCCTATTTGTCCAAATCATGATAGATAAAAATTAGAAGGTGCCTGTGGGAGCAAAAAAGGTACCTGTTTATCCTTGGTGGAAGGTAACATGAAGAAGAGTTTGACAGTAAAGAAAGTAGGCACCAAGTTATATTTTTTAGGATCTTTGAAACTGGCTCAGATTCCAGCCTTGTATGTGATCAAGAATCTATGTGGAAGGTCCAAGTTCTTAGGAACAGAATTCTAAAAAAATGATTAAAAAAAAGTTATTGACGGTCACTAAGAAACGTAACTGAATCATCTAATGGACATTGTAACTAACTAACAGAAACTAGTGGCTATTTATACCTAGAATAAATTATGGAATTTGAAAAGCCAACTGTAACCTCTATAAAAGGTAACAGTCTGTGACATAGATGACATTTTCATCTGTGTGATTATGAAAGTAGAAGAGGAAATTAAGGAACTTCTTACTATGATCTAAAAGCATAAACATAGTACTTATGTGTAACATAAGCAACTGTTCATGTGCTGGAGTTACAGGCAAGTCTTATGACTGTCTTTTAATAAGTCCTTGAGAAATTAATACAGCAGAATATAAAATGCTCCCTCCCACACACACACAAAATCCATGCCACTGTATGGTATTGATTTTGATAAGCAAAATCTGCATATCTTGACATCATAGGTATGTACAGTTGCTTTATTTACATGTTTAATTGCCATGCACGCTAAACATTGTCTGTATAGCCAATATGCCTAGATTCCACCTGTAGTGATGATTGCTATTTTTCTGCATGCTTGCATGCCACTAGTGTTTTTTTATTGCTGATTTTCATTTCATATTTGTCATGGCAGTTATTTAACTTTGCAGGACTCCTGAAAACTTGTGCAAGATTTATTTTAAAAAAAGAATGCTACAATACTCTAATAACTTATATAAGTAAATGAAATAAACTACCATTCATTCATTTCTCCTATTCATGTGAGAAATCTTGTCAGCTCACTCATTCCAAGCTTCAGAACCTGCTGCTAGTCATGCAATTCTCATTCTTTAATTTTATAGCATTTTTAATGCTACCAAACCATTGTTCGGTGCACACAACACAAATACAGAAAAACTTAAGTTTGCCTTCCACTATCTTCAATAATATTCATATCCTAAAATAAAATCAGATCTCTTATTTTGTTTTGACATTTAAGCTTTAATATGTCGTGCTATAAACATTTCTTTCTTAGCTTCCTCAGCTTCAAAAGGAACTTTTAATTGTGCTTAGCTGCTAACTCCAGTCTCAAATTTTTAATATTAACATGTTCCCAATTTGGAGGTTGCACCAGATCCTGTCTTAATCACTAAATTGTTGGTTTTGTTTCATAATTATTGACATGCAGTGATAGCAATGATATCTTGTAAAAGTAGAGTGTCCACATAAGAGATTTTATTTTATTTATTTTTTATTCATATTACTCGTTTACAAATTCACGGCATGTTTGCATAAAATGAAACCAACTCATTTTGGAGCACTTAAAAACTTTCTTAACTTAAAATTAAATTGTAACAAAAGAAAGTATAATTAGACACCTGTGCTATAATATATACACTGTTTGGAAAGAAGTCAAAGGACATCCCCATGGGCAAGGAGCATCATACCATGTAAAAAGTCACATGTTTGTATCCAGTATAAATTGGAGGAATATTATGCTCCCATGTCAGTGCAGCTATGTCTGAGTGAAATGGCTGCTAAAAGGGAACTAACAGAGTTTGAAAGAGGCATTGTGATAGGATGCCATGTTTGCAGGCCTATCTGTTTTGCCAATTCTTGATAAATTGGGCCATCTCAGATCAACAATCAGTGATACCATATTAAGATGGAAGCACAGGGACTCGACAGCAAATGCCACCCACAGTGGACAACCTACCACTCACCGAATGTGACCATAGGGTGCACAAAGAATAGTATGTTGAAACTCCCATTCATTGGCTGACATGTTGATTGTGTAATTCCAGACATCGACTGGAACACCAATCTGTACAAAAACTTCATCTTCAGTGGTACAAAGAGCATGTACAGTGGGATATGGAAGCTTGGAAAGCTGTGTTATGGAGCGACAAATCACAGTACACCCTCTACCAAGCAGATGGACCAGTGTGGGTGTGGTGGATGCCTAGTGAACATTTCTTACTGAGTGCATAACCCTAACTGAAATTTAGAGGTGGCTGTGTGATCATGTGGTCCTGTTTTTCCTGGTGTGGCCTATGACCTCCATGCTGCCATGAACATTGAACTCAGAGAGGTATCTGAACATTCTAGACAATGCAGTGCTTCCTACTTTGTGGTGTTTCTACAGAACAGACCACTGTCTCTTTCAACTAGACAATACACTGTGTGTCAGCCTGCTGCTGTAATAACTGCATGGTATGTGAACACGAACATCACCACACTTTACTAGCCTCCACAGAACTCTAATCTGAATGCTATTGAACATCTGCAGGATGAACTGGAGTGTTGAGTGAGGTCAAGGGGCAGCTGCTTCACAACAGTCCAGGACCTCATTACATGCCTACAGGAAGAATGGTTGAAAATTCTCATTGATTGCTATTATATGCCTGTGGAAAGTATGCCCTGTACGATTACTGCAATTATCGCAGAGAAAGGAGGTCCTGCAACTTCTTTCCATCAATATGTATATTTCTTATGTGTTAGAAAAAAACAGAACAAACAGTAATATTTACTTTGAGTTCAATATTTTCAGCTGTATATTCTCAAGAAGTGTTACAGATATTGTAGTAATCCAATGCAATTAAGATTTCGTGACTTGTTTCCTATTAACATGCTTTTTCCTAATTAGATTATTATTTTTCATGTCTTTGATTTGATTACATTTAATCTTCTAAAGCTTACCTAACAGCATAACTCACCTACATGATCTTAGTCTTTCTTTGGATCTTTTAACCTGCTTTTTTTGGCTCAAACATGCATGTTTTCTTAATTAATTTAATTTAAAGTTAAAACTAATTTTAATGCTTCCGATATTTCATCTGTCACTGAGACATCTTCAGGGATTACAAATAACTTTTGTAACAACACTCTCAAATACAATACAATGCTAAGTGAAACGTGGGTGACTCTAAAGTCCTATCTAGGTGGTGTGCCCTCTATGGTCATTTTTGTAGGTGGTGCCTAGGATGTCAAGTGGGATCTCTGATAATTAATGTTTCTCAAATTTTGGGAAGTTTTATGCAACCATATTTATTTAAATTTGGTTGATTTCTGAGTGCTGCCACAGATTCTAAAAACAGTCTTTCTTTTTTTGAATTTGCTATGGTGGTTTTTATCCAGGAGATCCTGTGGATTGTATCCAAAACATGGTCTTCAAGGCCAGATTGACTATAGTTGTGATTGCAGATGTATGATTTGTGTTCTTCTCAATGGATGGTTGCTGATCTACCTGTCTGTCCAAAGTAAGCTAGTTTGCAGGAATAGGGTACTCTTATATATACTCCAGGCACTGAGAGAAGAGGGAGCTTGATCTTTGGTGGAAGGGATAAGAGTAAGTTACGGTGGGGCTTAAAGCTGTGTGGAGGTTGTACTTTTTTAAGGACCTGGCTATTTTTTTCTGATATTGATTAATTTTAACAATATATATGAGAACACAGACTGATAAAAAAAAATAATAATAATTATTTATTAACTTATTGCTGATATTTCACTGGTATTCTATTCAGCATCTTCAGAACACAAAAGCAGTTTGTCACAGTACGTGAGTCCCATTGTTATACAACAATCCTGTATAACAATGGGACTAGTTTGAACAATTGTAATGTACAACACAAAGACTAAAGTCCTAATTAGGTGCATCTATGTTGGGGAGGGGGGGGAAACAGAGAAAGTAGGTATTAATTTGGTCTTAGTATGACTGTCTCCCAAATTTGGGAGAGAGTTATCCTATTTTTGCTTGAGAGACTAGATTCTGCAAAATCATCATTCTCACACTCACTTGCCTCATGGGTGCCTTCACACAAACTCACTTGCTTCCATCCTGATTGCTTAAGTTTTCCTGAATTTGTGCTTCGGCATGCTCAGTGAATAAAGCTCTCTCTAGACACCTAACACCAAAACCATTTAGATACAGTCCATCAGCATTATACAAATCCTTCTTTCCATCAAACACAGACCACAGATCCACAAATCCTACATCATTCTTTCTGCACAACCTATGTATTAATTCATTTGCCACCAACACCTTTCTCCTCAGTTCACTTATGTAATAGCATGGCAGGAGACTTATAATCTTCTTCAGTTTTGCTTCTTTTTAACAACTCCTTTGCATCTTCCCTCATAGAGTATTTCATGCCTCTCAGATCATTTGTGCCAACCATGACAATTAGTTCTTTTGTCTTACCTTTTTGCATCTGGATGACGAGACTAATATTGTGAATTTTTGCAACTGGGAAACACGATTTTATTACACTTTCATTAAGCACTCCCCTGATCATTGAGTCTCTGAACATAATTTTCTCCTTAGCTTGTTTTTCTTGTTTGTTCACTCAGTCTTTATTATTACTTTGGACCACCTGCTTCTTTTAGTTCTCAGCCCTGCTAATCTCCTGCTGCTTCTGCAACTTTTCAATTTCTTTCTTTCTCCTGTGAAGGATAACATTCGCGCTTGCTATTTCTTTATTTATGTCCATTTTATTCTCCTGTATTTCCACCACTGCACATTCAACATTAATTCTGACATTTTCCATCCTACTATAGTTACTGTCCACTCTACTGACATTTTCTCCATTCTCATTACCTAATAGGCACTCACTTTTGAAACATTTAATATACAGATTCTCTCTCCAGTTTCAATTTCCTTCCACATATCTTTAATTTTCATAACAAATACATCTCGCACACACACTGCACAAATTCAAATCCCCCAAAAACATGGTCTTTACTAATATTGTTACACTATGCATTGGTGTCATACTGACAATATCATATTTAAAAAAATAATAAATAAATAAATAAATAAAAAAAAAATACAAGATTTACTTACAAACTAAATAACTCAATCACACACCCATTTAAAAACAAAAACTACAGTAAGTTAGTCATATTATCAACTAAAATATGAAAAAAAATTACTGTAGTTTTTGTTTTTAAATGGGTGTGTGATCGAGTGCTAAATGGAGAACTAAGTTTTAAAAGAGGTAAACCGTGAGTAGACATATCGATACAAAATAAATAACGGAAAAAACTCACATAGAAAGATTATTTAATAGTATAATTTTCGTGTGTCACAGGCATCTTCAGTACATTAAGCTCAAAATTAAACACTAACTGACAATTCCAAAAAGCGCCACCTAAGTAGCTGGTGTAAGATAACTAAAAAGGTCAATAACTTTCCTTAAAAAAAAAAAAAAAAAAATTAATACAATAAAAAGTTAGGAAAGATTAGCTGATTTGTAAAGTACTATTTCCCATAAAGGGGATAGACGTAAGCCGTCGAATCTGTTTAAGTTAGGAGAATGAAGTAGAGTTTCACATGTTTCTTTATAAAGGCGTTCCATGAGAAACTGACTTTTGTGAAGAACTCTTGTCTTTCTCCAATGAACTCTGTGTCTAGTGAAGATGGCATGTTCAGAAAGTCCAGACTTTTCAGGTTTAAAGTATTCAATATAAGATTGGTGTTCTTCTAGCCGAATAGAGGCAGATCTTCCCGTTTGTCCAAAATCAGATAATCCACAAGAGCACGGAATCTGGTAGACACCTGGATGATTAAGATGTGGAAGCTTGTCCTTAGGAGAAGTGAAAAAGGTGGAGATTTTTCTAAACGGTCGAAAGGCAACAAAAATATTCAGTGGTTTTAAAACTTTTGTTATACGTTCACTGATGCCTTGTACATAAGGGATAGTAATGCGCGTTATTTCCTCTGTGTTTGAAGAGGAAGACATATTAAAACTACTCAAAGTTCTTTTAATGAAGCAATTCTTATAACCATTAGATAGAAAGGAAGAAGTTATATATTGTAGTTCTTTCTGTAAAAGATCGTCTGTAGAACAAAAGGAGTGGGCCCGATGAACCAGTGTTTTAATAGTTCCTGCCTTTTGAATGGAATGGTGATGAGATTCCGCGTGGATATAATGACCTGTATGAGTCTTCTTTCTATAAACCGAAAAATATAGGTTACCATCTGGTTGGCGAAGAATTAGAAGATCTAAAAAGGCTAACTGCTTATTTGATTCTACTTCTAGGGTAAACTTGATCCTAGGATGAAATGCGTTTAACTTAGTGAGAAATTGTTGAAGTTCATCAGAAGAACCATTCCATACAGCAAAAATGTCATCGACATATCTGAACCAATGAGTAGGTCTGGGAGAAATATTGTCAAAGATACGTTGTTCAAAATGTTCCATAAAGAAATTGGAGATAGCAGGAGAGAGAGGATTACCCATTGCTGTTCCTTCAATTTGTTGATACAACTTATTTTTAAAGGAAAAATAACCAGAATTTATTACAAAATCAAATACGTTTACAATGTCTGAAGGAAATTTCCTGTTTTAGTAATTCAATACTTTCCGAAAGAAGCACATTTGTAAATAAAGAAACAACATCTAAACTGATCATGATATCAGAAACGTCCAAATGAAGATCTGAAATTTTATTTTTGAAATCCAAAGTATTTTTTATATAAGTATCAGTTCTTCTAGTTGAATAGGAGAGTAAATTTGATAAAAATTTTGAGATTTTGTAAGTGGGGCAAACTATAGAATCTACGACTGGTCTTAACGGAATGCCTGGTTTATGAACTTTTGGAAGACCATACAATCTAGGTGGACGACCGAAGAAGGTTTTAAGTTTTTTCTTTTGATCTTCATTCCATGGAGATACATTATCTATAAGAGAATTAAGTCTCTTCAATTGACTCCGGATAGGATCCCAATGTAAGAGGCCTGTAAGTTGAATAGTTGCGAAAAATTATACTATTAAATAATCTTTCTACGTGAGTTTTTTCCGTTATTTATTTTGTATCGATATGTCTACTCACGGTTTACCTCTTTTAAAATTTATTGCTAGACTTCACGGAGAGTCTATTTGACAAGAGTTCTTCACAAAAGTCAGTTTCTCATGGAATGCCTTTATAAAGAAAGTGAAACGCTACTTCATTCTCCTAACTTAAACAGATCCGACAGCTTACGTCTATCCCCTAGTACTTTACAAATCAGCTAATCTTTCCTAACTTTTTATTGTATTAATTTTTTTTTTTTTTTTTTTTTTTTTTTTTTTTTTAAGGAAAGTTATTGACCTTTTTAGTTATCTTACACCAGCTACTTAGGTGGCGCTTTTTGGAATTGTCAGTTATTGTTTAATTTTGAGCTTAATGTACTGAAGATGCCTATGACACACAGGCGAAAATTATTCTATTAAATAATCTTTCTACATGAGTTTTCCGTTATTTATTTTGTATTAAATGGAGAACTTTCAGAAAAGTTTAAAATTAAAACAGGAGTTAGACAAGGCTGCATTTTCTCCCCAACAATATTTCTTATTGTTGTAGATTGGGGTATGAGAAATGCCACGAAAAACACAACAGGAATACTGTGGAATTTAATAGAACAGCTACATGACCTGGATTTTGCAGATATATGTTTAGTAGCACATACACAATACCATATGAAGACAAAAACAATAAAACTCAATGAAAAAACCCTGACTGTTGGATTAAGAATAAATAAAATGAAAATGAAAATAAATAATAAACAAAAAGAAGACATAGTACTGGCTGGCGAAATTTTAGAAACAGTGAAGAAATTTAATTACCTAGGATCAATAATAAATAAACAAGGAGGAGCAAAGGAAAATATAAAATCTAAGATACAGAGAGCAAATAGGATTAAAAAAACAAAATCAGGTTCTGTAATGCAGATATCGTATCAGTTTTTGCATTAGAAACATGGACAACAACAAAAACAATTAGGAAAAAACTATAAAGCATTTGTAGATAAATGCTTAAGAGGAATTCTACAATAAAATGGCCAGAAAAGATATCCAATAAAGAATTATGGCAAAAACTAAAAAACCAATAATGTGTGACATCAATCAGAGAAAATGGAGATGAATAGGACATGTACTAAGAAAACTGGAAAAGGACAGAGTCAAACAAGCATTAGAGTGGAGTCTGCAAGGAAAGAGGAAGAGAGGTAGACCAAAGATGAGCCGGGCAGAGAGGAATAGAAGAAGACCTCAGAAAGTTGGAAAGATCTGGACACAGATAAAGAGTGAAGCACAAAACAGAGTCAGATGGAGATCTGTGGTTGTGGCTCTATGCTCCCAATGGAGTGAAAAGGAATAAGTAAGTAATAACCACACCAAACACACAATACACCACCTAATGGAGACTAGTGTTATGTTAAATTGGTTTGAATACTCTTTTTTTTGGTTTGTATCTTCTGTATAAATTTATTCCACTCACATATCAGATTTACTCATTTTGTCATCTGTTTTCATATTTTTGCAATATGCAGATACAAATTGCTTTGTGCTCTTGCCCATAGGATAGGAGGCCAGAAGAATTTTTCTCATGCTTTCTCTTTGCATATTGGATAGACATGTCATAAATTGTAGTGTGTACCTTCATCAAAACCAAAGCTATTCATATGGGGGGAAAAAGAATCTATTTGTTTAAGTATATATAAGTAACCAATGATAAAAGAAATTTTATATTTAGTTTGTATACTTAAATTACTAGGGAATTACATGTGAACCTACATTAATAAGATAGAAACTATGTTCACATAACTGGCATGTATAAGGAGTGTAAAGATAAACGTGAAGAGAAATGCCATTCATTTAGAGACAAATGAATTACCAAATAATTTACAGTTGTACTGTTATGCGTGTCCAGCAAGTTGTTGTGGGGAGAAATACATTTTATGTCATCTATTGATCTCTAGACATGATGTTCAAATTTACGATGGGCATAAGAATTTTAAGAAAAAAAAATGAAATATAGAAATTTTGAGGGGAGAGAGATTCAGTGTGAAATATAAACACCTAACCAATAATAAACAGCTCTGTTTATTTGCAACTTAGTACTGGAATGAAAATTCTTTGTATAGTAAAAAAAAAAAAAAAAAAACAACTCCCCACCCTGCTCAGACACAAGTAAAACAAAAGAGAAGAGAAGACAAGTTTTAGGTAAAAAGGTGGACAATTACATGGTTTTTATTATGTAAACTGTATTTAGTGATAATTAGAGTATTTAACATAATATTAGTGACACCTGGAATGAAAATGACCCTGTACATTGAAAAATATTTCCCCCTTTCCACAGACACCATACTGAACAGATGCCTAAGTAGACATTTTGCTGTAACACCAAATGCAGTACAGCATCCTAGCAACCTATTTCAAAATAACTAAGAGTAATTTGTTCTAAGAATTTTTGATGATCTCACATCGTACCCTTCTACTATTATTTTACCCCTCAGAAAGAAAGGACTTCAGTTTTCAAAATTTATTTCCAGGAAATCCATGCTAATTCTTTAATCCACCCCCCCCCTGGCTCACTACGGAAATCACCTAAGGTAAAAAAGGTGGAAATAAAGTATGAAGCTTAGTGCAAAACCTGCATTTTGAAACCTGTCAATATATATACCAGAGACTGTTTGATACAGAAATATATAAGAAATGTTATGGGATTTTGAATCTTTTGTAAATAAAATCAATTAAAATATTGATTATTTTATAAAAGTAACAACCATGGCTTTTTTTTAATTGCTTGATTGTATTTTTAGTGGCTATAATGGGTATAAGAACAGGCTTAACAAAAAACATCAATTGCATTGACCTGAAGTTCTACCCTCAGGTTAACGTTTTTATCCACTGCTAATATATAAAATGATTTCAAGTTCATTAAACTGATAATTAAAAACACATATACACATGCAAAATTTTTTTATAAGAAGTTTGAATCTTCTCCTTTCTGAAAGCAACTTTTTATTAATTATTTTTAAATATCTGTAGAAAATGTGGTCATTGCAACTTCAGTATTGCTAGAATAAAGAGGGCAGGGGAACTAATTTAAATGATTGCCTTTATTTTCTTTGTTTTTGTAGATAATGTAGAATGATGTAATCATAAACTACTGAAATAAATTAAAACTGGTATACCATATAATTATTATTATTACACCACCCATTGAGTCATCGTGGGAGATTCATATTTATCATATGGAATCTTAAAATTCTTAACACTCTCTGCATTAATAAAATACTAATGCATTCCATTCACCCAGATTCTAAACGTAAAAAAATCTGTTCCTCACACTCTGCTTCACCACATTCTTATATAACTTCCAGATGTCCTCTGGTTCTTCCCGTCTCACCTTCTACTCTTTTTACCATCCCTTCTGGATTAATCCAATAAAATTCCCTCAATATCTTAAATGTGATGATCTGAAAACATTGGGGAGAGTCCAGGGATGAGTGACTAAGACAATATATAATTTCTTTTCCTCTTGTCCACCAACTCTGCAATCCAAATTCTTTCAACTTCCATCTCCATTGCCAACATTCCAGAATCCTGATATTGTCTTAGTCACTCATCCCTGGACCCTTCCCAATGTTTTCACATCACACTGAAAACCAGGTGACAAAATCTGAGCAATCCAAGTGTAGTCTGAACAGTACTTTTTTTTTTGTAATTCTTATCATAGCTGCACTACGATGTGCAGCTTTTGTTACACTTGTAATATGCTCTCTAAACTTCAGTCTACTGTCAACAATCACTGCCATATCTCGAATTTCATTTACTCTTCCTGCAGTACAGTGTCATCAATATGGTACATAGCCTTATTTTTCTGCACTTCACAATGCAACACCTTGCACTTATTAATATTAAAACTACAATCCCACTCCTTTGTCCAAGTCAAAGGGATATTCAAATCTTCCTGAAAGGAATTAAAATCATTATTCTTCCCAACTTTGCATCATCAGCAAACAAGTGAAGATCCCAGTCAGTCCACATGATATATCATTTACAAACATCTGGGCCCAAGAACAGAACCCTGAGGCGTGCCACTGGTTACCCTCCTTTTTTTGAGAGTGCTCCATACGCAACTTGCTGGTGTCATTCAGAGAGCCAGTCACAGTCCATCTAACCAGTATACTATAAATCCCCATCCTCTGCAGCTTGTACATTCACTCATCATGTGGTAATCTATCAAATGCTTTTGCAAAGTCAAAGAATATCACTGTATATGAATCTCCCTTATCTAATACACTCATTACCTTATCATAAAATGCAAGTGAATTGCTAAAACAAGAATCATCCTTTACAAATTCATGCTGATCATAAAGAATACTATGTCCATCAATGCATTCTCGTACTCTATTCCTAACAATCTCTCCAACACCTTGACTGCAACTGCAGTTATATAGACTGGTCTATAATTTTTAAACTTCTGTCTGGAATCATGCTTGTGATAGCACTTTTTTGTCTTTACACTCCTTAGGAAAGGAACATCATCCACTGCAAGACTTTCATTAAATAACCAGGTCAAGTGCCTAACTGTTCTGCACATCCCTTAAAAATATGTGGTGATATGTCATCCAATCCCATAGCATTATTAACATCTAACTGAAGCAACACCCAATGCACCTCTGATTCTTTCACTTCCAATTTTCCTAATACTTGCCTTCCTTTTACATATTGCACAGCATCATTTACGTCAGAATAATATATACTGATAAACTGCTAATTCAATAATTCCACTGTATCTTTTGTAATGGTCACTCCACTGCCATGACTATTCACCAGTGTAACTAATTATTCTACCTCTTGTTTGCTATGTTGTGGAAGAATTCCTGTGAATTAACCTTGACCTGGCCTGCCAACCTCCTCTCATAGCACCTTTTCTTTTTTTTTTTACCATGCTCATCACCTTCCTAGCCTGCACTTTATACTCTTCATGGATCTACTAGCCATCAACTTTGTATCTCCTCTATAATTCTTTTCCAACACAGCTTGCTTGATTTCACTCCTTTTTTGTTTACTTGCTTAACTCTTAGTATGAAGTTATATATTGCTTGTTTCAGATACTATCCTATAAATCCATGCTTACATCATAAAGAATACTATGCCCATCAACCCAATGTCATATTCTATTCCAAAGCAATTTCTCCAACACCTTGACTACACCTGCAGTTATACAGACCGGTCTATAATTTGAATCACCCACTTTATAATTCCACATATATCCTTTTTTCGCAGTAATCTTTTCAGTAATCTTCAGACAAGTATCTCATGATCACTCTCACCAACTGGTGGCGGTGTCAATATCACATTAACAACTACATCTTGTGAAGTTATCACTAAATCCGAAATACTAAAGCCTCTAGTTGCTTCAGTCACATGTTGCTTAAAATATATATCCTTCAGAAATTCAACACTCACTCTCTCCTTGTTCCCATACAATATCTCCTACTTCTATTCTTTATTCCTGTAATTAAAATATCCTATCAGGATCACCTTGTTTTTACTTGTCCAGCCATGGCTAGACATTTCACAATCAGTCTTCTCTATATTCCTTAGCTAATAACAGCATTTTATCAGATATACTAGCCTGTCAATTTCAACTTCACACCATACAAAGTCAGAATCTACACATGTACGCTATTGTCGATAAGCCAAGGACAAACAACATTTTTACCTGCATATGAAAAAATTTTCATGACTACAGCCAAATGTGGACACAAATTTATTGCCAGCATACCAATAAATTATATCACACAAAAAACGTTATAAATTTTGTATAAATTTAATTGCAATACATTTGGCAGAAGTTAAGGAATTAATGTACAGTGCTTACAGAAAATTATGCAGATCGAGATATTTCAGTATGGAATATGTCCAACTTCAACTGTGATGCAGCTCTCACAACATCATACCTTCCTTAGCACCAAGTTATTCAGGAGTTCTTGAAGCAGACTGGCCCACTCCTCCTTCAGAGCAAATATACAGCTTTATTTTCTGGAGAATTTCGAGCAGCAGTGTATCTCCCTGTGGCATCCCAGACATGTTCTATTGGGTTGAGATCTGGGGAGCATGCTGGCCACTTGATTCAGTTAATATCCTTGGTCTCCAGAAACATCTCCTATGCTTGTGTATGATGTGGTGTAGCATTGTCATCCAAAAAAACGAATTCTTTGCCTACAACACCATGCAACAATCAAACATGACATTGATGAACTTCATTGCAATATCAGTCATAGTCCCTTTTCAGCACTTGTAACTTAATGTGTCCATTAAACACAATGCCTACCCATACCACGATCCCAGCACTACCATGTATAACCCTTCCCAGAACATTCTCGCAATGGTAAGCAGTACAACTTTCACACCAGATCAAGTATCATCTAGAATTGGAGGAAAGATTAAACTGACTCTTGCCTGCATTCTTGTAAAGAGTACATTAATCCATTGATGTCTTATCCAATTTTTATGGATACAATCCCACTGAAAATGCTGTATGATGAACTGTGGATAAAGGGACACAGACTACAGGCCTTTGAGTGTATAGACCTTCTTGTCACAGATGTCTTGCCACAGTTTGTTGAGATATCCGTGCACCTGCTGTGGTGTGATTATGTCTTGCTGTTATAACCAAAAATCTATCTTTGTGCTCCATGATAGAGTGAGGATGACCTGTTAGCAAACCTCTGGAACACATTCTGTTGGTTTGGAATGCTACTCAGAGCCTGGATACAGTGCTATGCAAGATTCCAAACTCTGGCAATATCACTAATTCTGTGGATTTCTTCAAGTCCAATAATTTTTTCCATGCAAAATCATCTAGATGATGTCTTTGAGACATTAGAAAAGACATTGAAGTTTGCAACTATATTCCTTCATGAAAAGAGCTTCCTTCAAATACAATCTGCTTACCACAATCTTTTGCCTTTTATCCTGTTGAGTTCTACTACATGACCCTATTGTGTGTAATTTGAAAATTTGAATGTGTACCCACTTTCTACTTAAAATCATCAGTTATACAAATTGCCACAAACTGATTCTTCTAAATTTGTAGTTGCAATCTTTAAGAATAGTGTTTGTCCTTAGGTTTACACCAGTGTACTATCATCTTCCACAGTTTGTGGACAAAATTCCTCTGCAATCCATTTGCCCTCTCCTCTTTTCACCGCTCTATCCTTCTTGGAAAATTGTATATCTTTTCATTTCTATTCCTGACAGCACATCATCCTCAGACAACCAAGTTTCACTTATGCTAATTATCTTTGGGTATACTTACTCAATTAATGTAATAAACTCAGCTGTCTTATTTTGAATACCCCTGATATTTGTATACAAACAAAACAATTCCCTTGTCTTTGAGGCCTTTCTTCCACTACCAACATTGTTTACTCTATTCTAGCCTCTGTAGAGTAGAGAATTCGTTCTGACCACTCTCATTTTCCTGATCCTGAACTCGGATTTCCATTCATACCTTTTTTCACTTGTAAAAATGTGCATGTGCAATCAGAAGTTTGAATAGAACATGATATATACAGTAAGGTAATTCCAATTGATATACAACACTTGCAAGATTTAGCAATCACTCTGTACATACCATCTTCACTAGTCGCTCTGTACTAGACGCAAGCTAGAGTACAGAGTAACAATAATGCCGGGTAGACGCCAGAGACGTCGATTTAAGCAACTTACGGACTTTGACAGAGGCATGATCATCGGCCTGAAAACCGGAGGGTGGTCAGTGTGCCATATAGACGTGCACATGAACCGTTCTGACCATACCGTCTGACAGTGTTGGGAGCTGTGGACACGTTCTGACACTGCCACACAGCAGAGCGGCACCGGTCAGATCAGGAGGACCAATGCTAGAGAGGATCGACGGACAAATCGTGCAGCAAGCATGAATTGATCCCACGGTGACCCAGTCCAATCCAATATACAGGCAGATGTAGGAGCTCCTGTGTGCCCACGAACCATTTCGCAACGCCTTCAGAGGGGAATCTACGATCCCAGTGCCCCTTACGTGTGCTCCCATTAACACCGCAACATCGCTGACTCCGTTTGCAGTGGTGCCAGGCAAGAGCAACGTCGAACGCCACAGACTGGCGACGTGTGGTCTTCAGTGATGAGTGCCGCTTCGTCTTGGGGACAGATGATCATTGTATCTGGCTGTGGAGGACCCCCTGGTCAAGGACACAATCCCGACCTCGCTATCTAGTATCACAACCCCCGCACTGCAGGCATTATGGTCTGGGGAGCCATAGCCTACGATAGCTGATCACCCCTCGTAGTGGTACGTGGCGCATTGACGGGGCAGCGGTATGTGAATCTACAGTCCCGCGTTCTCCCATTCCTGGCCGGGATACCAGCAGGATAATACCTGTCCACACATGGTTCAGGTTGCCCAGGCCTGCCTACATCATGTACAGACACTTCTATAGCCTGCCCGCTTCTTGGACTTGTCCCCTATTGAGCATGTTTGGGAGTAGCTGAAACGCCAGCTCCCACTGTGCCGTAATATCCGGGATTTGGAGCACAGCGTCCAACACGTGTGGGCCAGTCTGCCACAGAACAACATGGGGTGTCTGTTCGCCACCATGCCGGACCGTATTGCAGCATGTAACGCTGCACGAGGCGGTGCAACGCGCTATTGATGATGACCGGATTGGTGCGCTAATTTCTTTGTCCGTGTGTGTATAAGAAATTGCTATTAGATTAACAATCTTCTTTTAACCATAAATTAAACCATCTTCCATTCTACTGCTGATTTGTAGCTTATACATATGTTGCATTTACACCATGCAGTTTCATTGTTTACAAGTTTGCATCTTGGTACCGTATTATTATCAATTATTGTTGTTGTTATCATTAGCAATTCAAAAGATGAAAGAAGTAAAATCCCCCGGAATACATGGTATACAGATAGAACTTATAAGATATATACCATATATTTTCGCGTATAATGCGAACTAGAACTTTTGTTTGATTTATTTTGTTTTAAAATAAATATTTCTTTCGTTAATTCGTATTGTATGATGTTATGTATTGTATAACATACATAACCATAACGTTATACAATATTGTATAATGCGATCTGTTAATCTTCTTCCATAACATTATACAATATACAATATTGTATAATGTTATGGTTATGTATGTTATACAATACATAACATTATACAATATGAATTAACGAAAGAAATATTTATTTTAAAACAAAATGTCAAAATTCTTTAAATTCTTCATCTTTTGAGTCATCGAACATTTCATTTATAAATTCATCTGTAGGCATTGCATCATCAGTGTAGCAGTTGTCATCATCGTCATCATGCTCTCCATTTTGTTGTGCGTCATCCTCGCTTTCGTATATGATGTTATCTTTGGATCCATCCATTGAATTACTTATTCCACATTTAAGAAATGAGCATTGAATCATTTCAGATGGTATCGAATCCCAAGCTTCTTTAACCAGCTGGTGACTAGGATCATCTCAGGCTTCTGAAAATTCCCACCCTTTGTTATCTTCACCAAACCAGATGACATCCATTCTCTCCATTTTTCACGTAAGTGATCTTTAAACGGCTTAATCAAGCTGACATCAAGTGGTTGCAAAACAGAAGTTAGACCACTCGGCATGACTGCTACGTCTGTACGTAACTCACCTGCTTTCTCTTTGCTTGCCTCCGTTAAATGCGCCCGGAACATATCCCAGACTAGCATGCTTCGTTGACATAACATGCTGTCTGGATGTATGTTCTATACTTGATCCAGCCACAATTGTACACCTTCATCCATCCAACCTTTCTGATTGTCACGAACAATGACACCTGGTGGAAATTTCATATACTTCGGAATTTTCTTCCTTTTAAATATCACTGTCGGCTTTAATTTGGTTCCGTCTGCCATGCATGCTAGAACAACGGTAATATGCATTTTTTTTTTTATGTCCTGTTGTTTTTAAGAGGATACTCTTTTCACCAACTGAGTTTACTTTTCGATTTCCAGGCATATCAAAGTACATGGACGTCTCGGGAAAGCTCATATCCATCGCACTTCTGTAATTTTATGATAAATTTATGGAAGGACTCCACTTTTTCTTCAAGCTGCTTTGGTAACTTCTGCGCAGTTTGTGTCGTAATGTTAATGCTTTGTGTTCCATAAATCAGTTGCACCACCCAGGCGAAGCAAGAAAAGATGAAATACCTGGTGTGTCCTTGAGTATCATTCTTGAGTTGTAGAGCTCAAAAACGAATTGCATTTATTGTTACTATAATGCCATCTTGTCGTTGCGTCAAAATCCATTCATTTAGCTCTTCCTCGAGTTCTGGAAAGGATGGTACATCTCCACGACGGGCACGTTTGGTTTTGGAGATTTTTTCAGGACTGTCTTTTTGCTTATGCCAAAGTCTGATATTACTCTCTGCTACACCAAATTCTCTCATAGCAACACTGTTATTATGTTCTTCTGCAAACTGCACAACACGTAATTTAAATCCTGCTTCAAAAGATGAACGTTTACGTTTCTGTTGGCTCATTTTTAGGCTAGGTTTGTTTAACGAATAATATTTAAAATGAACTGTAGTTAAACCGATATAACTGCTAATATCCCACCAAGGGGATTCCATAGGCATTAGGTAGTATATATATTGTGTGTGTGCAAGTCTAATAAGAAGTTTACATTTTTTAAGATCCACATATAATGCGAACCCCTAACTTTAAGTAGTATTTTTTACCATAAATTAAATTTTTCACATTATACGCAGTAATATACGGTAGGTGAAAAAGGTATGGAAGAGTTATGGTAAATTATTAATGGAATTTACGAGGGACAAGAATTGCCAGATGAGTTTCTTTCTTTCTCTCCCATAGTCCTAAATGGACCATTGGGTCACTTATGGTCCATTGGTGATATTCTTTGTTAGCCTCCTCCAATCATCTTGGTTTCTTGTTCTTGATGTCAGTTGAGAAAAGAAGGAATTTGTTCATTTATTGATGTTATCAGTCCATTTTAATCGAGGTCAGACCCTAACCCTTGATCCTGGAACAATTCCTTCTAGTGCTTGCTTTGGAATGCCAGTAGCCCTCTCCACATGTGCGAACCATTTCATCTGTCTTCTTCTGATGACTGTCAGAATATTTTCCCTTTTTCTCCTGTCTATTGAATCAATCAGTTTTTGTACTGATTGTCTCAATACCATACAAGAGGATAGAATTCACCAGGGTGTCAATTAGTCTTAGTCTGGTTGTGATTGCTATTCTGTTATCTCCCCACAATGGTTTTAACTTCTGTAGGACCACAGTTGCCTTAGCAATTCGGTATTAAATGTCGGTTTTTGAGCGACCATCTTGACTCAACGTGCTTCGTAGATAAGTGAACTTGTTTACATTCTCAATTTGTTTATTGCCAATTTGTATCGTTAAGAGTTCAATGTCTGATTTTGAGGTTATCATTGTTTTTGTTTTTTTGTAGGTTTATGTATAATCCATATTTTTTTAATGCTCTGAAAACGCGGCTGGTTATGTCTTGTAATTCTTCTTCGCTTTCTGCCAGAAAATTGATATCGTCTGCAAAACGTAAGTTGTTTATTCTTAGTCTGCCAACTACCATTCCAGTGTCATATTCATGAAGAGCTTCATCTATGACATATTCCAGAAAACAATTAAAAAGAAGAGGGGACAAGATCCATCCTTGTCTTACCCCCTGTTGTGCCTGGAACGGTTCACTGCTGTAATTTTTAATTTCAATTTTCTCATATCAGATGAGGAAGAGATTTAATAATCGTAATGATTTTGTTGTCAATACCATAATATTCTAAAATTTTCCATAATGCCTCGTGCCATATTGAGTCAAAAACTTTGTGAAGGTCTAAAATGTTGTGACAAATTATTTTGTTGTTCTATGTATTTTTTGCCTATTATGTGTATTGTAAAAATATGGTCGATTGTACTTCTAGACTTATGGAAACCTGCTTGTTCATCTGATAATCTGCTTTCTATTTTCTTTTTGATTCTTGACAATAATATTTTTAACAGGATTTTGCTTGGATGACTAATAAGGCTTATTGTTCTATAGTTGCTACATTTATTGCCATTTCCCTTTTTAGGAATAGGTACAAGGACAGAAGTCCGCCAATCAGAAGGCCAAGTCTGTGTTCCATACATCCTGGAATAAATTTAGCAATTTATTCCTAATGATGATGTCACCTCCTTCGCTTATCAGTCTCATTGTAACACCATCAATTCCTGGTGATTTTCCTGTTTTTGAGCAGCTAACTGCTGCAATGAGTTCTTCTTTTAATATTAGGTAATCTCCTTCCTCCAAACCTCCTGGCAAAATTCCATCCAAAATATCATCAATCAGTTGAGGGTCCTTTTGAAAAAGCTTGATTGCATAATATTTCCATCTATCAACTATTTTCTGGTTATCCGTGATAAGAGTTCCATCTTCATCTTTTATGCTCCGATTAATTGCAGTAAAAGGTTTGGTTAACTTATTGATAATTTGAATAGGAGAGGAGTTTAGAAGATCAATATTTATCCCCATTCCAAAAAAGATGGGAGTTTTAGACTGTAATAATTTTAGAATGATAAGTCTTATGACTCACACAGCAAAAATTCTGGCACAAATAATTTTGGAGAGAATTAAGAGTAAAATAGAAAAAGAAATGAATGAAGAACAGTTTGGTTTCTGACCCAACAGAGGAACTAGACAGGCAATAACTTGTGCAAGAATTATTGGGGAGAAAACATTAAACTATGCTGGAAAGGTGTTTTGGGGGTTTCTAGATTTTGAAAAGGCATTTGATACAGTGAAACTTAAAAGGCTTTTTGATATTCTAGAAAATATTGATATTGACTCGTATGATTTGGAAAACTTAAAGAGAATATATTGGACATAAACAGTGTCAGTATGTGTAAATGGAGAGGAAACAGGAGAATTCCCGGTGGAGAGAAGAGTTAGACAAGGATATAAGTTATCACCATTATTATTTAACCTTTATAGCGAATAGATGCTTAGAGAGTCACTTGAGGATGTAGAAGAAGGAATAAAAATAAATGGAAGAATCATCAATAACTTAAGGTATGCAGATGATGTAGTGGTGATGGCAGAAAGCGAAAATGGATTACAACAAATTGTTCAAAGAATTGAAAACTCCTATAAAGAGTACAGAATAAGGATTAACACAAAGAAGACCAAGATGATGATGGGCATAAAAATAGGAGCTAATGCAAAGATAAGGTGTAGAGTAAAGATTTTAGAAGTGGAAAGATTTCAATATTTAGGTAGTTGGATCTCAAAGAAAGGGACTTCAGAGTTGGACATTAGAAATAGAATAGGTAAAGCTAAATTGGCATTTATGGAAATGAAGAGAATTTTAATAAATAAGAATATTAAAATAGGTGTGAGAATTGGAATAGTTAAAGCAACAGTCTCTGGAGTATTGTGAGTCATGGACAAGAACTATATTACAAGGGAAAGTCGAAGGTAGGAGAAGACGTGGAAGGCCAACCAAAGAGTGGTTTAATGACATCGTGGAATGAACTGGTTTAAGAATGATGGAGGCAACAGGCCGAGAGAAATAGAGAAGAGCTGCTCATCTGCTGCAATCCTCTTTTTAGAGGATGCTACCAGACGACCTTATTATATTTCCAAAATTGGTGAAGTTTAAATAGAACAAAGCATATCAATATCTTCATTTTTGCAGAACTTAGCATAGTATATGTGTATAAGTACAGTGTAAGTTAATGCCTTATACAGGAAGGGGGTGAGGATAGAATATTGACATTCTTGAATTTGTTATGGAATACTGTGAGAAGACCATTCCAGAAAATAGGGACGAATGGAATGAAAGAACTAAAGAAAATGCTGGTATTGTTGGTTTTTAGTTTAATTATAAAAGATGGTGTTAGTTGTCTTTCATGTCATAAAAGGTGTGCTAGAACTTGGAGGAAGGATGTTATTTCAACACAAGAGTGTCAGTGAAAGTACACATAAGGCAGAAACATGGCATTGGTGAGAAGGAATTATCAGTTAGTGAGATTACCCTCTTCTGGACATCAACAATGTTAGGGATTTTTTCTGGTGCACCATATCAAACATTAGGACAGTATTCTGTCCTAATGTTTGAGCAGATTCGGGATTTGCATGGAATTGAACAGGGGAAAAGTCTGATCTTTTGTGTCTTTAAAGGCGCCTTTAAGATGAGACCTTTTTATTGTCTTATCTTGCATGGCGATTTGAGAATTATGAAAGACAAGTAAGGTGAATTAGGATCTTGTTTCTGAGAAAGATCACAAAATATGATTGGTAGTGTTAAATCCTGAATGAAAGAGAATTTATTCTAAATTATTTCATTCAGATCTAACAAGTAAGAAAATTCCAGGAGCAATATTTGTACATTACTAAAATTAAAGTTGATTGTGAATTATCGATAAGGTTCATAACTTATTATTAAATATTTTACTTATGCCTTGTACTGTTATTAGTTCTTGTGAAGTTATCAGAACTTGAAAATATGTAAGGATTATATTAGTGTGTGAACATCTGAGTCATAGTACTAGCGAGCTAAAAGGATTAGGAATGAAGACCTGAGGCAGTCACATACACAAGGACTGAATTGCGCACTGAAGTTACCCGTAAACATGCTAGGAGGAGTGACAGCACTGGGTGCAAGAAAATTTAGGTGCTGAGAGAAAGAACGTGACGTAAGAGGGAGAACATCGCGACAAAGATATGTAGAGCTGGGTGATGCAAACTCGAGGCTTTTTCTCCCTTTTTTTCCTGTTGTGCTGGTCATCTAATTCCGGTGTTCCCGAGGATGGTGATAGGAGTACGATTGAAGCGGATAATGTCCATAGGCAGCGCGTCAGTCAAGCAGAAATCCAGTTCAAGTGTAGACCGAGATTTGTCTACACCGAAGGAACCGAATCATCACCGAACCCGCAAGTCTGTTTTATTAGGAAGAATTATGCAGATGCAGGATTAATGAGACCCAGACATCCTACAGATGATCTAGGAGAAAGCCAAGGAATTCCAGAACCCTGGTAAAGTATCTTATTCAATTTACTTCTGTACTGAGAGGAGTAATAGGAATCTGAGAAAACAACTGATTAGTTACTAGATTTAAAGTGCGTGATAGGACTTTAGAAAACCACAATCTTAATGGGGAACCGTAAAGTCATAGGATTAAGAATTGTAAGGAATTGTGTTAAATGAATTATAGCATGTTTAGTTTGTTAGTTCCTAGTTCTGAGAATTGTTGAATGATTAGCTGGAAATGTTAAGCAATTAGGAGTTTAAACTTAGCTTTATAAGAGATATAGAATTGTGTAATGAGATGTAAAGAATGACCTGGATATGTTTTGTTAACTAATGTTAGCCTGCTTGATAGCTTTAGTTTTTAACCACATAAATGTTGTTATTTGTATCTTACTTAGTTCTATGAATAAATCCATTTTTTGTCAATTAAATAGTCTGCCTGATCTTGTTCTCAATGCACAGCTCATGAAAATTTGAATCTGTGCGGAATTAACATTTAAAGATAGCTACGACTGCAGAGAAATTTAAGATTTGTATGACATTAAAGTTTAGAACAGAAAATATAGATTTAAGGAATAGTGTGCATTTCTGATTGCTAGATCCTTGATAATGAAATTTCCTCTTGTCTAGAATTTTGGATGGCGCAGCATAATTAAATAAATTTTTCCTAAATTTGAAGAAAGATTAGCACCAGAATTGAAACAAAGGAATTAGCACTTGCCAGAGGCAGTCAGCTAAGTTTGCACACTCTATCAGTAAATTAAGTGGCAGCCAAGAGTTGATTGCACAACTGAGAAGAAATTAAATAATAGTTAAGAAACATCATATATAGGAACTATAAGTAAATTAAAGCATAAGGATAAAAGATCTAAATACACTTGCATCTGTTACAGTAGCATTAAACTAAGTTACCATCACCCAAGTGAAAATGTTATAGAGATCTGTTTTAAAAGCACCAAAGAATTTGTCAAATGAATAAAGGTGAAATGTACTGCCATCAGCAAAACTATAAATTTAGAAAGCGTGAGACATATAGAAATGTTTTGGGAAAAGTTGGAGAAAACAGCATAGCTAATGATAATAAGTACCTGGATTTCTGCTCAGGACATGGACTAGTTATAACTAATACCTGAGGAAGATGATCTAAATGGATTGATACAATGAAAAGTGTTTAAGGGGGCAGAAATATAAAATATGATAATATTGGAGTCTTGGAGGAAAATTGTCAATAAGAAATTAGTAATGATGTAACATTTTCATATAGTACTATCATAATATTCTATATACTCCCTGAGGGTACGTCAGGAGTTTGATGATGAGAAAACTGTCTATCCAATTAGACTTTGCAATATAGATAAAATTACAGTTGGCTAGTAGGTCTCACCTGGTCAAATGTTCTAGAAATATGCATTATCTCATTGTTTAATTTCCAATTTAAGAAATTTACTTCATTTTTGGTATTTAACATGTTCGCTGCCAACTACAAGTATACTCGTAGTTGGTATATGAGCCTCACAAGCCAACTCCGAATATACTCGTATGTCAATTACCGACCTCATATGCCAAGCATGAGTTAACCCGTAGTATAAGCACCTTAATTTGGACCCTTGGCTTGTGAGTAAACCTGAGAGCACGTCTGGGGGCTTGGTAGAAGGAAAATAATTTCAGCAAAACTATAGTATAGTATATTATATATTAGCCTCACAAGCCAACTACAAATATACTCGTATGTTAATTAACGACCTCCTATGCCGAGCACGAGTTACCCGTAGTATAACCTGTAATTTGTAAATAGAATTACCAATGGTACACTTTAAAACAATTTTCCACACGCAATGGTGGTTTTTCGTGGCACATGGGACAATAATGTGCTTCCCATTGTTTATTTATTTTTATTTTAATTGATGCGCTATGAGATTACTCATAGTTGGCATATGAAACAAAATTCTGTCTGATAAGCGGGCTACGAGATTACTCGTACTGACCTTGAAGGAGTGAAAGTGCTTGCCATGCAGTAACAAACTATGCCTGAGGAACGTGGCAGCAAGCGTGTTAATACTTATTCCCTTGCTGTTATCCTCAGTACTTGAATAAATCATCTTATGTATAATTTAGAAGGATTTTCTGAATTGGTCTTCTAAGTTTTTAGTAATAGCAGATAGTATTACTGAAACTAAGACCAAAACAGGTAAAGAGTAATTCCAGAAAAATATATATTTGTATAGTTCATCTTAGAATTCCTGTTTGTTGCCAGAAAGAAGACATGCAGAAAGTAGTTTGTTTCAAACATGTAGAAAAAGATGAGATACTTCTTCTGAATAATGATTATAACATGAGGATATACATTTAGGTTACACTGATCAGAGAAAGGGAAGAGTAGCAGTAATATTCAGCTCTAGAAGCAAACATAAACTTCTTGAATAACAGAAAGTGTTATTCAAGAATAACACTTGTGATGTGGACAAATATCAGAATAAAAAATTGAAATCTTCTCCAGAAAAATCTTCAAGGAAGAAGTAAAGGATTTTTGAGTCATTAGAGAAGAGGTGAGAAATTATATTCAGGCAGTAGGGTTTAGGGCAGTGATGGCAAACCTATGACATGTGTGTCAGCACTGACACACTGGAAGGTTTCAGGTGACACACCTTGGATGTTGAAAAATATTGGTATTCTGATGAAAAAACTGCGATAAATCGTGTAAGAACACTCTCAGTTAAGGCGAAGGTAGGTTTGTTCATTGAAAGAACACTCTACCAGTAGTCATCAACAGAAAAGTCATTAAATGTAATGTAAGTTTGTAATTTCAGTTTATTAAATTAATTGTATAATATGAATTCATAGATTTTATATCAATGTCCTATTAAATAAATAGCCTAATATGATATAAGTCACCATCTATGATTATGTAGTTACATTTATAATGCATGTATGCAAGTGGCACATCAACAACATCAATATTTAAAAAAAAAAAAAAGTTTGACCTGGGTAAAAAGGTTTGCCATCACTGGTTTAGGGGAAAGAAGGATTCCTTTTCTAACATTATACACTAAACATACAGTACTAAACTTCATGAGAAGGGTAGATGATTTCAAGTAAAGTTATGTGGACAAATTTCAGAGTGGGAAATTGTACAATGAAAAAGCTGGTTTTAGAAATCTATACAGCAAATTAGGAAATACCAGACATGTTGGAATGTTTTGAGAAAATTTGGAGAAAAGAGCAAGGTAATAATAATTTGTTACCTGAATATATATATATAATATTCATCAAAGCTTGATTTGCTTCCTCAGTCTTAAGAAAAGGCTGGTTATATTCCACCAATTCAAGCCCTACCCAAGGACCTATGAGTTGTGGAAATACTTTCTGAAAATGTAAGCTGTGCCGAACAAAGCAGCCTTTTGCAGCTGCCCAGTTTTTAATCCATCTAATTCGAGTGCTTCTAGATGTTTTTTCAGTGTTTTAGGGATGCCACCTAAAGCACCTATTATTATGGGAACAATTATATATATATATAATTATTAGTTATATATTATTAACTATTACATATTAAGATCTATTATATATATATATATATAATTATTAGTTATATATTAATAACTACTATTATTATTATTATTACGGGAAACTCCAGGGAGTCATTAGACTCATCGAGGGAGGCCCCAAATCATATTCATCACAACTATTTGACATTCATACAGTATCTATCATACCTCGCCTTAAACTCATTCACTGTCACAGCATCCACCACAGACTCAGGGAGCGCATTCCACTCATTCACTACTCTAAAAGTAAAGAACCCAGCTCTAACACCTTTACTAACCACACTTTTGCCCAGTTTCCATGGATGTCCCCTAGTCCTCCCACAACCAGCCCTGTTCTCAAAAATATCTTCTGAATTAATTTTATAGAAACCCTTCAGTAATTTGAATGTCTCAATCATATCTCCCCTTCTCCGCCTATCAACCAATTTTTGCAACCCACAAATCCTCAACCTGTTCTCATACGGTTCATTCCACAGACCTGCTATCATCTTGGTCACTCGCCTCTGGATCCTCTCCACCTCCTCCCCATCAAGAAGAAACCTAGGTGACCAAATCTGAGCACAGTAGTCTAGATGGGGTCTTATCAAGGCTCGATACAGAGGAACAATAACCTGCTTGTCTCTGCTTGTCAACGTATTCTTCAGCAACCAAGTGATTTGATGAGCTGTTTTGGTCACTTTTGCAATGTGTCCCCTAAATATCAATTCCTTATCTACCAACACTCCTAAATCTCGTGCCTCATCAATTTCCTGGAGCACGGTTCCACCAATGCAGTAAGCTGCCGCCAATCTTTTCACCCCAAAATGCATAACCTTACATTTTGCCACATTAAACTGACATCCATTCTCCTTAGCCCAGACCTCCAATCTATCCAAATCATCCTGCAAAATTTTGACATCATCTGCATTCACTATTGCCCTACCCAACTTCGCATCATCCGCAAACAAATGAACTGTTCCTCTCAGATCATTTCCTATATCATTTATGAACAAATTAAACAGCAGTGGTCCAAGAACAGATCCTTGTGGCACACCACTAGTCACAGGCCGTCTTGTGGACTCTACTCCCGAGTAAACCACTCTCTGATATCTCTCCGTCAACCACCCTCCTATCCATCTCACCAACCCTATGTCCATTCCCATATGCTGCAATTTACTGATTAGAATTCCATGTGGAATCCTATCAAAGGCCTTGGCAAGGTCCAGTAGAATCACCGTAAACCCATTACCCTTATCCAGTTCAGCCGTCACTGTGTTATAATACGTGAGCAAGTTACTGAGGCATGACCTACCCTTCACAAAACCATGCTGTCCCCGATACAGTATCCCATTTTCTTCTATCCAATCTTGTATTTTCCTCTTGACTATTTTCTCTAAGACCTTGACAATGATTCCTGATATGCTAATCGGTTGGTAATTTACAACAGCAGTCTTGGAACCACCTTTATGCAGTGGAACTATTTTCCCCTCTTTCCACCCGCTCGGGACTAACCCAGACCCGAGACTCAAATTAAACAAAATGGTCAAGGGTACTGACAATTCTTTAGCTGCTTCTCGTACAACACGAGCTGGTATACCATCCAATCCCACAGATGTATTGACATTGAGGTTATGCAATAGACTACTCACCTCCACTTCATTAACCACAATTCCCGTATAATCTACTGGTTTATTCGTTTATTCGTTATATCATCCACCTGGATGATATACTTTTGCAAAGTGCTCACTCAGTAACTCAACTATCTCAACTGATTCAGTTACCTCCCTACCATCGGCATTCTTTAAAATCAATCTGCCATGTACATTTTTCCTTTTACTTGCTACATATCTAAAAAACTGTTTAGGATTCTCTTTAGCCTGCATGGCCAATGTTCTTTCGTAATCCTTTTTTGCTTTTCTTACCACACTCGTCACCCTTCTGGCCTGTGCTTTATACCGTTCATGTGCCTGCCGGTCACCATTCTCCTTAAATTCCCTCCATAGTTGTTTCTTTTTTTGCAACTCAAGCTTAATGGTGTTATTCATCCATTTAACCCCTACTTGATTTATTATTCGGACTCTAGGTATACAGTCAGCCATTGCTTCATGCAAGCACTTCTTAACTACCTCCCATGCACTATCAACTTCTAGTCCTTGCAGTTGTACATTCCATGGCACTGAACCAATCAAACTCCTAAGCTTGTCATACTTTCCAGCCCGATAATTCCACATGTACCCTGTCTTAATTGAAAAGTCTACACCTTTAGCCACCTCCCAAGTTAAGACCCTATGATCACTCTCACCGATTGGTGGCAATGTGGTCATATTTGTTACAGCCAAATCCTCAGATGTAATTACTAGGTCAAGCACTCTCTGACCCCTAGTATTTTCCATTACATGCTGTCGCAGATAGTTATCCCTTAATAACCGCATAAAATCCAGTTCCTTCCTCCCGTGTGTCCTCTCCTCACTCCAATCAATGCGACCATAGTTGAAATCTCCCATAATAATCACCCTCCTTCCACCCATTTCTTCTATTTGCTTGTGCATACTGTCACCACCATCTTTTCCATCACCTGGTCTATAGCAGCACCCAATTGTATATTTAGTTCTGCTAGCCACAATCTCACACCAAATGGCCTCGAATGTGCTCTTTTCTCCATCCTGCAATTCAACTTCTATTCTCCTTGGCTGTAGCTCATCAGCTATCATCAACAATACTCCTCCCCCCATTTTATTCTCTCTGTCATTCCTGAACACACTATACCCATCACATTCAATCCCACTAGTTATATCATCTACAGTCAGCCATGTTTCACTAATACCTATAACCTGTGGTCTGGAAGTGCCAACCATGGCCAAAAACTCTTCCTTCTTGTTCCTAATACTCCTAGTATTAGTGTACATGAATTTAAGACCCCCATTAGCCCCAACCCTACCTTGATGCCTTATATTAACTATACCACTCAGATTTGTTGTCCTTATTTGCTCTGGCATATTATATTCATTCTTACATTCAACTGCCTCCATAAGGACTGTATCTCTACTCCCCCCCCCCCCCTAACAAATCTAGTTTCCCTGAATTTGCACATCCACTACATTGAGCAACACTTTCTCAAGTCTTCTTATACCGTAACCATTCAAATGCAAGCCAAACTATTACGTATTAAGATCTATTATATATATATATAAATATAATTATTAGTTATATATTAATAACTATTACATATTAAGATCTATTATATATATATATATATATATATATATCCTCATGTTATAGTCATTATTTAGAAGTTTCTCACCTTATAGTTTTCGGCATGTTTGAAACACAAACTATCTTCTGCATGTGTGAGTACCTGGTGGATTTTTTTGTGCAGGACATGGATTACTCATTACTAACACAGTGTTCCAACATAAAGATGTGTACAAATTCAGATAGAGCAAAGACACAAGAAATAAGAAAACTGTGTTATTAAAATAAGTGAAGATCAGTTTTTGAAATCATCATGAAGATATTCCCATCAACAATAACTGTTTATTGTTGGTAGCGACATCTTCACTCTGATTCAGGATACGAAAGTATATAGTAGGTTTGAAATAGGAAAAGATCACCATTTAGTTTTAAACAATATAAAAATAAAAATTATCATCATCATCATTAGGCAGCTTTTAACAGGCACTTAAGCGCCCGTGGCCTTCCAAGTATCTTTGGATTTCCTAACCATAATATGAGGATAAGGTGGTTACCCTTGTGCCTTTAAGTATTCTTGTCTGTAAATTGCATGTGTTCTACTGGCTGGTTTGTCTGTTTTTGAGGGATGAAAAACCAGAGTTTCTGGGGGGGAAAAAAATCTCTACTTCTGTATGAGACCGGTTAACTCACCTTTCGCTGAAAGAGGCCAGATAAAGGCTCCTTACATCACTGATGGGAATTGAACCCAAGTCTTTTCGACCAAAGGGCTTTGTCTATACTGACTGAGCTGTGGAGGCTCAAATAAAAATTATATTGAAAAGAATTTGCAAGTAACTGAAAAATAATCAAAGTCAAGCAGCTTTCAGAGGTGAATGTGCAAATAATCAAGAAAAAATGAAACATTTTGAAATCAAGAGCCAAATGTTGAAGACTAAGCGGCAAACTCTGAAGAAAACATTAATTCAGTGATGAGACTGATTTGTAAGGAGAGAAAAAATCTAGTCTTTAAGGGGGACCCAAGAACTTAAAAGGGCAATCCCAAAAATGAATAAAGCATATCAAAAATTCTTAAGTAACTAAGTCAGCAGGGACAGAATGCATAAAAAAAGTGTAATGAACAGTGTGTGTAATGGTAGCCAAACAAAACTCATACAAAGACAGTATAGAAGATAAAGACAACAAATATGGTTAGTGTTCTGGAGGCAATTGAAAGCTTGGAAATAGAGAAAAGAATAGTATAAGACAAATAAGAGATAATAAAAAATGACATAAAAACAATTACTTTAAAAGATTATTGAATGAGAGTGGCAGAACTGTAGCAGAAAATATTTAAGAGGAATGCAATCAAGAATCCATAGTGATACTTGAAATAAAAACAACCTCTCAGAAGCCTAAAATGTGGAAAGGCAGCTAGAGTGGATGATATTCAAACAGAAGTGCTCAAATATCATCATCATCAAATTCCTGCCATGTACCCTCAAGGGGTGTACAGGATATGACAGTACTACATGAAAAAATTACATCATTACTAACTTCCTATCTACAATTTTCCTCCATATCAGTCTGTTACTTGTCAAGACTCCAACATTATCAGATCTTATATTTCTATCGTCTAAGGCACTTTGTACCGTATCAATCCACCTATATCTTGGTCTTCCTCTGGGTCGTTTTCCTGCCAACCTGGCAGAGAACACTTGTTTTGCTAATCTTTCCTCTCCCATTCTATTTAAGTGACCATACCATCTGAGATTAGCTCTGCTAATGCATTCCTGGAAGCTGACAATGTCAAGTTCTTTCCTAATATCCTCATTTTTAATATGATATTTTACCATTGATGCCATCTGTTCACGCCTCTAATCTTTCTCAGGACTCTCATATCTGCGGTCTCTAGTCTTTGGTCAAATGTTTTACTTCTGACCCAGCTCTCAGATCCATAAGTTAAAATTGGTTTGAACACAGTCTTGTATACAGCTAATTTAGTGTTCCGACTAATTTCTTTCTTATTCCATATGAATTTATTCAATTGACTTCCCACGATACCAGCTTTGCTGATTCTGTTGTCTATTTCTATATTTAGTTTACCATCTTCAGTAAAAATTGTGCCTAAGTAGCTGAAATGTTTTACTTGTTCCACAGGTTCTCCATTCACAACACAGTTGACATTTTCAATGATTCTGCCTATTTTCATTGTCTTTGTCTTTTTATTGCTGACCTTCATACCATATCTATTACAACAGCTATTCAATTTAGTCAGAGAATCTTGCAGACTTGTAGCGGATTTATTTAGAAGTATAACATCATCCGCATAAAGCAAAGAGCTGACATTAACATCTCCAATTTTGATATCAGGTTTAATACAACATTCCTTCATAATGTGATCCATATAGATAATGAATAACAGAGGGGATAATGTACATCCTTGTCTCACACTAGATTTAACATTAAACCATCTTCCTGTACTTCCTTCAATTCTAACTGCTGACTCACAACTCAAATAAAGACTAAGTATTGCTTGATATAATGCCCCATCGACACCATATAACTGCAGCGTATTGAATAGCTTCTCTCCTGGCACCTTGTCATATGCCTTTTCCAAATCGACAAAACTTAAATACAGATCTTTGTTATATTCCCATGCTTTCTCGACTATTTGTCATAAAGTGAAGATCTGATCCTGACAGCCTCTATTTGGCCTGAATCCAGCTTGTTCTTCACCAAGCTTTTCTTCCACAATTCTTCTCAACCGTTTCTCAAGTATACTTGCATAGATCTTGCCAGGAACACTCAGTAGGGAAATACCTCTGTAATTCTCACATTCAGTTTTATTTCCCTTTTTATATATGGGTACTATGAGAGCTCTACTCCAATCATCGGGAATTCGTCCCTCTGTCCAGGCTTTCTGAACTATGCAGTGCAGCCACTGTAAGACTCTTATACCACCATACTTCAGCATTTCTGGTCGAATATCATCTACTCCTGCTACCTTTCCACATTTCAAGCCTTTGATGGCTTTTTCTACTTCAAGTATGGATATGTATTCCTGACTGCATGCCTGGTCAGTGTTTTTTATCACTGTGCTGTCATCACTGCTTGTTTCATTTAGCAGTTTTTCAAAGTAATTACTCCATACTTCATGGATATCTTTTTCTCCTGTTTTCATTTCACCTTTATCATCTCTAATTCCTTTTACTGCATCTTTCCTCCATTCTTAAGCTTCTTCAACAACCTCCAGAATATTTTGCCACCTTCTTGATATTTATTTTCTATATTCTTGCCAAAGTCCTCCCATGACTTTTGTTTAGCTAGTTTTACACACTGTTTAGCTTTCTTACATTTGTCTCTGTATTCTGTAAGAGTAAAAGCTGACTTATTTGCCAGGAACTTTTGATATGCTTTCTTCTTTTCCTTCACTGCCTCTTTAACTTCCTGTGTCCACCAGGGAGTTCTGATTTTTTTATCTTTGCACACAACCTCACCACATGCCTCTCTGGCAGAATCAATCAATGTTTCCTTCAGAGTTTGCCACTGAATCTCCAAGGTTTGATTCCTGTTCTCAAACTCTTTCATTTTCTTTTCAATAATATTTCTGTATTTTAGTCTACAGTTTACATCTGAGAGCTGCTCAACTTTTGCATGGAGGTATAAAATTTGTACAGCAGTTACATTTCATAATTCAGAATGCCTGGTCAAAAAATCTCATTCCAGATGATTGGAGTAGAGTGATAGTATCCATCTATAAAAAAAAAAAAAAATTGACTGCAAGAATTGCAAAAGAATTTCCTTACTGAGTGTTCCAAGTAAGATTCATGCAAGTATACCTGAAAAGAAGCTAAGAAAAATTGTAGAAGAGAAACTTCAAGAAGAACAACCTCTTCCAATTCTAATGCCGATCTTCAGGTTAAACATAACTTATGTATTCCTTCGTGTAATTTCCTAATAACCATATAATTACAATATTTTGTATAGCTTTTCTTTTAGCATTTAGCATTTTGTCATATATCAATTTCAGATCTAATCTACAACACTTAAATACAGAATATGTATTTAAGTGTTGCAATATTTCTATGATTTCTTGATGATTGTCTTAAAGCAAAAATCTGAACTCAATAACCCCACATTTGTCTGAACCAACCAATGTGTGTGTGTGTGGGGGGGGGGGGGGGTTGTTGAGTTATATGGTGTATTGGGAAATTATACAAAGGAATATATGAATTATAAATTAAAGATACCAAGAAATTATATACTTGGTTTAATCCTTTATCCAGGTGTTTGCAAACAAAGTTTGCTCCTGAACTATAATCAGGACAGGGCAACTCTTATATAGAAGCTAATGACTTCACATTACTTGCCTATGCCTTCTGCATTACTTCAACCTTAGTATCACCTCTGGGTCTGGCTCCCACTGATGAAACCTCAATGAAGGTCAAAACCAGTCTGGGTATAGTGACAGTTAACACAACCTGGTTGTGTTACTGCCACTATAAAACAGGAGAATAATCACCCAAATCTTCTCTACAGTCACATCTTCATTACCTTCCCTATGTGAAGGACCAGGGTTGCAGCTCTTCTGGTGTAACCTTTGTTTTTTTGATGAAAATGTCTGATGTTCTTTTGCTTATTCCTCTTCTTCTTTTCATCATAAATTTGTTCATAGCAAGCATCAAATGCATCATGTACTTTCGTTTCTACTAATAAGTAGCATTCAACATTGGGTCCATGTCTTCAGCCATTTTGAGAACATCGCTAACTGCAGAGAACATTTCTGCAAGATCCTTCACTGTAAATTGTTTAACTATCTCTTCATGTTTCTCTTTTCCCTCTTCCTTTTCTCGTTTTTCCTCTTCTGCAAGTTGTTCCTCCAGTTTTTCGTTGGTCAACTCTTCAGGGGAACTTTCTGTGAGTTGAATTATGTCGTCATGATTCACTTCAAGATTCAGATTGTTTTCTAGGCCCACTATTACAAACTTCCAAAATCATGCACAAACCTTTTTAATGTCTTTTTCCATATGCCACTCATACATTGAGAGGTCACTTCGTCCCAAGTCACAGCAATATTTTTAATAGCATGATAAATATTGAATGTTTTCCAGAATTGCATGAGAGTATGGTCATTTTCTTCAGTAACAGAAATGGCTTGTGAAAAAGTTCTCTGTAGATAATAAGCCTTAAACACTGCAAGATCTCCATGATCCATCAGTTGAATAATTACAGAGATATAGGTATGTTTATGTAATTTTTTTTTTAAAAAAAGTATAAACAAGTAATGGCAATCAAATCTCAAAACTTAGATATAGGCATACAGTCTGTTTAAGTGATATTGTTAAATTACACAGGATCAGTAATATTTTAAAAAGATATATATATCTTTATAAAATATTACTGATCTGTCTGTGACATGAGGAATCTTTATCTGGTCTCTTTCGACGAAAGGTGGTCTCATACAGAGCCATAGGCTGATTCATCAGCTATACCAATCCCGAGCCTGGATAAAAATATGGGGGGAGTAAGACAGTACTATACCTTCTTGTAAAAGGGACTCACGGCTGTTGTATCATCATATGAAATAAATAAAATAGGATTCATGCATCCTTTCAATCAACAGACACTGTGCAGAAATATAGTGTCACCTTAATAATTTTTTTTTATATTATTGTGCTTTTTCAATGCTAAGTTTCAGCACCTAGAAATTCTGTCTTTTCAGAAGTTGACATTGATATTGCTATATTGATATCTCTAGTTGTGGATTTTGTTTTAATTTTGTTTGATTCACTAATGTAGTACCAAAATCAGTTACTTTACTCTTTTTTTTTTTAGCTTTCTCTGCTTTGAGAGGTCAAAAACAGTTACACCCAAGAATCTTGTTTTACCCTTAAAAAGCATTACCAAAGTTGAAAAGGTAAGCATATATTCTGCATGCACTGAGCATTTGAATAAATAGCTCAACCTGGTGGGGGGGGGGGGGGATGTATCCGGTAAGAAGTTCTTAATAATGGATATTTTAGCATGTTTCATTTTATATATACCAAAACCAATGCCACCAGAACAAAAGCCTCTATTTTTCTTTATTTAAAACAATTGATTAAGGTCATAATGTAAATTTTTTCACTAAAGACATAGAGATTCTAGGAACAATTTGCTATAGTGGACAATAAAGGACTTGGCTCTGAATGTTCAGAGGTGTTATACTGATGTTTGTGAGAAAGTGCTGTAATAGATTAATGTGTATCTTTTGGTTGGAGATGATGTTTGCCACCCATTGTGAGACTAGTGTTCAATTTCTAGAGCAGAATTTCCAGACTTTTTTTTACTAACTATTATAATAACGGAATTAACTCACGTAAATTATTCTTTATTCGTAGAATTTTCACCTGGGTATCACAGGCATCATCAGTACAAGTACAAGGCTAATTAAACAATAACTGTTATATTCACAAAGCACCACCTAAGAAGCTAAGGTTAAATTTCCTAAATTTATTTTATTATTATTATTATTATTATTATTATTCCTTTCTTTTAGGCTTACACGGTGATCCGAATGCATTTTTGAAATTATGGAGACAACTACCGTGTTTGAATAAAAACTTTAGTTTAATATAACTAAAATCTACATTCGATTTCGACCTTTATGTCAAGGTCATCTTCTGGAGCATACAACTATACACAGGAAACAAGCTATACTACAATCAAACTGGTTTGTTAAAGACACTGACCAACCGCTACAACAATTGTTGGCCTGACCTCTGGTGAAAAAAAAACATAAATAAAATAAACAGTAAAAAATTATACATCAACACTAGAGTCCTATTATTAGTGTTGTCTACTATATACATATATTAACATCATTCTAGCCAGTTGGTATGGAATGGTTTCTAATACTAACTAAGGATTGGCTATAGTCCTGACTTATGCTGGATCTTTCATATTAGGTAGGCTGAATGTGTGCCATCCAGATCCTTGGAATTTTCATGCCATCTTTGTTGTTGATATTTGGGTGGTTCAAAATCCTGATAAACCATCCAAATATCAACAACAAAGATGGCATGAAAATTCCAAGGATCTGGATGGCACACATTCAGCCTACCTAATATGAAAGATCCAGCATAAGTTAGGACTATAGCCAATCCTTAGCTAGTATTAGAAACTATTCTATACCAACTGGCTGGAATGATGTTAATATATGTATATAGTAGACAACACTAATAATAGGACTCTAGCATTGATGTATAATTTTATTTTTATTTTTTTTTTACCAGAGGTCAGGCCAACAATTGTTGTAGCGGTTGTTCAGTGTCTTTAACAAACCAATTTGATTGTAGTATAGCTTGTTTCCTGTGTATAGTTGTATGCTCCAGAAGATGACCTTGACATAAATGTCGAAACGTCGAATGTAGATTTTAGTTATGTTAAACTAAAGTTTTTATTCAAACACGGTAGTTGTCTCCATAATTTTCAAAAATGCAAAAATGTATTATTATTATTATTTATTTTATTTATTTTTAATAATTTAAATTTAATTATTTAATTATTCAATTATAATTTTTTTAAAAATAAATATATATGTGTATACAATTATATGTTAGGAAAGATTTGCTGCTTTATAAAGTACTATCTCCCACAAGGGGGAAAGACGTAGACCATCGGATCTGTTAGGTTAGGGGAGTGAAGTAATGTTTCACATGTTTCTTTGTATAGCCGTTCCATTAGGAACTGACTTTTGTGAATGACTTTTGTCTTGTTCCACTTAATGCTATGTCTGGTGTTGATGGCATGTTCTACAATTCCAGACTGTTCGGGTTCAAGGTACTGGATGTACGACTGGTGTTCTTCTAACCGGACCTGAGCAGATCTTCCTGTTTGTCCAAAATATGATAATCCACACGAGCAGGGAATCTGGTAGACACCTGGATAGCTGAGATGTGGGAGCTTGTCCTTTGGAGACATTAGGAATGTGGAGATTTTTCTGATGGGTCGAAAAGCCACACGGATATTTAGTGGTTTTAGCACCTTAGCTATGCGTTCACTAACCCCGTGTACATAGGGGATAGGTATACATGTAGGTTCTTCTGTACTTGAACAGGATGCTGGAGCACTACTACTTAAAGCTCTTTTTATGAAGGACTTCTTATAGCCCATTGGATATGAAGGAGGAAAGGAATTAATATACTGTAATTCTTTTTGTAAAAGTTCTTCTGAAGAACAAAAGGAGTTGGCTCTATGAACTAGTGTTTTTATAGTACCTGCCTTTTGGCTGGGATGGTGATGTGATTCAGCGTGGATGTACTGGCCTGTATTAGTCTCTTTCCTATAGACTGAATTTTAGATAACCATCTGGTTGGTGAAGAATCAAGAGGTCTAGAAAGGCTAACTGCTTATTTACTTCTACTTCTAGGGTGAACTGGATCCTTGGATGAAGTGCATTAATTTTTGAGAGAAACTGCTGTAGTTCTTCTGAGGTGCCCTTCCATATGGCAAAAATGTCGTCCACATATCTGAATCAAATGTTAGGTCTGGGTGTAATCCATTTGGTCTACGTCTTTTCCCTTGTGGGAGATAGTACTTTATAAAGCAGCAAATCTTTGATAACATATAATTGTATACACACATATATATTTAGTTTTTTTTTAAAAAAATTTTTTTTTTATAATTGAATAATTAAATAACAAAATAATTAAATTTGAATTATTAAAATAAATAAATAAATAATAATAATTAAATAAATTTAGGAAATTTAACCTTAGCTACTTAGGTGGTGCTTTGTGAATATAACAGTTATTGTTTAATTAGTCTTGTACCTATACTGATGATGCCTGTAATACTCAGGTGAAAATTCTACAAATAAAGAATAATTTACGTGAGTTAATTCTGTTATTATAGTAGTTAGTAAAATGTCTACTCATGGTATTTCCTTACTGAAATTTCCCGACTGTGTAAAAAAATGCTTTAAAAATATCCTTAGTGCCTTCCCACTGTACCAATGTATACTATAGTGCTCATAAGTAATTCAAGACATAAGTGTAATTGAAAGCATAGTGAAAAATACTATCATTCGTAAAATAATAATAATAATAATACATGGCCATGTATCACTTAAAATGCATGAAGTTTTCTTCGTAGATCACTCTGCAGAGAAAGTGCACAAATCTATAAGTAGTATTTGCTTCAACAGTGGTAGTTATATAGGGTAAAAATTAGCCATAGTATTAACAGAAGCTTATAAATTGACCAGGTCCAGGTTAAAATAAACACATGATTATGATATATTAGATGACAGTGGTAAAGTACAACTATCTGACTAGTGAGATATTTGCCTAATTGGTAAGCCGGCACAAATTTTTTAAGCTCTGACAATAGGTTTATAATCGTTCATGTGTGGGAATACATAAAACCAATTATATATATATATATATATATATATATGCAGAAAGTATTTTACCTTGGGTATGTATGTATATATATATATATATATATATATATATATATATGTTTGTATTACACAGTATTTAGGCTCCTGTAAAATCTTGTGTAGTGCAAAATCATTTAAATAGGACTAAGAACCAGTACAGTAAGGGGTTGTGGGTCCATTCAGTTACAAAAATGCACTATTTTATTTTTATTATAACTATTGGATGCTTAAATTTTATTAAAAATAGTCTTCTTCTTCCTTTCCAGGCTTATAGGCCAAGTAGCCTGTTCCAGACTCACTTCCATCTTTTTAAGGGTCTTCCTATGCATCGGGTACCTTTCGGGTGATAATTTAGAATTTTTTAAGGTATTCTGCTTCTATTCATTCTCAGTATGTGTTCTTTCCATTTAACTGGAAAGAACACATACTGAGAAACATTAAACATATCATTAACACATTCGCTGCCACGCTACTTCGGCATAGTCTGTTCCCCTACACCGAGCAATTTCACTTCTTCAAAGTCAGTACGGTAATCTCGTTGCCGGCGGTAAGCGTCATACGAGTATACTCGTAGTTGGCTTGTACAGAGCATATACGATCTATGAGAATACACAGTTTTGATGCTAGCCCCACAAGCCAAGCATTTTCACTTCTTCAAGGTCACTACAGTAATCTCGTTGCCAGCGGTAGCGTCATACTAGTATACTCGTAGCTGGCTTGTGTAGCTGGTTTACCAACTAAGAGTATACTCGTAGTTGGCAGCGAACGTGTTAAACAGCAAATAACTATTTCATTTAGAGAGTTAGTAATTCCAAGTTTATTTCTGATTTCGCTGCTTTTCATTTCATTTGTTATTGTGACTTTTTCATTTCTGCACAGAAATTTCATTTTGGATGATTCAATTCTTCTTTCATTTGCTTTGTTTATTGTCCATATCTTACGGTCATAAAGTAAGGAATCTACCGTATTGTAGATTCTTATTCATGTGTGTATTTGTACTTAATTGGGTTTAAAGTTTTTATTTATAATGCCTGTTACTTTTAAAAAGTTTGATATCTTTGGTTCTATATCAGCTTCATTTTCATATGACATTATGCATCCTAAATATTTGAGTGTATTTACTTGCTCTATTATTTTGTTGTTTATTACTATATTGCTTTCTTTTGGATTAGCACCTTTTGAAGGCCATGACTTTTATTTTGCCTGTTAATATTTCCATACCATGTGTTTTTATCAGATTATTTAGGCTGCATAATGATTTTTGTATAGCATGTTCATTGTTTCCAAGGATTATTTGGTCATCAGCAAAAAGTAGAGTAGCTAATCTGTTGTTACAGTTTATCTTGAATCCTCCTTCATTAGTTTATATTGAATCATCATTCATTTCTATTGGATTAGCACCTTTGAAGGCCATGGCTTTTGTTTTGTCTGTTGGTATTTCCATACTATTTGTTTTTATCAGATGATTTAGGCTACATAATGATTTTTGTAGTTCATCTTTATTGTTTCCAAAGATTATTTGGCATCAGCAAAAAGTAGAGTAGCTACTTTTGCTCCTTTTGATTCAAGATTTTGCTAATCAGCAAAATCTTGAATCCTCCTTCGTTAGTTATCTTCGATTCTTTTATGATTTTATCTATGTATGTATATTAAATAAAACTGGTGAGAGAGAGGGCAACCCTGACATACTTCTTTATTTATTGATTTCTAGCTTGATGTTAAATTGTACTTCACAGATATTTTATCTTGATATATATATATTAAATAAGGCACTGAAGAGTTGATTTGGTATTTCATATTCTTCCAGGATTTCCCATAGCATTTCTCTAATTTTATCAAATTAGAGAAATCTATAAAAGCTATGTGTGTTTCTATGTTTATTTCTCTGTGTTTTTCAATTAGTAATTTTAATATAAATGCAGAGTCTATGCAAGACCTGACTTTAAATTTTTCAGGAAATGACAACTTACACTAAAATATTAATTAAAAAACTTTAATCAGTATCTTCCTATATTTCAGCGTTACATTGTCATCTTCTGGGAACATAAAACTATGATATGTGCATGTAGGCACTAACAACGAGCAACCTTCTTCAGCCTCATTTGCTCGTTGTAGTGTCTGTGTGCACATGTCATAGTTTTATATTCCCAGAAGATAGCAATGTAGCATTGTTGAAATATAGGAAGGTATTGATTAAAGTTTTTTAATTAATATTTTAATATATATTGTCATTTCCTGAAAAATTTAAAGTCATGTGTAACCAACGTATGAGTTTATCTACAAGAATTATGCAAGACCTGCTTTTTCTGAATCCATTTTGTTGTTCTATTAATTTTTGGTGTATTATATGTGTAAGTTTATATGCTAAGATTTTTGCATATACTGTACTTTATAACAGATACTAAGTAAGCTGGTGCCACAATAATTGTCTTGAATTCCTGCCATGTACCCTCAAGGGGTGTACAGGATATGATAGTACTACATGAAAAAAAATTACATCATTACTAACTTCCTATGTACAATTTTCCTCCAAATCCGTCTGTTACTTGTCAAGACTTCAACATTATCAGATCTTATATTTCTATCGTCTAAGACACTTTGTACCATATCAATCCACCTATATCTTGGTCTTCCTCTGGGTCGTTTTGCTGCCAACTTGGCAGAGAACACTTGTTTTGCTAATCTTTCTTCGTCCATTCTGTTAAAGTGACCATACCACCTGAGATTACCTCTGCTAATGCATTCCTGGATGTTGACAATGTCAAGTTCTTTGCTAATATCCTCGTTTTTAATATGATATTGCCATTGCTGCCATCTGTTCATGCCTATAATCTTTCTCAGGACTCTCATATCTGCGGCCTCTAGTCTTTGGTCAAGTGTTTTACTTCTGACCCAGCTCTCAGATCCATAAGTTAAAACTGGTTTGAACACTGTCTTGTATACAGCTAATTTAGTGTTCCGACTAACTTCTCTCTTATTCCATATGAATTTATTCAATTGACTTCCTACTGTACCAGCTTTATTGATTCTGTTGTCTATTTCCATATTTAATTTACCATCTTCACTAAAAATCATGCCTAAGTAGGTGAAATGTTTTACTTGTTCAATAGGTTCTCCGTTCACAATGCAGTTGACATTTTCAATGATTCTGCCTATTTTCATTGTCTTTGTCTTTTTATTACTGACCTTCATACCATATCTATTACAACAGCTAGTCAATTTAGTCAGAGAATCTTGCAAACTTGTAGCGGATTTATTTAGAAGTATAACATCATCCGCATAAAGCAAAGAGCTGACATTAACATCTCCAATTTTGATATCATGTTTAATATCACTTTCCTTCATAATGTGATCCATATAGATAATGAATAACAGAGAAGATAATGTACATCCTTGTCTCACACCAGATTTAACATTAAACCATCTTCCTGTACTTCCTTCAATTCTAACTGCTGACTTACAACTCAAATAAAGACTAAGTATTGCTTGATATAATGCCCCATCGACACCATATAACTGCAGCGTATTAAATAGCTTCTCTCTTGGCACCTTGTCATATGCCTTTTCCAAATCGACAAAACTTAAATACAGATCTCTGTTATATTCCCATGCTTTCTCGACTATTTGTCGTAAAGTGAAGATCTGATCCTGACAGCCTCTATTTGGCCTGAATCCAGCTTGTTCTTCACCAAGCTTTCCTTCCACAATTCTTCTCAACCGTTTCTCAAGTATACTTGCATAGATCTTGCCAGGAACACTCAGTAGGGAAATACCTCTGTAATTCTCACATTCAGTTTTATTTCCCTTTTTATAGATGGGTACTATGAGCGCTCTACTCCAATCATCAGGAATTCGTCCCTCTGTCCAGGCTTTCTGAACTATGCAGTGCAGCCACTGTAAGACTCTTATACCACCATACTTCAGCATTTCTGGTCGAATATCATCTACTCCTACTGCCTTTCCACATTTCAAGCCTTTGATGGCTCTTTCTACTTCAAGTATGGATATGTATTCTTGACTGCATGCCTGGTCAGTGTTTTTTACCACTGTGCTGTCATCACTACTTGTTTCATTTAGCAGTTTTTCAAAGTAATTACTCCATACTTCAAGGATATCTTTTTCTCCCGTTTTCATGTCACCTTTATCATCTCTAACCTTTTACAGCACTCTTTCCTCCATTCCTAAGCTTCTTCAACAACCTCCAGAATATTTTGCCACCTTCTTGATATTTATTTTCTATATTCTTGCCAAAGTCCACCCATGACTTTTGTTTAGCTAGTTTTACACAGTGTTACACAGTGTTTAGCATTCTTGCATTTGTCTCTGTATTCTCTAAGAGCACAAGCTGATTTATTTGCCAGGAACTTTCAATATGCTTTCTTCTTTTCCTTCACTGCCTCTTTAACTTCCTGTGTCCACCATGGAGTTCTGATTTTTCTATCCTTGCAGACAACCTTACCACATGCCTCTCTGGCTGAATCAATCAGGGTTTTCTTCAAGGCTTTCCACTGAATCTCCAAGGTTTGATTCCTGTTCTCAAACTCTTTCATTTTTTCTTCAATAATCTTTGTGTATTTTAGTCTACAGTTCACATCTGAGAGCTGCTCAACTTTTATTCGCTTTAAAACTTTCTTACATGTTATTCTTTTCAGTAAGAAATTCAATTTTATCCTGCTCAAGACTAAATAGTGATCACTTCCAATTTCAAATCCTCTGTACACTCTGGTGTCCTGCACCAGGGAGAAAACATCACTATCAACAATAACATAGTCAATGAGACTTTTCTTATTCCTTGCCTTGTCTCTCCATGTGAATTTGTGCATATTTTTATGTTGGAACATGGTGTTAGTAATAACCAGTCCATGTCCTGAGCAGAAATCGAACAGATATTTGCCATTATTATTAGCTTTGCTCTTTTCTCCAAATTTTCCCAAAATATTTTTGTATGTCTCACAATCATTTCCTACTCTGCTATTTAGATCCCCAACAAGGACCAAGTTTTCCTTTTTCATTGTGTCAGTTGCTTTTTCTAAAGCATGAAAAAATTCCTCCACTTCTACCTTAGTCGAACCTTCTGTGGGACCATAGGCACAAATAAGTCTCATTGTCCAGTTCCCCATTCTCATATTTGCCACATCACTCTACTTGAGACTGACTGCCATTCAAGAAGATTAGCCTCGTATTTTGTGTTGAATACTATGGCTACTCCTCCTTCATTGTCATTTCCTGAATATAACATTTTGTATTTATTGTTCAGAAAGATCTCACCAGTTTTTGTCTTTTTTGTTTGTCACCCCTATTATGTCAATCTTTTACTTGGATGTGGATGTCTCCTCCTAGTTATCTGGCTTTGACCCTTAAGCAACCGAACAATAAACTGAATATGATATGATGTGTTATATATACATTTTTTTTAAAATCACTTATATGATTATATAGCCAAATGATTGAATAGAAAAAAGTATTTATTACTTAAAAAAAAAAAAAAAACAGTACTAGTTTCATCTTTCTAGAAGACTTCATCAGGTGCATAATGTAGAAGTGAAAATGTGAACCTCTGCTACCACCTTTCTTATTGTTACTCCTCTACTATTCAGCTATGGCATATGAGACCGTGTTCACAAGCACAGCAAGTCCAAGAATTCATTCAAATGTTAGCAATCCATGTTTACTTTAATAGCCATGAAACCTAATCCATCAAATACATATATGTACATATTTACATAGAGATGTGTATTTTAAACATCTAAAAAAAAGGTTCATAACACAAGTACTTTTTTTTTGTTGTTTCTTTCCAGTATCCAAATTTATTTATTTTAAAAGGATATTATTTTTTCCAAATGTTTTAAACTCATTTATTATATTCATTTCTCTTGATCTCATAAGACAAAATAATTGTAATACCAATAATAAAATAAAATAATAATATTTGTTTATCATTTTTAAGTTTAATGAATATAAAAATATACTAATATAATTATTTACATAAAATTTCTTTAAAAATATTTCATTAAAAGATATTCTCCCTCTCTCTCTCTCTCTTTTTTTTTGACTGCACCCAAATCATCTATCATCTCTGAACCAAATGAAATTTATTGTTATTATACTGGTATCTCTACAGAGTCAGAAAACTCATTGTGGGAGATCCACACTAACCTTTATACACACAATACTCATCATACCTCTCCTTAAACTCGTGTAATGTCAGGCCACTCACAAGTAATTCTGGCAATCCATTCTGCTCATTTACAACTCTCCAAGCAAAAAATTCTTGTTCACATATCCTTACTAACACCACACTTTTACACAACTTCCAGGAGTTCTCTCTCTTTTATAGAACCTGTTTAATAAGTTACAAGTTTCTATCATGGCTCCTCTTTTATGCCTATAAACTAAACTTTGCAACTTGCACTCCTGCTACCTATCCATATAAGGACCATTCCAAAAACCTATCACAAACTTGGCCACTCATCTCTGAATCATCCGGTTCACGAAATCTATGCACAGTAGTCGAGATGTGGCCGAATCATGGCCTTATAAAGAGGGATAATAACCTTCCTGTTTTTATGTGCAAGTGTGTTTTTCAACACTCAAGTAATGTTTTGAGCCATTTTTTTCAACTTTTGCAATATGCCCACTGAACTTCAACTCTTCATCCATCATTACCCCCAAGTCCCTAGACTGATCAGTTTCGTGCAGTTCAGTACCATAAATGTGATACATGTGACAGTACATAACCTTTTCAATCCAAAGTGCATAACCTTACATTTTGCAACATTAAACTGACAACCATTAACCTTCAAATTGCCAATTTATTTAAATGATTTCACAGGATATCTACATCACTTTTATCAACTATTGCCGTTTCCAGTTTTGCATCATCAGCAAACACTTGAATACTTACTTATCATCTTTGTGTATCAAGACACACACAAGACCAAGATCTATTTCTTCCAGATACCTCTGTCCTGAGCCACCAGTTCAACATCTCTCCAGTCTGCCAGCCAGCCATTCTGCTTTCCTTTTCTGTCATTCTCTGCCAAGTTAATTTAGGCCTTCCACTTTTCCATTTTCCTTCTGGGATCCATGTCAAAGCCACTCTAGGAATCTTTGCTGTCCATTCCATTCTGGCAGAAATGCATCACTGATGAAATAAAAACACTTGTTTTGCCAACCTTTCCTCATCCATTCTATTTAAGTGACCATTGTGGTTTCAAGGTCTGAATCATCCACTATTATTTATCAGGTGAATACTTAAAACCACATGTAACATACATCCTCAGATTAAATTTCAAAAGGTATTAACAGAAATTTCTAAGTTAATAACTGTTTTTCTTTGAATGAACTTAACTGACATGTCAGGTCTGTGGCTCATTGTTACAATGTACTGTGTATGACAAAGCCTAATTCACTAATATCAGACACCATAGCGTTTTAGCAACTTCTTTAAATCTAACAACATAATTGTTGAAATCAATATATGACATTCCTGAACATTCCCAACGAGAACAGATTGAGGGTTTATAGACTGCGAAAGCTGGTTGATAGAGGAGATATGATAGAAACATTTAAGTTACTTGAAAGGTTTTATTGGATTGATGCAGGTAAAATGTTTGTGCACTTAGCTAGAGGGGGAAGAATAAGAGGTTATCACTGGATGTTTAGTAAAAGTGTGATTAGTAGGGCATGAGAACTAGATTTTAGTGGAGAGTTGTAAGCAAATGGAATTGGTTGCTGTAGTCTGTTGTTAGTGTTAATGGGTTTAAGGAGAGGTATGATAGATTGCATGAGTAAATTGGGTACTTGTACAATACTAATGATGATAATAATTATGAAGTGTCATTCCAGTTGTCCTATCAGTAATTGTTGCCAAATATAGTATGAAAACTATAAAATGTCTATAATGCATTTAGTGATTCAGTAAAACGACTTGTTTTTAATACTTAAGAAGTGGTTGATCTACAACAAAATACTAGCATATGTGAGATATCTATTATTGATAAAACAGAAGGAGCCACTGACAAAAAAAAAAAAAAAGTAGGATTTGCAAAATGGTTCATAATTCCGATGATGATCGGAAATTATCATATATCCTATGACTGTGTAAAAAAGTATATATTGATTCTCAGTAAACAAAAGAAAGTTCCTAGAAAACCCAAGCAAAATATAAATAAAACAGAGAAATAAATACACATAACAAATGCATCAAATTTTACAAAGATTCATCATCAACCAACATGTATACCTGCCACACCTAAATGAATCACCCGATCAACAGTATTTAGTTCATTGAATTAGCCCCTCCCTTTAGTTATTTACTGAGCTACCAAATGTAGACATTGGCTGTTTATTATTGGTTAGTTATTTATACTTTACAAACAAATCTCTTTCTCTCTCCTCTTAAGTTTTTTAAATTAGTGATGCGTAGCTCAGTAGAAGTGGTGTTTGCACTCTACAGCGCTTGACCACACGACGAAAGGCGTTCGAATCTAGTCGCCGACTAGAGAAACTTTTTCTAAGCCTTTTCTCAACCGGTTCCAGAGTTAGTCGATCTCTGGCATGGGCTAGCAGGTTTTTCGTCCCGTAAACTCGAGAAAATCGGCCGTCGAACCCACACTATTTTTAGACATTAAATATATTGTGTTAGGGACCACTAGATAGCGGCACTTACTAGCCACCTTCTTCACTGCATGCCGATTAATTAGTGATAAGTGACTTCCACTAAGAGGAAGGCAACGCAGAAGTGGGATGTGTCAAGAGTGGAAGAGGATAGAGAGGTGTACAAAGAGAGAGAGAAAGCAAGAAGCCAAGAGAGTTGTGGCACAGGCTAAAGCCATGGCATATCAAGATCTGTATGATCAATTACAAACAAAGGAAGGACAGAAAAAAAATTACCAACTAGCGAAATGTAGAAATAAAGCAGCAAAGGACATCTTACATGTGAGGCAGATCAAAGACGCTGAAGGGAGAGTATTATGGAGGGATGTGGACATAAGAAATAGATGGAGAATATACTTTGAGGGAACTTTTGAATGAGGAAAATGCAAGGACTCACAGAGAAGATGGGCAGCCTTCTGAGGGGATGGTGTAGAACATCAGTAGAGTGGAAGTGACGGAGGCCATGAAGAGGATGAGGAATGGAAAATTGGTGGGCCCCGACAGGATTCCAGTGGAGGCATGAAAGGCTCTGGGGAAAGAGGGAATTGACCTGCTGTGGGACCTGTTCATGAAAGTTTGCCAACAGGAAAATATACCCAAGGAATGGAGGGAGAGTACTCTTGTCCCCATCTACAAGGGTAAAGGGGATGCACAAGACTAAAAATTACAGAGGAATAAAGTTGATGTCCCACACAATGAAAATCCTAGAAAGGGTTCTTGATGGAAGATTGAGGAAGGAGGTGGAGATTGCAAAGGAACAATTTGGCTTCATGCCTGGTAGATCAACAACAGATGTTATCTTTGGGTTACGGCAGATGATGGAAAAGTCGAGAGAAACAACAGGAGCTACATCTGGCATTTATTGATCTGGAGAAAGCATACGATAGAGTGCCAAGGCAAGAAGTCTGGAGGTGTCCGAGGGAGAAGAAGGTACCGGAAAAATATGACAGATTGGTGCGGGAGATGTACAGAAATGTGAAGACAAGTGTTCGGACCTGTCTGGGACAGACAGAAAGTTTTCAAGTAACAGTTGGCTTGCATCAAGGGTCAGCATTAAGTCCGTTTCTGTTTAACATTGTGATGGAGGTGGTGACAGAGGAGGTGAGAGAAGATGCACCTTGGACAATGTTGTATGCAGATGACATCTTGCTGTCTGCAGATTCAAGAGAAGAAGTGGGAACTAAACTGGAAAGATGGAGAAAAGTACTGGAAGAGAGAGGTATGAGACTGAGCAGAAGTAAGACAGAGTATATGTGTTGCACAGTGGGCGGCGGCCAGGAGATAGATCTGGAGCTGGAAGGAAATGTCATCAGGAAGGTGAGGGACTTTAGATATTTAGGTTGAACAGTGGAAGAAGATGGAGGAGATGAGAAGGAAGTGGGATGCAGGATACAAGTGGGTTGGAGGAACTGGAGGGAGATGTCTGGAGTGTTATGCAATAAGAGGGTGCTGATCAATCTGAAAGGCAAAATCTATAGGACAGTAGTGAGGCCAGCTATGACATATGCTATAGAAACTGTGGCCCTGAGGAAAAATAACATCAACAGGATGGAAGTAGCAGAGATGAGAATGCTTAGGTGGATGTGCGGTGTGACCAGAAAGGATCGTCTGAGAAATGACTATGTCAGGGGAACAGTGAAAGTTACGAACTTAGGAGTGAAGATACAGGAGATGGTTTAGTCATGTGATGAGGAGGGAGGACAAATATGTGGGAAGAAAGGTCATGCAGAAGGATGTGCAAGGAAGGAGGAAGCATGGGTGGCCAAAGAAGAGATGGAGGGAGCTAGTAGAAGAGGACTTGAGGATGAAGAACTTGAATGTGGTGACAGCCCAAGACAGGAGGATGTGGAGGAAACTCATCATCAACAGTGACCCCACTTAAGTGGGAGAAGCTGCAGAAGAAGAAAGAAAGAAAGATTATCAACATAAGAAGCCTGAATGGCAAAGAAATGGAGCTAGCTGAGGAATTAGATAAGTACCAGATCAACATAATAGGGGTGACTGAAACAAAAAAAAACACAAAAACTGGTGAGATCTTTCTGAGCAATAAATACAAAATGTTATATTCAGGCAATGACAATCAAGAAAAAGGAGTAGCCATTGTATTCAACACTAAATACGAGGCTAATCTTCTTGAATGGCAGGCAGTCTCAAGTAGAGTGATGTGGGAAAATATTACAATGGGGAACTGGACAATGAGAACTTATTTGTGCCTATGGTTGGTCCCACAGAGGGTCCTACTAAGGTAGAAGTGGAGGAATTTTTTGAGGATTTAGGGAAAGCATTGGACACAATGAAAAAGGAAAAGTTGGTCCTTGTTGGGGATCTAAATAGCAGAGTAGGAAATGATTGTGAGACATACAAAAATATTTTGCGAAAATTTGGAGAAAAGAGGAAAGCTAATAATAATGGCAAATATCTGTTGGATTTCTGCTCAGGACATGGACTGGTTTTTACTAACACCATGTTCCAACATAAAGATGTGCACAAATTCACATGGGGAGAAGAGGCAAGGAATAAGAAAAGTCTCATTGACTATGTTATTGTTGATAGTGATGTTTTCTCCCTGGTGCAGGACACCGGAGTGTACAGAGGATTTGAAATTGGAATTGATCACTATTTGGTCTTGAGCAGGATAAAATTGAATTTCATATTGAAAAGAATAACATGTAAGAAAGTTTTAAAGCAAATAAAAGTTGAGCAGCTTTCAGGTGTGAACTGTAGACTAAATTATACAAAGATTATTGAAGAAAAAATGAAAGAGTTTGAGAACAGAATCCAAACTTTAGAGATTCAGTTGCAAGCCTTAAAGAAAACAAAAGTCATGGGAGGACTTTGGCAAGAACATGGAAAATAAATATCAAGAAGGTGGCAAAATATTCTGGAGGTTGTTGAAGAAGCTTAGGAATGGAGGAAAGAGTGCTGTAAAAGGTTAGAGATGATAAAGGTGACATGAAAACGGAAGAAAAAGATATCTTTGAAGTATGGAGTAATTACTTCGAGAAATTGCTAAATGAAACAAGCAGTGATAGCACAGTGGTAAAAAACACTCAACAGGCATAGAGTCAGGAATACATATCCATACTTGAAGTAGAAAAAGCCATCAAAGGCTTGAAATGTGGAAATACAGCAGGAGTAGATGATATTCGACCAGAAATGCTGAAGTATAGTGGTATAAAAGTCTTGCAGTGGCTGCACTGCATAGTTCAGAAAGCCTGGACAGAGGGACGAATTCCTGATGATTGGAGTAGAGCTGTCATAGTACCCATATATAAAAAGGGAAATAAAACTGAATGTGAGAATTGCAGAGGTGTTTCCCTACTGAGTGTTCCTGGTAAGATCTATGCAAGTATACTTGAGAAACGATTGAGAAGAATTGTAGAAGAAAAGCTTGGTGAAGAACAAGCTGGATTCAGGCCAAACAGAGGCTGTCAGGATCAGATCTTCACTTTATGACAAATAGTGGAGAAATCATGGGAATATAACAAAGATCTCTATTTGAGTTTTATAGATCTCGAAAAGGCATATGATAAGGTTCCAAGAGAGCAGCTATTCAATATGCTACAGTTATATGGTGTTGATGGGGCATTATATCAAGCAATACTTAGTCTTTATTTGAATTGTAAGTCAGCAGTTAGAATTGAAGGATGTACAGGAAGATGGTTTAATGTTAAATCTGGTGTGAGACAAGGATGTACATTGTCTCCTCTGTTATTCATTATCTATATGGATCACACTATGAAGGAAAGTGTATTAAACATGATATCAAATTTGGAGATGTCAATGTCAGCTGTTTGCTTTATGCGAATGATGTTATACATATCAATAAATCCACTAGCAGTTTGCAAGATTCCTTGACTAATCTGAATAACTGTTGTACTAGATATGGTATAAAGCAATAAAAAGACAAATGAAAATAGGCAGAATCGTTGAATGTGTCAACTGCATTGTGAACGGAGAACCTGTGAAACAAGTGAAACATTTCACCTACTTAGGCACGATTTTTAGTGAAGATGGTAAATTAAATACGGAAACAGACCACAGAATCAATAAAGCTGATAAAGTAGGAAGTCAATTCAATAAATTCATATGGAATAAGACAGAAATTAGTCGGAACGTTAAATTAGGTGTATACAAGACAGTGTTCAAACCAGTTTTAACTTATGGATCTGAGAGTTGAGTCAGAAGTAAAACACTTGACCAAAGACTAGAGACCACAAATATGATAATCCTGAGAAAGATTAGAGGGGTCAACAGATGGCATCAATGGCAATATCATATTAAAAACGACGATATTAGGAAAGAACTTGACATTGTCAGCATTCAGGAATGCATTAGCAGAGCTAATGTCAGGTGGTATGGTCATTTAAACCGAATGGGTGAGGAACGATTGGCAAAACAAGTGTTCTCTGCCAGGTTGGCAGGAAAATGACCCAGAGGAAGAGCAAGATATAGGTGGATTGATACTGTACAAAGTGCCTTAGACGACAGAAATATAAGATCTGATAATATTGAAATCTTGACATGTAACAGATTGATCTGGAGGAAAAGTGTAGATAGGAAGTTAGTAATGATGTAAATTTTTCATGTAGTACTATCATATCCTGTACACCCCTTGAGGGTACAGGTCAGGAATTTGATGATGATGATGATAATTCAAATATTGCATTCTACTTAATTATTGTTTTCTAATATATCGCAAAACAAGCACATTAGTCCCCTTTCCCCCTACACGTATTTGGTTACAATCGAAGATTCGTCACAATATGTGGAACATCTACCAGAACACAATCACAAAATTTCCTCAGGGCAGTGTTTTCCCTTACCTTGCTAGATAATTAGGGTTATGGTGAGAGAGAGAGAGAGAGAGAGAGAGAGTGACATTCACACCAACATGAACATGTTAATAGCATATACATAAGTGTCGATTTTAATATATGAACTTGAGAGTTTGGGGGGGGGGTTGAAGACTAAAAACCGTATGTGAGATTTCTGAGGCTAATGAAAGAAGTGAACAGAATGTATTGTAATTTAAGATACCGTAAAGAAATTTATCAAGTGTGAGAATATGTGAATCAGACCACTGTAAGTGTATGGAAGGTCTTAAACAGAATGGGAGAAGAAAGATTAACAAAAGAAATGTTTGACTCCAGAATGGCTAAAGAAAAAACAAGATTGTGGGGATTGGTGCAGTCTAAGAGCCTTAGATCAGTGCTTCCCAAACTTATGAATGCCAAGGCCCCCTTTGGAAAAATTAAAATATTGCATCGAAAAAAAATTGTAATACAGACATATATTATTATAATATTTATTGTATTTATATTCAATACAATTTATATTTAAGAATTTGACTGTATTTCATTTGTTATTTTGATTATCTTTTTTAATCTTCTAGTGCTTTTTGCTATGAATGCAATGTCATCTGCAAATCTCAGGCAAAATGATCCCCTCTCCACCAATCTTTATGCCACTGCTTGTTTTTTCTTTAACTTCTCTGATGGCATTTTCAATATATATGTTTGGAGAGGGGTACTTAAGGGACAAAGCTATATAACTGAGAGGAGACCTCCACATCCCTTCAAAGGAATGCGGAGAACCAACCAGGGCTTCTCACCTAATGTCCAATCCTCACCTTCTCATGATGCACCCTGTTAGGTATCTACCTGGATAGTGAACGGACGATGATGGGCTGGCAATTTGGGATTTAGCCAACCACATTTTATTCTTATTGGCTTAAACCAAAATTTCAATTGATGGTACAACATGACAGAATTTCATGCTGGCTGGGGCGTCGCCCGGTTAAACAAGGCCCCTGTTTTTGCCAGGGAACCAGGGCAAACAGCAAAAAGTCACCTACTAGAACAAATCCTAAAACTTATCCCAACTCAACATCACCAGAGTTGAAGATTGGTACTATCAACATAAGAAGCCTGAATGGCAAAGAAATGGAGCTAGCTGAGGAGTGACTGAAACAAAAAAAAAAAAAAAAAAAAAAACTGGTGAAATCTTTCTGAGCAATAAATACAAAATGTTATATTCAGGCAATGACAATCAAGGAAAAGGAGTAGCAGCCATAGTATTCAACACTAAATACAAGTCTAATCTTCTTGAATGGCAGGCAGTCCCTAGTAGAGTGATGTGGGCAAATATGAGAATAGGGAACTGGACAATGAGATTTATTTGTGCCTATGGTCCCACAGAAGGTTCTATAGTACACCCACAGATTCGAGACCCTTCGACACTTCTGCGCATGTCAATAGAAGGAGAATCCATTCCGATAATAGGGTAATCAATCCGTATTGTGGGATGAGCTGTTTATTATTACACATCAGAAAATTAACTTCTCTTTTATGATCATTGTAATTTTTAAAGTGTTAACTATGTTTCTTGTATAACAGTTGGAAAATTCTACTTATAAAGCACGTGATTTCGCGTGTTGGCGACCAATTCATTTCTTTCTCCCCTTCCTCTTGAATCGACTATTCTTGTTAAGTCTCCAAGTGAAGCTTGCTAAAGTGTGGGCGTACTATACTAAGGAAAAGTGGAGGAATGTTTTGAATCTTTAGAGAAAGCAACTGATACAATGAAAAAGGAAAATTTAGTCCATCATTGTTGGGGATCTAAATAGCAGAGTAGGAAATGTCAGACATACAAAAATATTTTGGGAAAATTTGGAGAAAAGAGCAAAGCTAATAATAATGGCAAACCTATTGTATTTCTGCTCAGGACATGGACTGGTTATTACTAACACCATGTTCCAACATAAAAATGTGCACAAATTCACTTGGAGAGAAGAAGCAAGAAATAAGAAAATTCTCATTGACTATGTTATTGTTGATAGTGATGTTTTCTCCCTGGTGCAGGACACCAGAGTGTACAGAGGATTTGAAATTGGAAGTGAGTCTTAAGCAGGATAAAATTGAATTTCATATTGAAAAGAAGAACATGTAAGAAAGTTTTAAAACAAATAAAACTTGAGTAGCTCTCAGATGTGAACTGTAGACTAAAATACACAAATACTATTCAAGAATAAATGAAAGAGTTTGAGAGCAGGAACCAAACCTTGGAGATTCAGTGGCAAGCCCTGAAGAAAGCACTGATTGATTCAGCCAGAGAAGTATGTGGTGAGGTTGTGTGCAAGGATAGAAAAATCAGAACTCCATGATGGACACTGGAAGTTAAAGAGGTAGTGAAGGAAAAGAAGAAAGCATATCAAAAGTTCCTGGCAAATAAATCAGCTTGTGCTCTTAGAGAATACACAGACAAATGTAAGAAAGCGAAACACTGTGTAAAACTGCTAAACAAAAGTCATGGGAGGACATTGGCAAGAACAAAGAAAATAAATATCAAGAAGGTGGCAAAATATTCTGGACGTTGTTGAAGAAGCTTAGGAATGGAGGAAAGAGTGCTGTTAAAGGAGTTAGAGATGATAAAGGTGACATGAAAACAGGAGAAAAAGATATCCTTGAAGTATGGAGTAATTACTTTGAAAAACTGCTAAATGAAACAAGCAGTGATGACAGCACAGTGGTAAAGAACACTGACCAGGCATGCAATCAGGAATACATATCCATACTTGAATTAGAAAAAAGCCATCAAAAACCTGAAATGTCGAAAGGCAGCAGGAGTAGATGATATTCGACCAGAAATGCTGAAGTATGGAGTTATGAAAGTCATACAGTGGCTGTACTGCATAGTTCAGAAAGCCTGGACAGATGGACGAATTCCAGATGATTGGAGTAGAGCTCTCATAGTACCCATATATAAAAAAGGGAAATAAAACTGAATGTGAGAATTACAGAAGCATTTCATTATTGAGTGTTCCTGGTAAGATATATGCAAGTATATGTGAGAAACAGTTGAGAAGGATTGTGGAAGAGAATCTTGGTGAAGAACAAGCTGGATTCAGGCCAAATAGAGGCTATCAGGATCAGATTTTCACTTTACGACAGATAATTGAGAAATCATGGGAATATAACAAAGATCTGTATTTAAGTTTTGTAGATCTGGTAAAGGCATACGACAAGGTGCCAAGAGAGAAGCTATTCAATACGCTACAGTTTTATGGTGTCAATGGGGTATTATAATAAGCAATACTTAGTCTCTATTTGTGTTGTAAGTCAGCAATTAAAATTGAAGGAAGTACAAGAAGATGGTTTAATGTTAAATCTGGTGTCAGACAAGGATGTACATTGTCTTCTCTGTTATTCATTATCTCTATGGATCACATTATGAAGGAAAGTGGTATTAAACCTGTTATCATAATTGGAAGTGTTAATCTCAGCTCTTTGCTTTATGTAGATGATGTTATACTTCTAAATAAATCTGCTATAAATCTGCAAGATTCCCTGACTAAATTGAATAACTGTTGTAATAGATATAGTATGAAGGTCAGCAATAACAAGACAATGAAAATTGGCAGAAACATTGAAAATATCAACTGCATTGTGAATGGATAACTTATAGAACAAGTAAAACATTTCATCTACTTAGGCACGATTTTTAGTGAAGAAGGTTAGTTAAATATGGAAATAGACAACAAAATCAACAAAGCTGGTATTGTAGGGAGTCAACTGAATAAATTTATGTGGAATAAGAGAGAAATTAGTCAAAACACTAAATTAGCTATATGCAAGAGACAGCGTTTAAACCAATTTTAACTTATGGATCTGAGAGCTGGGTTAGAAGTAAAACAGTTGACAAAAGACTAGAGACCGCAGGTATGAGAGTCCTGAGAAAGATTAGGGGCATGAACAGATGGCATCAATGGTGATATCATATAAAACACGAGGCTATTGGGAAAGAACTTGATATTGTCAGCATCCAGGAATGCATTAGCAGAGCTAATCTCAGGTGGTATGATCGCTTAAGCAGAATGGGAGAGGAAAGATTAGCAAAACAACTGTTCTCTGCCAGGTTTGCAGGAAAAAGTCCCAGAGGAAGACCAAAATATAGGTGGATTGATACAGTAGAAAGTGCCTTAGAAGACAGAAATATAAGACCTGATAATATTGGAGTATTGACATTTAACAGACTGATTTGGAGGAAAATTGTAGATAGGAAGTTAGCAATGATGTGAATTTTTCATGTAGTACTATCATATCCTGACACCCCCTGAGGGTATATAAATCAAGAATTTGATGATGATGATTTTGGTTTGTAATCTTTTTTTTGTGTGTTTCTTATGAATATCTTTGAAACGAAACTTATATGAATAAGCATATATTTGCTAATATTCATTAAGCACCGAAATACGCAAGAAGCAAAATTTGTTAATCAACACCAATGTTGTGTGATTTTTTTCCATTAAAATATAAAAAAGAACAAAAAATAAATAATAAATAATAAAAATTAAATGTTTCTTTTAAGATTAAAAAAAATCTACTTAGTCTTAAAACAATTTAAATTTGTTTTCATATTTCACAGTCCCCCCCCCCCCTCAACAAAACTTACGGTCCCCAAGGGGGCCGCAGCTCATAGTTTGGGAAGCGCTGCCTTAGATGTCCAATATAACCTGATAAATAACAGATTAATAAAATTGTTGATAGGAAGTAATAATGTTAACTGAAATAGGAATACACAGTGTTCTGTTACTTTATTTATCCCATCTATGAAAGGTTGATCAACCTTTCATAGATAGTTCTTATACTCCAACCAGGAAGACTTGAAAATCCATAATATGGTAGTACTGTGGATAGTAGATTAAGATGTGGATGAACGGGGAAATTAATGACATTTGGTCTATTCATCTGGAGGTTGTGGTATCTGGAAACCACAAGAAGCTTATTCTATGAACAGATAGGATAGAGGTTTATAAAAATAAACCTCTATCCTCTAATTATAGAAGATGGGAGAGTAGTTAGTACTGCAGCTTTACTGCTGTGAAGAGAAGGACATGATTTGCTACTGTTGTATTCAGGATCTTTTGGAAAAACTGTCGTTAATGATGCAATCACCACCACTAGTAAACACTATTGTAGTGGACTTATTATAACCGGCTCCCATCTAGCAGTCCCAACCAAAGACTGTTAGCAGTGTTGCTGTTCTAAAGATTTCCCATATCAAATTGTCTGCTATAGCAGCTGATTCTTTGTTATAGTGTGTTAAAATAAAGTGTTAATTGTATAATTAACCATAATAACAGAAATAGACCAATATTCTGAAGCTTATATATTGGCATCATCCACAAGGTTCCACATAATTTCAGAAACTGCTATTAACCTGTCCAATTCCATGCCTAGGAATGCTCATTTTGGCAGAGTATGTTTTTTTAACATTACGATAATGCTATATTTGAGCTGATTTTATAATTTTGAAGACGATAAATTGTACTTTCCAGGATAGGTTCATAAAAATATTCTCTTGGATATAACTTACTTGCAATTTGTGAACAAGTTCTGGGTGTTGACTTCATTTAAATTTAATAATTATATTTATATATATATATATATATATATATACAGGGTGTTCGGGATAAATTTGACAGTTTGGTAAGGAAAAAGAAAATCTTCTTTGTATCTATTAAATTTAATGAATTGACAAAAAAACATTACAGGCAGAGTTAATTACAATACTATCAACAAGATTTACTCAAAATAACCACCATTAGCATCGATCACAGCTTCAATTCTGCTTCGGAACCTCGAACAAGCTGATGCTACAGTCTCCCTGGGAAGGGCCGCAAAAACTGTTTTAATTTTATCCATTAACTGGGCTTTTGTATTACTGGAAGTGCGATTGGTGTCTTTTTCAACTGCGCCCCATACAAAATAATCCATGGGGTTAAGGTCTGGGGAGTTTGGAGGCCAAACATTTGGACTGGTGAAGTCGTAGAAATTTTCAGACAACCATTTTTGACTTTTCCCAGAGGTGTGGCAAGGGGCCGAATCCTGCTGCCATACATACGGCCTACCATTGGCTACCCTTGTTATCCAGGGCTTGACTACAGTTAGCAACTCCACGAACAAAGCCCGAATTCCAATGCCAGGGTTCTTCAACACCTGTTCCTGCAGATTTGCGAGGAATTCTGCTGTACGAACGCAATCAGATCGTCTGCTAGGGATCTTTCTTCTTGCTACATCCTCGTAGTCACCATTGCAAGTCTCTAGTTCATGCCTGATTGTTTTTACTGTATTCAGGGAGCATTGGGCAGCAGTCGTAATATCCTTATTTTGATGGCGGGCACGAATCATCATGATACAAGTTATTCTCTTCCATGATTCAGGTGGGTTCCAGCTATCCATCCTTTCTGACATCTTGTATATGAATGAAGAAGGGTCCAAACTTTTAAATGAAGAGAAGTGTGTGTTAATACATGTAACTTACGGAAAAATATAATTAATTATAAATATATCAAATTTATCCCGAACACCCTGTATATATATATATATATATATATATATATTTTTTTTTTTTAACCTAAATCCCACACATCAGAAGATGCAGAACCTTGACTATCACAATGGTGCAATGTGTAAGCAAGAATTTTAGGTAATTGTCATTTTTTGAAGAGCTGGAGGTATTAGTTGGTGGTGAACACTATTTGGGGAAGTCTGTTCCACCCAATAGATAAAATGGAAAGAGAAGCAGGTGTGGTATATATATGAACTTTGACAGAAAAAGGATGTTGGGTTAGTTGCTGCTCATGTTTAGTAGTTTAACAGGCTTAATGGAAAGTAGAAGAATGATGGATGCCAGTTTGTTGGAGCAGCACCAAATATGTAAGGCTGAAACAGTAGTCTCTGAAAAACTGGTTGAAGTGAGTCATTAAGGGAGAGATTATTGATTAACTACATTGCCTTCCTCTACATAGCATCAAGAATTTTTAGGAGGTCCTTAATGCTTAACCTTATACATGAGAACAGTATTCTAAGGTTGGGCAGATAAGTTAGTAAGTGGGTGGATTAAAAGTATTATCTGGAGTGGAAAAGAGCAAGCTAGAGGCAGACAATGCAATAGTTGTGATATTTGTACCAGGAAAGACTGGAGGTAAATGTCAGTCTAAGACGTTATGTAATCCTTTCTGTGATTTGGGTATTATCAAGGTTAATAGAAGTTGAATTAAAGTCATTTTTGTGTGAAAAAATTAGGATTGTGTTGATAGCATTGAAGTTCTTGCAACTTGGGATGTTTGCTCACTATGACGTTTGTCAAATAAATGGGAGGAATGGAAGACATTGTCATTAGCAAAGCTATGATTAGGATTATTGGTCAGTAAGAGAAGATCATTTATATATAGGAGAAAGAAGGTAATGTCAGAAAGAGGCACTCCTATATTGGTGTGGAAGTCGTAAGATGGGTCTTTAACGCATGGCCTGCGGAGCTCTTTGCCTTGGCCTGCTGGCCATTTTGAAAAAATAACTACTTAACATTAAAATGTGATTAAATAAAAAATTATTTCAATGAAGCCTGCGGGACAGTAAGGTATGCTGCAGTATTTAGAATTGTAAGATGCTTTCCAGATTCACAAGGAACACTGTGCATTTGATACTTTACATAAAATCCTATAAAAATAAATATTAAATAGACATCCTTCTTCAGCCATCTACCAGTGCCAAGTGGTACTTAAGTATTGGTACTAACGTCACAGGTAGATGGCTGAAGTAGTTCGTTCGGGTGCGCTGTCTAGTGCCTTCCAGATATATCTCGAAGGTTCTCGATACTTCGTGATATTCATGTATAAGCACATGCAGGTTCGTCTTGTCAGCCATAGCCTATTGTGGTTTTATATTGCCAGACGATTTTCATTAGTGTGAGACATAATCAGTGGATAATAACCATTGCATGGCCATTTTGGATCGTTTTTTGGGTTCACCTTCCATCACCATGGTGTCTACGAGTAAAAAGTGTAAATCAAGTGATTCTTGTCTGGTTTTTAATGAAAAGTGGACAAATTTGTACTTTTTTGTGCCAATCGACGATAAGCCAGTGTGTTTAATTTGTCGTGAGTCAGTGTTAGTATCAAAAGAATACAATATAAAACAACTATAACACAAAGCATGCATCCAATTTCGATCACCTTCAGGGGGGCAGCTTTGTGTGGACAAAGTGAACCATCTCCAAATTGATTTAAAATGCCAGCAGGGTACTTTTAAAAGGCAGAGGGGAGCAAAGCTTGCGTCAAAACAAGTTATGTAATAGCTGAAAAAATTTGCTAAAAAATCAAAAGCCTTCTTGGACAGTGAGTTTGTGAAAGAGTGTCTCATCGCTGCTGGGGATATTCTGTGCCCAAATAATAAGGAAGTGTTTAAAAAACCGAGTTTGTCTGAAGTAACTGTAGCACAGCGTGTCGAAGAACTTGCCAATGACATTGAATGAACTTGAAAAAAAACAGTCGTCCCGAATTTATGTCATATTCACTTGCTTTAGATGAGAGCACAGATGTGAAGGATACAGCACAACTGACTATCTTTGTCTGTGGCATTGATCAACAATTCAGTGTGACAGAAGAACTACTAATGCTCGTACCTATGAAGGGAACGACAAAAGGCACTGATATTCTTGAAGCCGCCAAGAAAATGCTCCAGCATTTCGACCTCAGCTTAACCAACCTCGAGGGTGTGGTAACTTATGGTGCCCATGCTATGGTGGGAAAGAACGAAGGGTTTGTTGCGCTGCTATGGAAAGAACCAGAACTAGAAGGAAAAGATTTCGTCTATTATCACTGTTTAATCCACCAGGAGAATTTGTGTGCGAAAACTATTGGATTTGAGAATGTCATGAAAGTTATTGTGACTGTCGTCAACATTATTAGGGCAAGAGGATTGAATCATCATCAATTCCAAGAGTTTTTTACCCAAGAGTGCAAAGCTGATCACAGTGATGTTGTTTATTTTTGAGGTGAAAAGATTGGCAGCAGTATACCACATTGGTGGAACTGTATTCCAAGAGATTGATGAGGCCAGGGACTTGGGAGTGTTGGTGGATAGGGAGATGAAGTTTAGGAGGCACATTGCAAAAGTAGATAAATCAGCTCATCAACTCGCTTGGTTGTTGAAAAATACCTTGACGAGCAGAGACAAGCAAGTTATTGTACCTCTGTACCGAGCCTTGATAAGACCTCATCTCAACTACTGTGCCCAGATTTGGTCACCTAGGTTTCTTCTTGATGGGGAGGAGATGGAGAGGATCCAGAGGCGAGTGACCAAGATGATAGCAGGTCTATGGAATGAACCATATGAGAAAAGGTTGAAGATTTGTGGGTTGCAGAAACTAGTTGATAGGCGGAAAAGGGGAGATATGATTGAGACATTCAAATTGCTAAAAGGATTCTATAGGATTAATTCAGAGGATATTTTTGAGATCAGGACTGGTGGTGGGAGAACTAGGGGACACCTATGGAAGCTGGGCAAGAGTGTGGTTAGCAGGGGTGTTAGAGCTGGGTTCTTTACTTTTAGAGTGGTAAATGAGTGGAATAAGCTGCCAGAGTCTGTTGTGGGTGCTATGACAGTGAGCGGGTTCAAGGCAAGGTATGATAGATACTGTGAGAATGTCGAATAGTTGTGCGGACATGATGTTTAGGGCCTCCCTCGATGAGTCTAAGGACTCCCTGGAGTAGCCCGAAATAATAACAATAATAATAATAATTATTATTATTATTATAGTGATATGCGTTGGATGAGCAGAGGGAAGGTTCTTAAAAGAGTCTTTGATTTGAGGAGCAAGATGCAGCATTTCATGCAAGCCAAGGGGAAGCCTATTGTGGAATTCAACGATCTGAAGTGGATGACAGACTTTGCCTTTGTGACCGACATGTCGTTGCTTATGAATGACCTAAATACGTCGCTAAAATCCAAAAATCAACTGGTGCACACTCTGTTTGATCACTTCAAAACTTTTGTGGCTCAGCTTCTTGCTGAGTCCAACTGTTCGTCTCTTGATGAATACGCTACAAAATTAGCCGTGTTGTGAAGTGAGTTCGAATAGAGATTTAATGATTTTCGTAACCAACAGTCTTCTTTAGATTTATTTTCAATGCCATTCAGTGTCAACTACCGAGATGCCAGGCTCAGTACAAATTGAGCTGCTTGAACTCCAAAACAATTCTTCTTTGAGAGAAAAATTATTCAATGTGACCTTGCTTACATTTTACAGTGACTACATTTCTGAGGACTCATTCCCTAATCTTTGCCGGCATGCTTTGAAGATGTGTGCTTTGTTAGGAAGTACATACTTATGTGAGCAGTTCTTCTCCAGAATGAAGTATGTGAAGTCCAAGACAAGAACTCAGATTACGGACCAACATCTCGAGAATACTCTGCGCATAGCGACTTCCAGCAGTGATGCCAACATCGACAAGCAGGTCAAGGAAAATCATTGCCAAATTTCCCATTGACATTGTAAAATATGAATGTTTTCTTCATTAAATTATCTTTTTTCAAGTATTGATTGTATTTACTTATCACGAACCCGACTCCTACCTACGCTCTTAAAGTTGAGTTTGTTTATTTTTATAGGATTTTATGTAAAGTATCAAATGCACAGTGTTTTACAATTCCAAATGCCATAGTATAGCTTAGTGGCCCGCACTGTCTGAAAGGTTGAAGACCCTTGTCTTAAGAGAACATCTCCAATTTGCTGAGCAGGCATCAATTCAGGAACAGATAAAATGCTTTCAAAATGTCAAGAGTAACTGTAAACATTTCTATTGCAGATGTCTAGAATTGGTCGATATATACTGCTCAAAACAATTAGGAGATATTTTGGTTTTCTTGTAAATTAATAAAGTTATAAAAATAATTTACAAATGTAACACATTTATTTTAAAATAATCTTAATATACAACCGTGTAGAACATGCAACTGCATACGAAATCATGGTAAGACTTGTCGAAACATATCTTAGCCGTATTATCATGTGGGGGAGGGGAGTATAAAAGCGTGGCTTGTTGCATTCACTTCCACATTGCATAATTATTGACTTCAATTGTAAACGTGTTACCTACCGCCCATTATTTTGTTAAAAATGGCAGAACAACATGATATCCCGGAATCCATGGGTTGGAGAGCCATTGGTCGATTAGAAGCTGGACAAATGCAGCAAGTTGTGTCGTGTATCTCAAAGCGTAATTTCTTGACTTTGGGATCGCTTTCTGGAGATGAGAAAATGTTCGAAATCGTCTTTATGCCATAGATTTATATGCTCAAAGACCAGTGGTTGCAGTCCACTTACTGCAAATCACAATGAAGAGCTTGAAGAATTTGGGCACAGGAACACCGCAGTTGGACGAATGAGGATTGGACTCGTGTACTTTTTAGTGATAAGTCCAGGTTCAGTCTTCCACCAGATAACTGACATATCTTGATATGCCGTGAAAGTGGAACAAGAAATAATCCATAGTTTGTTCATGAAAGACCTCAACATCAAGGTGGGAGTTTGATGGTATGGGCTGGAATAAGTATAGGTGGCCATACTGATCTCTTTATCAGAAATGGTTCCTTAACAGCCCAAAGGTATTGCGATGAGATTTTGGAACCTATTGTTTATCCATATGCTGCTGCAATTGGCCAAGAATTCATTTTTATGGATAACAATGCTCGTCCACACTCTGCAAATTTGGTTCAAGAGTGGTTTGAGGAAGAAGGTATTGAACGAATGGACTGGCCTGTCTGTTCACCTGATTGTGATCCAATCGAATGTGCCTGGGATGCTTTAGGTAGGCATGTTTCTGGTCGACTGGTGCCATCACGATCACTTCAGGAGCTTGAAATTGCTCTTACAGAAGAGTTTGGAAATATCCCACAAGAACTGTTTGATCATCTTATCTGGTCCATGCAATTAAGATGTACTGCTGTTTTAGCTGTTAATGGAGACCATATGCCTTATTAAAAATTAACAAAAGCATTTTTGGCTATTGTTATTCTTGTTAAAATTATTTCACACTAAAATGTATAATTTGTTAAATTTGTAATAAATATTGATTATTTAAATAATATCTCATCAATTACACCCTATCCATAAATAAGAAATATTTATTCACGTATAACGTGCCCAATAGTTATAATTATTTGCAGAAATATATAATTTTCTGACAGAAATTAAAATATTCCCTAATTATTTTGAGCAGTGTAGGCTAGGAGATCTACTGGGAATATAGAGTGGCAGAACTTTTACTAGTCATTATTGATTAACTGCTGGATCACCAAGTAGTGGAGAAACATTTTCGTGTTCATATTGCCATAGTCATTGCATTGATTCATGTCAAAATTTCTAGAACAAAAACTTCATAAAACTGGAATGAAAATAAATAATTTACTAAATTATGTGCATTCTGACATTTCACCAGCTCAAGGCTGGCATTATCAAATAATAGTACATCTTCAAAAAACTAAAAAAAAAAATTAAATGACCTGAAGAACAAGCCCATCAGCACTCTTTTTAATCTGCTTTGATTAATGCTGATGGGAAGATTGGAACGAATCAAAATTTATGTAGGATCTCGCCATCAGTTCTGCAAAACCTTTAACTGCAGTAGAACTGATCCTACACAATTTTGGCAGACTACATTACTTTTAGTATATTTTGTCCATTAAACGTCAACATGAGATGGACACACTACCCTGTCCTCTTATCAGCATTAATCATAGAAAATCAAGTGTCACTGTCACCGTTCATGCATGTGATTATCCCTGTTCTCAAAGCCATTTCACTTTCAGTCTTTACTGGTGTTATGGTTAAAGTGCTTTTGATAATGCTATCTTGAACTGACAGAAATTTTGCTTGTAAATAATTAATTTGGTTAGTAAATTATTGATTTTCGTTACAGTTTCATGTATTATTCCAGAAACTTCAATGAATCAAGATACATCATAAAATATTATTACTAGAATCACGTTTAATATAAATATCTTTACTTGTAAAATTTTCAGGTAAGTTTCCTAAACGATTGCCTAAAACTTTCTCAATTTTAGAAAGTTATACTAATACTCATCATTCAATTTTCTTAATTTATAATTAATTTTTTTTGTTTATATTTAAAAATAATTTATTAACTAAATTATTTTATTGTAATTTATTTTGGATATCTATTAATGCAGATGGAGCAATTGAATTGTTCTTATTTTTTGTGTGTTTTCCTATAATTGTATTGAAAATAACTATGAAACTTAACTGAAAATTTTACAAATAAAGACATTTAAATTAAACACAAGTGATTCTAGTATATGAATCAAAGTAGTGAAGAATTTGATTGTTGATGACTTTCTCCATTATTTTAAACAGGACTGAGATGAGGTAATGGAACTTTATTTTGCAGGACTCATCCAATTTTTTGGAATTGGCTGAAGATAAGCTTAATTATATTCACCTGTTAAGATAAATGGCAGCTGAGTATAAAATATGAAGAGATGTTACAGAACAGATGTCAATTCTGGAGGTCTAACTTTTGAGTGTAGTGCATTTGAGTAGATACCATGAAAGTTTTATCTAATTCTGATGTTATCTTATTTAAGATCCTTTTGATTTCTTTCTAATGAAAGACCACAAGGCACATGGTGCATGCCCTCTGTGTCTGACATGGCAGGAAGTGATTTGCCTTGTCCAACTCTTGCATTAAGGACCAAGGCAAATGACTTCCTTCGATGTCAGGATGAGCAGAAGTTACCTCTGGTAGTTTTTGCAAGGAACCAGAAGGCTCGACTATCATTGTTCTTTAGGCAAGTTTTCCTATTTTGACACTTTCAGAGATGGATTTGTTAGATGGTAAGTTTGCATGTGTGTGTGTGTGTGTGTGTGTATGCACACATGCACACTTGAGTGTAGATTAAGAATAAAGCTGAAGTTCTTGAGAATGAGGCAGAAATTTTTATCTTGGACTGCCTTGGCACACTGGTTTGGAGAATGAACCAGAATTTTGAATAAAGTAGAAAATGAAGGCCTTCTTTTCAGAAAGGATAATTTCAGTAACTCCTGGTGCAAATGTTTATATCAAGTGAGTGGATGCAGTACTCTGACAGTGAACAGGAAGAGTAGAAGTCCCAGAGTTTATCCCACTTAGCTTTCAAATTATTTGTTACATCTAGTTCTGATATTAGTGATGAGGCATTAAATAATGAAGTTGACATTCAATAGTTCATCAGAATTAATGCAGGATATTTTGAATAAGAGAAGAAAATAGCTGAGGAAACAAGTGATCACATGCATTGGGCATTATTTTATAATTCCCATGTTTATAAAGTACTTGGGGGGGGGGGGGTCGAAGCCTTAAAAAGATATCACCTCATTTGACGTTGTGCAAATGGTGGATTAGAAGCTGAATTCTCATAGATACCAATAATGACATTCTTTATCATTCATTCTGCCATAAAAAAAAATAAGAATATAATCCTCATACTATAAGACAATAAAGCAATATCACTATCAAATGTATGAAATATAGCATCTTGTATTTGACCTTTTTTCAAAAAAAAAAAAAAAAAAAAAAAAAAAAAAAAAAACATATATATATATATATATATATATATATATATATCACATGAAGTAGTATTTCATATTCTTTTATTTTGATGGGGATGGGTATATTTGAATCTGTACTGGGTTTTTTTTTTCCCTCTTTATTACTTTGTAAATAAAGCCTCTGGAATCAGCCTCCATAGCTCAGTCCATATTGATCCTTTGGTCAGAAAAGCCTGAGTTTGAATCTCTTTCTTGTACTTGACAAATCTTTACCAGGGCTTTTCAAGTGATGGTGAGCCTGTATTATATGGAGGTGGCACTGCTTTTTTCTCTCAGAAACTTGTGTTTTTCATCTAAAAAAAAAAAAAAAGCCAGAATACATGCAATTTACTCATACATAGATAATGCAATATATGATTAACCATCCTATCTGATAAATTCAGTTTAATCCTTTATCCAAGTGTGTGCAAACAAAGTTTGCGCCTGAAAGTATCTTCAGGACTGGGGTAAAGTGGTACAACACCGGGCAACTCCTTGCAAAGGTGGAGCAAGCTCCCAACACTCCTATCTCAGTATCTCCCATAATGCAAAACACACCTCCTTGCAGATATGTATAATGTTATGCATTAAGGGAAGGGCTACTACCCAGACTAGTTGAGATACCAAGGCAGAAGCATTAGCAAGGTCATCTCCTCCTATAGGAGCTGCCAAACTGTGTGCCACCTTTTTTATTAAATTACTCTGGATTTAGAGAAAGATGTTGAAAGTTTGTTTCTAACTTGGTGTCTCCACTTGGGCCTGGCTCCCACTGAAGAGACCTCAATAAAGGTTGAAACTAGTCTGGGTAGTGGCCCCTCCCTTAATGCATAACATTATACATATCTGCAAAGGAAATGTGTTTTGCATTATGGGAGATACTGAGATAGGAGGGTTGGTAGCTTGCTCCACCTTTGCAAGGAGTCGCCTTGTGTTGTAACACTTTACCCCAGTCCTGAAGATACTTTCAGGTGCAAACTTTGTTTGCACACACACACTTGGATAAAGGATTAAACTAAATTTATTATTGTCTGACCAAGTGAAAAACAAACTTTCAACATCCTATCTGAGTAGTAATCAGATTTGTGAGAGGATCAGTGGCGAGTGAAAATGAGATGAATATGAATTTTTTTTTTTTAATATTGCAATATAAATAATTAGTCTTAACACCTTGGGTTGGAGGATAACATGCTGACCTGGTTGGCTGAGTGGTTAGCGTATATGCTCTCCAGCCAAAAGGCTGCGGGCTCGAATCCTGCTGTGGGTATGGATGTTTGCGATTGTCTGTGAAATTGGTGGTCGGTAGATGATCTTGGTGTAGTTGTGGTTCATTGTAGTTGGTGGATTTGAGTGGTGGAGACAGTTGTAGAGTAGATGCCCTCCCTCGATGAGTCTTTGGACTCCCTGGATTTGTCACGTAATAATAATAAAAAAAAACATATAATGATAAGCAAGGATAAGTTAAATGATGTTCTCACATCATTACAATAAGGTAACAGTAATCAATCTTTCTGGCTTATTAAGGCGTTGGAGTTTTCTAATTAACATCATTGATATCAGTTTCAGTCTTTAGTTTATATATAATTTTTTTTCTCTTGTTGTCCTAAAATTCTACAGGCTGAACAAGGTTTTGGTTATTCTTTTAAGTTTTGTGGTATCTGTTTGAAGCCATGATATATAAGTGTTCTGTGAGTCTAGAAATTCAAGTCAAAAGAGCCTTGAAACTAATGTCAGTATTATTCTTTGGTATCAGATATCAAATGTTCCTTCAGTTTGTTTGACATCAAAACTGTCATCGGTTTACTTTATTTTGAAAAGATCTCAATAGGCCTAGTTGGAGAAATTTGATTTCATTTGTCATTAGATGGAGTGACATGAGACAGATGACGTTCTAGCTGAACAAACATAATTTAACAAGACCTACAGTTCTGATTCAGTTGTGGTATTTGCTAATTCTTATTTATTTTATTTTATTTATTTTTTTTTCACTCTTCAATAGTCATTTCTAAGTCAGAAATGTTTCTGGTTTCCTGTTTGAGTCTTACAAACTGAAATTTAACTTTGTGATAGCTAATCCAATATGCTTAATTTTTTTGTATAGTTATTTTCTCCTTGTATTTTAGCAGGTTTGTATCTTGTACATAAGCTTATATGTTGGTTACATATAGCTTTTAATTTTTCAGGAAATGACAATGTATACTATAATATTAATTATAAAAAACTTGAATTAATATTTTCCTGTATTTTGGCAATGTTACTTTGCCATCATCAGGGATCACAAAAAACAATATGTGCACATAGGCGCTAACACTGAGCAAATGAGGATGAATGAAGGCAACAGAAGTCAGGCTTAGAGTCCTAAACAGTGTCCCCTAGTTGGCTAAATTGGGTTGTCTTGACCGTTGGGCCGGCATTCTTAGATTGTATGCTTCCCAGATTTGGGGCAGTCCCATGTACCCAAATTTGTTGAGGTTTGGAAAGTTTTTTAAAGCTGAGGCAGATTCAATGAATAGTCTTTCCCTGTATTTGCTGCAGTGTAATAGAGTGGCCTTTCTTCCAGCATATCCTGTGGTAGGTGTCCAAAGCATGGTCAGCAAGTCCTGAGTGGCTATATTGGTGGAACCAGATGCAGTCCTTGTGTTCAGATATCCTGATATTGGCTGTCCTGCCTGTTTGACTGTAGTAGGACAGTTTACAACTGCAAGGGACCTAGTATACTCCTGATAGGTCTAGGGGATGTGGCTGGTCTTTGGTGGAGCAGATAAGAGATGCCAATTTTTTTATGTAGTCCGTAACTGGTTGTGAGGTCATATTTCCTTAGGATTTTTGTTAATTTTTCAGATATATGGAATTGTAATAGATTTTGAGTAATCTCTGCTTTGGGGGAGAGTGCTGTTGTATGGTTTTTTTATCATTTTGGAGTGGAGGTTGTAGCCATTGGCTAAGAAAATGTTAAGAATATGATCAAGTTCAGTAGTTAGGGTTCTATTATCTGAGCAGATTAATTTTGCCTTGTCATATAGGATTTTTATTATCCAGTATTGTTGGGAGGGGGCATGGGTGATTGCTGGTGAATGAAGAATGCCAGTGATCCTTCAGGCTGGCGTGTAATCAGAGTATCTGGGAATGGAAGACTGTTGTTGTTTTCCCTTTCATAAGGTAAACTGGATGTTGATTGTTTAGGTGTGTTAAGAAACTGTGAGGTGTATCCAGGCCATGCAGCCAAATGGAGAACACATCATCCATGTAGCAAAGCTAGACAGTGGGTTTTTGTGGGGCAGAGTTTAAGACTTTTTCTTCAAAGGTCTCCAAAAAGAAGTTGTTCAGGGGTGGAGAACCATGGTAGTCCCTTATGTTTGTAGTTTTCCTTGTCAAATGAAATAGCCTGAGTTTATGGTGAATTAAAATAGGGCTGAGATATCTAGAGGGCTTGCATAAGGTCTAAGGTATCTTTGGGTGATACATTGGTGAATAAGGAGAAGACATCAAAACTGACCATTATGTGTGTGTTGGAGTGTGAGGTTTTTCTATACTGGCTTTAAAGTGGGCTGAGTTTTTTTATGCATGAAGGTGTGTTGCCAGGATATTGTGTGAGCACTTTGGCTAAATGTTTGACTAATTTGTATGTGGGTGAATTAATGCCATCCACAATGATACGTAATGGCACATTCAGTTTATGGAGTTTTGGTAGTCCATATATCGGGGGGGCATCTAGAGTTATATGGGTTTTAATCTCTTTGTAACTTCCACAGGGTAAGAGGTAACTTTTAAGGAGCCTATATAGTATTCTGATTTGTGTGCTGGTGGGATCATAGTCTGTAGGTAGTTAGGTAGGTAGAACAATGTAGTAGTAAAGAGACAAGCTTACCTGCATAGTCTGATGGGTTTCAAACCACAGTGGTATTTCTCTTATCCACTTTGGTAAGTATTACTTTATTGTTGCTTTTTATCTATTGCAGAGCCTTAAATTATTTTTTTGATAGGTTACTTTTTTGGTGGTTTAGCTTTTGTAAGAACACTTGCTACATCCAGTCTTAATGTTGTTGGCAATATGGTTCATCTTGTATCATTATTTCCTCTGCAGGAATTTTCCTCACTGCTATTGTAAAGATATGGCAACACGTGAGTGTGCTAATTGCTTCAGGCTTCAGAGTAAGGTAAGACAGGTTTATAACCGTGTTAGGAGGTGATTGAGGTTTGAAAGCTGAGTTATTTTTTTTTGTAGACTCAAATTTCTTAATGTGCTGAAATCATATTCTTTGAATTTCTCTGTCTTCTGAAGCATTCAGGATGTCAGAAAGGATCATCCAAAGATTGACGTTCAGCATCATGGCAAGCTCTTCTTCTAGTGCACAGATAGCTTCCTTGGTGTCGGCCAGTAGAATGTGGATGGCAGCAATTTGCTTCCACAGAAGAATGAAGCTAGTGGATCTGTAAATGGGTGTTTTAATTTTACACAAAACAGAGATTACTCAAAAAATATCACCATTCCATATATATTTGGGGCACATCCGAAAAATTAACAAAAATCCTAAGGAAATATGACCTTACAACCAGTTACAGACCACATAAGAAATTGGCATCTCTTATCTGCTCCACCAAAGACCAGCCACATTCCCTAGACCTATCAGGAGTATACTAGGTCCCTTGCAGTTGTAAACTGTCCTACTACAGTCAAACAGGCAGGACAGCCAATATCAGGATATCCAAATAAAGGACTACATCTGGTTTCACCAAGCCACTCAGGACTTGCTTACCCTGCTTTGGATACCCACCACAGGATATGCTGGAAGAAGGCCACACTATTATACTGCAGCAAATAAAAGTATGAAAGACTATTCATCGAATCTGCCTCAGCTTTAAAATAACTTTCCAAACTTCAACAAATTTGGGTACATGAGACTGCCCGAAATCTGGAAGCGTACATTTTAAGAACGTCAGCCCAACAGCCAAGACAACCCAATTTAGTCCTCTAGGGGACACTGTTTAGGACTCTAGGCCTGACTTCTTGCCTTTATTCAGCTTCATTTGTTCACTGTTATTGCCTGTATACACTTATTGTTGTTTTTTTATGATTCCTGATGATGTTCATATAACATTGCCAAAATATAGACAAGTATTAATTAATTTTTTTTATAATTAATATTCTAGTATACGTTGTAATTTCCTGAAAAATTAAAAGCTATACATGTTATGTGTTTATGGAGAGACTTAAGATTATCCAAGAAAAAAAAAATTTTTTCCTCGAGGGGAAAAGTCATCATCAAATTTCTGATATATACCCTCAAGGGGTGTACAAGATATGATAGTACTACATGAAAAATTTACATCATTACTAACTTCCTATCTACAATTTTGCTCCAAATCAGTCTGTTACCTGTCAAGACTCCAATATTATCAATTCTTATATTTCTGTCTTCTAAGGCACTTTTTACTGTATCAAATCACCTATATCTTGGTCTTCCTCTGGATCTTTTTCCTGCCAACCTGGCAGAGAACACTTGTTTTGCTACTCTTTCCTCTCCCATTCTGTCTAAGTGACATACCACCTGAGATACTCTGCTAACACATTTCTGGATACTAACAATTTCAAGTTCTTTCCTAATATCCTCATTTTTAATATGATATTGTCATTGATGCCATCTGTTCATGCCCCTAATTTTTCTCAGGACTCTCAGCAGAGTTACATGCCATTCAGCTTGCACTTGTGCATATAAAAGAAAACTGCTACCAAAAGTGTATAATTTATACAGACTCATTGAGCTCTTTACAAGTTATCTCTTCTCCTATGTATAATCCTCATCCAGTACTTTATGAAGTGCTACACCTGCTTCACAAAATGAAAATCCTTAATTTTGATGTTCAGTTCTGCTGGATTCCCAGCCACATCGGAATCAAAGGAAATGAGGCTGCAGATGCAGCTGCTAAATCAGCCAATACCTTCTGCACATACTATTTGACAGTTCCATATACAGACTACAGACAACTTATAAGATCAAAGCTAATTGCTCAGTGGGAGTTAACATGGCAAGAAACATCAACAAACAAATTATATAACATAGGTCGGGGGGGGGGGGTGCTTAAGGGTCAAAGCTGTATAACTGAGAGGAGACCTCCACATAGCCTTTAAAGGAATGCGGAGAACCGACCAGGGCTTCTGACCTAATGTCCAATCCTCACCTCCTTGTGGTGCACCCTGTTGGGTATCTACCTGGATACCGAACGAACGAGGATGGGCTGGCAATTTGGGATTTAGCCGACCAAATTGTATTCTTATTGGTTGAACCAAAATAAAAAATGATGGTACAACATGACAAAATTTCATGCCGGCTGGGGCGTCGCCCGGTTAAACAACGCCCCCTTTGTTTTCACCAGGGAACCAGGGCGAACAGCGAAAAGTCAGCTACTGGAACAAATCTGAAAACAAACCTAAACTCAACATCACCAGAGTTAAAGATCGGTACTATCAACGTAAGAAGCCTGAATGGCAAAGAAATGGAGCTAGCTGAAGAATTAGATAAGTACCAGATCAACATAATAGGGGTGACTGAAACAAAAAAGACAAAAACTGGTGAGATCTTTCTGAGCAATAAATACAAAATGTTATATTCAGGCAATGACAATCAAGGAAAAGAAGGAGTAGCCATAGTATTCAAGACAAAATACAAGGCTAATCTTCTTCAATGGCAGGCAGTCTCAAGTAGAGTAATGTGGGCAAATATGAGAATGGGGAACTGGACAATGAGACTTATTTGTGCCTATAGCCCCACAGAAGGTTCTACTAAGGTAGAAGTGGAGGAATTTTTTGAGGCTTTAGAAAAAGCAACTGACACAATGAAAAAGGAAAACTTGGTCCTTGTTGGGGATCTAAATAGCAGAGTAGGAAATGATTGCGAGACATACAAAAATATTTTGCGCAAATTTGGAGAAAAGAGCAAAGCTAATAATAATGGCAAATATCTGTTGGATTTCTGCTCAGTACATGGACTGGTTATTACTAACACCATGTTCTAACATAAAAATGTGCACAAATTCACATGGAGAGAAGAGGCAAGGAATAAGAAAAGTCTCATTCACTATGTTATTGTTGATAGTGATGTTTTCTCCCTGGTGCTGGACACCGGAGTGTACAGAGGATTTGAAATTGGAAGTGATCACTATTTAGTCTTGAGCAGGAAATTGAATTTCATATTCAAAAGAATATCATGTAAGAAAGTTTTAAAGCGAATAAAAGTTGAGCAGCTCTCAGATGTGAACTGTAGACTAAAATACACGAAGATTATTGAAGAAAAAATGAAAGAGTTTGAGAACAGGAATCAAATCTTGGAAATTCAGTGGCAAACACTAAAGAAAACATTGATTGATTCTGCCAGAGAGGCATGTGGTGAGGTTGTTTGCAAGGATAAAAAAATCAGAACTCCCTGGTGGACACAGGAAGTTAAAGAGGCAGTGAAGGAAAAGAAGAAAGCATATCAAAAATTCCTGTCAAATAAGTCAGCTTGTGCTCTCAGAGAATATAGAGACAAATGCAAGAATGTTAAACACTGTGTAAAACTAGCTAAACAAAAGTCATGGGAGGACTTTGGCAAGAATATAGAAAATAAATATCAAGAAGGTGGCAAAATATTCTGGAGGTTGTTGAAGAAGCTTAAGAATGGAGGAAAGATGCTGTAAAAGGAGTTAGAGATGATAAAGGTGACATGAAAATGGGAGAAAAAGATATCCTTGAAGTATGGAGTAATTACTTTGAAAAACTGCTAAATGAAACAAGCAGTGATGATAGCACAGCGGTAAAAAACACTGACCAGTCATGCAGTCAGGAATACATATCCATACTTGAAGTAGAAAAAGCCATCAAAGACTTGAAATGTGGAAAGGCAGCAGGAGTAGATAATATTCGACCAGAAATGCTGAAGTATGGTGGAATAAGAGTCTTACAGTGGCTGCACTGCATAGTTCAGAAAGTCTGGACAGAGGGACGAATTCCTGATGATTGGAGTAGAGCTCTCATAGTAACCATTTATAAAAAGAGAAATAAAACTGAATGTGAGAATTACAGAGGTATTTCCCTACTGAGTGTTCCTAGCAAGATTTATGCAAGTATACTTGAGAAACGGTTGAGAAGAAATGTGGAAGAAGAGCTTGGTGAAGAACAAGCTGAATTCAGGCCAAATAGAGGCTGTCAGGATCAGATCTTCACTTTACGACAAATAGTCGAGAATGCATGGGAATATAAAAAAGATCTGTATTTAAGTTTTGTCAATTTGGAAAAGGCATATGACAAGGTGCCAAGAGAGAAGCTATTCAATATGCTGCAGTTATATGGTGTCAATGGGGCATTATATCAATACTTAGTATCAAATAAATACTAAGTATTGATTTGAATTGTAAGTCAGCAGTTAGAATTGAAGGAAGTACAGGAAGATGGTTTAATGTTAAATCTGGTGTGTGAGACAAGGATGTACATTATCTCCTCTGTTATTCATTATCTATATGGGTCACATTATGAAGGAAAGTGGTATTAAATGTGATATCAAAATTGGAGATGTTAATGTCAGCTCTTTGCTTTATGCGAATGATGTTATACTTCTAAATAAATCTGCTACAAGTCTGCAAGATTCTCTGACTAAATTGAATAGCTGTTGTAATAGATATGGTATGAAGGTCAGCAATAAAAAGACAAAGACAATGAAAATAGGCAGAATCATTGAAAATGTCAACTGTGTTGTGAATGGAGAACCTGTGGAACAAGTAAAACATTTCAGCTACTTAGGCATGCTTTTTACTGAAGATGGTAAATTAAATATAGAAATAGACAACAGAATCAGCAAAGCTGTTATGGTGGGAAGTCAATTAAATAAATTCATATGGAATAAGAGAGAAATTAGTCGGAACACTAAATTAGCTGTATACAAGACAGTGTTCAAACCAGTTTTAACTTATGGATCTGAGAGCTGGGTCAGAAGTAAAACACTTGACCAAAGACTAGAGACTGCAGATATGAGAGTCCTGAGAAAGATTATAGGCATGAACAGATGGCATCAATGGCAATATCATATTAAAAATGAGGATATTAGGAAAGAAGTTGACATTGTCAGCATCCAGTAATGCGTTAGCATAGCTAATCTCAGGTGGTATGGTCACTTAAACAGAAGGAGCGAGGAAAGATTAGCAAAGCAGGTGTTCTCTGCCAGGTTGGCAGCAAAACGACCCAGAGGAAGACCAAGATATAGGTGGATTGATACAGTACAAAGTGCCTTAGACGATATATATAAGAAATATAAGATCTGATAATGTTGAAGTCTTGACAAGTAACAGACTGATTTGGAGGAAAATTGTAGATAGGAAGTTAGTAATGATGTAGTTTTTTTCATGTAGTACTATCATATCCTGTACACCCCTTGAGGATACATGGCAGGAATTTGATGATGATGATAAAATTGAAATTAAACACTGGCATTCTAGTCGACGTACAAAGAGAACGGAGGAGGTTGTCCTTGATGGGCTCCGCATAAGTCACAGTCACCTTACGCATTCTCATTTACTGTGAGCTGATCACCCTTCCATATGTGAAAAATGCAACAGACATCTCACTATTCATCATATTCTGGTAGATTGTCAAAAATTTACACGAGAGAGGAATGAAATTTTCACCTATCTAACCAAGCCATATACGCTCAGGGAAATGCTAGCAGATCCAGGCAAATTGCATGAGGTTTTTAATTTTTTAGAAAGAATTAATTTGTACAAACACGTTTGACCATAAATTTGTTTATATGTAAATACTTTTTTTTTTTTGCTTAACTTAACTTTTATACATAATTATTATTCATTATGTGAAATCTGACCAATTATGTATTACCATAGGCCTTGATATTTGTATCACCTTGCTGTAATTTTGTTAATATGTAAATACCATAATGCTAAACTTAAATTTTATGCAATGCTGTATAATAATTCCTTTCTGACTCTTTAAGTATTAGTATAATATTGTTCGTTGTAATCTTACTAGATGTAGACACTGCTTTCCTTGACTTGTTTTGTATACACATATGTTAACCTATAGTTATCTATTATGTACTGCTGAAACCTCTGCAGTAATTTTGTTTATATGTAGATACTGCATCACTTAACATGCATTTTGTGTATGAATCTTATTTACTACTTTATTTTTCGAATAATCATGTGGTGCTGTAGGACATCTTACCTATTTGTGTACTTTCTAGTAATTCTGTTTATATGTATTCGAAATTCTGTTTCTACTGCATTGCTAAATTTAATTTTCATCCATGCATATTGTATAATAATCCTTTTTAATAAACTGCTATAAAGGCATCTATTATAATCTTACATATATGTAGATACTGCATTCCTTGGCTTAGTGTTTCATATATTATGTATTAACTTATATTGTTAACTATTTTTGCACTACTGTAATAACCTCTGACCTTGTTTGTTGCTGTGTCTTCTGCAGCAGTTCTGTTTACCTAGAGATGCTATTTTGTGAAACTATTTTTATGTAAATGCTGATGTTGTAACCTTTAGTATGGCACAGTATGACCTTTGTAGTTTTTGTGCCAAATAAATTCTAAACCAACCAACCTGCAGTCTCTAGTCTTTGGTCAAGTATTTTACTTCTAACCCAGCTACCAGATCCATAAGTTAAAATTTGTTTGAACACTGTCTTGTATACAGCTTATTTAGTGTTTTGGCTAATATCTCTCTTATTCCATATAAATTTATTCAATTCACTTCCTATCATACCAGCTTTGTTGATTCTGTTGTCTATTTCCATATTTAATTTACCATCTTCACTAAAAATCGTGCCTAAGTAACTGAAATGTTTTACTTCTTCTATAGGTTCTCCATTCACAGTGCAGTTGATATTTTCAATGTTTCTGCCTATTTTCATTGTCTTTGTCCTTTTAACGCTGACCTTCATCTCATATCTATTACAACAGTTATTCAGTTTAGTCGGGTAATCTTGCAGACATGTAGTAGATTTATTTAGAAGTATAATACACCATCCGCATAAAGCATGGAGCTGAGATTAACATCTCCGATTTCGATATCAGATTTTATACCACTTTCCTTCATAATGTGATCCATATAGATAATGAATAACAGAGGGGATAATGTACATCCTTGTCTCACACCAGATTTAACATTAAACCATCTTCCTGTACTTCCCTCAATTCTAACTGCTGACTTACAACTCAAATAAAGACTAAGTATTGCTTGATATAATACCCCATTAATACCATATAATGTAGCATTTTGAATAGCTTCTCTCTTGGCACCTTGTCATATCAGATCTACGAAACTTAAATACAGATCTTTATTATATTCCCATGATTTCTCAACTATCTGTCATAAAGTGAAATCTGGTCTTGACAGCCTCTATTTGGCCTGAATCCAGCTTGTTCTTCACCCAGCTTCTCTTTCACAATCCTTCTCAACCGTTTCTCAAGTATACTTGCATACCAGGAACACTCAGTAATGAAATACCTCTGTAATTCTCACATTGTTTTATTTCCCTTTTTATATATGGGTACTTTGTGAGCTCTACTCCAATCATCTGGAATTTGTCCCTCTGTCCAGGCATTCTGAACTATGCTGTGTAGCCACTGTAAGACTTTTATACCTCCACACTTGAGCATTTCTGGTCGAATATCATCTATTCCTGCTTCCTTTCCACATTTCAGGCTTTTTGATGGCTTTTTCTACTTCAACTTTTTGATGGCTTTTTCTTTCTTGTTCCTGACTACATGCCTGTTTGGTGTTTTTTTACCACTGTACTCTCATCACTGCTTGTTTCATTTAGCAATTTTTTGAAGTAATTACTCCATACTTCATGGATATCTTTTTCTTTAGTTTTCATATTACCGTTATCATCTCTAATTCCTTTTAGAGCACTCTTTCCTCCATTACTTAATTTTTTCAACAGCCTTAAGAATATCTTGCCACCTTCTTGATATTTATTATTTATGTTCTTACCAAAGTCCTCCCATGACTGTGTATTGCATGTTACATGTGCCCTCTGTTTAGCCAATTTTACATGGGTTTTAGCTTTCTTACATTTGTGTTTGTATTCTCTAAGAGCACAAGCTGACTTATTTGCCAGGAACTTTTGATATGCTTTCTTCTTTTCTTTCACCATGGAATTCTGATTTTTCTCTCCTTACAGACAATCTCACCACATTCCTCTCTAGCTGAATCAACCAGTGTTTTCTTCAGGACTTGCCACTTAATCTCCAAGGTTTTGTTCCTGTTCTCAAACTCTCATGTTTTCTTGAATAATGTTTGTGCTTAGTCTACAGTTCAATACTGAGAACTACTCAACTTTTATTCGCTTAAAAACTTTCTTACATGTTGTTCTTTTCAATATGAAATTCAATTTTATCCTGCTCATGACTAAATGGTGATTACTTCCAATTTCAGATCCTCTGTACACTCTAGTGTCCTGCACCAGAGAGAAAACATCACTATCAACAATAACATAGTCAATGAGACTTTTCTTATTCCTTGCGTCTTCTCTCCATGTGAATTTATGCACATTTTTTATGTTGGAACATTATGTTAGTCAAGGGTGGCTCGTTCATAGGCACTGCAGAACTGCAGCACCCCCAGTTTTTCTCAATATATAAATATATTTATTAATTTCTTTATATTTGCTTGTGAAACACACTACTAGTGACTTTCTCTCTTGGGATATTTCTCCCTCATGCACAACTTGTTGATACCTATCAGACAGTCAATCTCCAGTCGAAGGCACTAGTCTAATATCTAACCCCATCTGCTCTAGTTTGACTAGCAACTTATGACATAATCAATCTTGTTTTTGTTGTTGTTGAGCCTGTAGAATTCTTATTTTTGATAACTATATACTATAGAAAGAGCAGCCTTATGTGCCAGTAGGCACGGAAAGATTTGATGATGACATATCGAAAGAACTCCCTAGGATTCTCCCCCCTTTATTATCTAACTTCTCCTCATACTTCAATTTCTACCTTTACCAACCGAGTCACTCCTTACCTGTTTGTATTCCTCATGGAATTGGTTATTACCACTCCTCTAATGTAGCCTCTATAATGTCTTTTTTTTCTGTGTATTGCATATTTAATCTTTTCATTCATCCAATTCATCTACCTTATTTAATCTTCTGACCCTTGGAATACATTTAGGCATTGCTTCTGCTGGATAGTTCTTGAATATCACCCCAGCAGCATTGATCTCCTTTCTGCCCAACTCATCATTCCTTGCTACAGCTCCAAGCTATCTCCCGAGCTTCTCATAATCACTAGCATTATAGTTTCACATATACCCTTTCCTCATAGAAGTCTTTCCATTGTTGGCCACCACCCAGGTAATCACTTCATGGTCACTCTCACCAACTTAATGGAGATTTGACACCTCATTTATAACAATGCAATGATGAGATAATCAAATCCATGACTCTCTCAATCCTTGTGTGCCCTCTGTTACATGCTGCCTGAGGTAGTTGCTCCTCAAAAACTCATGAAACTCGTTTTCTTTACTTTCAGTTGATATCTCGTCATCCCAGGTTATGTTACTGTAATTAAAATCACCCATAATGATCATACTTTTCCCATTTACTTGGCTAATTTGCTTATTCATTTCCTGGTCACTACTTTCCACATTACCAGGTCTATAGCAACATTTATTCACTTCTATTTCACACAATACTGCCTCAAAACCATTACCACTTCCCCCCCCCCCATTGCATCCCTATCTTGTATGGACATAACTCTTTTTTCTGTCATTAATAGCACTATATTTCCCTTTTTACCCTTTCTATCTTCACAAAATAAATCATATCCTTCCATCTCTATTCCTGTCAGGATGTCATCCTCATCCAATCATGTCTAACTTATTCCAACAATTTTTGTGTGAATGAATCCAATTGAACCACACCTTCCTTTTACAGCTTCCATGGATGATCTCTAGTTCTACTCTTGCTTCCCTCTACTTTATCTGGTAACTCCTCCCCCTCATTGACTGTCTCAATCATATCCCCCTCTTCTATTCACATGGCTCTGTAAATTGCATTCCAACAGTCTCTCTTCATATCTGACATTCCATAGACCTGACACTAACTTAGTGCACCTTCTCCAGTACATCCTTATTTTCCTGCAAACCAGGTGATCAAATCTGACTATAGTAGTCCAATGTGTCCTGATCAAAGCTTTATGCAAGGGAACCATAACCTCTTTGCTTCTGTATGTCAATGCCCTCCTAATTATTGCCATAATCCATTGGAATGTTCTTAAAATTTTGGTAATTTGACCCCTAAAATTCAAGTCTCTGTTCACACAACTCCCAGATCCCTCATCTCCTCCACCCCCTTCAAAATTTTTCTATCAGTTGTATATTCTAATGTTGCACTTTGCAACATTAAATTGATAGCTCCACTCGTTTGTTTATGCATGTAGTCTATTCAGATGTTCCTGCAAGGCCACAACATCTGCTCTACCTCTCATAGCCCTTTGAAACTTTATATTATCAGCAAACAGTTGCATGCTCCAGTTAAACCAGTTCCAATGTCATTTAATGTACACGTTAAACAATAATTCTGTATCAAAACAGATCCCTGTGGCACTTCACCAGTGATCTTCCTCTTTTGGGATACCACTCCTCCATATTATATAACCTGCTGATACCTGCCTGACAGCCAATCAGCTGTCCAACTTTCTAGTCTGTTATCTAATTTCATCTCTTTCCGTTTAGCAACTAGCTAGTCATGTGGCAATCTATGAAACACCTTTGAAAATTCCAAGTACATCCGTTCCATCTCCATTATTGAGTGAATTTGTCACCTTTTTATAATATGTAAGCAGATTGCTGAAATGTGTCCTCATCCTAACAAACCCATGTTGACCATCATAAAGAATACTGCTATTATCAATCCATTTCTGAATCCTGTTCCTCACTAACTTCTCTACTACCTTAACATATTCCTTTGCAACTCACCCTGTTGTGCAAGACTCATGTTAAGTAGTTCTGCCAAAGGTGTCATTAACTCAACTCATTACCTGCTGCAACTCAACTCATCATTGTCATACCTGGGCAACACACAAACTATCTTTATGAAAAACATCATATCCCTCCATTTCTATTTCCGTCAAGATTTCATTCTCATCCAACCATGTTTCACTTATTCCAACTATTTTCAGGCTCATAAACTCAGTCAACATAACAGTTTCCTCTCCCTTATTTTTGATACTCCTGGCATTCATAAATAAACATAATTCCTTTTTTGGTCTATAACCAGCCCTCCACATGCTGTCTCCCCATTTGTGACTTCTCACTTGCTCCTGTCTGCTCATCTTCTGCCCCACATAGCTCCCAGACTCAACCCCCACCCCCATGTATTCCTGACTATTCCATTTCTATGCTAACCATCCACATACGTGCATTCATTACCAGTTTCAGAATCCACTCTTGTTGCACCGAGTCCCCTGCCCCACTTTGTTTCTCTGTCCAACTTGCATTCCTGTTTCTCACATTCTCTTCTCCAGCGTTTCCCAAATGGTGGATCACGAAAGCTACATGTCGGATCGCCTAAAAAAACTCTTTAAAACTTAGGTGTTTCATTTTTGGGTTTTCTTTTTTTCACGAAACTCTAAAATACAAGTAAATAGTATTTTAATTGGGACTAATAAATAAATAATTTGATTAATAGAGACGAGAAACGCACTCCATCCGCGTCTCCATTTCAGTCTCTTTGTTTGTGGTAAAGTAGCTCAACTAATTGCGAGTCTGCGCAGCAGCAGCAACCATGCCACCAGCCAAATCGTTTGGCGATCTGGCATTTGTTTTACTCACCTGCCACGTACTCACTCTGCTTGTTTAGTTTGAGTTAAGCATCGAGAGAGAGAGAGAGAGAGAAGAGCATATTTTTTTTTTGTATTTACTGATTACATGTATCTTGCCTGGTGGGTTCAGCTGAACAACTGTAATTATTATAATTGTTTCTAAATAATTTCTTTCTTTCTTCATATCGCTTGCCATTACCCATTTAACGATGGATAAATGGGTAATAAAACAACAAAAAAACAATGTGTCGGTTATAAACTCTTCGATTAGCACCAATGAACAATCGAATGACCTGCAGCCAGGCACGAATTCTGAGAACAGCACTAACAAACGACCATGATGTGTTGTCTACTACTATTACAAAAAAGAAGATGTACTGGACCTGACAGTATTCTGAGGATTACATACATTTTGGTTTCATCAAGGGCGCTGATGACAAACCATTATATGTTATTTGTTGTGCGGCACTTTCAAACGAGTCCATGAGACCTCCAAAGTTGAAGCTACGTTTGGAATTGAAACATCTGAACTACAGTAGTAAGCCAATAGATTCTTTATTAATAAAAAGAGAGAACTAATAGCTACCAAGAAGACTATGTCTTAGAATTTTTCTCAGGGAGCTCAGTCTGAAAACCTTGTAATGGCTTCTTATGAAATATCAAAATTAATTGCTGAAACTGGTTATCCTCACACAGTTGCCGAGAAATTAATAGTTCCAGTAATGAAAATGTTATCATCTCGAATATATGATCAAAAAAAAAAACAGGAGAGCCAAGTAAATATGCTGACGCTATCAAATAACACAGTGAAGCGTAGAATCATGGAGATGGCAGATAATATTGAAGAAACTGTCGTAGGTCACTTAAAAGAGTGCAATTTTTTTTATCCCTTGCAAGTCGATGAAAGTACAGACATATCGGACAATGCCAATTTAATGTGTTTTGTGAGATACGATTGTGACAATATACAACTCGCACAGAATTTCTTTTTTGTAAACCTCTGACAACAAGAACAACAGCTGAAGAAATTTTTTATTTGATTGCAAATTACATCAATGAAAAGGGCATCGAATGGAAGAAATGTGTGGGACTGAGTAGCGATGGAGCCCACGCAATGGCATGCGCACGTACTGGACTTTTTCCAAAGATCAAAGCTATAGCACCAGACTGTGTATGGGTGCATTGTAGCATTCACAGAGAAGCATTGGCCATCAAAAGAATGCCATTGCTTTTAAATCTCGTCCATTGAATTCAAGAATATTCTCTGCGTTGTGCAAAGAAATGGGGAGTGAACATGAACATCTTCTTTTACACTGCAAGGTGCAGTGGCTGTCAAGAGGGAATGTTTTAAGAAGACTTGTTGAAATGAAGGATGAAGTTTTAATGTTCTTAGACCAACATCCCCCAATGGCTAGGGATGTAATATTTGAATTCAAAGACAGTTTTCATGATGTCAATTGGTTAATCAAGTTTTGCTTACCTTTGTGATATTTTTGATTTTTTGAATAATTTAAATCTGATATTACAAAGTAGCAACGTAACTGTATTTAAAGTGCAAGAGAAGGTGGAAGCTGCAACAAAAAAACTCAATTTGTGGTCCCATCATGTGGAAGCAGGGAATTACAAAAAAGTATAATATGAGATCCATGCTGGATGTGATTTCAGCTGTTATCAAGAAACATGCTAGGACTGCAGGCAAGTCGGAAGGAATATTTTCCCACAGTCAACAGCAACAAAGCATGGATAAGGAACCCTTTTACAGTGAACACAGAATCTGAGATAGAATTGCCTGATTCAGATATTGAATCTATAATTGAACTGTTGTGTGATACGGCACTCAAAGACATCTTCAACACAATACCACTGATGGATTTTTGGCTGTCTTGCCATCAGGAGTACCCAGTTTTAGCAGAAAAAGCGATAAAATTTCTAATGCCTTTTGTCACAACCTATAAGTGTGAAACAAGCTTGTTAACGCTGGTTTTTCTAAAAAAGTAAATATAGAAACCGAATGGAAGTCGAACTGGATTTAAGAATAAAGTTATCATCTTTTCCTCCAAACCTGAAGTTTGTAGTTAACAAACAACAGCATCACACTTCTCATTAATAAATTACTTGGCTTTAGTTTAATTTCTTTATATTTTTGTAAGAATAAATGCTTCTTTATTATAATAATAATAAATGAAAACTGTATGAACATTCAAATCTGTTTTATTTTACTTATTGGCCATAAAAATTTTAGTGGGTCACGAAGATGAAGTATTAAAATAACCAGGCCACAAAAAAAAAAAAAAGTTTGGGAAACTTTGTTCTTCTCCATTCACAGTCATCTCAGTCTCACTTAGTCCACTCTCCTGTTCATTCACAATAGAGTACACATCATCTTTGACTTCCACTGATACCTTGTCAGCATTGCTCGTTACACTTCCTTCCAGCATCAACCTTCCCAAATTCGCTCCAGTACCATTCAGATGCAGTCCATCACTCTCATACAGTTCCATTCATCCGACATTTTCACAAACTTCACATCTTTCTCTTCATACATTTCCACTAACATTTCATTCAAGATGCTATCTGCTGCAACTCAACTCATCATTGTCATACCTGGGCAACATACAAACTACCCTCCCTACCACACTGTTGTCTTTCACTCTTCTCAATAATCTCCTGATATCTATTCTCACGTTCTTCCTATGCCCAACCAAATCATTCATAATCATTCATTCAACCTAGAAAAAAAAAACATACCTTGTGCACCCTCACATCTACCACCTTCTATGATAGAATCTCCATACAGTGCTATTCTTGAGTCATTCACTACTTCTTTCTGTCCACTGTCTTTCATTTTAATCTTTTGCACTCTTCTGTTCATATTCACCATACATTTTAATTTCATTCCTCATCTTAGTAATTTTATTCTTCAACTTTTGCATTCCAGCAATCGCTCCTGTATTGCTCTGTTAAGTCAGACTTTCTTTCATTTTCACAGTCATGCCAGCTCTTGCCTCATCAGTCAGGCACACTTTTGCTTCTGTAATTACATCCAGTTTTCCTGTTTTAATAATTTCTGTATTCACATTTACATTCTCCACACTCATATTCTTACACTTTTCTGGCTATAATTTTTGGTCATTCATCTGGTATTCTTTGCTTCCAGTTCCACATTAACATATCACACTTTCTCCAAACCTTCTTGTTTAATCTCTCGACAAACACATCTACCACATTCGCCCATTTATACATATTACATTTTCTGCAATGAACCATCTTGGTGAAATCCACACTACTTAACATACTGAATGACCTTGTTTGTATCACCATTTTTGTCTCCATTAACTGTTATTCTGAAAAAGTGCTTCAAATTGATTAACAACTATGAAGTGCAAACATGCCACACTCAATCGCTACTAAACTAGACTAAAACTAGACTAAAATTAGGCCAAAATTACCTTAAAATTATTGCTAACAATTAATATCAAAACTTTTTTTACAGACTGTATGGCATGGGAGACCAAACTGTTTGCCCTCTAATGGTGAAAAATAAATAAATGAATCAAATGGGGGTGTTCTTACATATTCCACTCTGTGTATAAATCAAACACACACACAATAACTTGTGGATTTAACCTATGACCTGTAGGTAGAGTACAGAATGGGGGAAAAGAGCACTTAGCAGACAGCTGACATCTCAAAAGCATTAGTTTATCTAAAATTGCAAATAAGAAATCAAAAAATACACAACTTGAGCATTGAAAAATCAGGAATTAAGACAATCTAGAAATAAGCTTTAATTCATTTTGAAATCCTCATAAATTGTGAATATTCTTTGAATATACTGAATAAAAATGGCTGCCATAACAAATAGAATGCCAAGAAAAATCTTATATATTCTCCCATCTAAAGCTTGATAGAGTGACAAAATAACTCCCTTGCATTAAAATAAAAAATTATATACAGCTTCAGTCCCTGATTATTTCATTGGAATGATCCCTTTAGCTAAATCCAGTAACAATAGTTATATCTTTGCCTAAAGAATAGCATCTGGTCTCAAGGATTTTATCTCTTAAGCTTTCTGTCCATAAATGGTAATCAATGTATTAGAATACTGGGTGTGATGGGCTAAGAGCTAAATAAGTCATTCTGCACTAAAGGCCAAAGAAGTTATTTTATTTAAGCCACTTGAGATCTCTAAAAATAGGATGATGGTGTTAGGTTGCCATGAGCAGTGAAAATCATCTAAAATCTTTTATGTTCATATACATGAATGCTAGAATGGGAATTGAACCCACAACCTATAGTTAGGAGGGTATACTATGTGATTTTGTATACTTTTTTTTTTTTTTATTTTTGCAGTAGTATTTAATCTTTTTTTAAAAAAACTTTATTTGTATTTTATTTTTTTATATTGATCATGACTGCATTTTTATATCAATCAGTAAATTCTAGTAATTTGCAAATTTAGTCCTAAAATTTTGGTTTTTATAACTAGTCATATTTGTATGTATGGCAGATATTAATAATTATGCTAATTTTAGCACATCTTAATATAACGCATATGAATATTAATGTTCATACTATTAAATATTGATAATAAACATAAATTATTTTCTGATATTCATGCCAGTTTTATTTACTCTAGGCAAAACCATATCCTTGGATTCCAGGTGGAGGAATGTCCCTAGAAGTAATCATGGATAAAGCAGAAAAGGTAAACTATTTCAGTAGATTTTAGCTTTATTGTTCAGCGGTACCTTAAGAAGAACTGGTTAATTATCAAAGGACACTGTTTGACTACAAATTTCATATTATTATTACATGGGTATCCCCTTGAAACCCTCAGATTCATTGAGGGAACATCTAAATACTAATCAACATTCACAGTATCTATCTCTGATTAATTAATGTCACTGACAAGGTACCCACAACAGACCCTGACCATCCATTCCACTTTTATCCTTCTCATCAAAAAAAAAAAAAAATCAGCTAACGCCTTTTTATTCCCGTATACGGGAGTAGGCGAGGCCATTTTGCCCTATCTAACTTTTGGAGACTGAGTGGGCAGTTCAATCTCCACTGGTACCCAATCAGAGACAGATGGCCCAAGGCTATCACTAATTAAGCAGTCCGCAGTGAAGAGAGAGACGGCTCAAATGTGCCGCCATCTCGTGGTCCCTAACCCTAACACAATATATTTAATGTCTGAAATAATGTGGGTTCTACGGTCGATTTTCTTGAGTTTACAGGACGAAAAACCTGAGTTTCCGGGAGGAAAAACCTGCTTGCCCGTGCCAGAGATCGACTAACTCGGGAACCAGTCGAAAAAAGGCTTAGAAAAATTTCTTCTAGTCACCGACTAGAATACTCTTTATCCTTCTCAAAGAAAAAAAATCTTTTATTAACTGTTCTCTTCTCAGTTTTACATTAACAGCATGCAGCTAAATATTGTCCTTCATATCATTGATGTACAAATTAAATAACAGTACAGAGTTCTGTGACACACACACCATTAGTCACAGACCTTCTCCTGGAACCCTCCTGAATAAACTAATGCCAGATATCTCATCAGCCACTCTTATCCACATCACCTCATTCATATCCATCTCCCATTTAGGGAGATGGATATGAATGAGGATATAATCCATTTAGGGATTATATCCACATTCATATAATCCATTTAGAGATGGATATAATCCATTTAGGGAGATGGAAGGTAATGGCTACATGATAATGTAGCCATTACCTTATCCAACTCGGTGCTTAAGGGTCAAAGCTGTATAACTGAGAGGAGACCTCCACATAGCCTTTAAAGGAATGTGGAGAACCGACCAGGGCTTCTGACCTAATGTCCAATCCTCACCTTCTCGTGGTGCATCCTGTTGGGTATCTACTTTGATACTGAACGAACGAGGATGGGCTGGCAATTTGGGATTTAGCCGACCAAATTGTATTCTTATTGGTTAAACCAAAATAAAAAATGATGGTACAACATGACAAAATTTCATGCCGGCTGGGGCGTCGCCCGGTTAAACAAGGCCCCCGTTGTTTTCGCCAGGGAACCAGGGCGAACAGCGAAAAGTCAGCTACTGGAACAAATCTGAAAACAAACCCCAACTCAACATCACCAGAGTTAAAGATCGGTACTATCAATGTAAGAAGCCTGAATGGCAAAGAAATGGAGCTAGCTGAAGAATTAGATAAGTACCAGATCGACATAATAGGGGTGACTGAAACAAAAAAGACCAAAACTGGTGAGATCTTTCTCAGCAATAAATACAAAATGTTATATTCAGGCAATGACAATCAAGGAAAAGAAGGAGTAGCCATAGTATTCAACACAAAATACGAGGCTAATCTTCTTGAATGGCAGTCAGTCTCAAGTAGAGTAATGTGGGCAAATATGAGAATGGGGAACTGGACAATGAGACTTATTTGTGCCTATGGTCCCACAGAAGGTTCTACTAAGGTAGAAGTGGAGGAATTTTTTGAGGCTTTAGAAAAAGCAACTGACACAATGAAAAAGGAAAAGTTGGTCCTTGTTGGGGATCTAAATAGTAGAGTAGGAAATGATTGTGAGACATACAAAAATATTTTGGGAAAATTTGGAGAAAAGAGCAAAGCTAATAATAATGGCAAATATCTGTTGGATTTCTGCTCAGGACATGGACTGGTTATTACTAACACCATGTTCCAACATAAAAATGTGCACAAATTCACATGGAGAGAAGAGGCTAGGAATAAGAAAAGTCTCATTGACTATGTTATTCTTGATAGTGATGTTTTCTCTCTGGTGCAGGACACCAGAGTGTACAGAGGATTTGAAATAGGAAGTGATCACTATTTAGTCTTGAGCAGGATAAAATTGAATTTCATATTGAAAAGAATAACATGTAAGAAAGTTTTAAAGCGAATAAAAGTTGAGCAGCTCTCAGATGTGAACTGTAGACTAAAATACAGAAATATTATTGAAAAGAAAATGAAAGAGTTTGAGAACAGGGATCAAACCTTGGAGATTCAGTGGCAAACTCTGAAGGAAACATTGATTGATTCTGCCAGAGAGGCATGTGGTGAGGTTGTGTGCAAAGATAAAAAAATCAGAACTCCCTGGTGGACACAGGAAGTTAAAGAGGCAGTGAAGGAAAAGAAGAAAGCATATCAAAAGTTCCTGGCAAATAAGTCAGCTTTTACTCTTATAGAATACAGAGACAAATGTAAGAAAGCTAAACAGTATGTAAAACTAGCTAAACAAAAGTCATGGGAGGACTTTGGCAAGAATATAGAAAATAAATATCAAGAAGGTGGCAAAATATTCTGGAGGTTGTTGAAGAAGCTTAGGAATGGAGGAAAGAGTGCTGTAAAAGGAATTAGAGATGATAAAGGTGAAATGAAAACAGGAGAAAAAGATATCCTTGAAGTATGGAGTAATTACTTTGAAAAATTGCTAAATGAAACAAGCAGTGATGACAGCACAGTGATAAAAAAACACTGACCAGGCAAGTCAGGAATACATATCCATACTTGAAGTAGAAAAAGCCATCAAAGGCTTGAAATGTGGAAAGGCAGCAGGAGTAGATGATATTCGACCAGAAATGCTGAAGTATGGTGGTATAAGAGTCTTACAGTGGCTGCACTGCATAGTTCAGAAAGCCTGGACAGAGGGACGAATTCCCGATGATTGGAGTAGAGCTCTCATAGTACCCATATATAAAAAGGGAAATAAAACAATGTGAGAATTACAGAGGTATTTCCCTACTGAGTGTTCCTGGCAAGATCTATGCAAGTATACTTGAGAAACGGTTGAGAAGAATTGTGGAAGAAAAGCTTGGTGAAGAACAAGCTGGATTCAGGCCAAATAGAGGCTGTCAGGATCAGATCTTCACTTTACGACAAATAGTCGAGAAAGCATGGGAATATAACAAAGATCTGTATTTAAGTTTTGTCGATTTGGAAAAGGCATATGACAAGGTGCCAAGAGAGAAGCTATTCAATACGCTGCAGTTATATGGTGTCAATGGGGCATTATATCAAGCAATACTTAGTCTTTATTTGAATTGTGAGTCAGCAGTTAGAATTGAAGGAAGTACAGGAAGATGGTTTAATGTTAAATCTGGTGTGAGACAAGGATGTACATTATCCCCTCTGTTATTCATTATCTATATGGATCACATTATGAAGGAATGTGGTATTAAACCTGATATCAAAATTGGAGATGTTAATGTCAGCTCTTTGCTTTATGCGGATGATGTTATACTTCTAAATAAATCCGCTACAAGTCTGCAAGATTCTCTGACTAAATTGAATAGCTGTTGTAATAGATATGGTATGAAGGTCAGCAATAAAAAGACAAAGACAATGAAAATAGGCAGAATCATTGAAAATGTCAACTGTGTTGTGAATGGAGAACCTGTGGAACAAATAAAACATTTCAGCTACTTAGGCACAATTTTTTCTGAAGATGGTAAACTAAATATAGAAATAGACAACAGAATCAGCAAAGCTGGTATCGTGGGAAGTCAATTGAATAAATTCATATGGAATAAGAAAGAAATTAGTCGGAACACTAAATTAGCTGTATACAAGACTGTGTTCAAACCAATTTTAACTTATGGATCTGAGAGCTGGGTCAGAAGTAAAACACTTGACCAAAGACTAGAGACCGCAGATATGAGAGTCCTGAGAAAGATTAGAGGCGTGAACAGATGGCAACAATGGCAATATCATATTAAAAATGAGGATATTAGGAAAGAACTTGACATTGTCAGCATCCAGGAATGCGTTAGCAGAGCTAATCTCAGATGGTATGGTCACTTAAATAGAATGGGAGAGGAAAGATTAGCAAAACAAGTGTTCTCTGCCAGGTTGGCAGGAAAACGACCCAGAGGAAGACCAAGATATAGGTGGATTGATACGGTACAAAGTGCCTTAGACGATAGAAATATAAGATCTGATAATGTTGGAGTCTTGACAAGTAACAGACTGATTTGGAGGAAAATTGTACATAGGAAGTTAGTAATGATGTAATTTTTTCATGTAGTACTGTCATATCTTGTCCACCCCTTGAGGGTACATGGCAGGAATTTGATGATGATGATGATGAACTCGACTGTCACTATTATAAAAAGTCTATAGTGCAGTTGGAAGAACAGCAGAACATTGTGCCCTTCAATTGGAAAAGAACTGAGTTTGATTCTTGCCTTGATGAGAGGAATTTTTGTATGGACTCTTTCAATTGGTCAGTTAGCCAACCTCATACAAAGGTAGCAAGGCTTTTTCTCCCAGAAACTCAGGTTTTTCATCCTGCATACAGGAAAATTGGCCATGAGAATATATGCAATTTAAGAGACCAAAAATACTATTGTTGGTGTTGATGGTGGTAGTAGTAGTAGTGGCATTGTGTGTATTTGAAAAATTAAGTAGTTTGAGAGATGGTGAGATGTATATAGCAGAGTGCCCTCCTTTTATGAGTCCTTGTACTCCTTGGAAGTGTCGCATAATAATAATAATAAAGTAAGTTACTCTGTCATGACCTACCTTTCAGGTTGCCCACCCACCAATGTGGCATCCCATTGTTACATGGGTGTCCTTGATTTTTCTCGACCACCAATCCTGAAATACTGATATGTCCATAATTTGCTACCTCAGTCTTGGAGTCTTTATGTACTGGAACTGTTTTCCCTCTTTCCACTCTTGAGACACATCCAGAACTGAGACTTAAGCAGTTTGATCAAAGGCACTACTAATTAGCACATTCTTGTAATATGTGAGCTGATGTATTATTATTTTATAGTCTCCATGGAGTCCATTCATTGCAGAGACCCAGATCAACCATCATATACACAAATCCTATCATTCCTCCCCTTGAATCCATTCACCATCAGGGAACTCATAACCAATTCTGGCAATCTATTCCACTCGCTCACCACTCTCCATACAAAAATTCTGGTCATCCAGATGGCCCTCTACTTCTCTGAATATTTGTCATATATTGAAAAATTTCACTTGCATCAATTTTATAAAAGCCTTTTAATATCTTAAATATTTCTATCATGTCCCCTCTTTTCCACCTATCAACTAAACTTTTGTAACCCATAAAGCTTCAACCTATTTGTAGGGAGTATTCCACAGACCTGTCACCATTTTGGTGACTAATCTCTGAATCCTCTCGACCATCTCTTGTATCATCTAGTCCCATACTTGTATTCACATCAGATGCACCTCCAATTCATCTATCTCTATTTCCACATCAGCTCCTGCCACATTTGTTACTGCAATATCTCCAACTGAAAATGAAAGTGATTAGTGAATATTTGAACTCTTTTGCCTGCTTTGGTTTCCTACTTATCATCAGTATTCATCAGAATTATTCTTCCTTTAACTTAGCATATACTGAAAGATCTCTTTGGAATTACCTTTGGCTTGCACAACTTTTCCTCACATACTCTGATTTAGCCTTCCTTACCACTGGTCACCCCCCCTTCTGGCCTCTGCTTTATTGCTCATGTGCTGGTTGATCACCTTTCTCATTTGATTTCCTCCTGAAGCTTATCTGTTTTTGCAGTTCCTGCTTAATGATGCTACTCATCCATGTAACTCCTTCTTGATTTATGCTCCTGAATTTAGGCATGCAGTCTGCTTCTATTGTTACTACTTCCTTCAAACACCTCGTTACCATTGTTTCTCATGAATCATCAACATATAAACTTTACAGTTCTTATGCTATAGCATTTCTCCAGGCTGCCTACTGAGTTTGTTATAATTACCAGCTCTGTAATTCCACATATATCTTCTTAACTGAAAATTCTACACGTTAGCCACATCACAGGTGAAGACTACATGATTACTCTCACCATTTGGCATCATTCGTTGGTACCTTTCATCACATGCTACTTCAGGTAATTATTCCGTGGTAAATGCAAAAATTTCATTTCCTTCTCCTTGTGTATCCTTTTTTCTTTTAATCTGTATCTTGTCGTGACGACTCTTTTCTGTCGTGTTCTAAATCTATCTAGTTTCAAGTCACTTTTATGAATAATACAACTAATTACGAAATGATCACCGATCCAAAAAGTAGGGAAATTTATATTTATACTGCGCCACCCTATTCTCAGATTAGTCTATATAAATAGTAGGATCAGTTCTAAATTAAGTTAACAGTCATCTCATTAGGCCGAATCATCTATTATCATTTTTACTTGGGGTTTCCGCAAGATTCGAATGTTTATGAACGGTGCAATAATAAGGAATTCAGGCAAACACAATATTTAGATCAACAAAATAAAACATTTAATATATGATATGGTTAACAAATACAAGAACTCTATTTTAAAGTGGAACTATACAATTAACTTAACACTTCTTAGGTCACTGATGCCAATTCAATGTTCTAACTTTCATATACTATTCACAGTCTCAAAAACACAATTCTTCTTATCTCAAGTTGATATAACAATTTCACATTTTATTCAGTCTTCACAAATCTATCAGCTCAATGTTTATATTCACAGCAGGCAATAAACTACGTAAGCTATATTCCAAGCAAATATATTCCCGGACCTTGAGCATCGGAGATATATTACAGTTAATGCTAGAATAGAGAAACTTATACAACTACTCTTACCAGACAAATTCTTCAATACATCAAATTATTGAGAGAGCACTTATGAATTAACTTAATTAACATTAGCGGAACACACATAACAAATATTCTCCATAGTTTAAACTGTATTACTGTAAGTCGCACTTCACTATTCCAAACAACAGTAATTAGGTACTAATATCTTTTCCTGTTCACTTTTCTCCAAGTAACCAATATAACCTTTTCCTAGGGCAACATAGAATTTAATCGTAATCCAGATTAACTGGAACTAATCAGAATTTTCGCATTGACTGTCCAGTTTCCTTTTATCTGATTACGACATCAACCTTTCTTCATAACAACAGCAGTTTTTGCTTATAACATTAAACTTTATGTTTCACTACTTATAGGTTCACTTCCGAACACTATACTCATAAATCTCTGCCCTGAGGATTATATAATCTTGGTTCCGCAAAACTCTCTCCTCCTTCTTAATAATAATTCTTCTCTATATCCTTTCTATCTTATCTATGACCTTCCCTCTTCTTTTCCTTTCTCTCTATATCTCTCTCTATATATGACCTTCACTCCCCACCTTACGTTCGAATGCCACGCTCTACTCCACTCGTGGTTGTTTACGCGTGCGTCTCCATGACAACAGACTGCACGTAAACATTTCGCTAATGTAATGTATGGTCTAATATTATTCATGAGTGATTACATAACATTAAATATTTCACAAAATAAAACAACAGAATATTTAAGCTACTTCTTTAATTTTTTGATTACGTATACAGTTAAATATATATTAACACTTTACGTTACACTATATATATTTAGTTATACAAAATTCTAAACATATTATTATTTTATAAGTTAATAGCAGGTCAGATTTTAAGTAAATATTTAATTAGTAATTCTTAATTAAGGAATAATAAACAATTTTATATAAACCATGATTAATATTTAATAAGCCATGTTAAATGTGAATGAAAAATAATAAATTACATAACATAGCTTCATTCACAATTTAACATAGGCTCTCCCTTTCTTTGAAAAATTTTTATTATAAGAAAAATTTTTCTTCTGACACTAGGCTCCTTTAAAAAAAACTGGATTACATATTTCCTTTTCGATTTTTCAAGTAATAGCCAGTTTTACTGAAACTTGGTTCTTTATTATGTTTTGTGCTTTTATTCTCTTTCACCTTATCATCAATTCTCTTATTACTATTATTATCACTTTCTGCATGTCTTTCAAGTTTGTAGTATAGGATTCTCATCTTTGAATCAAATTCACGTTCTCCATCATTAGAATTAAGTCTTTGTTGTCTCACAACCTGGCGGTTTGTTCTACGATATAGATTAGACATTTTACCAAAATTGACTTCAACCGATAGTTTACTATTAGTGGTAATTTCTGATTTGGGCTTTGTCACTACTACTTTTTGTTCATCAGTAAGAAGAGGAGTATCAGATTGAATGTGTACATAAGAGTTATCACCACTATCTCTATTAGATGATTGATTCACAGCTGATTTTTCTTCAGTAGATGGTCCTGATTCAAGTGGCAATCTAAGCTGTTTTGTTTGATACTTAGACTTATCATAATTATGAATTTCATTTCTTCTAGTACATCTCCTTTTGTTCATCAGGGTTATTTCCTCCTTAGAAAAGTCACAAGAAAATTTATATCTTGCTAAGAAGTTTGTTCCCAAGATAATGTGAGAACTTAGATTGGAAGTAGTGGGGACAACAAGTAGGTCTTGCCACACGTACAGTCCAAATTCTGGCAGGTATATTCTTGCTAGAAGCTTTTCATATGCCACAAAGTTTGAGTCTGAGAGAGAAGTAATCCTTACAGGTTGTCTCAGCTTGGCAGTGCACTTCCACAGTTTGTTTTTTAATGTTAGGAAATAATCCATCCTGATGGTAGAGGCATTGCATCCTGTATCTAATAAGATATCACATTTAGAACCCGGGATTTCTCCTCTAACTGTCATCATTCTTTCATTAGGTGCCTGGTGTTTCTGAATTCCATTATTTCTTCTGTGGTTCACATATCCAAATTTTGAATTCCATCTGTTGTTATAGTAATTTTCTTTGCTATGGAAGCAGTTCCTGGCATAATGTCCAACTTTGTTGCAATTGTAACACCTAAGAGGATTTCCTTGCTTTATCTCTGTCTTGGATTGAGGAATAGCAGACATCTGTTGTCTAACATCATTTAATCCTCGCATTACCCTATCTAGACTACTTAAAATAGGTTGACTTTGTTGTTCAACTTGATGTTTGATCATCTCATCAATTTTATTTGTAGTGGGATTTTGATTTTCTTGAGATTTCAGAGTAATAGCTGATAACTGTCTCACAACTTCATTAAGACTATCCATTATAGACTGATTTAACTTATTCACTTCCTGGTGAATTAAAGTTTTTACTTCTGTCATCAGTTTCCTGTCCAATTGCTCTTTAGTCTCTGTCACGTAGTTTACACTACTTGAATTTTTTCCAGTATTCTTTGCTTTTCCCTTTTCAACTTTACTTCTCCTTTCTATTTCTGATTGGTTGAATGAACTATCAGTTTTATTCACGACATTCACAAGACTTGCATTAGTTGAGGGATAAAGGTCTCCTAGTATTTGTTCTTTTTCCTTAACACTTTTGAGACACTCTTCTAAAGTAGAAATTTTCTTCTTGTAGGCTGTTTCTCTTAATTCTTGCCTAACACCTTGTCTAAATTGTTGGAACACAGCCCAATCTAAGTGAGGTTTATCTTCACCAGTAACATTCAAACTGTTGGCCAATGTTAATAACCGATTGTGAAAATCAGTAACAGTCTCTTTATCCTTTTGAACAATTTTCTGCAATTTCCACAAGTTAGGACCTACACTTCTAAGTTTACAAAATTGAGACAATAAGGTGTCTTTAAATTTGGAATACTCAAAAGTTTCTCGAAGTATTGGAGAAGAATGCAAAAATGTTCTTGCTTTACCTACCAATTTACTTCTAATCAGAACTAGTAATTGAAAATCAGTCCAACCTGCAATTTCTCTAAGTTTTTCAACATAGGTAAAGAAAAATAGTACATCATCTGATTCTTCACCTGAATATTGGGGAAAAACCTGTTGCGGGTTTACCGTACGAAAGAATTCACTGTCATTCATTTCAGAGCTTGATGTGACAGCCATAGTGATTAATAAATTACTATCTCAATTAATTCAATCTTTTTACTTTAAAATTAACTTTTATCTTTGCCTGAGTCCAGATTATAACCAGTTCACTGTGATTTAATTACTTCACTTTCTAAAATTTCAGGGAGTAATTCTACGATTATTATCACTAAACTTAAATTCAATTTCTTATCTTATAGTTGTTAAATTTAATTCCTACCTATTAAATCACATCCTGTCGACTGCGCCATTTGTCGTGACGACTCCTTTCTGTCGTGTTCTAAATCTATCTAGTTTCAAGTCACTTTTATGAATAATACAACTAATTACGAAATGATCACCGATCCAAAAGTAGGGAAATTTATATTTATACTGCGCCACCCTGTTCTCAGATTAGTCTATATAAATAGTAGGATCAGTTCTAAATTAAGTTAACAGTCATCTCATTAGGCCGAATCATCTATTATCATTTTTACTTGGGGTTTCCGCAAGATTCGAATGTTTATGAACGGTGCAATAATAAGGAATTCAGGCAAACACAATATTTAGATCAACAAAATAAAACATTTAATATATGATATGGTTAACAAATACAAGAACTCTATTTTAAAGTGGAACTATACAATTAACTTAACACTTCTTCTTAGGTCACTGATGCCAATTCAATGTTCTAACTTTCATATACTATTCACAGTCTCAAAAACACAATTCTTCTTATCTCAAGTTGATATAACAATTACACATTTTATTCAGTCTTCACAAATCTATCAGCTCAATGTTTATATTCACAGCAGGCAATAAACTACGTAAGCTATATTCCAAGCAAATATATTCCCGGACCTTGAGCATCGGAGATATATTACAGTTAATGCTAGAATAGAGAAACTTATACAACTACTCTTACCAGACAAATTCTTCAATACATCAAATTATTGAGAGAGCACTTATGAATTAACTTAATTAACATTAGCGGAACACACATAACAAATATTCTCCATAGTTTAAACTGTATTACTGTAAGTCGCACTTCACTATTCCAAACAACAGTAATTAGGTACTAATATCTTTTCCTGTTCACTTTTCTCCAAGTAACCAATATAACCTTTTCCTAGGGCAACATAGAATTTAATCGTAATCCAGATTAACTGGAACTAATCAGAATTTTCGCATTGACTGTCCAGTTTCCTTTTATCTGATTATGACATCAACCTTTCTTCATAACAACAGCAGTTTTCGCTTATAACATTAAACTTTATGTTTCACTACTTATAGGTTCACTTCCGAACACTATACTCATAAATCTCTGCCCTGAGGATTATATAATCTTGGTTCCGCAAAACTCTCTCCTCCTTCTTAATAATAATTCTTCTCTATATCCTTTCTATCTTATCTATGACCTTCCCTCTTCTTTTCCTTTCTCTCTATATCTCTCTCTATATATGACCTTCACTCCCCACCTTACGTTCGAATGCCACGCTCTACTCCACTCGTGGTTGTTTACGCGTGCGTCTCCATGACAACAGACTGCACGTAAACATTTCGCTAATGTAATGTATGGTCTAATATTATTCATGAGTGATTACATAACATTAAATATTTCACAAAATAAAACAACAGAATATTTAAGCTACTTCTTTAATTTTTTGATTACGTATACAGTTAAATATATATTAACACTTTACGTTACACTATATATATTTAGTTATACAAAATTCTAAACATATTATTATTTTATAAGTTAATAGCAGGTCAGATTTTAAGTAAATATTTAATTAGTAATTCTTAATTAAGGAATAATAAACAATTTTATATAAACCATGATTAATATTTAATAAGCCATGTTAAATGTGAATGAAAAATAATAAATTACATAACATAGCTTCATTCACAATTTAACAATCTCCTATAATTGGTCATCTCCCATAATAAATAATTGCCCTCCACTCCTTTGACCATACTTGCTAATGTATATCATTTGCATTCTATGGATTATAGCAGCAGTCAACTCTATATGTTTTTCCTGTTGGCATTGGCCATCTGTGTCACACCAGATGGCCTCAGATGCACTTCTTTCACTGATCTCCTACTGAATTACTGTTTTTGGCTGCAGTTCATCTGCTATCATCAAGGCAATCCCTGCACCCCTGCTATAAGCAAATAAAAAAAAAAAAAAATTGTTCTTGAATTATCTTCATCTTCCAAATGAACTGTTAACATTAAAGGTCTTAGATATCCCATATTGCAAAACACATGTTCATTCATGAGAAACGCAGCTTGTGTTATACTGTCTTACATGATTATAAGAGTCACTCCTAAGACTAGGTTCCACCATTATTGAAGTCTCATTAATGGGAAACTAGACTCATGGAAATATTGGGCCTTGATGCACCTTATACACAAGTTGTAACATCTTTTTTTATCATATTCTGTATTTAAGGTAATTGTGGTAATCATCAAATCCTTATTATCTAGATTTATTTAATCTTTTGCTTACCTATCATACTAATTACTATTTTTACATGACGTCTCCAAGTAGTCCAAGGAACTCATCATGGGAGGGCACACTACTCCACTATGCACAACTCACCATCTCCCTTACTTAATCCTCCAACTACACAATACTACTACCATCGACATACACACACACGCTGTCATCTACTGCCCACCACTATATAGCATACTTTGTCTGTAAATTGGGTATGTTCTCATGGCTAATTTGCCTGTGTGAGTTTGCATGAGAAAAAAACCTGCTACTTCTGCATTGAGATGGGCTAACTCACTTTCAATTGAAAATGCTCATATAAAGATTCCTTTCATCACAACAGGAATCACACTTGGGTCTTTTTCAATCAAAGAACACATTTTCCCATTGTCCTAATTGTGCTACAGAAGTGCTAACATATGAAAAGTGTAAAACCTTTTGTGGATAGAATTCATGTATTAAAAAAAATAAAGCTATACAGGTATGTCCATATGAATGACCACTATTGCTATGCATCCTAGAAACTGAGCATTTCCTGAGCTATTTTCTAAGCAATAATTCTTTTTGTAGCAATAATTCTAAACCATATTAGGCTCTTCCATAATTGGCATCAATTATGGAAGAGTCTAATATGGTTTAGACTAATAAATAATAATCTTATTTATTCAGTTGGATTAAAATTTCCTTTGTAATGAATCCCTAATCCTTCCCCCCCCCCAGTCATTGGCTATAATATTACTACTACTTCATGTAGCTTCCTCAGTGAGAGGGTGTAACACCATGTCCTTCCAGTTCTCTCTGTTGGTGACTTTTCTTTTTGTTTCTGCATAGCCATGTGAACCTGTCCATGATATTATATTTTCAAGCCATGTCCTTCGTTTTTTACCTCTTGATCCTTTTCCTATAATTTTTCTTTCTAAAACTGTTAATATCCTCTGTCCTGTTGAACCTCTCAGTACATGTCCTGCGAATCTCATCTTTCTCTGGATCATTTCCTGTAATAAAGATATCTGTGTTCTCATTCTCTGTAGGACATTTGTATTTGTCACAAGTTCTGTCCGTGAGATTTTCAGAGCTCTCTTATAGCACCACATTTCAAAGGCCATTATCTGTTGTCTTACTCTCTTCTTGAATACCCAAGTCTCACTTCCTTATGTCAAAACTGGCCACACTAATGTTCTTATCATTAATTTCTTTGTCTCGATACCCACAGAACATCTGAGCAGATCTTTATTTTTCCAGAAGGCATCTTTATCTATGGTTCTTCTTATTTTTATTTCTTTATCTTGCTTTCCATCTGCAGTAAAGTAGGTGCCTAAATATTTGTATTCTGTTGTATATTTAATTTTCATATTGTTTATGAATACAGTAAACTCTTGATTTAACAGACTATTAGGAGCTGAGGGTTGTCCATAAAATCAAGTCTGTTAAATTGCAGATCTTAGGAATAGTACTGAAAATAAAACAGAGTGAAAATAAAATATATTAATACTGTACCACTGAAAGCTGTACAGTATTAATATATTTTAAAGAACATTTTTATGTAAATACCATTTTACTTAGGATTGGGCTTGGAAAAAGTATCAAGTTTCAGTTGCTTTCCACTTTTATACTGTTTCTTAATAATTAATGATCAAAATTGCCGAAAATGTTCGTAATAAGCAATCGCCACTAGATCTGAAGATGTACCTATGAACGAGATGATGTTGTCCATGTGTTCTCTAACCACTGATAGTTTCAGACCAGCTGGAACTGCTTCTTCTTCCTCGTGGTCAACCTCCTGATCACCCCATAGAACATCTTCAGCAATCTCTTCCTGACTGAGAATTTGGTAGCCTGGGTCACCCTCGTTGATGTCTAGCCATTGTTCAATATCATTCTCACTTACATTTTCACCAGCTCACATCAAAGTTTCATGGAAATCAGAGGTTTCAAAACCTCTGAAATCATATTCTGGTTCACTCCCGTTCAATAACTTGCTCCAGCCATTATCCAATGTTGTAGTCTTTATCTCCTTCCAAGCGGCATCAAAATTAAAGATGGCAGACTTGATGTTGTATTCACGCAAATTTTGAAGTGTCTTGGCTCCTCTCGTATCTTCTTTGGGATGGTTTTCATTCTCCAAGACAACCATAACCTCTTCAAGAAACTTTTTGTACCAACTTCTTACAGGCAACAAGGCTGTATTATAGAAGTGGTGTTTGGAGGAAGGAAGATATATTTTATTCTTTCATTCCTACTAACCAACTTCTCAGCATTAGGATGGGCTGATGCATTATCAAGAAGTAAAACAGCTTTTACATCTTCAGGAGAAATTTTCAGGACATCTTGGTAGTTTTTCACTTCGGGTATGAAGTGATTGAAAAACCAGTCGGAAAAAATGTCACTTGTAAACCAGGCATTCCTTGAGCTGGGATAGATGACAGGCAACTGGTTCATAACATTCTTCAAAGTGCGAGGCTTTCGTGCTCTTCCAACTACCATTGGCTTGAGTCAATGCATGCCATCAGCATTTTCACCAAGTAGGACTGAAATGCACTTCTTGTTAAATTTGTGGCCAGGCATACTAATCTCATGTTTGTTCATGAGGGTATTTTTGGGAACAGCACGATAAAACAGGCCAGCTCATCTGCATTGTAAACTTGAGACAAAATAAGACCCTCAGATTCAATGACTTCATTGATGTATTTTCTGAAGAGTTTAACTCATTCCATATTGGCACTCAGTGCTTCACCACGTTTGCCTGTTTGTAATGCCATGGTGTTTATGAAAGCATCAAAGCCACCCATCACTCGCCTGGAATTGTATACCCAAGTGTTTTGCCAGTTTTTCAGCAGCCAATCTTAGTTCAACACCACGAACAACAGTGCCCACTAGACTGCTGTTAAATGAACCACTTGTAAACTCCTAAATTCATATGTTTGGCCAACTTCACATGTTTCTTATTCTCCACAGTAAAACCACTTTTGGAGCTCTGAATGCTATATTTTAGTGAAAACTGAATAAGTTTGTCTTTATTTTTGCATATGTCCAAAACTGTTTGCTCTTTCACCCCGTAAAGTTCATAAACATGAGCAATAGATGCACCACTTTCCAACTTGCTGTCAAGTTTACTCATTTTCTTTTAACCCCAGACATTAAAAAAAAAAAAAAAAAAAATCAGCTAACGCCTTTTTATTCCTGTATACGGGGAGTAGGCGAGGCCATTTAGCCCTATCTAACTTTTGGAGACTGAGTGGGCAGTTCAAGCTCCACTGGTACCCAATCAGAGATAGATGGCCCAAGGCTATCACTAATTAAGCGGTACACAGTGAAGAGAGACGGCTCAAATGTGCTGCCATCTCGTGGTCTTTAACCTTAACACAATATATTTAATGTCTGAAATAATGTGGGTTCTACGGTCAATTTTCTTGAGTTTACGGGACGAAAAACCCGCTTGCCAGTGCCAGAGATCGACTAACTCGGGAACCAGTCGAAAAAAGGCTTAGAAAAATTTCCTCTAGTCGCCGACTAGACTCAAAACCAAGTCTTCCTTCGTGCGGCCAAGCGCCGTGGTATGCAAACACCACATCCATGAGCTACATAGGCTCTCCCAGACCCAGACATATTAACTGATATTAATAATGGTGTAACCAGGGCCACCGAGAGAAATTTTCGGGTCCGTGACAAGTCTGTGGTCCGGACCCTACTTAAAAAAGTGCATCACTTTTGTTTAATAAAAAAAAGTCATAAAACATTAAACATTTATTTAAAAAAGTGTATAATAAATTCAAAATTCGATACATTACATACCATACAAAATGCAAACATTAAATAAAAAAAAAATTTTTATTTTTATTCCCTCATCCACTTCCTCACTTTAATCACCTCGTCATAACCAATTTTCATTGCCAAGTTTTCATCAGAGATTTTTTCATTTAAGATTTTCATCAGAGGCGAATCGACAACTCAACCTGTCTGTGGAAAAATGGTAGAACACGAGCCTCACCCAGAATACCTTGGGGCGAGCCTGGATAGAAGCTTAACCTATAAAAGGCACATCATCAACCTCTCCAATAAAATTAAAACCAGAAATGATATCATTTCAAGGTTTACTGGAACAACCTGGGGTTGTGGTGCAGAAGTCCTAAGGTCGTCTGCACTAGCCCTCGCATTCTCTGCAGCAGAATATTGTGCCCCTCTCTGGAAAAGAAGTACACACACACACACTAACATTATAGACACCCAGCTGAACTAACATGCGCACATCTTGTTTATTATTTTAACGGTATAATAGAACACAGAAACTAAGTAAATAATTACTTTATTAACTTGATGCTGATATTTCGCTGGTGTTATAACCAGCATCTTCAGAGCACAAAAACACTGTTTGTCACAATACGCGAGACTAAAACAACATGGTGTACTTAAACAAAATTGTAGCAGCAACACAAAGACTAGAGTCCTGATTTTGGCACCCTCTATCTGGAAAAAAAAAAAGCTATCATATATTACTAGAGTCCTAGAAAAGTGCTAGTTTTTTCTTAATATGACTGTCTCCCAGATCTTCGGCAAGTTAATACAGCCATATTTGTTGAGATTTGGAGTGTGTTTTAGGGCTTCTGTCGCCTCTTAAGAACAATCTCTCTGATTTATACGGGTTTCTGTGTAGTACTTTTGTGTTTTTCCAGTTGATCCTGTGTGCAGGGGTATCCAGAGCATGGTCTGCTAGGCCCGACTTCCCATAATGGTAATTCCGGACGTATCTTTTATGTTCGCTGATGCGGATGTTCACAGTTCTTCCTGTTTGACCGTAGTAGGCTTGATTGCATGAGCAGGGTACTTGGTAGACTCCTGGATGTGATAAAGGAGGAATGCTGTCCTTGGGTGAGCGGATGAGGGTGGCTAATTTGCTACATGGTCTGAATAGTGCGTAGTTTATGTTTATTGAGAATTCTTGAGATCTTTTCGGATGTGCCTTTAATGTAAGGGATGGTGACTGTTTTGTTGTAGTTCTCTGTGGTGGATGGTGGGAGGGGTTTTTTATGAGTGTTTAGTATTTTGCTTATTTTATGTGGATTGTAGCTGTTGGCCAAGAAGGTGTGGCATAAGTGAGTCAGTTCAGCAGTAAGAGCCTTGTCATTGGAACAGATTGCTCTCGCTCTATGGGTTAGCGTTTTTAATATGCCATATTGTTGAGAAGGATGATGGTGTGATTGTTTGTGTAAGTATCTGCCTGTATGTGTGGGTTTTCTAAAAACTGAAAATGATAAGGAACCATCTGGGAGACGTGTGATGAGTGTATCCAGGAAGGGCAGACAGTTGTTGGTTTCCAGTTCCATAGTAAAATGGATTTTTGGATGTTGGCTATTTAAATGTGCTAAGAATGTTTTCAATGTCTCAGGGCCATGTGGCCAAATAGCAAGCACATCATCAACATAGCATAGCCAAAGTGTTGGTTTGAGAGTGGCTGTATTGATTGCTTGTTTTTCCAGGTGTTGTTCTATGTAAAAGTTGGCTAGAGGGGGGAAGGGGGGGGGGCATGGCTGTCCCATCAATTTGTTTGTATATTTTCCCTTTCCATGTGAAATATCCTGCACATATATTGTGAATTTGAATAGTTCAAATATATCAGGGGGGAAGTGTAACTTCAGTAGATTGAGGGTTTCTATTAGTGGTACATTTGTGAATAGTGAAGTGATGTCAAAGCTTACTATTAAGTCTGAGCTTTTTAGGGTAAGGTGTTGTAAGATGCTTTTTAGGTGTGCTGAATTTTTGACAAAGGAGGGAGAATTGTTTGTGAGAGTGGCTAGTAGCTTAGCTAAATGTCTAGCCAGTTTGTATGTGGGACTATTTATACTGTCCACAATTGGGCGTAGGGGTGTGCCTTGTTTGTGAATTTTTGGTGCTCCATAGATCCTCGGTGTTTTAACATGGAAGGGTTTGAGTTTGTTAACTGTGTCTTAGGGCCAGGAAGTGACTTTTTTCAATAATTTTCTTGCCTTATTCTTTTGCTTTTTTTTTATATAGCTTTTTTTTTTTTTTTTTTTTTCAGATAGAGGGTGCCAAAATCAGGACTCTAGTCTTTGTGTTGCTGCTACAATTTTGTTTAAGTACACCATGTTGTTTTAGTCTCGCATATTGTGACAAACAGTGTTTTTGTGCTCTGAAGATGCTGGTTATAACACCAGCGAAATATCAGCATCAAGTTAATAAATTAATTATTTACTTAGTTTCTGTGTTCTATTATACCGTTAAAATAATAAACAACATGTTCGACGAACACATAAGTCTGTCCACACGTTTAACATGCGCACAATTAGTGGGACAGTGAGACGCACCCCTCTCTCCTGGCTGCCTCTTCTATCTAACATTGCTCCACCACACATACGGAGAAGACAAGCCTCGATTAAGGAATTTAATAAAGCAGTGAGCAACCCACTCCTGCCCTTACATCAGACTCTCATAAACCCACCTAGTCTACGCCTCAAATTTAGAAAACCTCTCAGGTCCATGGACAAACTGTCTTCAGCTGTGATGCCATCAATATCTTACATATGGAGAGAACACTGGTCCAACAATCTACCAACAAACGGCTTTCTGGTAGATGATTCCTGTGCTCCACAGCCTGGTTTTAATCTCTTATTAGGAAGATTTGGTTATCAATAAACAGGATCAGAACTAGTCAGGGCAGATGTGGCTACCTTCTACATAAATGCGGGCTGTCAGATCACCCTTATTGTGATTGTTCTCCCGTGGCTTAGACGATTACTCATATTGTGTACGACTGCCCAAGGTGCCAATTTCACTCTGGTGGCCTACAGGACATCCAGAAAGTGACGAATGAGGCCTTAAATTGGCTTTCCAGCCTGGACCTTGGCCTGTAGTTGGTGTGGCGGTGGTTATGGAGGAAACAGAAGATCACGGTCCAGTCTCACCACGAAGACATTATTCTCATAGTCCTCGTCATGGTATCAACAGAACTCCTCCTCATGTTAGATGATGATGTAGTGTGAAATGCGGCCCCCCTCTAATGGATCAAGTTTTCTCATACAAAACACAACTACTCTCAAATTAAACCTAGGATCAGCTACATTTATGTTGTGAAGTGTAGTGAGAACATGCAGCCTTGTCATACTTGTTACAGTAGGACGATAGTTGTCCCAGGCTTGATTATGACAAGTTACTTTTGCTTTAAAAAAAAAAAAGGAAAGACTTAGAAAGCTGGTTGTGCCTTTTATGTAATGAATTTTTATATGTTAAGATTTTCATCATTTGTTGCTGGAAATTGTGATTGTACTTTTCACTTACCAGTTTCATGGAGCCATAAGCATAAATAAATAAATAAATTGCCAGGTCATGTTCTATTGATAGAAAAGCTAGGCCATTTAATCTTTTCTGGAGCATTGAACAGCAATCCGCACCGAGAGAATCAGTGTCTCCCGGACACTCACGGTGAGCTAAAGAGCGTAGCCGTCTGTCTAAAACAAAACACAGTATCATTCTCGATATGCCATTATCCTTTATCATTGTTTTATTATTACGAGAATTAAAACCATGCATTATAAACACAGTTATATGACACGTCAGGGCATGACGGTCAGGCCCTTTTCGATGCCGGACCTGTGACAAAAGTCTCAGATGTTACTCCCCCCCCCCCCCCCCCCCTCTCAGTGGCCCTGGGTGTAACTAAAAATTACTCCGCCAACAGCCTAAACACCACATGTTTTGCACTAGCAATGCTACTGATGCTATGCTACTGATGATACCAAACCAAAGCGCGTGAATGCACACGAACTATTACGAGTACACATGAAAAATCACAAATATACGTGATTGTATCTGAAGATGCAATTTATAAAACCTGCCAATTGCTTCCGATTAACCATCGCATTATTTTTTTATTATTAATTATTTCATTATCTGTATTTATTTGTCAAATTATGTCTGTTAAATCCAAGGAAAAGAAGGAGTAGCCATAGTATTCAACACAAAATACGAGGCTAATCTTCTTGAATGGTAGTCAGTCTCAAGTAGAGTAATGTGGGCAAATATGAGAATGGGGAACTGGACAATGAGACTTATTTGTGCCTATGGTCCCACAGAAGGTTCTACTAAGGTAGAAGTGGAGGAATTTTTTGAAGCTTTAGAAAAAGCAACTGACACAATGAAAAAGGAAAAGTTGATCCTTGTTGGGGATCTAAATAGCAGATTAGGAAATGATTGTGAGACATACAAAAATATTTTGCGCAAATTTGGAGAAAAGAGCAAAGCTAATAATAATGGCAAATATCTGTTGGATTTCTGCTCAGGACATGGACTGGTTATTACTAACACCATGTTCCAACATAAAAATGTGCACAAATTCACATGGAGAGAAGAGGCTAGGAATAAGAAAAGTCTCATTGACTATGTTATTGTTGATAGTGATGTTTTCTCCCTGGTGCAGGACACCAGAGTGTATAGAGGATTTGAAATTGGAAGTGATCACAATTTAGTCTTGAGCAGGATAAAATTGAATTTCATATTGAAAAGAATAACATGTAAGAAAGTTTTAAAGCGAATAAAAGTTGAGCAGCTCTCAGATGTGAACTGTAGACTGCAATACACAAAGAATATTGAAGAACAAATGAAAGAGTTTGAGAACAGGAATCAAACCTTGGTGATTCAGTGGCAAACTCTGAAGAAAACATTGATGGATTCTGCCAGAGAGGCATGTGGTGAGGTTGTCTGCAAGGATAAAAAAAATCAGAACTCCCTGGTGGACACAGGAAGTTAAAGAGGCAGTGAAGGAAAAGAAGAAAGCATATCAAAAATTCCTGTCAAATAAGTCAGCTTGTGCTCTTAGAGAATATAGAGACAAATGCAAGAATGCTAAACACTGTGTAAAACTAGCTAAACAAAAGTCATGGGAGGACTTTGGCAAGAATATAGAAAATAAATATCAAGAAGGTGGCAAAATATTCTGGAGGTTGTTGAAGAAGCTTAGGAATGGAGGAAAGATGCTGTAAAAGGAGTTAGAGATGATAAAGGTGACATGAAAATGGGAGAAAAAGATATCCTTGAGGTATGGAGTAATTAATTTGAAAAACTGCTAAATGAAACAAGCAGTGATGACAGCACAGTGGTAAAAAACACTGACCACCCATGCAGTCAGGAATACATATCCATACTTGAAGTAGAAGAAGCCGTCAAAGGCTTGAAATGTGGAAAGGCAACAGGAGTAGATGATATTCGACCAGAAATGCTGATGTATGGTGGTATAAGAGTCTTACAGTGGGTGCACTGCATAGTTCAGAAAGCCTGGACAGAGCGACGAATTCCCGATGATTGGAGTAGAGCTCTCATAGTACCCATATATAAAAAGGGAAATAAAACTGAATGTGAGAATTACAGAGGTATTTCCCTACTGAGTGTTCCTGGCAAGATCTATGCAAGTATATTTGAGAAACGGTTGAGAAGAATTGTGGAAGGAAAGCTTGGTGAAGATCAAGCTGGATTCAGGCCAAATAGAGGCTGTCAGGATCAGATCTTCACTTTACGAGAAATAGTCGAGAAAGCATGGGAATATAACAAAGATCTGTATTTAAGTTTTGTCGATTTGGAAAAGGCATATGACAAGGTGCAAAGAGAGAAGCTATTCAATACTCTGCAGTTATATGGTGTGAATGGGGCATTATATCAAGCAATACTTAGTCTTTATTTGAGTTGTAAGTCAGCAGTTAGAATTGAAGGAAGTACAGGAAGATGGTTTAATGTTAAATCTGGTGTGAGACAAGGATGTACATTATCCCCTCTGTTATTCATTATCTATATGGATCACATTATGAAGGAAAGTGGTATTAAACATGATATCAAAATTGGAGATGTTAATGTCAGCTCTTTGCTTTATGCGGATGATGTTATACTTCTAAATAAATCCGCTACAAGTCTGCAAGATTCTCTGACTAAATTAAATAGCTGTTGTAATAGATATGGTATGAAGGTCAGCAATAAAAAGACAAAGACAATGAAAATAGGCAGAATCATTGAAAATGTCAACTGTGTTGTGAATGGAGAACCTGTGGAACAAGTAAAACATTTCAGCAACTTAGGCATGCTTTTTACTGAAGATGGTAAATTAAATATAGAAATAGACAACAGAATCGGCAAAGCTGGTATGGTGGGAAGTCAATTGAATAAATTCATATGGAATAAGAGAGAAATTAGTCGGAACACTAAATTAGCTGTATACAAGACAGTGTTCAAACCAGTTTTAACCTATGGATCTGAGAGCTGGGTCAGATATGAGAGGCCGCAGATATGAGAGTCCTGAGAAAGATTATAGGCATGAACAGGTGGCAGCAATGGCAATATCCTATTAAAAACGAGGATATTAGGAAAGAACTTGACATTGTCAACATCCAGGAATGTGTTAGCAGAGCTAATCTCAGGTGGAATGGTCACTTAAACAGAATGGGCGAGGAAAGATTAGCAAAGCAATCTTTCCTCGCCAAGTGTTCTCTGCCAGGTTGGCAGCATAATGACCCAGAGGAAGACCAAGATATAGGTGGATTGATACGGTACAAAGTGCCTTAGACGATAGAAATATAAGATCTGATAATGTTGGAGTCTTGACAAGTAACAGACTGATTTGGAGGAAAATTGTAGATAGGAAGTTAGTAATGATGTAATTTTTTTCATGTAGTACTATCATATCCTGTACACCCCTTGTGAGTACATGGCAGGAATTTGATGATGATGAAATCCGAAGTCCGTTGAATCAGGGTCCATTAAATCAAGTTTTTACTGTATTTCTGGATCTGATCTGTTTTCTTTTGAGATTTTCATAAATTTGGTCTTTTTTGCAATTATATCTAATCCAAACTCTTTACCTTTTTCAATTAGTAGATGCAGTAATTTAATTAATTTGTTTCTGTTTTTTGCTATTAGAATAGTATCATCATCATATCTAAGATTGTTGTATTTTATACCATTGATACAGATTCCTGTGTTTTGTTTTTCAATCTTTTTCATTGCTGTCTCACTGTAAATATTAAATAGATTTGGTGAAAGGATGCTCTGTCTAACTCCTCTTATTTATTTATTTTTTTATTTTTTACCTCAAATAGATGCATTTTCTGTTTGTTGTAAATCATTTTTATAATCTTAAATAAATAATCTTTTATGTCTAATTATCTAATATATTGAACATTTTATTATGTTTTACTTGGTCAAAGGCCTTCTGAAGGTGTATGAAGCATACGTATGAGAGTGGTCTGAAAGGTTCTTGCCGTCGACCATAGACAGCAAAACTATCAGCACTATTTTTTTTTTTTTTCTCTAAGTTGGTACATCTGTCATAAGCATCATCATCATCAAATTCCTGCCATGTACCCTCAACGGGTGTACAGGATATGATAGTACTACGTAAAAAAAATTACATCATTATTAATTTCCTATCTACAATTTTCCTGCAAATCAGTCTGTTACTTATCAAGACTCCAACATTATCAGATCTTATATTTCTATCGTCTAAAGCACTTTGTACCGTATCAATCCACCTATATCTTGGTCTTCCTCTGGGTTGTTTTCCTGCCAACCTGGCAGAGAACACTTGTTTTGCTAATCTTTCCTCGTCCATTCTGTTTAAGTGACCATACCACCTGAGATTAGCTCTGCTAACACATTCCTTGATTCTGACAATGTCAAGTTCTTTCCTAATATCCTCATTTTTAATATGATATTGCCATTGATGCCATCTGTTCACGCCTATAATCTTTCTCAGGACTCTCATATCTGTGGTCTCTAGTCTTTGGTCAAGTGTTTTACTTCTGACCCAGCTCTCAGATCCATAGGTTAAAACTGGTTTGAACACTGTCTTGTATACAGCTAATTTAGTGTTCCGACTAATTTCTCTCTTATTCCATATGAATTTATTCAATTGACTTCCCACCATATCAGCTTTGCTGATTCTGTTGTCTATTTCTATATTTAATTTACCATCTTCAGTAAAAATCGTGCATAAATAGCTGAAATGTTTTACTTGTTCCACAGGTTCTCCATTCACAATACAGTTGGCATTTTCAATGATTCTGCTTATTTTCATTGTCTTTGTCTTTTTATTGCTGACCTTCATACCATATTTATTACAACAGCTATTCAATGTAGTCAGAGAATTTTGCAGAATTGTAGCAGATTTATTTACAAGTATAACATCTGCATAAAGCAAAGAGCTGACATTAACATCTCCAATTTTGATATCATGTTTAATATCGCTTTCCTTCATAATGTGATCCATATAGATAATGAATAACAGAGGGGATAATGTACATTATTGTCTCACACCAGATTTAACATTAAACTATCTTCCTGTACTTCCTTCAATTCTAACTGCTGACTTACAACTCAAATAAAGACTAAGTATTGCTTGATATAATGCCCCATTGACACCATATAACTGCAGCGTATTGAATAGCTTCTCTCTTTGCACCTTGTCATATGCCTTTTCCAAATCGACAAAACTTAAATACGGATCTTTGTTATATTCCCATGCTTTCTCGACTATTTGTCGTAAAGTGAAGATCTGATCCTGACAGCCTCTATTTGGCCTTATTCCATCTTGTTCTTCACCAAGCTTTTCTTCCACAATTCTTCTCAACCGTTTCTCAAGTATACTTGCATTGATCTTGCCAGGAACACTCAGTAGGGAAATACCTCTGTAATTCTCACATTCAGTTTTATTTCCCTTTTTATATATGGGTACTATGAGAGCTCTACTCCAATCATCGAGAATTCGTCGCTCTGTCCAGGCTTTCTGAACTATGCAGTGCAGCCACTGTAAGACTCTTATACCACCATACTTCAGCATTTCTGGTCGAATATCAACTACTCCTACTGCCTTTCCACATTTCAAGCCTTTGATGGCTTTTTCTACTTCAAGTATGGATAGGTATTCCTGACTGCATGCCTGGTCAGTGTTTTTTACCACTGTGTTGTCATCACTGCATGTTTCATTCAGCAGTTTTTCAAAGTAATTACTCCATACTTCAAGGATATCTTTTTCTCCCATTTTCATGTCACCTTTATCATCTCTAACTCCTTTTACAGCATCTTTCCTCCATTCTTAAGCTTCTTCAACAACCTCCAGAATATTTTGCCACCTTCTTGATATTTATTTTCTATATTCTTGCCAAAGTCCTCCCATGACTTTTGTTTAGATAGTTTTACACAGTGTTTAGCATTCTTGCATTTGTCTCTATATTCTCTAAGAGCACAAGCTGACTTATTTGCCAGGAACTTTTGATATGCTTTCTTCTTTTCCTTCACTGCCTCTTTAACTTCCTGTGTCCACCAGGGAGTTCTGATTTTTCTATCCTTACAGACAACTTCACCACATGCCTCTGGCAGAATCGATCAATATTTTCTTCAGAGTTTGCCACTGAATCTCCAAGGTTTGATTCCTGTTCTCAAACTCTTTCATTTTTTCTTCAATAATCTTTGTGTATTTTAGTCTACAGTTCACATCTGAGAGCTGCTCAACATTTATTCGCTTTAAAACTTTCTTACATGTTATTCTTTTCAATATTAAATTCAATGTTATCCTGCTCAAAACTAAATAGTGATCACTTCCAATTTCAAATCCTCTATACACTCTGGTGTCCTGCACCAGGGAGAAAACATCACTATCAACAATAACATAGTCAATGAGACTTTTCTTATTCCTAGCCTCTTCTCTCCATGTGAATTTGTGCACATTTTTATGTTGGAACATGGTGTTAGTAATAACCAGTCCATGTCCTGAGCAGAAATCCAACAGATATTTGCCATTATTATTTGCTTTGCTCTTTTCTCCAAATTTGCACAAAATATTTTTGTATGTCTCACAATCATTTCCTACTCTGCTATTTAGATCCCCAACAAGGATCAACTTTTCCTTTTTCATTGTGATAGTTGCTTTTTTTAAAGCTTCAAAAAATTCCTCCACTTCTACCTTAGTAGAACCTTCTGTGTGACCATAGGCACAAATAAGTCTCATTGTCCAGTTCCCCATTCTCATATTTGCCCACATTACTCTACTTGAGACTGACTGCCATTCAAGAAGATTAGCCTCGTATTTTGTGTTGAATACTATGGCTACTCCTTCTTTTCCTTGATTGTCATTGCCTGAATATAACATTTTGTATTTATTGCTCAGAAAGATCTCATCAGTTTGGTCTTTTTTGTTTCAGTCACCCCTGTTATGTTGATCTGGTACTTATCTAATTCTTCAGCTAGCTCCATTTCTTTGCCATTCAGGCTTCTTACGTTGATAGTACCGATCTTTAACTCTGGTGATGTTGAATTGGGGTTTGTTTTCAGATTTGTTTCAGTAGCTGATTTTTCGCTGTTCGCCCTGGTTCCCTGGCGAAAACAACAGGGGCCTTGTTTAACTGGGTGACGCCCCAGCCGGCATGAAATTCTGTCATGTTGTACCATCATTTTTTATTTTGGTTCAACCAATAAGAATACAGTTTGGTCGGCTAAATCTCAAATTGCCAGCCCATCCTCGTTCGTTCAGTATCCAAGTAGATACCCAACAGTGTTCACCACGAGAAGGTGAGGATTGGACATTAGGTCAGAAGCCCTGGTCGGTTCTCCGCATTCCGTTAATGGCTATGTGGAGGTCTCCTCTCAGTTTTACAGCTTTGACCCTTAAGCACCCCTGTCATAAGCATCCATGTGAAATTTCAAGTCATTCTATCAAGTAGTTTGTTTTATTCAGCTGCTCTGAAGCAAAAGTGTTGTCTGTATCCCTTGAAATGGATAAAATGGAGTATTGTGTGGTTACAAGATTCTTTGTAAAAGAAGATTTAATGCAAAAGAAATTCATTTGAAGTTCATAAAAGTTTATGGGTACTCTTCTTCTTCGTTTTTGACAATTAAGAAATTGGCTGCTGAGTTTAAATGCGGCTGTACCAGCCTTGAAGATGATCCATGTGAAGGACATCCAAAAAGTCTAACACTTGAAATCATTGATCAGTGCATGATATGGTATTGGATGACTGGCGAGTCAAAGTGCACGAAATTGCTGAGACTATAGGCATTTCAAAGAACATGTAGGATATATTTTGCATGAAGAATTGCAAATGAAAAAGCTTTGCGCAACATGGGTGCTGTGCTTGGTCACAGTTTGCATGATCAAAAACACATTTGCATGAAAATTTCTGAACAGTGCGTGGACTGTTTTAACAAGAATAAAACTGATTTTTTGCTTCGATTTATTACTATCGATGAGACTTGGATTCACCATTACACACCAGAATCCAAAACAGTGGACAGAAGCTGGTTGTTCAGCACCAAAGAAGACAAAATCGGTTCCATCAGCAGGAAAGGTTATGGCATTGGTGTTTTGGGATGCTAAAGGCATTTTTTTATTAATCATCTTGAAAAGGGTAAAACAACAATAACCGAGGAATATTATTCCAATCTTTAAACCAGACTAGATGAAAAAATTTGTGAGAAAAGACCCAATGTGCAGAAGAAAAAATCATCTTTCATCAGGACAATGCACCTGCCCACAAAGGTGTTTTGGCAATGGGAAAATTAACGGATCTGCAATATGAATTGTTGGAACATCCAACAATTCACCCTATTCCCCAGATTTGGCTCCCTCTGATTTTTATCTCTTCCCAAAACTAAAACAAACTCTTCCTCGCTGGTCAGCATTTTTCTTTGAATCAAGAAATGATTGCAACTGTATAGGGATATTTTGCAGGTCTTACTGAGAATCACTACAGGTTTGGGATAATGGCGCTGGAGCATCGATGGAATAAATGTATTAGTCTTAAGGGAGATTATGTTGAAAAAATAAAAATAATTTTAAAATTATAAATTTGTTTTATAATTCAGAAGTTTTATAAGTCAGAAGTAAAACACTTGACCAAAGACTAGCGATCACAGATATGAGAGTCCTGAGAAAGATTATAGGCATGAACAGATGGCATCAATGGCAATATCATATTAAAAACGAGGATATTAGGAAAGAACTTGACATTGTCAGCATCCAGGAATGCGTTTGCAGAGCTAATCTTAGGTGGTATGGTCACTTAAACAGAATGGGCGAGGAAAGATTAGCAAAACAAGTGTTCTCTGCTAGGTTGGCAGCAAAACGACCCAGAGGAAGACCAAGATATAGGTGGATTGATATGGTACAAAATGCTTTAGACGATAGAAATATAAAATCTGATAATGTTGGAGTCTTGACAAGTAACAGACTGATTTGGAGGAAAATTGTAGATAGGAAATTAATAATGATGTAATTTTTTTCATGTAGTACTATCATATCCTGTACACCCCTTGAGGGTACATGGCAGGAATTTGATGATGATGATAAATTTGTTTTTTCATTGATAGGCCGAGAACTTTTCAGACCACCCTCGTAAATGTTCCTATTTCTTTCAAGTAATCTTTCTATTAGGATTTTTAGTTCCAGGATAGCATTAATGGTTCCCATACCACTCCTGAAGCCTTTCTGTTGTTGACTCAATTCACTGATTAAGGCTCTTTCAATTTCTTTGTTAACAATGGTTAAAATAATTTTAGATGCATGGGATATTAGGTTCACAGTTCTGTAATCCTCACAATTTTGAGCATTATTTTTCTTTGGAATTGGTATGCAGATATATGTTGTAAAAACTTTAGGTAATTCTATTGTTTTATAGATGTATTGAATGGATTCCGCTAAATAGTTATTATAGCCAGTCAAAGTTTTCAGCAGCTCAGCCAGGATGTTATCACACCCAGGGTATTTATTATTAGGATGGTTCTTAATTACGTGTTCCATCTCCTTTCTTGTCAGTATAGTGCAGTGATGGCAAACCTATGACACACGACTTGAGGGTTTCAGGTGACACACGTTGGATGTTGAAAAATATTGGTATTCTGATGATAAAACTACAATAAATCGTGTAAGATCACTCTCAATTAAGGCGAAGGTAGGTTTCGGGTTTGAGAATAAACTCAAAATATTTCAACATGATTTAGAAAGTAATAATTTTAAGTATTTCCCAAGAGTGAAAATTTTTTTTTAATGAAACCAGCCCCAAAAATCGTGAATAACATATCAATCAGTCTATCGAAGTTCTAAAGTCAGTAACTGAGCAGTTTTCTTCTAGATTTGAGCAAATTTGAATCTTGGAACAAACAATCCAATTCATAAAGTATCCTGATGGAACAGAATTCGTGGATCTTAAATTAGATGGCTTTGAGTAGTTGGATTTAAAAGATCTTGAAATGCAACTAGCCAACTTCCAGTGTAATCCTATCTGGAAAAGAAAGTTTATTGCTCTTAGAAATGAATTAGAAGAACTTGAGCGGGAACGTCTGCATGATACCTGCGTGTAAAAATTCAGATTGTGAAATTCTAAGCAATAAATTTCGAAACAACGCCAGGATGAGGTGCCCAGCTCTTTTTCTATAAGTATTCTTGACTTCATGTTTGCTTGTTTTGGACAAAAAAGTCGAGTTTCTGGTAGGGGGGGAACCCTACAAATTCTGTATAACAACGAATACCTCACCTTCACCCGAAAAGCTCCGAAAGCTCTTCTAACAATTTTCTCTTCTACATACTCTTGTGAAACTCTGTTTTCTGCCTTAAATAATATCAAATCGAAAGGGAGAGATTGGGCAATGATTTGAGCGCTGCCTGTGTAGCATTAAAATGTACACACTATAGCCCTTCTATAAAGCAACTTTCTACCAGTACTCAGCAACAGAAAAGTCATTAAATGCAATGTAAGTTTGTAACTTCAGTTTATTAAATTAATTGTGTAATATGAATTCATAGATTTTATATCAATGTCCTATTAAATAAATAGCCTAATATGATATGTATAAGTCACCATCTATGATTATGTAGTTAAAATTTATAATGCATGTATGCAAGTGGCACATCAACAACATCAATATTTAAAAAAAAAAAGTTGTTTGACACACCTGGGTAAAAAGGTTCGCCATCACTGGTATAGTGGTATCTGTTGTTTAACTTAAAGTATCGTGAATCATCTATCACCATTATCATCATCATAGTGATCTGATAAGTACCCCCCCATCTTCCATTTATCTTTTCCTTATCAATGATTATGTTTCCATCTTTGTCCTTGATGTTATTAGACTGTGTATGTTTTGCTTTTCCATTAAGTTCTTTCACTTTCAGGAATGCTTCTCTGATTTTGTTCCTATTTTGTAATTCTTCTATCTTGGTGCACTGCCTATTTATCCAGTTTTCTTTCAATCTCCTGCATAATTGCTTGATTCTTTTATCCAGTGTTTTATATTTTAATCTTTCTTCTTCATTTGCTCCTCTTTTCCATGTTCTTTCATCGCTTCCAATGTTATCCATGGTTTTTTCTTTCTTTCTTTCTTCGTGTTTATTGATGTGGTTGTTAGCAGATATTATGATAGCTGCTTGTAGTATGACACCGACTGGGTTCATTTTCGTTTTGCAACTGTACAAACAGCAGTTCTGAAACAGTTTCATTAAATTTTGATTTTGCTATTGGATTTTGTAGCATCTGCTGATCCCATTTTAAGGGGATTGTCTTCTTTTAATTTTTATTGTTTTCAGGCGAATATTCATCTTCATTAAGACCAGTCTATGATCAGATTCACAGTCACCACTTGGCATCACCTTTGAGTTCTGTATTCCATGGAAGTAATGTTTACTGACCACAGTATAGTCTAATTGATCTTCCATCCGGACTTTCCCATGTGTATCTTGTTGTTCGTTTTTGCTCAAAATAAGTGTTATTGAGAATGTGCTTGTTACAGAAATCAGTCAGTTTTTGTCCTCTCTCTTTCATTCTGAATTCCAAGTCCAAATGGACCCACATGTGTAGATGTTCTCTCTGATCCAACTTCATTTATACACCATTCTACTTCATCATACATGTTATCTATTTTTGCTTCCTCATTCTGTTCTGTAGGAGCATATATTTGAATGATTAGCATATCTCTAGGTTTAGATGTCACTAGAATTGCCATTACTCTGTCTGATTTTTTTTGATGACATGGATAATGTTTTATTAGTTTTCTTCTCTACAATGAATGCTACACCTCTCCTTGATATTTCACCACCTGACTTATACACTTTATATATTTTGCCATTTGGAAGTTTCGACTCAAAATCTGATGATCCTTTCCAAAAGGTTTCACTTATTCCTAGTATACTAATATTCAATCTCTTCATCTCTCTCATCACATTAGCCAATTTCTCACGTGTATTCAATCCTCTTACATTCCAAGTATCAATATTCAAGCAATTTCTGTGTTGAGTTTCTTTACTAGCAGTCACGGACTGACAATACCGCAGGGCCTGCTACATAACCTTAACATCACTGTTCCAGGCATATAGAGACTACCCAGGCTTTATTTCTTTTCTGTTTAGACATGATGGTTTACATAGTGGTATTTTTTACGGAATGGGCTGCCAGAACCATCCAACCCCCAATATGAATGGAGAACTGTAACTGTCGTTGGTTAGCGGGGTCCCATGGACCTAGCCAGGAGGCCTACAAAGTAGTGCCACCGATCATCCACCACCGAGGGGATGCCCTGATGTGCCGTGACAACCTAGGTATAATATTACAGGTATTTCTTTTTTAACTTCTGCTCTAATGATGGCAGCTGGCTTTGGCAAAAGCTTTGCTAAAGTTCTGTTAAAGTTAGTTTGTAATTTTTGTGTTCAGTATTCATCTTAAGATAAAAATTAGTAATGTAGATATTTCTTTAGTTGTTTGTAGGCTTTTTGGCAATTGTATTTGTATTTTTATTGTAGTTACTATAACCTGTTGAGAGTTATGTTAGCATTATCTTTATTAATTTTGGTTGGTTCCTTTTAGTACATAAAAGGAACTGACATTGCAAACTGAAAGTTGCAATTTCTGATGTGCTGTTCTGGCTACTTTTGCAATATGCCTTCAAACTTCAACTTCCTGTCCACAATCGCCCTCAAGGCCCTTGCCTCATCAGTTTACTGCAGTTCATTTCCATCGATCTAGTACACAGCTTGTGATCTCTTCTTCCCAAAGTGCTTCATCACCATGAAACTGGAATTTATCTTAGCCCATACTGCCAGTAATCCAGTATTTAAATCATCCTGCAGGATCTCTACATCATATTCATTGACTGTCATTCTTCCCAGTTTTGCATCATCAGCAAATGACTGAACATTTCCCATCAGATCATTTCTTATACCATTGATGTACAAGTTAAGCAACAAAGGACCAAGTACTGAGTCTTGTAGTACACTACCAGTCACCTGCCTTCTCCTGTACTTAACTGCTCCACAGACTACTTGTTAATATTTCACATCAGCCACCCTCCAGTCCAAAATGTCCATTTCCCTCCCTCCCCCTTTTTTTTTTTTTTTTTTTTTTTTTTTTTTTTTTTTTTTTTTTGCTTCAGCTTATCAACAGAATTCTGTATGGAATCCTGTAAAATGCCTTTGCAAAGTTCAGCAGTATCACTGAGTAGCCATTTCTTTATCCAACTCCCTTGTCACTTTATTATTTAAAAAAAAAGTAAGAAATTAATAAAGCATAAGACATATACCCTTTACAAATCCATGTTGCCCTTTATAAAATATCATGTTCCTGTCCACTCAATCTTGAATTCTGTCTTATACCAACTTCTCCAATCCCTTAACCATATTCCTGATTGATACTGATTGGTCTATAATTTGTTACTTCAGTCTTGGTGCCTCTTTTATGCTGTGGGACTATTTTACTTTCTTTCCACTCTATTATCACCTTCCCAGAACTGAGACTTAAATGAATTCATTCATATTGGTGCATGCAGAAAACTCTTGCTGTGAATGTCCTCTTTAAAAAAGAGGGAAAAGGGGAAACATCTTCTTGGAAGAATTTCCTGTTTGCATTGTATCAGCAGACATGCCACATATTATGACAAGTTCTTTGATTGTAACTAAATGTGCATTTGAAGGAAGAAATGTGTTTATTTTAGAATATATTAGAAAACAATAATTAAGAAGAATGTTATAATTTGTTCATATATTTGAATTATTAAAACTTGTAAATATGTGAACCAACATTAATGAACCATGTGAGAATGGCAAATATAAGGGGGCGAGAAAGAAAATATGTGAATAGAAATATGGGAAAATTAATTCTTAATAATTTATATTTTTGATATTATATGTGTATCCAATAAATTGCTGAAATGGAGTGAATTACATGTGATTCTATAAAGTCTAAACATGCATGTTTGCTTTTATGATGAATATAATTTTTAAAAAAAATTTTTTTGAGAGGGAAAGATTTGTTATTGAAATATAAACAACCAACCAATAATAAATAGTGGAGAATAAGTAGAGGGCCTATGGGAGTAGCATTTGCATCTATAGTGCTAGGCCACCTGAAGAAAGCTGTTCTCAGTTTGAGTCTAGGCTCTGACTAGAGGAACTTCTTCTAGACTTCTTTCTGAGTTAGTAAATAGCTGGAATGGTAAGGAGGGTTTTTTCCTACTGGAAACTCGAGTTTTCATCCTATGAACTGAAGAAAATCAACTGTAGAACCCATGCTCCTTCAGACAATAAATGTATTGTGCTATGGATCATGAGACAGTGGCACTTATCTGCACCAGATGCAATTTATAATTAATGATAGTCCTTGACCAGCTATCTTTGATTGGCTACTGGTATAGATTGAACTGCCCCCCACAGTCGCCAAAAAACTGGGATAGGACTGAAACATCCTTACCTGCTTCTTATAGGAGAATAAAAGGCATTGCAGATTTATTTGTTTGTTTATTTATATTTTATTTTTTTTATTTATTAGTAAACAGTAGCTGTATGCATTGGTAGCTCTGTAAATAACTGTAGGGAGGGGATTATCCAAACTAATAATGTTGATCAGGTGATTCATCAAGGCATGGCAGGAATGCATGTGATAGAAGAGCAAATCATCTTGTACAACAAATTGTACAAAATGATTTATTTTGTTTATTTTTATGTTTCATTCATATTTTACTTTGTTTTCTAAGAATTTTTTATTCACTGTTGATCAATATATACTTTTTACATAGTAATATACATAAATAATTTCCGATCATTAACGGAATTATCCACTTGTTTGCAAATTCTACCCTCCTTACATAACATAACTAGAATGAAACTGAGAAACGAAATGAGATAACGGGAATGAAAATGACCTTACATAATGAAAACAACTCCCCTCTCACAGACACTACGCTGCATACATGCAAACAAAACAGTTTTATTTTAGGACCTAACACAAATAGCTAACAAAATAGATTGTTCTAATAGTTATATGACCTCCCTCGATGAGTCTTGACTCCCTTATTGTCTCTCTTAATTAATAATAATGTCATATTTTCAATATACAAGTGATAAAATTATGTATCACCATATTATTAAAATAATCTGGATTAGATTATTTTAATATTGTGAGATTGAGTGGTTGGAAAATGCCTGGCAGATGGTATAACACAGAAGCAAAAGAAAGATGAGTGAAAGCAGAACATGAAAGAGTGCAAGATGAAAATAAAGATCAGATTTTGTATGTTGATTCATTGATTTAAGAAGTCCTTGAGAAGAGTGTAACAAAATCCTATTTTCCTGGAGTTAAGATTAAGGATATCAGTGATGCTGTAAGGATGCAGAGAGAGTTAAGATGAAAGATATGTTTATTTTGACTGGTACAAATGATTTAGCAGGTAACAAGTGTGGTTTGCAAGAAGACATGAAAGACATGCTGGTGCATGTGAAAAAGAAGATTGAGAACATAAAAGTTATGAGTGTGTTGCCATGGTATTATAGAGATGAGCTGAGATTGAGTGCTATGATTGCAAATGAGTCAGTGTGCACAGATTTGGATTGGTGTGGATTTTGATGGAAGGAAGGAGGATGGCTTGCATTGAAATGAATTTGGTGTCAGGAGTCTTGAGAAAGTGTTCAGTGTCAATTTCTGTATCACTTTCTCAATCACTAACCTAGAAGTTAGTAATTGATAAAGTGATCACATAATGCAAAATGTAGCACCCCCATGATAACTTTAGTCAGCTAAGTAACACAAGATGTAAGGGAAATTATTATTATTATTTGACACCTCCAGGGAGTCCAAAGACTCATCGAGGGAGAGTGTGCCAACAGCATCAAACGATTGTTCCCCTTCCAACTACTAACCACGCTCAAACTTACTTAACTGAGCCATTAGTTAAGTAACTGTTAACCGACCAACCTTTGCCGGCGAATGGTGGGATCAAGGTGAGTATTGCAGTTTATGTATACTAATATCAGAAATATTCAAAATAAGGTTGAGGAGTTTTTGGCATTGAGTAGCACAAGTTGGCCAGAAGATATGGTCATAGGAATAGAATGCAAGGGATATATAGTGTCTTCAGAAAGGACAGAAAGAATAGGATTTGGTGGGGGGGGGGGGTGCTAATGATAGAGGAATTAGAGCCAAACAAAGTAGAAGTACATTAGGGCAATGAGGATTTAGAGGGCAATTTTGAGGATATCTGATGTGAGGTAGAGGCCAACAGGACTAAATATGTAATTGGCTGCTGCTATAATCCAAAGGTATACAGGAGAATGTAGATGACATGCACTCATAAATTAGCATGATTAATACAGGTTTGACTAATTATTATGGGAGATTTCGACTTTGGGGACAACGTAGATTGGGAGGAGGAAAAGTCACAGGTAGGGAAGGAAATGGACTTTATACAGCTGCTGAGAGATAATTACCTGAGGCAACATGTAATTGAGGAAACACAAGGTTCAAGAGTGCTAGATCTGATCATTGCATCAGAGAAATTAACGCTAACAATCTAGCTACAGTGTCTCTGCTTGGAGAAAATGATCATGTAGTCTTGACCTTGGAGATGCCGGACATGCAGAATTTTCTATTAAGGGATATATGTGGAACTGAGAGCCTCTGTAGCTCAGTCAGTGAAGCCCTTTGGTCGGAAGGACCTGGGTTTGATTCCCATGAATTTGATTCCTATGAATGTCAGTTCATTATTCTATGAACTGACATTCATAGAATAATGACACTTGCACTCTTTGGATATTCATGGAAACAACATACTCAACCTTGGTTCAGGAGAATATATACTTTGTACTTTAGCTTTGATTACTAATCCTGTACAGATGACTTGAGGCTTTATAGTAGCACTGTGTTTGGTCAGAAGAATTCAAACACAGAAATTGTGATCTATAAAATGGCTTTAATTGTTGTACTATTTTCTGCACCCTTCACAGTTACTTTCCAAAACTGTAATTTCCAAAACTATTTTCTGCACCCTTAACAGTTACTTTCCAAAACAGCTACGGCTTGAAGGCTTACTGCGTATTTCCATTGCAAATGCTAAAGACGCTTAAAAAAATTTTTTTGAGGTTCAGGTTATGCACATCCTCTTCCTCTCTGATTAGCAAATTCTTGATATTTTTCTCTCTTCTTTAAAAGACCATCTTTTAAATAATTGCTTATCAAATCCCCTATTTTCTGCATCCTGAGTTACTGTGGACAGACAGATCAATTCATTGAAATCAGATGAATAGCATGTATAGACTACATCATGGTTTCTCTTTTTTTTGGTAGTTGGGTCTTGTCAGCCAAGTCTTATGTGAAGATTACAGATTTAAATAGGATTGTGTGTATCCCTTTGAAGCTTTTAAAAAGTATCTTTTTAAATAATCCTCTGAAATGTTTCTGTATTATTCCAAATACAAACATTTTAATACTTTTTTTAATAGCCAATTGCAATATGTTATTAGTATGATAAGTATTGATTAATTATTGCATGTTATCAGTTAGAACATATATGATCTTTCTTTTTACAAAAATATTATTTAACTTTGAATTTCAGTATTCTTTAATGGTTATGTTTTATTTATTCATTTATATAGTTTTATGTGAATGCCAGCTAAAAAGGCTATAAACCTCTAGTGCATTAATACCATGGCTGGTATAAAAATTGGATAATCTTGGGAGGCATGCTTTAGAGATCAGACTTGGTACTTTTTCAAGCTACTTTCAGATTTTAGATCCACTCAGCTAACTAAGTCAGGATTCCTCCAGTATAATTGCACTTCATTACAATTACATTGAAAGCCAAGAATTTCTAATGAATTTATAAATTAAGTTTAATTTCACTGTATGATTGTGCTGTTTATGATTTATAAAAATGTTCCTTCCTTCCTTTTCAGCTTGCTTAAATATTAAAATTAAAATTAAAAAAGTTGAATAGATATTAAATTATAACATTGTCTTTTTCACTAGGCTTATGTTTTTGGTGCCATATTAAATCGGGATGAAGCTTTCGAAAGTATTCTTGAAGCTGGTAGAAGGGCTGGACTCCTTTGGGCAACTTACCCAGCTCTTCAGCCAGAAACAGAAGAAATTACAAAAAAACCATCATGATGAAAACATAATTTGTTGCTAGTATTACTTGAAATTCATTAACTCATTTGCGAAGTGTCATTCTAATAAATAACAGAAGATGCGATAGCATTATTCTTAAAAAATCTTCGTTATAGACTAATGTAAACAGTGATTATGGACAGAATTCATAAGTGGGGGGGAAAATGCTATTTTCTATGGAACTTTTTACTACAGCAGTGCTGTAAAATTATGGCATTCACATTTTGCTTTGTACAGTAAACATTTAAGAAAACAATAATATATGCACATTAAAAATTGTGCAGATTTTCAAAACAAAAATGTATTTTAGTTGTGTGCAGCAGTGTTTATTTTGTTACTGTTAATGTATATAACCGATCAACTGCTAGCGTATAACTTGAATAACAGACTAAAGCGATATTAAAATAACAGAATAATTACAATTTCATATATTTTGTTCAAAGTTTTTATTTGGTTTACAATTTTCCTCTGTAAAAAATTTGAGATGTGTGCATTGTATACAAAATGTAAATTTTTGAGTGTACAAAATTTTAACATCTATATCTTTTTTATATAAGAATGTTTTTAAAAATTTATATAAAAGCTCTTGAAGAGCTTTTGATTTACATGAATGACTTTTGTAATTTTTCAGGAATCCTTTTTGATGCTGAGTATGGCATAATTGTGCACAAAATCCATTAATGTTCATCATAATCAACTATGTCTAATGGAAATTGAGATACTGTCAGTGATATATTTTATGTAAAGAGATTCTAAAACTACAAAGTATTTTATTTTATTTCAGTTTTATTTTTTTAATTCACACTTGTAATTGGTTAATTTGACAGTATGTTTTTTGTTTAAACGTATTGTTTAAAAAATGGCTTTGATTTGCTTTGTACAGTGGTTTATTTTCTATATATGCAATTAAGTAAGTTTTTTTTTCAGTTTTTGTTGTAACTTCATTGTTGACTATTCTTTAACAAAGCTTTTAATTGAAAACCAAGATCAAACTGCTGAAGACAAGCGTAGTGAATGAATTTAGATAGACTTGTTAATTAATTTACTAAAAATTCTATATCAGATGATGGTTAAAAGAGTGTTCATAACTGTTATTGTTGTCAGTGATGAATATAGATATTTATTTACCACCCTATATTACACACCAATACAACTAAAGTTACCCAATATAAGAGGAACATCTTCCCTGAGAAGTTTCAAAATGTAGAAATTGTTTTTTTTTGTCCTGCAGGCAGCTCATCTGGACAGCTTCTAAACATCTAGATGACTACTATATGTTCAACTTATGAATCCTATTATAGTAGTTTAATAATTTGAGGAATTGATTATCTTTTATTTTCATCAGTTTTTTTGTCAAATTGTGAAAAAGGCTAATTATTTTTTAAGGGAATAAAATTCACTTATGAAGTGAAATAATATTCACCTATCACACTTGTGTGACCATCATAAGTCTCTCCCATTTAATATTGTTTGAAAGTGTCTTTAAAAGTAATCTCTATTATTATGAGTTAATATTAATTCAGACTCCCAACCAATCCCAAAAATATATATAAATTTATGTATAAATATATATATAATAATAATATATAAATTTACACAACTCACTTTTAAGTAGTTTGAGATGCCTGAAAAGTCTCAGCAACTAAATACTTTTTACTTTTTGCTCAAACCTTAACTGCATTAATGTAATTATCAAATAATTCTTAAAAAGTTTGTGCTTCTACCAAGGGTAATCATTATTCATGGATTGAGAACTTTTGTTGGAAGTTTTTCCACTTTGTTATACTATAAATTAAAGATTGCCCTGTACTGAAAATACTTCAGGTGCAAACTTTGTTTTCTTACACTTGGATAAAGGATTAAACCAAGAATATAATTTCGTGACATCTTTAATTTATTGATAACTTCTATCATAATTACTTTGATAATCTTAAACCTGTCAAGATTAATGAACTTTCAGTGAACCAATTTCTAATGTTTAATAATTGTTTTTTTATATATTTAATAAATTGCTTTCTTTTCCTGAAATTGTTAATTTTGCTGTAGCAAAATTATGTTGAGAACTTCAGACTCATCCTTCTAGTACTTTCGTTAAGTTCTGCAATCGATGCCCAAAGGTGCACTGATTGTTGCTATTGCCTTTTGTTCCATATTTGGATTAGTTTAAAATAACTAACTGCATCCATTTACACTTCAGTGTGATTTTTTTTTTTTTTAATTTAAGAAAGATTGCTTTCATATTCAAAACACACTCAAACTCCTTGTCTGCAAGGAGTTTGAGTGTGTTTAAGACACGGTATGATGAGATGTGTGTGTGTGTGTGATAAAAGGACCTCCCAGATGAGTCTTTGACTCCATGAGGTCTTGGGGTAATAATAATAATAATAAAGTTTCAAGTGCATACCAATTTTAAGATTTAAAAAAAAAAAAATCTTAAAATTGGTATGCACTAGTCTTACTGATATTGATAGATACATAATTTAAGGGCTTTCAGCAGATTATTTAGCTTGTTCAGTTTGAGAAACCTTTAAAAAATTTTTTTCAAATTTCAAAGAAAGATCCATTCACAGTCTAGTAAGTTCAAATTTCAATTCACAGCTGCAAACCACTTAACCTTGACTATTGCTAGTGACAGAAACTCGATGTTGCAGTTACTTCCATTAATGATGGCATAGGCTTTCTGCTAGTCTACAGGTGCAGAGATAGAAAACAAAGTTCTACATTGAAAAGAAGCCTCACAAAAGAATGCGATGTTTGAAAATTTTAGGAGGTCTTTTTATTATGTACTGTTTGCTTTCTGCTATTTTTTTTTAATTATTATTATTCAGGCCTCCATGGAGTCAAAAGACTCATCGTGGGAGGTCATTCATAAGAACATAAAGTCTGTCAAGACTCATCGAGAGGAGGTCCCCCCTAAGAAACACAGTCTATCATACCACTCCTTAAATTCATTGACCGTTCTCGCTTCCACCACTCCATCAGGCAATACATTCCACGGTTCAACCACCCTCCATGCAAAGAAACCACTCCTCACCCTCTTGCTCACAGTTTCCTTTCATAACTTCCAGGGATGGCCTCTTGTCATCCCTGGAAGTTATCATCACTCCTTCCCGCTGTTCAACCAAGCGAAAGAATTCCCCAGTGTCAACTCTGTAACCACCTCTCAACAGTTTAAAAGCCTCAATCATATCACCTCTCCTTCTTCTATCCACCAAACTCTGCAGTCCACATTCCCTCAGCCGATCCTTATAACCAAAATTGTACAGTCCTGAAACCATCTTTGTCATCCGTCTTTGTACCCTTTCCACAGTTAATTTATCCCCTTCAAATCCTGTGGACCAAATCTGAGAACAATAGTCTAAGTGTGGTCTGATCAGAGACTTATACAACTAATTTTTTGCTAATTTTGATAAATTTGCTAATTTTTTGAAAGAGTATAATTTGGTGTCAATGGTGATTAGTATTAAAGGCCTTGAATAAAACATATATTAGCATTGTCTACATCAGTATGAGTATCTGAAGAAATATTTCGTTAAAACATTTAATTATATATATTTTTTTAATGCATTTCAGGTAAGCATTTTAAATTTAGGAACATGAAAATAGATTTTAAAAAGTTCCCAGCACATTAACTGATTTTGGAAAATATATATTTCAATGGTAAATGCCATTAAATATCATATGAAATTAAATAATGCTAATGTGAATATAATCAAATTAATAAGTTCCTTTCAATATTCCAGTAGTCTTTGAATAGAATCATGCATGTTCCTGAGTGATTTGGCAAGTGACAGATCAAAATGTTTATCCACTTCTTGTCTGGCTTGGAAGTTGAAATTTTCATAATGATTTTTGGTGTGCAGTAAATGAGAAAAATCTGATAAATCCTAATTTTTAAGTTTAAGTAGTCTTTTTGAAATTTACAAATTCCATGCTTACACCAGCTTGCTGCTAATAATTGACTTAACAGTATACATTGAAGTGACTCAGAAGTTCACTCAGCAATAAGAGAGCATGTTATTGGTTTTTTTTCTGTGTGTGGTTATGAGAATGGTTTGATATTAGAAATTAGTTGAGTGGAATGATACCATAAACCTTTATTTTTAATTATTTTGAAGATGCTTTATTGAATCTGCTGAATAATATGGTAATACTTTTTCTTTATGATAAAGAAATTCATACTTTGCTGATACTTACAGCCATAACATAATGTTGAAACTGTGTAATATGTGGAAAAAATGTATTTGGGTATCTGGAGATAGTTTATCGAAGTTGCATCCTGCAAAATTGTTTGATTTTGCAGGTTGTACACAATGCAGTACTCAGTACACAATGCAGCTTATTTATAATGGTGCATATAACTCACATTAGGACTGTCCTTTGTAATGCTTGTGGCATCCCAAACAAGCAGTGTGTGATACTTTTTGACTACTTGTATATGGGGAAATATATGACTTCTGTATTACTCCAACCTTGGTATCTCTCCTGGGTCTGGCTTCCACTGATGAGACCTCAATAAAGGTCGAAACTGGTCTGGGTAGTGACCATTCCCATTATGCATGTCTGTAAGGATGTGTGGACTGCATTATGGGATATTAAGGCAGTAGATGTGAGGTCATTAGCGTCTATATATAAGTAGCCAGTCGTGAAGCTATTTCATGTAAAAACTTTGTTTGCTTACACTTGGATAAAGGATGAAACCAAGAATATATTTCTTGGCATCTTTAATTTATAGTATGTGTGTTTCCACTTTTTTTTTCTTTTACATTGACTCTATCATCTACCTTCATGAACAAAAATCCAAAGTAAACTTTGGAGATATGAGCAGCTAGTTTTTTGAACCAAGAGTGTCTAGCCCACCTGCCAAGAATATCATTCAAGATGAATTTTTACTGAAATGTTGTAAATTGTCTGTTATGTTGTAATAATGCAGAAAAATGCTGGGAAAATGTAAAGAAGACATTTTATGTTGGAAATACATATAACTATGTAGTCAAAGGTACATTATCCAACATTAAAGCAATTTGTTTAAAAAATAGTAGATAAATGTCCTGTAAGATGATCCTCAAAATTAAATGGACTAACAAATTGTGTAGAGAATACCACACATTGACACCAAAGCAATGTTGGAAATACTTTCAACAGTGGTATTTAATTTCTGACAATATAAATTTTCAGAAATACATTCAAATTACAGACATTTTTAACATCACATGGATGAAATGAGCTTCACTGCAGAACAGTGCAGCGATTTGCTTTGAGCAAGTTTCAAAATTCCAGCAGTTGGTCATGATCTCCATGCTCATGTTGCTGAATGTGGTTATGGATAAAAACCTTAGGTAATTTTTCACATACTCATTTTTGTGTATGTTGGAACATCAAGATATGTGGAAATTCACTGTGTAGTTACATGAAAAGTTACTGCTCTGCTGCAGTTATGTTTCAATTCAGTCACATCATGTTCAGCACATCAAAATTAAATGCAAATATTGGGAATATTTATTACCTGTTACAGTTTCTGGAAAAATTTGCTAAACACTTAGACCTCAAAATGCTTCACTTGGCAAAATGTTGCTGCTATTCAGTCATATGAATACTATTTTCATAGCAGAATTCATAAAACATACAGCATATCAGAATATTCAACAAAATCTGAAAGGCATATTGAATTCAGCATACCAAACAAGTGAATACTGTAAGAAACAGATAAGTTATAATGGCTGGTTACAGTTACTGTGTAGTACACAACCAAATAAACTAAAGGTAACTTTTAGTTTATTTGTTTGCTACACATTTCTATATGGATGTGCTGCATTGCATTAAAGCTGAGGGTTTTTGAGAATTGATTGCCACAGTGATTCTTGAATAAACATTTGACCAGGTACATATCTGTTAATATTGTTATTTTGACTATTTTAATCCTGACCATTTTTTTTTTTTTTTTTAAGAATTTAACTGTTTAGCATTGAATCCATGCTCATATAAAGTTGTGTGTGTGTATATATTTTTTTCCAGTTAATTAGCAAAATGTTGGCTATTTATCTTATCAAACTTAAAGCGCATAATTGTCTGTCCTTAATGTGTTTACTCTGACAGACAGTATAATTCAAAGTAGATTCCTCTAATGTAGTATAGTTTTGCTTGCTTGCTCTTCAGTTCATTACTTGAAATACTGATGAATTTGAAGTTTCCACATTTAATTTCAAAAATATTTAGAAAAAAACAAATATATATTTTTAAATCTAAAATATTCCCTTCGAAAGTTTATATAATTTTTCACCATGTTATGACAGTATTAACTTTCTTCAGCTGAATAGGTGATGTTCCTGAAAACTCAAATCACATGACAACCAACTACAATTAAATGACTCCTTGAAGTTAGTTGTATACATGCAAACTGCATGTATAAACATCTAAGGATAATTCCTTTTTTTTTTAACGTTCAGTCAACTTTTAATTTAAAATTTTAAATTAAAAGTGCAATCATGATTTGTTTTTTTGGCAAGAGAGACACTATTATATGCTGTCATTTTAAGACCACTTTCACCTAAGAGCTTGTAATCTTATTTAAATCCATCTTTGGAGGCATGATAGGATATTAATTCTTTTGTCTGTGACATTTTTTACATGCTTCAAGAATGCTGGTTTGAAATCCAGTAAAGTATCATAAGAGATGGCTACATAAATTAAGCTTACTGTCATGTTCCAACAGATATCATTAGTTTAGAGATGGGATGGCATCACCATCTCTTTGAACAAGTGTAATCCTCCTAAAAGACTATTCATTTAATGAATGAATGGACACAATAATCATTAACAATATTGTATTAAAGTATATTTACTCTAAATAATCTTTACAGTACTCATCAGAAAACTATTTTTTTATGCTAATCCTACCTAAAAAAAAGATTATAAGACTATTACATATTAGTACCAGGGACTAAATGTTAAATAATACTGGTCGCCATTATATATATATATACACATGATTTTTTTTTTGGTTGTTGTTGTTGTTGTTTTCTCCCCAATTAGTTGACAGTTATTATGTTATGAGATAAAGACATATAATTATCATCCTTGAAAGGTTAACATATACTGTTTACTTTGACAAACAACATTCTAATTGAATAATAGCTCTAAAATGCAAAAATAGTTTTCTGCTCTTTCTTGTTTGAATTAAAATTAATTCAGATTTATATAATTCATTGTGCCTTATAAATTTAGAGTAAATCCAGTTTTTCATTCTTTCAGTTCATTTACTTGTATGCATATTTTTTTAAAATTTAAATGAATGCAGAAAAATGTGTTCTAATTTATTTTCAGAAAATATTTTAAAAATTAGTTACCTGAAGTGTCTTCTTTCATAAATAGGAATAATTTTCAACACATGCAAACTGCATTAGCATATAAAAACTCTGCTACAACATATAGCAGTGTTTTTATTTTCTGGACATTAGTGGTAATTTAACTTGTTTAATTTCTATTTTCATTTCATTAATTTTTAATTCAGAATTATATCACATCCGAATGAGTGAATGTTAATCAAGTTAATATCACCAAGTGTATGAAACGAACTTTTTTTTTTTTTTTTGCTATTACTAGTGGTATAGCATAATGCCTTTTTTCTCTTTTCTTGGGAATGGTTTTAAATTTAAAACATGAAAGTCTTGAAAGCATTTACAACAAATTCACTCACTGTAACAAACTACCATAAGTCCAATCAATATCCCACAATATGGAGACTACTGCCATGTTAAGAATAATTACTGTAATTTCCTGATATTTTGACGTTCATGTTAATTTCATCTGGAGTATACCACATGTGCATATATATATATATATATATATATATATATATGTGTGTGTGTATATATACATACATACAAACAAGCTACATCACAATTCAAACTGTAAGCCAAAGTGACCAATTTGAACAACCATTATTCTACTAACCTCCAGTGAAGGAAGAGTGGGACCTACATCAAGGCTATATCCTATTTTTACATGACTAGAGAACAAATTCGTATTATCTTTTAATATAGCAAAGTGACCTAATCAATTATTTATCATAAGTGTTTGTTAAATTAAGGCTAAGAACCTGGAGTAGTATAGTCCTAATTATAATTTATAATGACCTCTTATAATAAAAGGTTGTGTCAGTAGAATATGTGCCATCCATAATCTTGAGATGTATAGATCATTGTTATTATTGAGATTAGAATGATTTATTAGAATTCCACAAGCCTCCTTAAATTTGCACTCATACCAAGTTTTGGTGTAGTGTAATGTAATGAACAGGTACCTTTCAAGTCAGTTATGTGTAGACTATCCAGGGCATGATCAGTGAGGCCAGATTTACCATAGTTATTAAATTTAATGTGTCAATTATGTTCCTTTTTCTAGTAAGCATCGAGTGGCCAGTTTCACCTATAATCTAACTATTGTCCCATTGCTCTCACCTCAGTACTTTCAAAAGGGATGGAGAAGGTTACCAACAATCAGCTTCTTCATTACCTGGAGACATCAGTTAATTAGCGATCACTAATATGGATTCCATAATTCTCGTTCTATGGCTAATCTCATCCACCTTTGGATTTAGGCCATGGAAAGATTTGGAGAAACTCATTTATCACTCTGAGTATTTCTAAGGCATTTGATCGTGTCTGGCACCAAGGCCTCCTGAATAAGCTGCCAGCTTCCTCACGGGTTGTTCATTGTGTATCATAGTGGATGGCTTCGTCTCATCAGATTTCTCCATTTCCGGAGTGCCTCAGTGTTCTGCGCTCTTACCCACACTCCTCCTCCTTTACATTAATGACGTCCTTTCTCTGACTTCATATCCTATTCACAGCTTCGCCAATAACAATATTCTTCATTCTTCTTCCTCATTTGATAAGCCCTGCAGTATCCTAACGATCTAGATGCCTCAAAATCTTCCATAACCAGTGACTTGAACACTGACCTCCTCAACATCCTGAAATGGGGTGAAGACAGCTTAGTAAATTTCAATGCCAAAAAAATTTAAGCCTGTCTTATTACCCACAAGAAAAATCCAAAAATTCATCCCCCTCTCAATTTTGATAATGTTCTGTTTCCTTTCAAGATCAGCTTTCTCTTCTTGGATTGATTGTTGCATCCAGTTTAACCTGGCACAAAACATATTACTTACATAGCCTCCTTAGCCTCTAAAAAGCTTGATGCTCTTTTTCATTTTAAACATTACTTCTCTTCCTCTCACCTCCTAACACTATAAATCTCAGATCCATCCAACTTTAGAGTACTGTTCCGACATTTGGGTTGGAACACCCGAGACCTCTCCAAGAATTCTTGATGATATTCAGACGAGGGAAATCTGCTTAATAGACAACCCTTCACTCACAGACTCACTTTATCATAGGCACTCTGTTTCAGCACTGTTCCTTTTCTATAGGTACTTTCATGGATATTGCTCTTCTAAATTGGCTGCTACCATTCCTCCACTTATTTCTAACCATAGAAGAACTAGAGCAGCACTGGCCAGCACTCATATGCTGTCCAGCTTCAAACACACTGAACTAACTTCTCATCAGTTTCCTTCATTCCATCCACCTCTGTCCTTTGGAAAACAATCTTCCCCCATACTGTTTTTCCTACTGAGTACAACCTCCCACTCTTTAAGAAACATATCAACAGGCTACATTTTCACCTTAATCACTTGTGCACACATCGGGTCAACATAATATACATATATATATCTTTGCAGAAGGTTGTATTAAGGGTGCATTTGTGTAGTATTTTGTTTATTTCATCAACTATCTCCTTAGTGTATGGAATAATTATAGTTTTATTGTAATCTAGTTTATTTTTATTAAGTGGTCTTGTGAAAAATTTTGTTGATAATATTTTTTTCTGTTGCCATTTTTATGAAAGTATTGTTGATAATTTTTAATTCCTGCTTAAGTGCTTGCCCATTTGGAGCAAATCTTTAAAGCTCTTTTTTTTAGTTTAGTTTGGTATCTAGTTTTTATGTTGTACCGTCATATTATTTGTGGTTTAAACCAATAGCAAGCAGAATTGGGTTGGTTAAACCCCAAATTGCCAGTCCATCCTTATTCGTCCAGTATCCACTGGATACCTACTAATGGGGTACACCAAGTGAAGGTTGGTTCTTCACTTTCCTTAAAGTGGATGTGGGAATCTCCTCCCAGTTATTTGGCTTTGACCCTTTAGCAAGCCTAATTTAGTGGAATGCAACTAATTAAGAGGAAAATTATTGATAGGAGATTATTATTAATAATGTAATCTTAATCTTAATGTAATCTTAATCACACTCCTGAAGGGTACGTATCTAGTGGTGGTGATGATGAGTTTTTATGGTGGGTAGTGGTAAGAGTTTATATATATATATATATATATATATATATATATATATATATATTGGAATTTTACTGACTAGAAACACTGAGAGATAAGACAAAAACTTTAATTAGAACATAACTAGTTTCATCAGAATGCCAACTTCTTCAGGTGTACATACTATCACAAAAACCTAGAAAAATTAGCAAAATAAAAAAAGTCAAGTTAGGAACAACAACAGTCAAGTTTGAACTGGTGTCTGTGTGGCATGTCTACTTGAGTCATTAGTGAGTGGGAACTATCTCGAGAACACCAAAATTGAATTACTGCACTGTGTGAATCAGGTTAGCTGTAACTTAAATTACTGTTCATGTGTGAGGAGGAGGGTCAAGAACTATTTCTTTAGATTCTAAGATGCATCTTTCTAATTCTAGGCCATTTATGGATATTTGTAGTAAGATTCCAGTCTATCTGGTGTTGATGCTCTTCTAAATTAGATTTGGCAGAGAAAAGGACATGACTGGAGAGGGCACTTGCACGAGTTCTGTTGTACGAGATATCACATTGATACTCTTTGAGTCATAGTGAGATAGACTTATCGGTTTACCCATAATATGGCTTCCCACAACTACAGATGATTTTATATACTCCTGGGAACTGAAGTTGGTGATGTTTTGTGTGTTGACTCAGGAAAGAATGAAGTTTTGGTAGGGTAGTGAAGTAAGGTCTAATATTAAATATCTTCACAATTTTTGCCAATTTGGGTGATAGAGAATTCATGTACGGTAATGGAATGTGTGCAATAGGGTTAGAGTTATCTTCTTGTCGAGGTTGGAGACGAGGGTATAGATGGCTAGAAATGCTTCGAGGTTGAGTTGTTAAGAAAGTACTTTTGAGGTGGTTAAGTTAGATTTAAAGATCTTCCTCTTCTGAAATTGAGATCTCGCCCAATGAGCCAGAGTGGTGATAATTCCGAGTTTCTGCAGAGGGAAGTGATGAGAGGAGGCATGTAAGTATCTGTCCATATGAGTTGTTTTTTGGAAAATAGAAAATTTGAGACAATTAGGCATCCTAGTAATCTTTAAATCTAAAAAGGGGAGGACGCCATTCACTTCAAGTTTTGATGTTTGGTGGCGATTGTTCAAATGATCTAGGAGGGTTTGTAAGTTCTCTGGACCATATTCCCAGATGAGGAAGATGTCATGAAAAATGTTGGCTAACACTGGAGACAAAGGGCTGCTCATAGATAAGCTGCTGGTTTGTTTGAAGATTTTTCCTTCAAATAAGAAATATCTAGAGTTTACACAATGCATTAATAAGGAGAAAATTTTTTAGGAGATTGAGGACTTCTTCAGTAGGAACATTTGTAAAGAGAGAAACAATGTCGAATCTGACCATTCTATCAGACTCCTTGAGTTATAAATTTTTTACCTTAGATATAAAATCTGCAGAGTTCTTGATATATGATGAAGAATTTCCAGTGAGATGTTTTAAGGATGAGGCAAGGTATTTTGCCAGGTTGTAAGTGGGTGAGTCAATGCCTTCAACTATCGGTCTTAAAGATGTGTCCACTTTGTGGATCTTTGGAAGGCCATATAAACAGGGAATCAGTGGATGAAGAGAACAGAGAGATAACCTGGTGTCTTGGAAGTTCTGAAGTTGACTTGAGAAGGTTATTGGTCCGGTTGTGAAGTTCCCTCGTAGGGTCACTTTGTAGAAGAGAGTCAGTATTAGACATTAATAATTCATTGATCTTGGTGTGGTAATCAGATCTGTTAAGGACGACTTGCATTTCCTTTGTCTGCTGGTAAAATAATAATGTCATTGTTATTACGAAGTTGGTAGATAGCTTTTCTTTCAGCATGAGATAAATTATCTGGAGGCGGATGATTGTTGTTGATTGTAAAAACAGCTTCTATTCGGAGTAGTTTCACTACTCGATTTGGGAGATGTGAGGCAGCCTTTTCTATTTTGGTGAGAAAGAGTTCCTTTGGAATAGAGGTAGGAGACGGGACGAAGTTGTGCCCTTTAGAAAGTACGCTTATTTCTGCTGTAGAAAAGGTTTGTGAAGATTTGTTTATGACAACATTTTTTAGGTCCTGTAAAGGAATTGAAGATGGACAAGTTTGTTCCTGTTTTAAGGCGATTAAATTTCCTAATTAGAGACAATTTATCAATGTGTTGGAATCTAGAAGCATTCTGTGAGCTGATATTTTTGACCCCATTCCAAGATATGTTATCTAAAGATGATTGCAGGCTGTTTTCTGATGCATCTTTTTTTGGAGAATACGGAAGCTAAAATATATTTTTGTGTCCGTAATCCTTTCTTTTAACAGTTCAAGCTTTGCTCTAAGGTAGATACTATGTTTACTTTTTGTGTGTGTAGATTCCTTAAATTGTAAGAACTTGGAGATGATAGAGTGGAACTTGCATCTTTTCAAGAAAACTAGCCTGTTTATGAAAAGTCCAATTTTTTCCAATAATCTTCTGATACTCCTTAATGTGTTGTAGAATAACCTTGTCAGAAGGTAAATAGATATTAAGGGTATTTACTCGGATTGTAGACATTTTATATTGGAATTTTACTGACTAGAAGCACCGAGATAAGACAAAAACTTTAATTAGAACAGAACTAGTTTCATCGGAATGCCGTCTTCTTCAGGTGTACATACTATCACAAAAAACTGGAAAAATTAGCAAGATAAAAAAAGTGAACTTTTCACATAAACAAGTTAGGAACAACAAAAGAAGGAAAATGTGAGAAATTTCTATACAGAAATGGAACTGAATTCTGACTTTCAGTTTCATTTGTGAATTATATGCATTTCTGTTGTTTTGTTCAGATGGCTAAAGAAGATGTATAAAGTCTTGCAGCTGTGGGACTAAATAACAAAAACATCATCACCATACCTAAGTCAGATCTTGGGTTTTAAAGTAAAGGAATTTAAAGCACTATGCTTAAAAGCTTCCATATAAAAGTTAGCATGGGAGGTGGAGAGATAGCAGCAAGACCATGGCTGTACCCTCTTTTTGCTGGTAAAAAATAATTTATCAGACAAATAGCCAGAACATTATCAAAGAGGGTTGTGATATGGGTCAGAAATTTGTCCTGTGAAAAGAATTATCATTGATTGGGACATTTGTGAAAAAGATTGTTACATCAAAACTGACTAATAAATCACTTTTGTTAAGTGTGATGTTTTTTATTTTGTTTACAAAGGGATGTTTTTTTTCATATAGGGGAATGATCTACCAGCTTCTTGAGTATCGATGCTAGTTTCTTGAGTGGGTGATAATTGGGCTGTCATTACCTTCAACTATCGGCTGAAGTATTATGTTGTTCTTATGAATTTTAAGCAGACTAAATTCTCATGGAGAGTGCAGTGTGAAGTAGATTTTAACTGTGTCTGATGGCCAAGAAGTGATCAATTGAGTTTTATTTCACAAGTTGATAGGTGTTTTCAAAGATTAATTGATTCATTTTTTGAAGGTTTGTTGTTTGGTTTAAAATAACAGTAGCATTCCCTTTATTGGTTCTATTAATTGCAATATCCTGATTTGCTTTTAAAGATTTCACAGCTGCTAATTCAGTTTTTGTTAGGAGTTATTTCTTTAGTAGTATTATATAAAATGTTAGAAGTTTCTAATCATACAGGGTGGCCATAAAATAACTTTTCCTCTTTGGAGGCATCTGTAGCTAAAACCAATAAACTGAATGAGACCAAATTTTATATCGAAACGTTTGAAGGCATGGGGAGGTGATTTCCATGAAAAAAGGGTTTAGTACCAAAAGTCGCCGATAGGAGAAATTTTGGCGCTGGCGGAGCCGAAAACTAGCTGATAATTACATTAAAGGCAGATAAAATGGAATATTGACATTTCGACAGTGTAAGCGACAGCCACATCACTCATTCCAGCTGAATATGTGGCGCTTTACAATGATGATAAGAATAATAATAATTAAACTAAAACAACTTGCGAGAGACATAGAAACTTGGACCAGTGCTGGTCCCTGCGTCATCGAACACCACAGTAGCAACGTCTGTTACTGTCTCTTCTTCCACTGCTTTCCATCCTTTGCCAGGTCTAACTCCTAGTGATCCAGTTTCTTCAAGCTTCTTAATCATAGTTCTCAGTGCTACAGCTGACATAGGACCTGTACACAGGTTATGAAGCCTTCTAAATTCCCGAAGGGCCTCTATGGCATTGTACTGTTTAAGGTAAAACAACTTAACAAGTAAAGCACGCTGAGGCAAGGTAGGACGCATATTGAGCACAATTCGTCAGTCATTCGAATAACTGCCTGAACGTTCCCAATCCCCTTTTTAAGTGGAATTGGTGGCGCTACTGTCACGTACGCACAGTAAAATTTGCATAATCCTTTTTACCTGCGTTTACTGCAAATATTTGACAGCTTTTGGCTCTGCCAGTGCCAAAATTTCCCTTATCAGTGACTTTTGGTACTAAATCTTTTTTTCACAGAAATCATCTCCCCACGCCTTCAAAAGTCTCAATGTGAAATTTGGTCTCATTCCATTTATTGGTTTCAGCTAGATGCCTCCAAAGAGGGAAAGTTATTTTATGGCCACCCTGTATTTTATCAGCCATGTTAGTTGGGAGAAACCTTATACTTCTCTCAATGTGATATATAAAATCCAATTTGTTAACTGTCCTAGGTGCCACAGCAAAGTTTAGGCTTTTACTAAATAGTGAGCGTGTGACATGATTATTCAATGAAGGTATTTGGTTGCTTATATCAGTTTGTAGTTTGCTGTTCTCAAAGTCATTCAGGGGATGAGAAATTTAAATTGCTAAAATTTGTCTGTTGGCTGTTTAAATCTTGCTGCTGTTTCAGTCTAAGAAATTTCAATCAATAAATTTTGTTTTCTTTGTATCCAGAGTATGTTTAGTTGAGTTGTCAGTATTCTTCTCAAGGACATCCCGAGTATTTGGATTTAAATAACTAAGTGGGAATTAAAAATTATCAGCAATACCTTCCTAAAAAATGGCTTCAGCAAAAATACATTCAACAAATTTCTTCACAAGACTTCACCTAATAATAATAAAAATAAACTAGATTACAATGAAACTGTAGCCATTCCATATGACTGACACATTAAATTTAATAACTATGGTAAATCTGGCCTCGTTGATCATGCCCTGGATAGTCTACGCATAACTGACTTGAAAAGGTATCTGTTCATTACATTACACTGCACCAAAACTTGGTATGAGTGTAAATTTAAGGAGGCTTGTGGAATTCTAATCAATCATTCTAATCCCAATAATAATGATGATCTATACATCTCAAGAATATGGATGGCACATATTCTACCCACACAACCTTTTATTCCATGCAGTCATTATAAATTAGGACTTTACTACTCCAGGTTTTATGTTAGGATATAACAAACACTTACAGTAAATTATTGATTAGGCCACTTTTGCTGTATTAAAAGATAATATTGTGTTTGTTCACTCGCCATGTAAAAATAGGATATAGCTTTGAATTCTTTACATTAGAGGTTAGGCTAGTGAATAACACTGTATACTCCAGATGATTAATAATTTTAATACGAATGTCGAAACATCGGGAAATTAAAGTAATTATTCTTCTTAATATTGTAGTAGTCTCTATAATTTTGTGAAGTATCGAAGGAAATTCAGTATATGGCAAAGTGTCCATTTTAACAGACTAGTCTGGTATTCCCTGTGAGTTGCATTACCTGTTATGTCATAATAAATAATTAGGTTTAAATTTTTTCCATGTATTTTTAATTTCTTTTAATTTTAATTAGCTTTAAATTGATCTTTGCCAGTGTAAAAATCAACGTTCCTTTCATTTTATACTCCTGAAGGTGAGAGAGTAAGCCATTGTCATGATTTCCTTTGAACATTTCAATCATTATTGAAATCCTCAACAATGTTCATAATGTGAAGAAGCAAAGTAAATTATTTTGTCTACTGTAAATATGTAAATAAAGTACTCATATATTTTTGTAAATTATATGCATATTATTGATCTTATAAATATGCATGGACCTAAAGTAACTGACTTCCTTCTTATTTTGGACTTTCTGTAGGGAAGTAAATAATCCACCCACCTGATATGTTGTATGTGTCCATTGTTTTTTGTAGTGATGATTGTCTTAAAAGAATAAAGTAACATTGAACAAACTCATGTAGTAATGTCAATCACATTTATATCTGCCAAAGTGCAATAAAGCCAATACTGGTGTTATAGACACCAGTTAATAATGTATTTAAGTAAACAAAATAAACTACAGTTATAAAAATTTAAGTCAAGAAATTAATTGTGCAACTTGAATAAAGAATAAAATATGTAAAAGTGCAGTTATTTCATAAAACAATGGATTTTATACATTCTGGATAATGCTTGTTTCCAGGTGGGAGCAAAGCATTATCTCTTTGCATGATGCTATCATTATGAAAGCTTTCATTTCTTAGCACAAATGGTAATTTGTCCTGATGATAAGAAATACATATCTTTTATTTCATGTCTAAATATTTAATATGATTGCAAATCTTGAAACTTTCAAGGCTCAAATGAAATTAAAGGATTGTGCATTTTTATCCAATAAGTTAATATCAACAGGTAGTTTATTTCCTATCAAAATACTGACATGAACATTTCCATATCATTCAAAGGAAGGCAACTTTAATATCACATATACTGATAGTATATTGACTTAAAACTACCCTTGTCCAGAGTGGAGCACATACTCTGTTTACTACACTATAATGTTGTGTTGCACTGTTTAGAAACATAGCATAGTTGGGTATAGGGTTGTGTAAATTAGAATGTTAAATTTGCAGTCATAGTTAAAGATAACACTATCAGAATTCAGAAAGGGCATGATCATCAGTGCTCAAGCATCAGGTTATTCTAACATACACAGAATGGTGCCAACCATTTTTTATTGCTTGTAACAAAACCAGAAAAAGAAAAAAAAATGGGGGGGGGGGTTGAATCATGGTATATGGAGGTGCAGCGTCTCATTCAGCTAATCAACAAGTAATGTTGCCACAGTTGATGGTTTTTCCTCCTAGAAACTTGTGTTTTTCATCCTGCAAATCAGCCATTAGAACACATAATTAACAGACATAATAACATGGCCTCATAACCTGAGTTGCTTTGGTCGTAAATCCAAACAAACTAAACCAAACCCATAGTTGATCTTGTATTACAACACAAGAAGCATAGAAACAGTACCCCAGATGATGCACCCTTGCATATAATGGATTCCAGAGCTGACAGTTTACAAAACACACATGCTCCTCGCCTAAGGTCACTGGTGAAAGTGCACACTGGTGTTCATCCAGTATGCTGGTCCAAGTCATGCACCAGATAGATGACTGTGTGTATGGTGCTAACCACAGGATTTGAACCAAAGTTTTTAGAATCTGCTGAAAGGAAAGATCCACCATAAGGCAGAATTTAAATTTATTCTGGTTTTCTATAAAAAAAAAAAGAGGTTACATCAACATAATATTGAATTATCATCTCATACCAATAACATCAGCGTAAATCTGTAGCTGTGATGTCTGCAAAGTATGTAACATAGTCCAGGAGAGTGCACTGGCTATATTCCAGGATATACCATATGTGTTTGATGTGTGTTTTGACTAGATTAAGATTTGTCAAAATTTGACCAAGATGGAATGTCAAACAGTAACAAATCCCTGTAGAAAGACTCCATCTGGGAATGTGCAACAGAGCATGTTACAAGTTACTGGCAGGTCACACCAGTCATATATCTGATTTAATCCTGTGACTTCCTCTCTTTGAGAGGGTTGCAGCTGATTACTAGAGAGATAGTGACTCAAGGTGGTTTCCCATTGCCTTCCTTGCTGTATTTTTTATGACTGTAGCCTGTGTTCACGGGTCCGGTTTGCCTGCTTGCGGGATGAAAAACCCCAGATAAACTGGCAGAAAAAACCCTGCTGCCCAAGACCGGCTAACTTGGCTATGGCTGAGGAAGATCCTTAAGCTCCTCACGTCATCGACAGGAATCGAACCTAGGACACTCCTTCTCCAGGCATATGGTTGCGAAGTGCAAAGCCTCTAGGCTAACCGTGCAGACCAGTCATATATATATATATATATATATATATATATGTAACAGAAATTCTAATTCTTATGAACAAAACACATTCCATACCATGATATTGCCTCCACCAGTCTGGAAAGACAGGTTCAAATCCTATCTATGAACATGAACCCAAGTTTCCTGGAAACTCAAGTTTATCATTCCACAAGACAGACAAGCCAGATACAGCAATTGACAGACATAGACTATGCAGGTAGAATTAACCTCTTATCATAGCATTAAGTTTATATGAAGCCAAGTGACTGAAATGTTGAGCCTAACATGCAAGAGTTGGATAATACACATACCCATAAATGCTTAATTTTTTACTTTCCCAAAAGTAAATACTTTTCTTTCTTATTACACTAACATTTGATTCTCTTCTGTAAACCTCATTATTATAACATTAGTTATAATATGTAGAAAGGCTTAGGTGGTGTTAGCCCAACAAGAACAAAATAAATATACTATATTAACCTGTGCTGGTATTTTGTTGGATTTCAAACTAACATCCCTGGAACATAAAACTTGTCACAGCATGTAAGACAAAAACAATGGAATGATTGTGGAAAATATTCAAAATTGTGAAAAATGACTATCATGGCAGAGTGTGCTATGACAGAGTTTCATGCAGAGTTGTGAATGATTTGGAATGCCTTGTCTGAGAGTGTGGTGTCTGCAGAGAATTTGAGTGTGTTTAAAGCACGGTATGATGAGCTGTATGTGTATATGTGTGTGTGATGAAAGGACCTCCCAGATGAGTCTTTGACTCCATGGGCTCTTGGGTAATAATAATATTGGCATATTCTCTGAGTTAATACACAGCTGTTTGGCTGATGGTGATCTTAACAATTAGAGCTGCCAAAATTTTTTTATTCTATGTTGTTCGGGGATTTTCATGGAGTGCTTCATATTGCTGATGCTGACTCCAAATGTAGTTGTATAACACCTGTGTAGTGTTCTGCTTTTCTTTCATTTGATTCCACATGAATGGGGTCTGCTGTCTAATGTGTAGTCTGATAGTTTTGATTTTCCATAATGATGATGGTAGCAGATGCATTTCTTATATTCCTTAAGGTAAAGATTAACAGTTCCTCTTGGCTGTTCTTAACAGAGGGAGTCGTAGACACAAAGTACTTTCCTGGATGTGATAAAGAATGGAATATACCCTTAAGAGTTGCTATTTGATGCATACTGTAAAAATGATGTCAACGGTTGCATTTATTTAGTGTTTTGGATATCTAGATATATACCCCAGAATAGGAAATATGAAAATGTTTTGCTGCAATCCTAGAGTATCACATTATGAAGCTGACTGTGGTGAGGTAACTAATTGTATGTTGTATTTTCGAGTATGTGTGTTGACCTTATATGAACAGAAAAACATAAATAAAATAATAATGAACCATTTGAAACATGTCTAGTAAGAACAGCCAGTTATTTTCTGCAGTGAAGTTATTTTAGGATGCTGGTTGTCTTAAATGCCCCAAAATGCATTAATTTTTCTGGTCATGGGACCAAATAGCAAATCCATCATATATATACATAGCATGGTCACCATAGCATAGGTCTGTTGAGAGAGATTTGTTCTTTTTGATGCATATAGGAATAAACTAAAGGATGGAAATAGGGAGTGAATCTATTGTAAACATATCTGATTGTTTGCATATACAGGGTGTTCGGGATAAATTTGACATATTTATAATTATATTTTTCCGTAAGTTACATGTATTAACACACACTTCTCTTCATTTAAAAGTTTGGACCCTTCTTCATTCATATACAAGATGTCAGAAAGGATGGATAGCTGGAACCCACCTGAATCATGGAAGAGAATAACTTGTATCATGATGATTCGTGCCCGCCATCAAAATAAGGATATTACGACTGCTGCCCAATGCTCCCTGAATACAGTAAAAACAATCAGGCATGAACTAGAGACTTGCAATGGTGACTACGAGGATGTAGCAAGAAGAAAGATCCCTAGCAGACGATCTGATTGCGTTCGTACAGCAGAATTCCTCGCAAATCTGCAGGAACAGGTGTTGAAGAACCCTGGCATTGGAATTCGGGCTTTGTTCGTGGAGTTGCTAATTGTAGTCAAGCCCTGGATAACAAGGGTAGCCAATGGTAGGCCGTATGTATGGCAGCAGGATTCGGCCCCTTGCCACACCTATGGGAAAAGTCAAAAATGGTTGTCTGAAAATTTCTACAACTTCACCAGTCCAAATGTTTGGCCTCCAAACTCCCCAGACCTTAACCCCATGGATTATTTTGTATGGGGCGCAGTTGAAAAAGACACCAATCGCACTTCCAGTAATACAAAAGCCCAGTTAATGGATAAAATTAAAACAGTTTTTGCGGCCCTTCCCAGGGAGACTGTAGCATCAGCTTGTTCGAGGTTCTGAAGCAGAATTGAAGCTGTGATCGATGCTAATGGTGGTTATTTTGAGTAAATCTTGTTGATAGTATTGTAATTAACTCTGCCTGTAATGTTTTTTTGTCAATTCATTAAATTTAATAGATACAAAGAAGATTTTCTTTTTCCTTACGAAACTGTCAAATTTATCCCGAACACCCTGTATATATATATATATTTTTTTTTTTTTTTCCTCGTAAAATAACTGACATGAATCATGAATTTGATTGATTCAGAAATGGCAGGGCAGGGACAGGCACTAATAACATCTTCTTTAATGGCACATTAGTAAAAATATATGTAATATCAAAGCTAATTGTGGCATCTGAATTTTTGAAGATAAGTTTTTTTAAAACAGTTTTAAAGTAAATGTAATTTTCTATGAAGCAGGGGGGAGGGGTATATTAGAGATATTGAATTCAGAGATTTTTGGAATTCCGTGAGTTGGTGGATGTAACAGTACAGTTTCATCTTGTTTATGATTTCTTTAGATGAAAAGTAATTTTGTTTTATTTATTTATTTTTTGATATGCGTGGAATTACTAACTGTAAGCCAGAATTTGTATATCTTTTAAATTATATATTCTATTTGATTCATTATGACTGTAGTAGCATTACCTTTATCAGCTTTAGTTATAATAATCTTGCCATATTATAACTTCGTAAGAGCTGCTATTTCATCAAGTATTACTTTTAGGATGTTCAGAGATTTAGTAAGGATATTGAATCATCTGAATGAACATTTTTAACAGCTGGGCACTGTGGAATGTAGATCCCACATTCTATGCTCATCATTATTTTTAATTTAGTGCTTTTCTTGGTACATAGTCAGTATTGCTTTGATTGAGGACATTATCTGCTTTTATGCAATCACAATGTAATTGGCAGATTGGACACTGTTGTGTGCCATCATTTTAGGTTTACCTTCAACTAACAGCTGTAGACTGATTTAAATTGAGCCTTAGAGGACACCATGATATGATGTTAGTTCTTTTGCGTGTTAGTTTTGAATTATTATTAAGAGAGACCTCCAGGGAGTTAGAGACTCATTGTGTGAGGCTACATACTACACACAGCAGAATGGACCAAATTAGAAAGCGAATATATGGACACCTGGGCAGTGTTTGTGCTTTCTAAAGTAGTGCGGCCAGGGCGACTCGTAAATGCTGACGTGTGTATTCCCGTAAGCTCTCTATCCAACCTATTTTTACGAAACTTCCATCGATTCTACATTCGGCTTTGAAATAATACTGGATCTAATGATCTAATATCCACTTGATTTTTCTCATTTTTGCATTGCTGAACTGAAGCTTTTTTGCTCTTTATTTTAGCTATCATACTTATTCTTGAATTCATTCACACTGCTTGCACTCACAACATCCAATGGCAGTCCATTCCAATCACGCACCACCACCACCCTATGAGAGAAAAATCTAGCCCTCACTCCCTTCTTAGCGGCATTCATTCTTAGCTTCCAAGGATGACCTCTTGTCCTTTCCCCACTTTCCATAAATCGAAAAATTCCATCAACTGAAATCCTATATGACCCTTTCAGAAGTTTGTGTCTCAATCATATCACCTCTCTTTCTCATGTTTGCTACTGTCTGCAGTCCACAAATTTTCAGTCTGTCTTCATAATCAGTATTCCACAATCCTGATATCATTTTTAACACTCTCCTTTGCACTCTCTCCAGTTTATCAGAATCACAACTGAAGCCAGGAGACCAGACTTGTGCATAATAGTCCAAGTGCAGTCTTATCAAGGCCTTGTAAAGAAGCAAAATGACATCCTTATCTTTACATGTGAACGTTAGTTTCAGCATTGCAATTATCTTTTGAGTTGTATTTGCAATGTTTACCACACATTATTTTTTTCTGAATTCTGAAGAAGCTGTTTTTGAAATCCAGTGAAATATCACCAACTATATCTTGATCTTATTGCTGAAGTATGTTTTTGTAACTTTCCCTTAACCCAGAGTTAGTAAGGTGGGGTGTCACAGTTATTTCTTTCTATATCTTTGGTCTGTGAAACCCCACCTTACTAATGCCGGGTTAAAAAGTTTAGTGATTGCCTTTTTTTTTCTTTTTAATATAAATTTTTGTTTTGTTAACTAAGGTTACAATAACAGAATTTGGAATGTAGTGTGTTAAATTCATTTATTTAATAAATATAAACAGTTATTATTTTGGTTATTTAATTCGATTTAAAATTTGTGTTGTAGGATGCAAATGTAAAAAAAAAAAAAAAAACGTGTGGTGGCAAAATGATTTTCAGACTATAAGTAGTCTGAAAATCATTTTGCCAAGACACGTTTTTTTTTTTTTTTTTTTTTTTTTTTTTTTTTTTTTTTTTTTAAGTAGCTTAGCAAAACAATCTGTATAAATAAAAACAAAACTGACCATTTAAAATAAGAAAAAAATTTGTTATCATTATATATGAAATAGAAATATGTGATAATAAATTAAACTGGTTAACAAAGACAAGAAAATATGGTAGAAAATCAAATATAATTAATGGCAAACAGTAACAACTTGTTATTTTTCATAAGTATTGTGCAATACACAGTTTTGTATGTTAAGGTATGCTTAGTATTATTGTAATGTGGTTTACGGTACCTATCCAAAAAAAAAAAAAGTTTAGTTAATCCCACCTAAGAAAGATTGTAAAGATTAGTAGACATAAGTGAACTTAGTGCTAGTTAATACTAATTTATGTGATTTTAATGAATTTCAATGTGTACTGAATCCAGATCCAAAAAATTCCATCACATAAGGATGTTTTTATTAGAGAAAGTAGACTTTTTATTGAGAATATTTTATCATGAATTTGTCATACAGTACTAAATTGATACCATCATTATCTCAGACACGATCAAATTTCTCTTCATAGGTTTACTGTTTATTATTATTATATGAGTACTCCATGCAATCAGAAGACTCATCTTGGGAAACCACATACACATAACACCTATCATACCTCTCCTTATATTTATCCTCTTTTAGGACATTGGCAACTAATTCTGGCAATCCTTTCCACTCACTCAACTACTCTGCATGTAAAAAATTAGTATGCAAACCCTCACTAACTACACAACTTCCAGGGGTGACTTCTCTATATTCATCATGTGTTGAAAATTTTCCTTTCTGTAGTTATTATATAGAATCCCTTTAATAACATAAGTTTCTATCATGTTCTCTCTTTTCCACCTGGCCACTAAACTTTGCAATGCACACATTTTCAGTCTCTCCACATAGAGCCTTTCACACACCTCTTCCCAGCTTGGTCACTCATCTCTGAATCATCTTCATTATCTCCTGATTTCCAAGTAACCCAACTGAAAAAATCTGTGCACATTAGTCAATATGTGTGGCTGAATCATAGCCTTATAAAAAGGGATAATAACCTTCCTACCTTTACTTGTTGGTGTGTTTTTTCACATCCATCTAATCTTTTGAGCTTTGGCAACTTTCCTATGAATTCAATTCTCTGTTTAGCTTAGCCTTATCAGTTTCCTCCAATCCAGTACCATCAGTCTGATACACAGTATGTAACCTTTTCAACCCAAAGTACATGACTTTACATTCTGCAACATTAAACTGACAACCATTATCCTTTACCCACATTACCAATTTATTTAAGTCATCTTGCAGGCTCTATTGTACCTCATCTTTATCAGCTATTGCTCTTCCCAGCACAGCAAACAACTGAATAAAGTTCTCTCCTTAAATCTTTTCTTCTATCATTAATATACAATTGTTTTAATTTGAATCTTCAAGAACTCAACTAGTTGCTCTCATTCTCCCAGATTCCACTCTTCCATATGCTACTCTCTGGTGTCTGTCTGTCACCCACCATCCTCTCATGCTACCAGCTTCATATCCATTCCCATTTGCTCCAACTTTTTGGAGTATTCTGTCAAATACCCTTTTGCAAAGTCCAGTAGTATTATGGTGTAGCCATTTCTCTTATCTAAATCAGCTATAAAATGTGTGGGTAAATTATCAAGGTAGAACCTACCTTATACAAAATCATGCTGCTCATCATAGGGTATCATATTTCTATCCAACTACTGCTGGATTTTACCTTTAAACAACTTTTCAAATGCTTTAACCACCACTCCTGAGGTGTTAATTGGTCTGTAATTTTGCTACTTCTGTCTTGTAGCTACTGGAACTATCTAATGGAACTATTTTACTCTCTTTCCACTCCCCCTGGAATCTTGCTAGAGCTGAAATGTAGATTGAACTACTTCATCAGAGGCTGATGAAGTTGTTCAATCATTTGTTGTTTGTTCCTCACAACATTACATTGTTGGCCCATGTGTGTGTGTGCGTTCATATTTCTCAATATGCTGAGCACCTGTTGTTCGTCTACCTCAATTCTGACATCACATCTCTGCAGCTGCAAAATCTCCACCTGGATGATAGAATTTGTAAAGTGATCACTCAGCAACTCAACCATATTTCTTTTGCTTCTGTCACTTTTCTATCATCAGAATTGATTACATTTTTTTTTTGGCTTTTTTTTATCTAATCATTCAGTTAACTCTCCCCCCCCCCACACACACACACATGGTTTTTCCTCCTGGCAAGCACTCACTGACCACTTCCTATGTGCTACTGACTTTCCTTTTTGTCTCAAGCCATAACACCTGCTCCAAGATGCCTCTTAGGTCTATCATAATTACCATCTGTATAGAACATAAACCTTTTCTTTATAGAGAAACCTCATATTTAACAACCTCCCTGATTGGAGATAAATATAGTCTACCTTGGTTTGGATATATCGTCTGATGCTATTACCATATCCATCACTCTCAAACCCCTGGTCCCCTCCATGAAGTGCTGCTTCAGGTAATTATCCCTTAGCAACTGTTTAAATTCCACCTTCTTTCCTCCCTCCAATCTGTGTTTCCATAGGTAAGTCCCACATAATAATTCCTTGGCACGTGTTAATTTGCCAATCCATAGCATGCACATCTTCCTGTGTGAGAAGCAGCCAACAATGTTTAGTCCTAGTAGTATCTATCTAGCACCAAATAGCTTCAAAATAAACTATCTCTTCAAGACCTTCTTTTACTTCTAATTTTGAAATCTTCTTTTACTTCTAATTTTGTGGGTTGAAGTTCTTCAGTTGTCATCAGCAATACCCACCTCGTGTTCTATTCTGTCCTCCTTGAAAATACAATACCCTTTATGTTCTATCTCTGCAACTATATCAGTTTCTGTCAGCCAGGTCTCACTGATGCCTGATACTTCTGGCATTTGTGTACTTGTATTTCAACATCTCCTTGGACCAACAGTTACCCTTGTCTAATGTCATTACCAACCCCATTTGGATATGGAACCTGTGGAACTGTATTCAGCATTGCATAATCAATTTCAGTACACACATCCATTTGTGTCAGGGGTGGCTAAACCTACAGTTGACTTCATCCCTCCCAGTATTTCTGATTTCCCTGATGTTGCATTTTCAACTTCTCACTGTATAATATCAGCTGGACTATGAATTTGACATTCATAGTCCAGCTTCAGACTTATAGAACAAGATTTTCAGTCTTCTCTTTCATTCCGTCAGTCTCTAGAACAGCCTTCACACCCTTAATACTCTGACCTCCAGTTATTCACAGAATCATCAAAGGTTTCTTCTTTATAGTCATTTGTCTACACATAGCATTTATATGTTATAGGTGTAGCAGTTTCTGCAGTGTGAGATTAATTTTTTTAAAATTGTCCTTTTTTTTTTAAAGATGTGGAATGAAAATGGAAGCATGATTTTAATTCATGCATGCATATGTTCTGAACATGTATTTCATTAAGGACTATTGTAACACAAAACATCAAGTTCTTACTTGCACTTAGACATCTTTGAATATTTGTGAATGAACTCTTAAAACCAGTTTTGTTTAATGATGATAATCAGTAGCCTTCCCTACCTTTTCCACACAAAGAGATGTTTGAGAATATGTTTAAATTGATGGAAAGAATATTATACATAGACTATCATTGGAATATTTCTCAATTAAAAATAATTGCATTACTGCTGGATATGCAAGGATGATTTACAAAACAGCAGGGAAGTGATGGAATGTTATGTCTCATGATCAGATGAGAAGTTTTTTTGATCACTGTTTTAACTTTAAGCATTAGTCAAAAATGGTCCTGCATTCCAATTCCAGACTGCAAAATTTCCAAAAATTTCAGAAGCCAAAATTAAGAAAGATACATTTATTGGATTGAGGTTGGGGAAATATTGAAAGTTACAGGATTTGGAGAATCTTACTAAAATAGAATCCTGGAAATTTTACACAGATATTGTTAAGGTAACTGTAAATCTGAATAGTATAAAGAATTAACTAAATATCTAACTGCAAGATTTCAAAAAAAAATTTGAGAAGCCAAAATTAAGGAAGGTATAATTATTGGACTACTTCAGATTAGCAAAGTTTTAAAAAAGGTACAAAATTTGGAGACTCTTATCCCTTTACAGAGATATTAAACAAAATCTCTGTACAGAAATTGTATAGAGATTTTATATAGGCTGAATTTAAGCTGAAAATTATAAAGGAGTAGCTGATAATTATTATTTTCCTGACCCCCCCCTATCCATGGAGTCACAAGACTCATCATGGTAGATCAACACTAGTAAGCACACAGTTTATTATACTGCTCCTTAAAATCATCCACAGTCTTATCACTTACTACATGCAGTTTCCTCTTTCCAATTTTTACTGCTGTAAAAATCCCATAACAATCATTCTTCTTGCACTTGCCAAGCTCAACTGCCTAAATTGAAATACAAATAGAGCCTCTATGCTCCCTGGCTTGTAACACCACCCACTAAATATCCTGTCCTGCCCACCTTTACCTCACACCATATGCTTTGAAAACTATTGGTGCCATTGCCCTCCAAATCCTCCACTCTGAGAGGACATAAGTCATCACTTGTCATAAGTAGGTAGTACTATACCACTGTGTTTTCCCTTCCTATCCTGTTGAAAATGCTGCTTCTATTCCTGTTAGTTTAGTATATCATCTCCCATCAACCACATCTCAAAGATTCCAAACTTTAGACAAGCTGATGTTATCAGCACTATCAATTCATCTCCTTTACTCCAGCTAATCCTGGCATTAGTATAAAGAATCAAGGCATTGTCACTGTTTCTATACCTATCAATATCTCCTCCAAACTCCACTGGATTCAGCATTACCTTATATATTCTTCCAAGCACCTATTTCCACAAGAGGCCACCCCTGCTACCATCCATCCTGATAATACTAGTTTCACTACCCTGATGCATTGACTCATTCAGACAACAGCATTCTTTCCAGATGTCTATGTCCTTCCTCATTCAAATGCAAGCCATCTCTTGCATACAGTTCCTTTCTGTCTTCAAATGCCCTCCAAGCATCCATTCCAAGCCTCTCTTTTGATGCATTCTGGCTATTATGCTATTAATTATTAATGCTCTTCTCTGCAGCCCTGCATTATCATACCACCTGGGCAACACACTATCTTCCCTCTCTTAATCTTCTTCTGTACAACCTCAAGCATGAACCTCAAATCTCTTGTCACCCAATTCACACTGCCTCTCAAGTTATTCTTGCCCACCATGGATCATCAAGTCTCCATACATCATACCTCTTACAACTCTGTTTCTTCCTTTCTTACCTGCAGTCCTCACTCCTCTCCCCTCTAACACTTTCTTTCTTTGTTCCCCTACTTACCTGTTGTGCTGGCATCTCTCCATCCCTGTTTCAGCTCACTTGCATTTTTCTCATTCTCCCTCTTTTACTGGTTATCTTATTCTCTCCTCTTCTATCATTCCCATAACATACTCTGATTTGTTTTGCATTCATTTCCAGTCACTTAATCTCTTCTTTCATGCTTTTCAACTCATTCCCAAGGCATTTCACTTCCTCTTTCATCACATCTCTCTCTCTCTCTCTCTGCAAGCTACCTACTCTTGCTTGCCATTCATCCTCCCAATTAATACCATCTTTGAAAACTTCATAATGTTTCAAACTTACCATACTCCATACTTTTATTTTTTCATTTACATTCTGCTCATTATCCTAACCCTCAATCACGCTGCTCGTCTCTCTCTCTTGGTCAGTATTCTCTGTTTCTGACATATCGCTGCTGAGGCCTGTTATGCTAATGTCTAAATCACAAAGTTCTTCCTATTTTCTACATTTTCCACATATATGCACTCCCCAATCTCTCTCACTGTCGGGATGCATACATGTCACAAGTACCGCATACCACAAAATCCTGTAGTATGCTGTGTAAAATGTAGTCCTTAAATGGGAGAGGACTTGGTGATTAGCCATTGGCAAAATGAGAAGGAGCTGCCACCATTATTCAAATACTGCACCAAGAACTACTGCAACTACACTAAAATATTATGTTTTTAAGTACAAATTCCAAAATTTATTTATTTCTGTGAACAAGTTCACTGTGAGCTCCATGTAATTTCCTAATCTAATCAGTATCTAAACTCTAATGTTGCCTTTTAGCTTTTGTAATGAATCCCTTTTGATGCAGAGATGTTATCCTTTATATAATCTCCTTGGAAAAGCTATGGGTATAAGGTCAGAACAATGAAATGCCAAGAATGTACTTTTTTTTTTCCAGCTACCTATCCAAAGTGTGTTGTATAATGTATGTAAAAGTACAGACCCCCCCCCCATTTAGAAAATGATGTCTTTCAAGCTCTGTGGATCAGTATCATAGTATAATCACCTGATACTTTGATCATCAGGTAGTATTGTCTTGGTGGATTTACTGAAGGTCTTATTAAATGCACATGAATCTGACTCAAATTTTGCATATCATAAAATAAACTGAGTTTTAAGTTGATCTGTCACCTACTGATTGAAACTGAATTGGCATTGATATACTCAAAACTGTTTGATGATAAATAATTATCATATGTAGGTAACTATGAACAATTTAGTTTGACTTGGCCTTTAATATTTGCCTTTAAAATGCAATTCTTTTGTGGAGACTTGGTATTTGACCTTCAGATATGATGACTGAAGTATTCAGTTATCATATCTGAAGGGCTTGGATAGCAAATGCTATTTCTGATTTCCTTAGAAATTTGCAGTCTACTTACATAATCTATTATTAGACTTTTATTAGTACATAGCTATGAACAGACAACTGCTATTTCCATCCTGTATGAAAGTGATATATTTTTTATCCTTTGTGCCTTTGGCTCTGTTCTTGATTGCTTTAATTATGGTAAGCATTTTACAATTAATAAAATAAGTAAAATCTATCAAACTTAATATAAAAACACTGAATAATGCTAAGAATAGCTGCGTAGCATGCCTGCCAGAGATATAATAGGAAAATATATATAATTTCCTTCTGTGTAGTGTTAGTTTAGCCCAGCAGAAAACCCAGAATCAACATCAGTAAATTATGCTTGACAGGAAACTGTTTTGATGTGCAAACTTTTATATGTTTGTACTTTCCCAATCAAGAGCACATAAACGTTTCCATATTGAAGTAGATGACTTCACGTCACATTGTCCTAATAGTGATGACAAGAGGCCATCCCTGGAAGATATGAAAGGAAACTATGAGCAAGAGGGTGAGGAGTGGTTTCTTTGCATGGAGGGTGGTTGAACCATGGAATGCATTGCCTGATGGAGTGGTGAGAGCAAGAATGGTCATTGAGTTCAAGGAGTGGTATGATAGACTTTGTGTTTCTTGGGGGGGGGGGACCTTCCCTCGATGAGTCTCGATAGACTTTGTGTTTCTTAGGAAGGGCCTCCCACGATGAGTCTTTTGACTCCATGGAGGCCTGAATAATAATAATAAACAGAGAAATTGTTAGTAGCAAAAAACTTGTTGCAACAGAGTCAACACCTTGTCCAAATTTGCTTTAGATAAAAATATTTTTTAAAGATTTGAATAACATTTTCACTTGGTTAATCTATAAATTAAAGATGCCAACAAATAACATTCTTGGTTACATCCTTTATCCAAGTGTATGCAAACAAAGTTTGCATGAGAAGTAACTTCACAATGTATATAGAGGCTATTGACTTCACATTAATTGCCTTTGTATCCTATAATGCAATGCACATATTCTTAAGGACAAGTATAATGCTATTCATTATGGGAAGGATCACTACCCAGCCCAGTTTCAACCTTTATTGAGGTCTCATGAGTGGGAACCAGACCCAGAAGCGATACTAAGGTTGAAGTAATGCTGAAGTCATATTTCTATATACAAACAGGGCCATACTTACACTTTTCCTGAGGTGAGTGGGACGTGAGGCATTAGAGTGCTCCATGCTCTCCCTCCCTTATTGTTTGGAGTCCTTTAATTGGCCCTAATTTTAAGAGTCCCAAGCTAGAGCCTCATGTGCCTGTGCATAAGTATGGCCCTGTATACAAGTAGTCAAAAGGTGTCACACCTTGTTACCAAAATACTTTGGATTAGAGATAGATGTTGAAAGTTTTTAACCAAGTGAAAAAAACTTTCAACATCTCTCTCTAATCCAGAGTATTTTAGTAATAAGCTGTGACACCTTTTGACTTGTATATAGAAATATGACTTCTACATTACTTCAACCTTGGTATGACGTCTGGCTCTGGCTTCCACTGATGAGAACTAAATAAAGGTCGAAACCAGTCTGGGTAGTGGCCCTTCCCATAATACATAGCATTAGACTTGTCTATAAGGATATGTGCATTGCATAATGGGATATATTAAGGCAATTAATGTGAAGTTACTTCATGTGCAAACTTTGTTTGCTTACACTTGGATAAAGGGTGAAACCAAGAATACAATTTCTTAGCATCTTTAATTTAAAGATTGGGAGGCTATAGTATATTATTACTGTGGGTGAGATAAGATTATTTTTTTAATTTTATTGTATTTATATATTTTTTTTATTTTGTGATGAAATTTATCTCCCACTTAAAGACAATCACAAACATCCGTGCCCGTGGTGGATAGGGGAGGGGGATTCAAATCTACAGCCTAGTGGTTGTAGAGTGGGATATGTTAACCACTCAACCAGCCAGACTGGTAAAGTTTGACTTATGTAAAACTATATATATATATATATATATATATATATATATATATATATATATGAATCTTTAGCCACCAGTGATTTAAAATAGATATGCATTTGTGTGTAATGAGAGGGTATGACAGTTTATAGCATAATAAAATATGCATGCATAATTTATTAGTGCAGTTACTGTACTGGTTTTTAATTGCATTCATGCACACACACACACACAAAAAAAAGTAATAATAAGCATGATTAAAAAACAAATTTCTTTATAAGAGGTCATTATAAAGAATTAAAACATCTCCATCATTCTCAAGAATTTGAGATAAATGAAATAAGTGATTTTAAAAATTCAATCTATTATCCAAACAGCTTTTCTCTCTCTCTATATATATATATGTTTGGAATTTGGTACAAGTAGTCAAGGAATAGTGACATCTGCATAATTCATCATTTTAGATGAATGATATGAGAGGTTTTAAACAATTTATGAGATTCTTATAAGCTGTTGTTCGAATATCAGAAGTATGTATAATAATATCTACTTTTGTGAGTTCATGAAAGTTAATAAAGAAATAGTGAAAAAAAATGGGTTTTTTTTTTTACCAATTCATTATTACATATGAAATATGTGTGAAAAAGAGCTCTTTCCTATGATATCCTTAATGGCAGTGATTGCTAATGTAATCACTTAGATGTTATACCATAACATCTAACCATACTCTTATGCTATATAAGATTTTTGTATTCCATAAAAGCCAGATGATTTTCTTTTTAAATTGCTAATTTCAACTTTAGTTGCATTAGATAAGCTTCTTGTTTCCATGAAATGTAAGATCCCTGGCATAAGAGATAACATTTATAGTTTTGCTGTGCATCATCATAATGAAAAGATTTAATTTCTTTTTTTAGCCTGAGATTTTTGTAATACTTTAGTACATTGAATTTTGAACTGTAAAGTTTTTTTATTAGATTAGATATATAGCAACTTTTAATAAATTTTTCTAAATGTGTCGGCTTATTCACTGTTCTTTTAAAAGTTTGCAAGTATTTATAGCAAGCATAGTACATATTTTAGAGAATATCCTTAAGGTTGGTCAATTAGTAGACCCTCTGCTACTAATGGTTCGTGCAAAAAGTTGAGCGAGTTAGTAATTGGAAGGTATCAATTGTTTGATGCTGTTGGCACACTCTCCCTCGATGAGTCTTTGGGCTCCCTGGAGGTGCCACTTAATAATAATAATAATCTTCCTTTTGGCTACTATCAAATAAACATGATTAAGGCATAGGATATAATTAACTATTTTAATTAAGAATGGAATCATCAAGGCAAACAGAAGAGAAAAAAAACAACCTACAGGAATTATAGGTATTCTTGGAAGAATTAGTTGCTCCCTCTGTTTAGAGTGGAAATATGGTTGACCATGAACAAAAATTGCCAATCATAACAATACATTGGAAAAGTAAATAAATGTTGTATAATAGTAGTGATGGAATGGTAAATAAGCATTGTAAAGTAAAAACAAACACAATTAATACATTGATAATTATAATTGGATAATTATAGAAGTTGGCTAAGAATAAAAGTATGAAATAAAATCTTGGAAAATAGATTAAAATTCCCCCATGAAAGACTTATCGAACCATGTGATTGATCCTCAAGAACAATGAGGGATGATAAGTGTGAAAAAATATCTTTATAGTGCATTGGTCCATTTCAAGCAAGCAGTTATCCTCAAAAAGAAGGAAGGAAGGAAAGAATGAACAATGGGGGCAGGGAGCATAGCCAAATGCAGGATTAGTGTATTGAGTTGTTACTACCAAATGCACTCACACATTTTTGGTAGTAGCCAAAAGAAAGATTACATAGGAGTGCTCCCTAAAATACTTAGCCTGCTATATATATATATACTTATATAGAACCTTATAGGAGCAAAATGAACCCCAAGCTCAGAAAACTCTAAATAGTTTGAGATTGAGATTGTATTTTGTGTAGTGTTATCATAAAAATCCAAACAAAGTTATCTGTGATTGCTGAGAAATGCCAAGAAAACAACTTTGATATATATATTTTATTGTATATTGAAAGTTAATACTGTGTGTGTGTTTATATATATCATCAGAAACTGTTGAATTTTGTATTATGTTACATAGTACTACCAATTTAAGTAAATTATAAGAATGCTGTTACTTGAAAGTCATATAAATGTGATACAACACTTTTAATTAATAACTTTGTTTACTGTTTTTATTATCTTTTTTTTTCATTAAGCCTAGTAATGCATACATTTGCAAATTTAAGCAAAAATGATCACATGATTAAATTGCAAGATTGAGTTCTGAATTTCACTTTGAATGAAACAAAGTAAGCATTAATGTCCATGTGATAAGTACATGTAGAAAACATTTTTTTAAAACAATTCTGCTCGTTTTTAAATCTTTACATAAAAAGCAGTCAGCATATTCTTGTTTGGTTATTTTGTTTTAATGTTTAATTAGCATAAAAAATAAAAGGTTATTTATTACAGTTAGGGTATTTTTAGGTAGATATTTGGAATTCATGCAAAAATTATTTTCCCTATTGTTTTGTATTTCATATTAGTTAACACCTCCTCCTCAAAAACCTCAGTGGAATTTCTACTTAAAATTACATGAAGTTCACTTTGCATGTCCTGTCCTCAAACAATATTTCCCAAACTTTGAAATTAAAGGTAATATCTATACTACAAAAAAAAAAAAACCTTCCTCCCTCATACAGTTAACTCTCACTTTAAACAAACATTAGAACCAAAGAAATATTTTGTTGTAGTGGAAGATTTGTTTTGGTGAATGAGTTTGCTAATAAGAGTTGTATATGTTAGTATGTGGAAAAAAAAAAAAAAAAAAAAATAGTCAAATCTGCATTCTTCTAAATACCAAGTGTCATCCTTTAGATGAGGGGGGCATCTTAAACATGAATAACCGGTCATTCAAAGTTATACCATTATATTCAGACTTTTTTCCCCCTAAACCATGTGAAATGGTTCAGATCCCTCAATTCACTGGTTGAGAAATATTGTGCTAGAGGGAATGTTGTGGGTGTAAATCTACTGAGATGTATGCTATGTGTACCTGTGATTGCTGTCAGTTCAGCAATAATATATATATATGGTTGTATTGTAGATTATAAAAAAAATTTCATTACATTCTATACCGTATTTACTCGAATGTAACTCTCATCCTTGATTTTAATTTATGAAAAAAGAAATTGAAAAGTTTCACATATACCTCGCACACAAAAGAGTTTAAACACGTTCATGTTGGTGCGATAGCAACTCACTCCTCGCAGTAAACAACATACTGCGAGGAGCGAGTATATACTGCAGACGCAAGAAAAACAAGTACTTTTATTGTATCACTGAATAAGGTATAGAGACATTTGTAATATATTTCTCAACAAATAGTGCAGTTAGAGACAACTGCGATAAAAATGGCACTAACTAATGAATCGCATGTCCCCTCCCACAGAAACTATGCTGTATAGACTCAAGCAAAACCATATGTTGCACCAGCAAACACAGTATCTAACTAAAAACTATTGTCCAATTTTTCAATTACATGAAATAAGTGTTTAATTGTATTTGAAATTTTTGATGCCATTAAGACTAATCACAAAGGCTAACTTCAAATAAAATTGTACCGGGAATCAAAATATGCCATATAATGTGTGTGTGTGAGTTGCCCACCAGCTCAATGCAGAAGCAGTACACAAATGGTAATGAGAAGTTCCATCAGAATGATAAATGGACAAAACACCACCCCATCATGAATGTGTTAAAACTAAGAAATATATAGTGAATATTGTTATGGCAGTTTCAGATATGGAATTCGGTTGTAGAGAATTAGCATTTCAACTTAACAATTGTCTGCTTGCATTTGTCGTTGGGTCGCATGATCTTTTGTTAATACTGCACCAATCGTATGCACGTCTTCATAGCTGCTTTATCTCTACTGGCCTACCATTGCTGTTTGTTTCATTCTCTGCTTTCACTTCTCATTAGTCATTCATGAAGGATTGTTCATTATGTAATCTCAAGTCTTGTAAATTACTGGTAATTTTTGCTTGAGATAATGGGAAAGAAGATGACGCTATATGGAGAGATAATGTTGATAATGCACACAAGGAAACTGCTCTCGAGGCCGGAAGTAGTGATAGCGAATAGGAGATTCTTGGTAAGTCATACCCATTTTTCAGTTTTTTTCTGAAAATCCCCGCATATATCTTGCACCACAATTTTTTAGCTTTAATTTTTTTGGGGAAAAAAAAGTGTGAGTTATATTCAAGTAAATATGGTATGTTCCTGATAGCTAAATAAGAAAAGAAAGAAAGCTATTCTAATCATGGGTATTTTTCGTTTGGAGGGTGTTGGTGTTACTGGAATGTTGCAGTGAATATCCCATATCAAAATGATATTTACTCTATTTTTAGGCTTTCCGCTAAATTTTTCAGTGACATGTATTTCTCAATATTCTGAGGTAAAACTGTTTTATTATGATTTCTCTGTGGAGATCATTACAAAATCATATTTTTATATGTCACATGAACAAAGTATTGGTTATATATGCGAAATGCTACAGAGAGACGTGGTTTATTGAGATTTAAATTTTTTCTCTTGTTGAACATGATGCTTTTTGCTAAGTAGATGATGATGATATATATATATATATAATTATGTTATATGTAAAACCAAAATACAAATGTTTTTGTCTTGATATCTTGATTATAATATAAAATTCTAAATGGGAAATTAATCTTAATAGTTAATCCATGTTATGTATCATTTTTTATTCTTATTTTAGTTGGCATGATTTGCATTTGATGAATATTAATGCATTCAATAGTACTCAGTTGTGAATGTTCAAGTATTTATAAATATGCTGTATTAAGTTGCATATTGTGAACATAGTTGTAAATGAAAAAATATATATATATTTGTATAATGTTATTCAGAGTGATAATTCTTTATTAAAATAATTATTATATAATGACTTACATTTATTTAATGCTGCCAATCTGACATATCAAATGGGTTGGCCCACATGATCATACTGTATTATGTTATTATGTAATATAGAATTTATGCATTAATTATTATTTTTATTTATTTACTTTTTACAATTACACTTGAAAATATGGTAGAACTTATAATACTGTCATGAAATAAAATTGAGTTTGTTTTAAATCCGCTTAATCCTTTTCTGCCTGTACTAAATTATACTCTTCATTTCTCTCTTCCTGCTTTTTTTTTTTTTTTAATGATATTAAATAAGGATAAAAGAAACAGTGAATTTGTGATGTAAAATCACTGACATTGGGTTTTGAAAGTCTGTGCAGATAGCCTAGTGGCTATGCACTTTGCAACCATATGCCTGCGAAAGGAGTGTCCTGGGTTTGATTCCCATCGCCAACGTGAGGAGTTTAAGGATCTTTCTCAGACATAGCCAAGTTAGCTGGTCTTGGGCATGGACAGCAGAGTTTTTCTCCACAGTTTATCTGGGGTTTTTCCTCCCAAAAGCAGCCAAACTGTCCCTGTGAACACACACAGCTACAGCCATAGAATGTACCAGGAAGCATAGGGGTAGTCACCTTATCCTCAGGACCGGTACAACTTATTAGGGCTTAAGATAGCTGTATAACAGGCTTGTAGGCCTAACATGTAGATGGGAGAATGGTTTTGAAAGTTTTTTCACTAAGTTATACTATAAATTAAAGATGCAAAGAAATTATATTCTTGGTTTCATCCTTTATCCAAGTATCAGCAAACAAATTTTGTCCATGAAGTCAGTTCACGACTGGGTTACTTGTATATAGAGGCTAATAACTTCACATTAATTTCCTTAGTATCCCATAACACACTGCACATATCCTTACGGACATGTATGATGCTGTTCATTATGGGAAGGACCACCACCACCGAGACCAGTTCAATATTTATTGAGATCTCATCACTTGGAGCCAAACCCAGAAGTGATGCAGAAGTCATATTTCCATATACAAGTAGCCAGAAGGTATTACACCTTATTGCTAAAATACTCTGGAGTATTTCAGTAATAAGGTGTAATAGAATAATGTAGAAGTCAGTCCACGACTTCTGCATTACTTCAACCTTGGTATCACTTCTGGGTCTGGCTCCCGCTCATGAGACCTCAATAAAGGTCGAAACCAGTCTGGGTAGTGAACCCATAATGCACAGCATTATATATGTCTGTACAGATATGTACGTTGCATTATGGAATATTAAGGCAATTGATGTGAAGTCATTATCTTCTATATACATGTAACCCAGTCTTGAACTGACTTCACATGCAAACTTTGCTTACTTACACTTGGTTAAAGGATGAATCCAAGAATATAATTTCTTGGTATCTTGGCAAGCCTAATAAACCAAATTTATGATATTTGGTTTATTAGGCTGTAATAATACAGGTGATTATAGTGACTAGTTTTGCTAAATATGTTAGCAGCTTCTTCTGAGATAGGAAGAACAAAAAAATTATACAATAAAGGGATAACATAACTAAAAAAAGAGAACATGTAAGAATTCTTTCAAGGTTACAAAGTGATTAGCATTCATTTGTAGGATTTACAGAGCCAGAAACATTTGTTAGAGCAATTACTTATAATTAAGCAAATAACATTTAGTGTTTCAACCTCTATTAGAAGGCCATCATCAGAACATACATATGATTATGAACATGACACTGCACAAAAGTAAGCTAAATATAACTGCTTTGTTAATCGTTTATGCTAGCCTGATGTGTGGTGAAAAAAAAAACAAAAAGAAAATTAATAAATTTTTTATATATATACTGTACATACATGTAATAACATACCTATGATTAAAAAAATAAAAAATACAGAACTACATCAAATGCATCTTTATAGTCTTGTCTTAAGGTTTTCTTCTGTTGGCCTTCTGCCGTCATGTTTTGAATGCTATATGCTTTGCAGATGGGTCTTCCAGATTCTTGGAATTGCTAATCCATCATTCTTATTGAAATTAGGATGATGAATCAACATCTCACATGCTTCCTTGAATTTCTTTTCAACTAGTATTGTAGAGTATCTTCTGAATTGTCTTTTTGTTGTAGCCATTTTTTATGTTATTACAAACTTATTCTGCCATATTTGAAAGCTGAGTTGGTGAAGATGAGGCAAGAGTTGAGATGGATGTGGAGTGTAATTAAGAGAATTTCAGATATCTGTATGGAAGAGTGCAGAAGACGAAAACAAATGATGTTAGTATGAAGAAGGTAACAAAAGATCCATGAGTGTCGTGGTGATTTGATTATTAGAAGTGTGGTAAACGAGAAGATGCACAGGGTTTGTTTTCCAAGAAGGAAAATGAATAGAGCGATAGTCATTACCTATGAGGAGTAAGCGAGCAAAGGAGTTAGTAGTGATAGCAGGGACAAATGACTTGACTGGGAACAAGGAGAATGTAAGATTAGATATCAGGAGGTTAAGGATAAAAGATAATAGTGTGATAGGAAAGGTAGTCCGTGTGTTGCCCAGGTATGACAGTGATGAGATGAGGTGGCGAGCAAGAATTAGGACTGATATGTTAGTAGAAATCTGTGAAGAGAAAGGGATGCAGTTTGCTAATGTGTGGGATGAGTTGGAAGGAAGAGCTGAACTATATGAGCGTGATGGACTGCATTTGAATGTTTTTAGTGCGAGTCATTTGGAGAGACTACTGCTGGAAGGGAGAGTAATGGGTTCAGAGAATGAATTTGAGCAAATAAGAAGGTATGTGAAAGGGAAGGAGAGATTGAAGTGGTGCTTATGAATGAAGAAGTGGGTAGTATGAGTATAGAGAATGAGAGAACAAGTGTGCAAGAGAAACGAGGAGACCGAGGGGTGACAGGGGAACACAGCATGAGAAAGGTTAATGCTCCAACAGGATGTGAATGCAGGTGTAGACTAAAAGAGAAGGGAGATGGCCTGGGATGTAGGAGGAAACAGACTTGAAGAAGGTTCTAGGATGAGTAAGGAGAAAAAGAAATGGCTCAAGGAAAGTATGTAGATGTCACATCTAATGAGTGGTATCAGTGAAGCTTGTTGTGGATCCAAGAATAAGCTGTTATGTTATATGAATGCTATAAGTATCAGAAACAAGGAAAATTAAATGGTTGCATTGATGCAAGTTCGTTCACCCAAAAATTGTTGGAATAAGTGAGACATGGTTGGGTTGAGGATGATATCCAGACAGGAATAGAAATCGTATGGTATGATGTATTTCATGAAAACAGAAAGGATAAAAAGGGAGGTGGAGTGCTTTTGATGATATAAAAAGAGTTATGTGCATCAAGATAGAGATGCAAGGGAGAAAATATTGGTAGTGGTTTAAAGGCTGTATCATGTGAGATAGAAGTGAAGAGAATGAAATACTTCATTGGATGCAGAGTGACCAGGAAATGTAAAAGCAAATTAGCTATGAAACAAATGGGAAAATCGTGATCATTATGAGTGATTATGGCAATATAGATTGGGATGACAAGATAGCAACTGAAAGTAAATAAAATGAGTTTCTTGAGTTTTTAAGGGACAACTACCTCAGGCAGTATATAACAGAGGGCATATGAGGATTTGAGGGTCTTGAATTATTATCTCGTCAGAGGACGTTGTTAGAAATTAGGTAGCAAATAATCCTCCAGTTGGTGAGAGTGACCACGAAGAGTACCGGTGTAGCTGCCAGCAGTGTGAGGTCTTCTGTGAAGAAAGGGTATATATGGAACTACAAGGCTGGTGATTATAAGAAGCTTTGGAGACAATTTGAGGGTGTAGTATGGAATAAGGAGTTGGGTGGAAAGGAGATAACCGCTGCTTGGATGATATTCAAGAACTATCTTGTAGAAGCAATGTCTAAATTTATTGCAAAGGTACAGAAGGTTAAATAAATAGGTGTGAAATGGATGAATAAAGAGATTACGCATGCAGTACAGAGAAAAAAAAAGTCATTATGGAGGCAACATAAGAGTGTTAATGATCAATTTCATGAGGAGTATGCCAAGGCTCTCCTGGATGCCATACCAGCACCACACACACAAGCCTTACTCTATTGCAAGACCATGAGCTTGCCCATAAATGCCAATTGTGTAAGAGTCCTTTTCCCATTGTCTTGGGATAGAGTCTGGGGTTTTTTAAAGGCTGGTATGGCGTCACCTTTTCAAGCACAATGAGTGATTGCCAAATAGTGGAAATCCATGTGTGGCTCCATGGCAGGAAGCTCTGGTATTGCAATATTTTCCCTTCATCCTCTAATTAACCTGGAAACTTGCATGATCCCAACTATGCTTTTATACTGTTTCTCTGTAAGAAACTATAGAAATAAATGACACCAAGAATAAGAAACAGTACCTGAAAAAAATAAAAATAAATAATATAAATAAATATATATATATATATATATACACACCGTCTTTTCTAATTATACACTTGTAGGCAAACATCCTATCAGGAAAACGGCACCCTTTTTTACCCAGAACGCAGGGTTAATGTTTCTTTACATATTTTGGCAGGATCCCCAAAATATGTAAAGAAATTTCATTAGAAAATAGTCAAAATATCTTGAAAGAAATGTGTGATTTCTTGGAGAACACGAATCATATTCCACTGTTATTTAAAGTAAAGAGCCAATAGGCTTCATTTCGGCGATGTAAAACATTATTTAAATTAAGGGGATATTAAATCCCACATTGTTTTAAAACTGGATAAGAAACTCAAAGATCGGAATCAAAGAGTTTCATGCCGAATATAGTAACTATAAACGTATCGGCGACTACTAGCGTAAGTTAAAGCACGTAGTACAAACTAGGACAACTCGTTGCAAAGGTCGAAACCGGTCTGGGTAGTGACCTCCCAACATAATGTATAACATCATCCATCTCCTAGGAGATGGGTTTTACATTATGGAAAATACCAAGAATAGCGATCAGAACTTTCTCTACCTTTGCAACGAGTTGCCCTAGTTTGTACTACGTGCTTTAGCTTACGCTAGTAGTCGCCGATACTTTTATAGTTACTATATTCGGCATGAAACTCTTTGATTCCGATCTTTGAGTTTCTTATTCGGTTTTAAAACAATGTGGGATTTAATATCCCCTTAATTTAAATAATATTCCACTGTTTTAAAAATAAAGTATCTACAGAACAACAAATCTGTGTGGTTTCCACCACAGAGATTTACTCTGAATTGAAGTAAGGAGTGCAGCCATAAGAAAAATCTTCATATTCATATGTAGGAATGGTAACCTTGCTTTAATCATAAATGTTACCTTAACACTTATCAGATTCCTCGAGCTTCTGTGAAAGCTGGAGGAGTTGAGGACATGCTATGTTGGTATAGGTGATATTATCACCAGGCCCTGGTGACATTGCTATTCCATGGGTGTGCATTACACACCCTGAACAAATGCCTCTGAGGTAATTCCAGCCATGCCTGTCACAGCATTGTCCCCCAACTATGCATTAGATGTTGGTCTCGGATATATGGATCTGATGTCTCGCCCTACAGTATTCCAGAAAGATTCGATCAGATTTAAATCTGGGAACTGCAGGATTTCCTCAAACTCAGACAGGTGTTCCTTGAGTCATGCCAGGGTGATTGTACCTACTGGCACATCATCAGCTGCAGGATGTTCAAAGGCCATGAAAGTGTATGTGATCAGCCAGCACATACTGGTAGCTCACAGCACTTAAGGACCTCTCCAAAAACACTAAAGGACCTAATGTGTCACATGAGAAGACTCCCCAAACAATTACAGAGCCGACCTGGCATAATTGGCCATGTCATGCTGTCGAAGCCACACCTGCCAGCTCGGAACAACTGATAATGGGATTCATCAGACCACATAATTAATCCACTCTGCAGAAGTCCAGTTTTGATGGTCCCGACAGGCGGGGAATGGTGTGTGGTCAACCACCACCACTTGTTCACTGGGTGTTAGTACGTCAGTTGATAGTAAACCCTTGATACGATTGCCCTCGAAAACTCTTCTTACCACTTGGGGCATTAGAATGACCCATCTGTCTTACGCCGATAATACATCCACGATCAAAGTCGCTGAGATCGCCACATTTACCCATGTTCGTCGATTGCGATACACTGTTGGGAATCTCCAATGTCTGCCTTACCTGCATTCGGTTTCAGCACATGTCACTCTGTGCTGGGGATGCCAGTTTCAGCTTCCCATCACCCCTATTTCTAATGTTTTGTCCATTTTGTGTATACGAGGAGTACCCAAAAATAGTTAGAATTATTGAAAAAAAAATTATTAAAGTTTATAATATATTCTAGTCTCAAAGTACTCTCCATGTGAATCAGTGCACTTGTCCAAACGTATTTTCTGCTGCTAGAAACAGCTATGGAACTGTTCAACTGGAATAATGTTTATGGTTTCCAGCGACTTTACTTTCACTTCATCCACAGCAACGAATCACTGCTCTTTCATTGGTTTCTTTATCTGTGTGTGTGTGGGGGGGGGGGGGGGAAATGTCACATGAAAAAAGATGGGACGAGTAGGGAAAGCAGGGAACAACGACCCTGTTGGTTTTCTTCAAGACGTATTGGACAGGCAAGACCGTGTGGCCTGGGGTATTGTCATGGTGCAGCAACCCGTCTCCATTATTCCCATTTCTGGCCGTTTTCGTCGCACACTATCACGCAGTCTTCTCGAAAACGTTGAGATAAAATGTTTTCACTGCTTTTGTCCAGGAGATGCAGATTCTTTTATGTACAATTTCATTCACATAAAAAAAAAATCAACATTGTCTTGACGTTCAATCAAACTTGATGTGCCTTCTTCTGTTTTGGTGAATTTGCATGTTTCCATTGGCTTGATGCTTGTGTTTTCTTTCCGGATCATAGCCATAGCACCAAGACTCATATCTGATCACAACGTTTAAAAGATAGTTCTGTCATTAAGAACGTGCTCCCTATAATCTTTGCAAACATTCAAACTTTTTTGTTTTCTTTTTCTTTTTTGATCCCCTGTGAGCAAACGAGGCACAAATTTAGTGGATGCTTGTTTCATTTACAAACCTGTTAAAATTCGCTGGCACGAACTCCATGACAAATTTGTCTCATCAGAAACTTGCTCAATGGCCTTTCGATGATCTTCATTTATTGCCTGGCAAACCTTTTCGACGTATTCATTATTGCTGCTTGTCGAAGTTCGGTCAGATCGTGGTTGGTCTTCAACTGACATGTCCCCATTTTTGAAACCGGAACAACTACTTGTAGACTTGTGTTTTACCTATAACGTCGTCCTTAGAGGGTTGCAGAAGCATAATAATAGCATAACAATAGATGCAGTTTTACCCAAAAGAAAAAAAAAATTCACACACACACACACTCTCTGTTCCTTGTGCTCAGCCATCACAAAATCGCCAAACTTGCTTGCTTGTAAGCAGGGCCGATTTTATCATTAGGCGAACCTGGCAATGGTCTAGGGGTACTAAGCTTTGGGGAATCAGATTTTGCTACATAGTTCGGTGAAAAAAAATATACGGAGACAATGTATAGGGGCGCCTAAATTATCTTTGCCTACGGGCATCAGATACTCTTGAGCCAGCCCTGTTTGTAAGCACTAATCAAAAAAAAAAAAAAAAAAAAAAAAAAAAAAAAAAAAAAAAAACACCCAGAACAACGAACCAGTAGTTCTGGGTGTTTTTCGGCATTTGCCATATTGGCACGGAAAACTGCACATTCACGATGATTAGAGGCATCAACCGTAATTCGAAAATGCCACACACGAAGTTCATAATCCGGTTATTTTGGGGTATTCCCTCATATATATGAATGATAGCCACCAGTCAAAGAAAAACTTCCAGACAACCTTGTATTCTAGATGGATCTTAGTTGATCACATCCTAGATATTTTTCGTGAGGGGACACAACTGGTTGTCAACAATTCCCCAAAAAGTACAAAAATAAAATCAACCTCAAAACAGAGGTGAGGTGGATCCACCAAACTAATTAACATACTCCTACAATGGAACTGCTTTGAATTTGACAAAAGTGGTGACATCATATCTTCTTGTAGAAGCATAAGGCATTTACCTGCAGATGAGTTATCTGGAACCACGTGAGGATCCTATTTGAGATATCACTATCATGTGTAAAGTGCAGAATAGGGACAACTCTACCTGCAATGAATTGACATTATTGGGCAACTGCAGCACCCACTGAGGCAGTTTGTCAACTACCTCTCAGTAAGATCTCTGGTTACTGTATGCTATGTATATGGGTCGTGGTCGGGCCGTTGAGAAACACTGATTTAGAATACCCTAAGCATAACAGGGGTTGTAGTAACTACGAGATGAGTTCATCTTGTAGTTACTATTTCTTGTAGTTCATCTTGTAGTTATATATATATATATATATATATATATATATATCCCCCCAATGATGATGAACTCATCCTGTAGTTACTACAACCCCTGTTATGCTTAGGGCATTCTAAATCAGTGTTTCTCAACGGCCCGACCACGACCCAGTACCGCGTCCTGGACGAAAAGTTCTCCTGGAATTTGTCATTTTAGTTTTCTAGGCATTTTTCATGAATAAATATTTTATAGTAGAAATATTCTGAAGAGAGTAATATTCGTGAATTTGTCAAAAAGCTCTGACTCAACGCCTAAATAACATTGTGTAGCAAATGTCAGTGACCAAGTCACGTATTTTTAAACATGGAGGTATTCATGAATTATCGTTGATTTTCACACATCGGAATCTTTCAACATTCAGGAAAGGGAATACCGCTGTTTAAGACCGATCATAAAAATTGCCTGCAAGCCGTATCTTCTATTCTCAAAACTGAACGAAATAACATCTGTCTTGCAAATGTTAGTGACCAATCAGCAAGAAAGTATGAAGAAAATTTTTCCACTGAAATAGAAGATCAAGATAGTCTGTATCCTGTTCTCAAATCTAGTAATACTGAATACTTTCTCAGAAATTCGTATTGCAGTGTGCAAGTGCATGTTTCGAAACCGGAGTGCTGAGATTTTTTATAAGTAATAGGCCTACAGATTTAAATCTTAATATGAATAAGAGATAAGGGAGTTTGTTTAATTTCGATGTTAAGAAATCTCGTATTGAAGGTGTTTGTTTAAAAAAAAATCAAGGTGTTTGTGACGCAACAAATATTGATTCATTCACCTGAAGCCTACAGAGCGATCTCCAGGATGTATAAAAGGAGCGGCAAACTACGAGCACACAGGAGAAAAAGTCTGCATTCACTCGTAAGTACTTATAATAATATTATAAGTTTTTGGTGATCAGAATGGGATATGTCAATGAAAATCAGCACAAATTAATTTAATGATGTCGGCCTGAAGATACTACGAGAGTGGTCTGAACCGTTCTCGGCCTTGACCATAGATGGCCACACTATCAGTAAGATTTTTTTTTCTAAGTTGGTACATCTGTCATTGAGAGGATAAAGGCATTTTGTTTATTAATTATCTTGAAAAGGGTAACACAATAACCGGGAATATTATTCCGATCTTTTAACCAGACTAGACGAAAAAATTCGTCAGAAAAGACCCAGTTTTCAGAAAAAAAAATCATCTTTCATCAGGACAATGTACCTGCCCACAAAGGTGTTTTGGAAATGGGAAAATTAAGGGATCTGTACTATGAATTGTTGGAACATCCATCCTATTCCACAGATTTGGCGCCCTCTGACTTGTATCTCTTCACATAACTAAAACTTTTCCTCGGTGATCAGCATTTTTCTTTGAATCAAGGGGTGATTTCAGCTGTAGAGGGATATTTTGCAGATCTTACTGAGAACTACTACAGGGATGGGATAATGGCGCTGGAGCATCAGTGGAATAAATGTATTAGTCTTAAAGGATATTATGTTGATAAATAAAAATAATTTTGAAATTATTAATTCGTTTTTTCATTGTTAGGCTTAGGACATTTCAGACGATTTTATGACTCAAAACCAACAATCTTCTAAAGTCATTAAAATTATTGAACATGTTCATAAACCGAGTCAATCTGCATACAAATAACCATATTCCTTATAACAAGGATACCCAACATCTTATTACAGATTACCAAAGGACACTCAGGAACGTTGGACTTTTCATCAACTGACTGGTTTTCTTAAAAAGATGTAGGTGCTATTCTATTATACCTCGTTTTCTTGATTTCAAAGACTCCATCAAAACAGCTCGGTCGCATAGAATTTACCACAAAGCAAAATTAGTTCTTCTATCGGAACGAATTGTAGATACAATTCTTTCGATAGAATTCGAGAATGTGCAAGAGAATTAGCAACTCCTCTAACCAGGATGTTTAATTTAAGCCTCATTTCTGGTAAAGTTCCAATAGAGTGGAAAGAGGGGAAAATAGTTCCATTGTACAAGGGAGGCTAAGAGGTTGCAAATTATAGACCAATCAATATATCTGGAGTGGTGGATAAGATTTTGGAGAAATTGGTAAAAATTAGAATTCAGGACTGGGTGGACAGCAATATGATACTTTATAAGGGCAACATGGTTTTATGCAGGGTAGGTCTTGCCTAAGTAATTTGCTTACTTTCTATAATAAAGTAACAGTGGAGTTGGATTTAGGAAATCCTTACTCAGTGATACTGCTAGATTTTGCAAAGGCTTTTGACAGGATTCCACATGGAACTCTGTTACATAAATTAGAGCAAATGGGTATGGATCCGAAGATGGTGATTTGGATTAAAGGATGGCTGGTGGGCAGATATCAAAGAGTGGTTTACGGAGGAGCTGAGTCCAGGAAAAGGCAAGTGGGTCAGTGCTCAGTGCTTGGTCCTCTATTGTTTAATTTGTACATCAATGATATTGGAAATACCTTGAATGAAAATATCCGCTTGTTTGCTGATAATGCAAAATTGGGAAGAGCGATAATCAAAATAGATGATGTAAATATCTTACAGGATGACTTAAATAGGCTGACAGTATGGACTAAGGTAAATGGCTGTCAGTTCAACATGGCTAGGTGTAAGGTGATGCACTTCGGGAGGATGACATCGCATGCTTTACTATATTAACGGAACTGAACTACAAATTCACCACTGAGCTAGAAGTTAACAATTGTCTTTCTTTTTTAGACATAAAGCTAACCAGGAGTACTGATAATATTAAAATATCAATCTTCAGGAAACCAACACATACAGATAGATTTCACGCATCCTCTCACCACTATCCTCCACAGAAATATGGCATTATATCTACTCTTGCACATCGGGCCAGATCCTTATTATCAGACGACGGAGAGTTTCAAAATGAACTTAATTTCCTCAAAAAGACCTTTGTCAATAATGGTTTCGCTCCAAAAAGTATTGAGTAACATCTTTTTCACCGTCGTCAACAAACGAATGAAGATTCTACTACCCCCAGAGCTTACATCTCCTTGCCTTACATTAGTTCCCTCTCCCCCAAACTGGCTAGAATTTTAAAAAAGTTCGACATCAAAACGTGCTTCTCTGCTTTACCTAAACTCCGATCTATGCTTAGTCAGCCAAAAGAAAAAAATCACCATCTTCAGTTCCCAGGAGTATGCAGAATTATTTATAGTTGAAGTAAACCTTACTACGGACAAACTGATAAATCAATCTTTCTCCATCTTGAAGAGCACAAAAGAGACATCTCTTATAATGGAATCCGAGCCAGTGCCCTCGCCAGCCACGTCGTGTTCTCTGTAAACTCTGATGAAGGCCGCCAACACCAAATAGACTGGAATCAAACTTCTAATATTCATAAATATTATGATGAACTTACGACGGCTAGCCCTTGTGATAACAGTTATTCGGGCCATAAAGATAGAATAAAATCCAATCATACGCACTTAGAACTAATACTATGGACTAAATTACTCACTGTTAGAAAGAGTACTCTACAAGCTTTCAGTCGGTACTAGTTACATGCAATTTTCCTGTTCGATACCGCACAAAATCAAGGTAAAAAGAGGATCTCAGGCACGTCTAAGCTACTCGTGTGTGTGTGTGTGTGTGTGTGTGTGTGTGTGTGTGTGTGTGTGTGTGTGTGTGTGTGTGTGTGTGTGTGTGTGTGTGTGTGTGTGTGTGTGTGTGTGTGTGTGTGTGTGTGTGTGTGTGTGTGTGTGTGAGAGAGAGAGAGAGAGAGAGAGAGTACAAACAAGTCTCTCCCAACTTGTTTGTACTCAAAATCTTCAAACTTATTGATATCAGTTACTGAACTGCAGTTCTAGGTACTGTGTGTATGATTTGATTTTACTTTGATGTTTAGGAAACTGTCCACGCTCTCAACACTGGCTGTAAGAGAATATTGTAAATTGTACTGTGGGTCATGCATGTACAGAGATCCTATTATGAGATCTTTCTTATCAAAATAAACACGATAAACTCACTATAAGAATCTACATGAAGCATTTATTAATGTATAAAAATATTCGCAAAATTTCAGTATGTTTTGGTATTCATATTTGCTGTGAATACCTTTACATTGTGCTCTTTAAGTATTTTCCTATATGCTGACCTAATAAATTATCACTGATTAAGTAATTTACAGAAAAATTTCTAACACATTCTAACCATTACAACACATTGATTGCATACATTCTCACCTATACAGACTTCATCATTAATTGATTCACTCTTATGAACACTCTACCAACTGCTAAAATCTTCACATCAGTTTTCATATACAATATATTTCATATATAATGAAATCATAATAATAATAATTAAATAAATAAATAATAAAACAATAATAAAAATAAATAAATATTTTATTATTCCTTAAGTTATGTACATGATATCCAAGAACGGCTCTAGGTTTTCAATTGTTTCAACAGCAGTGTCACTGTACAAAAATGGTATTACAAAATGCGAGCTTTATTACTATTATTATTATTATTCCTGACACCTCCAAGGAGTCCGAAGACTCATCGCGGGAGGACACCTACAACTGTCTCAACCACTACACCGAACCTCTACTACGAATCATCTCCATCAACACCATCTACCGCCCACCTCAACTAGTATTTTTTGTCTGTAAATTGCGTGTGTTCTGAAGAGCCGATTTGTCTGTATGCGGGATGAAAAACCCAAGTTTCCGGGAGAAAAACCCTGCTACCCGTATGAGATCGGCTAACTCACCTTCGATTGAAATCGTCCAGATAAAGATTCCTCCCGTCGCGACGAAAATCGAACTTAGGCCTATTCCAATCGAAGGGCACAATGTACCGTAGTTCTTCCAATTGCGCTACGGAGGCATATTCAGATAATTTCCTTATTTATTTTAGCTTCAATGGCATCTGTAGTACTGGCATGCATGAACAGCCTATTGTATGCATTCGGATATTATTCCTTCCATGATATTCTGCGATCTTATCAGATGTGTTTATCTTTCATTTTAAATGCAAGGAAAACATACCATCTATACATCGCACAAACTAAGCATAAAAATACACAGTAAAAATTAATAGAGCCGTGTTAACTGATAAGTAACTACGATTATTAAATGAAAAGTATTCGGAAAGGAGAACATAACATGTGGCGGTAATGATGATGATGATGATGTGTGTGTGTGTGTGGGAGAGGGGGGGGGGTTAAGATTCCATAACAAGGCAGTGTCTGCTATCTAAGCTGTGAAGTCTTCAACGAGCCTCTTATAAAAATTAAGTACAGTATGTTTCCAAGGTGAAAGCATCTTTTAGAGGATTATTATTTCACGAGCTGAACTGAAAATAAAAAGGATTTTTAACGGCTGATATACAGTGAAGTTATATGTCGGATAGAGGTAGGACAGCAATGGACAAAAGAAAAGATTCTAACAAACGTAGAACCCTGAGCATTCATGTACGTTAGTTACGACATTGGAACAACATCATGATAAATTATCAAGACAAAACTTCTCACTAGAAAAATATAAGAATTATTTATTTATTTTATTTTCTTATTCATGAAATTTTTTTACTTAGGAAAGAAGGCCAAAGCTTTCTTTCCTAAGTACTTTTCTACACTACTACAGTACTACATGCTACAGTACTTTTCATAGCACTCCTTCCTAAATAGATTTAATGCATTTAAAAATTTATATTACGAAAAGCACAAAGATCTTCTGTAACGGTTTTATTTCGCTCCTGATTTGTTGCCATTATTTACGAGTATATTACGCGTTTCTCATAATAGAAAATTCAGACAATAAACATCATAAAATCTAATTGTTTCCATTAATATACAAGATAAATCACAGAACCTAAAATAGATGCGATATGCACATATCTTAGGCAAAGTGAGTAACTACCTTTTTATAATCAGTTATCTTATATATTTATATCACATATTTTTAACTCTGTAGTTTGTTCATAATTTTTTCGAATTTTATTGGTTTATTTTTATTTATGTATATTCCGAATAGACGATTCATTGATCATTTTTATGATCAATGAATCGTCTATAACAGAAATGTTGTGTTAATATTTGTCTAGGTAGGAAGATTTATTATTATTATTATCAATGGCGGCTCGTGCATAGGCACTGCGGAACTGCAGCACCCCAATTTTTCTCGGTATATAAATATATTTATTCATTTATTTATTTATATTTGCTTGTAATATTTAATTTTATCATCAACAATCCTATACAATTCTCAAGGCGTGGTATGATAAACTGTGTGTTACACTGGGATCCCTCCCACGATAAGTATTTTGACTCCACTGAGGCACTGTCCGCCGCGCAGTTCCGCTGTTGTTTATATGCAGTTTGTGCCAGTAGTAGTGTTCGTAGTGCTTGTCGTGTTTACTCCGTCTCTTTAAATTACAATTAAAGGATTTAATTATAATGTCCAAAAATTGTAAATCCATTCCTTTAATTACAATTAAAGGAATGGATTTTATTTTAAAGTAATTTTGAATTGTCCTAAACTGTATAATTTTACCGATAATAAACGATATTTTTTCATGATTTTTTTTTTTAATTTTTACCATAATTTTGATATTTTATCCAAACACGTATACACTGTACTTATAGTGTGTATGTATATTTCGAAAGTTGCAGCACCCCCACGATTTCAAGAGCCACGAGCCGCCACTGATTATTATTATTATTATTATTATTATTATTATTATTATTATTATTATTATTATTATTATTATTATTATATCAAACCTCAGTGGAGTCAAAAGACTCATCGTGGGAGGGATCCCAGTGTAACACACAGTTTATCATACCGTGCCTTGAATCTTCTTCTTCTTCTTCTACTACGCGTTATTCCCGCTTCCTATGCAGGGTCCGCGTGTTACTTAGATGCGACTTCTTGTTAGTACTACTCCCAGCCGACCCGTCGCCTGGTCTGCCGCTGGGATACCGTGCCTTGAATATGTTTTAAAATTCAAGAGGACGTTATTTATTTTGTATCGATGTGCCATGAATATGTTCACCATCTCCGCACTAACCACACTCTCGGCCACTGTATTCCAATCACTGACCACTCTTTATGAAAAATAAAAAAAAAACCTGCACCTCATCCCCTTGCTCACACTCTCCTTATGCAACTTCCAGGGATGGCTTCTTGTTCTCTCCCTGACTTCACCCATTCTATGCAAAACTTCCCCCACATTAATCTAGTAATAACCAATTAACAGCTTATGTCAATCATATCACTCCCCTTCTCCTCCTTTCCATAAATTTCTGAAAATTGCATTTTTGTCAATCAGTCTTCATAATCAACATTCCAGAGACCAGAAGCCACCTTAGTCAATCGTCTCCTCTGGACTTTTTCCAATTCATCTTTATCTTTTTGAAAACAGGGTGACCAAATCTGTGCACAGTAATCAATATGTGGCCTGGTCAAAGTCTTATTATATAATAGAACATTAACATCCTTACTTCTACAAGTCAGTGGCTTCAGTATCATTCCCATTATCCGCTGTGCTGTGATGAGGAAATTTATGTCCCCGAAATTTTAGGCCCTTGTAAACAATCGCTCCCAGATCTCTTATCTCCTCTACTTCTTCAAAGATATTTCCGTCGATTACGTACTCTACATCCCATTTTTACTTCCCAAATTTCTAAAACTTACACTTTGCAGCACTGAATAGACAATCCAACTCGCCACTCATTTACCCATTCAGCCGGTGCATTCAAGTCCTCTTGCAAAGCCACGCTATCGCCCTACTTGAGATAGTTCTCCCCAACTTTGCACAATCTGCACGCAAATGCATATCAGCATATCAAATCTCTCCCAATATCATTTGAATACAATTTAAACAGCAATGGACAAAAAAAAAAAAAAGACTCTTGGGGTAAACCACTAGCAACTTTCTCCTTCAGGGATATCGCTCCTCCATAAACAACTCGCTAACAACCTATCAGACAGCTAATCTCCAACCAGTGCACTAATGTACTGACTAGCCCCCATCAGTCCCAATTTAATAACCAGGCTGTCATGTGGAAATTTATCAGAGGTCTTTGCAATATCTAAATATACCACTGTGTATGCATCACCCTTATCCAATACATTTGTCACCTTATTATAATAAGTAAGCAGATTTCTAAAACACAATCTTCCTTTAACAAACCTATGCTGCCATCAAACAGTATTTTTTTGCTGTCAACCTAGTTCTGAATCTTGGTCTTAACTTATCTCTCTAGCACTTTAACCACAACTCCAGACACGCACATACTAGCCTATTATTTAAAGCTTTAGTCTTATCACCTCCCTTATAAATGGGAACGATTTTGCCCTCTTTCCACTCCTTTGGGACTTGGCCCAGTGAAAGATTCATGTTAAAAATATATGTAACATCTGTTGTTAACTCACCGGCACATTCCCTCAAAACATGTGGTTTTTTTATATATGTGGGGGTTCCCCCATTCCTCGACTGGATGGCCCCTTAGGACTGGTTGAGTCCTCCTAATGAGAGATTAAGTACTCTATATATCATATGACTGTAACCTGTGTGTTCACAGGGCCGGTTTGCCTGCTTGCAGGATGATAACCCCCAGATAAACTGGGGTTTTCTCTTGTTCCTCGTGTCCAACGCTTCAATCACTCTCTGCTCATTCTATCTCCAAGAAAACAAACCTCATGCACCTTCTCATTCATCAAACCTCTAGTAATAGAATCTCTGTAGAGAGCCACTCTCGAATCATTCATTATATCTTTGGCGTGGCCATCTTTCCTTTTTTTCACTCATTATCACTCTTGCATCAATTTCTGTAATTCTTTTCATTTCATTGCATATTCTCTTCATATTCATCCTCATATTCATCAATTCTCAGACACGAGTCTCCAATATCAGACACGAGTGAGACACTCGTGTCTGATATTTTCATGCAGTTTCATATGATGATTCTGTATGCTTTTGGTGGTGCAGCATCAACAGCAGACCTCGCACCGATGTTGTTACAAGCATCTCCAATGATAATGAAGTGACTGGTGTATCTTTTTCTGAGCGACAGCTGACTTGCAGTTGAAGCTATTGATAATGTACTTCATGATTTCCTGGCGCAACAGCAATAGGCACTCTGGATGTATCCCAAGACATCATGGAACTACTACCTTGATGTGAAGTACTGGCAAAAGGGAAAATTTCTTTCTAATAAGAGTGAGACACTCGTTTCAATATCTTGTAGCATACGTTGTGCAACTTGACAAGAAATGATACAGAACAAGGAACTAATATTTAACGATTTCCACATGGACCTGATTCTATTGGATTTAGTTGAGTTTCGACTAACTAAACAGCAATATGAATAGGTGTCTTATTTGTAACTAGAATTAACATTGGATCCTGAAACAGATTATCAAAAGATGTTGTCACTGTCCGTGGTTCCCCCATTTCTATTACTGTATCTTCACTTTGTTGCGTTCCTTCTATTAACACTGACTCTGCAAAGATGGAAGTAAGTTCTGAGGTGGAGTAGGACAAAATGCTTGATTGAGAAACAGAAACCTGAGTCAGTGGATAGTTAGTTCCTAACAGCTCTGAACGTTTTTACTAGTAAACGAATTTATTGGCCTGTCATTATATTCTGGTATGTCTAGTTCATTAATTCTTGATGATATGTTGGTCTTTATGCCTGCCTTTATTGTTAGAACTAAGAAATCTACTCCGAGGTCTTCCTCTTTTCCACTTAATTATGTGCTTTATTTTCACCTCAGTAATAATAAGGCCTGTTTACTTGAGTCACGTTCACTCTTCTCCTGAAAATTAATATTGGAAGTATCCCAATGTGCAACTTCTGTCATAATCTGCACATTCAGGCTTTTAGCAGCACTAAGTAGTGTAGAAAGTTTGTCCTGCGAAATGTTCACTTCACTCTTGTAAATAAAATCTATTATCATTTTTAAATCGGTGTATTTTTAAATCTGTGTATTCTCAAGGATATATCCTTGACAATAACAATTGGTGTTTGCAAGAGTTTTACAAGAAGTATGCTATAAAAGAAAGAACTGAAAACCGAGAATGCTATTTTGTGTGCTTTAAGTCTCTTACCTTCACCATTCAAGTCACATCTACAAAAGTTTCACTAGAAAGTAATTCATTAAAAACAGTTAATACATTGATTTGGTGATTATTATTTTTTTAAAAGATTTGCTGAGCTTCCATCTTTATAATTTAGTAAACATTTTTTAAGTTAATCAATACTAAGTTGTAAAAATACAACTAGCTTCTAGATTGCCATATGTTTACTGGCAAAATGTTATCAGGATTCCACCCTTATCACACCCGCTCACCCTTATCACAGACAACTACCTGATATACTTTCCGTTACAAGAATTAAATCGTGTCAATATGCAGTAATGTGTTCTGTCTAAGAATGAAAACTGTAGTTTTGTCGTTGTTAATACTGTTGACATATTTATATTGCTTCGATACTAATATATTAGGGTCACTGGGGGATCGGAAGTGCCAGATTCACTGCCGGGTAGGTATTCTATCATTTATATTGAAAAATGTATTGCGCACAATAACGAAGCGCCATTTTGAACAGAATATACTTGCGCAAAGATGTAACGAAAAGCAAATATCGCACATTACAAATTAGAGTTTGAAATCCGTGATATTTGTAATTAATGCCTGAATTAGTTTTTGTAGTTAGAAATTTAAATAAATAAATAATAAATTTATAAATATGACCGCAAATAAATTTCTGTATCCATCTTTTTAAAGAACAAATGTAAAGTAAGTTATAGAATCTGACAGAATGAGTGCCTTTTGCAACAGTTTGTTCAATATTGTTTTGTAAAATAAAAATGTGCCTAGATAAGTCCTTGATTCCTATAAAAATTGCCAATCATCAGTTTTCGATTATTGCGAACCATTTGAAGAGAATAGCAAAAGCTTTCTATTAATATGTAGAAAATAAGTCTGTCCTTGCTGCGTAAAATTTAATGAAAACTGATATACGCTTCGCACTGAAACTGTTTATTGAATTAGAATTTTGGTTAAAATCTGATCATTTGTTAGAAAAATAATGATAGCAATAATTCCGCAGTGACCGGAGAGAATTTAATAATAATAATAAAAGTTAGGATTTCAGTAAAACTTTTAGTCAGAATAGAACAGAACGGCTGCGAATGAAGAGAACAGAATTGTAGGAATTTTATGCACGAGTTCCTAAAATTCTTAAGAATTTGCACAAACCGTATAAGAATTCGGTAATAGAGGCTGAAGGAAAATAAGCACTTGCTAAAAGAGTGTTAAATTGAACTGGCTATTTCTTTCACCCGACTGTGCATTTCAAGCCTAAGAACAGGGAAGATTCCCCAGAAGATATGAAAATCCCATTGCACAAGGGTGGTGCAAAGACTAATGTATCCATCTGTTCACCTATCAGTATCTCTGAAGTCGTGGTGAAGTTTTGGAAAAGTTGGTTAGTGCTCGCATTCAGAAATGGATTGACAGAGAATCTCTACTTTGCAATCAACAGCATGGGTTCAGTAAGGGAAGGTCATGTTTTAGCAATTGCTCATTGCTCATTCTGTAATAATATTACCGTTGAGTTCGACAAGGGAGAAATGGATACATCATGATACTTTTGGATTTTACTAAAGCTTTTGACAAAATAAACACGAAGCACAGCTTCATAAATTGGAGCATATGGGATTGGATTATACATTTTTGGTACGTGGATAAAAGATGGCTGACTGACAGATATCAAAAGGTGGTATATATGGGGGATGTGAGTCTGCAAGATTAAAGGTAACTAATGGTGTGCACGATGATCATTCTTTGGTCCATTGTTATTGTTTGTATATTAATGACATTTGAAAGGATTTGACAAGAGGCATACACACAGCAATTTGCTGATGATAAGGTAAAGGAATGCAAAGAAAGGTAAGGGTAATCAGACTTGCAGCTGATATGCAGTATTTTCAGAATGGTTTGTATAGCCTGGAATTGTGGGCATGGGAAAATGGCTATCAGTTCAATGTTAGTAACTGTAAGTCGTGCACTTTGTTGGAATAGATATTCAATGTCATATTATATTGGTAGGATTATGCTAGAAGAAGCTGACCTGACTAGTGATCATGGAGTTTTAGTAGATAGGAAGTTGAAGTTCAAGGGCCATATAGCAAAGATTGAAGATATAAGTCAGAGGAAAATTGAAATGAATTGAAATAAACCTTGACATATAAAGATCATTTTGCCTCTTTACGAGACCCTCATAAGACTTCACTTGGACTACTGTGCGGAGGTTGTGTGTGTGTGTGTGTGTGTGTGTGTGTGTGTGTGTGTGTGTGTGTGTGTGTGTGTGTGTGTGTGTGTGTGTGTGTGTGTGTGTGTGTGTGTGTGTGTGTGTGTGTGTGTGTGTGTGTGTGTGTGTGTGTGTGTGTGTGTGTGAGTGTGTGTGTGTGTGGAGAGAGAGAGAGAGAGAGAGAGAGAGAGAGAGAGAGTAAAGGAGAGTGTTAAAATTATATCCGGAATGTGGAATTCTGATTATGAAGACAGATGGAGAATTTATGGACCGCAGACACTAGGAAACGAGAGAAAGAAGATGATATGATTGAGAGTCACAAACATCTGAAAGGCTCATACATGATATCCGTAGATGGAATTTTTCACTTATGGAGAGTGGAGAAAGGTTAAGAGGACATCCTTAGAAGTTGAGAATGAATATTGTTAAGAAGAGGGTGAGAGCTAGATTTTACTCTGAGGGGATGGCGCGTGATTGGAATGGATTGCCGAAGTGGTGAGTGCAGGTAGTGTGAATGAATTCAAGAACAGGTATGACAGCTAAGTAAGCAATATGTGGCCTCCCTCGATGAATCTAATTCCCTGGAGGGCTCTGTTAATAATATTTTTTTTAATAAAAATAAAATAAATATTTATTCTCTTTCAAAGAAATTACATGTACACAAAAGAAGATAAACAAAAACCTGATACAAAAGTTTCACTGAGAACTGATTCTGTTTTGCTACAGTAACTAGAATTAATGCATGCAGATTATTATTATTATTATTAATAATAACAATAATTCAATCTTCATCACTCAAACGTGCTATTTACAAAATATACATGCACGTATATGCATACAAATACTTGTTATACGCATAATGCTATATAAAAGCCATCATCGTCATCATCACACATACAGAGTATGATCTATATGCAACTAAGATATTTTTTTTGCATTTTTTGGTTACTATAGAGATTAAGTTTACAATTCTGAATGTGTTAATGTTTTTTATAAATATATACATTGGGCGCATGCACTCACGCACGCACGCTCACACAAACACACGCACGCACGCACACACGCACGCACGCACACACGCACGCGCACACACACACACACACACAAACAGAGAGAGAGAGAGAGAGAGAGAGAGAAATATCATTTAGGCTATTTATATTTATGCAGTTAACACACTGTAGCGTGTTCCAAGAATTCAGTATTCGGTATTAAGTGATTACACCATAATTATTGTTGTTATTAATATTACCGTAATATTAATATTAACAATAATTATGCTTATAGGGATTTGGTTGATTAACCAAATCCCTATAAGCGTTAGTAAGGTGGGGTGTCACACACCCCAAACATATAGAAAGAAATAACTGTGACACCGCCACCTTACTGATGCCGAGGGTGTGTTGAGGCAGCTAATAATAACAATAACAATAATTTTTTTTAAAGTCATTATTAACTTTATTATTCATACCTACTTATTTACATTATATGCATGTGTACATAACGACCCTGGAATGGATAAGATAAAACAAAAATGGAAACGACAAAATATAATACACATAGCAAACTAGACTGTAAGAGGAATAGCATATAAAGAAATAGAATTAGACCAACTATTAAATGAAAGAAATTTTAAAATAGCAGTAATCACTGAAACAAAAAAGAAATTAAAAGGAACTATGAGAACCGAAAATTTTAATGTGATATATAGTGGAGTTGACAGAGACCAAAGAGCACAAGCAGGAGTCATGATTTGGGTTCATAATCCCTTTCAAAACAGTTAAAACATTATAAAGTATGGAATGAAAGAATAATAGAAGCTAGAACAAAAATAGATAGAGGCTATTAACAATAATTGATTTATATGATCCAGAAGAAGGAAGAGAACAGGATAATATTGATTTTTATAATCAGCTACAAAACATATATAATAAAATAAATAAAAATGATTACGAAAATTTAGCAGGAGACTTAAATGCAAGAATTGGAAACACGAAAATTAATAATAATATAGGAATACATGGAGAACATACTCTAAACAGGAATGGTGAAAAATTGATCGACTTTGTAGTTTATAATAACCTAAAAATAATAAATTCCTTCTATAAACATAAAGACATACATAACTATACTTGGGCAGCAAGAGGATGGAAATCAATATTAGATTATTTTATATTAAATGAAAAGACATCAAAATTTTCACTAGATGTTCACAGAGGATATGAAATAAGCAGTAACCACTTCCTTGTTAAAATAAAATGATTACCACCTAAATGGCTACAAGTAACAAGAACAGAAAGAGAATTTGAAACATTTGTTTATAAAACTAGACTATTGATTGACACAAATGTACAATGGCTATATGAACAAAGAATTAACCAATATCTAGATGAAATAAAACAAAATGAAGAAATAGAAATAGAATGGCTTAATATAAAAACGATACTAAATGCAGCAGCAAATGAAAGCTTAGGAAAGACCAAAAAATTCGATTTATTTATTTATGCTTATGGCTACATGAAAATGGTAAGTGAAGAGTACAATCACAATTTCCAGCAACAAATTACGAAAATTTTAACGTATAAAAGTTCATTACATAAAAGGCACAACCAGCTTTCTAAGTTTTTCCTTTTTTTTTTTTTTTTTTTTTAAATAAAGCAAAAGTAACTTGTCATAATCAAGCCAGGGGCAATTATCGTCCTACTGTAACAGGTTTGACAAGGCTGCATGTTCTCACAACACTTCACAACATAAATGTAGCTGTATCCTAGGTTTAATTAGAGAGCAGTTGTGTCTTGTGTGAAAAAACTTGATCCATTAGAGGGGGGCCCATTTCACATTACATCATCTTCTAATATGAGGAGGAGTTCTGTTGATACCATGACGAGGACTATAAAAGTGACCACCAGAATCACATCTTCATGGTGAAACGGGACCGTGATCTTCTGTTTCCTCCATAACCACCGCCACATCAACTGCAGGTCAAGATCCAGGCTGGAGAGCCAATTTAAGGCCTCATCCGTCACTTTGTGAATGTCCTGTAGACCACCACCGTGAAATTGGCGCCTTGGACAGTCGTACACAATGTGAGTAATCGTCTGAGCCACGGGAGAACAATCATAATAAGGGTGATCTGACAGCCCTCATTTATGTAGAAGGTAGCCACATCTGCCCTGACTAGTTCTGATCCTGTTTATTGATAACCAAATCTTCCTAGGAAGATCAAAACCAGGCTGCGGAGCACAGGGATCTCCTACCAGAAAGCCGTTTGTTGGTAAATTGTTGGACCAGTGTTCTCTCCAAATATCAGATATTGATGGCAGCGCAGCTGTAGAGAGTTCGTCCATGGACCAGAGAGGCTTTCTAGATTTGAGGCGTAGACTAGGTGAGTTTATGAGCGTCTGATATAGGGGCAGGAGTGGGTTGCTCACTGATTTATTAAAATTCCTTCATCGAGGCTTATCTTCTCCGTATGTGTGGTGGAGCAATGTAGATAGAACAGGCAGCCAGGAGAGAGGGGTGCTTCTCACTGTCCCACTAATTGTGCGCATGGTAGAGTTTAGATGGGTGTCTATAATGTTAGGGTGTGTAATTCTTTCCCAGACAGGGGCACAATATTCTGCTGCAGAGAATGCCAGGGCTAGTGCAGATGACCTTAGGACTTCTGCACCACAACCCCAGGTTGTTCCAGCAAGCCTTGAAATGATATTATTTCTGGTTTCAATTTTATTGGAGAGGTTGATGATGTGCCTTTTATAGGTTAGGTTTCTGTCCAGGCTTACCCCAAGGTATTTTGGGTGAGGCTCGTGTTCTACCATTTTTCCACAGAAAGAAAGGTTGAGTTGTCGATTCGCCCCTGCACTGTACAGGTGGAATACAATGCAGAGGACACTGTTTTCGTTGGATTTGGCTTCAAGTACCACTGCTTAAAGTACTCTTCCAGGGTGTTCCGGTCTGTATTCAAGGTTGATTATTCAAGGTTTGATGTCAGATCGCTAGGTCATCGGCATACATATACTTGCTTGATGTGGTATGAGGTAGATCATACACGTAGATATTAAAAAGTATAGGGGATAACACAGAGCCCTGAGGAAGACCGTTGTGAAAGAATCTGGGCCTGCTCTTTTTTCCTCCAATATAGACCCGAATATTTCTGTTGGAGAGAATGGAATCAAAAAGTTGTAAAGTTTTTTACACTTTATAATATTTCCTAATTTTAAAAAGATGCCCATGATCCAGACAGTGTCATAAGCAGATGTTATGTCAATGAAAGTGGCTCTAGATTTAAGTTTCTTCTGGAAGCCTGCTTCAATTTGAGTTGTCAGGGCCAGGACCTGGTCACAACAACTTCTTCCTCGCCTGAAGCCAGCTTGTTCGGTCGGGAGTGCTCTTTCGATGGGTGGTGAAATTCGTTTAAGGAGAATTCTTTCAAAGAACTTGAAGGGGGTGCAAAGCAATGAGATAGGTCGCAGGTTTTTCATATCATTTGGATCTTTCCCTGGTTTGGGCACTGGAATTATTTTGGCTTTGTGCCACAGCTTTGGTAGATTACTAGTCATGATGATTTCTGAGAAAATGGCAGCCAGCCATGTTTGGCCATGTTGACTAAGAAGTTTTAGGAACTCAGGGAGTATAACATCCACTCCTGCAGCTTTGCCATTCTTGGTAAGTTTTAAGGCTATTTGTACCTCTTCCTGAGATACTGGGTGTACGAGTTCAGGAAACTCTGGTTCCATCCTCAGGATTTGTCTGGTGGAAGCTTGTACAGCAATTTTCCTGGTAGAGCTGGGATGAATCTTGGAGATTTTCAATAAATGTTAGCCATTTGATCAGGAGTTATCTCTATGGTTTTGTGTGTTGTTTGCTCTGCTCCACCTAATTTTCTTAGAAGTGACCAGCTTCTCCGTCTAGTTGTGACGAAACCGAGTTCATTGATGGTTGAGATCCATCTTTCCTTTCTGTTTTTATCCAGCGTTGATATGAGCTCCTTAGCAATAGTTGGATCTTCAGATCCCTCATATTTGGCTAGGAGTTCCTCACTTTCTCTACTCCAACATGGGTTATATTGTTTTCTGTAGCTTCTAGGGATAGAGGCTTTTGCTGCAGATATGAGTAGTTTAACAAATCGAGGGTAGCAATTAGGAGTGGGTGGAATTGCTCTAATGATTTGCTCGATTTGTTTCTGAAATGCAGTCCAGTTGGACCTGCGGAGATTCCATATAATGATTTGTATTCCGCTGATGACTGGGATTGATGTTCCTATCTCTATTATTGTAGGACGATGTTGACTATTAGGGAATCTGTTAAGGATGGTTCTGGTTGATGGTAGAGGGTGGTCTTAGGAGTCTTTAGTGACTATGCACAGATCTGGGGTATAGGTTCTGTTCCATCTGGCCGAGTAAAGAGTAACAATTAACGAAAATGAAAAGGAAATAACTAAAGAAGAATTAGAAATCAACCTGAAAGAAACAAGAAACGGAAAATCACCTGGTGAAGATAAGCTAGGTTCAGAACTATATAAATACGCAGGAACAAGATTCAAAGAAAGAATCTTATTATTTTTAAATTAAATTTATTCAAGGTATCCCCCAATAGAATGGAAAAAAGCAATTGTGATTCCTATCTTTAAGAAAGGTAATAGAGATGACCCTAAAAACTATAGAGGTATCAGTATACTAAATTTCTATTACAAAATATATAGCAGAATCTTAAATAGCAAACTACTGAAATATTCCGAAAACTTTATTTTAGAAGTACAGAATGGATTTAGAAAAGGACGATCATGTACAGACCCGGCCTTTTGCCTAAAATTATTAATCGAGAAAAGAAGAGAATATAATTTAGAAACACATATTGCATTTATAGACTTTGAAAAAGCATTTGACCAAGTTAAAAGAAAATATTTTTTAACATATTAAAAGAAAGACAAATACCAAATGATATCCTAAAAGCAATCACAAGTATATATGAAAATAATCAAATACAAATAAGATTAAATCACGAGCTATCATATACGAGAGAGATAAACCAAGGGGTCCGACAGGGATGACCCCTCTCAGCAACTCTCTTTAATATTTACTTAAATGAAACAAAAACAAAACGGAATAAAAATTTACATCAAGGTATTAAACTTTCTCCTACAGTGAACTTAAACACTCTCCTTTTTGCCGACGACCAAATAATAATTACAAATTCTGAAGATAACCTACAGAAAGCTATTTTAGATCTAAATGAGATAACCAAAGATTATGGTATGATATATTAAACAGAAAAATCAAAAACTATGGCCTTTAAAGCCCATAGTTTTTGATTTTTCTTTACTATTTCATTTTGATTTTTGATTTTACTTTACTTTTTCTTTACTATTTCAAATATGATTTTAGATTACTGTTTCAGATCAAGCAAAGACTGAAATAGTAATAGATAACAAGATCTTAAAGCAGGTAAATTCATTTAACTACCTAGGATGTATGATCACAGATGAAAATGAAAAAGATATATACGTAAAAATTGCAAAATATTTAAAAATAACAGGTGTAATTAACTGTATATTTAAATCAAACCTAGTTCAAAAACAAACCAGACTAAAAGTATACAATACATTAGCCCTACCAGTCTTAATGTATGGAAGCGAAATCTGGACAATAAAAAAAAAAGACAAACAAAGATTAATAACAGCAGAAATGAAGTTTATGAGAAAAACTGCAAAGTATACCCTATTTGATCACAAAAGAAACAAAGAAATTATGAAAGAATTAAACCAAGAACCAGTAATAGAAAAAATTAAAAAATATAAACATAAATGGATGGAACACGTTTAAAGAATGAAAACAGAAAGATTACCAAAACAAGCCTTAAAGTACAAGCCATTAGGGAAAAGAAAACCAGGACGTCCTCTTAAACGACTCAACGATGACTGCTAAGGCCGGAACAGAACATGCTAGACCTAAATCCTTTATACGCATGATGATGATGATGATGTATGCTGTAGACCAGTGGCGCACTCAGGATTTAATCTTGGGGAAGGGGGGGGAGGCGAGTTAAGTACTGTGTACGATTTCAGAATACACACTATGCACTGCATACGAGCGCTACTTCGTTTGTCCGAGCCGGGAAAACGAAGTAGCGCTCAATCTGATGGAGCAAACTTCGTTCGCCTCGCATTCAACAGTGGCCGTGATTCTCGAGAGCTATAGGGTATTCACACCTTATGTGACCGCTAATTCATAAGTAGTATAGAAATAGAAGACACGACACAATTTAAATAAAAAATAATAATTTCAATTAAGAAAAGATTTTTGGAAATTTTTCTAGTGTTTTTCCTTTTTTTGGGGGGGGGGTAGAGCCCCTTGTCCCCCTCACTGGGTTCGTCACTGCTGGAGACTTAAATAGAGTCTCTCAGCTATCGGAACTAATGTTTCTAACATGACAGTCCGTCGAAGATTGTTCGAAGCAGGGAGAAGTTCTAGTAGTCCAAAAAAAAAAAGCAACAGTTGATGAATATTATGCAGAAAAATAGGCTCCAGTGGTCAAAAGTGTACAAAGATTGGACTGTTGAGAAGTGAAGAAGGTCATATTCTCAAATGAGAGGCATTTCTTTGTCCATGGAGAACGAGTACCCGATGTCGCAAATTAGCGGCTGAGAAGACCTCAACAAGCTCCGAAAAAGGTGTTCTGGGGTTGTTTCACACATACCAGCCCACTGACCAACAAAAAGTTTTGGAGAAAAGAGTGGCCCCCAACAGAACCAGAAAAACAAAGAACTCATCTTCCAACAGGATCTCGCTCCATGCACACTTCAAAGAGAGCAAGAGTCCCTCAAAAATCACATCCAATTGCTTCAGTAGCCAGGTAACTCTCCTGATATTAACCCAATAGGAAATTTGTGGACCATAGTGCAAAAAAAAAAAAAAAAAAAAAAAGACTTGGAAATTTAAATTATGATGCAAAGCATAACTTAATACAATCTATTATAAAAGTATAGTTTCGAGATACAGAAATAAGAAAAATGTGTTTTACGTTGGTAGAGTCTATGTCTAAACGAATTAATATTTATTTTATTTTATTTATTTTTTGCTTCGCCATTTGTTGCCTACACCGGATTTTTAATATTAATCTTCGATAGATTGGCAAAATTCTTCAAAAAAAAAAAAAGTTTCGTTGATCCGTGCATACTATATACAGCAAAATCTTCAACTGTCATAAAATTATCATTATTTCCACAATAATGATGAGTGAGCGGTGTCATTTACATCAGTATGAATAACATTCATTTGTTTTATGTTTCCAAATGTTGTCCGAACACATTCTTTCCAATCGCAATGAGCGCTGCAATATTTTAAAATGCATTTCTTTCCACTTATTTTAGCGTTTGTTAAATAATTCCATACGATTATGAAAATAATTAACAAAATTTAAAATGCTGCTTTAGTTAACTTTCCCTCTGGTCATATAAAAGTTATTCTCAGGCCAAATCTGGCACGCGAACTGTAGGCTGGACACCAGTCAACGGTTCGCGGGCCTAAGTCTATTCAATGAACAGTATTATTGCAAATGAAGTGAATGTTATTGTTCATGACATATTGAAATACTCTGCTCCTTATACAAGTGCCTTTTTTCTTATATGGATAAATGAATATAGCAGTCATATTAGCAACCTTCGTGATTTTCATCGCAGCTGAAACTGACATGATCCTTTTATGTTGAGGACAAGATGATGATAACTAGAGACTTTGATAACATATAAAGCGTACCAAAATAGGTTGTCGAGGACCTGTTGTCAAGATGTCCCGACAGCTTTTATTTTTTACGTGGCTCTTTGTCTAATTTTAAAACCCTACTTCGAATTTTTAAAATATTACTTTTTAGGATATCCACGTAATCAGTTTTTAACTTCACACCCTGTTTTAGAGCTTCACAAACATTTTAAGTGCATGAAATTACCATGAAAATTGCTTCCCATTGTTATACAAACTACTTTTATAATTTTATTCAAAAGCTCAGACTTTTAGCTGCAACATCATCTCAAGTTTCATTTAGACTAGATAATCAAATAATGTGTTGAGTTGATATCATTCAATTTTATACTCGTATAGCAGGTGGTGGATAAACTGTGGCTCTCGTAAACGTTTAAGAATTATGCCTGATTTCATTTAGCGGATACATTTCCACTCTAACCAATAGGTTATTGACTGGAATCTCACTGTGGCAAGGATGTTCGGGGAGTCTTTAGGCGGTATGCAATTTTTTACGTCTACTGTGAAACCACTATCTGCTGATTGTTGACCTGAAGTGGCTTTGGAGGGGGGAGAATAGCATGTCTGATCTAGCCGTTAGCTCTTCCTCTGTACGATAGATTTACAACCTGTCTTAAGTGATATACAAAAAAAATTAATTTCCCATATTAACATTAGTCTCTTCTGTTGTTTTTTTTTTAAAAATATGTCATACTGATGTTTTCTTTCTTTTTGTTTTTCTTCTTCTTCTTCCTCTTCTTTAGGATGATACTCTGTTCTGTGCTGCTCACGATTCGTGCGTAGATTTAGGTAAGCTAAATGTTGATGTTTTTTTTTTTCTATGAATAAAAAATAAAAAAGTAATATAAATAAATTCATAAAAATAATGAATTTATGTTTTCATATATGAAAAATAAAAGTACAAAAATAGCAGTAATTACATGTTAAATACTTATAAACACATCTTTCAACGCCTTTTCATTCCACAAGGAACATTGCAGCAAGGAAGTTGCAGCAAGGAACATCCCTTGAGGGATGTTCCTTGTGGAAAAAATTGGGAAGCTCCAATATCCACATTTTTGGCAGCATAATAGACAAAGGCAACAAGAGTATGCATACCATCATTTTTCTGTGTTCATTTCTCCCCTGTTGAAAAATCTTAATTTTTAACCTGCAATTACAGAAGTGTATATGTAAAACAAATAAAAATTAATAAACACTGTACCAAATTGATTGGGTTCTAGGCTTTATTGATTTTTTGTTTAACACTCCTGTAAGACAGGAGATATTTTTCTTTTGTTTTGTAGAATGTTTTCTTACATTACTTACAGTATTTTAGTATATTTTTGTGAGTTTTAGTGTGATTTTTAGTGCTGAAAGATAAGTTCTTTTCGAAAGCACTGCGATAATTGACTCAATTCCTCCTGGATTTATAGATTTTATGAGCATTTGTTCAATTGTAAGGGTCGTTTGCTTGATTGCATGGTTCTTAAAGCTTTTATTTGGGTTTTTGTACGCTGTAAACTCGGCTCTGAAGATTAAAACCAAGAGAGCGATTTCGTTGTGCTTTATTTTGTTCGCTGCAGCAAAATGTAACCACTTTCTAATCGTACCAGAAGTGGTACACTGAGAATAGAAATCACGAAAATCCCAATTTTTGAAAACAATTAAATGTGTGGATTTATATATATATTTATATCCACATGTATAGGGACCAACACACACACACACACACACACACACACACATTCTCTTATTCTTCTCGTCCGTCCTAGGACGGGTTGAGTCCCCCTCCTAATGAGGGATTACTCTGGCGTATTAATGCAGCCGGTTCACCACTCCTCTGCTTCATACCCTAAGGGCGATATTCATGACTGTAATCCGTGTTCACGGGGACGGTTTGCCTGCTTGCGGGATGAAAAACCCCCAGATAAACTGTGGAAAAAACCTGCTGTCCATGCCCAAGACCGACTAACTTAGCTATGGCTGAGGAAGATTCTTGAGCTCCTCACGTCGTCGACGGGAATCGAACCTCCTTCCTCAGACATACTGTTTGCGAAGCGCTATATATATATATATATATATATATATATATATATATATATATATATATATATATATATATATATATATATATATATATATATATATATATATATATATATATATATATATATATATATATATATATATAAAGTTTTTTAACTTGGGCATATTATGCATTCAAGATACCAAGTAATTTTTTTATGAACTTGGTTTTTAATCCTAATTCCGAAGTGAGCAAACAGACAAGCAAGTCCATTCATATTATGTCAAAAAAAAAAATTACTTGGTAACTTGAATACATAATATGCCCAAGTTAAAAAACTTTTTACATCTATCTCTCATCCTCAGATTTTATTTAATAAGGTCAAAGCACCTTGTGGCAACTTGTTTAGGTAAAATTCATATAAGCTCTGCATTACTTCAACCTTAGCATTATCTGATCTGGCTCCCACTGACGAGACTTCAATAAAGGTCGAAACCGGTATGGGTAGCATCATACATCTCCGCAAGGGGATGTGCTTTACATTAAGGGAAAAATACTAAGGAAAGTGATCAGTTCTTAATTCACCTTTACCACGAGTTGGTTGCCTAGAGTGGCACTACCATGTGTTGCCCAGACTTACACTACGTGCAGGCGCAAGCTTGACTTGCTTGTCTGTTTGATCACTTGAGAAATAGGATTAAAAACCAAGTTTATAAAAAATTAGGGGCGGCTCGTGCATAGGCACTGCGGAAGTGCAGCATCCCCAATTTTTCTCGATATATAAATATATTTATTAATTTATTTATATTTGTTTGTAATATTTAATTTTATCATCAGCAATCCTATACAATTCTCTTATTTTCTATAAAAAAATAATAAAAATCCATCTTGTAGCATTAGGAGGGCGAAGGACGCTAGCGGGAACTGTGTTTTAAACAGTGCCATATGCTACGCGCGCAAGCATATGCACGTCATAGTGAGATAGGAGCTACTAGCATAATGCGGCACTGTCCGTCGTTCACTTCCACTGTTGTTTATATACAGTTTGCGCCAGTAGTAGAGTATTCGTAATGCTTATCGTGTTTACAACGTGGCTTTAAATATTTGGACATTACAATTTAAAGACAAAACTGTATAATATTATCGATAATAAACAATATTTTTTCATGTTTAATTTTTTTTTAACTTTACCATAATTTTGATATTTTATCCAAACACGTATACACTGTACATACAGTGTGTATGTATATTTCGAAAGTTGCAGCACCCCCACGATTTCAAGCCACGAACCGCCACTGTGTATATAGTACACCAATGGTAAAAAAACTTTCTCTCTGTGTGTGTGTGTGTGTGTGTAGAATGTTTTTTACCTTGGGTGTACTATACGTTAAAGATACAAAGAAATTTAATAAACTTGGTTTTAATCCTTTTTTTTTTCCAAGTAGGCAAACAAGCAAGTAAACCAAGTTTGCGGCTGAAGTATTTTCAGGTCTGAGGCAACTAGTGGTAAAGGTGGCATAAGCGCTGATCACTTGCCTAAGTATCCCATAATACAAAGCACATATCTGCTTACGGTCACTGCCCAGACTGGTTTCGACCTTTATTGAGGACCTTGGTATCACCACCTCTGGGTCTGGCTCCCACTGACGAGACCTCAATAAAGGTCGAAACCGGTCTGGGTAGTGACCCTTTCCATAATATATAGCATTATACATGTCTGTAAGGAGATGTGCTTTATATTATGGGATACTTAGGCAAGTGATCAGAGCTTATGCCACCTTTACCACGAATTGCCTGAGACCTGAAAATACTTGAGGTGCAAAATTAGCTTACTTGCTTGTTTGCTTACTTAGGAAAAAAAGGATTAAAGCCAAGTTTATTAAATTTCTTGGTATCTTTAACACACACACACGCACACACACACAATATATATATATATATATATATATATACGTAGGCTGTTCAATAAGTAATAAGACTATATTTATACAGTAAACAGATTACCTTTAATCATCATCATTTACATGGTCTTTTTCGAAGTAACTACCGTGAGACACGATGCATTTGTCCCAACGTTGCGTCCACTTCTTAAACACATGTGAAAGTCCGTTTTTTGAGAGTTCTTTCAAAACCGCCTCCGCAGTTTTTAAAAATGCTTTGTTGCTTTCGAAATGGCGGCCTCTTAGTGGTTTCTTGAGCTGAGGAAACAGCCAGAAATCGCACGGTGCGAGATCAGGACTGTATGGAGGGTGTGGTAGGATATCTGTGTTGTTCTTCTGCAAAACGTCCACTACACAACCCGCAATATGTGGCCTTGCATTATCGTGGTGCAATAAGAAGCCATTCTTCAGCAATGGACGCTTCCTTTTGACGTGTTTGATGATAATCGCTGCTGTGTTGATTATTGTCTCTGTGATGGACGTTGAAGGTCTTCCCTCACGTTCAAGATCTTCCACATTTTGCCTTCCTTCCTTAAAAGTTTTATGCCAGCGAAAAACACTTGCCCTCGACATTGCTTCATCGTGGAAAGCTTCGCGTATCATGTTAAAAGTGTCCGATGCCGATTTCTGCAAACGCACACAAAATTTAATCGCATAACGCTGTTCCAAGGATGCTTCCATTTCGAAGATTGGTCGCGCCTCGTGGGCACGCCGATAAGCACTTGCGTTTTGTCACGTGACACTCTGGGACATCAGCCCGTATACGCCATCTATCAACCTCTTTTGTTAATACAGACAGCAGCATTTTTTTATTCCACAGAAATTAATATTGTGATGAGTGGTTTCGCCACAGCAAAATTAGTCTTATTACTTATTGAACAGCCCACGTATATATATATATATATATATATATATATATATACTTACTTGGGAAATGGAGTAAAACCAGGTTTAAAATTACTTGGTATCTTTAACATATTTATACCCAAGGTAAAAATACTTTCTACATTTATATCTCCTCCAGAGATTCTTATTTAATAAGGTTAAAACACCTTATGGTAACTTGTTTTGGCGAAATACTTACAAGCTCTGTACTACTAATTCTTGGTATTTCTAATTCTAGCCTAGCTCCCACTGACGAGACCTCAATAAAGGTCGAAACCGGTCTGGGTAGTGGCCCCTTGCCTTTAATACAAAACATTATACATCCCCTTCTTGGAGATGTGTTTTGGCATTAAGGGTAAGTATTAAGATTAGTGATCGGAGCTTGTTCCACCTTTGCCACGAGTTGCCCTGGTCTTGCACTACCTGTGGGATCAGTTAGACTTGCATCAATTGCAGGCGCAAACTTGACTTTGAGTCTGTTTGCTTACTTGGGAAATGGAGTAAAACCAGGTTTAAAATTACTTGGTATCTTTAACATATTTATACCCAAGGTAAAAATACTTTCTACATATATATATATGAAAAGGTTTTTACACACACACACACACACACATATATATATATATATATATGAAAAGGTTTTTACACACACACACACACACACACACACATATATATATATATATGAAAAGGTTTTTACACACACACACACACACACACACACATATATATATATATATGAAAAGTTTTTTACCTTGGGGATAATATATATTAAGGATACCAAGTAATTTTATAAACTTGATTTTTTTACTCGCTCTCCCAAGTAAGCAAAATAGTTATGTTTGCGCCTGAACGTAGTTCAAGTCTAAAGGTAGTGCAACACCAGGTCAACTCGTTGTAAAGGTGGGTAAAGATCCGATCACTATTCTTAATATTTCCCATAATGTAAAACATATCTCACTAAAAACTTGAAAATCGGAGGAATGGTAGTGGCCATTTTGGTTCAGCAACTCCAATGAAAATACCTATAAGAAAGGCATAATGTAGAAACAGTGCGCTCATGAGAAAGAGACTGGGTAGATTCTGTGAGAGAGGAGTCACCTATTAGACATTGCCCTCATCTGTATATCAAGAATTCTTAGTGAGACTTTTGGTTCCTCATCCCAAATGTGAAACAATGTTTTAAGGTTTGTCGTATTTGGGATATATATATGTTGTAAAGAGTTGAGCGCTGGAGAGAAAGAATATTTTGAACGAAAAATAATGTGAATTTTTTTCAAGCTGAGGAGACTCTGGATGCAATATTCTTATGTGGATAAATGAGAAAGTCAGCTCCAGAAGGGGAGAACTCTTCTTGAATAGAAATTGGAACATTATCCACAGTAAGAAAGTGAGAAGTAGGATTTTTTTTCCCTTTTGAATAAAGACAGTCTTGTATTTTGCTAACATTGATATTCACTAAGTTGTTTTGTCTTCACCCCAATTGAGAATAGTGAGGAGCTCAGTGTTTAAAATATTGATTATGGAAGATCTTGCTGCTCGAATATTTGAGTACTGCAGGGATTCTTGAATGAGGAAGAGGAATGGAGAGTACTGTCATAAGCAATACTATTGGTAGGATTTGAATTTAAAGAGAAGTTCAATAATGAGGAAAAGCATGGGGTGAGAGCACAGAACCCTGGGATATTCCAGCATTAAGAAAGATGATGAGAGGAAGCCCTCCACCATGATACCAAAGAGCAGAAGCTGGCGATCCAGACACAAAGGACAGGACGGAGACAATAAAATTGTAGCTTATTGAGCAGGACTCAATCCCAGAAGTTATCAAATGCCTTGGAAATATAAAGAAACAAGTTTTTCAAATCTTTCCATGCCTTGTGTCGAAAGTTGGGTAAGATTAGCAAGGTACTCTGCTGCAGGACGAAAACGGCAGAATATACAATTGTGATCCCTAATTAACTGATGAATCTCCAGGATCTTAGAAGCTGATTGTTGATGATTACCTCCATCAGAGTACTAGAGTAAAAGCAAGGCGAGGACGATAAGTAGTTGGCTGAGTTTAATGGACAAGTAGGATAAAGGATCTAAGTATGTCAGATGAAAATGACAGTGTATACAGCCAATAGAGGATGGGTGCCAATTCTCGCGCACCAGATTAGACCAAATGGAGAGATATTATCTGAACCAGGAGTCATATTATTGTCAAGACTACCAAGGACTTTTCTGATGCTCTTCTGCAGTGCCGTATCAAGGGCGTAGCGAAAGAGGCTCCCCGCCACGGGTGCAACTAGATTTGGGGCACAAAAAGAAAAAAAAACTAAAAAATGAAAATAAATAAATAGATATAAAAGTCCGCTATTTTGTGTTGTATTTTTAAATTTCGGCAATACGCCGCTTTAGACATACAAATTCTGTAACACAGCGGAATTCCGCTACATTTGGTAACACCGGTGAGTTCCAATTCGTCTCGAGTTAGATAGCAACGACAGCGCCTAATATCACGACTTGAACCACTTGAACATAACATTTCTTTGCAATTGTTCTCGTTTTTGACTCAAGTAAATTGTTCCATCGCACCATTAACTATTATGAATGTATTTTCCCATTTTATGATTTTGTATCTCCAAATTCCTGTCTAATCCTAAACATTTGCATAGATAATCTAATACATTCTTCCTTTATCCTCCTAATGTGTCTATCTTCCCTTCCCAAGTTTATTACCTTCCATATTATAATTTTAATCCTTTTATGATCCCCCTTCGATATCATTCCATCTACCTGAATCCCTCATTTCATTACCAACCCCCACGAAAATTATACGCCAGCCCTTATTTACACCCATCAAACCCAGGATCCAATGAAAATCACAATCTTCCCACCCCCAATATTTCCATTCGTCTCTACTTTTCGTAGATAAGAGAATTTCAAAAATCGTGTAATTATTATTAGTCTTGTTTCATGTGAAATTGAAACAGAAGAGAAAAGTACAATTGCACATCAAAACCAGGAAATCGAGAAGCATGTAATAATGATAATTATATGGTGGATGTTAAATTAGAAAATATTAATAATGCAAAAATAATGGATTTTAATGATCTCACAACATGGCACATAACCAATAGTAACATACAAATATTTGTTCAACAGCGTCCCGACCGAGTTGTAAGTGTTTATCCTGATACAGAAAATCGGCATTTTGATAATTTAAAAAAAAAAAAAAAAAAAAACCGGTTTGTAAGAACCATGTCAAACGGAGAACAAGTACTCAGAAATTGGTTGATGTATTGCAAGTGAAAAGATGCACTGTTCTGTTTTCCATGTATTCTTTTTGGAAAAAATCAGAATGTATGGACCACTGCGGGGTTTCGAGGCTGGCAACATTTGAATCCTATGTTACCACGTCATGAAAATTCATTATATCAAAAAAAATTATATCGAATGGAAAACTTTCGAATCAAAAATTAAGAAAGGTGGTTTTATAGACGGTCAATTACAAGAAGCAATTTTAAAAGAAAAAGAAAAGTGGAGGCATATTTTAAAACTTATTTATTATTTTGGATGCCATTCTGCACTGCGTAAAAATAATGACGCTTTGAGAGGAACTTGTGAAAAAATTGGTCATTGAATGTGGAAATTTTTTGAACACGATAGAATTAATTAGCCATTAAGATCCTATTATTGCGCAACATATTGAAAGTCATAAGAAAAATCAAGTTAATTATTTCTCTCATATAATACAAAAGGATATAATTAATATAGTTGGTTCTAAAATTAGACAGCATATTATTTCAAATATTCAAAAAGCAAAATATTTTTCTATTTTATTTGATAGCACATCTGATACTTCTCACCAGGAACAGATAACTCAAATTTTGCGCTATGTTAACATTGATCTTAACACAAATAAATGTAGCGTTGAAGAAACCTTCATAGATTTTATTGTGACACATGAAAAAACTGGAAGCACTTGCGAATGACATCGAAAAAAAAGTTAATATCAGACAGATTAAATATTAGAAATATAAGAGGACAGTCATATAATAATGGAGAGAATATGGCAGGTAAATACAAGGAGGTACAAGCCAGGATATTACGTGTAAATAATATGGCAAGGTTTGTTCCATGCACTGCTCAAAGCCTTAATTTAATAGGCGTTCATGCTGCACAAACATCTGTTCAAATGAAATCATGTTTTGGAACAATTCAACAATTGTTTAACTTTTTTTGTAAATTCTACTAGTAGATGGGATTTTTTAAAGGAAAAATTATCTGTTCGTCTTAAAGGTTTAAGTGACACGAGGTGGTCCGCGAAAGTTAACGCGCTAAAAGCCTTACGAAATCAAATGACTTTAATAATACAACTTCTTAATGAAATGTGTGATGGACAAAGACAAGTTACAGTAGACTCTGTGACAAATGCTCGAATGTTGCTAAAATTATTAACAAATTTTAATTTTTGTTCCACTATTATTATTTTGGGATACAATATTAGGAAAAGATAAATAAAGTAAATTTACTTTTACAAGAAAAAAAACTACAGTCGAGCTGCGAAAATGATAAAAGCTCTAAAAAATGAAATTCAACAGTACCGAAATTATTTTTTCGATTCGCTTCACAATTCGACAAAAAGTTTAGCCGAAACAATAAATATTGAAACTTTTATTCCAGAAAAGAGCCGGCGCAAATAAAAAATATGCCTGGTGAGAAAGCTACTGATGATTCGTTTGCCATGAATGGAACTGCATTACTAAAAAAATAAATGTGTGAAGTTTTAGATCTAATACTCACAACTCAATGATAGACTTACTGCTTTACAAGAGGTCGCAAGCGACTTCAGTTTTTTAAATGGACACCCTTTAAAAATTATGAAGCTAGATTATCTCAAACGATGCGTAGCTGACCTGGCATTGAAATATAATAGCGACTTAGATGCTCCAGAATTTGTATGTGAAATCGAGAGTTTCAAATATCAAGCCATGGAAGTTTTTGAAAATTTAGGCGATATGGACGCTTTTCAAATCTTGCAAAAAAAATTACGAACTCTCATTAAAAAACACGTACCCAAATCTAGACATAGCATTCAGGATTTTCATAACAATGCCTGCAACAATAGCCTTCCTGCGAAGGTTCGTTTAGCCAATTGAAAATTGTAAAATCGTACCTTAGTTCTTCTATTGGACAAGAGCGATTGACAAACATGTCTATAATATCAATTTAAAAAGATATTGCAAAAACATTAAATTATGACGATATAATAGATGTGCTTGCAAATGAAAAAGTTAGAAAAATTTCTTTATAAAATATGCTGAACTTTTTTATGTTTTTATTACAGTATATTATTTTATATTATACCTATGTCGTGTATTTCTTTAATTTATTTGTCATTTAATATAAATAAAAATTTGTGCTTATTTAATAGATTATTTATTTATACAAATACATAATTGGATTTACAGGCAACTCATTTTGATGGGGTTAAGAGTAAGTATTTAGCATGCATTTAGTAAAATTTAACTTGTTACATTTAAAATTTTCAAAATTTTTGTCATTTTTGGGTTGGGGGGGGGACGCAAGTTAGACACTTGCCACAGGCACTTCATACCGTCGTTATGGCACTGCTCTTCTGGCAAAAAATCAGAGTAGGCATGCAGTGAACAGTTCATAATACAGTATTGCAAAAGTAATTTACCTTAGTCGTTTATAGAAGATTTCGAGTAAAGGCTGGTGATAAGAGGCTGTCTTATCTTTTGGTAGTGTCACCATGGTGCCATTAGAATGTGAGAGAAGCAGAAAAAAAAAAGGAAAGAGGAAGTTACGTCGAAGAACTCATATTTTAAAATAATGTTGCGGCTCAGTTAGATAAAGAGAATGGATACAGTACAATACTGCTGGACTTTGCCAAGGCATTTGACAGTATACGCTCAAGGTTGAAATATAAACCACTGACTTGGATAAGTGTGACTGCGTGATATCACAAAATAGTATTTAAGGGGGGGGGTGAGTATACCAGATTTAAGGTGAGCAGGGTGTTCACCAGGGCCCAGTCCTTGAACCATTAGTGTTCAATCCATACATGAATAATATTGTGAAGGATCTAACAGCAGATGCAAAGATGGACAGCGCAACCAATGGTACTAATATGCAGCACTTACAGAATTACTTAAATTAGCTACAAATAGGCAAATGATAATGGTTGTCAATTCATTATTAGTAAGTGTAGCATTATGCACTTTTTGTGATGAGATTTCCAATGGCATATTATACGGGTGGGATTATGTTTGAAGAAACTGATACGACGAGGGATCTTGGAGAGTTATATTGTATAAACGTTAAAGTTCGAAAGGGATATCGAAGATTGCAAGTGTTTATAAGATTATTGCGATATTGAAACGAGCATTTACTTGTAAGAATGAGGAGATCATTTTGCATTTTCATGTGACCTTGATACCATTACTGCAATTTGACAACTGTGCCCAAATGGCGTTTCCTGGATTTTAGGGGGATGAAGAAGCTATGGAGAGAACAGCAAGAACAGTTAAAAGAATTATTGAATGTAAATTATGAGGAAAAATTGAGAGTACAAGGTCTAATCAAAAAGTACGGTGAATGTAGTTGCCGCAACGCTCGATCTATTGAGGAAGAGCGAAACTGCAAGGAATCACTTGAGCTCATATCCGTCTATCAGTCACATGATGAATTTCAAGCTTATCAGTTCGCTCACTGAGTTGTGAATGCAGTTTGTATGTACCTGTGTTTTGTATCATTGTCACGAAAGAAAGCGGTGATCGGAATTGCTTGATGTTGTGACTTCAAATCCGAACTTCTTCCAAAAGTTATAACAGGAGACGAATCTTGGGTGTACGGTTATGATCTTGAGAGGGAGATTAATAGTTCACAATGGATAACACTCAATTCACCGTGTCCGAAGAAGGCGCGCCAATTGAAATACAATGTCAAAATCTTGTCGATTGTTTTTTTCAATTAGGAGGAGATTTGGATGGAGGAGTTCATACTTAGACCACTACAGTCAACCTAAAATGTTATAAAGGAGTCCTGGAACATTTATGGATCGATGTGTGTCAAGAAAGACTGTCCGCGTTTGCGGGCTTTCTCGACGCATATCGTTCGCGCAAACGTTCTAGTACTCATCATATTGCATCACGACAATGCTGAGTTCCCCACACCTCTTTTTATTCGACAGTTCTTGTTGGACAAAAAATTACTGTGTGCCCGCATCTGTCGTATTCTCCAGATTTAGCACTAAGTGAATTTGGGCTCTTTCCAAAGTTGAAATCGGCGATGAAAAGAAAGCATCTTTCCATCAATACACGAAATTCAAGACGACGCGCCTAAAAGAACAAAAGAAAGATGATTTCCGGAACTATTTTAAATTGTGGCTGGAATACTGGGACAAGTAAGCGGCAAGCCAAGAAGACTACTTTGAAGGAAATTTATTTATTTTTGTTATTCAAGCTAATAAACTTTCGTGAATTTTAACGTTCATCGCACTTTTTGATTACACATTGAATGCGGATTGCAGACGAAGTAGGAGTGATATGATACAAATCTATAAAATTTCAAAAAGGGTATTTTGAAAGCATTTAGAGATAGATTTCTGTCAGAGTAGTGAGTGAGGGAATGAAACATGTTAAAATGGTGAGTGTGAGTTTAAGACAAAACAGCTAGTGTTGATTATGTAACCTCGATGAGTCCTTGACTCCCTGATGATGACGCTAATAATAAATAAAACAAACATCATATATACTTCTTGCTGACATTCTTAAGCAAATTTACCGCTGGCATCTTATTTTCTTTCTTCTCCCCTCCTACTCAGTGTTCTCTCTCTAAAGAAAAAGAGATTCTATTTAATTCAAAAATCACTGGTTGCGATCTGTGCCGATTAGTCAAACTGCACGGTGAGCAGGAGTGCTTCCGTTTATTTACCATAATCGCTTGAGCATATTTGAAACTACAATATACAGTATATTATTCACTTGGCTGATCAATCTGTCACTTTGAAATTCTCTTATAGCCGCCATTCAAATGTGAATCACAACCTTATCATGGATAAACCAGTCACTTCCTGTTTGTGCATGCAGTTAAATATTCCACTGATGCCTATTCTCAATTACTGAACAACTGACATGCTTCTTTCAAAATCAAATGACCCACACCCTTCCTTCATGCTAAACTCTAAAAATATTGCGCTTTCATTCCTTAGTTAAACTGCATTCTTTAGATTAACTGCAGCAGGTAAGAAACGTTCTGGTGGAATGTTTCTTGCTTGGTAGAAGGTTGTTCTGTAGAATGTCCCATTAAACTGATTGCAAGGGTAGTAGTGAAAAGGAATGCATGTTCTTCACACTGTGATCAGTGAATATTCTAAATCTGGAGATAGGACATTAAGATCTGCAGAGAACAATTTATTTATTTATTATTTTTCTGAAGAGAAATTCCAGAACCCTTTTGCACGATGTCTGGAAAAATTATATTATGACTATTCTCACTTTCTTAAACTATTATGATCCAAAACAATTACTCAACTGATTATGGAATAAGGTCACTGGGTGCGACTTTTGCAATACCTATACAGCAATGCTAAGAAATATAACACCCATAAAACAAATATCTCTTTAGTTATCAGTACTTTATTTTACGAAAAGCTCCAATGTTTGGTGCTGCATTAATATTATTATTTGTTCCAGAGGATTTATTTCTATGTGTTCCAGTATAGACAACCGTTGTTCTTGCCCTTGCACTGTTGAAATGAATTGCGTTTTTGTCAGAAATGTTACATTATAAGTTTTAATCAGTGGATACATTTTATCTAAGCGGAATTTTATCTATACGGAATTTCATTTAATTTAGTTATACTATATACAAAAAATTTTGCATGTCCAAATGGTCCGATTGAAATGAAAGCTTAACGGATACAACAGAATTTTGTAATTATTCTGAAATTTTTGGATTTTGTACTGCAATTCCAAATATGAATTTCAATTAAATTCTTCCAGTTAGCACATAAGAATAATTTCCATAAGGACTGATGAACACGCAATGACAAAATGAATGAAACGTGCTTATGTCTTTTTGCGTCAGTCACTTTGACTGACTCATATTATGACTTAGCATTATTACGTCTGACATTTGGTCTGACACCTCCAAAGAGTCCAAGGACTCATCGAGGAAGAGCACCCACTCTACAACTCTTCATCTCCACCACTCAATCCGCCAACTACAGCAAACCGCAACTACTGTCATCATCTACACCAACGTCATCTACTGCCCACCACCACCACCACTAATATTTTTCACAGGCAATCATAAACACTCATGCAAATAGCGGGATTCGAACCCACTGCCTTTTGGCTGAAGAGCGGGTACGCTAACCACTCGGCCAACCAGGCTGGCATAATTAATGCCGGCAACACCCAGGGATCCCAGGTACTGACTGACTCAGGTTGTTTAACTTCAATGAACAGACGAGAACTGGTGCTTTCAAACCGATCTGGCCGCTGACTTATATTATTGTCTATGTTTTTTTCCCCCTATACCTTACTACTGTGCTTTAAACTATTCTCTGACGATGGACTCCACTCTCCACTCTCACATCCCCCTTCTCCAATTACTTATTTGAAGAATCTCATCCATATATATGAAGTAAGCTTCGTCCAGTTGCATGGCCAAATCACACCATCTATTTTCTCTATGTGTTCGTCAAAATTTGCAAATTTGGTTCATCAGTTTCCAATCTTCTAATCTAATATTCTGCTCATGACTACAATGTAATTTCAGCTATTCAACTCTCGACCTTTGTGTTTAGAAAATGATAGGATCTAAAATCCATATAATCGAAGAATGAATGATAAAGCTGCCACCTCCTCATCTCAGTATATTTTATAAATTTGTAATATATCTGATTCACACACACAACCGGTCACAAGTCATATAGCGCATGAAAACCGTCTATATGAGTAATATACTGCATATGTTGGAGATAATCTTAAAGATTCTTTAAATCTGTGTGGCTTTTGGATTTACCATACAGAAAAACGCTAAGCTAAAAAAAAAAAAAAAAAAGTTCGTTTGTGGTTGATGAGAAATTTGGGAAATTCGTGTTAAGTTTTAGACACTAAGTTCTCTATCTCTCTCTCTCTCTCTCTCTCTCTCTCACACACACACACACACACACACACACACACACACACACACACACACACACACTATTTATTTTGCTTCAAAATAGTGGCATTTTCAATTGTAGAAAAGAAAAACTAAATATGAAAATCTCTTTGGAAACTCAAAAAGAGTTTGAAACCTCTTTTGAACATCCTAACTCTGCTTTCTCCCCCCCCCCTCAGTTTAATATCAATGAATATTGGTGTTGGAAAATCCCGATGTTTGAAATCCAATGTAAGTCTTGTCATTTTTATGAACTCACTAATTTGCATTATGCGTGTAAACTGCGCTTTCGTGCCGCAGTAAACTTAGTTATACTTTTATTTCAAGCAAGACCTCAGCCATAAATGGATTCAGGAAATAATGTGTATGAAGTTAGACAACAGTGACTCATGGACAAAATGCTTAAGTACATTCCTTTTTCGAAACTCGATCACTCCCCCTCCTCCACACTGTTTTTTGATATCAGATGTGAGTTAAGCCAGCTAATCTGCATTTCAAGTCACCAAAATATTATCCATCCCTATTTGCCTAAATTTGAATATAGAATCTTGCTAAGTAGCCATTTGTCAAGTCCTTATTTGCAATATCCAGATATATATCAGTACATATATTTTTTGCTCAATAGCCTGTATAGCTCAGTGGATGTGGCGTTTGCACACTACGGCGCTTGGCCGCACGAAGGAAGACTTGGTTTCGAGTCTAGTCGGCGACTAGAGGAAATTTTTCTAAGCCTTTTTTACGGCCGGTTCCCGAGTTAATCGATCTCTGGCACGGGAAAGCGGGTTTTTCCTTCCGGAAACTTAAGAAAATCGACCGTAGAACCCATATTAATTCAGACATTAAATATATTGTGTTAGGGTCAGGGACCACGAGATGGCGGCACATTTGAGTCGTCTCTCTTCACTGGGTGCCTCTTAATTAGTGATAGCATTGGGCCATCTATCTCTGATTGGTACCAGTGGAGATTGAACTGCCCACTCATTCTCCAAAAGTTAGATAGGGCTAAATGGCCTCGCCTACTCCCGTATACGGGAATAAAATGGCGTTAGCTGATTTTTTTTTTTTTTATTAAAATATTATTGCTGTTACTGGTGGGAATCGTCTTTTTTTCTTTAATGTTACATTTTAAGTGTAGTAGAAAGTCTGAACTTTTCTCCTAAACCTTTTACTCTAGAAATAAATTATCAAGATAATTTGTCATGATCAGTTCTCTAATTTAACTGTTCTTCCCTATTTTAACCGTCCTTTATCTTTAAAGAATGAGAATATGAAAGTTAAACATGAATTTTATTCCTCTGTACCAGGGTTTTTCAAACTTTTCCTACAACAAAACACTTCACAAATCCTGAAATTTTAACGGAACAACGCCTTGGTTAGAGTCGAGTATCATCGGTCTCAAATTTCAATGTAAAGCTAAGCGTACACTATCGCCGCTTTAGGCTGTATTGCATCGCAAAAATGCGACAGCGCACACTACAGGCTTGCCGGGCGCATCGCATCGCATCGACACCTTGCTTGTGACCGCACGTTTCCTAGAATAGATACCTCCGTACTTCACTCGCGCTCGGAGGTGTCGACAACCGCGGGCGGCAGTCAGCAAGCGGCTGACTGCCGCTTGTTGACTGCCGTAATGTGACAAGTTACTACTGCCATAGTAACTTGTCGCAGCATTTAAAACCATTCCAGACGCATATTAATTTTGAAAATTTTTCACAGAACACTTATTCACTTTTCGCGGAACACTGGTGTTCCGAGGAACATAGTTTGGGAAACGCTGCTCTATACAAATGTTTTCAAAATATTAGTTAACTTAAAAATTCGAAAATTAATTCAAGTTCAATGGTTAATTCTTTTGAATGTGGATAATGTTCCACATCAAGAGCTAAGACCAATTATGATATGAATTCAGCTGTGGAAACGTCCTTGCAAATGGACGATTATAATACATTATTTTGACAATTACTATGATATAGCTCAACAAACATTGAAACATCAGTAATTTGAACATCTTTGCAGCCGAATTCGATGCTATAGAACAGAAAGCGAGATAGTTCTTTAAAATTCTCCCAGAAACAATTTGCAAGAATACAAAACCAGGGGGAAGAGAGAATTATTCCAGTAGTTCTCTGGCAGATGCTTGACACATTCAGTAACTATTTTGGCATTACCCCCCCCCACACACACACCCTGACACTTGCAGCAAATGGTTGATTTTTATTATTTTTATACATACAAATTATTACGTAATAGAAACACAGCAGAAACAAAACAAATGATAACTAATACTTTCTAAACAATCATATGATGTATTTGAAAAAAAAAAAGTGGGAATAAGTGTAAATGATATACGAGTACATATTTATATATTATTAAAATTAAAATTATAGTTTTCATTTTATATGCCGGCCCGTAACCCGAGTGGTTAGTGTATCCGCTCTCCAGCCAAAAGGCTGCGGCATGATGACAACTATATAAACACTCTCCCAAGATGGAGTGGATTACTATGGGAGAAGTAGACCCAGCCCTCCTACAATGAGAAAGGCCTTTACCCAGTAGTGAGGAAGATACAGGTGGGAAAAAAAAATTATAAATAAATATATATATATATATATCTGTTCGCCCTAACGAGGAAGATTCTCTCATTCATCCAGTGATTTGGATCGAATCAGAAAACATTTTTAGATGTTACGATAAACTGGAGAAAAGAACTGTGTAATCAACAGAAATTGTTCTCAATTCATGTCCATTGTAATATTAACCTTAGCTACAATCCATATCTGATTATCACTTTTCAGCTATCCAAGTTTGGTGTACATGAGATCATGCCCTTGAACATGGCCAATAATACCATGGTATCCAGAACTGCTTCAAATGTCAGCAATATAATATTTGGTTAACCGATCAAGTGTTGATCAATTTTATTAATTAACTGAACCAACTAGTTTCGCAACACTTATCTGTTGGCTTCTTCAGGGCACTTACATATAGGTTTAAACACTCTCACAATTATGCGTAACTGCAAAACTGACAAGAATAAAAACTGACTAGAATAATTACAAATAAAATAGTATCGAACCTGAGTGAAACACGTATCGCGTGTACAAGATCAGCTAGCTGTTGCTGAGGAACTTTCTGTAGTTTGTATTAAAGTTCATTTCTTCCGTTTTTAAGGTTCTGATTAGGGTTTTCCATATCTCTGGGAGTATTAGGCCTTGATTTCTGTTAAGGTTCACAGTAGAACGGGCGACTGTGGCTGCTTCTTTGAACATTCTTGAATGGTAATCTTCCTCTAAATAAGGGGAACAGCTTTTGTCCCACTCGATGACATGGTTAGTTGTGGAGAAATGAGACGATAGGCCAGAAATGTCCTGTCTGTTGTTTTTGACATAGCCAATGTGCTCCTTTTGCCTGATTTCGAGGCTTCTCGAAGTCTATCCAATGTAATTAGAGCCACATGAGCATGGAATATTATAGACTCCAGCATATTTGTAGAAAGGATGGTTGTCTTTTGGAGATCTTAGTAGTTTACGAATAGAATCTATAGGTTTAAATGCTACTCTTATTTTGTGTTGTTTGAGGAGATTGGTGAGCTTGTTGGAGATGCCACTTACATACGGAATTGCAATCGTTTTTGTATATTGAATCTCTTCTTGTTCTCTTTGTGGTTGTTCAGAGAAAAGGATTTTATTGACTAGTCTTCTTGGATAGCCGTTCAAGTACAGATTGTTGGAAATAAATTTTAACTCCTCTTGAAGGATCTTGTTGTCCGTTGTGATGCAAATAGCTCTTTTCTTTAACATGTGTATAATGCTGAGTTTATGTGATATGTGGTGAGAGGAGTTAAAATGTAGGTGTACAGAAGTGAGAGGAGTTAAAATCGGTGTACAGAAAACCGACCTGTATTGGTCGGTTTTCTGTACACCGATAGATTTATACTGCCATCAGTTTGTTTTTTTATTAAGATGTCTAAAAACGGAAGTTGTTTTTCTCTTTCAAGTTCCAGAGTGAATTTAATAGAATGATGGAAAGCGTTTTTTTTTTGAGAAAATCATATATGTCATCTTTGTTATTGTTCCATATGATGAAGATATCGTCTACGTATCTAAACCAAATTTTAGGTCTAGGTAAAATTTGTGATAAGATTTTGTTTTCTAAATCTTCCATAAAGAGGTCAGCACATGAAGGTGAGAGTGGGCTTCCCATTGTCAAGCCTGTTAACTGTTGATAGATTTTATTTTTCCAAGAAAAATAATTGGAGTTTAGGCAGTGAGCAAACAATGCGGTTATATCTTGTGGGAACAAGGTACTTAAGATGTCAATGACCTCTACTACGGGAACGTTTGTAAAGAGAGAGGTGACGTCTAAGCTGGCTAGAAGATCATTATCCGATATCTTGATGTTTTTTAGCTTTTCCACGAAATGTCCAGAGTTTTTGAAGTAACTCTCTGAGTTGTGGATGTGTTGCTGTAGGAGTTTCGAGAGATGTTTTGACAACAAGTAGGTGGGCGAGTTGATTGCATCAACGATTGGGCATAAAGAAATGCCCTCTTTGTGCACTTTTGGAACGCCATAGAGTCTCGGAGTTAAAGGATGCATCGATTTTAGTTTTTTAATAAAGTCTGTTGGCCAGTTAGATAAATTGCGTAGTAATTCGTTGGTATCATTGTGATTTTTTAATGTTGGATCTTTTGTTAAAAGACGGTAAACAGACAAGTCAGAAAGTAGATGGTTAACTTTGTCCTCATAGTCCTTTGAGTTCAGTATCACAGTACTGTTTCCTTTATCTGCTTTAAGTATTATGATGTCTTTGTTGTTTTTTAAATCACGAATAGTTCTTTTATCCAGTGATGAGAAGTTTTGTTTTGTGGAATAGGGCGCGGAAAGTATTATGCAACTTTTTAATCTTAGATCATTTGCTGTGTGAGGCGGTAATGATGAGATTCCTTTTTCTAGACTACAGTTGAAATCTATCTTGGGAATCTGTTGTGGAGCTATTGCATAGTTGAAACCCTTTTTGAGAATGTCGATTTCAGGTTCCTTTAAGATGTGGTTTGAAAAATTAAGAATAACTTGGTTGTCTGGTAGAGAAGGTTTAGACTCATTGTGGGTGGTATAGAAGTGGTATAATGATCAACACCAGTTTCACCAAAGCTTTTAACAAAAGCAGACAGATCCAGATTAAAAAATTTAACCACCTCTATACCACCCACAATGTCAACAGTTAACAGGCTTGGCAATGGGAAGCCCACTCTCACCTTCATGTGCTGACCTCTTTATGGAAGATTTAGAAAACAAAATCTTATCACAAATTTTACCTAGACCTAAAATTTGGTTTAGATACGTAGACGATATCTTCATCATATAGAACAATAACAAAGATGACATATATGATTTTCTCAAAAAGATCAACGCTTTCCATCATTCTATTAAATTCACTCTGGAACTTGAAAGAGAAAAACAACTTCCGTTTTTAGACATCTTAATAAAAAAACAAACTGATGGCAGTATAAATCTATCGGTGTACAGAAAACCGACCAATACAGGTCGCTACTTACATTTTAACTCCTCTCACCACATATCACATAAACTCAGCATTATACACATGTTAAAGAAAAGAGCTATTTGCATCACAACGGACAACAAGATCCTTCAAGAGGAGTTAAAATTTATTTCCAACAATCTGTACTTGAACGGCTATCCAAGAAGACTAGTCAATAAAATCCTTTTCTCTGAACCACCACAAAGAGAACAAGAAGAGATTCAATATATAAAAACGATTGCAATTCCGTATGTAAGTGGCATCTCCAACAAGCTCACCAATCTCCTCAAACAACACAAAATAAGAGTAGCATTTAAACCTATAGATTCTATTCGTAAACTACTAAGATCTCCAAAAGACAACCATCCTTTCTACAAATATGCTGGAGTCTATAATATTCCATGCTCATGTGGCTCTAATTACATTGGACAGACTTCGAGAAGCCTCGAAATCAGGCAAAAGGAGCACATTGGCTATGTCAAAAACAACAGACAGGACATTTCTGGCCTATCGTCTCATTTCTCCACAACTAACCATGTCATCGAGTGGGACAAAAGCTGTTCCCCTTACTTAGAGGAAGATTACCATTCAAGAATGTTCAAAGAAGCAGCCACAGTCGCCCATTCTACTGTGAACCTTAACAGAAATCAAGGCCTAATACTCCCAGAAATATGGAAAACCCTAATCAGAACCTTAAAAACGGAAGAAATGAACTTTAATACAAACTACAGAAAGTTCCTCAGCAACAGCTAGCTGATCTTGTACACGCGATACTTGTTTCACTCAGGTTCGATACTATTTTATTTGTAATTATTCTAGTCAGTTTTTATTCTTGTCAGTTTTGCAGTTACGCATAATTGTGAGAGTGTTTAAACTTATATGTAAGTGCCCTGAAGAAGCTAACAGATAAGTGTGGCGAAACTAGTTGGTTCAGTTAATTAATAAAATTGATCAACACTTGATCGGTTAACCAAATATTATTATTTACTAATTTATGATCAAGAAAACACCCTTCATGATGTCAGCAATATGTTTGCAAATTAATTTACAGCTTGTGTATATATATTTTTCTGTCTTCATGTTATGCACTCAAAGAAGACTAACATATATCCTTCTTATATTATATATATATATATATATATATATATATATATATATATATATAGAAAGTTTTTTACTTTGGGTATATACTATGTTAAAAATACCAAGAAATTTTATAGGCCAGGTTTTAATCCTTTTTCCCAAGTAAGCAAACAGACAAGTAAATCAAGTTTGCGCCTGCATCTGAGGCAACCCGTCGTAAAGGTGGTGTTCGCTCCGATCACTTTCCTTAGTATTTTCCCCTAATGCAAAGCACATCCCCTTGCGGAGATGTATGATGTTATGCATTAAAGGCAAGGGCCACTATCCAGTTACCCTTGCCAAGGTTGAAGTAATGCAGAGCTTATAAATTTTACCTAAACAAGTTGCCACAAGGTGCTTTGACCTTATTAAATAAAAATCTCAGGATGAGAGTACGATGTAATGGATTTACTTGGCTATATGACATAATTTCTGTGTAGCTCAGTGCAAGTGTTGCTGCTTGCATCCTCTGCTAGGCCGCGCGAAGAAAGACGAAGAGAGTAAAATATATTGATGGACATGACTGAAATCATACACAAATGGACAAGATATTGCAGTGAACTATATAAAAATTAACTAAATAATACTTCAACAGAAGTAATCAAAGAACTAGAAGCAATCTCTCCACCAGCAGAGATCTTTGAAATGATATCTTGATGGAGGAACTTTTTCTAAGCCTTTCTTCGACTGATTCCTGAGTTAATCGATCTCTGACATGGGCAAACGTTTTTTTTCTACCAGAAACTCCTTTTTTGGTCCCATAAACTCAAGAAAATCGACTATAGAACCCACATTATTTCCATCAATAACATATTCTGTTAGGGTTAGGTATCAAGAGATGGCAGCACTTGTTTGCCAGTCTCTTCATTGGTTCCCACTTATAATTAGTGATAATCTTGGGCCAGCTATCTCTGACTGGCTACCGGTGGAGACTAAAAATTGCCTACTTAGTTTTCAAAAGCTAGAGAGCATTAAAAGTCATCGCCTACTCCCTATAAGGGAATAAAAGGCATCAGCTGATTTATTTATTTATGTGACATAATTTGAGAAATTTAATGACTAAATAGAGTCTAGGGATAACAAAATAGAAAAAATATATTTATTATTTGCCGGCCTGGTTGGCCGAGCGGTTAGCATATCTGCTCTCCACTCAGAAGGTTGGGAGTTCGAATCCCACCGTGGGCATGGATGTTTGAGATTGTCTGTGGAAATATTATACGAATTCATATGTTAACTTAACGTGGTAGCAGGCGGCAGCTGGCGTTGGTGTAGTTGCGGTTGTAGTTGGTGGATTGAGTGGTGAAAACAGAGCTGTAGAGTATGTCCTCCCTCAATGAGTCTTTGAACTCCCTGGAGGTGTCATATAATAATGATAATAATAATAATTATTATTATTATTTGAATGCACAACTACTTTCGTTTTCTTAGAAGACTTCAACAGCTGCATAGTATGGAAAAAGAAATGCACAAAAATATACAGTGAACAATCGATATAAATAAGTTGCAAATGGATTGTTGGCATTTGAAAGCGTTCTGGATGCCATAGTATTGTTGAACACATTCACGTGGGTATGATCTCGCTTACGCCAAAGTTGGATAGCTGAGAGGTCATAGCTGAGGTACGTATTAAGATGGAACAGATTGTGGATAATTTCTGTTGATTCAAATATTGTTCAGTATTCCTTCTCTCAAGTTCATCACAGCATCTAAAATGATTTTCTAATTTGTTCCAGATCACAGAATGTGTGATAGAATCTTCATCATCAGGTTTAGAAGTCTTAAGAACGTGTTTGGAGAGCACTGGTTCTAGTCATATGTGATCTCTCTCTCTCTCTCTCTCTCTCTCTCTCTCTCTCTCTCTCTCTCTCTCTCTCTCTCTCTCTCTCTCTCTCACACACACACACACACACACACACACACACACACACACACACACACACACACACACACACACACACACACACACACACACACACACACACACACACACGCAACTCAATGGATTTCTCTGTCTGACCAAATTAGGGTAAACTTGCAAATACACCAAAGACGGCGTCTTTGGTGTAATCGCAATTTACTTTAGGCTCCTAGATACTTTACTCTCATATTTCGGTTTAGGTGTACCGAGTAAGGAATGGAGTTTGGTCAAAGGAGTAAAAGAAGTGCAAATTTTAAATTTCATCAGAATTTTAGTTAACTATGGTGACACGGAACTGATATATGGTAGAGATATGGAACTTTTACATCACTATTATCTTCAATATGGTGAGCAGGCGAATTATATAGCAGCTTATTAATGGTCGGTTTAAGATAACCGTTATTTCTGAAGTTATAAGAAGAAACTATAGTTATTTGATGATCTCTTCTTCTTCTTCATTGAGTAGAAGCAAGCCTGCCTTTTACCTAATATAGAAATGATGCCAAGCTTTTGGAATAGATAGTGATGAAATTGTGAATGAAGGTACCTATTTGTATGTGTGGATTTTCTTATAGTAAATAGAGATATTCAGTTTTTTTGACACACAAGTGAATTTTACATCCAATAACGGGAGAGAGAGCCATTAACTTCCAACTACGAGGTAAATTGCAATTTTATGTGTTGGTTGTTGAGATGGTTCAAGAACTCCGTTAAAGAATCTGGTCCATGGCTCCAAATTAAGTTAAAATTGTCAGTATACCTTTTCCATAATCTTCACTTTAATTGGAAGGAATTAATTGCTTTTTGTCAAATGCTTCTAAATATAAACTTGCTACTAGAGGAGATAATGTGTTGCCCATGGATGCCGAAGTTCTGTTTGTAAATAGTATTTTTAAAAAGGAAGTAATCAGAATTTATGCAATGGATCATTGGAAAATAACTTTTTTGATAGCTTATAAGAATTAAAATCTCTTCTGTGGGCACATTAGTAGGGAGGGGAAATTACATCAAACTGTACATAATTTTCTCTTTTGAAGATGAATGTCTTAAAATTGAAGCAAAGTGTCAGAATTCTCGAGGAAGGAGGTGACTTAGACTGTTAAACGTTTTAAAACTTCGGCCAAATGTTTTGAAAGCTTATCTGTAGAAGAATCAACATCTTCTATGATGGGTCTTAGTGGAATGTTTTCCTTGTGTATTTTAAGAAAACCATATTTTTAAGCAAAACAAATCGAAGGATTAAGGATAAAATGAACAAAGAAGCAATCTTAATTTCTAGGAAATATTGTAGCGGTTCTTAGGAGATTGTTAGTACGATTGTGAAGTTCACAAGATGGATCGATCTCTAGAAATGAATGAGTATCTGTTTGTAGTAATTGCAATATTTTGTTGTTATGTTTTTCAGTATCTAAGATGGTAAACAAAGGTGAAGTATTACCTTTGTTTACTAGGAGAATTATGTTTATTTTTCCGTACATTTTTTATGATTTCAACTTCCACCATAGTAACATTATCTGTTGGGGTTTTTGCATTTTTCATTGTGAAGATGGATTACATACAAAGTCAATTTGCTTCTTGATGTGGAAGGAATGAAGCTGCTTTTTCTATTTTTGTGGGTAACAGTTGCTTTGAAAATATTTCATTGAAATAACAAAATTAAATCCTTTATTCTCAATATTCTTTTCAACATTAGAAAATCATCATTATCAATTTCCTGATATGTACCCCCAAGGGGGTGTTCAGGTTACAGCACTGTATGATTAAGTTTATATTATATAATTATTGTAATAGTTTATATTATAATATTTTTATATTATTATTAATCTCCTATCAACAATTTTCCTTCAAATCAATCTATTACTTGTGAGCCCTTCAATATTGTCATATCTGACATTCCGTGCTTCTAAGCATTGGACATTAGAAAGATGGTAACTGGATATATTAATAATAATCTTATCAAGAGAATGCTGAAATTTAGATTTGGATTATTTCTACTGTTCTAACTTTAGTACAGCAAAATTTCAATTTCTAAATTTCAACCTTGTAGAAGCGAGAGCGGCCAGAAGTTGTACTCAGTGGCCTTGGTTAGAGACCAAAAAGCTTGACTGTCATTTGAAGGCAAGTTTTGAGGCATTTTGGTCCTTCTAAAATTGGATTTTTATTTTTATTTATTTATTTCTAACAGTTGTTGAAGGCGCAATGTAGGCGAAGATGCTGAAGTTTCAGTGTCTAACTATTTGCAATGTGCTGGATTTTTTTTTTTTTTTTCATGAACTGCCTTAGAATACTTAGAAAACTAAGGCTTCGATAGTAGTCAGAAACTTTGAGTGAAGTGTGAAGGCTTTAATTTCAATTAGAATTATTACTGTTATTCGATCTGAGTAAGTGTTTGAATCAAGAGAAGTGATTTCTTGAAGTGAAGCATAATCAGACCATGTAAAGAATTCACAGAGGTTGTCCTCTCAGTTTATAGAAAACCCACGATTTACACTTCAGCTCCTCCCACCACATTTCTCAAAAACTCAGCATTGTATATATGCTAAAGAAGAGAGCTATCCGGATTACAACAGACCAAAAAGATCTCCAAGACGAATTGACACCGCTATCCAACAACCTCATCTTGAATGGCTACCCCCGGAGACTTGTTAACAAGATTCTGTTCTCTGATCCACCACAAAGACAACAAGAAGACACTCAATATATTACCAAATCGTCATTCCATTCGTGGGGGAATTGAGGGGTTTAGCAACCTCTAACAAGGTTGCTAAACTCCTCAAAGCACATAAAATAACAGTGACCTTTAAACCTAAAGATACAATTCGAAAACTCTTAAGATCTCCAAAAGACTTCAATCCTTTCTTTAAATATGTTGGAGTTTACAATATCCCATGCTCGTGCGGTTTAAGTTACATCGGACAAACTTTAAAAAGCCTTGAGATAAGGCAGAAAGAACACATCGGATATGTCAAAAACAACACACAAGATATATCGGGCTTATCTTCCCATTTCTCCAGAACCAACCATGTCATTGAGTGGGATAAAAGCTGTACTCCTTACATAGAAGAGGATTACCTCTCTCGTATTTTTAAAGAAGTCACAACAGTCGCCCGTTCTGTAGAAAATCTTAATAGGAACCAAGGTTTAATCTTATCCGAGATCTGGAAGACTCTAATTAGATCTCTAAACACACAAGAAATAAACTTTGGTACCAACTATAAAACGTTCCTAAACAACAAGTGAAATCATGTACGCGCCACACGTGTATTGCACACGTCCAGTGTTGTTTTGTAATTTATAATTAGAATTATGTTAATGTCTAGTCTGTAACATGTTTTGTTAGCTTTAGTTCCTATCATCAGTCCTGTACCCTGAAGATGCCAACAACTCAAGTTGATGAAACTAGTTGGTATTAAATAATTTTTTTCTCAGATACTTGATCAACATTTCCCAAATAGTCAATTAACATAGCTTCTGTGGTCAAGAAAAAATATCGTTTAATATGAACAGTCTTATTTAGTTTCTTACAACTTAGCCATCATTAAGTATTATTTCTGATAACAGCTAGTATCTCAGATTAGATTTATTATTATTATTATGCCTGTATTAAGTTTACAGAATTCACAGTCAGACTACAAGAAATGTGTAACAACTTAATCAAATCTTTGCCATCATCCAAAGATCCTTTCCTCCTTCACTTTCTCCAACATAATTACTCCAAAAAGAGTATGCAGTCTCTTGTGAATCCCAAATATCAAGAACTTACCTTACATTTAGTTACATTAAACCGACATCTCTATTAATTTCCGTATATTTCCAAGTTATTTAAGTCCTTCTGAAGAGTCACAACATTTGCACTATTACTGGTAACCCAGCTTCCCACCATTTGCAAATAACCGAATAACTCCCTCCAGTCCACTGACTGTATCATTGACTGAGAAGACTGAACAGTAAATGTCCCAGTACTGAGTCGTATGGAATCTTTTTTGTTCCCTTTCTACTCCCTGATGCTGTCTGTCTGTCCCCTTCCCTCTCATTACAGTCGGGTCTCATTTTATGCGGTAGATGTTCCACAGAAAACCACATATAAAAAATCGCACAAGAAAGACCTAACTTGTGTTGAAAATTAGGGATACGTTCCATAATTTTCTAAAACCGCATAAAACCGAAGCAATGAATTACTAAAATCGCATAAAAAAGTTTATAAAAATTCAAGAAAATAAAAATGCCTGATTTTGTTTCAAAGCTTTATTCGTTTAATTTTATTGAAAGTAATTTTTTTTTACATTTTTTCATCAGAATTATCGTCACTATTAGACAATATTCGGCAACAGTTGCAAACTGGTGCGAAATCACTTTCATCACAAGAAGAGATAGTCAGCGCATTAGATCTGTATGGTACAGGCAATGGCTCTTCACAAACAGCATTAGCTTCACCGTCGTTCTGTGCTGATTTTTTTCTTCTCACAATATAATCAGTGATTAAACTTTGCGATGATGATTTCACTAATTTTTTATACAGCTCGCGATATCCAGGCACAGTTCTTCAGCTCACGTTGGAATTTAAAGGCTCGTTCAGAATTTGTGTCATGAACAAGAAAATGATTTTCCAATTTATTTCACAGTTCAAGACCTTCTCGAATTATATTTGCAGTGAGGGGGACAGGTTTTTCTTTCGCTTCACTATCGTTTTCTGGATCTTCGACGATATCCAAAGTTAATCGATATCCAATAATATCGTCACTTAAGGCATTATCCACAAGCAATTCGTCTACATCATTCTGGCTAACTGTATCAAAATCTTCTCCACCAATTTCATGTGCCAAAGTAATGATTTCAGCTGATAATGTAGATATTTGGATGGTTGCACTGTTTGCAACACATCCAGGCCAGATGGTTGCACTGTTTGCAACACATGATTTAAGCAGTCCAAAATAGAATTTTTTTCCCCCAAACGTCAGTTACTATTAATGATTCATTTTCTAGTTTATCCAATATAAACTGAAAAGTGTGCTTAACGTAATATTTTTTAAAAGTAGCAATTATGCCTTGATCTAATGACTGAATAATGCTTGTTGTACTGGGTGGAAAAAACACCAGCCGCACATTTGGATGTTCTAAATGCAGATGACTTGGTGCATTGTCAACAATTAACAAAACTTTAAAATCGAGGGCTTTTTGCTTCATATATGTTTCCACTTCTGGTACAAAGCAATTATTGAACCATCCAGTAAATACAGCGTTATTAGCCATCCAATGTACCAGCAGCTGTTTTAGATCTTTGTCTTTTAGAGCACGTGGTCTTAGAGATCGATTTACTAGGAGGGGTTCCAACATTCGATCCCCTGATGCATTGCTACAAAGTAACAACGTTACTCGATCTTTGCTTGCTTTAAATCCACTTGCTTTTTTCTCAGACGATGTAAGTTCGACTAGGCATTTTCTTCCAAAACAATCCAGTTTCGTCAGCGTTAAACATTTGATCGGGACAGTATCCACTATCCAGAGGCGGATTCCCCATTAAGGAAATGAGGCAGGTGCCTGGGACCCTCAAGCTTTGGGGAGGCCCCAAGCTAAGAAATTTTCCTATAGTGTTTGAAAATAGATTAATGTTTTCAGTAAACATCATAAAAATCTTGATTATTTGAAGCGAAAATTTTTTCGAAACAATTATTAAGTTTTAATACGTATTTTGAACAGCGCGCCCTATCTGCGCTTTAAATAATGCCGCAATACCAATGTCGGCACTAGTTGACAAGCTTCGTATTTTGTATTTTGAACAGCGCACGCTATCCCAGCTTTAAATTAAACCGCGTTACCAATGTCGGCGCACGGCGTTGTTGACAGCTTCGAGGCCATGAAAACTGATTGCCTAGATAGGAAGTTTCGTCTAGTTGCTCTTTAACTTCATTTTTTAGTGAATCGTGTAAGAGTGAGGTGTTTGTTTCAAAAATAACTTTTTAGTGTGACTTTTCGTGTTTTCATTATTTGAGTAAGAAAAAAGTAAGTAAGCAAGTAAGAAAAAACTTTGCAAAATTGTAAAAAAAAACTGATAAAAAATAAAAATAAATAAATAAATAAAAAAGTTTATTATTTATCATCCTTTAATCCTTTAAAAGGCAAAAAAATCCAGAAGTTCAAAAATTTCAAAAGTACAAAATTTCATTTATTTGCCACCTAACTTTCATTTTTTATTCTATTTTATTATTATTTTTTTTTGGACCCCCAAACATAATTTGCCTAGGGGCCCCGACTATCCTTAATCCTCCACTGCCACTATCTTCAATAATTTTGACTAACTTCTCTTGAATATTTTTGGCTGCTTCTTTCTCTGCTGCTGCAACCTCGCCTGTAATTTTCACGTTATGAAATGCATTCCTTTTTAAAAACCCGGTTAGTCATCCTTTGCCAGACGAAAATTCTTTATCAACCTGGGAAGCGAAAGTAGATGGCTCCAATTGCTTCATCTATTCATAAAACCGAAGAGCTTTTTATTTAATTAAATAACCACTTACAGAAATTTTTCTTTGAATTACTTCTTCAATCCAAATTACGAGTGCTGGTTCCGTTTTATCTAATAAAGCACCTCTTGAGTACGATGGTAATTTGGCACTAGGTTTTATGACAGATTTTCTTAATTGAGACTTCATTCTTTTTAATTGCTCTTATAGTAGATTTGCCTAAATTAAAATGTTTACCAATCGCTGTAGATCCCTCTCCTTTTACTAAGCGATCTAAAATTGCAATTTTCATTTCCAAAGAAATTGCTTTCCTTTGGTGCTTTTTTTTTTTTTTTCTCCATTGGGCCAAATTATACCTTTAAAATAAAAATTAGCAAAATTTAGACTTGCGATAATAAAAACACAAACATAAACTTACTTACATGCAAAATTAAACTTCACGATCACTCACTGCTTAGACATTAATCACGCTACGCCAGAATGTGCTGCAACGCACTGTTCATTATCTACAACGGTACATAACTTTTGTTCTCTGCGTTCCTAAGTTATGTACCGCATAACTTCAAAACCGCATAAAAAAGATACGCATAAAAAGAGACCCGAGTGTACAACACTTTGCTATTTATCTGACAGCCAATTCCCAATCCAATTCACTAAACTGATATCTGAACCAACAAGTTGCAACAGAAATACCAACATATCATGTGGTGGTTCCCTATCAAATACTTTTACAAAATTCAGAAAAATGGCAACTGTTACATTATTATTAAAGACAACCAGATTATTGAAAGAAGAGTGCCCCTTAATAAATCTATGACCCTCATAAATAATATTTATGAGGTTGATATATCTGTTAATAAATAGATTTATGATGCTCTGACAATCATAAATAAATAAATCCCTAACCCCGATAACTAATATTTTTCTCATCTGCTCAATTATATACACAATCTCCTACTATTTATTTCAAAATCTTAACAACTTAACAAAATCTTAACTACAGAAGAAATTCAAAGTGGTCTACACCAATTTGACTAGTAGACTTCATTTTACCACCACCTTTATGCAATAATACTATCATACTCTCCTTACACTCCTTAGAAAATATTTTCAGTTGCAAGACTCTCATCAAACAGCCATTCTCTCTATCATCACTGATCTTATGCCTTTCCCCAAAACTTAAATGCTGTCCCCCACATTGACGGCTGTCTCAATACTTCATTGCACACTCACACATTCATTCTGTATTCGCCATCCACACTTCACACACACACACAGTGTCTCCTTGCCCAGTCTGATCCCCAATTTCCCTGTCTGTCTTGTGTTCCTTCTCTCTCTCATTCTCTTCACTCCTGTCACTCACCTCTCAATTCACAAACTCTCACATCCTACTTTCTTTCTCTTCCACACTATCACATGCTTCCTCAAGTCTTCCATTCACTTTGACCATTGCTCACTTGCATCTAATTCCTCCAGCTGACCCACACCAAATTCTGATGGCAGACAGAGGCTTAAAGTCAAAGGATTACATTGCAAAAACTAAGAATATCACAATGGGTAGCAATGATGAGAAGGATCTTGACAAGCAGAAGGAAAGTAGTTACTGTTGAAAGTTTATTCACTTAGTTATACTATAAATTAAAGATGACAATTATATTCTTGGTTTCATTCTTTATCCAGCGTAAGCAAACAAAGTTTGCTCGTGAAATAACTTCATGACTGGACTACTTGTATATAGAAAGGCTAATAAGTTCACATCAGTTGCCTTAATATCCCATAATGCAACGCAGACATTCTTATGGATATGTATAATGCTATGCATTATGGGAAAAGCCACTACCCTTTTGACCTTCATTGAGGTCTCATAAGTAGGAGCCAGACCCAGAAGTGATATGAAGATTGACTTAATGCAGAAGTCATATTTCTGTATACAAATGGTCTCATAGTCACTGGAAACCACAAGTTTCCATAATGCGTACCATTAAACATGTTCGTTGCATCATGGGATACTAAGGCAACTGAAGTCATTAGCCTCTATATACCTATAGTAGCCCGGTCGTGAAGTTACTTCACATGCAAACTTTGTTTGCTTACACTTGCCAAGAATATAATTTCTTGGCATCTTTAATTTATAGTATAACCAAGTGAAGAAACTTTCAACATCTGTCTCTAATCCAGAGTATTTTAGTAATAAGATGTGATACCTTTTGACTACTAGTATATGGAAATATGACTTCTGCATTACTTCGAACTTGTTACCACTTCTGGGTCTGGCTCCCACTGATGAGACTTTCAACAAAGGTTGAAACTGGTCTGGGTAGTGACCCTTCCAAATAATGCATGCCATTATACATGTCCATAAGGATATTCATATTGCATTATGGGATACTAAAACAACTGATGTGAAGTCATTTAATCTTTATATACAAATAACCCAGTTGTGAAGTTACTTCATGTGCAAGCTTTCTTTGCTTACAATTTAATAAGGAATGAAACCAAGGGAAGTGGTTGTGGTTCCGTTGTATAAGGCCTTGATCAGGCTGAATATGGTCCACCATACAAGATTTAGTTGCCTGGTTTTTTCAGGAAATGATATCTTAGAGATCGTCAAGCGAAAGTTCAGTAATTTTGTATCAGGTCTATGGAATGTGGGATATGAGAGTAGGTTAAAGAGATTCAACTTACATAGCCTTTTGAATAAAAAAGAGAGAGAGATGTGATATGATTAAGACAAAAATTGGTGAGGGATTTTTACCAAATTAATTCTGAGGATATTTCTCTACCCTTGTCTCCCTGTATTCGAAAAAGACAAGGGTAGAACAAGAGGCAATATAAAGAGGGAGTGAGTGTGTGTGTGTGTGTGTGTGTGTGTGTGTGTGTGTGTGTGTGTGTGTGTGTGTGTGTGTGTGTGTGTGTGTGTGTGTGTGTGTGTGTGTGTGTGTGTGTGTGTGTGTGTGTGTGTGTGTGTGTGTGTGTGTGTGTGTGTGTGTGTGTGTGTGTGTGTGTGTGTGTGTGTGTGTGCAAAGGAGTGAAGACAGTGGCTGGTGAGTGGATTGTCTGAAAGTGTGGTGATTATAGTATGAATGGGTTTAAGGCAGCGTTTATCTTTTTGCATGAGAAAGTGAACTTCGTGCAATGAATCTTTTGACTCCATGAAGATCTGATGTTGATAATGTATCCATGCTTACCAAATTCTCAGGAAATACATTCCACACACCACCACACCCCTGCTCATCACCCATTTGTTCACACTCTCCTTATACAGTTTTCAGGGATGCCTATTGTTCTACCCATGTCTTAGATTCTGTAAAAACATGCAGTAGATGATATCTGCCATCTTATTCTTACAAAATCTAGTATGAACACAAATTTTAGGAAGCCTGTGAAAGTTTGATCAACCATCCTAATGTAAACAATAATAGTAATATAAAACTTCCAAGAATTTGGATGGCACACACATTCAACCCATATAAGTTCTCCAGAAAACCCTTACTTCAGAACTCTAAGCAATAATTTCACCTTAATTGGACACAATCTATGCTATTTTTTTCCTAATTTATCTGTGAGCGATTATTATTATTATTATTATTTGGCACCTCCAGGGAATCCAAAGACTCATCGAGGGAGAATGTGCCAACAGCATCGAACGATTGTTCCCCTTCCAACTACTAACCGCGCTCAAACTTACTTAACTTAGCCATTAGTAGCAGAGGCTCTACTAATCGACCAACCTTTGCGGCAAGATGGTGAGAGCATGTTGCTCTCTAGCTTAATACAGTTGAACTTTGCTGTAACAAGCATGGAAATAATGAGATCACAGCTTTAATGAGCACAAAGCCATAGTGATTTTAATTGATTCATATTCTAATACAATTGCTAAATTTTATAACTAGTGTACTACAAGCATATACGTTATAAATTCTGATAATTATGCAAACACCTTAATCGCTCAGGTTGTTCTTGGAATACCGAATTCTAGGAATAGGTAAAAATGAAAAGAGTGATGACTTTACTTGTATAACCACCTGCATCGGATTATCGGGCCGGATTTTAAACCTAATATTGTCCTTGTGGACCATACCCATACAACTAAACTCTCCAGTGCTTGTGCCTACCTCCAGTCCTTCTCACTCACTTTACTCCCAACTCTGCCATGATTGTAAAATCAGTTAACAAGGAATCCTTCCGTCGAAAACATGTCTACTAAAAGAAAGTGTTTCCGGTTTACAAAAAGAGTCGAAATTATTCTTGAGTCAGAACGTGGTGCAAAAAATGTTGAAGTGTGTAAAAAGTTTTCTTTGTCGTCTTCAACAGTATCAACATTCCAGAAGAATAAATACGCTTACATATTGGCAGTGGAAAACAACATAACAAAAATAGAGAGAGAGAGAGAGAGAGAGAGCTCACAAACATCAATAAAGCATTGCTTCAATAGTTCACCATAGAAAGAAGTGCTGGATTCTCCACAAATGGTCCGATCTTGAAGGCCATGGAAAAATTTGCTAAACAATTTAGATGCAACGATTTTGTATGGAACAATGGTTGGCTGGATCGATTTCTTCTTCTTCTTCATAATGGCAAATATTTTTAGCTGTGGATCTGTGTTTTCACTGGGATGGTTTGCCTATTCTGAGGGACAAAAAAACCAGAGTTTCTAGAAAAAAACTCTTCTTATGAGACTGGCTAACTCACTATTTGATTGAAAAATAAGGGTTACTCATGTCATAGACGGGAATTGAACAGGGTCTTTCCAATCAAAGGACTCAGTTGGTACAAATGAGTCCGAAGGCGAGATTGCAAGAACCAAAGGCCATCCCTTGAAGTTATGCAAGTGTGGTGAAGATGGCTGTGAGGAGTAGCTTTTTTACATGGAGAATTGTGGGTGAATGAAATGCATTACCAGAATATATTAATAATGCAGGAAGTGTTAAGGATTTTAAGATTCAGCATATTAATATGTTGTCAATTGAAAATTTTTCACAATGAGTCTTCGGACTCCATAGAGTGTAATATTAATAATAATAGAATCATCATTATCATGATCAATCCATATCCAACCACTGCTAGACGAGGATCTTCTCCATATTTTTTCACATTTCTCTGTTTCTGACCTATAAGCTCCAGTTGTTTCTCATTGAATGATGTAGTTCATCTCTTCACCCAGCTGATGGTGTGCCAGGTCTCTCTTCTTGAATCTTCTCGTACTTGCCATTCTGTATAAATTGTTGGCCAGTGGTTGTTTCTCTTTCTTGCGATGTGTCCTGCCCATCTCCATTATATATTTTTCTTTCTTTAATGATGTCGTTTAATCCTGTTTTTTTCCTGACATCTTTTTTACTTTTGTCTATCAAAAAAAAAAAATCAGCTAACGCCTTTTTATTCCCGTAAACGGGAGTAGGCGAGGCCATTTAGCCCTATCTAACTTTAGAGACTGAGTGGGCAATTCAATCTCCACTGGTACCCAATCAGAGACAGATGGTCCAAAGCTATCACTGATTAAGCGGTACGCAGTGAAGAGAGACGGCTCAAATGATTCTTTTTTATATCTAATATTGATCTTTCCATGTTTCTCTGTGCAGCTTCTAATTTAATTTCCCTTCTTGTGATGTTCCAAGATTCTTCTTCGTATGTTATAGCTAGTATGATGCATTTCTCACATGTTTTTCTTTTCAGATAGATAGGTATGTTTTTTTAAAAAATTTTAACGTACTTTCCAAATTCTCTATCCTTGGTTTATTCTTTGTTTTATTTCATGTTCCCAATTTTTATCTATGTTAATTATATTTAGAGTTTCTTTTGTTAGTTTCTGCTGTTTTCCTTTAGTTCTTTTTATCTTATTTAAGCAATTTATAATTATATCTATCATATCTTGGTTTAGAGTATTTAAATCTTTTTCCTTCTTTTGTTTCCAATGTCATTTTATTTATTTCCGTTTGATATATTTTTCTGTATTGTTTAAGCATTTCATTTGTTATGGATTTATCTGTTTTCTTTTGTATAAGTTTTCTTCTTTCTACTCTTGTATTTACACTTCTTCTTCTTCTTCTTCTTAGCATTAAACTTCCTTTGTTGGATTTATTTAAGAAGCCTGTATCTTTGATTATATTCATTCTGTTGGTTAGGCTGTAATCCATTTCATTTTTTTTTTATTATATCATTTGGTCCTTTCCATGGTCCATCTTTGTTGAGGTGCTTTCTTGAAGGTGTTGGCTATTTTTAGCTGATTTTTGATTGCAAATTCGATTAATTTTTCTCCACATTCGTTCGTCTCCTAGTACAAGTTGTCCTGTTGGAAGTTCTTATGTATTTGATTTTATTCCTATTTTTCAGTTTAAGTCACCTATAATTAAAGTATAATGAGTTTTTCTCTTTGTTCATGAGATCTTCCAGTTTTTTTATTATTATTTGTCACCTTTAGGGAGTCCAATGACTCATCGAGGGAGGACATCTATCAACTCTGTCTCCATCACTCACAATCCACCAACTGACCACAACTACACCAACGACATCTATCACCGTCCACCACCACCAACTACTGGTGGTGGTGGATGAATCCCATGGCGGGATTCGAGCCCACAGCCCTTTGGCTGGGGGAGCCGATACGCTAACCACTCGGCCAGCCAGGCCGTTTTTTTTTTTTTTAAATAAAATTCTTATATTTCATTTTCATTTTTATTTGTATTTATATGTCTGAATGATTTTAATTTTATATCTTGAGTTTATTTTCAGAATCAGGGCCATTCTATCTGATATTCGTTGTATACTTATTATGTGTTGTATTATAATGTGTGAATTAGAAACTTCGTTTTTGTTTTCTGTGTTTCCATAATCTAGAGAATATGTCCATTGTTTCTTATGTGCATGTTTTCCCCTTTCCTTCTTAATTCGTTGAGTCCAATGTCCCATTTAATTTTCTTTATTTCTTCTTCCAACTCTAGAAGGTTTGCTTCTTCTCTCATTGTTCTTATGTTGTATGTGCATATGTACATGTATCTGATTTTTTTTTCTATTTTCTGATATTTTTGGAGACTGTAGGCAATTTTTCACTTGTGGCCCTCTCCCTAAACTACAAGCGCGGGCCTTGTTAGTCCGGTCGATGTCCAAGCGGACATTGGTCTTTTTAGCTGGCCAGACGGGTTGGTGTTTTATTTTGGCTGCCTCTACCACGAGGTACAGATGCCATTTATAACCCTTCTCTGGAGTGTAGATGCCATTGTAGCTGTAGACTTCGGGCGGCTTACTCTCCCCTTGCCACATCATCATCATTGGATTTCTAGTATTTTGTAGAGTTCGCAGTGCCACCTACTAACTCACCACCCCTGTTAATACTGCCACTGTTGCTCCGGGATTGCTTATTGGATATTCGCAGCTAGCTTCCATAACTGGATACAATATAATAATAATAAATTAATTAATTAAATTTAAAATAATTAACTAGTATACTTTGACACAGGAATAATTAACTAGTATTATAAGTAACTCTTTCTTTTAAGGTTACATGGTGATCAGCATTCATATTTATGAATTTAGGGACACAAAACACACGTGTTGAAAAGATTATCTTACTGATTAATAATAAAATAATAACTTTACGTTTCGACTCCTGTATTGAGGTCATCTTCAGAAGGATACATGTGTATAAGAACAAGCTACATGCTGTTGCACTCTATACAAGTATATTACATCTACGTTATAATTGCCAGGCTAGGAAAAGCTTTGTTAAGAGAACAAATTCACGAGGCACGAAAGAACTTAGCATCGACCCAAGCAAAAGTGTTACAACTGAAATTTGAGCTATCCAGTTACGTTAATCAGGAAATTTGGAATATTCTAGGTAGGATCATAGACGACTCAGCCAAGCACCTATTACTCAAAAACAAAGAACAATTAATAACAAAGTTTTCAAGCAGCATTAAAACTACAGGAAAGCACAAGACAATTACGACGCCATAACGGAAGGAGCTGACAGTCACCCAACAACGCAGTTAGGAGCAACCAACCACCATCGGACCACTGTCTGGTTATCAATGAATTGGATTACAACTTCACACAAGGTGAACTCTCGCTACAGGAGAAAGGTTTAAATTACGCCATTGCTCCGAGGTCAATAAATGAAAAAAAAAAAAAATGATGGGCGATTTGGTGAGAACGGACATGTTACTTTAGACTGAGCCTAATTACATTGCATACAAGGTTTCTCAGTAATCTCACATTGCACTGGTGCTAACACAGTGTGATTCCTACTGTCTTCCCCTCTGCACGAAATATGCAAGAGGTCAAATGGTCGACAGGCCCCACCCGCAATGAGGACCAGTGGTGGTATTAAGGTTTTATAGGGAGGTAGGTTTCTAACTGTGGCCAAGTGAGATATTGATACTCCTTTTCCCAAACTAGTAGGTTCTAAGAAGACTTTGCTAGTAGACGAACTCAATCTACAGGATACTTTGCTGGAAGGCCCCCCCGGCCCTGCGGGATTATTATACTGCTTTTAATCCATTTCTGCTGGCAGGATATCGCCACACTGAGATGGACAACATCAAAGATCACATCCAGATCCTTAACAAGGAGCAGTCTCTAGAGGTACTCAAACTTATAATAAGCAAATTAGAAACTGACTGGCCAGGATTTATAAAAGAGTACATTCACTCTAATGATGGAGAGGAGGAGGAGAATGAGATCTCACAAGAGGATCTCATTGCTGCTCTGTCACCAAAATCCCCCTGTCAAAACATCTCTCAAAGGGAGCACTCTAACAAAAGAAGAAGAATCGTAGAAGACCAGATGGATAAAGACACACCAATATTAGAAGTCCCAAAGAACACCGAAAAGGTTCCATCAGTAATACTAAGGGAGAAGGACAAATGGACCACTGTCACAACAGCCCTTAGGGAACACAAAATTGCATATTCCTGGGCAAAAAATCAAGATGGAGTCAAAATCCAACCAGCCTCAGTCACTGACTACAGACAGCTGACAAGATTAATGGATAACAAGAATCTTCCATGTCATACTTTTGCTTTACGCAGTGAGAAAAATCTCAAGGTTGTGCTTCGCGGAGTGACCGAGGGTGTCACCTGTGAAGAAGTCACCACTGATCTTATGAGTCAGAACCTAACACCAGTGAAAGTGAGCAGGATGCTCAGGGCAGATAAACGGCCAATGCCACTGATATTCGTAGAAATTGATAAGACACAGAAAGATATTTATGAATTAACAACGACATGTGGCCTCAGAATTTCTACTGAGCCACTAAGGAAGAAGTCGACAACTAGGCAGTGCCATAGGTGCCAAAGGTTTGGCCATGCCCAAAAACTTTGCAAGGCAAATTACAGATGTCTAAAATGTGGCGAGGGCCACAAGACCGTCACGTGTACAAAACCAAGATCCACTCCAGCTAATTGCGCCAACTGTGGAGGACCTCACCCCGCAAACTACAAGGGATGCATTACACAACCAAATAACCGAGGGTTACAAAAACTACCCTTCCAACACAATTCAGCGATGCTCAAGGCAGCCGTGCTAGTCACACCCAGCCCAAACTATCTCTAGCCCAACAACTCAAGAAAGGAAACAAATGGCTAAAACTTATGCAGAGGCAGCACGAACAAAGGCTACTCCATCTCATGACCATATAGACTCAAATCTAACATCAGTACTAACTGCCTGACTAGCTATCATGTTACAAGAATTCAGTATGACGAATCCTTCGCCGTCCTCCACGAAAAGATTCCTACAAGATATCCACTTAATTCTGACAGCCCTCAACAATGAATAGAAGAAAATTCCATCACAACTCTCTCATGATCACGGCATGGAATGCCAACGGACTCAGCAATAAAACTCTAGAACTACAAGAGTTCTCTCACAGGCATAATCCTGACATAATACTGGTAAACGAAACACATCTCAGACCAGCCAATAATCCCAAATTACAGAACTATACTATGTACAAAACAAATAGACTAACCGGAAGAGGAGGAGGAACAGCTATATACATTAAAAACTACCTAAGCCATAATGTTCTGACCAATCCCCAAACCAAGAACCTAGAGATAACAGGCATTGAAGTTAATACCAACCATGCTGGCAATATCAAAATCTATGCTGTACATAATCCACCCAGCATTCCATTGCTGGTATCTGACTTGAACTCCATTCTCGGCTTCACTGACCCCATCATCATGGCTGGTGACGTTAATGCCAAACATACAGCCTGGCATAGCTCCACAATCAACGACAAAGGTCGAATTCTAAATCATTACTCAACGCGAAACTCTATTGTTGTAACCCGACCCACAGAGCCCACCCATCACAGCTCAACTGGAAGTTCAGATGTACTTGACATAGTTGTCCTCAAAAAACATCAGATACCAATATCAGCTGGAAACAATAAATGAACTTTCATCAGATCACAACCCTATTCTGCTTCAACTTGGTACACAAGAACAATTCTCCCCTCCCCACTCTTTCATATCTTGGGACAAACTCTCCAGAATCCTATCTGATCACATTGGCCCAGTCCCTACTATTCACAAGAAGATAGAAATGGCTGCAAACAACTTTACCAGTCAAATCAAAAATGCAATAAAGTCAATTACCCAAACTACAGTCTTTCACCCTAGTGGACGGATCCCCGAGGAAATTATGGATTTAATTAGACTGAAAAACAAAACCAGAAAGAGGTATCATAACGCAGGAGCCCCTCAAGATAAAGCAAATTTGAATAAATTAAACAAAGTACGTGAAGCCCTCCAAAAACATTGAAACCAAGAATGGGAATGTAAGCTAACAAAATTAAACCCTGAGGACAACTCCATATGGAAGTTCTGAGAACCTTCCGCACCAAAAGACAACTTTTACCTCCAATTCAAACCTCGAAAGGAATAGCTCACACTGATAAAGAAAAGGCAGAGGCTCTGGCCGACAGCTTAGAAAGTCAATGGAACCCCTCATATGAAAATTTGAACATCAATCTCATCTACAAGATTCACCGCCGAGTTAGGCAGGCCATAACACAACAAAAAGATGACCTAGAACCTCTCACACCTACTTCTTCAACAGAAGTTATAAATATTATAACCACCTGAACAACAATAAAGCTCCAGGCTCAGATGGAATTAACAACAAAATAATTAAACTACTCCCCAGAAACGCCATTGTACATCTAGTCAACATAATTAATACCATCCTCAGACTCCAGTATTTCCCTTTAACATGGAAAATAGCAGATGTCACACAAATCAAAAAGATTGGAAAAAACGCTCAACTCGCTGAAAACTACAGACCTATCAGTCTTCTGTCTAACCTTGGAAAGATTGCAGAAAAAGTAGTCCTTACTAGGCTTCAATCACAAACGGACCAACTACATATAATCCCAAATGAGCAATTTGGATTCAGAAAAAACCACTCCACCGTTCAGCAGATTCACATGCTGATCGAATACATCTCCGAAGGCTTCAACCGGAACCTTCATACAGCTGCAGTCTTTTTAGATGCTGCAAAAGTTTTTGATAAGGTGTGGCATCAAGGTCTTCTTTACAAGCCTCATCACATTCAATATGCCTACTAATATAGTTAAAATAATTCACTCTTACCTCAGAGTCAGATACATGCAAGTCAAAATAAATGAAACTGTATCAACCAGACGCAACGTTCTGGCGGGAGTGCCGCAGGACTCACTCTTGGCCCCCTTGCTATCTTCTATCTATATTTCTGATATCCATCAAAACCCAAGCTCAACAATCACTGCATTATATGCTGATGACACTGCATTATTGGCAAGACCTCTCAGCCCCAAACTAGCTATTAAGAGGCTCCAAAGCAGCATTCACATGCTGGAAAGATGGTTTATGGACTGGAGAATTCAAACCAATCCGCAGAAGAGCTCAGCCATACTGTTCACTAGAAAAAAAGCCTCAAATCAAGGAAGATATACATTTACTAGGTGTTAAAGTCCCATGGCAGAATACAGTCAAATATCTTGGAGTAATTCTGGATAAAAAACTACAATTCACCAACCATATAGAACACATAAGTTCAAAGACATCCAAAGCAATAGCGCAGCTCTACCCCATGATCAACAGAAAAAGTAAATTCGATACTCAGAACAAGCTGCTCATATACAAGATGGTAATACGCTCAGTCATAACTTATGCATCTCCTGCATGGAGTCATACTTCGAAAACAAATATTCAGAAACTGTAGAGAATACAAAACAAATGTCTGAGAATGAGTTTAGATGCTCCGTGGTTTATCAGAAACTCCCAAATTCACAGAGACGTCAGCATTCCCTACATCACATCTCTTCTTCATGACCTAGCTGAAAAGTTCTTCAATAAGACAATTAACCATCCGAACCCACTGATCAGGCAAGCTTCAGACTACAATGAAGCAGATTTCTGCCAATACAAGAGATCCAAGTCAATTCTATGCTCAGCAGAACACAGTTAATCTCACTGCCCTTTCAGGGCCAGCTTAAAGCTCAATAATTCTCCACCCAAAGAACTTTCCTTTTCAGATGGAGTGGAATATGAAAAGCATTTATGCTTCACCCATCAAGTCATTTCCGTTATACGTTATGCGAGGTCAGTAAATAAACTAGATATAATACACCACCGCGCTAGGCCGCACGAAGGAAGTCTTGGTTTCGAGTCTAGTCGGCGACTAGAGGAAATTTTTCTAAGCCTTTTTTCGACCGGTTCCCGAGTTAGTCGATCTCTGGCACGGGCAAGCAGGTTTTTCCTCCCGGAAACTCGGGTTTTTCGTCCTGTAAACTCAAGAAAATCGACCGTAGAACCCACATTATTTCAGACATTAAATATATTGTGTTAGGGTTAGAGACCACGAGATGGCGGCACATTTGAGCCGTCTCTCTTCACTGCGTACCGCTTAATTAGTGATAGCCTTGGGCCATCTGTCTCTGATTGGGTACCAGTGGAGATTGAACTGCCCACTCAGTCTCCAAAAGTTAGATAGGGCTAAATGGCCTCGCCTACTCCCGTATATACGGGAATAAAAAGGCGTTAGCTGATTTTTTTTTTTTTTTTTTTATAATATATCATATCGAGAGAGGTTTAAGATCCCTCCCAGCCAATTTAGCTGACAAAATACGAATGGAAACTGCCTGTTTACTAAATTCAACCAAAAAATTAAGCAGCAACCTAAACAAAGCGGATAAACTGGCCCTCAAATCCCTAAAAAATAACCGTGACATTATTATCACAAAAGCAGATAAAGGGAACGCCACTGTTGTTTTAAATCGGACAACCTACATTGAAAAAATGAACCATTTGGTATCGGACTATAACACCTACCAAATGGTAAATTACAACCCCACGCAACGTAACAAAAAGAAAACTACTGAACTACTTAAATAAGTTAACACGTGGCCGGAAGAAACAATTAAAAAATTAATACCGCAGTATGCCCGCGCGCGCAGAATTTATGGCCTGCCAAAAGTACACAAAACAGACACGCCATTTCGTCCAACTGTGGAAGGAATTGACAGTCCGAATTACTACTCAGCCAAAAAATTAGCGGCTACACTCAAGGAATTGGTTGGTCATTTCCCCTTCCTACATAAAAAATACACAACAATTCGTAAACAAAATCAAAAACATTACACTCAACGACCAAGATCTATTAGTCAGCTTTGACATAACTTCCCTTTTCACCAATGTCCCAATCAGTGATACCGTCCTACTCTTACAGAACATATTTCCACACGACATCACGGCCCTCTTTGCCCACGTACTCCGCTCCGGATATTTCGTGTGGCAAAATAATTTTTACCTTCAAAAAGAGGGTACCGCCATGGGTTTACCACTCTCCCCCCCCACCCCAATAGCGAACTTTTATATGGATGATTTTGAGCAACGAGCTCTAGAATCGGCGTGCCTAAAGCCCAAAATTTGGCTCAGATACGTCGACGATATTTTCGCCATTTGGCCCCACGGCCGCCAAGCACTAGATACATTCCTTAGCCACCTGATACACGCATCCAATTCACCATTGAAATTAAAAAAAAAACAACTCTCTTCCGTTTCTAGACACACTTGTCACATGTCTTCCTTCAGGCTGTCTCTCCTTCTCAGTTTCCCGCAAACCTACATACACAGGCCAGTACATACACAAAACTTCTTATCACCACCCAACACAAAAACTAGGGGTCATAAGCACCCTTAAACACAGAGCTCAAACCATTTGTTCAAATGAACAAGCTCTTAACCATGAATATGAGACCATCAAACATACCTTTATAAAAAATGGATACAGTATAAAAACCATTCACAAGATTCTCCACAAAGATACCACTAATAACAAAAAAGATTTCAAGAATGCCATTGCTATACCGTATGTTAGAGGCATTTCATAAAAAATAGACAGAACACTACACAAATACAACATCAAAACCACCTTTAAACCCCCGACAAAATTAAGACACCTACTCAGTTCTTCCAAGGATCCCCTCCCACACTTAGCCCACCCAGGGGTTTACAAAATAGATTGCACATGTACCATACCATACATAGGGGGAAACAGGGTGAACCATCCCAATCAGAAAGGATGAACGCAAACGTCACATAAAATACCTCCATTTTGGAAAAACTGGCCTTTCTGACCACGCACTCCAAACATACCACAGAATTGACTGGAAAGGTACCAAGTCCCTACATGCCACCAAAACCTGGTTTGAGCGGAAATTCAAGGAGGCATGTGAAATGCTCAAACATGATCCGAATCTGAATAAAAATGGTCTAACAATTCCAAGAATGTGGAGGACCCATCTACAACCTTCATAGCAACCACGAAGAAAAATCTCAATGCAAGAAGACTTGGTGAAGTTTTTTTTTTTACCCCTCTTGAACATTCAATAGCAACCTGTACTGTACAAATCGTAATATAACAATATAAACTGTCTAATTCCAGAAGAATCCTAGTACGTGAGGACTTTAGCAGAGTTTATTGTAGTTTTTATTTTATTTTTGTTTATTTTATTTATTTATTTTTTTTATCACTAGAGGGCAGGCTAAGAAAAAAGATTAGTTAACAACGTAGATGTAATTTATTTGTATAGAGCGTATCAGCATGTAGCTTGTTCTTATACACATGTGTCCTGTAGATTACCTCAATACAGGGGTCGAAACGTAAAGTTATTATTTTATTATTAATCAGTAAAATAATCTTTTCAACATGTGTGTTTTGTGTCCCTAAATTCATAAATATGAATAGTATTATAAGTAAGTACTAGTATTAACTAGTACTAGTGATATTTTATCCAGCATCATTTCAAAGCCGAATGCAGAAACTATGAAAGTTTCGTGAGGTAAGTCGACCAGAGAGCTTACGGGAATACATTCCAGCATTCGTGAGTTGCCTTAGACTACTGAGAAGACATAGGCGCCGCCAAACGTCTTTATATTCGCCTTTTATTAGTTCATTTTGATAAGGTTTCATTGACCTGACAGCTGTTTCGAATTGGTTCTCTTCAGAGATCAGGTAAAAACCTTTAAGAGAGCAAAAACTCTCGTGCAGTACTACAGTGGCGCACTCAGGATTTAATCTTGGAGGGGACCGAACGCCAGGATTTAACCTTTCGGGGGGGGGCGAGTTGAGTAGACGTTTTGCGAATACACACTACACATCGCATACGACCTATAACTGAGCATCTGCAGTGATCGCTAATTCATAAGTAGCACACAACATAAATAAAAAAAAACGAATTTTAATTAGGAAAAGATTTTTGGAAATTTTTCTAGTGTTTTTTTCCTTTTCTTTGGGGGGTGCTGGTCCCCTTGCCCCCCCCCCCCCACTGGGTGCACCACTGCAGTACTAAGGGACTTGAAATGGCCGAGTAGTTAGCGTATCCACTCTCCAGCCAAAAGGCTGCGTGTCCGAATGGCGCCATGGGCATGGATGTTATGATTGTCTGTGAAAGTACCAGTGGTGGTAGTCTGTGGTAGATGGTGTTGGTGTTAGATTTGTGTTAGGTTGGTGGAGTAGTGAGACGAAGAGTTGTAGAGTAGATGCCCGCCCTCGATGAGTCTTTGGACTCCCAGGAGGTGTGATATAATAATACTAATAAAAAATCTGAAATGTCAGAGAAATGTATTTTTTGTAAGCGAACTCTCGGTCGGTGCATAAAAATAATTATTAAATAAAGAGCCAAAAGGCTTCAGTTCGGTGCTGCAAAATTATATCAGCAAAGTTCTTAAGGTAAGTTGACCAGAGAGCTTACTGGAATACACTCCCTGGTATTCAGGGATTGTCTGAACGAGAGTTCCGATCTTTGAAGAACCAACCAGTTCGAAACAGCACTCAGCAAAGGTTGGTTGATTGGTAGAGCCTCTGCTACTAATGGCTCAGTAAAAAGTTAAGCAAGTTTGAGTGTTGTTAGTAGTTGGAAGGGATCAATCATTCGATGCTGTTGGCACACTCTCCCTCGATGAGTCTTTGGACTCTCTGGAGGTGTCACATAATAATAATAAAACCTTATCAAAATGGACTAATAAAAGACGAATATATAAACGCTTGGGTGCCGCCTATATCTTCTAAGTAGTCCACACTAAGGCAATTCGTGAATGCTAGGGAGTGTATTGGTCAATTTACCTTACCAACTTTGCTTATATAATTTTGCCGGATGAAGCTTGGCGGTTTTTAATTCCCCAGGAAATTTCAAAATTTGCATTATCATCAATTCTAGTTAGTTGTGCTGTGACACAGAAAAGGTAAGATATTATCTGGGATGCAATTTACCAGAGGAATTAAAAACCACCAATACATACCCTTTATCTTTGTTTTTAACAAAGATAAAGTAACAACAGTAGCGTAAGGTTAGCTTACTGCCTTCTTAGCATTTGACATAACATTGTCACCAAATTTAATTATTTTAATAATAAATTTGGTTTAATCCTTTATCCAAGTGGGAGCAAACAAAGTTTGTGCCTGAAAGTATCTTCAGGACTGGGGTAAGGTGGTACAACACTAGGAAACTCGTTGCAAAGGTGGAGCAAGCTCACAACACTCCTATTTTAGTATCTCCCATAATGCAAAACACATCTCCTTGTGGATATGTATAATGTTATGCATTAAGGGGAGGGCCACTACCCAGACTAGTTTCGACCTTTATTGAGGTCTCTTCAGTGGGAGCCAGGCCCAAATGGAGATTCCAGGCAGAAGCATTAGCAAGGTCATCTCCACCTATAGGAGTTGCCAAACGGTGTGCCACCTTTTTATTAAATTACTCTGGATTTAGAGAAAGATGTTGAAGGTTTATTTTTCACTTGGTTAGACTATAATAAATTTAGTTTAATCCTTTATCCAAATTTGAGCAAATAAAGTTTGCACCTGAAAGTATCTTCAAGACTGGGGTAAGGCGGTACAACACTGTGCAACTCCTATAGGTGGAGATGACCTTGCTAATGCTTCTGCCTGGTATCTCCACTCGGGCCTGGCTCCCACTGAAGAGACCTCAATAAAGGTCGAAACTAGTCTGGGTAGTGGCCCTCCCCTTAATGCACAACATTATACATATCCACAAGGAGATGTGTTTTGCATTATGGGAGATACTAAGATAGGAGTGTTGTGAGCTTGCTCCACCTTTGCAACGAGTTGGCCAGTGTTGTACCACCTTACTCCCATCCTGAAGATACTTTCAGGTGCAAACTTTGTTTGCTCACACTTGGATAAAGGATTAAATTAAATTTATTATAGTCTAACCAAGTGAAAAATAAACTTTCAAAATAATTATTTTAATATTGGTATCTAATGTAATAATAGGTTTATGCATCCTTGACAGGAGGAAGATGGACACTAGATTGAAGATGTGATTGCAGCAACACAGGGTGATGGAACACATAAATGTGAGGATGAAACAGGTATTAATGGAAATCAGTCAGGATCAGGAAACAGGAGTGGTCAGACCAAAAGAGTTGTGGTATAGCAGCTAGAATAGAAGAATGTTGGTGCTAGTGGAATTGCCTCAAAGACACAGGGATTGTTAGATTTATACACAGATGTAAGGTGTATTCGAAACAAGAGAGCAGAGTTTGTTCCATTGATTGAGTCAGTATGCCTAAAGATAATTGGAATAAATAAAACTTGGTTGTCTGAGGAGGATGTCATGTTGGGACTAGAAGTGGAAGGATATTAATGGGGAATTTTTTCGCTTGGTGGAACAGCGGGAAGGAGTGATGACAAGAGGTCATCCCTGGAAGTTACGAAAGGAAGCTGTGAGCAAGAGGGTGAGGAGTGGTTTCTTTGCATGGAGAGTTGTTGAACATGGAATGCATTGTCTGATAGAGTGGTGAGAGCAAAAACGGTCAATGAATTCAAGGAATGGTACGATAGACTTTGTGTTTCCTAGGAAAGACCTCCCACAATGAGTCTCTTGACTCCATGGAGGCCTGAATAATAATATTAATAATAAGAATATATAATTTTCCAGAAAGATAGGAATGTGAAAAGAGGAGGGGAAGTGCTGTTATTGATTGCAGAGGAATTGCATCCACAAATGAAGTTGTTGGTACATGCACAGATTTTGAATCTGTGTGGTGTGAAGTTCAAATTAACAGGCTAGTATATCAGATAGGATGCTGTTATAGGCCAGGGAATGTAGAGAGTACTGACTGTGAAATATTTAGTCAAATTGGTTGGGTATGTAAAAAAAGGTGATCCTGATGGGAGAATAATTACAGGAATATAGAATGGAAGAAGGAGGAGATGGTGTATGGGAACAAGCAAAATGAGTTTGTTGAATTTCTGAGAGATAAATCTCTCAAGCAGCTTGTGAATGAAGCAACTAGAGGCTTGAATGTATTGAATTTGGTGATAAGTTCACAAGATATGGTTGTTAATGAAGTGTTGACACTGCTGCCGGTTGGTGAGAGTGATCATGAGGTACTTGTTTGGTAAGTGGTGAAACAAGAAAAGGTTACTGCCAAAAATGGATATATAGAAGCTCTGTAATCAGTTATCATCGGTACACTGAATAGATGAGCTGAGCAGAAAAGATGTTGCCAGTGCATGGAAATTTACAAGGTGGCACATATATCTGACACAAGCAATATATACCTGCATATGAAGGGTTAAGCAAATAAATAAGAGTAGGAGTGAAATGGATGACCAGTGAAATCAAGCAAGTTGTGTTGGAAAATGCTATGGAGAGGTACAAGACAGCTGGTGGTCGGATCCACGTACAGGCTAGGAAAGTGACGAGCATGGTAAAGAAAGAAAGAAAAGCTGCAATATGAGAGAGGATTGGTTTGTCAGGCCAAGGTACTCAAGGGAATTTTTCTGGTATATGGCAACCAAGAGAGAGAATAATTATGACAGATTGATACTGGTGGATAGTCATGGCAGGAGAATAACAGTTGTAAAGATGATGGAATTGTTGAACAAGCACTTTATCAGTGTATATCCTACTGTTGTAAATTATATGGTACAATATGTAAAAAGGAGGCAAGTATTAGGAGAATTGGAAGTGAAAGAACCAGAGGTGCATCAGGTGTTGATTAGGTTAGATGTTAATAAGGCTGTGAAAATGGATGCCATGTATTCTTAAGGAATGTGCACCACAGTTGGCTATGCCCTTGACCTGGTTATTTAATGAAAGTCTTGCATTTGGTAGGGTTCCTGAGGAGTGGAAAGAAGACAAAATGATCACTCCACAAGCATGATTCTAGGACAGAAGTTTCCCATTATAGACTAGTCCGTATAGTTGAAGTCAAGGTGTTGGAGAGATTGGTTAAGAATAGAATACAAGATTGGGTTGATTAACATAGTATTTTTCATGTTTCAGCATGGACTCGTAAAGAGTATGTCTTGTTTTAGCAATTTCCTCACATTTTATGATAAGGTAATGAGTGTGTTAGGTAACGGACAATCATATACAGTGAGTGATATTCTTCGACTTTGCGAAAGTGTTTGACAGATTACTACATAAGTTAGTGTACAAGCTGCAGAGGATGGGAATAGATAGTATATTGGTTAAATGGATTGTAGATTGACTCTGAATGATACCAGTGAGTTGTGTATGATGGAGCAGCATCTCAAACAAGGAGGGTAACCAGTGGTGTGCCCGAGGGTTCAGTTCTTGGGCCCCTGCTGTTTAATTCTACAGAGTTTTTAAGATCTGTGACAAATAGAAGGAAGAATAATTATGGTAAGATTGATGTTAATAGATTTAAATGGTAGAATGGTGACTGCTGCAGAAAACAACATTGAAGTATTCAGTGAAAAATTTATAAGGATGTGTCATCCTTATCAGAGTATTTCACTTGGACATGACAGACTCAACCAGTGGTTAAAAGAACTTATTCTAAACGAATAAGTTCTGGGGCCTTGTACAAAATAACCAATTGTATTTACCTTTGAATGCTATCCGGGAAAGCTCCAAACCTCCCTCTCCCTTTCACGTTTGTAATCAGGCGACTGTTGATATTGACTTTATATACACATTCAAAGCTGTAAATAGTTTTTGAATAATAACACAGTAATATCGGCATAATTACTGTAAAGGAAGAAAAGTCACAAAACAGAAAAATGTTCCTACAAAATAACCAATTGTATTTACCTTTGAATGTGATCCACTGGTCGAGTGTCCAGCAAGTCAGCAAATCTTTCCTTTCGTTCAGCGTATTAATATTATTACATTGCAACCGATAAAAATTCTGTGTTTCTGTGGATTCATTACAGACCTATTTCTCTTCAGAAACTACACACGAACTGCCATTACAAACTCGTTTTGTATTATCACTGTCATCCGAACTGTTTTTCCATTTAAAGAAGGTACTGATGTACTTATCCATAGTTGAAATATCACACTTACTTGAATATAACTCGCACCCCTGATTTTACTTTACGAAAAAAGAAATTAAAAAGCTTCGCATATACCTTGCACATGAAAAAAAAAAATGCTTAAATACGTTCACGTTGGGCGATAGTAACTTGCTTACAGCAGTAAACAACATGCCCTCTCCAACAGCCATTATACTGTAGAGGCAAGAAAAACAAGTACTTTTATTATGTCAGTGAATAAGGTATCAGCAGTCTGTGTAATATATTTCCCAATAAATAGTGCAATTAGAGACAACTGGGATAAAAATTACACTAATTAATGAATCACATGTCCCCCTCATACAGAAACAATGCTGTATAGACTCAAGCAGAGCCATATGTTGCACTGTCAAACACAGTATCTAACTAAAAACTATTGCCATTAATTTGATGTGTGTGAATTTGCCTGTCCCAAAGCAGCAATAAAATTCAACTGAATATGTTAAAATTCGTAAATGTGTTAAAACTAAGAAATATATATATATATATATATATATAGTGAATGTTGTTATGGCAGTTTCAAATATGGAATTCGGTTGAAGAGAGTTAGCGTTTCAACTCAATTGTCGGCTATGCTTTTATCTTTCGGTTGTGTGATCTTTTGTTAATACCCCGCCAATCATATGCACGTCGTAATAACCTGCCATTGCTGTCTGTTTTGCATTAGGCTTAATTACCATAAAGGGAGAAAAGTCACAAATCAGAAAAATGTTCCGTGTCCGGTGCATAAAAAGGTTCTGGTGCCGGGCCCAGAGAGCCCTGGCTGAATTTAACCACTAGACTCAACTTGTTTGTAAATGATATATCATCGGACTGACTGGGAATCTTCAGTTTGTTTGCTAATGATTCAATGCTGGGGAATTATGAGCATTACTGATGTTAATTCCCTTCAGGAAGATTTGAATATCTGAATAGACTTTTGTCTTTGGACAAAGGAGTGAGGTAGTTTTAATATTAATAAGGGCAAGGGTCACACTGCAGGAAGTGAATCAGATTAGAGATTTGGGAATGATGGTTGACAGTAGACTGAAATTTAGAAGGCATATTGCAAGTGTAATAACAAAGACTGCACATAGTGCTGCTATGATAAGAGGTACTCTAACATGTTGGGATGAGGAAGTGGTTGTGCTACTGTATAAAGAACTGGTCAGACCACACTTGGACTATTGTGCTGATATTTGGTAACCTGGTTTTCAGTATGATGTGGAAACACTGGAGAGGGTCCAGAGACGAGTGACTAAGACAATGTCAGGACTTTGGAATGCTGGCTGTGGAGAGAGAGTGAGAGAGGTTGAAGAAATGTGGATTGCAGAGTTCGATGGATAGGAGGAAAGGAAGTGATATGATAGAGACATTTAAGTTAGTAAGAGGATTTTATTGTATTAATCCAGATGGGATTATAAAAAGAATAGAAGGCGAGAGGGGAAAAACTAGATACTATCCTTGGAAGTCATGTAAGAGTGTGGTGAAGAGGTATGTGAGGAGTAGATTTTTTACATGGAGAATTGTCAGTGAATGGAATGCATTACCAGAATGTAGGAATGTATTACCAGAATGTATTGTTAATGCAAGAAGTATTAAGGATTTTAAAATTCTCTATGATAAATATTTTGTCAGTTAAATGAAACTTCCACAATGAGTGTGCTGACTTCATGGAGGGTGTAATAATAATAATCTTCTTTTCGCTGCTTTGATTTTTATTAGCAATAATAAAATAAAATAATTGTTATGAACAGTTTATAATTCATAGAGAAACACCAAAACACACACACGCACACATATACACAGAGATGCAGCAAGCAACAATGTCGTAAACAAACAGTTCATGAAAACTGTGCATCTGTTGATTCACTGGAGAGCAATGTTGCTAAAACGTCATATGAGTGAATGCAGCATCTCATAAATGGGCATTGGTCATAATTGATAAGCTTCATATGAGTAGATCATCAAAAAGCAGAGCATCATAAGGTGGGTATTCCTATATAGAAATGTCATAATGAATAATTAAATAAATAAATAAATTTGCAGGCCAGGTTGCCAAGTAATTAGGGTACCTTCCTCCATTCAGCAGGCTATAGGTTCAAATCCCACTGTGGACATGGATGTTTGTGATTGTCTTTACACAGGAGATGAATTTCATTGCTTATCGTGAGAACACTGACATGTTTAATGGAGGTTTGAGATGTTCCATGTTTGGTATATAGAGCAGGATTTCTGGAATGTGTAAAAACCAGAAAGAAATAAAAATACAGAAAAAATATATAAAAATTAATAAAATCCAGAAAAATCCTTCCTTGCTGCACTCATAATAATAATGTACTATAGGGTTATTTCAATTAAGGGGATATTAAATCCCACATTGTTTTAAAACCGAATAAGAAACTCAGAGATTGGAAGAGAGTTTCATGCCGAATATAAGCTACTTATATTTAAGCTACTATAGGGTTAATCTTTTGTGGGTGGGAGTCACACCCATATATATATATATATATATATATATATATATATATGGGGGGGGGTTCTGAAAAGTTCTGATAAACACTCAGAGCAAAAATGATATTAAAGCAACTGATATAAACACAAGAAAGAACATTGTAGTAGCAGAGTTATGAAGATAACTTATGTTCTTATATTCTTATGTCCTCATATGTTTTTTCTTGTGGTTATATCAGTTGCTTTAATATCATTTTTGTTCAAGGTGTTTATCAGAACTTTCCGACCCCCCCCTTCATAAATAAATAAAAGGAGCCTTCCTAACTCAATTGGTTTAGATGATGTTTGGTTTGAAACACCTGGGTTCGAGTCCTAAGGTATGACAAATGTTTATCAGGACTTTTCACCCAAAGGTGAGCTAGCCATCTTCATGAAGAGGTCACAAAGTTTTCCTTTCTGGAAACTTGAGTTTTTTCACGTTTCCAGGAAGGATACTCACAACTGACATGTATATATATATATATATATATATATATATATATATATATATATACCAGTAATAGCAGCAAGTGTGGTTTGGATTAGATTACACAAGGTGGAGGATTGCATCTACATCTACAGCATATCAGGCATTCACCAGACAGTCCTTTAATTGCCTCAAATTTGATGGGAGAGGACTTTGTTAACAGATCTCGTTTTCTAACATATTCCATACATTCTCAATGGGATTCAGATCTGGAGTTTGTGATAGCCAGGGAAGATGGTGAAAGTCGCTGTCATGCTTGATGAACCGCTGCTGAACATTTCTTGCATGATGGACAGTAGCATTGTCATTCATGAAACATCCATCACCTGCTGAATAAAAAAATGATTATTGCAGGATGATTGGCAACAATGTTCAGATATTCTTTGGAGGACACCCAACCTTAAAGCAATATCAGGGGACCCATTCCATACCAACAGAATATGCCCCCACACAACAATCACCTCCAGAACTTTCAGTTGTGTTTACAAGGCAAACTGGGTTCGTTGCTTCATGAGGCTCCCACCAAACTCTCTGTCTACTACCATTGGCACAGAACAAGATGTACTGTGACTCTTCAGATCATGACTAATCCTCAATGAACAGTCACAGTGTTCCCGATACCACTGTTGACGAACTTTCTGGTTCTTCACAGAAATCAATGGTTTTCATATAGGCTGTCGACTGCCATTACTAATCCTCTTTCATTCCCTGTGCATAATTCAGTGAGATATTGGTCAGAAACAGCGTTCATTAAGTGCTTCACTCAATTACTGCATACAGGAAGTTCTGTTTGTCCATACAAGCCTTCTCAGACGAATGCTAATCTCATTCCTGTTCGTCTTAGGACCACAGTTATGCCTCTTAGATAAGTGTTGCAGGTTATTTTTCCACACCCAGGATATCTCACCTTTTGAGAAACCAGTCAGCTCTGCTGATTTCAAAATCCTTTCTCCAATCAGGTGGGCACGCACAATAAGGCCTTTGTCGAACTCCAAAAGGATGCTTTGTTTTTCCTATTGTGATCAACACTATTGACCAACAGCATTCTTAAATAGTTGCCTAGATCTGCAAAAAGATTTCTAATTCAGTGTTCAGTATGTGTACATGCAGACTATACTGATAGGACTAACTATCCTATCAGAGTATTAATCAGGATTCAAACAAGCCAAGTTACTTGACAAAACATTGAGCCTAACATGCAAGGGATGATGGGAATGAGCAAATATATAAAATTAATACATAAATGACTAACAAATGTATTAATTAACAATCATGAAGATTTTCAAAACAGTAAAAAAATTAAAACTTCTTATATGTTTTATTTTACTTAGATAATAAACAGATTGTTGCTTCCATCTATGCCTTATCCAGTTGTGAGTTTAAAATACATGCTAAAGAAGATAAGGAAGTGCACTGGTTAAATATATTGTGTGCTTTGCCCTTTTATACAGTACAAAAAGGTATTTTTAAGAATTTGTAATAACAATAATTATTATTATGATTATTATTCTTTATTTTTTAATTATTAAAAACTCTTAAGTATTATTACTTTTGTTGTTTTGAACAAACTTCCACGGAGTAAACAGAATTGCTGTAGAAGATTTAATTTGATCAGCAACATATACATTACTGTATATTGTACCTGGAACTCTTTTATTATTGTTATTATTATTATTATTATTATTATCCTAAGACCCCCATGGAGTCACAAACTCACCTAGGAGATCCCCTTTTGTCATAAACACAGTCATCATACCATGCCATAAACACATTCAAATTCTCCACAGACACCACATTCTCAGGCATTGCATCCCAATCATTCATGAATACAAATGCAGAAAAAAGCCTGCTTTTCACTCCCTTCCTAACACCCTCCTTATACAGCTTCCTGAGATGACTTCTTATTCTCCTCAATCTCCCACCATTTTATGAAAAACCTCTTCGACGTTAATCCTATAACAACCCCTTACCAATTTGTACTTCTCTATCTTATCACCCCTTTTCCTCCTATAAACTAGACTGTGATTTGTATTGTCTCATCTTTTCTTCATATTCATTATTCTAGAGATTACAAATTATTTTGGTGAATTAGTTTTGGATCCTCTCCAACAGCTCTTCATCCTTTTGAAAACCAGGTGACCAAATCTGTGCACAGTAGTCCATATATGGCCTATCAGAGCCTTATACAATGGAACCAGAATCGCCTTCCTTCTACAGAACAGTGTTCTCACAATTTTGGCACCATCTTCTGTGAATTTTAGATCATTATCCACCATCACCCGAAGATCTCTTATCTCCTCTGCCTCCAACAATATATCCCCACCAAGAGTAAATTCTACATCCCATCTTTGTTTTCAAAATTTTTAAACCTCACAATTTGCAACACTGAACTTGTATCTCCATTCCTGTATCCATTCACTCAGTCTATTCAAGTCTTTTTGTAAAGCCACAACATCTGTTGTGGTAGTTCATCCAACTTTGCATCATCTACAAACAGCTGTATATCCCCATTAAAATCTTCCCCAATATCATTAACATACAGGTTAAAAAGCAATGGCTCTAAAACAGACAAGGCACATATCACTAGTGACTTTCCTCTTCTGGGATATTGCTCCCCATACACAACTTGTTGATAGCTATCAGACAGCCAATCTCCAATCCAATGCACTAGTCAATATCCAAACCCATTTGGTCTGGTTTGACTATCAACTTATCATGCAGTAATCTAACCAAGCCATTGCAAAGTCTAAGTATGCTACTGAGTATCCATCTCCCACATCCAGTGCTGCTGTCATCTTATTGTAATAAGTAAATAGATTACTAAAACATGACCTCTCTTCCATCCATCACTTGGTGTCCATCAAAGATAATACCATTGTTGTCAAGCCAATTCTGGATTCTGATTCTCACCAGCCTTTCCAACATTTTAACCACAACACCTGACACACAGATTGGCCTATAATTTGATGCTTGAATTCTGTCACTTCCTTCATGAAGCTGTACAATATTGCCTTTTTCCACTCCTTTGGAACTTGACCCAATGTAAGACTCATATTAAAACAAATATGTTAAGGCAGATATCAGCTACCTGGCACATTCCGTCAAAATATGCAGTGATATATCACCAAGTCCTACAGCCTCGTTAATACCAAGTTTTCTTAATTCCCCAGATACTACTTATTCACTCTCAGTCAGTCTCTCATTCTCATCATCTACTGCTTTTAAACTCTCCATGATATCATATTTGCAAGGATGAAAGGCTTTATGAACTGCTCATTAAATATCTCAATTATATCCTCTGCAGCAGTTGTCCTTATACCATTTGCTCCAATCCATGCCATCCTACCATAATTACCATCCTGCCATAACTACATATTGGAAGAACTCTCTAGGATTTTTTTGGGCTTCATTAGCTAATTGCTGCTCATACTGAAATTTTGCTTCCCTTACCTTCATCCTCCTTGCCTTACATTTTAATATTTTACATTTCTACATTCTACAGTCTTACATTTTAATATGAGTCTTACTTTGTATTCCTCATGGAATTGATTATTAGCACTCCTCTTATGTTGCCTCCATAATGCCTTTTTTGTAATATCACCCAAGCAGCATTGATTTTCATTCTACCCAACTTCTTATTCCATGTTACAGCTGCAAGCTGTCTCCTGAGCTTTTCATTATCACCAGCTTTGTAGTTTCATTTATACCTTTTCCTCACGGAAGTCCTCGCATGATTGGCAACCACCCAGGTAATTGTTTCATGGTCACTCTCACCAACTGGAGGGATATCTGATACCTCATTTATAATAACATCCTCTGATGAGATGATCAAATCCCAGACCCTGAACCGTCGTGTATCTCTGTTACATACTGTTTGAGGTAGTTGTCCCTCAAAAACCAAGAAACTCATTTTCTTTACTTCCAGTTGCTATCTTGTCATCCTAATGTATTGCCGAAATTAAAATCATCCATAATGACCAACCTTTCCCATTTGCTTAGCTAATTTACTTACACATTTCTTGGTCACTATCCTCCACATTACCAGGTCTATAGCAACATCCAATGAAGTACAGTATTTCATTTTATTCATCTCTATTTCACACCATACTGCCTCAAAACCACTACAGCTATTTCCTTCTTGCATCTCTAACTTGTATGGACATAACTCCTTTTCTATCATCAATAGCACTCCATGTCCATTTTTACCCTTTCTATCTTCACAAAATACATCATACTCTTCCATCTGTATTCCTGTCAGGTTGTCATTCTCATCCAATCATGCCTCACTTATTTCAACAATTTTTGTGTGAACAAACTCAATCAATGCAACCATTTCATTTCCATTGTTTCTGATACTTTTAGCATTTGTATACAAATATAACAACTCATTCCTTGATCTATAATAAGTTTCACTGATACCATTTATTAGATGCGACTTCTCCACACTTTCCTCAAGCCATTTCTTTTTTCTCCTCACTCATCCAAGTCCCTTCTTCAAGTCGAACCTTTCTCACTGTTTAACACACCATTTTCCCTACATCTCAGGTCTCCATGTCTTTCTTGTCTACACTCACATCAACCTTTCTCAAGCTGTGTTCACTTATCCACCCTGGGTCTCCACGTTTTCCTATTTGTATTGCACACTTGTTCTCTCATTCTCTACACTCATGCTACCCACTTCTTCATTCATAAGCACCACTTCAGTTGCTTCTAATCTTGCTCTCCTCTCTTTCACATCGCTTCTTACTTGCTCAGATTCATACTCTATCCTCATTACTCTCCCTTCCAGTAGCAGTCTTTCCAAATGACTCACACCAATACCATTCAAATGCAGTCCATCACTGTTATACAGATCATTTCTTCCTTCAAACTCATTCCACACATTAACAAACTGCATGCATTCCTTTCTCTTCAACACATTTCTGCTAACATATCATTCATAATTCTTGTGCTCCACCTCATCTCATCACTGTCATATCTGGGCAAACATTGACCACCCTTCCTATCAACTATTATTTTTTATCCTTCTCAACAACCTCCTGATATCTAATCTTACATTTTCCTTGTTCCTAGTCAAGTCATGTTTTCCTAGTACCACTACTAACCCCTTTGCTCACTTATTCAACACCTCAATCACCATTCATTTTACCATCAGTAAAATAAACCTTGTGCATCTTCTCTAACAATTGAATCTCCATACATCCACTTGGGGGTCTTTCGTTACCTTTTTCACACCGATATAATTTATTTTTACCTTCTTTATTCTTCCATACATATCTCTAATTCTCTTCATTTCACTTCACATTCACCTAATCTTCACCAACTCACCTTTCAAATCTCACCTTTTTTTCACTATCATTCACTCTGGTTATTTGATTGTCAGTCACAACCACTTGTATGTCATCAATCCTGCTTACTACTCATTTTTTAATGTCATTATCAATTGCTTTATTGTCAATCGAACTTTTTTTCCTTGCTATCACTTCCACATCTGAACATTCAAACAGTTTTCAACTACCATGCCAGTTACAATGCCATGTTCCTTACTCATATTTAAACTATTAAAATTTATTTCTATTAAACTATTTAAACTTATATTTAAGGAATCCTCATTGTCCATCAGAATATCGCATTTCCTACATACTAACACTCATTCTTTTGTCTTATTAAGCCTCTCTACATAAATATCTGTGACATCTTCCTACACATATATACTACATTCATGGTACTGTACCATTGTTGAGAAATCCACACTGTTTACTTTATTTGTCTTCTGCACAGACCTATGCAATGATTTGTCTTTCACTGCCACGTTGCATCAGTGTGCTAACAAAAACAGTGAATTTATGATAATATCGCCTAAGAAATTTACCAATCACTGCGTTCCACACTCAAATATCTCACAGTAATAATTAATCTACAATTTAGACAATGTCAGCACACATTTAAATATAAAATTTACTTTTCTTGCTGCAGCACACGCGACGACCAATGTTTAACTCACACCATACTCAACAACAAATTATATTCTTGTTTTAACACTTTCCAAGCATTTGCATGTGAAGTATTGTTATCTCTTCTGTAGAGACTTCTGTCTTTACATCAGTTTTCTCAGTATCCTATAACGCAAAAGCATTATGGGAAGGGTCACTATCCAACCAATTTTGATTTTTATCAAGGACTGATCTATAAAAATCATGTATTTTTTCTGTATTCAAGTAATAGAATAGTATCATCATATTATTAAAACACTCTGAATCAAAGATATTTGTAAAAATCCTTTTACAAATAAAAACTTTTTATATACAAAGAAGTAGTGGCTCGTGACTTATAATCGGGGTGCTTAAGGGTCAAAGCTGTATAACTGAGAGGAGACCTCCACATAGCCTTTAAAGGAATGCGGAGAACCGACCAGGGCTTCTGACCTAATGTCCAATCCTCACCTTCTCGTGGTGCACCCTGTTGGGTATCTACTTTGATACTGAACGAACGAGGATGGGCTGGCAATTTGGGATTTAGCCGACCAAATTGTATTCTTATTGGTTAAACCAAAATAAAAAATGATGGTACAACATGACAAAATTTCATGCCGGCTGGGGCGTCGCCCGGTTAAACAAGGCCCCCCGTTGTTTTCGCCAGGGAACCAGGGCGAACAGCGAAAAGTCAGCTACTGGAACAAATCTGAAAACAAACCCCAACTCAACATCACCAGAGTTAAAGATCGGTACTATCAACGTAAGAAGCCTGAATGGCAAAGAAATGGAGCTAGCTGAGGAATTAGATAAGTACCAGATCGACATAATAGGGGTGACTGAAACAAAAAAGACAAAAACTGGTGAGATCTTTCTGAGCAATAAATACAAAATGTTATATTCAGGCAATAACAATCAAGGAAAAGAAGGAGTAGCCATAGTATTCAACACAAAATATGAGGCTAATCTTCTTGAATGGCAGTCAGTCTCAAGTAGAGTAATGTGGGCAAATATGAGAATGGAGAACTGGACAATGAGACTTATTTGTGCCTATGGTCCCACAGAAGGTTCTACTAAGGTAGAAGTGGAGGAATTTTTTGAGGCTTTAGAAAAAGCAACTGACACAATGAAAAAGGAAAAGTTGGTCCTTGTTGGGGATCTAAATAGTAGAGTAGGAAATGATTGTGAGACATACAAAAATATTTTGGGAAAATTTGGAGAAAAGAGCAAAGCTAATAATAATGGCAAATATCTGTTGGATTTCTGCTCAGGACATGGACTGGTTATTACTAACACCATGTTCCAACATAAAAATGTGCACAAATTCACATGGAGAGAAGAGGCTAGGAATAAGAAAAGTCTCATTGACTATGTTATTGTTGATAGTGATGTTTTCTCCCTTGTGCAGGACACCAGAGTGTACAGAGGATTTGAAATTGGAAGTGATCACTATTTAGTCTTGAGCAGGATAAAATTGAATTTCATATTGAAAAGAATAACATGTAAGAAAGTTTTAAAGCGAATAAAAGTTGAGCAACTCTCAGATGTGAACTGTAGACTAAAATACAGAAATATTATTGAAAAGAAAATGAAAGAGTTTGAGAACAGGAATCAAACCTTGGAGATTCATTGGCAAACTCTGAAGGAAACATTGATTGATTCTGCCAGAGAGGCATGTGGTGAGGTTGTGTGCAAAGATAAAAAAATCAGAACTCCCTGGTGGACACAGGAAGTTAAAGAGGCAGTGAAGGAAAAGAAGAAAGCATATCAAAAGTTCCTGGCAAATAAGTCAGCTTTTACTCTTACAGAATACAGAGACAAATGTAAGAAAGCTAAACAGTGTGTAAAACTAGCTAAACAAAAGTCATGGGAGGACTTTGGCAAGAATATAGAAAATAAATATCAAGAAGGTGGCAAAATATTCTGGAGGTTGTTGAAGAAGCTTAGGAATGGAGGAAAGAGTGCTGTAAAAGGAATTAGAGATGATAAAGGTGAAATGAAAACAGGAGAAAAAGATATCCTTGAAGTATGGAGTAATTACTTTGAAAAACTGCTAAATGAAACAAGCAGTGATGACAGCACAGTGATAAAAAACACTGACCAGGCAAGTCAGGAATACATATCCATACTTGAAGTAGAAAAAGCCATCAAAGGCTTGAAATGTGGAAAGGCAGCAGGAGTAGATGATATTCGACCAGAAATGCTGAAGTATGGTGGTATAAGAGTCTTACAGTGGCTGCACTGCATAGTTCAGAAAGCCTGGACAGAGGGACGAATTCCCGATGATTGGAGTAGAGCTCTCATAGTACCCATATATAAAAAGGGAAATAAAACTGAATGTGAGAATTACAGAGGTATTTCCCTTCTGAGTGTTCCTGGCAAGATCTATGCAAGTATACTTGAGAAACGGTTGAGAAGAATTGTGGAAGAAAAGCTTGGTGAAGAACAAGCTGGATTCAGGCCAAATAGAGGCTGTCAGGATCAGATCTTCACTTTACGACAAATAGTCGAGAAAGCATGGGAATATAACAAAGATCTGTATTTAAGTTTTGTCGATTTGGAAAAGGCATATGACAAGGTGCCAAGAGAGAAGCTATTCAATACGCTGCAGTTATATGGTGTCAATGGGGCATTATATCAAGCAATACTTAGTCTTTATTTGAGTTGTGAGTCAGCAGTTAGAATTGAAGGAAGTACAGGAAGATGGTTTAATGTTAAATCTGGTGTGAGACAAGGATGTACATTATCCCCTCTGTTATTCATTATCTATATGGATCACATTATGAAGGAATGTGGTATTAAACCTGATATCAAAATTGGAGATGTTAATGTCAGCTCTTTGCTTTATGCGGATGATGTTATACTTCTAAATAAATCCGCTACAAGTCTGCAAGATTCTCTGACTAAATTGAATAGCTGTTGTAATAGATATGGTATGAAGGTCAGCAATAAAAAGACAAAGACAATGAAAATAGGCAGAATCATTGAAAATGTCAACTGTTTTGTGAATGGAGAACCTGTGGAACAAGTAAAACATTTCAGCTACTTAGGCACAATTTTTACTGAAGATGGTAAACTAAATATAGAAATAGACAACAGAATCAGCAAAGCTGGTATGGTGGGAAGTCAATTGAATAAATTCATATGGAATAAGAAAGAAATTAGTCGGAACACTAAATTAGCTGTATACAAGACTGTGTTCAAACCAATTTTAACTTATGGATCTGAGAGCTGGGTCAGAAGTAAAACACTTGACCAAAGACTAGAGACCGCAGATATGAGAGTCCTGAGAAAGATTAGAGGCGTGAACAGATGGCATCAATGGCAATATCATATTAAAAATGAGGATATTAGGAAAGAACTTGACATTGTCAGCATCCAGGAATGCGTTAGCAGAGCTAATCTCAGATGGTATGGTCACTTAAATAGAATGGGAGAGGAAAGATTAGCAAAACAAGTGTTCTCTGCCAGGTTGGCAGGAAAACGACCCAGAGGAAGACCAAGATATAGGTGGATTGATACGGTACAAAGTGCCTTAGACGATAGAAATATAAGATCTGATAATGTTGGAGTCTTGACAAGTAACAGACTGATTTGGAGGAAAATTGTAGATAGGAAATTAGTAATGATGTAATTTTTTTCATGTAGTACTGTCATATCCTGTACACCCCTTGAGGGTACATGGCAGGAATTTGATGATGATGATGATGATGATGACTTAAAATCATAGGGTGTTGCAACTTTCGAAATATAGTGGAATTGTTCAGTGAACAGTTCCACTATATTTCGAAACAAAGGACATAGTGGAATTGTTCAATGAACACTTTATTGGAGTATTTCATCCTAGAGGAGTCAGTTTTAATGCTAGAGGGATAGGGCTGGTTCGAGGTTTAGAGGTACAGGAGGAGAGTGTGTTTCAGATACTGAGTACTCTGGATGTCAGTAAAGCTTTGGGACTGGATGGTATTTTACCACGAGTTTCGAGAGAATGTGCTAGGGAACTGAGAATGCCTTTAACCTGGCTTTTCAATGAAAGTCTGGCTGCAGTAAAGGTGCCCAGGAAATGGAAGGAAGATAAGATAGTGCGATTGCATAAGGGTGGTAACAGACTGGAAGTGTCTAATTATAGGCCAGTCTGTGTGTAATCAGTAGTTGTTAAGATCTTGGAGAAAGTAGTGAGGGACCGTATACAGCATTGGGCAGATGAGGGTAATGTTATCTGTGAGAGTCAACATGGATTTGTGAAAGGGCACTCTTGTTTTAGCAATATGCTAGCCTTTTATAATAAAGTTACAAGAACATTAGATGAGGGCAAGGCATATACTGCAATTTTCTTAGACTTAGCGAAGGCATTTGACGGGGTGCCACATGATAAGCTGATATTTAAGTTGCAGCACATGGGTCTGGATGTCAGATTGATCAACTGGATTCAGGATTGGCTGTCTGATAGGTATCATAGAGTTGTGTATGGTGGAACAGTTTCAAGAAGGCAAAGGGTTACAAGTGGGGTCTCACAGGGCTCAGTACTAGGACCTATATTGTTTAACCTTTATATCAATGACATTGCCAGTGGATTGCAAGGGGATATTCAGTTGTTTGTGGATGATGCAAAGCTGGGAAGGATTATTAGTATTAGTGCAGATGTGGTAGCCCTGCAAGAGGATTTGAATAAGCTACATAGATGGGCAAATGAATGGGGATTCAGTTTAATGCAGCAAAATGTAAGGTCTTGAGGTTTGGGAAAACATTGATGGGATGCTGCATACTCTATGGGAGGTGTTATACTGGAGGAAGTAGGGGAGACAAGAGATCTGGGGTTGATTATTGTAGAAACCTGAAATTACTAAGGTAACACGTTCGCGTGACATTTCTACTCAGTATCATGAACACGGGTTCGTATTGCAAAGGTGCTGAAGGTAACACAGTGGATTGCTGCAATTATGAGAAGGACACTGGCCTGTAGAGATAAAAGAGTTATCATTCCGTTGTATAAGTCTCTGATCAGACCACACTTAGACTATTGTTCTCAGATTTGGTCCCCAGGATTTGAAGGGGATAAATTAACTGTGGTAAGGATACAAAGACGGATGACAAAGATGGTTTCAGGACTGTACAATTTTGGTTATGAGGATTGGCTGAGGGAATGTGGACTGCAGAGTTTGGTGGATAGAAGAAGGATAGGTGATATGATTGAGACTTTTAAACTGTTGAGAGGTGGTTACAGGGTTGACACTGGAGAGTTCTTTCGCTTGGTTGAACAGCGTGAAGCAGTGATGACAAGAGGCCATCCCTGGATGTTACGAAAGGAAACTATGAGCAAGGGGGTGAGGAGTGGTTTCTTTGCATGGAGGGTGGTTGAACCGTGGAATGCATTGTGTGATGGAGTGGTGAGAGCGAGAACGGTCAATGAATTTAAGGAGTGGTATGATAGACTTTGTGTTTCTTAGGGGGTGGGGGAACCTCCCCTCGATGTCTTGACAGACTTTATGTTCTTAGGAAGGACCTCCCATGATGAGTCTTTTGACTCCATGGAGGCCTGAATAATAATAATAATAATATACATACACACTATATAAGACATTGTTAAATTGACCATAGATTTTTATTCGTACGTATGTTCGTACAATATTGACTACCGGTTTTGCTTGTAAGTGACTAGCATTCTCAAGGCTTGCACAGTACAAAAAAATGATAAATGCAAAAAAGGTTTAAGAATACAAAAAAACATTAGTACCTGTTAGGTAGCTAAGATAACACGTTCGCGTGACATCTACTCGGTATCATCTACTCGATATCATGAACATGTGTTACATGCAAACGCGTAATATGATTATTCGCATACTGTAGTTCTATTGAACTGAGGGAATTAACTAGATTTTTTCAAGTATCATTCAGTATGGACCCTTGATTTCTGTTTAGGTTGCTGCCTGTATGTATCACTACTGCTGCTTCTTTAAATAATCGATGTCTGTAATCTTCGTCTACGTAGGGCATAAAGCTGTTATTCCAATCTGTAGTGTGGTTTGAAGTTGAAAAGTGATGTGCTAACCCAGAGGTGATCATTCTGTTGTGATTTACATCACCAACATGTTCTTTCTGTCTTATTTACAGGCTTCTCGAAGTTTGTCCAATGTAGGAAAGACCGCACATGCATGGAATATTATACACACCTGGATATTTATAAAATGGAACACTGTCTTTAGAAGATCTTAGAACCTGTCTGATGCTAGTAGTTGGTTTAAATACAACCCTAATGTTATGGGCCTTTAACAGTCTTGCAATTTTGGTGGAAATTGAACCCATAAAGGGAATGACTGCTGTTGAAATTTACTGGGAGACTGAACAATGAACAGCTAAACTTCTTGGACATGCTAGTTAAAAGACAAGGTAACAATATCAAACCGTCCATTTACAAAAAACCTACAGACACTGGATGATATCTATATTACTCTTCAAACCATCATAGGTCTCATAAACAGAGCATCTTCCACATGTTGAGAAATCGAGCTAGAAACTTTATCTTCGACGATGAAGAAGTTCAAACAGAACTGTCTCAAATCGCTATAACACTATCGCAAAATAATTATCCTCGAGACATCATCAAGAAATTTCTATACAAAGATAGCCAACAAGAAAGAACAGTCTGCCAGTAAATTTCAGCAGCAGTCATCCCCATTTATGGGTTCAATTTCTATGGTCAGTTTAACCATAGAAATGGTCAGAATTAAAAATCTATGGTCAGTTTAACAATAAGTCTTATATTTTGTAACATTTTACGACCAAAAACATGTATAATTTAAATACATACACACTGTAAGTACAGTGTACAGTGTTTGGATAAAATATCAAAATTATGGTAAAAATTTAAAAAAAAAAATAAAATAAACATGAAAAAATATTGTTTATTATTGATAAAATTATACAGTTCGGTATAATTCAAAACTACTTAGAAATAAAGTATATTCTTCTTGTTTTGTTTCATGAAAAAATATTGTTTATTATCGATAAAATTATACAGTTTAGTATAATTCAAAATTACTTAAAAATAAAATCCATTATCATAATCCCAATAATGTTCTAAAATAAAAAAACACTCTAACAAATGTTATGTCTTTAATTATAATGTCTAAATATTTAAAGAGACAGAGTGAACACGATAAGCACTACGAACACTACTACTGGCGCAAGCTTTGTATAAACAACAGTGGAACTGCGTGACGGACGGTGCCGCATTACGTTAATAGCTCGCATCTCACTATGACGTGCATATGTTTTGAATAACTTCTCTCTCTCTCTCTCTCTCTCTCTCTCTCCAGTTGACCAAGACCAATCTGACATCCAGAACCATGTGCTGCAACTTAAATATCAGCTCATCATGTGGCACCCTGTCAAATGCCTTCGCTAAGTCTAAAAAAATTGCAGTATATGCCTTTCCCTAATCTAATGTTCTTCTAACTTTATTATAAAAGGCAATGCTATGAAAAGGCACTCTTGCTAAAACAAGAGCGCCCTTTCACAGAATTGGGCAGATGAGGGTAATGTTATCTGCGAGAGTCAACATGGATTTGTGAAAGGGCGATCTTGTTTTAGCAATATGCTAGCCTTTTATAATAAAGTTACAAGAACATTAGATGAGGGAAACGCATATACTGCAATTTTCTTAGACTTAGCGAAGGCATTTGACAGAGTGCCGCATGATAAGCTGATATTTAAGTTGCAGCACATGGGTCTGGATGCCAGATTGGTCTTGGTCAACTGGCTTCAGGATTGGCTGTCTGATAGGTATCATAGAGTTGTGTATGGTGGAGCAGTTTCAAGGAGGCAGAGGGTTACAAGTGGGGTTCCACAGGGCTCAGTACTAGGACCTATATTGTTTAACCTTTATATCAATGACATTGCCAGTGAATTGCAAGGGGATATTCAGTTGTTTGTGGATGATGCGAAGCTGGGAAGGATTATTAGTAATAGTGCAGATGTGGTAGCCCTGTAACAGGATTTGAATAAGCTAGATAGATGGGCAAATGAATTGGGGGTGTCAGTTTAATGCAGCAAAATGTAAGGTTTTGAGGTTTGGGAAACATCGATGGGATGCTGCATACTCTATGGGAGGTGTTATACTGGAGGAAGTAGGGGAGACGAGAGATCTGGGGTTGATGAGTGATAGAAACCTGAAATTTAGGGGAAATATTGCAAAGGTGGGGAAGGTAACACAGAGGATTGCTGCAATTATGAGGAGGACACTGACCTGCAGAGATAAAAGGGTTATCATTCCGTTGTATAAGTCTCTGATCAGACCACACTTGGACTATTGTTCTCAGATTTGGTCCCCAGGATTTGAAAGGGATAAATTAACTGTGGAAAGGGTACAAAGATGGATGACAAAGATGGTTTCAGGACTGTACAATTTTGGTTATGAGGATCGGCTGAGGGAATGTGGACTGCAGAGTTTGTTGGATAGAAGGAGAGGTAATATGATTGAGACTTTTAAACTGTTGAGAGGTGGTTACAGGGCTGACACTAGGGAGTTCTTTTGCTTTGTTGAACAGCAGGAAGGATTGATAACAAGAGGCCATCCCTGGAAGTTACGAAAGGAAACTGTGAGCAAGAGGGTGAGGAGTGGTTTCTTTGCATGGAGGGTGGTTGAACCGTGGGATGCATTGCCTGATGGAGTGGTGAGAGCAAGAACGGTCAATGAATTTAAGGAGTGGTATGATAGACTTTGTGTTTCTTAGGGGAGGGGACCTCCCCTCGATGAGTCTTGACAGACTTTATGTTCTTAGGAAGGACCTCCCGCATGAGTCTTTTGACTCCATGGAGGCCTGAATAATAATAATAATAATATAATCTCTGTAACTCTTCTTAACACACTTTCCACAGCTTCTTTCCTCCAAACCCTTAAGTGTTTCAACATCACAATTATTCTTTGAGTTGTATTTGCAACTATTGCTATGTGGGACCTTTGAATTTCAAATTCTTATCTGCCATAATTCCAACACCCCTACCCTTCCCTCCCCTTATCAGTTTCTTGTAGTATAATTCCACTGATATGATAGTTAATCATCAAATTCCTGATATGTTCCCACTAGGGAGCAGGTGCACAGGATATTAGGATAGTACTACATAAAATGGTGCCAAGTCAGCTTGGGTTTCACAGTATAAGTACAGTCTAAATATTACAGAACTCTGAGGCAATTGATGTGAAATCAGCAGTCTCTATAGACAAGCAAATACACTGCTCAAAACAATAGAGGATATTTTAGTTTTTGTCAGATAATTATAAATTTCAAATAATTATAACTATTGGGTACTTTATACATGAATAAATATTTCTTACTTATGGATAGGGTGTAATTGATGAGATATTTTTTAAATAATCGATATTTATTACAAATTTAACAAATTATACAAATATTTTAGCATGAAATAATTTTAACAAGAATAACAACAAGAAAAATATTAATTTTTAATAGGGCATATGGTCTCCATTAATAGCCAAAACAGTGGTACATCTTGATTGCATGGACTGGATAAGATGATCAAACAGTTCTTGTGGGATAATTCCCCACTCTTCTGTGAGAGCAATTTTGAGCTCTTGAAGTGATCGTGATGGCACCAGTTGAGCAGAAACGTGCCTACTTAAAGCATCCCAGGTATGTTCGATTGGATTACAATCTGGTGAACAGGCAGGCCAGTCCATTCCTTCAATACCTTCTTCCTCAAACCACTCTTGTACGAAATTTGCACGGTATGGATGAGCATTGTCATCCATAAAATATGAATTCTTGGCCAATTGCAGGCATATGCATGAACTATACGTTCCAAAATCTCATTGCGATACCTTTGGGCTGTTAAGGAACCATTTCTGATAAAATTAAGATCAGTATGGCCACCTATACTTATTCCAGCCCATACCATCAAGCTTCCACCTTGATGTTGGGATCTTTTGCGAACAAACTGTGGATTATTTCTTGTTCCACTTTCATGCCATATCAAGATACGTCAGTTATCTGGTTGCAGACTGAACCTGGACTCATCACTAAAAAGTACACGAGCCCAATCCTCGTTTGTCCAATTGTGGCATTCCTGTGTCCAAATTCTCTGGGCTCTTTTGTGATTTGCAGTAAGTGGAATGCAAACCATTGGTCTTCAAGCATATAAACCTATGGCATGAAGACAATTAGGAACATTTCCCGTCTCCAGAAAGCAATTCCAAAGTCACAAAATTATGCTTTGAGATACATGCTTGAGTGACAACTTGCTAAGTTTGTCCAACTTTTAATTGACCAATGCTCTCCAAGCCATGGATTCCAGGATATCATGTTGCTCTGTCATTTTTAACAAAATAATGAGTGATAGCTGACACAAGTTTACAATTGAAGTGATAATTATGTACTGTGGAAGTGAGTGCAACAGGCCACGCTTTTATATCCCCCACATGCTGATATGGCTGACACATTTCAACAAGTCTTAACATGATTTTGTATTCAGTTGCATGTTCTACACTGTTTATATTAATATTTTCAAATATTAATTTACAACATATTAATATATGTTGGGGAGTGAGAGGCAGGTTTTTTTCGTGCAGAGTTGTGAATGATTGGAATGCCTTGCCTGAGAGTGTGGTGTCTGCAAGGAGTTTGAATGTGTTTAAGACCCGGTATGATGAGATGTGTGTGAGATAAAAGGACCTCCTAGATGAGTCTTTGACTCCATGAGGTCTTGTTTAATAATAATAATAATATAATAATATGTTGTATATTTTAAAAATAATTTACAAATGTGTTACATTTGTAAATTATTTTTATAACTTTATAATTTACAAGAAAACCAAAATATCCCCTAATTGTTTTGAGCAGTGTAGTTTGAAGATGCTTCACATGCAATCTGATGGGATATTTAGTTGGATATTGCTATAGGCCAGGGAACTTGGAGGATGGAGACAAAAATGTGTAGACAAAGTGGCTTTTAAGAAAAAGGATGATTTTAATTATTGCAATATTGAGTGGAATGAAGACATATTATTATACAGGCACCTCCATGGAGTCCAAAGACTCATTGCAGGAGACCCAATCTATCCATACAATCCATCATACCTCTCCTTGAACCCATTAACAGACAAAACACTCACAACTGACTCTGGCAACTCATTCCACTCATTCACAACTCTCCAAGCAAAAAATCTAGTACTTGCATCGCTACTAACCACACCTTTATTCAACTTCCATGGATGACAACCCCTTGTTCTGGTCCCTCTAGCAGAGTGCTGAAACATTTTCCCTGCATCAATCATATAAAACCCCTTAAGCAACTTAAATGTTTCTATCATATCCCCTCTTTTTCTCCTATCAACCAACTTTTGCAATCCACACACACTCTCAATCTGTTCTGATAGGGAACATTCTGAATCCTCTTCACCGCTTCCTCATCCCCAAGAAATCCAGGGGACCAGATTTGAGCACAGTAATCCAGATGTGGAATCAAGGACTTATAAAGAGGAATAACAACTCACCTTATCTATACTTGTTAATGTGTTCTTCAATAGCCAAGTAATCTTATGGGCTACTTTAGCAACCTTAGCAATATGCCCTCTGTAATCTATTTTTCCCAAAATGCATAACTTTATATTTCTCCACATTAAACTGACATATCATCTTTTGCTCATGCTGACAGCCTATTTAAATTGTCCTGCAAGCTCTCCACATTGCCTTGATTAACTAGTAAAACAGCTAATCCGATCACTTGGTTACTGAAGAATACTTTGACGAGCAGAGACAAGCAGGTTTTTTGTTCCTTTTTATTAAGCCTTGATAAGACACCATCTTGACTATTGTGTGCAGATCTGGGTGATAGGGTTTCTTGGTGATGAGGAGGAGTTGGAGAGGATCCAGAGGTGAGTGACCAAAATGGTAGCAGGTCTATGGAATGAACCTTATGAGAACAGGTTGAAGATTTGTGGGTTACAGAAACTGGTTGATAGGCAGAAAAGGGTATGCTTGAGACATACAAATTACTGAGGGATTTTTACAAGATTAATTCAAAGGAAATTTTTCAGAACCAGTGTCTTGGTGGGAGAACTTAGGGGCCCATGGAAACTGAGTAAGCGTGTAGTTAACAAGGGTGTTTAGAACTAGGTTATTTGCTTGGAGAGTAGTGAATGAGTGGAATAGGTTGCCAGAGACTGTTGTGAGTGCCGTGACTGTGAATGAGTTCAAAGCAAAGTATGATAGATGCTGCATAAATGTTGGATAGTTCTTACATGATGTTTAAGGCCTCCCTCGATGACTAAGGACTCCTTGGAGTCCTTAGTCATCGAGGGAGGCCTTAAATAATAATAATAATAATAATAGTAATAATAATAATTACTCTACCTAATTTTGCATCATCAGCAAACAACTGAATATTTCCTTTCAGATTATTCCCTATATCATTTATGTACAAATTAAACAGCAATGGACATAACTCTTTCTCTATCACCAATAACACTCCACCTCCCTTTTAACCCTTTCTATCTTCAGGAAACACATACCCTTCCTTCTCTATTCTTGTCAGGATGTCGTCTTCATCCAACCATGTCTCACATATTCCAGTAATTTTTGAATGAACAGACTCAATTAATGCAACCATTTCATTTGCCTTGTTTGTACAGTAGCATCTCTTTTTATTTCTGTGGATTTTCTTAATAAATCTGAAGTTCACTTTGAAACTTGGTTACTTCTTCACAGAGATTTAACTAGGTTAATTTTTTATTCCAGATATTCATGGAATTATTGTTGCAGTGCTTAGTGTTTCATATAAGGATGATAACAAGGATGCATGTCTGAGTGCCGATATTTTCATTAATAAAAGAAATATATCTTCTGTAAGTTAAAATAATTCTTAATGATCTGCAAAATTATTTTGCAATTATTAATTTTCTTTGTTTCTTCATTAAATTTTTGTCTTTATTTCTTTTGTTTAGCTATATGCTACAGTTGTCTAAGCATATTTAAATTTTTAAGTATGTTTAAACACTTAAACATACTTAAATTTTTAAGCATGTTTATATGTTTTAAGTATGTTTAACTTTAAATTAAATTTAAGAAATAATTGAATATAGTTTATTTCATTATAAGGTAGTTGATATCATAATATCTATTTTTTTTCAACATGAATGCTTTATGTCAAAAAGTATACTACTGTTCCAACTTAATTGTTAGAGCAGCATTATAGGAATATTTATAAGGATGTTTCAACTAAAGGTGAGTTACCCAGAGTTTGCAGTATTTTCCCTCCTGGAATCTCAGATATTTCATCTTGCATAAAGAGCAGTGTGATTTATGTTATGGGAAAAATCTTGTCTTAGTAATTTGCTCTCATTTTGTGATAATGTCATGAATGCATTGGATAAAGAAAATGGACAGGTTATCATATTATTGCTGGACTTTCTGTGGTATCTGCACAATACCACATAGAAAAACTATTGTAAATTGAAGAATATAATACAGGGTGGTCCACAAGTCATGAAGGGGTTTAAACATTTAATAACTAATTATTTTTATTCTTTTTTTATAATGAAATGCAGAATTTGGAGATTTTATTCACATTTTAAACCCCTTTGTGACTTATCGGTCACCCTGTATTATTATTATTATTATTATTATTATCGTTGTCACGTGACACCTCCCAAGAGTCCAAGAATTTATCACAGGAAGGCACTCTACTCCACACCACTACACACACATCTCATCATCATCATCTCTTCTATCATTTAATTCTATAAGTACACGTGATGTCATTACTAACATCAATACACACTCTCTATTGCCCCACCAACAATAGTATTTTTGTCTGTAAATTGCTTGTGTTCTGATGGCTGATTTGCCTGTATACAGGATGAAAAATCTGAGTTTTTGTGCTGTAGGAATGGAAATTAAAATGATGGCATGAATAGGAGGGTTGCTTATGAACAGTTATCAGAAAGTAGCATATGGAGGAGTAGAGTCAAGGAGAATAAAAGTGTCTAGGAGTACTACAAATCTCTTTTCCTGGATCATTATTTTCCGTTTATATATTGGTAATAGAATGGCTTAAAACAATATATTTGTTTGTTTGATAATGATGGTTAGATTATTATTATTATTATTATTCAGGCCTCCATGGAGTCGAAAGACTCATCGTGGGAGGTCCTTCCTAAGAACATAAAGTCTGTCAAGACTCATCGAGGGGAGGTCCCCCCCCCCTAAGAAACACAAAGTTTATCATACCACTCCTTAAACTCATTGACCGTTCTCGCTCTCACCACTCCATCAGGCAATGCATTCCACGGTTCAACCACCCTCCATGCAAAGAAACCACTCCTCACCCTCTTGCTCACAGTTTCCTTTTGTAACTTCCAGGGATGGCCTCTTGTCATCAATCCTTCCCGCTGTTCAACCAAGCGAAAGAACTCCCCAGTGTCAACCCTGTAACCACCTCTCAACAGTTTAAAAGTCTCAATCATATCACCTATCCTTCTTCTATCCACCAAACTCTGCAGTCCACATTCCCTCAGCCGATCCTCGTAACTATCCTTTTACAGTCCTGAAACCATCTTTGTCATCCATTTTTGTATCCTTCCACAGTTAATTTATCCCCTTCAAATCCTGGAGACCAAATCTGAGAACAATAGTCCAAGTGTGGTCTGATCAGAGACTTATACAACGGAATGATAACCCTCTTATCTCTGCAGGTCAGTGTCCTTCTCATAATTGCAGCAATCCTCTGTGTTACCTTCACTACCTTTGCAATATGTCCACTAAATTTCAGATTTCTATTAATCATCAACCCCAGATCTCTTGTCTCCCCTACTTCCTCCAGTATATCTCCTCCCATAGAGTATGCAGCATCCCATCGATGTTCCCCAAACCTCAAGACCTTACATTTTGCTGCATTAAACTGATACCCCCATTCATTTACCCATCTATCTAGCTTATTCAAATCCTCTTGCAGGGCCACCACATCTGCACTATTACTAATAATCCTTCCCAGCTTCGCATCATCTGCAAATAACTGAATATCCCCTTGCAATCCACTGGCAATGTCATTGATATAAAGGTTAAACAATATAGGTCCTAGTACTGAGCCCTGTGGGACCCCACTTGTAACCCTCTGCCTCCTTGAAATGCTCCACCATACACAACTCTCTGATACCTATCAGACAGCCAATCCTGAATCCAGTTGACCAATCTGACATCCAGACCCATGTGCTGCAACTTAAATATCAGCTTATCATGTGGCACCCTGTCAAATGCCTTCGCTAAGTCTAAGAAAATTGCAGTATATGCCTTTCCCTCATCTAATGTTCTTGTAACTTTATTATAAAAAGCTAGCATATTGCTAAAACAAGAGTGCCCTTTCACAAATCCATGTTGACTCTCACAGATAACATTACCCTCATCTGCCCAATGTTGTATATGGTCCCTCACTACCTTCTCCAAGATCTTAACAAGTACTGATGACACACAGACTGGCCTATAATTAGACACTTCCAGTCTGTTACCACCCTTATGCAATGGCACTATCTTACCTTCCTTCCATTCCCTGGGCACCTTTGCCGAAGCCAGACTTTCATTGAAAAGCCAGGTTAAAGGCACTGTCAGTTCCCTGGCACATCTCTCAAAACTCGTGGTGAAATAACATCCAGTGCCAAAGCTTTACTGACATCCAGAGTACTCAGTATCTGAAACACACTCTCCTCATGTACCTCTAAACCTCGAACCAGCCCTATCCCTCTAGCATTAAAACTGACTCCTCTAGGTTGGAGTATTTCATCCTAGAGGGTTCATTGAACAATTCCACTATGTCCTCTGCATCAGTCACTCTATTTCCAGTTTTATCCCACAATATCATTCTTCCACAGTCATTTCTCCTCCTACTGGCCACATAGCTAAAAAATTCCCTAGGATTTTCTTTGGATCTTAGGGCCAACCCTCTCTCATATCCCAGTTTTGCTTTCTGTACCACACTAGTCACCCTTCTGGCCTGTGTCTTATATTCTTCATGCATACTCTCTTCACCTGTCTCATATCTTTTTCATAGCCTCTTTTTCGCATGCAATTCCTGTTTAATATTGTTTGTCATCCACTTTACTCCAAATTGTGTCCTCTTCTTCACTCGTGATATACAACTTACCATTGCTGTTAACAAATATTCTTTCACAATTTTCCACGCACTAATGATATCCCAGCCTTCCAATTCCTCCCTCCATGAAACTTCCTGAAGTTGACATCTAAGACTATTATAATCACCTGCTTTATAATTCCACATAAGTTCCCGTCTCTTTGATACTCCTGCATATCTATTCATTTTCCAAGTCAAAACCATGTGGTCACTCTCTCCAACTGGTGGGAGAGATGTCATCTCAGTTATTATCAAGTCTTCTGATGCTATAACCAAATCCAAAACTCCTGAACCTCTTGTTCCCTCTGTTACATGTTGCCTAAGACATTTGTCCCTCAAGAATTCTAGAAATTCCATTCCCCTATTGCTACATGCATCTTTCTCTCTCCAATTTATACTACTGTAGTTAAAATCTCCCATAACAATCATTCTTCTTGCACTTGCCAAACTTAGCTGTCTAACATCTCTTGGTCCCCATCCTCTGTGCTCCTGGGTCTGTAGCAACACCCCACTAAATATCCCGTCTTGCCTACCTCTACCTCACACCATATGCTCTCAAAATCATTTGTCTCACTTCCTTCCAAAGCCGTACTGCATATCAGAATCATAATGAATGATTCTGATATGGAGCCACTGCAAGAGTATCTGAACAGAATACTGTATACAAATGTATTAATGGATGCCACTTCAGTATTACTAAATACAAAGTTATGCATTTTTTTTTTTTTTTTTTGTAAAAAAACATTCTAGATTATATACTATGTTAATGGAATTTTTTCCTCAGCAAACTAATTGTGAGGAATCTTGACATGATGGTAGATAGAGAAGTCTCATTCAAGGCAATGTTGTGTAGGTTTTAAAAAAATGACAGGGAATGGGTTACAGAAGAACAAATGAAAAATGGCTAAGTTTAAAAAATAATGAATAGTTCAAGAGTGGCATTGTATAGGGATTCCTTTATTAGAGGTGTGATGAATGAGAAGATGCACAGATTTTGCTTTCCAGCAGGGAAAATGATCAGGAAAATGGAGGTTTGGGATATGAAGAGCAAGCAAGACAGCTGATAGTAGTAGGGGCAAATGATTTGGCTGGACAAAAGGAGAATGTGAGAATGGCTTATTATGAGGTTATTGAGGAGAGTAAAAGATAACAGATATGTTTTGCCCATGTATGACAGTGATTTGTTGAGATGGCAAATGAAGATCATGAATACTATGTTGGCAGAACTTTGTTAGGAAATTAGAATGCAGTTTGTGAATGTTTGAATTTGAGGGACAGAAATTACATAAGGTTGATAAACTACATTTAAATGGATTTGGTATGGATTAGCTAGAGAAGCGCCTGCTAAAATGGATAATAATAATAGTTAAACAAGAGATCTGAGGAAGTAAGAAATGTGAAAGAAGTGTTTATGGATGGATAGGTGAGTAAAGAGAGAGAAAGATAGAATGGAAAATGAAAGAAACATGAAATGCAAGACAGACAGGGAAATGGAGAGGTCAGGGTGGATGTGATGTGGAAGAACAACAGAAAAGAGGAGATTATTTAAATGTATTTAAAAGTGTTGTTTATGCACATAGCAGCAATCTAAAAGTCTTAACCAGGATACGGTCTTTTGGAACTTTATATCCTGGTTAATATTGCTGCTATGTGCACAAAGTCATCATCTTCCAAAGCAAACCTGTTTCATTGACAGTAAAAATTTGTTCATACTCACTTCTTTTAATTCACTGGGAAATTTTGCCCCAACATCGTTATCATCACTAGCACTTTCATCTAGTTCGAATATTATAGATTCCATACACTTTTTAAAGTTATAAAACCGGCCACAACTTGCTCAAGAGGTTTCCTCTTCATCTCCATTTTCTTTTATCATTTTGTAGAGACCTGTTGCTTTAGCTTGAATTATCATCGGACTTAACAGAATGTTTTTCTGTTTGCAGTCTTCAATCCATATCATTCAAAAGTCATTCCATATCCATTGCAGAACTTCTATGTTTAGCAATCACTTTTGTTATATAAGATTCTGTGGCTATTCCAGGTGTTTTGATTTGGTCTTTCTTAATTAGCTTTGTACCAATTACTTGTTCCTTCGTCATGTGCTATTTTAACTTATGATGTTCCTTCTTCATGATGTTTTATAATTTCAAGCTTTTGTTCTAGTGTTAGCTATTTATTTGTTAGGTTCACAAACTGCATTGCATTTCCTCTTCCCACTCATAATTGTGCATAGAAGGTGTGTGCATGTGTATGTAAAAAAAAAAAAAAAAAAAAAAAAAAAAAAAAAAAAAAAATTGTAGACCGACCTACGACTTTGTGGTAGCAAAACTAAAATAATACTAAAGTGTGTATTGATACAGCTATTACCACAGTATATTTTAAATCATGACGCTACTGCAGTGACATAGCTAGGAGGAGGGGGGGGCAGTCTGCCCCAGGAGGCACTTTGAATCTCACCCTATATATCGTTATGAATTTTTGTAGTATTTTTGGTGTGTATTGAGAGGGGTGGGAAACTGAAGAACCGCCCTGGCAGCAAATGTTCCAGCAACACCACTGCACTACTGTTTTAGTAGAATCAGAATGTCAGTGGTGCAGTACAGCAGTGCTATTGTTAAAACATTTTTAACTTGTTAAAAATTATAAACCATGCTATAGCGAAATATGTGCTGTTCAAAACCACATCATGCAAGGTATTGCTGTAATTATAATAAATTTTTTGTGATTATACAGGATGGCCGTAATCATAAAGGAGGCTTAAACATTTAATAACTTTTTTTATTAATTATTTTTATTCTTTCTTGTTATAATGAAAGATTGAACCTGGAGATTTTTTTTATTAGTTATGAAAAACGACATCACATAAATGCCTTCCATTTTCGGCTTCACAAAGACGGTATTTTCTTTGGCATGTTCCATGACAGCTGTTAATGTTTCTGGCTGCAGCGTCCTAATTTATGCATGAGTGTTCATCTTCAGCTGTTGGGTTGTCTGAGATTGTTCACATACACCTTATCCTTCAGGTAACCCCATAGGAAGAAGTTGGGAGCTGTCAAATCTGGAGAATGTGATTGCCAATTAATAATAATCGAATGCTGATTTTCAAAGTAAAATTGCACGATTTTGGTTCGTTGTTCGGTTGTGATCTTTTCCATGATTCATTTCCCAAATGTTCTTTAGAATACATGGAAAAAAATAAAATTAAAAAATTAAAAATAAAAAACAAATAATAATAATGATAATCAAAAATGATATTCACATTTTAAAACCTTTCGTGACTTATGACTCACCATTCAATCTACCATCAAGTTTTCTATTAATTTTTTGTTTTTCTTTCAGATAATGGTATCTGTTTATTGCCAACCTGATGCTTTTCTGCTAGAAAAGCTTCACTCTATTACCGTTTCCTTAATTTATAAACCAAGAATAACTTATTCTACAAGGGAAACACGAGACCTTTCTGAAGTTAAAAGCAGATACTTTTCAATCCAAGGTACTGTAGATGCCAATTTGTGTTGTTAGTTAATCAAAATAAATACAATTTCTTCCAGGAAATTCAAATGAAATATCTTAGCTCATCTTCATTTGCTGAAATGGTTGGCTGAATGGATCTATTCTATAGACCACAGGGTACTCTATGTACAACTTTCCATTTATAGCTCTCTTTTCTGTCCTCTTATCAGTAATTCGATTGTGGCATGGATGTATCTAAATGTCTTTTTTTTTTTTGTGGAACATGATTTTCATTGCCTTGTGTGAGACCATTGCTCTGCTTATTGGAGATACAAATGGATTTACAAAAGTTCCTTATTTGGCCTCTAGAGTAGTGCCTTCTAGATTATCTAATCCTAAACTCATTATAAGACTGATGTGCTATAAGTTTACAGACATTTATGGATAGTACTGATGCAAAATGAGTCACCCCACCCTCCAGTTGGTGAGAGTGACCATGAAATGATTACCTGGGTGGTTGCCAGCAGTGTTGAGGACCTTTGAGAAAAAAGGGTATTTGTGGAACTACATGACTGGTGATTATGAGGAGGTTAGGAGACAGCTTGCAGGTTAGCATGGAATGAGGAGTTAGCTGGAAAAGAGATCAATGCAGCTTGGGGATATTCAAGAACTATCTGGTAGAAGCAATGTCTAAATATATTCCAAGGGTAAGAAAGTTAAATAAGGTAGGTGTGAAATGGATGAATGAAGAGATTAAGCATGAGAAGAAAGGCCAGTGGTGCACCCAGAGGGGGGGGGGGGGCAAGGGGCCCGGGCACCCCCCAAAGAAAAGGAAAAAACACTAGAAAAATTTCCAAAAAACTTTTCCTAATTAAAATTCATTTTTTTTATTTATGTTGTGTGCTACTTATGAATTAGCGATCACTGCAGATGCTCAGTTATAGGTCGTATGTGATGTGTAGTGTGTATTTGCAAAATGTCTACTCACCTCGCCCCCCCCCCCCCCCCAAAAGGTTAAATCCTGAGCGCTCGGCCCCCTCCAAGATTAAATCTTGAGTGCACCACTGAAAAAGGCATTCTGGAGGAAGTGGTAATAACCAATTCTATGAGGATTATAAAACCAAGCAAGAAGGGTGACTTGGTTGGTAAGGGTAGCAAAAGTGAAGTATGAGCAGCAGTTAGCTAATGAAGCCAAAAAGAATCCTAGGGGGTTCTTTTATATATGTAGCCAAAAAAAAAAGATTATGGAAAAATGACATTGATTGGAGAAAATGGTATAAGGACAACTGCTGCAGAAGATATAGTGGAGATACTTAATGAGCAGTTCATAATGGTCTTTCATTCTTGTGAATATGACATTGTGGACAGATTGAGAGCAGTTGATGTTAATAAGGCTGTGGGATTTGATAAGCGTGAAGACTTATGTCCTCTAATAATAGTGGAGGCTTTGAAAGGCAGTGACACTAATGGGTTTTAAAGCATATGGTGTGAAGTAGAGGTGGGCAAGACAGGATATTTAGGGATGCTGCTACAAGCCAAGGGGCACAGAGGGTGCTCCTTGGATATGTTTAGGCAGTTGAGCTTGACAAGTGCAAGAAGAATGATTGTTATGGGTGATTATAACTACATCAGTATAAGCTGGGAAGATGAAAATGCATGTAGTAATAAGGGAATGGAATTTCTAGAATTCCTGAGGGACAAATGTCTTAGGCAACATGTAATAGAGGGAACAAGAGGTTTAAGAGTTTTGGATTTGGTCATAGCATTAGAAGAGCTGATAATAACTGAGATGACATCTCTCTCCCCCCCTGTTGGAGAGTGACCATGTGGTTTTGATTTGGAAGATGACATGCAGGAGTATCAAAGAAAAGGGAACATATATGGAACTATAAGGCAGGCGATTATAATAGTTTTAGATATCAACTTGGGACAGTTCCATGGAGGGACGAATTGGAAGGGCGAGATATCATTAGTGCTTGGGAAATTGTGAAGGAATATTTGTTAACACATATAGTAAGCTGTATTCCACAAGTGAAGAAGAGAACACAATTTGGTGTAAAGTGGATGACAAGCAATATTAAACAGGAACTGCAGGTGAAAAAAAGAGATTATGGAAGAGATATAAGGAAAGGCATGGAGAGCAGATGCATGAAGAATATAAGACTGGCCAGGAGAGTGACAAGTATAGTGAGGAAGGAAAAACTGGAATATGAGAAGAGATTGACATTAAGATCCAAAGAAAATACTTGGTAATTTTTTAGCTATGTGGCCAGTAGGAGGAGAAATGATTGTGGAAGAATGACACTGAGGGATAAAAATGGGAATAGAGTGACTGATGCAGAGAACATAGTAGAGTTGTTCAATGATCACTTTATTAGGTTCGAGGTTTAGAGGTAAGAGGAGAGTGTGGTCCAGATATCGAGAACTCTGGATGTCAGTAAAGCTGTGGGACTGGATGGTATTTTAGAACTGGTTTTGAGAGAATGTGCTAAAAGAACTGACAGCTCCATTGACCTGGCTTTTCAATGAAAGTCTGGCTATGGGAAAGGTGCCCAGGAAATGGAAGGAAGGTAAGATAGTGCCGTTGCATAAGGGCGGTAGCATACTGGAAGTGTCTAATTATAGGCCAGTTTGTGTGTCATCAGTAGTTGTTAAAGTCTTGGAGAAATTAGTGGGGGGGGGACCATTAACAGCATTGGGCAGATGAGGGTAATGTTATCTGTATAAGCTAACATTACCATGTGAGAATCAACATGGATTTGTTAAGGGGTGCTCCTGCTTTAGTAATATGATTGTCTTTTATAATAAAGTGACAAGAGCAGTTGATGAAGGGAAAGGCATATACTGCCATTTTTTTTTGTATTTTGCAAAGGCATTTAATAGGGTACTACATGGTAAGCTTGATACTTAAGTTGCAGCACATGGATTTAGATGTCGGGTTAGTCAACTGGATTCAGGATTGATGATCTGATAGGTATCCGAGAGTTGTGTATGGTGGAGCAATATCAAGGAGGCAGAAGGTTACCAGTGGAGTTCCACAGGGCTCAGTACTGGGACCTGTATTGTTTAACATTTATATCCATGACATTGTCAATGGATTGCGAGGGGATATTCAGTTGTTTTCATATTATGTGAAGCTGGGCAGGGTGATTAGTAATAGTGTAATTAGTAAAGATGTGGCAGCCCTGCAAGAGGATTTGAATAAACTGGACAGATGGGCAAATGAATGAGAATGTTGGTTTAATGCAGCAAAATGTAAAGTCTTGAAGTTTGGGATACATCGATGGGAGGCTGCATACTCAATTAGAGGAGCTGTACTGAAGGAAGTAGGGTAGAATAGAGATCGGGGGGGGGATGATGATTGATAGAAAATTGAAATTCAGGGAGCATATTGCAAAGGTGATGAAGGTAACCCAGAGAATTACTGTAATACTGAGAAGAACGCTGACCTGCAGAGATAAGAGTTATCATTCCGTTGTATAAGACTCTGATCAGACCACAGACTGTTGTTCTCAAATTTGGTCCCCAAGATTTGAAGGGGATAAATTAACTGTGGAAAGGGTACCGAGGCGGATAACGAAGATTGTTTCAGGACTGTACAATGTTAGTTATGAGGATCAGCTGAAGGAATGTTGACTGTAGAGTTTGGTGGATAGAAGAAGGAGAGGTGATATGATTGAGACTTTTAAACTGTTGAGAGGTAGTTACAGGGTTGATGCTGGGGAGTTCTTTCACTTGGTGGAACAGCGGGAAGGAGCGATGACAAGGGGGGGGGGGCATCCTGGAAGTTACGAAAGGAAGCTGTGAGCAAAAGGCTGAGGAGTGGTTTCTTTGCGTGGAGGGTGGTTGACCCGTGGAATGCATTGCCTGATAGAGTGGTGAGATGGTGAGAGCAAGAACGGTCAATGAGTTCAAGGAGTGGTATGATAGACTTCGTGTTTCCTAGGAAGGTCATCCTCTCACGATGAGTCTCTTGACTCCATGGAGGTCTGAATAATAATAATATATCACCACGTATTCTGAAGGAATATGCCAGGGAGTTGACATCTGCCTTATCATATTTTTTTAATATTAGTCTTGCACTGAGTTGAGTTCTAAAGGGAGTGGAAGGAGGGCAAGATTGTGTTGCTTCATAAGAGAGGTTATAGAACTCAGGCATCAAATTATAGGCCTATCTGTATGTCAGCTGTTGTGGTTAAGTTGTCGGATAAGCTGGTGAGAACTAGGATCCAGAATTGGGTTGACAACACTAGTATTATCTTTGATGGACAGCATGGATTTGCTGAAGGGAGGTCATGTTTTAGTAATCTATTTACTTATTACAATAAGGTGATGGCTTCCTTGGACAGAGGAGAGGGATACACAGCGATAAACTTAGATTTTACAAAGGCTTTTGATTGATTACCGCATGATAAGTTTATAGTCAAACTAGACCGAATGGGGCTGGATATTAGATTAGTGCATTATAAATCGGAAACTGGCTATCTGATAGGTATCAGCAAGTTGTGTATAGGGGCAATATCCAGGAAGAGGATAGTCACTAGTATTGTGCCTCAGGGATCTGTTTTAGGGCCATTGCTGTTTAACCTGTATGTTAATGATATTGGTGAAGATTTGAATGGGGATATTCAGTTATTTGCAGATGATATCAAGTTGGGATGAACTATGAAGAAGTTACGGAAGGAAGATGTTGTGGCCTTACCAGAAGACTTGAATAAATTGAGTGAATGAATATGGAAATGGGGATGCAAGTTCAATATTGCAAAATGTAAGGTTTTAAAATTTGCGAAACAAAGATGGAATATAGAATTTATGCTCGGTGGGGATATATTGTTGGAGGTGGAGGAAATAAGAGAGCTTGGGATGATAGGGAAAAGTGTCTGAAATTTAGGGGACACATTTCCAAAATTGTGAGGACAACATTGTATAAGACTTTGATTAGGCCACAATGGACTTCTCTGCAGATTTGGTCACCTGGTTTTCAAATGGGGATGAAGAGATGTTGGAAAGGGTCTAGAGATGACTTACTAAGGTAATTTCCGATCTCTGGAATGTTGAATATGAGGAAAGGTTGAGAATATGCAATTTACAGAGTCTGGTGTATAGGGGGAAAAGGGTGATATGATAGAGACCTACAAGTTAGTAAGGGGTTGTTAAATTATCATTGTTGGAGAGGTTTTACAGCAAACGGTGGGAGATCAGTGGATAAGTAGATGACCTCCCTTAAACTGTATAAGGGTGGTGTGAGCAGGGAAGTGAGAAGCAGGTTTTTTGCATGCTGAGTTGGGAATGATTGGAATGCCTTGCCTGAGGGTGTGGTGTCCACAGAGAATTTGAGTGTGTTTAAGGCACAGTATGATGAGCTGTGTGCATGACAAAAGGATCTCCTAGATTAGTCTTTGACTTCATGTAGTCTTGGGATAATAATAATAATAAAACAAAAAAAAGGTTCCTCTTAAATATGCAAAACACTGACCCATTATATTGAGGTAGATCTTGGGCATAATAAAAATAAATGCATTATATTGCAGTTTGTTAGAAAATGATTGTTATTTTGGGACACATGGTTGAAAGATCATGGGAGTATGGGGTAAGGGGGAAGAATGTGGAGGGGGAAAGTGATAAGGTGTGAGGATAACACTGTATTATTATTCAGACCAGTAGAACTGTATGGCATAATTAGAATCATACAAGTGATATATTGTTTAAATGTAGTCATTTTGAAGGGAATATACAGAAGGATGAATTTGTAGATTTATTTTCATGTAATTCTGTCAACTGTACCACTTTTAAATTACTTTAGATGCATCTTGTCAGCTTCACCATTTGTAAGTTATTTTAGATGCAGCTTGTGGCTGCACCATTTCCAAATTATTCCTTTGATTCTGAATGATGTGAAGCTACAATAAAGAATATTAATTCTTACTTTTAAAGGTACTTGTGGCATAGTATAATTATTAAAAGAACACATAAGACCACAGTAATAACTATGTAATTAATAAGGTACAGATATTTCATACTAAAACTAATAGTACATCTTCAGTGTCACACACAGTTATAGGAATGGAATACAAGTAACGAACATTCGGTGGATCACCTATTAAAATACAATTGTTGCCACATGCTAGGCAGGGATAGCAAATAATAATCAATTAATATTTAAGATAATTGGTTTGTTTATTGATTACATAAAATAAGTCTCCCAGATCTTGGAGAGAGAGAGACAATCATTTCGATTCAAATTCGGTCGGTGTAAAATAGCTTCACAACTTTCTTTAAAAAAGACGTTCATATTTGAACCTGCATCTATGGAGGAGAATAGCTTTATCCCACTGGATATTATGAGTAGTGTTAATACCGTGTTGTGCTAGACCAGACTTCTGAGGTTTGTTGTATTCAATATAATATTGATGTTCTTTAATTCTATTTTCCACAGAACGGCCAGTATTCAATATTATATTGAATACAACAAGCCTCAGAAGTCTGGTGTAGCACAACACAGTATTAACACTACTCATAATATCCAGTGGAATAAAGCTATTCTCCTCCATAGATGAAGGTTCAAATATGAACGCCTTTTTAAAGAAAGTTGTGAAGCTATTTTACACTGACTGAATTTAAATCGAAATGATTGTCTCTCTCTCTCGAAGATCTGGGAGACTTTTATTTTATGTAATCAATAAAAAAACAATTATCTTAAATATTAATTGATTATTATTTGCTATCATTTCCTAGCACGCAGCAACAATTGTATTTTAATAGATGATCCACCTAATGTTCGTTACTTGTATTCCATTCCTATAACTGTTTGTGTGACACTGAAGATGTACTATTAGTTTTAGTATGAAATATCTGTACCTTATTAATTAAATAGTTATTACTGTGGTCTTACGTGTTCTTTTAATAAAGAATATTAATCCTATTTACAGAGCTGAGCCAGGTGCTAGATGCCAACTTAGTGGGGAGGAGAGGGATTGCAATAAAATAAGATTACAGTTAAGGTCCAAATTTAAAATCAAGTGATTTGAAATAAAATTTAATTTAATTACATAAAGAAAAGACACAGCATTATATTAAATTAAAATTTAAAAAAAATAATAATTAAAATAGTGGGAGGGAAGTCATTGTTGCTTGCCATTTATTTGGATGAGACTCCAAAATAAACTATAATAGTTTATTATAGTTTAATAAATAAATGTTAAATAAATAAATAAATAAAAATCTGAATATTTCAACCAGAAACTAACTATAAGACTGATAAACTGTGTACAAGTTGAGAATAGATATAAATCAACCTTATATCTATTCTAAACTTGTGCAGAGATTTGTTTCCCAGGAAATTCAAATAAAATATAGTTATGTATGTTATATATATAACTTATTCACTTAATTAACCCTACTAACCATTTAACTCATTAAGAAATTAAGCCTTCATACATCTCTATAATAGGATTGCTTAAGTGTCTATTTTAGATAACATATAACTTTTAAGGAATACAGAAAACTGACTAGGGTTTCTGACCTGATGTCCAATCCTCGCCTCATGCAGTGAATCTCATTAGTAGATATCTACTGCATTCTGAATGAGGAACAAGGAGGGGAATGGCAATTTGGACTTAAATGCCAAATGATATTCTTCATTAACTTAAACCAAAAACAAACATTACAACGATGATGATGAAATTTGATGAAATTTCACGCCTGTTGGGGCATTGCCAGTTAAACAAGAGCAGCGCTATTTTCTTCAGGAAACCAAGATGAACAGTGAAGCGTCAACTACAAGAACAAACTTAGTGTCAGTGGAATTCAAGATAGATATAATAAACATATGAAGCATTCATGGACCTCTAAAGTGCTTCTAACTGCATCATTCCACCTAGATGTTGGTCTCCAGGGTCTTTTTTCTTGCCATACTGGCATCAAACAAATCCTTTGCTAATATTTTCTCCCATAAGTTCAAGGTCCATACCACCTATGATTAGCTCTTCTCACACATTCCTGATTGCAAATAGTGTCAAATTTCTTCCTAATGCATTGTTTTTGATATGATTCTGCCATTGATGCCATCTGTCTACTCATCTAATTTTTCTGAGACCTCTCATATCTGTAGTCTCTAGTCTTTGATCATCTGTTTTTACTTTTTACTCAACTTCCAGGTTCATAAGTTAAAATTGGTTTGACAACTGTCTTGTATGCAGTTAGTTTAATGTGTTGACCAATTTCTCTTTGTTCCATATGAATTTATTCATTAGCTTCCTCACCATACTAAGTGTGCTGGCTATGTTGTCTTCTTTCATATTTAATTTGCTACTTCACTAAATATTGTGCCTAAATAGTTTAAAAGGATTATATCTTTATAGGTTTCTCATTAAGAATGTAGCTAATGTTTTCAATATTCTTGCATATTCAAGTTTTGTAGACATTTGGAAATGGCACATAACAAGGTGCCAAAAGAAACATTCACAAACCAGGGCAGTTACGTATCGTAAATGGAACATATATTGAGCTAAAAATAGCCATTTTTCAGTTAACGTAAAATCATATGTAAGACAAGACTGCAAAATATCTCCATTGTGATTCGTTATTTCTGTGGGTGATGAATAACAATGGTGATAGGCAGGAACATTGAAAACATCAGTTACTTCCTTATGTTTTCAATCATTATGTGGATCTGTTCAAATCATCTAGAATTTGGAATATCAAAACAGGTCTTTTGAATTAGTAAGCAAGCAAGCACGAAGCAATGTGAAAGAACAGAAGAGTAAGGAAAGAGGGATTGAAGTGGTGCTTATGAATGGAGAAGTGGGTAGGTCAACTGTCTTGCATGCAGTTAGTTTAATGTTTTGACCAATTTCTCTCTGTTCCATATGAATTTATTCATTTGCTTCCCTACCATACTAAGTGTGCTAACGCTGTTGTCTGCACACTTAGTATGGTTTACATAGTCTTTCATATCCCACAGCCTGGAACTTGGCCTATATTCAACCCATTCCCAAGAAGGTTGGTTGGTTGGTTTATAGTTTATTTGTCACAAAGACAACACAGATCATACTGTGCCATACTAAAGGTTACAACTAAGCAGTTACAGAAAATTGTAAACAATATGTCTGTACAAAAATCTAGTTCCACAAAGCAGCATCTACAGATAAACAGAACTGCTGCAGAGGGCACAGCAATACACAAGTCAGAGGTTATTACGGTAATACAAAAATAGTTATCAATATAAGTTAATACACAATATATGCAACACCAAGGAATGCAGTATCTACATATATGTAAAATTATAACAGATGCTTTTACAGCAGTAGAAAAATAGGCAAAAAGGGATTATTGTACAATATGCATGGATGAAAATTAAATTTAGCAATGCAGTATAAACAGAATTTGGCAATACATATAAACAGAATTACTAGAAGGTACACAAATGGACAAGGTGTCCTACAACAATACATGATTAGTCGAAAAATAAAATAGTAAATAAAATGCATATACAAAATTTATGTTAAACAATGCAATACCTACATATAAACAAAATTACAGCAGAGGTTTCAGCAGTACATAAATAGATAACAGTACAGGTTAACATATGCATATACAAAACAAGTCAAGGAAAGCAGTATCTACATATAGTAAGATTACAACAAATGTTATTATACTAATACATAAAGAGTCAGAAAGAAATTATTATATAGCATATATGCATAAAAATTAAGTTTAACATTGTGGTATTTACATATTAACAAAATTACAACAGGGTGACACAAATATACAAGATCAAGCCCTACAGTTTATTTATTTATGCTTATGGCTACATGAAACTGGTAAGTGAAGAGCACAATCACAATTTCTAGCAACAAATGATGAAAATCTTAACATATAAAAGTTCATTACATAAAAGGCACAACCAGCTTTAAGTCTTTCCTTTTTTTTTTTTTTAAATAAAGCAAAAGTAACTTGTCATAATCAAGCCAAGGGCAATTATCGTCCTACTGTAACAGGTATGACAAGGCTGCATGTTCTCACAACAGTTCACAACATAAATGTAGCTATATCCTAGGTTTAATTAGAGAGCAGTTGTGTCTTGTGTGAGAAAACTTGATCCATTAGAGGGGGCCCATTTCACATTACATCATCTTCTAACACGAGGAGGAGTTCTGTTGATACCATGATGAGGACTATGAGAGTGACTATGAGAATAACGTCTTTGTGGTGAGACAGGAACGTGATCTTCTGTTTCCTCCATAACCACTGCCACATCAACTGCAGGTCCAGGTCCAGGCTGGAGAGCCAATTTAAGGCCTCATCCATTACTTTGTGAATGTCCTTCAGACCACCACCGTGAAATTTGCGCCTTGGGCAGTCATACACAATGTGAGTAGTTGTCTGATCCACGGGAGAATAATCACAATAAGGGTGATCTGACAGTCCCCATTTATGTAGAAGGTAGCCACATCTTCCCTGACTAGTTCGGATCATGTTTATTGATGACCAAATCTTCCTAGGAAAATCAAAACCAGGCTACAGAGCACAGGGATCTTCTACCAGAAAGCCGTTTGTTGATAAGTTGATGGACCAGTGTTCTCTCCATATATAAGATATTGATGGCAGCACAGCTGAAGAGAGTTCATCCATGGACCAGAGAGGCTTTCTAGATTTGAGTCGTAGGCTATGTGGGTTTATGAGAGTCGGATGTAGGGGCAGCAGTGGGTTGGTAGAGTTTAGCTGGGTGTCTATAATGTTAGTGTGTGTACTTCTTTCCAGACAGGAGCACAATATTCTGCTGCAGAGAATGCGAAGGTTAGTGCAGACAACCTTAAGACTTTTGCACCACAACCCCAGGTTGTTCCAGCAAGCCTTGAAATGATATTATTTCTGGTTTTAATTTTATTGGAGAGGTTGATGATGTTCCTTTTTATAGGTTAGGCTTCTTTCCAGGCTCACCCCAAGGTATTTTGGGTGAGGCTCATGTTCTACCATTTTTCCACAGAAAGAAAGGTTGAGTTGTTGATTCGCCTCTGCAATGTACAGGTGGAATACTGAGGACACTATTTTAATTGGATTTGGCTTCAAGTACCACTGCATAAAGTACTCTTCCAGGGTGTTCCAATCTGTATTCAAGGTTGATTCTAGGTTAAGGAGGTGGTTGATTCTAGGTTACATCAATCCACCTCCTTTACTAGAATCTTTACTAGATTCTAGTAAAGGAGGTGGATTGATGTAAGATCGCTAGGTCATCAGCATACGTATACTTGCTTGATCTGGTATGAGGTAGATCATACATGTAGATATTAAAAATGTATAGGGGATAACACAGAGCCCTGAGGAAGACCGTTGTGAAGGAATCTGGGCCTGCTCTTTTTTCTGCCAATATGGACCTGGATCTTTCTGTTGGAGAGAATAGAATCAAAAAGTTGTAAAGTTTTTTACACTTTATAATATTTCCTAGTTTTAGAAGGAGGCCCCTGATCCAGGCAGTGTCATAATCAGATGTTAGGTCAATGAAAGTGGCTCCAGATTTAAGTTTCTTCTGGAAGCCTGCTTCAATTTGAATTGCCAGGACCTGGTTACAGCAACTTCTTCCTGGCCTGAAGCCAGCTTGTTCAGTCGGGAGTGCTCTTTCGATGAGTGGTGAAATTCTTTTAAGGAGAATTCTTTCAAAGAGCTTAAAGGTGGTGCAAAGCAAGGAGATAGGTTGCTGGTTTTTCACATCATTTGGATCGTTCTCTGGTTTGGGCATGGCAATTATTTTGGCTTCCCACCACAGTTTTGGTAGTTTACCAGTCATGATGATTTCTGAGAAAAGAGCAGCCAGCAATGTTTGGGCAGACAGCCAGTCATGTTGAACAAGATGTTTTAGGACCTCAGGGAGTATACCATTTACTCTTGCAGCTTTGCCATTCTTGGTAAGTTTTAAGGCTATTTGTACCTCTTCCTGAGATACTGGGTGTACGAGTTCAGGAAACTCGGGTTCCATCCTCAGGATTTGTCTGGTGGAAGCTTGTACAGCAATTTTCCTGGTAGAGCTGGGATGAATCTTGGAGGTTTTCAATGAATGGTTAGCCATTTGTTCAGGAGTTATCTCTGTTGTTTTGTGTGTGTTGTAGGCTCTGCTCCACCTAATTTTCTCAGAAGTGACCAGCTTCTCCGACTAGATGTGATGAAATCGATATCATTGATGGTTGAGATCCATTTTTCCTTTCTGTTTTTATCCAGGGTTGATATGAGCTCCTTAGCAATAGTTGGATCTTCAGATTCCTCATATTTGGCTAGGAGTTCCTCACGTTCTTTACTCCAACATGGGATATATTGTTTTCTGTAGCCTCTAGGGATAGAGGCTTTTGCTGCAGATTTGAGTAGTTTAACAAATCTAGGATAGGAATTAGGAGTGGATGGAATTGCTCTAATGGTTTGCTTGATTTGTTTCTGAAATGCAGTCCAGTTGGACCTGTGGAGATTCCATCTAACGATTTGTATTCCGCTGATGACTGGGATTGATGTTCCTATCTCTATTAATGTAGGACGATGTTGACTATTAGGGAATCTGTTAAGGATGGTTCTGGTTGATGGTAGAGGGTGGTCTTCGGAGTCTTTAGTGACTATGCACAGATCTGGGGCGTAGGTTCTGTTCCATCTGGCTGAGTAAAGAGTGCCGTCTTGGCCCTCCAGGAAGCCCATGTGCCTGACACAGTCCTCAATAGATTAAAGATCCCAGGACTCATTCTCGTGTCTTATAACTATCACCTCAAGCATGGCCTAGCAACCTATATCTAGCCTAGTCTCAAGGATCTAACCCAAAGTGTTTCTGATACAGAATACTCCATAGGTATTAAAGTTTAAAACATCACCATATACAAAATCTATAAACCTCAATCACAATACTGGCCTGATCAGATGGGCCGACCTCCTCCTCACCCTGTTATCTATGTTGGTGACTTCAATTCCCATCACACCATGTGGGCTATTCCTCTAACAACTGGGATGGTAATAATCTAGCTGACTGGATGGATACATATAACTTGTATTTGAATTATGATGCCAAGCAATCCCTACAATAACACATAATTGGTCAAAATTTAAACTAATGAATGATATGTATGTATAAAAGTTAAGTTAAGCAATACAGTATTTACATATAAACAAATTTACAGTCAAATGTTTTTGTACAAATTAATTCTTTCTAAAAAATTGAAAACATCATGCAATCTGACTGAATCTGCTAGCATTTCCCTGAGCGTATATGGCTTGGTTAGATAGGTGAAAATTTTATTCCTCTCTCGTGTAAATTGTTGACACTCTACCAGAATATGATAAATAGTGAGATGTTTATTGCACTTTCACATATGTGAGGGTCATCAGCTCTCAGTAAATAAGAATGTGTAAGGTGACTGTGACCTATGAGGAGCCTAGCAAGAACAACCTCCTCCCTTCTCTTTGTATGTTGACTAGAATGCCAGTGCTTAATTTCAGGTTTAATGTCATATAATTTGTTTATCATTGTTTCCTGCCATGTTGACTCCCACTGAGCAATTAGCTTTGATCTTATAAGCTGCTTGTAGTCTGTATATGGAACTGTCAAACAGTATGCGGAGAAGGTTTGAGCTGATTTAGCATCTGCAGCCTCATTTCCCTTAATTCCGATGTGGCTTGGAACCCAGCAGAACCGGACATCAAAATTAAGGATTTTTATTTTGTGAAACAGGTGTAGCACCTCATAAAGTACTGGATGTGGATTATACATAGGAGAGGAGATAGCCTGTAAAGAGCTTAATGAGTCTGTGTAAATTATACACTTTTGGTAGCAGTTTTCTTTTATATGCACAAGTGCAAGCTGAATGGCATGTAACGCTGCTGTATAATTACTGCAGTCTAGTGGGATCTGATCTGAGATAATAATGTCAGAAAACACAGCAGCACAGCCAACAGAGGTATTAGTTCTTGAATGATCAGTACAGATGGGTAAGAAATCAGCATGCACTTCTCTGTGTGCATTAAACAACTGCAAGTAGATGGATGATGGAGTATAAGATTTCTGTAGCTGACAAAGTGAGAAGTTGCAGGTGTGCAAACCTGCCATGGAGGGATGCTGTTATTAGTGCAGCTAATGTTGTCAACATTTATACCAACAGCTTGCACAGTTTCTTTAACATGCATACCAAAAGGACGTATAGCAGTTTGATGTGTGTGTGATATTTAAGGAGGGAATGTGATATTTGTGGAGAGAATTTAAGGAGAAAGGTGACCAGCAGGTGAAGGAACAGTATAAAGCTCAGGCCAGGAAGGTAACAAGGGTGGTGAGAAAAGCAAAAGCGGATTATGAAAGAAAATTGGCCATGCAGGTTAAAGAGAATCCCAAACAGTTTTTTCGATATGTTGCAAGTAAAAGGAAAAATGTTCACGGCAGAATGATTTTAAAAAATGCTGAGGGTAGGGAGGTAACTGAATCAGTCGATATAGTGGAATTACTGAGCGAGCACTTTGCAAGAGTATATCATCCAGGTGGTGACATTGCAGGAATGGAAGAACCAAGCATATACCGGAATTGTGATGAATGAAGTAGAGGTAAATAGTCTATTACAGAACCTCAATGTCAATACATCTGTGGGATTGGATGGTATACCAGCTCATGTCGTACGTAAAGTGGCTAAAGAATTGTCAGTGCCCTTGACCATTTTGTTTAATTTGAGCCTCGGGTCTGGGTCAGTCCCAAGGGGGTGGAAAGAGGGGAAAATAGTTCCGCTGCATAAAGGTGGTTCCAAGGCTGCTGTGGAAAATTACTGGCAAATCAGCATAACAGGAATTGTTATCAAGATCTTGGAGAAAATAGTCAAGAGGAAAATACAAGATTGGATAGAAGAAAATGGGATACTGTATCGGGGACAGCATGGTTTTGTGAAGGGAAGGTCATGCCTCAGTAACTTGCTCACGTATTATAACACAGTGACGGCTGAACTGGATAAGGATAATGGGTTTACAGTGATTCTACTGGACCTTACTAAGGCTTTTGACAGAATACCACATGGAATTCTAATCAGTAAAATGCAGCATATGGGGATGGATATAGGGTTGGTGAGATGGATAGGAGGGTGGTTGATGGAGAGATATCAGAGAGTGGTTTATTCAGGAGTAGATTCATTTCATTTGTTTGCGGATGATGCAAAGTTGGGTAGGGCAATAGTGAATGCAGATGATGTCAAAATTTTGCAGGATGATTTGGATAGATTGGAGGTCTCGGCTAAGGAGAATGGATGTCAATTTAATGTGGCAGAATGTAAGGTTATACATTTTGGGGTGAAAAGATTAGCAGCAGTTTACTACATTGGTGGAACTGTACTCCAGGAAATAGATGAGGCATGAGATTTAGGAGTGTTGGTGGATAAGGAGTTGAAGTTTAGGGGGGACATTGCAAAAGTGGCCAAATCAGCTCATCAAATCACTTGGTTGCTGAAGAATATGTTGACAAGCAGAGACAAGCATATTATTGTTCCTCTGTATCGAGTCTTGATAAGACCCCATCCCCATACTGTGCCCAAATCTGGGCACAGTAGTCGAGACATCTCGACTACTGTGCCCAGATTTGGTCACCTATGTTTCTTCTTGTTGGGGAGAAGGTTGAGAGGATCCAGAGGTGAGTGACCAAGATGATAGCGGGTCTGTGGAATGAATCTTATGAGAACAGGTTGAGGATTTGTGGGTTGCAAAAATTGGTTGATAGGCGGAGGAGGGGAGATATGATTGAGACATTCAAATTACTGAAGGGTTTCTATAAAATTAATTCAGAAGATATTTTTGAGAACAGGGCTGGTTGTGGAAGGACTAGGGGACATCCATGGAAGCTGGGCAAAAGTGTGGTTAGTAAGGGTGTTAGAGTTGTGTTCTTTATTTTTAGAGTGGTGAATGGGTGGAATAGGCTGTCAGCGTCTGTGGTGGATGCTTGTGACACTGATCACAGGGTGTTCAGTGTCACAGGGTGTCACTGAACACCCTGTGACAGTGAATGAGTTTAAGGCGAGGTATGATAGATACTGTATGAATGTCAAATAGTTGTGATCAACATGATTTGGGGGCCTCCCTCGATGAGTCTAAGGACTCCCTGGAGTTGCCCATAATAATAATAATAATATTGAGCTTCCCAATGCACAGAGAAGATACTAGTCCATATAGTATGATCTGGGAGAGATTTTATTTTTAGGGCATAATTAAGAAATAACTGTTTTCATCGAAGTGATAGAGCTGGTTCATTTGCTTCAACATAAAGACTTTGAGTGGGTGATGTGTAAAAGGCACCAGTAACTATCCGTATACCCTGATGATGGATGGACTCCAACCATCATAAGTTACTCTGTCTTGCCGAACCATAGACTTGGGACCCATAATCCAGCTTTGAACTTACAAGTGCACAATAAAAATGGAGCAATGAAGCTCGATCAGCACCTCACTCAGTAGAGGATAGAGTGCGAAGGAGGATCAAAGTTTTTTTGCACTTTTCTCTTAGTTGACGAATGTGTGCTAGAAACATAAGTTTTCTGTCAAAGATGAGTCCCAAGGACTTGGTTTCTGTAGCTACTGGAATATAACAGCATGTCCCATTCTTAATTCAGGATCTGGGTGATGAGTGCATTTTCGACAGAAGTGTACACAGACACTTTTTTCTGTTTAAAACCTAAACCCATTATTAAGAGCCCACAGAGAGACATGATCAATTGCTTACTGAAGTTGTTTTTCAATTACCCTCATGTTATGTGAGTGACAGTAGATTGTGAAGTCATCAACATACAGAGCGTTGTCTACAGTGGGAGGAAGCTGTTCAATGATTGAGTTAATTTTAATAGCAAAAAGGGTCACACTTAAGACAGAGCCATGGGGAACACCCTGTTCTTGATTATATGGTCGAGATAGCGTACTTCTTACTCTGACTTGGAAAATTCGCCTGGACAGAAAGTTTTTAATAAATACAGGGAGGTGTCCTTTGAGACCTAGGTTATAGAGGTCTTTTAACGTGCCATATTTCCAGGCTGTGTCATAAGCTTTTTCCCTGTCAAAGAAAACTGAAACAAGATGTTCTCGCTTCAGAAATGCATCTCTTATACAAGTTTCTAAATGAACCAAATGGTTTAAAGTTGAACGATGTCTACGGAAACCACACTGTGTACTGGAGAGAAGGCTGTTGCTTTCTAAATACCAGAGAAGTCTGGCATTAACCATTTTTTCTAGTTTCTAGTATCTTACAAAGACAGTGGTCAGAGCAATGGGTCGATAATTATTTGCTTGTGTTGAATCTTTTTCTGGTTTTGGGATAGCAACGACAATTGACTTATGTCAAGAATTTGGAAAATCTTCCTCTGCAAGTATTCTATTGTATAATAAGAGAAGAAAATCCATAGAAGATGATGGTCGATGTTTTATCATTTCATAATGGATGTCATCAGGCCGTACTGCACTAGAGTGAGATTGTAGGAGAGCTATTTTTAGTTTCTCCTTAACAAATAGCTGATTATATGGCTGAAGAATTTTGGTAGAAAAATTAAGCCTTTGTTAAGGCTTAATTTTTGAAAAAATGGTTAATGCCAGACTTCTCTGGTATTTAGAAAGCAACAGCCTTCTCTCCGGTACACAGTGTGGTTTCCGTAGGCATCGTTCAACTTGCTGCTCTTTCAGTATTAAAAATTCAGCAGAATATAAAGCTGTTGCTGAGATTCTAGCAAAAGTTTCTCCCAAAGTGTCTGTAATAGTTTTGGGATTAGCAATAACACTTCCATTATGGTCTAAGGTAGACAAACAATGTGTACTATATCTGCCTTTCATTTTCCGGATTTTATCCCATACAATTTTTGGACCCATACAACTTTTGGTCATTTGATTAATTGATGTAGTTAATTGGATCCATGATGTTTTTGACTCTGACATCTTACAAAACATGCTTTGGCTCGAGCACGCTTGAAAGCTATTAAGTTTGATGTGGTGGGGTAGCTACAAAATATGCACCATGCTTTGTATTGATCTTTTTTGGCTGTCTGACCAAGGCTTTGGATAGAATGGAAACTGAGATGATGTTTTTGGGATGGAGGCTGCTGCCTGGACAATGCACTCTGTTATATACTTTACTACTTCATTGATAGGTGTTTGACTGATAGTATCAGCATTAAATTTTGCAAGATGAGAAAAACTATTCCAATCAGCCTGGTCCATTTTCCATATAGGTATTCGTGTGGGTGAACATGGTTCTTGTGAGGACATTGTGCATAGAACAGGGACGTGATTGTTTCCATATATGTTCTCTTCAACTTCCCATGTGAGCAGTGGAAGAATGGAAAGGGAACAGATTGTAAGATCAATTGCAGAATATGAACGAGTAGGCATATGAAAGAAAGTATTAATTTTATTATTTAAAAGGGAGCGGTTATTATTATCGAGGACTCTTTCAATGATTCGACCTCATCGGTTAGTGTTGGCAGTACCCCACAGAGTATTGTGACCATTAAAGTCACCCATCAAAAGTATTTGTTCAGGCAGTTGCAAGATAAGATTGTCAAGATCAATTTCATTTAACTCAGCACTTGGTGGTAAATAAATTGAACATACTGTAACAAGAAATCCCACAGAGATCCAAATCGCTACTGCTTCCAGAGTAGTATTAAGCTGGGCATGGTGGAAAGGAATATGACTGCCCACTAGGATAGTTACTCCTCCATGAGCAGGACCACATCCAATTCTTTCCTTACGCATAACAATGAAATTCTTAAAGGTATGGTCCTCATTGGATCTTAAGTACGTTTCCTGTAGACAGAAACAGAAAGGTTTGTGTTTCTGCAACAACATCTTGATATCATCGATATTCTGGTGAATCCCAAGACAGTTCCATTGTAAAAATTTTACTATTGTTTTGATTTTATTGACGTCTGGTTTTCAGGAGGTTGAGGAGTTACCTTTTTCAGATTTATATTTATCCATTGTTTTAGGGAAGTATGGACGGTCAGTGTCCATCTCTTCCTCTAGTAGAGTGTTCAAAACATCAAATGCGTTAGGGTCAGTTGGTAGGTTTAGTTTACTTTCAGTGGATACCGAGGTATCCATTTTTTCTGTGCAAGTGTTTGGTGGTTTATCTTTAAGTGATATCTCTGCCATAATTTTTTAACAGGTGAGTTTTCATCGACTGGGACCATTTTTGAAGTTGTCTCTGGAGTAAGGCCATAGGTCTTGTAATTAATGCGCTCAACAGAGAAGCACTTGCGATCATAAAGTTCAGGTATGGTGGAACAGACATACATGTTTGAGTTGCTGTTGGCACTTTTTTAATTGTCACTTTTTCAGCATAAGAGGATCTCAGAAAAGGTGTAATGGTGGCCAGCTTTTTTTTTTTGCATGTTCTTTACTATCACATCGGGCACAGGTAGTAGAACCACGACAGGCAGTTTGGGCATGTCCATATCTCTGACATTTAAAGCATCTCAGCGGGTTAGGGATGTACACTCTAACAGGACAGCTGAGATAACTGCTTTTACAGATGTCGGAGGCTTAGGTGTATTAAAAGTAAAGATGATGTTCTTGGTTGAAACCCGATGATCATCCCTACATATCAGGATGCGCCTCATACCTGTCACTCCTTGATCTTTAAGCTCTGAACATATCTCCTCATCAGGAACATCAAGGAGATCCCATTCTGATATCACTCCTCTACTGGAATTGAGTGTTCTTTGAGGTGTTACTGCGATTTGTATTCCACCTGTTAAAAAATGTTTAATTTTCTTGACCATAAAAGCTCTGGAATGACTCCTGATGGGACTATATTATTATTATTATTATTATTATTATTATTATTATTATGATTACCACGGGCTACTCCAGGAGTCCTTAGACTCATCGAGGGAGGCCCTAAACATCATGTTCACACAGCTGTTCAACATTCTCACAGTATCTATCATACCTTGCCTTGAACTCGCTCACTGTCATAGCACCCACAACAGACTGGCAGCTTATTCCACTCATTTACCACTCTAAAAGTAAAGAACCCAGCTCTAACACCCCTGCTAACCACGCTCTTGCCCAGCTTCCATGGGTGTCCCCTAGTTCTCCCACCACCAGTCCTGATCTCAAAAATATCATCTGAATTAATCCTATAGAATCCTTTTAGCAATTTGAATGTCTCAATCATATCTCCCCTTTTTCGCCTATCAACTAGTTTCTGCAACCCACAAATCTTCAACCTGTTCTCATATGGTTCATTCCATAGACCTGCTATCATCTTAGTCACTCGCCTCTGGATCCTCTCAACCTCCTCCCCATCAAGAAGGAACCGAGGTGACCAAATCTGGGCACAGTAGTCGAGATGAGGTCTTATCAGGGCTCGGTACAGAGGTACAATAACTTGTTTTTCTCTGCTCGTCAAGGTATTTTTCAACAACCAAGTGAGTTGATGAGCTGATTTAGCTACTTTCGCAATGTGCCCCCTAAACTTCATCTCCCTATCCACCAACACTCCCAAGTCCCTGGCCTCATCAATCTCTTGGAGTACAGTTCCACCAATGTGGTATACTGCTGCTAATCTTTTCACTCCGAAATGCATAACCTTACATTTTGTCACATTAAATTGACATCCATTCTCCTTAGTCCAGAACTCCAATCTATCTAAGTCATCTTGCAAGACTTTGACATCTTCTGCATTCACTATCGCCCTACCCAACTTTGCATCATCAGCGAACAAATGAACTGTCCCACTTAGACCATTCCCTATATCGTTAATGAACAGATAAACAGCAGTGGTCCAAGAACAGAACCCTGTGGCACACCACTAGTCACAGGCCGTTTTTTGGACTCTACTCCTGAATAAACTACTCTTTGATATCTCTCCATCAACCACCCAGCTATCCATCTCACCAACCCTATATCCATTCCCATATGTTGTAGTTTACGGATTAGAATTCCATGTGGTATCCTGTCAAACGCCTTTGCCAGGTCCAGCAGTATCACTGTAAACCCATTTCCCTTATCCAGTTCAGCCGTTCACCTTGTTATAAAACTTGAGCAAGTTACTGAGGCATGATCTACCCTTCACAAAGCCATGCTGTCCTGTGTACAGTATCTCATTTTCATCAATCCATTCCTGTATTTTTCCCTTGACTACTTTCTCCAAGACCTTGACAACGACTCCTGATATGCTGATCGGTCGGTAATTTGCAACCATAGTCTTGGATCCTCCTTTATGCAGTGGAACTATTTTCCCCTCTTTCCACGCCTTCGGGACTAAGCCAGACCTGAGACTCAGATTAAACAACATGGTCAAGGGCACTGATAATTCATTAGCCGCTTCATGCAAGACCCGTGCCGGCATACCATCCAATCCCACAGATGTATTCACATTAAGGTTCTGCAATAGACTATTCACCTCCACTTCATTCATCACAATTCCCATATAAACTAATGGTTCCTTCATTTTTTCAACGTCACCACCTAGATGGTATACTTTTGCAAAGTGTGCGCTCAGTAACTCCACTATATCGACTGGTTCAGTGAACTCTTTACCATCGTCATTCCTTAAAATCATTTTGCCATGTACAGTTTTTTTCTTGCTTGCAGCATATTGAAAGAACTGTTTGGGATTCTCTTTTGCTTGCATAGCTAGTTTCCTTTCATAATCGGCTTTTGCTGTTTTTACCACACTCGTTACCCTTCTAGCCTGTACTTTATACTGTTCGTGTGCCTGCAGGTCACCCCTTTCTTTAAATTCCCTCCATAGTTGTTTCTTTTTTTGCAGCTCAAGCTTAATGGTGTTATTCATCCATTTAACCCCTCCTTGTTTCACTATTCGGACCTTAGGTATACAATCAGCCATAACCTCCTGTAAATGCTCTTTGATCACTTCCCATGCTCTATCGACGTCCAGCCCTTGCAGTTGTACATGCCATGGCACTGATCCAAGCAATCTCCTAAGCTTGTCATACTTGCCAGCACGGTAATTCCACATATACCCTGTCTTAATCACAAATTTCACACCTTTAGCCACCTCCCAGGTCAAGACCTTATGATCACTCTCACCAATAGGTGGCAACATGGTCATATTCATTACAGTCAAATTCTCAGATACTATTACCAGGTCAAGCACTCTCAAACCCCTAGTATTTTCAATTACATGCTGTTTCAGATAGTTATCCCTTAATAATTGAATAAAATCCATTTCCTTCCTCACATGTGTCCTCTCCTCCTTCCAATCAATGTTACCATAGTTGAAATCCCCCATAATAATTACCCTCCTTCCACTCATTTCATCAATTTGTTTATGCATACCATCTCCACCATCTATTCCATCACCTGGTCTATAGCAGCACCCAACTGTATATTTTATTCTGCCAGTATCAATCTCACACCAAATAGCCTCAAATGAGCTCCTTTCAGTATCCTGCAATACTTCAATTCTCCTTGGCTGCAGTTCATCAGCTATCATCAACAACATCCCTCCCCCAATTTTATTCTCTCTGTCCCTCCTAAACATACTGTAACCTACACATTCTATCCCACTAACTATATCATCTTCCGTCAGCCATGTTTCACTAATGCCAATAACCTATGGCCAGGAAGAGCCAATCAAGGCCAAAAATTCTTCCTTCTTGTTCCTAATACTCCTGGCATTAGTATACATGAATTGCAGTGTTCCCTTTGTCCCACCCCTATCTTGATGCATTATTCTAAATATCCCATTCCCATTTTTTGTCCTTATTGCTGGCTCAGGTACATTATATACATTTTTACACTCAACTGTCTCACTGATGTCTGGATATCCACTTCCCCCCCTCCTTGGTAGTTCTAGTTTCCCTGGTTCTGCACATCCATTTTCACTTCATTCAGCAACACTTTTTCCAGTCTCCGCACACTAAGTCCATTCAAATGCAGTCCATCCATCTTGTATAAGTCCTTTCGCCCATCAAACTCATCAAGTACATATAATAAACTTAATATTGATCAAGTACATATAATAAACAACTATGTTATACCAACTAGTTTCACCAACTAAGGCTGTTGGCATCTTCAGGGTACATAACTGATGTAAGGCACTAAAAAAGTAAAAAACTGTTACAAGCTATAATCAACCGATTCCAATTATATTAGACAAAGAACAGAGCACGTACAATACATGCATAGAGCATGCGTGATCTCACTTGTTATTTAGGAACGTTCTATAGTTGGCACCGTAATTCAATTCTGGTGAGTTAAGAGATCTAATAAGAGATTTGCCCGTGATGATCTGGAAGACCCTTATTAGATCTCTTAACTTACCAGAATTGAATTACAGTGCCAACTATAGAACGTTCCTAAATAACAACAAGTGAGATCATGTACGCTCTATGCATGTTTTGTACGCGCTCTGTTCTTTGTCTAATATAATTGGAATCAGTTGATTATAGTTTGTAACAGTTTTTTACTTTTTAATGCCTTACATCAGTTATATACCCTGAAGATACCAACAGCCTTAGTTGGTGAAACTAGTTGGTATAACATAATTGTTTATTATATGTACTTGATCAATATAGTCCCATTAGAAGTCATTCCAGAGATGGTATTCCACCTATTGTCATTGCTCTCAGTAGTTTCTCAGAATGTTGCTGACATAGTGTTTCCAGAGGATATCACCAGAATGCAATTCCTTAACAGTTTTGGGAGGTCCTGCCAGTCCTTCTAAACCTTTTTGAATAAAGAAGGGTGACATTTTTTGCTATTGGTTTTTCACCTGTTGCATGAATGATTAAAAAGGTTGGTACATTTATGTTAGTATCCAATATTTTTTGTTTCTTGCTTCTTTTTCCATATGCTGTATCTACGGTATCAGTACTTAGTTGGAACTTTGTTAGGGTCCCTGAAACATTTGAGGGTGAAGGATTCATGCTCAAGGAGTTTTTTGTTTGGTGCCAGAGCTCCCCACCACAGAGCCACACATGGACGCCCACTACCTGGCAAGCAAAGACTGCACTGAGGAGTGGAACGCCAGGGTTACCCTGGACGCTATACCAGCATTACAGCAGGTCTAGGATCCTGACCCCTGACCATGGGATGAGAGACCTACTGCAGGCAAGCCCACTAATTGATTGATCCTGGCTGGGCCATCCAGGACTGCCTGTCTTGCCAAAGCAGGGGCCAAAGTAGTGCAAGCCTACCAGGATCCCCCTTTCCAGATTTCCATGGGTCGCACCACACCACAATGCCCTGCCACCGTGTGGTGTTGTCCATGGGTCGCACCACACAGCGGCAGGACGTTGGATCCCAGTGATGGTGGTCTGGAAAAAAGGCTAGCGAAAAAGACTCAGGAGAAGCAGAGCCAAGAATACGGGAAGTAAAGCAAAGAAAAAGAGGAAGAATGAAAAGAGCCAGTACCATCACTGGGAGGTCCCCTCCACCACGAACAGGTGCCCTACATGGAGGGGACCCAAGAAGGGTAACAAATCACTGCCATCTAACTTCTGCCCTATCTCACTCACCCCAGTCCTGTCTAAATTAATGGAAAAAATCATCAATTTCCAACATTACCTTGAAGGCACCCATCTAATAAACGACTGCTAGTATGGATTCTGTCACTGCCAATCAACAAGAGATCTATTCACAAATGTCATCCATCTCTGGACAAATACCATGGAGAAGTTTGGTGAATCTCAAGTGGTTGCACTTGATATCTCCAAAGCTTTTGATCAGGTCTAGCACAAAGGCATACTAAGCAAACTACCTTTGTGTAGTCTCTCTCAGAACTTCCTTGTAGTTAGATTGCCAGTTTTCTTTCTAGATGCACACTATGTGTAATGGTGGATGGTTCCTTATCCTTCCACCATTCAACCAATGCTGGGGTTCCACAAGGTTCTGTCCTCTCACCAACCCTCTTCCTGCTATATATCAGTGATCTACTTCAGTTGACCTCCAACTCAATACACATTTTTGCAGATGATAGCACACTGCAATCCCCCTTTCATTTGATAAACCTTACTCAACACAACTCACCTCAACCTGCAGAACATCAACCACCACTGCCCTCAATTCTGATCTCCAAGCCATCCTCCAATGGTGTTCAATGCTAATAAAATCTAGTTCTGTCTAATTTCTCACAAAAAAAAGAACCATTTTCTCCCAGTATTACTTTTGACAACATCCAATTTCCCAGACAAGATGAGATTTCTCTTTTTGGAATTACCCTGGCATAAACACATCACAACCATTGCATCCTAAAAAAAACTATGACTTCTCTTTTGGTCAAGACATTACTTCACTTTTGAATAACAACTGTTAACATTATACATGTTAACAGTTGTTAACATGTATAATGTTAACCCCAAAAAAAAGCTCTCTCAAAATGCTTGACTCAATACAGAGGAGAGCAATTAGACTTATTAATGACCCATCTCTTACCAACTCACTCCTTCCACTTTTGCACAGACATTTGGTTTCTGCAGTATGTGTATTCTATAAATATTTCCATGGGAAATGTTCATCTGAAACAGTATCAATAATTCCCTCACTTAGTACTAAGCTCATTGGAACACGAGCAGCTGCTGCTCAACATCCCTTTCACAGTGCACCTTGAAGCCCACAGGAACAAGTTTCTTTACCACCTCCTCCTTCCCTGCTACTGCTGTATTGTAGAACAGTCTTCTCCCTGATGTGTTTCCCAAGGAATACAATATACAGTCTTTTAAATCAAATATAAACAAGTTCCTCCTTTTCCAACCCACTACAGATATACAGTACTATAATGTACTATAAGTTGATCAACCAACCTCTCATATATGGGCCCAACATTTAAAAAAAAAAAAAAAAGCATCAGTAGAGAGAATGAGAGAACAAGTGTGAAAGACAAACACGAAGACTTGGGGTGGATAGGAGAACACAGAGCGAGAAAGATTGATGCTCAAAGAGGCAATGAATGTGTGTATAAACAAAAAATGGGATGACCTGAGATGATGATGTAGGGAGAACAGATGGATTTGAAGAAGGTTCTGGGATGAGTAAGGAAAAAAGAAATGGCTCGAGAAAGGTATGGAGAAGTTATATCTAATAAGTGGTATCATTGAAACTTGTTATAGATCCAGAAATGGTAGAAGTATCTGAAACAAGGGAAATGAAATGGCATCATTGATTGTGTTCATTCACCCAGAAATTGTTGGAATAAATCAGACATGGTTAGATAAGAATGATATTGTGATAGGGTAGAGATGGAAGTGTATGTTTTTCACAAATTTATGGTATAGTGTGTGTGTGGGGGGGGAATACCGAATTTCGACACCCCCATACAGTACATATGTTATGAGATGTGCTGTTTGTTGTATGGATAATAGTAGAGAGCACGTAGAATGTACAACATTACATTACATTTAACTATAGCAATAGTGTTGATATTGGAAGAAGAGACATTTATTATTGAGCATTATTTTCGTTCATATGGAGGTAGTAGAGCAAATGATACAAGCCTATGACATGTTTGTAGGTTGTTTCTGTAAGCATGCCGCAAGCAATAGTGTCATCATTGCCTTAATTAAGAGGTTCCAATGTATCGGGAGTGTTCTTCTGCAATGCAAAGGGCATTCAAGGAGACCACGAACTGTTAACACAAATGAGAATCACAAGCATGTGTTGAAGCAAGTGTTACAATCTTCTCTGAATTGACATCTTCTCTTTCTGAATCTTCTCTGTAATGACATTGGGATACCAAGGTGTCATTACAGAGAATCATTAAGGAGTTTGGTGCCTTTCATACATCATTCAGGTGGATCATTGTTTAACAGCAATGGATTATGCTGCACAGAGGGAATACTTTGCATGGGTGCTAGCAAGTGTTTATGATCTGTCCTTCCTCTGTAATGTCTGATTCTCAGATGAAGTGCATTTCCATCTAAGCGGTCATGTAAACAGAAGAACCTACTGGTTTCTTAGTTTCTTGAGACCAGAATTTTTCCAAGAGAAACCTCTTCACAGCAAGGTCACTGCATGGTGTGCAGTTTCTGGCTATGGCGTAATTGGGCCCTACTTCATCGAAGAGGATGGTGTAACTGTGACCTTGAATAGCAAATGCTACATCAAGAATGTGTTAGTTCCATTTACCCAGGATTTGCATGAATGTGTCGTGCAAAAAACATTCCATTTCATGCCTAAGTATTCCAATAGGATGGAGCAACCTGTCACATCATGTGGTTCTAGAGCGTATTTACCAGAACATTTCCCTGGGGAAGCTTGTTTCAAGGTTCACAGAATGCCTGTTTTCCTAATCTCACATTGCTTGATGCCTTCGTTTGGGATACGTTGAAGGAATAGGTGTCCCACCATGATCTGCCTTCAAACCTTGATGAACTAAGGGATTAAATTATGCGATATGTCCAGCAGATGTCCAAACCCTTGTTCTCCAAGATAACAGAGAATCTTTGCATGTGCTATGAAACCTGTCTTAAAAGACTAGGCACCAGTTTTGAGCACATAATCTTACATCATTAATGCTTTTTTCAACCAAGATTCCATCGATAGTTGAGAATGTACATATCATCATGTGTAAATATATATTTCTTTGTTAACAAACCCATTTACTCCATAACATATGAGGTGGTATCAAAAAGTTTAGAGACCAGGTTTGTAACACACAACAGATGGCTGCACGCATAGTCGCAGGGAGCACCTACCTTCATAAGTCAGTGTGCCAAAAGACATACATCGGGAGCTGTGCAACTGATGCTATTCTGGCCACCTGCGTTACCATATCTGCGATTTCATCATGGACAGCAAGTTAGAACAAAGAGCAAATGTGAAACTGGGCAAATCTGCCACAGAGATGTGTGACATGATTCGGCAAGTTTACGGCGATGCTGCAATGAGTCGTTCGAGGTGTTTTGAGTGGCATGCGTGCTTCAAGAGCAAAAAAACATCACTGGAAGATGATGAGAGATTAGGAAGACCTTCAATGAGCTCAACCCCCGCCAAAATGTTGAAACCATTCGGCAACTTGTGCATGAGGATTGTCGGAGAACACTCCACAACATTGCTGCCATTGTCGGTGTGTCATACGGAACAGTCCAGGCAATCCTCACGTGTGATTTGAAAATGCACCGTGTTGCTGCCAAGTTCGTCCCCAGGCTGCTGACCCAGGCGCAGAAGGAACACCGCGTCTAAGTTTGCCAAGAACTCCATCAGCGTGCCGTGGATGACCCGTCCTTCATGTCGAGGATCATTACCAGTGACGAAACTTGGGGGTACTGGTACGACCCTGAGACGAAGCAACAGTCTTCACAGTGGAAGAGCCCATTATCTCCATGACCAAAAAAGGCGAGGCAGGTCCGCAGCTCGACCAAGTGCATGCTCATCGTCTTTTTCGACATTCGCGGCATTGTGCATCGAGAATTCATCCTCAGGGGCCAGGCTGTCAATAGCAAGTTCTACTGCCAGACTTTAAGGCATCTGAGGGAGGACATTCGGCAAAAGCGACCAGATCTGTGGCGCGCAAAAAAACTGGATGCCCCACGACAACAATGCACCCTGTCACCGAGCTCTCCTCACACTTGAGTTTCTCACCAGAAACAACATGATCTCACTTCTGCACCCACCCTACTCACCACATTTGGCTCCTGCAGACTTCATCCTCTTCCCGAAGATGAAGATCCAGCTCAAAGTTCTCCATTTTGACACCATTGTGGAGATCCAGCATGAATTGCAGAAGATGCTTGACATGCTTTTGAAAAGAAGACTTCCAGGACACATTCCAGAAGTGGCAAGAACGCTGGGAGCACTGTATTGTGATATGCAAGGGGACTGTTTTGAAGGTGATGGTGTGTAAACATAGATAAATAAAGTAATTTCTTGTAAACAGAGCTTGTCTCAAAACTTTTTGATACCACCTCGTATATCGTTGTAGTTATTCAGTACTATTTTTTTTTTTTTTTTTTGTGATGTATTGTAGAAAGGGAGGTGGCGTGCTATTGATGATAGAAAAAGAGTTATCCATACAAGATAGAGACAGGAGAGCACCTAGAATGTAGACAAAAATGCAAGGGGGGAAATAGTGGCAGTGATTTTTGAGGCAGTATGGTGAGAGATAGAGGTTAATAGAATGAAATGCTTAGATGTGTTGCTATAGGCCTGGTAATGTGGAGGGTAGTGACATGAAATGTATAAGCAAATTAGCCAGGCAAATGAAAAAATGATTTTAATTATGGCAATATAGGCAGGATGACGAGATAGCTACTGGTAGTAAAGAAAACAAATTTCTTGAGTTTTTGAGGGACAGCTACCTCACAGAGTGTGTAACATAGGGTATGCTTGGATTGAGGGTCTTGGATTTGATCATCTTATAATATGCCATCATAAATGAGGTGTCAAATCTCCCTCCGGTTGGTAAGAGTGACTATGAAGTGATTTTCTGGATGGTTGTCAACCATATGACAACTTCTGTGAAGAAAGGGCATGTGTGGAACTACAAGGCTGGTGATTATGAGAAGCTCAGGAGACAGCCTGCAACTCCTCATTCCATACTTCAGAACCGCTCTCTTCAGCCTGTAGCAAAGGAGATAAATGTTACTTAGACTTAGATATCGGTAATATTTAAATAACCAATAGACAAATTTAAATTTCTCATCATTGAATGAAAACAGCCACCCGAAGCCAGTGATAACAAGAACAGCCAACTACCAATGGAATCCTAACCATTATTCTAACATTAATTGGAATCCTAACCATTATTGTCCTGGTTGGCCGAATGGTTAGCGTATCCGCTCTCCAGCCAAAAGGCTGCGGGTTCGAATCCCGCTGTGGGCATGGATGTTTGTGATTGTCTGTGGAAATGCTAGTGGTGGGTGGTAGATGGCGTTGGTGGAGACAAGAGAGTTGTAGAGTAGATACCCTCCCTCAATGAGTCTGTCTTTGGATTCCCTGGAGGTGTCATGTAATAATAATATTGAAAGAAGCATAAGATTTCTCCAGATCATCATAGCTGATAAAATGCAATTAGAAACCTTGAACATTTTGAATAATACCAAAGAATCTGGCAACCTAACCAAATCTGAATCGGTAGCTGAGAAATCTATAAAAGCAATAAATTAACAATACCAACTCTACCTCCCCATGGTGCACATCGGGGTGTTTGGAATACTAACCATTATCGGACCTGGACTCAACACCACTAACAGAGCTCTGGTGAACACTTCAGAACCCTGGTCAGGAGAAGTGTATATGCACCAGCAAAGATGCCACTACAACAACAGAAATGGCTCTGAGTCCTGCGCAGCCCACACTCGCCTTTCTGCAGTGGTGGTAGGGCACTGAGTGTGGCCAGGGTGCTAAGAATCTCGCAGATGAAAACAGCCCACCTCTTAAATCTCTGAAAATGGCAATTGGTACCCTCAATACTTGAATTTTGGCAAGAGACTACAGAATAGATTTATTAATCAAAGAACTAACCAATATCAACTTGGATATCCTAGTGAATGAGACAAAAAGATTGAAAGAACTGACAACAAGATGGCTCACAGATGCTCCTTGGAGCATCCTCAAACAATGGCAGACAAGGCGGAGTGGGCGTCATTGTTAAATCTAAGCTCACCAAGTTGATCCTTTCTTGTAACATCATATCTGAAAGAATAGATGTACTCATAATTGGAATAGAGAACAATATAACAATAAAATTAATATCCTGCTATGCTCCAAATCTGTAGTTGATAATCAAGAAATAGAAAATTTTTACATGAATCTTTGAACAGGCATTAAATTACAAATCAACGTACACATTTGTTGGTGGTGACTTTAATGCCAAAATAGGATGTGGAAAAGAAAATGAAAAGTTTATAGGACCACATGGCCTGGGAGAAAGAAATAGAAGAGGAGAGAGATTAGCTGAATTTGCTGCAGCTGAACAACTCTTTATCATGAACACTTTTTTCAACAAACGCCTAGGAAGAAGATGGAATTAGCAATCAATGAATGGAGACACAAAAAATGAAATTGACTACATTTTAACAGACTGCAAAAGACTGGTACAAAATGTTAGTACAATATTAGGCAAAACATACTTCAACATAGATTTTGACCACAGACTCCTCAGAGCCATTATAAGAATAGATCACAAAAAAGAACAACATATCAGGGCAACATCAAACCATAAAAGACAACCCAAACAGACTACCACAAGTATAGGAAGTACATAGAAGAGGCCAAATAAACTATTAAGAACTGTTACATAAATGATGACTATATTGACTTTATTAATAAATTCAACCAGTGCAAGAAAAAATCAGAAATTCCTGTGAAACAAAAGAAAAGAGAACGACTCTCACCTCAAACTATAGAATTACTGAAAAAGAGAAAAGAACTGAAGAAATCTGAAGAAAATTTTCTAGAATACAAAATTATCTGTAAGTTACTAAGGAAAAGAATTCCAGAAGACTACAAAAACTAAGGAAGCAGTGCAGGCAAAAACAAGCCTGAAAAAAATAAGACTTAAATTTTAAACAGTCAATTCCATCTGCTTTACAGGATCAAAATGAGAAAAACATGCTAATAGAAAAAGGATAGAAGAAATTGTGCAGAATTTTTATAATGATCTCTATGCAACTAAGTGCCAAGTTTCAGAACCTATCATTCCAAAACCAAGCACTATACCAGATGTACTTCCAGAAGAAATAGAACATGCCCTTAAGAAAATGAGTAAAGGTAAAGCCTCAGGACAATGAATTTGCATTAAAAATATTTTTATCCATTCAACTAAAATTCATTAAATTTCATTCATTAAATAAAATTCATTAGGTGATTATAAAAATTTATTTAAAGAATAAAATCTAGTTTTCTTTTCTTTTTACAAACTCTTGAATTATTTCAGTCGTGGTTACATTAATCTCTCTGTATATACAGCAAAGCCAGTCCGTTCAATCGTGATTGTGTCATGGTAGATCTTAAATAGGTTTTTAAAAGGCATAAGTTAGAAAATGACCTTTCACTGATGCATGTTGTTACCGGAAGCATTGCAAATATTTTTAATGAGTTGTATAAATGTTAGGATATATCATTTTATCACACTTTGAAACTGCATCAACAGCATTTTTGCAAGGAGCTATTCCAAACATTTTTTCAAATTTCTTATACCACAACTTGAATTCAGCATTCAACATTGCTGGATTTGCATAAGGCAAATCACCAGCATAAAATTCACACCACTGACAAAAATCTTCCATTGCACTTGCTGTTGGAGCATCTTTTCCATTTGGTAGAAGAGAAAAAAAATTTTTTCAAAATGTTGCAGTGCTGAGTGAAAGTGAAATGTTCCTGAAGTTGAGTCAACATTTAGTTAATAAATGGAATGAAGGAATGAAAATAGTTCTCCTGAAATACTCTTCTACAGAATCGGTTGGAGCATTGGACCTTAATGATTGTTTTGATGTAGTCCTTGGCTTTTTAATGTCAATATTAAAATTATTGCCCTTTATACATGCTTCATTGTAAATATCTTTAAATGAAGAATCTGGTGTTTTCACGAATGGTATTTAATTGAGCCACAACATCAACAAAATTTAGGCAATTAAGAGGTCACTGTCAGATTTTTGCATTATTTTAGACAATGGTAAGGTGTACACAAATATTTTTTGCAAGCTAAATAAAGATATTATAAAACTAAATTCACACAATGAATTATTCAAAAGTTTTGCGTTAGAGGACTAGTCTCTGTCTTCCCAAGAAATGATTGTTTCAAGACTATGAATCATTGCATCATATAATTCCACCATGGTCATATTGGCTCATGTCGTTCCACCCACCTAGTCGGGCAAACTTGGTGTAGTTTCTGTCTCTTAGTATCTGGTGTATGTTTATATCAGTGTTGTCAACAAGGCCGTCCTGTCTCTTAGGGGTATTGAAGAAATTGTGTACCTTTTCAATTATGCCAATGCAATTTCTTATTTCAGTCACAGATACAGCATTTCCATTGCCAAATTCACACTGTGTGATGCACAATGAACATATAAAGCTTGTGGATATTGATGTGGCACAATCGTAACCTTGCCCACGTAAATATGACAAATCGATGCCATAATTATTTAAGCTTTCTAATATTTTGTCGGATAAGTTAATTGTAAAAATTGTTCACAAACTTTGTTGTCATTTTCTTTGTGTATATACCTGGCACACAAGGAAAGATGGTCAGTGGTAGAAATGCCACAAGTTTCATCGACATGAATTGAAAAACATTTCACCAAATTAATTTTTTTCGACCAAATGGTTCAAAATGATTTCATTACATTCATTTATAATTGGATTTTGTATGTTCCAGCTAATGTTCCTACATTACCTAGAACATACAAAATTTTTTTTGTATTTTTTGTATTTTTTTTTTTTGGCAGAATGTTTAAAATGTTCAGCCAAGTTTTCATCGCCTGCATTGATTCTCGTTCTTAACAAAGCTTGAAAATTGCCTTCATTGGTGATTGGCTCATGTTCAAATGAAAATTCTCCATAATCATGATGTCCTCTCAAGGGTATATTTTGCCCACCACAAAAAATTACTGTTTTTATAATCAGCTCTAATTGTTTCCGATTAACTGCAACGTGTATTGCACTATCTACATCAATTTGTCAATTGATTGGAATACATTTTCTATCTTGAATATTGTTTAGCTTTTTGGAAATCATAACAGCTGTTATATGATATTTTGTTTTTTGATGATTATTAAATTTTTCAATGGCTTTCTTCCAATTATTATAACCTTGCGTACCTAGCTGCCCAGGTACTTCAGATTTAGATTTTCCAACATTAGCAGGTGCAAGAAAAGACATAATATTTACAGTATGCACTATTTTCAACTTGAGAGTACACAAGCCATGAAAATTTTTCAAACCTTGTGTATTGAAAACTTCAGTTCTGAACTGCACTGCAGGTTGCAGGAAAATTAAAATTTGGTTCTGGTTATTATTATTATTATTATTATTATTATTATTATTATTCAGGCCTCCATGGATTCAAAAGACTCATTGTGGGAAGTCCTTCCTAAGAAACACAAGTCTATCAAGACTCACCGAGGGGAGGTCCTCCCCCCGAGAAACACAAAGTCTATCATACCACTCCTTAAACTCATTGACCGTTCTTGCTCTCACCACTCCATCAGGCAATGCATTCCATGGTTCAACCACCCTTCATGCAAAGAAACCACACCCCACCCCCTTGCAAACAGTTTCCTTTCGTGACTTCCAGGGATGGCCTCTTGTCATCACTCCTTCACGCTGTTCAACCAAGCGAAATAACTCCCCAGTGTCAACCCTGTAACCATCTCTCAACAGTTTAAAAGTCTCAATCATATAATCTCTCCTTCTACTATTCATCAAACTCTGCAGTCCACATTCACTCAGCCGATCCTCATAACTAACATGGTACAGTCCCGAAACCATCTTTGTTATTCGCCTTTCTACCCTTTCCACAGTTAATTTATCCCCTTCAAATCCTGGGGACCAAATCTGAGAATAATAGTCTAAGTGTGGTCTGATCAGAGACTTATACAGCGGAATGATAACCCTTTTATCTCTGCAGGGCAGTGTCCTTCTCATAATTGCAGCAATCCTATGTGTTACCTTCAGCACCTTTGCAATATGTCCCCTAAATTTCAGGTTTCTATCAATCATCAACCCCAGATCTCTTGTCTCCCCTACTTCCTCCAGTATAACTCCTCCCATAGAGTATGCAGCATCCCATCGATGTTTCCCAAACCTCAAGACCTTACATTTTGCTGCATTATACTGACATCCCCATTCATTTGCACATCTATCTAGCTTATTCAAATCCTCTTGCAGGGCTACCACATCTGCGCTATTACTAATAATTCTTCCCAGCTTTGTATCATCTGCAAACAACTGAATATCCCCTTGAAATCCACTGACAATGTCATTGATATAAATGTTAAACAATATAGGTCCCAGTACTGAGCCCTGTGGGACCCCACTTGTAACCTTCTGCCTCCTTGAAACTGTCCCATCATACACAACTCTCTGATACCTATCGGACAGCCAATCCTGAATCTAGTTGACCAATCTGACATCCAGACCCAAGTGCTGCAACTTAAATATCAGCTTATCATGTGGCACCCTGTCAAATGCTTTCGCTAAGTCTAAGAAAATGGCAGCATATGCCTTTCCCTCATCTAATGCTCTTGTAACTTTATTATAAAAGGCTAGCATATTGCTAAAACAAGAGCACCCCTTCACAAATCCATGTTGACTCTCACAGATGACATTACCCTCATCTGCCCAATGTCGTATATGGTCCCTCACTACTTTCTCCAAGATCTTAACAACTACTGATGACACGCAAACTGGCCTATAATTAGACACTTCCAGTCTGCTACCACCCTTATAAAAAGTTGTGGTTTCCACAAGTTTTTCACAATATCTAAATTATCATCAGAATTAAATATTTGTTCTTTCAACTATGCGATGTCGTGAGAATTATTAATAACTAAGGAAGTACTTTCTTCTGGATAATTCGATGGTTTTGTCTGACCAACGACTGGGGAAACCAAATCCAAATCGGTATTGACAATATTAATAGTGCCAACATTGCTACTAACATTTGACTCATCCTTTTTTGTTTTTTTTTGAAATAGTTCAATGAAATACTCTGCATACGTTTTTCAGCCATTATTTGAACCAAAAAATAAAATAAAATCTTTTACAAATTTAACTTTAAAATTTTATTGAAGAATTTACGTGCGGCAATGGTTACTCTTCAGAGATGGAAAGCTACGTTTCAAGTTCAAGACATGCTTTTCATCAAACTCAATGCAAAATAGCACAGAATATGAGTGTATCACACACACAACCTATGACTGATCATCTGCAATGATTTGCCAATAGATTGGCGAATAGCTATAGGACAGCGTTTCTCACTCTTTCTAAGCCCAAGAACCAGTAAAATGCCTAAAACAATTCTATGGACCACTAAGTTATGTAATTTTTTTAAAAACATATGTAGGGATTACCAAAATTTTTCGAAAAACTGTGCCATTTATAACATAATAAATCTAAAAGCATGTTTTGAATATATATGGAAACATAATTAACTTGGAAGTAAACGATTAAAATTGTATCATCATTGAGCAAATTTTTAATTTTTATTAAACAAATAAATAATATAATATATTTATGCTACTATTTACTTTTAATGAGATGGATGAACTTCTCGGCCTTGCATAGTTGCTGGATATCTGGCTCAATACTGGTCAACTTCAGTCGAAGATCGTCACACACTAAGACAAATTCTGTATTTTGTTTTTATTTGAAGAAGCAATGAAAATCCTTTCTTGCAAAGATAGGTTGTAGAAAACTGCATGAAGATTTTCGATGCTTCTTCAGATAATTCGGGAAATTCACTTCTCACTGAAGGCGAGATTCAGAATCGAGCCAAACCACAATCACGAAATTGCATTTTAAGCCCACTGTCACTTGAAAGCTTAATTAGATGTGCTTTTTTTGATAACGAAAGGTCGTTCTCGTGATTGCAAGCCTGAAATGGATCATGAACCCACAGAAATTTCTTATAAAAGTTATTCGGAAAATGTGTTTCAAATTCTGTTTCAGAGTTTTGAGGTGGACACAAACCCTTTTCCAGTGGTTAAATTCTAAACTAATAAGTTTCGGGGCCCTATACAAAATAACCAATTGTATTTACCTTTGAATACTATCTGGAGAAGCTCCAAACCTCCCCTTCCCTTTCATCACGCGTTCGTAATCAGGCTACTGTTGATATTGACTTTATATACACATTCAAAACTGTAAACAGTTGTTGAATTATAACAGGATAATGTAGGCATAATTACTGTAAAGGGAGAAAAGTCACAAAACAGAAAAGTGTTCCTACAAAATAACCAATTGTTAATTACCTTTGAATGCGATCCACTGGTCGAGTGTTCAGCAAGTCAGCAAATCTTTCCTTTCGTTTAGCATATTACTATTATCTCATTGCAACTGATGGGAATTCTGTGTTTCTGGGGATTCGTTACAGACCTCTTTCTCTTCAGAAACTACACACAAACTCATTACAAACTCATTTTGTATTATCACTGTCATCCGAGCTATTTTTCCGTTTAAAGAAGGCACCAATGTCCTTATCCATGATTGAAATATCATACTTATTCACATATAACTTGCACCCCTGATTTTACTTTACGAAAAAAGAAATTAAAAAGTTTTGCATATACCTCGCAAATGAATAAAAAGCTGAAACAAAGTGGAGTGATAGTAACTTGCTCCCGCGGTAAACAACATGCCCTCCCCAATAGTCATTATGTTGCAGAGGCAAGAAAAACGAGTACTTTTATTATGTCAGTGAATAAGGTACCAGCAGTCTGTGTAATATATTTCTCAACAAATAGTGCAATTAGAGACAGCTGGGATAAAAATGACACTAATTAATGAATTACATATCCCCGCGTACAGAAACTATGCTGTATAGACTCAAGCAAAACCATATGTTGCACCGGGAAACGCAGTATCTAACTAAAAACTATTGTTATTAATTAGGTGTGAGTTTGCTCACTGCAAAGCAGCAATAACATTCAACCCAAAATGTTAAAACTAAGATATATATATATATATACATAGTGAATGTTGTTATGGCAGTTTCACATATTATTGGAATTCGAGATAATAAGAGAGTTAGCATTTCAACTCAATTGTCAGCTTGCTTTTATCTTTCCGTCATGCAATTTACGAAAAATATATAAATTCTGGGGTTAACTCGCAACACACTTTATCCAAGTATTGCTTAGCACTTCTGAAGATATATTGAGACTTGGTTGAAGGAGGAAAACCTTCAACAATAAAAATCAATAAACAACAAGCAATTGGTTGAAATGTGGTTATGTGGATAACTCATGTTCACTTCAAATTTGACAAAACAGTAAGGGAAGGTGGAAACAATAAAACCATATTGTTGTTCACTTCATCCCCTCTTTTATTACTTGTCATTCTGCAGCTATAAATTAAAAGAGTGGCAGAATGTTCATGGAATGAACACTGTTGCTATTTTTTTTTTTAAGTATCCATTTTATTTCAATAATTTTTACTTATTTATTTCATTTTTATTTGTTTTGTTTGGATAATTAAAATATATAGATTTATTTGGTTAATTTAAGTCTGCCTGTGGACCACCTGTCCCATTGTCGCAGACCATAGGTTGAGAAACACTGCTATAGGGTACTCTCACCTTATGTGACCCCTATTTCATAAGTAATATAAAAATAGAAGACATGACACAACATAAATAAAAAAATGAATTTTAATTAGGAAAAGTATTTTGGAAAATTTTCTAGTGTTTTTTAACTCTTTCTTTTTTTTTTTTTTTGGTGGTGGGTGAGGGGGGAGGCAGGGGCCCTTTCCCCCTCCAGAGTAAAGAGCAGGCAGGGTTCAGAAGAGGTTTCTCCAGAATAGATCATATCCAGGTCATTTCACAACTAACTGAAAAATGCACAGAATACCGAATCCTTCTATGTTTCCTCTTTATTCATTTTAAAAAAGCTTTTGATACCATAGAACACAATGCAGTCGTCAGTGCCTTACTGGAAATAAATGTGGCCTGATAAAAGAAATTAACAAAAATCAGGCCACACAAATAACCCTATTTGATCAACCTATAAATATAGATATAAAGAGAGGGGTCAGCCGAAGTGATGTGATTTCCCCAAATCTATTTACTTGCACTTTAGAATACATTCTGAAAAAAATAGACCTAAACGGAGGAATAAGCACAGATGGTGAAAAACTACAAATCCTTAGGTTTGCTGATGATCTAGTACTGATATCCCACAACCCGAAAGACCTAGAAGAAATGGGTGAAAAAGTATACACAAACAGCAGTAAGATAGGCTTAGAAATGAATCTAGAAAAAAACAAAACATAAACAAAACAATACATAGGTGACTATCACAGTCACCTATATATTGATAACATCCCTATAGAACAAGTTGACTCCTACAATTACTTAGGACAAACAATAAAAATGAATAACAATTTATCTGCAGAACTAGCAAAAAGAAAGAAAGCTGCATGGCTATCATTCAACAGACTAAAAGAAACACTTACTGATCCAAATCTTGACATCTCTGCAAAAGCAAAACTATTTAATAGTGACATTCTTACATCACTCACATATGGATCAGAAACATGGAACATGACAAGAAAAGAAGAAGAGATGCACAGAATAATTCAGCTTGCAATAGAATGCAGGATCTGTAAAATCATCAGCAAAATGGAACATGTTAGAAACACAGAACTAAGAAAGAGATCAAGCATAAAAGATGTGGTAACTGCAGTATATGAAAGCAAAATGAGATGGGCAGGTCACATAGCCAGACTCAGGGATAACAGATGGACATATAGAATACTCAACTGGCAACCAAGAATAAAGAGATAACTAAGATCACCTACAAGATAGGAAGATCCACTATTGAAATCTATGGGTATAACATGGAAGAGAGAGAGGCTCGAGATCATTGGAGACATCTTTGTGACCTGCACTCATGGAGAAATCCTGAGTGAAACACAGCCCATTCAAGTAATACCATATTGAAAGAAGCATAAGATTTCTCCAGATCATCATAGCTGATAAAATGCAATTAGAAACCTTGAACATTTTGAATAATACTAAAGCAAAGACTGGCAACCTAACCAAATCTGAATTGATAGCTGAGAAATCTATAAAAGCAATAAATTAATGATACCAAGAAATTATATTCTTGGTTTCATCCTTTATCCAAGTGTAAGTAGACAAAGTTTGCACGTGAAGTAACTTCGCGACTGGGCTGCTTGTATATAGGCTAATGACTTCACATCGGTTGCATTGGTATTCCATAATGCAATATACATATCCTTACAGACATGTATAATGCTATGCATTATGGAAGGGCAACTACCCAGACTGCTTTTGACCTTTATTGAGGTGAAAAAGTAAAGGGGGGGGGGCTCATCATAGGCCTATAATAGTTAGTATAGGAGTGCAAGAGAGCCTGATAGTATTAAGCAGAAGAAAAGACAGACAGATAGATAGTTAGATAGTATGAGAGAGAGAGAAAACGCCTCAGCTTCTTTTATATCATTATATAACCAAACGCTATCAGTTTTCCTTTTTCACCATTCTCATATAGATGAATGACCAAAAGGCTAATTGATACTAAAGCACAAAAATGACTGATACTCAGGTGGTTAGCCTTATCTGAGTTAATCGCCTTGAGTTGGCCTTCTCCAGTCATCCCTGAAATTGACTATAAGACCACATTGAATTAAGATGATGGAGCTATTTAAAAAACCTCTCATAGCAAAAATAGACAGAAATTTATCTCCCCCTGGTGAATATTACATAATGTGGGTGGTGAACACCACCTATTCAAAAATTTGATCTCTCCTAGAATGCTGCTTTCTAAGTACAGTAACCCCCGAGTTACGCAAGTTGAATTTGTAAATTGCTTAAGTGGAACTTCGTAAGAAACTGTAATATTTATTATTATATGTATGTATATATACAGATATGTACAGTATATTATTTATTATAGTATTATTTTATAAATTAAACATCATGCAGCAGTATTTACTCGGATATAAACTATAGAAGTATGAAAAATATATAAAAGAATATAAAAATAAACTGAAATAACATTTTTCAAATAAAAAAATGTCTTTTGACAGCTAATTTAGCTCTGTAGTGGGAGAGTTGGTGCTGGTGGTGGATGGTTGTGAAGAGAAATGCTGTTCTCTGGCAACTTCTACCCTCTCTCGATGTCGAAGGCTGAACGTAGTCAGGGTCGTCTGAGTTGTCATCTTGACGTTGTTATGAGCTGCATCTCGATATTTATTATTATATGTATGTATATATATACAGATATGTACAGTATATTATTTACACAGTATTATTTTATAAATGAAACATCATGCAGCAGTATTTACTCGGATATAAACTATAGAAGTATGAAAAATATATAAAAGAATATATGTCAAACTGAAATAACACTTTTCAAATAAAAAAATGTCTTTTGACAGCTAATTTAGCTCTGTAATGGGAGAGTTGGTGCTAGTGGTGGATGGTTGTGAAGAGAAATGCTGTTCTCTGGCAACTTCTACCCCTCTCGATGTTGAAGGCTGAACGTAGTTGGGGTCGTCTGAGTTGTCATCTTGACGTTGTTGTGAGCTGCATCTCACAAACATGGCTAGAGTAGATTGTGTGGTCACACGCTTTTTGCCATCGTAGATGGCCTTGTAGCTAGACATATCAGAATGGATATGGCGGCTAACATTCTCGAACCGCTTGGTGTTCGGATCCATCGATTCTAACATGTCTATCAGGTTAAAAGCCACGGCTAGTCCCTTTGTTGTAAATTTCTTAATGTCTGGACTTGGCGGTTCAATCGGCATAGTATTTTCTTTGGAATTTCGGAATGCCTCCAACTGAATAAGGTCATCATTAGTAAGCTCTTCGTTGTGACTCAAAAGAAGCTCGTTAACATCAACATTATCCACTTCCAGCTCTAATTGCTCTGCCAGTTGCACACGTCTCCATCATTTGCAACTTGCACAACTCAACAACCGTATCAGTGATTGTCTGCTCTCCTTCCTTTAAACGATTTTGCACCATTTCTGGGCAGAGTTTTCCACACAGCGTTCATTGTTGTCACTTGACTTCATCCCATGCCACCCCGATGTTTTTGATAGCATCAAGGATATTATGATTCTTCCAGAAATCACGTAGAGTAATGCCCTCACCACTATCAATGGCCTTGATTGCTTGGGAAAACATACGATGCAGATAGTAGGCTTTGAAAGTTGCAATAGCTCCTTGATCCATAGGTTGCGACAATATGGTGGTTCTAGGAGGCAGGTAAACAACTTTTACGTCAGAACGAAAGTCATCCAACTCTTCCGGGTGGCTGGGGACATTGTCCAGGAGGAGAAGCACTTTAAACGGGATTCTTTTCTTGGCACAATATTCATTCACCTAGGGAATGAAGTGGTTATTGAACCAGTCTGCAAACAGCACATGTGTAACCCAAGCTTGGTATTGGATTTCCAGATTATGGGCAGCCTACTCGGGTCAATGTTCTTAAAGGCCTGCGGTCTCTGGGAATAGTACACTGTAAGCGGTTTAAGTTTCAAGTCCCCTGAAGTGTTGCCGCCAATCATAGCAGTGATCCAATCTTTTGCGATCTTGAATCCAGGCATAGATTTTTCCTCTTTTTTTGCAATAAATGTCTGTGTTGGTATCCTCTTCCAAAACAGAGCCGTTTCGTCAACATTAAATATTTGCTCACGCAAATATTCCCCCTCCTCAATTATTTCTGCCAGAAGTTTCGGAAATTTACTTGCCATGTCTGTATCTGCACTTGCTGCCTCATCCATGACTTTGATGCTTTGTAGATTTGTACGTTTCTTGAATCGTTCGAACCATCCACTAGCTTTAAATGCACTTTCCGTGTCCGTGATGCCGGCCTTCTCTTGTAAATCTTTATGTAAAGACCTAGCCTTTTTCTGGGAAAACTCAATGGTATCCACTTCTGTGCCAGATCCTCGATCCAGTGAGACAACAATTTCTCCATCTCTGAAATTGGGCCCAGCCTTTTCTTGATAATGATTGTGCCCTTCAATGTTACTGCACCTTTCATGCTTTCAACAATGTGAACTTTATCCTTCACTATTGTATTCACTGTCGAAATAGGTCAGTTTATATCCCGAGCTATTGTTGATATAATTTTCATCTTTTCCTCTGAAGTAATTGCAGACCTTTATTTTTTAGATTTATTACCAGCGCATTCGGTTTTGCATTTCGAATCCATTTTAAGGGTAAATAAACAACAAACACTAATGGTGATAAACAAGTAACTAAACTAACTGCGCGAGGCATGGACTACTGACAAGGAGGAAAGGAGGAATTGTTTACGGAGTCCTTATTTCTAATTGGTAGGTTTCAGTTTGATTGTTACAGCTTTTGTGCACTTGCCCTCTGCTGCTCTTGGCATTTACTGGTAACCTGTCACTGCCAATTACTATTCGTTACATTTGCTGTGAATGCCGAGTCTAGTTAACATTATGTCATTGCATACTGCAATGGATGTCAAAGCCGCAAACATGTTCATATATGCTAGTAGTTGTAATTTTCAAGATTTATTACGTAACTGCGAATTTACGTAAGTCACATATTATGTAAGTCGGGGGTTACTGTACAGTAAGCCTTCAATTTAACGAACAAAATTTCCGGTCTATATGTCACATGTGAAAATTAAGACCCTGTTGATTTTAAAATGCTTTTAACCAAGATTTGCTTATAATTAAATTAACAGGTTATTTTTTGTTATTAATTTCCTGTTATTTTTAACAAATTTTGGTGAATAGGCCATCATATGTTGGAAAAACACTGTAGTAATTTAGCTGACATAAACAAGTCACTGCTCACAAAACATGTTTGCCGAATTATTAGGATGTGATCACACCAATCACATTGTAATTGGTTCTTTTGTCGCGTGGTGTGACTTTCTTCGGCAGTTTTATTACACGCATTTTCATAATTTTAGGGAGATAATTATAAAAAAACAGCAGAATTCAGAAGTTCAAAAAAAAAAACTTGATAGTTTTTTCAAAGCAGGATTATCTAAACCAAGCGCCTCAACATCGTCAAACATTAACTTCACATTAACTTATCTAAAAGTGTGAAAAATGTGTTAAAAATTGTGTAAAACAATTTTTTTTTTGTTATTACAGTGCTAATATTGATAAAATTGCAGTATAATGTTACAGATAATTTTATTTTAAAAAATTCGTGATTTAACGGACTTTCGATTTAACGGATATCCCTTAGCCCCTATTAATTCATTAAATCGAGGTTAATCGTCTGACTGAACAATAAAATTTCCACAATACAATATTATAAAGCATTTGTATATCATATTGCTGGTTTTCAAATCCATGTTTTTTTCTAACCTTCCATAAATGGTATTTTAATTCATTAATTATAAAAATCAAAATTCTCTTCCTATTGCTGACAGGTGGTGGTTACTGCAAAAAAATAACCAATTCTGTTGTAACTGATGGTATTGACTGGAAGGCAGCCATATGCAATTCTCTAAGCAAGATCTTTCCTGTTAGGGTATCCCTGGAACTTCAATAAGTTATGAAACAAAGTGTTGTTGTCAGTATCCAACTGGAAGTTTGCAGCGAAAGAGATTAAAGATTACTTTATACCAAATTTTACTTTTTTTAATGCAAATAATGCCAATGCCAGAATGTTGTAGCAGTCTTAGAGTTAAGCATAGAGTGTTGTAGTATTCAGGAACAATCTCAGCTTTTGGACCTTTATAATCATTTACTCCAAACAGGGGAAGATGAAAACCCAGGTAGTACTGGAGAAGGCCTGCATATGTGTGATTGTTCTGCAATATTTTATGGATTTTTGAAGCTGTATTGCTTAAATAGCAGAATTTTAAGACTGGAAGCTCAAATTCTCCATGCAGCTTTGATAATTAAAGAAATTCCTTTTTAACTTCTCAGTATCAGCTAGATCAAAAAAATTGCAAAAACTTACTATATAATTGCTTTTCTGTGATGTCTGTAATATTTATTATGTACAACTGAGCAGTAAAAATTATGGTTTTGGGTACTATGACTTTAGAAGAAAAGGAAAGTGGTCCCGTTTTCCAGTCATCTAAGGAAAATGGGAAAACAAAGTTCTTATATATAAGTTCTTGAACTGGTAATATTGGGTAAGTGGAGAAGGGAATTCCAAGTATAATGAGGGGTGCTCTCTTAGAGGTTAGTCCAAAAGGAATGCCACCAAGATTCCACTTTCCAAAAACTTTTAATTTTGTCTTGTCTGCATTAATAGTTAATCCACTGATCATGCTAAATTTTCCCAAAATACCAAAAAAAGAAATATATGGAATTATTATCCTTCAAAGTGCCCACTACATCATCGGCATATGCTAAATACCTTATTTTCCTTCATAGTTGAAGGAATTGTTATTCCTCACACAGCAGTGGGAGATCAGACTCAGTAGTGATACCAAGATGCAAGACGTTGCTGACTATAAGGGCGAAGCAAAATGCTTTTTTATTCCCTGCTATCTGATAAGGATTACTGTGTGAGGAAAAGTTTATGAGCTAAGAGCTCTGCCTGAGTGGGTGCGATTCAGAGATCTTCATTTGGAAGTAGGATGGCCTTCGGTCTCCTATATTTTGAGAAGTCTGTTTCATCATAATTTGCTGCTTGTTGCACTAATTCATTTGGATGTGAAGAGGACACTGAGAAGAACTTCACTGCTGAAGACTGCAGGAAAGAATAGATGTAGGGGATATTTGTATCCCGGTGAAGTTGGACATTTCTGACGTACCATGGTGCGTTTAATATCATGCGGAGACATTTGTTTTGCACTTTCTGTAGTTTGAGGATATTTGTACTTGAGGTGTGACTCCAGGCTGGGGATGCGTAAGTGATAATGGGTCGAATCAACAGTTGATAAAGGAGCAGTTTTATTTTGGTATCCAGCTTGCTATTCCTATTGATAAGAGGGTAAAGCTGTGCAATGACTCTTGATGCTTTTGAACATGAGGCTTTTATATGTGAACTGAAAGTTAGTTTTCTGTCCAGCAGTACACCCAGATATTTGGCTTCTGCTTTCCAGGGAATCTTGGTATTAAATAGGAAGATATCATCTTTGGGGAGTATTGAGTTTTTAGTGAAGAGCATGGCAATACTCTTCTGAGGGTTTACTTCCAGTCTCCATTCCGAGAACCAGTGCTCTAATCTCTGCAGATTTTCTTGCAGTTTCTTGGTGACAAGGTGAGGTTTAATAGATCTGGCTAGTATAGCTGTGTCGTCTGCGTATAGGGCAATGATGGATGACATTGGATTGTGCGGAATGTCCGCCATGTAAATCGTGAAAAGTATCGGTGCCAGAAGGGACCCTTGAGGAACTCCTGCCAAGATGCGTCGTTGGGTAGATAATATATCATTTAGTTTGACTTGCATTCGTCTGTCACTAAGAAATGACTTTATAATTTGAACTAGATCTGATGGAATGCCAGCTAAAATCAACTTGTATAGTAGTCCAAAGTGCCATAACTTGTCAAACGCCTTCTCTAAATCAAGAAAAACTGCCCCGGTGTATTGATGCCAATTATAACTTGTGATAATGAATTCTATTAGTCTGTGAATTTGTTGGGTGGTACTGTGAAATTGGCGAAAACCAAACTGTTCTGAAGGAAGGATGTTTAATTTTTTTACTGAAAGTTGAATTCTGGAAAGGATAGCTTTTTCTGCTATTTTGCCCAGATTAGATATCAGACTTATGGGACGATAACTTTGAGGCTGCTTAGGATCCTTGCCTGGTTTGTATATAGGAACTACGTCTGCCAACTTCCATGCAGAGGGGAAGTACTTAAACCTGAACATAGTATTTATTATTGTTGTGAGATATACGATGGCCTTTCGGGGTAGCAGTTTAATAACTTTGTTGGAGATGCCGTCAGGCCCTGGAGCTTTTTTATTCTTTAAATTCTTTATAATGTCATAAATTTCAGCTGGGGAAATAGGTGTGAGTTGGCTAGTACAGGTATCAGGCCGTTTTAACACGTGTCTGACGTGGCGGTGGACTTTGTAAATATGATTGAAATTTAGATTATTATATGAAGGGCTACACTGTTTTTCTAAATTTTTAGCTATAGTTTCGGCTTTTTCTGCATCTGTGTAAACAATGTTCAGGTCAGATTTGAGAGGAGGAAGAGATTTGTTTTTGTTTTTGATGTTTCTCAGGAACTTCCAAACGGATTGATCACCAGGTGATATGGAGGCTAATTTATCTTCCCATAGTTTGTTTCTATGGACTTTAAGTGCATCTCTCACTGCACTGTTCATTTTGTTGAGATATTTCTTGTCTTGGGGTGCTCTGGTGTTGTGGTATCTTTTTCTTGCTTTATTTTTCTCCCTGATTAAGTTCATTATGTCATCTGGTAGTCGTTTAGGCTTGAAGGCAACTGAATTTGAGGTGATAGATGCTATGGCTGTGTTGATTTGATCAGTAAGTTTATTGACTGCAGAATCAATTTCTTCCTTGGAATTAATATGAGGGATGGGATCAATGTAGTTTGGAAGCATTTTGGATAGTTTTTCCCAGGGAATGAAGGTATGAGGCGAATGGGGAAGATCTCTCTGATAACCCAGTTGGAGCAGAATAGGATTGTGGTCTGATGATAACTCATTCAATGATTCCAGGGAGTACTGTAGGTTAACATTCTGTAGGACAGCTATATCCAAGACGTCGGATGAGCCAGTAGGACTGTGGTGAGTTGGCACTGAGGGACCAGCCACAGTTGCGCAATTTGAGCTTGTGTAGTTATAGAGGATGCGGCCATTCCTATTTATAGACCTACTGCTCCAGGCGTGATGTTTTGCGTTAAAATCTCCTGCAATAATAACCGGCAGTTTAATGCCGAGGATAGCATCCAGATCTGTGGTCAGCAATGTTTTTGATGGTGGGTTATAAGCAGAATATATTTTTATGTTTCCGATAGAGTTTGTGATGACATTGATACCTGTAAGTTCGAGATTGGTGGTTGTAGGAATGGCTACAGAATGATGATTGATGTGATTTTTGATGAGGATGGCGGTGCCACCACCTCTGTAATCCAGTCTATCATTCCTGTAGAGCTGATATCCTTTGAATTTAGGATTGTCAGCAGGTCTCAGGTGAGTTTCATTAATTAATAATATATCCGGATTATATCTGTCATTGAATTCCTGTACTTCTAGTATTTTATTTTTAAGGCCGTTGGCATTCCATGAGATAATCATTAGAGAATCTGGGGTAAATTTTTTCCTATGCATTGGAGAGTGCAGATAAAATGAGCTGTGTTTGCTGCAAGAAACTTTTTGTAGTGCTCAGTGATGGATTTGCGTTACTGAAATCCTGTAACATATTTACAAGAGAAGAGGTGATGATGGCTGTTATATTTGAATGTGGATTTGTCATATTCTGGTCATGGATTGCTTTTTTGGGGCGGGCCACATCAGCATATGTTCTTGTTTGGTGTTGAAGATTTATTTTCTTAGGGGGCTCAGTTGATGGTGGGTGAACACCTGTCATCTTGTTCAAGCTAATAGGAGCCTGATGAACTTGGGCTTCTGGGGCTTTCGTTTCTGTCAGTGAGCTAGACTGACTGATTAACTCAGTTTGTCTGTTTTTTGGGTGGCATATACATCCTCTGTAATTTGCAGGGTGGGGGCCACCACAATTAGCACACTTAGCCGGGGTGGTTTTTGGCTTGGAGCAGGTATATGTGGGGTGGGTGTCACCACATTTCAGACATCTGTATTGGGCTTTGCACAACTTCTGGGCATGACCAAATTTTTGGCATCTATGACATTGCCCAGAAGAGGCCCTCTTCCTAAGTGGCTTTGGTGAGATCTTGAGCCCACAGATTGTCTTCAAATTGTAAATATCTTTATAGATGTTGTGTATTTCTACCAATACTAGAGGCATAGGGGTCTTGTTAGATCTGTACATTCTACTGACTTTGATGGGAGGCAGATCTTGCATGTTGAGGTCAGCAGCTATTTCAGCTGTTTCAATGTCTTCAGATACTCCTCGAAGTACTACTTTAAGATTTTTCTCCGAGGTAAGTGTGAATGTATGGTATTGTATACCTCTTGTGTCCAACTCCTTGGTTAGATTTCTATAGTCAGACACTGTAGTGGGCTGAATTTTGATGCCCTCCTCTATGTTCTTGGCAGTGGAGTAATTTATTTGCAGGTTGGCCATGGTGGTTCTTAGGGCTGTCCATCTCTGTTTTTCCCTAAGAATGACTGGAGGCACCTTTTCATTGGTGGAGGCAGAGGAATCTATGTTGGGGGCATCTTCATCCATGCCATTTTCGTTTGCTGACTCCGAGGCGAGAGTTTTGCGTTTTTTACGCACGTGCTTCTCTCCTTGATCTGAATGAGTAGATTCAGAGGTGACTGGATTTAAATTTTCCTCCATTTGAGGAGTGTCTTCATTTGGATCATCGTCAGTCTCAGGTGAAGAGTAAAGATTCAGGAAGCCGGGCCATTCACGCTCGAACTTCTTAAGGAGTTTCTTTATGAAGCTGAAAGCCAATCCTTTATCTAGAGAGTCTATAATTGTATCAGGATCTATCAAGTTTGATGGCCATTTGAGCTTAAATTTCCTTTGAAGTTTATTTACAAGTATGAGCGCTGGCTCTTCATCCAGCGAATCTGTGAGGGCGTCCAAATCTGACACATTCATTATTGACAGTTTGCGTATAAACGCAAGTAAATGTATCTGGAATAGATATGCTAACAATGGCGATTCTATCGGCTGTTAGGCCTAACGAATCGCCCTCGTTGCAATTACCGTCCACTTACCTTTGCTGATGTTCTTAGATTCAGTATAGTCTGCAATTTAATGACTTTAAATAAACGCGTCTCTGCTAGTTAATCTAGCAGCTACACTTCAAAACCATCATATTTAATTACCACGTTCTACAGAGAAGAAAGTTCACAACCATATCAGTGAAGACTCACTAGCGACCTATATATGAGTGATACCAAGGTTGAAGTAATGCAGAAGAAATATTTCCACATACAAGCAGTTAAAAGGTGTTACACCTTATTACTAAAATACACTGGATTAGAGATATATGTTGAAAGTTTTTTCACTTGGTTTTACTATAAATTAATGATGCCAAGAAATTATATTCTTGGTTTAATCTTTTATCCAAGTGTAAGCAAATAAAGTTTGCTCATGAAGTAACTTCACTACTGGGATACAATGGTGGTATTATCTTTGATGGATAGCACAAATTTGCTAAAGGTCATGTTTTAGTAATCTACTTACTTATCACAATAATGTAACAGCTGCATTGGACGAGGGAGATGGATACACAGTAGAATATTTAGACTTTTCAAATGCTTTTGATAGATTACCACATGATAATTATCGGCCTGGTTGGCTGAGTGGTTAGCGTATCTACTCTCCAGCCAAAAGGCTGCAGGTTCGAATCCCGGCGTGGTCATGGATGTTTGTGATTGTCTGTGAAAATACTAGTGGTGGTAGTTGGTGGTAGTTGGTGGTAGATGGTGTTGGTGTAGTTGTGGTTCATTGTAGCTGGTGAATTGAGTGGTGGAGAAGAATTGTAGAGTAGGTTCCCTCCATCAATGAGTCTTTGGACTCCCTGGAAGTGTCACGTCATAATAATAATAATAATAATTTAATAGTCAAACTAGACTAGACTAGATATGGTTGGATATTAGGCTACTGCACTGAATTCAAGATTGACTGTCTGATAGCTATTATCAATTTCTGTATGGTGGAGCAATATCCTAGCAGAGGAAAGTCGCTAGTGGTGTGCCTCAGGGGGTCTGTTTTAGGGCCATTGTTGTTTAACTTTATGTTAATGATATCAGGATTAGATTTGAATGGAGATAATCAGTTGTTTGCAGATGATGCAAACTTAGGAAGAACTATGAGTAGAACTGATGTTGTGGCCTTACAAGAAGGCTTGAATAGATTGAGTGAATGGGCATTGGAGCGTGGATATCGGTTCAGTGTTGGAAAATGTAGCGTTTTAAAGTTTGGAAAACAAAAATGGGATGTAGAATTTATACTTGGGGGGGGAATATATTGTTGGAGGTGGAGGAAATGAGAGATCTTGGGATGATGGTGGATAAGGATCTAAAATTTACAGGACATGTTGTGAAAATTGTGAGGACAACACAATGAATTCTGAAAATGACGCAGAGGACAATCACTTGTGGAAATAAGGAGATTCTAATTCCATTGTAATGGCATTGATTAGGCCACATATGGGCTGTTGTATACCAATTTTCTCATCACCTGGTTTTCAAAAGTATGAGGAGATATAGGGAAGGGTCCAGAGACAATTGACAGGTAGTTTCTGGACTCTGGAATGTTGAGTATGAAGAAAGATTGAGAAGATGCAATTTACAAAGTCTGGTAGATAGGAAGAAGAGGGATGATATGATAGAGATGTACAAGTTGGTAAGGGATTGTTATTGGGTTAATGTTGAAGAGGTTTTTCATAAAATGGTGGGAAAATAACAGGCCATTCCTTGAATTATTGGGTGGTGTGAAGAGGTAGCGTAAGTGTGTAGTATGAGGGGTAGTGTGAAGCAGGTTTTTGAATTGAGAATTGTCAATGTAGCATTCGCTGTGACCTTGAATAGCGAATGCTACATCGAGAATGTGTTGGTTCCATTCACCCAGGATTTGCATAGAATGTGTCATGCAAAAAACATTCCGTTTCGTGCCCAGGTATTCCAACAGGACAGAGCAACCTGTCTCATTACGTGGTTCTAGAGCATATTTACTGGAACGTTTCCATGGGAGGCTCATTTCAAGGTTCACAGAATTCCTGTTTCCTTCATATTCTCCTGACATGGCTGGAAACTGCACGCCATGCAGTGAGTGACCTTTGCGCTGAAGAGCAAAGGTCACTCACATCTTGCAAAAATTCTGGTCTCAAGAAACCTGTAGATTTGTCAGTTTACATGACTGCTTAGATGGAAATCCATCCTTCCTCCATAATGTCTGAGAATCAGACATTATGGAGGAAGGATGGATTTCATAGATATTGGCCAACACCCATGCACAGCATTCCCCTCTGTGCAGCTTAATCCATTGCTTAAATACTGACTCACCTGAATGGCATAAGAAAAGGCACCCAGCTCCTTAAGGATTCTCTGTATTGACTGCCTCGGTATCACAAATTTTACTGCTGTTAACTGCATTTCAAAGACTGTATCACTTGCTCCAGCACACAGCCACGATTCTCATTTGTGTTAACAGTTCGTGTTCTCCCCAAATGACCTTTGCATTGTGGCAGAACACTCACAGTATGTCAGAACCTCTTGATTGAGGCAATGATGACACTATTGCTTGGGGCACGCTTACAGAAACAATTGCTCACAAGCATGTCGTAGACTTGGACATTTGCTCTTCTACATCCGTATGAATGTAAATAATGCTCAAGAATAAACGTCTTTTCTTCTAATGTCAACACCTTTGCTATAGCTAAATGTAATGGCGTACTCTTCTGTTAATGTCCATGTAGTCAAATGGCATATCTCACACCACATGTACTGAAGGAGGGGGGGGTCAAAATTCAGTACTGTTTTTTTTTTTTTTTTTTTTTTTTTTTTTTTTTGTGCCATACAATATTTAAGGGCTGTGTGTACGACAAAGGGACCTGTGTGTGTGATAAAGAAATTTCCTGTAATGAGTCTTTTATTTCATGGGGATCTTGGCATAATAATAACAATAACATCTCCATATTTGAATTTTTTGTTTGATTATCGTATACACAAGCTACCTTCTCACATTTTAGGCTTTTGTTAGCTTTATCTGTCTGAGGTATTTGCATTCCTCTTAAATATTTTCTATCACTGTTTTGTGACTTCTTTCATTTAAGAAGTCTCTCAAAATAATTACTCTAGACATCCAGAATATCTTTATGATCAGGTTTCACGCCACCTTTATCATGTCATTTTGGAATTCTTATACAATACCATTTCCTCCTTTAAAAAGCTTATTCATTGGCCTTGGAAATATTCTGCTATGTTCTAGATATTTATTTTATGTATTCTTTCCATGTCTTTCAATGACTTTTGTTTAGCTACGTTTATGCTTCATATTCTAACATAGTTTTTCTTTTTTCTCCCAGTGCAGATACCGACCTACATGCTATAAAGTTTCTCCATCATTACTCCATGGTGAACTCTTCCTGAGTCCACCATGGAGTTATGATTTTTGTATTATTACAGAACTTCACAACATGCTTCTCTGTCCGAATAATTTGTTATTTACTTTGATTTAGCCAGTATGTCTTCAGGGTTTAATTGCTGTTTTCAATGTCCTTTTAATTTTTTCTCCAATAATATTTGTATACTTTCAACCTTAAATTATTTTTAAATCATTCTTACATATTTTTCTTCTTGATATGATATTCATTTTTATCCAGCTGAATATCAAATGGTGATTACTTCCTATTTCAAATCCACTGTATACTCTTGTGTCCTGAATCAATTTTATTTCTTGTGTGTGTTTTCGTCATGTGAAGATATGGTGTTTGTAATGACTATTCCAGGTCCAGAACAGAAATTCAGTAGGTACTTACCATTGTTATTAACTTTGCTCTTCTCTCCAAGTTTTCTCCACATTTCTGAATGTCTGTTATTCATTTCTTACTTTTATGTTTATATCTCCTTGAACTCCCTGAAGGTTTCATGGTAATAATAATTTTTTTTTTAAACATTTGATTATGTCTTAAATAGATTATATACATGTAAAATGTAAGCAATTATACTACAATTTCTTTCATGTGATTCAAGAACAGATTCTAATTAATATCATTATAATTTGCATAATGTGCAAATGATATAACAGGATAATTCATGTATTATTAGTAAAATACCACAATGATAATGGAGGCCTGAATAATAATAATAATAATTTACTATTATACTTCACAGTTATACAATGAAATATAATTGCATGTTAAAGTTTATATTTTCCCTGCAAAGGTGAAATACGATCCTACAGCATATGTACAGTATAACTGGGGAGTTCTTTCGCTTGGTTGAACAGCAGGAAGGGGTGATGACAAGAGGCCATCCCTGGAAGTTATTATTATTATTATTTTTATTATTATTCAGGCCTCCATGGAGTCAAAAGACTCATCGTGGGAGGTCCTTCCTAAGAACATAAAGTCTGTCAAGACTCATCGTGGGAGGTCCTTCCTAAGAACATAAAGTCTGTCAAGACTCATCGAGGGGAGGTTCCCCCTAAGAAACACAAAGTCTATCATACCACTCCTTAAACTCATTGACCGTTCTCGCCCTCACCACTCTATCAGGCAATGCATTCCACGGCTCAACCATCCTCCATGCAAAGAAACCACTCCTCACCCTCTTGCTCACAGTTTATTTTTGTAACTTCCAGGGACGGCCTCTTGTCATCACTCCTTCCCGCTGTTCAACCAAGTGAAAGAACTCCCCAGTGTCAACCCTGTAACCACCTCTCAACAGTTTAAAAGTCTCAATCATATCACCTCTCCTTCTTCTTCTTCTATCCGCCAAACTCTGCAGTCCACATTCCCTCAGCCGATTCTCATAACTATCCTTGTATAGTCCTGAGACCATCTTTGTCATTCGTCATTGTATCTTTTCCACAGTTAATTTATTCCTTTCAAATCCTGGGGACCAAATCTGAGAACAATAATCCAAGTGTGATCTGATCAGAGACTTATACAATGGAATGCTAACCCTCTTATCTCTGCAGGTCAGTGTCCTTCTCATAATTGCAGCAATCCTCTGTGTTACCTTCACCACCTTTGCAATATGTCCCCTAAACTTCAGGTTTCTATCAATCATCAACCCCAGATCTCGTCTCCCCTACTTCCTCCAGTATAACTCCTCCCATAGAGTATGCAGCATCCCATCGATGTTTCCGAAACCTCAAGACCTTACATTTTGCTGCATTAAACTGACACCCCCATTCATTTGCCCATCTATCTAGCTTATTCAAATCCTCTTGCAGGGCTACCACATCTGCACTATTACTAATAATCCTTCCCAGCTTTGCATCATCTGCAAACAACTGAATATCCCCTTGCAATCCACTTGCAATGTCATTGATATAAAGATTAAATAATATAGGTCCTAGTGCTGAGCCCTGTGGGACCCCACTTGTAAACTTCTGTCTCCTTGCAACTGCTCCACCATACACAACTCTCTGATACCTATCAGACAGCCAATACTGAATCCAGTCGACCAATCTGACATCCAGACCCATGTGTTGCAACTTAAATATCAGCTTATCATGTGGCACCCTGTCAAATGCTTTTGCTAAGTCTAAGAAAATTGCAGTATATGCCTTTCTCTCATCTAATGTTCTTGTAACTTTATTATAAAAGGCTAGGATATTGCTAAAACAAGAGCGCTCTTTCACAAATCCATGGTGACTCTCACAGATAACATTACCCTCATCTGCCCAGTGCTGTATACGGTCCCTCACTACTTTCTCCAAGATCTTAACAACTACTGATGACACACAGACTGGTCTATAATTAGACACTTCCAGTCTGTTACCACCCTTATGCAATGGCACTATCTTATCTTCCTTCCATTCCCTGGGCACCTTTGCCGAAGCCAGACTTTCATTGAAAAGCCAGGTTAAAGGCACTGTCAGTTCCCTAGCACATTCTCTCAAAACTCATGGTGAAATACCATCCAGTCCCACAGCTTTACTGACATCCAGAGTACTCAGTGTCTGAAACACACTCTCCTCCTGTACCTCTAAACCTGGAACCTGCCATATCCCTCTAGCATTAAAACTGACTCCTCCAGGGTGAAATACTCCAATAAAGTGGTCATTGAACAATTCCACTATGTCCTCTGCATCAGTCACTCTATTCCCATTTTTATCCCACAATATCATTCTTCCACAGTCATTTCTCCTCCTACAGGCCACATAGCTAAAAAATTCCCTAGGATTTTCTTTGGATCTTAGGGCCAATCTCCTCTCATATTCTAGTTTCGCTTTCCTTTCCACACTAGTTACTCTTCTAGCCTGTGTCTTATATCCTTCACGCATCCTCTCTTCACCTGTCTCCTTATATCTCTTCCATAGCCTCTTTTTCACATGCAATTTTCCTGTTTACTATTGTTTGTCATTCACTTTACTCCAAATTGTGTCCTCTTCTTCACTTGTGGTATACAACTTACCATTGCTGATAACAAATATTCTTTCACAATTTCCCACGCACTAACGATATCCCGGCCTTCCGATTCCTCCTTCCATGAAACTTCCTGAAGTTGACGTCTAAGACTATTATAATCACCTGCATTATAATTCCACATAAGTTCCCGTCTCTTTGATACTCCTGCATGTCTATTCATTTTCCAAGTTAAAACCATATGGTCACTCTCTCCAACTGGTGGGAGAGATGTCATCTCAGTTATTATCAACTCTTCTGATGCTATAACCAAATCCAAAACTCTTGAATCTCTTGTTCCCTCTGTTACATGTTGTTTAAGACATTTGTCCCTCAAGAATTCTAGAAATTCCATTCCCTTATTGCTACATGCATCTTCCTCTCTCCAATTTATACTACTGTAGTTAAAATCTCCCATAACAATCATTCTTCTTGCACTTGCCAAACTTAGCTGTCTAAACATCTTCTGGTCCCCATCCAAGACACATGATTTAAGTAAAAAACAGTTAGGAGAAGATTTAGTTATAGTTGACCACGAAATTAACACATTGCTAGTCTCTGTAAATTTAGAAGATCCAAGTGAATGGTGAAATATTGATTAAAAAGTTACGAGTTGTTTTAATTGAAATGGGGCCTGTTCTAAAGAAAAATATAATATATCCCAGAGATACATATGGTCGTAAATTTGGCGACATGTATTATAATAGAAAAATGGAAAATGGGGAGCTCATGCCAAGAACATGGCTCATTTATTCCGAAACTTTAAATTCTGTTTTTTGCTTTTGTTGCAAACTTTTTGCACCTACTGAATCAAGTGGTTTTGTAGAAAGTTATAACGATTGGAGAAATGTAAGTACAACTTTGCATAGACATGAGACTAGTTTAACTCACATGAAAATTTTCTTAAAATGGAAGGAACTTGATAGAAATTTAAAAAACAAAACTACTATTGATTGCCAGACTCAAAGCATGTATGAAATGGAAAAGAAACATTGGACGAGTGTTTTAGAACGCTTGATTAAAATTATAAAATTGCTTGGTAGCCAATTTAGATTTTCACGAATCATCTGATAAATTATGATTCTTCACATGCGGAGATCGCCAAGGAATTTAGCGGTGGGTACTGTAGAGTATGCTGTCACTGCTATTACAAAACTTTTACCGTCTGGTGGGACGTGGATTCCTATCCTTGGAACAGCAGGATACATCCGGAAAATCGATGCTGGGAACAAAGTCAATGGATGGCCCATGGGCAAGGGATATTTTGCCACACAATGAGTCACATGTTTGCAGCTGGTATAAATTAGAGGAATATGAAGCTCCCAGCCAGTGCAATTGTGTCGGTGAAACTGCTGTGAGAAGGGAACTAACGGAGTTTGAAAGAGGTGTTGTGATAGGTTCCATATTGCAGGCCTATCTGATTGACAAAGGGCCATCCCAGATCAAAAATCACTAATACAATATTGAAATGGAAACATAGGAAGTCATCTGCAAGAGCTACCCAGAGTGGATGATCCACCACACTCACTGAATGTGACTGTAGGGGGTGCTATGAAAGATAATATGCAAAAACCATTGGTCAGCTGTTGAATGTGTAGTTCCACGCATTGACTGGAACAGGAATCTGCACAAAAACATTGAGAACTGAGGCTCACAAATAGGTTTCCATAGTAGAACTGCAATACAAGCCCCATATTACCTGAACCAACATTGGTGTTATCTTCAGTGGTGTAAAGAGCACGTACAGTGGGACATGGAAGCTTAAAAAACTGTGTTATGGAGCGATGAATCATGCTACACTCTCTACCAAGTAGTGGATAGATGTTCCTTTTAATGTGGCAGCCTGTTCAGATCTTCTAAGGATTTTATTTGGATTAGCTTTGCATCTTGTGTCTTTTTAAGGAATATTTTACTGTCTCTTACCTACATAAACTGATAGTTTTTTTTCTGTTTGTACTTTCCTTGTATGGTAGAATAGTTTCTGATAATATGGTATTAAGTTCTTGGAGAGATAGATTGAGTATGGTTGTTAGTAGTGGCGGCCGGTGAAAATTTTAATTGGGGGTGCTGCATATACAAAATAAAAAAAAATTCTTTTTTTCCTAATCAGTAACTAATTTATTAATAAATAAATTTACATATTAAAAAATTGCTTTATTAAAAATATTTCACCCTCACCATGAACAAACACCAATAATAAAAGTTTCATATCTCACAGTAATAAGTCGCACATACATACAATTTATCTATAAACGACACTGCCCAAACGAGCAGTGTTGGAATCACTTGTAGCGTGCAATGACAAGTGCAAACAAATATCGGCGAGTTTAGCTGCAATTGGCCTAACGCGATAATTCTGACACTGCATTAGATCGCAGTGCATTTGTTTCGTGTAACGATTATTATTATTATTACGGGTATCTCCATGGAGTCAGTAGACTCATCGCGGGAGACCCAAACTAGCAAAACAATATCTGTCATATCTCTTCTTGAATTCATTTACAGACAAAGAGCTCATAACTAAGTCAGGCAATGAATTCCACTCATTCACCACCCTCCAGGCAAAAAACCTTGTTCTGACACCTTTGTTAACCACACTCTTCTTTAATTTCCAGTAATGACCTCTTGTTCTACCATCACTATCACACAGCTGAAACATTTCCCCTGCATCAATCCTATAAAAACCTTTCAGTAATTTAAATGTTTCTATCACATCCCCTCTTCTTTGCCTATCAACCAATCTCTGTAATCCACAAGCTCTCAATCTATCAATGTAGGAAGCATTTTTTACATCACTCACCAACTTGGTCACTCTTCTCTGAACCCTCTCCACAGCCTCCTCATCTCCAAGGAATCCAGGTGACCAGACCTGAGCACAGTAATCCAAATGTGGAAGTATCAACGCTTTATAAAGGGGAATAATAACCTCTTTATCTCTGGATGTCAGTGTGTTCCTCAACAACCAAGTAATCCTATGTGCAATCTTGGACACCTTAGCAATGTGTCCTCTGAACTTCATCTCCCTATCTACAAACACCCCTAAGTCCCTAGCCTCATCAATCTCTTGGAGTACCTTTCCATCAATGTAGTACACAGCTGGTAATCTTTTAATCCCAAAATGCATAACTTGACACTTTTCCATATTGAACTGACATCCATTATCTTTTGCCCATTTTACCAGCTTATTTAAATCATCCTGCAAACTTTCAACATCAGCTTGATTTTTTATTCCGCTACCCAACTTTGCATCATCAGCAAACAACTGAATATCTCCCTTTAAGCCATTTCCTATATCATTTATATACATTCTAGTAGTAAGACTTATACGTTGGTTAGACATAACTGGTAATTAGTTTACGGAATTAACAACGCATATAAAGTATATTAATTAAAGGTAACTTTAATGAATAACTTCTATATTTCGGCAATGTCACATTGCCATCTTCAGGAACATAAAGATATGGTATGTGCACTCAGGAACTAACACAAAGCAAATGAGGAAGAAAGCAAGAAACTAATATTGTTCCTAAAGTCCTAATGGTGCCCTCTTGCGGGCTAATTTGGTAGTCTTGGCAGTTGGGCTGAAGTTCTCATAATGAAAGTCTCCCAAATTTGGGGCAGTTTCATGCACCCAAATTTGTTGAGGTTAGGAACGTTTTTTAGAGCTGCTGAAGATTCTTTGAATAATCTTTCGTATTTAAACTTGCTGCGATGAATTATTTTTGTTTTCTTCCAACGAATTTTATGGTGGGTATCTAAGGCATGGTCTGCCAGCCCAGAGCGGCTGTACTGGTGAAACCGGATGTAGTCTTGGTTTTCTGAAATCCTGATATTTGTTGTTCTGCCTGTTTGGCCAAAGTAGGACAATTTGCAGCTGCAAGGGACCTGGTATACACCAGGTAGGTCTAGAGGAAGTAGTTGGTCTTTGGTAGAGCAGATAAGGGATGCCAACTTTTTATATGGTCTGTAACAGGAAGTAAGGTCATATTTTTTGAGGATATTGGTTATTTTCTCAGAGGTGCCCTGGATGTTGGGGATGGTGATAGACTTGGTGTAATCTTTATTGTGGAGGGGGGGGGGGGGGAGGGGGATTGTGGTTTACAGGTTTTAGTATTTTTTGGATTTTTTTTTTTTTGGGGTTATAGCCATTGGCTAAGAAAGTGTTGAGGATGTGGTTTAGTTCATTAGTCAGGGCCTTGTCACCTGAGCAGATTAATTTTGCCCTGTTATATAGTGTTTTTATCACCCCATATTGTTGTGAGGGGGGGTGGTGGGATTGCTGGTGAATGTATCTGCCAGTGTGGGTGGGTTTTCTGTAAACAGAGAAAACCAAAGATCCATCAAGCTGGCGGGTGATTAAAGTGTCTAGGAAGGGGAGGGTGTTGTTTTCCTCTTTTTCTAAGGTGAACTGGACTCTGGGGGTGTTGGTTGTTTAAGTGTGTTAGGAAGGAGTGGAGTGTGTCTGAGCCATGTGGCCAAATAGCAAACACATCATCCACATAACGAAGCCAAATGGTGGGTTTTTGTGGGGCGGAGTTTAAGGCTTTCTCTTCAAATGTCTCCATAAAGAAATTGGCCAAGGGTGGGGAAAGTGGTGAACCCATGGCTGTCCCCTCTATCTGTTTGTAGAACTTTCCTTGCCAAACGAAATAGCCTGAGTTCATTGTGAACTGAAATAGGGCTGAGATATCGGGAGGAAACTTGGCTTGGATGAGTTCAAGGGTTTCTTTGAGTGCCTCAAAGAAACCCTTGAAGTCAAAGAAACCCACCCACACTGGCAGATACATTCACCAGCAATCCCACCACTCCCCCTCACAACAATATGGGGTGATAAAAACACTATATAACAGGGCAAAATTAATCTGCTCAGATGACAAGGCCCTGGCTAATGAACTAAACCACATCCTCAACACTTTCTTAGCCAATGGCTATAACCCCAAAAAAATCCAAAAAATACTAAAACCTGTAAACCACAACCCCCCTCCCCCCCTCCACAATAAAGATTACACCAAGTCTATCACCATCCCCTACATCCAGGGCACCTCTGAGAAAATAACCAATATCCTCAAAAAATATGACCTTACTTCCTGTTACAGACCATATAAAAAGTTGGCATCCCTTATCTGCTCTACCAAAGACCAACCACTTCCCCTAGACCTACCTGGTGTATACCAGGTCCCTTGCAGCTGCAAATTGTCCTACTTTGGCCAAACAGGCAGAACAACAAATATCAGGATTTCAGAAAACCAAGACTACATCCGATTTCACCAGTACAGCTGCTCTGGGCTGGCAGGCCATGCCTTAGATACCCACCATAAAATTCGTTGGAAGAAAACAAAAATAATTCATCGCAGCAAGTTTAAATAGGAAAGATTATTCAAAGAATCTTCAGCAGCTCTAAAAAACGTTCCTAACCTCAACAAATTTGGGTGCATGAAACTGCCCCAAATTTGGGAGACTTTCATTATGAGAACTTCAGCCCAACTGCCAAGACTACCAAATTAGCCCGCAAGAGGGCACCATTAGGACTTTAGGAACAATATTAGTTTCTTGCTTTCTTCCTCATTTGCTTTGTGTTAGTTCCTGAGTGCACATACCATATCTTTATGTTCCTGAAGATGGCAATGTGACATTGCCGAAATATAGAAGTTATTCATTAAAGTTACCTTTAATTAATATACTTTATATGCGTTGTTAATTCCGTAAACTAATTACCAGTTACATTTATATACAAATTAAACAACAATGGCCCAAGCACAGAAATAATGGAAAAAATATAATTCTTTTCATATTTTTAACAGTGATACTCATCATAATTCAGCCTTATATCTATAATAAATAAATAATTATATGTTATTTTAACAGAATAAAATAAGATTTACAAAAAAATAGTTCACCCTCACCACGAACACGCACCAATAATAAAAGTTTTGTATCTCACAGAAATAATGCGGTCAAGCATACGATTTATCTGTAAGTGACACTGCCTAAACAAGCAGTGTCAGAATCACTTATAACATACAAGCGCAAACAAATATCGGCAAGTCTAGCTGCAGCTGGCCGAACGTGATAATTCCGACACTGCATTAGATCGCAGTGCATTTGTTTTGTAATCTAAAGCATTAATCGAACAATTCCAATTATTAACTATTCAATCAATGTCAAAACATAAGCTGTAACCTTTAACATGTTGTATTGCATTTATATAATGTTGTAAGCATTGTTATTATTTATAAACACAAACAAAATTTAATTTTTTCATTTTTTCCTTGGGGGTGCTGCAGTGTCGCAGTGCCTATGTACGAGCCGCCACTGGTTGTGAGTTCCATTCATATCCTTTGCTACTGTTTTGTTTAATCCTGTTCACTTTTATGAGGTTATCTTTTGTCATGCTGTTTAGGTTAGTAATAATAATAATCTCCAAGAAGCACAAAATTTTTCTTTTCTTTATGTCAGTTGCCTTATCTAATGACTCAAAAAATTGCTGCACTTTTTTATTTTTTATTTTTATTAGAACCTTCTGTGGAACCTTAGGCATAAATAAGTCTCATTGTCCAATTTCCCAATTTGATGGTTACCGCATCATTCTATTTGAAATCGCCTTACATTCAAGAAGATTATCATCATGTTTGGTGTTGAATACTATAGCTACTCCTACCTTTCCCTGATCATTATTACTTGAAAGTGGGCATTTGTAGTTGTTTTAGAAGAATCTCATTCATTTTTGTATTCTTTCCTTTGGTGACTCTAATTATGCTGACTTGGTATTTCTCTAATTTTTCTGTCAGTTCCACTTCTCTCCTGTTGATGCTCCTTATATTGATGGCATCTATCCAGAATTCTATTTATGTTGGGTTGATGTCTGTTCCATTAAGCGACTTTTGTTGACTTTTCACTGTTTTCTCTGGTTCCTTAATGGAAATTTTAGTCGAGGATGGAGTTGTTTAACTTGCCCAGTCAGCATGACTCTTTATCTATTGTACCTTCATCTTTTGGTTTAAGTCAAAACAGAATACAGTTTCATCAGCTAGTCCAACAACAGGCCATTTATAATCTAAACTCTGAACTTCCAGGATATTTGTTCATTGTCCACATCAATAGCTACTAACATAAGAATGTGAGGATTGGACATTAGGTCAGATGCTCCAGTCAGTTGTATATTTTTCTTAAAAAGATCATGAGAAAGCTTACTCATAGTTATCTACCTTTTGCTTTTAATATTATATTATCAAGAGTAATGATCAAATTATCAAGGGTAAGGTTGTGTTATTGTAGATAATATTATAGTGATTGTAATGAAATATCAGAAATAAATTTATTTTCTTTACTATTTGTCTCATCATTTCCATTAAATTACAAAATTGAAATTATAATTTTAAAATCAAACTGTTTTACAGAATCTGAGTGTGATGGCAGAAACCCAATTATAAAAACTACAGTAAATCAGCAAAAGTAAGATTTTTTTTTTTTTTGAAATAAGTCTTTAAGAACTTTTGAGTAATATATAATTAGCTATAAAAATCGTAATCAATTTCCTGATATCTACCCCAAAGGGATGTTCAGGCTACTGTGATAACACTATATGATTAAGTTTACATTATTATTAATCTCTCTTATCTACAATTTTTCTCCAAATTCGTCTATTACTTGTCAGCACTCCAATATTGTCATATCTAACATTTCATGCTTCTAAGGCACTTTGGATTAAATCAATCCACCTAGACCTTGGTTTTCCTCTGGTCCTGCGATCTTGGCAGCAGACATCTGTTTTGCTAACCTTTCCTCACCCATTCTATTTAAGTGGCCGTCCACCTTAGATTAGCTCTGCTTACACATGCTAGCAATGTCAAGTTCCTTTCTAATATCTTCATTTTTAATATGATTCAGCCATTTATGCCATCAGTCTAATTTTATGCTGTCTGTTATTTAATCTAATTTTTATCAGAACCCTCATATCTGTGGTCTCTAGTCTCTGATGGCATGCTTTATTTCTAACTCAACTCTTAGATCCATAACTTAAAACTTTTTTGAATGCTGTCTTGTATACTGCTATTTTAGCGTTTTGGTTAATTCCTCTCTTATTCCATATAAATTTAATCACCTGGCTAGCCACCATACCAGCTTTGATTAGTTGTTCATTTCCAGATTTAACTTGCCATCTTTGCTAAAAACTGTGCCTAAATAGCTGAAATAGTTTACTTGTTCTATAGGATCGCCATTCAGAATGTAGCTGTTTTCTATGCTCCTGCCTATTTTCATAGTTTTGGTCTTTTTATATTTGATTTTCATGCTAAATTTGTTACAGCTACTATTCAATTTAATTAGACAATCCTGGAAACTTGCACTAGATGTGTTTAGAAGTATAACATCATCTGCATAAAGCAAAGAGCTAAGTTTGACATCTCCAATTCTAATATCAGGCCTAATGCCACTTTCTTTCATAATATGATCCATATAGATAATGAATAAGAGCAGAGATTATGTAAATCTTTGTTTTACCCCTGATTTTACCTCAAACCATCTTCCTGCATTTCCTTCAATTCCAGCTTCTGACTGATAACTTAAATATAGACTATATTGCTCTGTATAATGTTCCATTCATCCCATGTAACTGTAGTGTTTTGAAAAGCTTTTCTCTGGGCACTTTGTCATAAGCCTTTTCCAAATCTACAAAATGTAAGTACAGATACTTGTTGAATTCCCATGATTTCTGAACTGTAAAGTGAAAATCCAATCTTGACAATCTCTGTTTGGCCTGAACTCATCTTGTTCTTTTCTGAGTTTCTCTTCTACAATCTTTCTTAACCTCTTTTCAAGTATGCTTGCATAAATCTTATTTGGAACACTAGGTAGAGAAATTCCTCTGTAATTCTCACCTTCACCTTTATTACTTTTTTGTAGATGGAAACTGTTATATCTCTACTCCAATTTGATCTTCAGTCTGGAATTTGACCTTCTGACCAGGCTCTCTGAATTACGTAGTATAGCCACTGCAAAAAATTTATATCTCCATACTTGAACATTTCTGGTCAAATATCATTTACTCCAGTGGTTCAACATTTCAAGCTCTTGATGGCCTTTTTTCCCCTCAAATATTGATATGTACTTCTCTTTGTATTGTTATTATTATTACCCCAAGACCTCATGGAGTAAAAGACTCATCCGGGAGGTCCTATTATCACACACACATCTCATCATACCATGTCTTAAACACACTCAAACTCCTTGCAGACACCATACTCTCAGGCAAGGCATTCCAATCATTCACAACTCTGCGACTGAAAAAAACCTGCCTCTCACTCCCCTACTCACACCCTCTTTATACAGTTTCCAGGGATGACCTCTGGTTCTCCCCTGATCTCCCACTATTCTCTGTAGAACTTCTCCACCATTGATCTTATAACAACCCCTTACCAACTTGTAGGTCTCTATCATATCTCCCCTCTTCCTTCGCTCCACCAGACTCTGCAGATTACATCTTCTCAATCTTTCCTCATACACAATATTCCAGAGGTCAGAAACTACCTTAGTCAGTCGCCTTTGGACCCTTTCCAACATCTTTTCATTCTTTTTAAAACCCGGTGACCAAATCTGGGCACAATAGAGTCCATGTGTGGCCTAATCAAAACCTTATACAACAAAACATGAATCTCCCTACTTCTACACGTCAGTGTCCTCCGCATCATTCCCAGAAGCAACAATATATTCTCACCAAGCATAAATTCTGCATCCCATCTTTGTTTTCCAAATTTTAAAACCTTACATTTTGCAACATTGAACTCACATCCCCATTTTCTTGCCCAATCACTCAATTTATTCAAGTCTTCTTGCAAGGCCACAACATCTTCACTACTCTTTATGGTTCGTTCCAACTATGCATCATCTGCAAACAACCGAATATCTCCATCCAAATCTTCACCAATATCATTAATATACAAGTTAAATAGTAATGGCCCTAAAACAGACCCTTGAGGCACTCCACTAGTGACTTTCCTTTTCCTGGATATTGCACCCCCATACACAACCTGTTGATACTTATCACATAGCCAGTCTCCAATCCAATGCACTAATCTAATATCCAACCCCATCTGCTCTAGTTTGACTGTCAACTTATCATGAGGTACTCTATCAAAAGCCTTTGCGAAATCCAAGTATATTATTGTGTATTCTTCTCATCTATCCAAGGAAGCAGTCACTTTATTGTAATAAGTAAGTTGATTACTAAAACATGACCTCCCTTTAGCAAATCCATGCTATCCATCAAAGATTATACCATTGTTGTCAACCCAACTCTGGATCCTAGTTCTCACAAGCTTCTCCAACAACTTAACCACAACACCTGACACAGAGATAGGCCTATAGTTTGATGCTTGAGTTAGATCACCTCCTTTATGAAGTGGCACACTCTTGCCCTCCTTCCACTCTTAGGAACTTGACCAAGTGCAAGACTCGTATTAAAAAAATATGTCAAGGCAGGTGTCAACTCCCTGGCACATTCCTTCAGAATACGCGGTATATATTATCAAGTCCCACAGCCTTATTTACATCTAGTTTACTCAACTCCCCAAACACCTGTTGCTTACTTACAGTCAGTCTCTCCTCCCCATCATCAACTGCTCTCAATCTCTCCATGAAGTCACATTCACAAGATTGAAAGATCTTTATGAAGTGCTCATTAAGCATCTCCACCACACATTCTGCAGCAGCTGTCTTTATACCATTTCCTCTAATGAATGTCATCCTTCCATAATCATTCTTTCTTTTGCTAGCCACATATCGAAAGAACTCCCTAGGATTCTTTTTGGCTTCATTAGCTAACTGCTGCTCATACCTCTCTTTAGCTACTCTCACCAACCAAGTCACCCTCCTTGCCTGGTCTTTGTAGACCTCATGAAATTGGTTACTTCCACTTCTCTTATGCTGCCTCCACAATGCCCTTTTTTCTCTGTATTGCATGCTTAATCTCTTTATTCATCCATCTCACACCTACCTTATTTAACTTTCTCACCCATGGTACACATTTAGACATTGCATCTATTAAATAATTTTTGAAAATCCTCCAAGCTGCATTGATCGCTTTTCCAGCTAACTCCTCATTCCATGCTACACCTACAAGCTGTCTCCTGAGCTCTTCATAATCACCCCTTTGTAGTTCCACATATACCCTTTTTTCACAAGGGTCCTTGCACTGCTGGCAACCACCCAGGTAATCACCTCATGATCACTTTCACCAATTGATGGATGATTTGACACCTCATTGATAATTACATCCTCCGATGAGATGACCAAATCCAAGACCCTTAATCCTCGTGTACCCTCTGTTACATACTATCTGAGGTAGTTATCCCTCAAAAACTCAAGAAACTCATTTTCTTTACTTCCGGTTGCTATCTCTTCATTCCAGTCTATATTGCCATAATTAAAATCACCCATAATGATCACCCTTTTCTTATTTGCTTGGCTTATTTTACTATACATTTCACTATCACCACCATACACATTACCAGGTCTATAACAACATCCCATCAAGTATTTGATTCTATTCACCTCTATCTCACACCATACTGCCTCAAAACCACTGGCCCTATTTCCCTCTTGCATCTCTACCTTGTATGGACATAACTCTTTCTCTATCATCAATAGCACTCCCCCTCCCTTTTTTACCCCTTCTATCCTTACGAAGCACATCATATCTTTCCATCTCTATTCCTGTCAGGATGTCGTCCTCATCTAAACATGTCTCACTTATTCCGACAATCTCTGGGTGCACAGACGCAATTAGTGCAACCATTTCATCCGCCTTGTTTCTTATATTTCTAGCATTGGTATACAAACAACAACTCATTTGTTGTTTGTATACCAATGCTAGAAATATAAGAAACAAGGCGGATATATTTCTAGCATTGGTATACAAACAACAACTCATTTCTGGATCTACAGCTAGTTCCACTGATACCACTCGCTCGATGTGATCTCTCCATGCTGGACTGGGCCCATTTCCCTTTCTGCTTCTTCATTTTAGAACCCTTTCCAATTCCATCTGTTTCCTCTTGATCCCTGGTCATCCCATTACTTTCCTGCCTACACATGCTCTCACCTCCTCTTGGAGCATCCGCCTTTTTCACACTGTGTACCCCCTGTCCACCCTGAGCCTCCCCATTTCCCTGCTCCTCTTGCACACCCATTCTCTCATTTTCTATACTCATACCTCTCACTTCCCCATTCATTTCCACTTCTTCAATCTCTCCTGTCTTACTCTCCTGCTCTTCCACATCACTCCCCTCTCGATCTGATTCATTCTCTCTATTCACTTCTCTACTTTCCAGCAGCAGTCTCTCCAAGCGACTCGCACCATAACCACTCAAATGCAGTCCATCGCTCCCATACAGCTCACTTCGTCCCTCAAACTCATTTCACACATTAACAAACTGTACTCCCATCTCCTCACACATTTCAGCCAGAATATCATTCATAATCCTTGCTCTCCTCCTCATTTCATCACAATCATACCTAGGCAACACACTGACTACCCTTCCTGTCACACTATTCTCTTTTATCTTTCGAAGCAGTCTCCTGACATTCAATTTGACATGCTCTTTGTTCTCTCTCAAATCATTTGTACCAATTATTACAATTAACTCTTTTGCTCGCTCCCGCCTCATATTCAATGCCTCAATCACTCTACTCATTTTACCACCTGGAAAACATACCTTGTGCATTTTATCCTCTAGCACACCTTTAATAATGGAGTCGCCATACAACGCCACTCGCTCATCTTTCATTAACTCTTTCATACCATCATGATTTATTTTAATAGTTTTAATTTATTTTAATTTTTATCAAGCAAGACAATGTAGAGAGACAATATGCAATTGTCTGATATACTAGGATTGGCAGAGATGAGATGAACATCATCTGGAGAGATCAATGGATGCGAAGTAATATGGTCAGGACATGACACCATGCACGAAGCAGGAGTTGGCTTCCTTCTCAGCAAAAGAGCTCGAGAGGCACTGTTAGGCTACAAACCAGTAAATGAACGAATCATAGTAGCAAGATTTCAGGCAAAGCCATTCAACATATCAATAGTCCAGATATATGCACCCACATCTGACAGCACAGATGAGGATATTGACTTATTCTATAAAAATCTGACAGAAACAATAGAAACAATACTAAAGCTGTGCTAATTATTGAAGGAGATTGGAATGCCAAAGTTGGAATAGATAATGATGGTTGGGAAAAAGTCATGGGAAAATATGGTTTCGGAGAAAGAAATGAACGAGGTGAAAAATTGTTAGAATTTGCTGTGGACCACGAGATGATGATCTGTAACACAAGATTCCAACAAAAGGAGTGTAGAAAATGGACGTGGCGATCAAATGATGGGAAAACCAAAAACATGATTGATATGATTATGATTAAAAGAAGATGGATAACATCAGTACAGCAATGTCAAACTTTTCAAGAAACGGATATAGACTCGGACTATAGTTTAGTGATTGCAAACATCAAGTTGAAATTGAAAAAGAAATATAAACCCGAACATCAGAATAGAAGAGATACAGCACGAATAAGTGAAGCAGAAATAGGAAGAAGGTACAGAACAGGGTTAGCAGAGAAACTTAAAAGTGTGGAGAAAGAAAAAAACTCAAATTTAAGAGTGAAAAGAGTAATGAAAGCGATAGAAGATGCAGTTGAAGAAACAGTACCAGAAGAAGAGAAGATCAAGAAGAAATGGATTACACAAGAAACACTGAAGTTAGTACAGAAGAAAAGAATGTTGAAGATAAGAAGGGATACATCAGAACAAATAGAAGAGCAATATAGAAGAAAGTGTAATGAGGTGAAAAAAGCAGTCAGAATGGATAAAATGAAATGGTTAGAAGCCCATTGCCACAATATAGAACAGTACTATGGAGAGCATAAAACAAGGGAGGTATACAAAATGATCAGAACCATTAATAGAAAGTGGCAACCAAAACAGACCACAATTAAAGATGAAAAGGGAAAAGTATTGATGAATAAAGAAAAAATTGTACAGTGGTGGACAAGATACTGTAGTGAGTTATATGAAGTAAAACTAGATTCAGATATAATTGGGAAACTCACTGAAGAATTGAAGCAGATATCACTACCAGGTAATGAACATGATATGGACATTTTACGAGGAGAGGTAGAAAAGCAATAGGATGGCTAAAACACAACAAGAGTCCTGGTAACGATAACATTACTGGAGAAATGATTAAATATGGTGGTGAAAGTATGGTTACAGAAATGCACCAACTATGCAATATAGTATGGAAAGAAGGGAAAATGCCAGAGGAGTGGGTGAAATCAATATTAGTAACATTATACAAGAAAGGAAATAAACTAGAATGTAAAAATTATAGAACAATTGCTTTGATAAGTCACCTTGGTAAAGTGATGATGATCATATTGACAGAAAGATTGAGAACACAATTGGAAGCATACCTTGCAGACGAGCAAGCAGGATTTAGGAAGGATAGAACTACAATTCAACAGATTTTGACAATGAGGTTAATAGCAGAGAAAGCTAGGAGAAAAAACAAAAACATATATACTTGCTTTGTTGACTTTCAGAAAGCATTTGACAGTATTGACCAGAAAGTGACATTAGCAGTTCTGGAATCCTATGGAATTGATAAAAAACTAATAGCCATATTAAAAGATGTTTACCAGAATGCAGTTGCAGCAGTTAGAATAGGTGATGATTTGGGGAAATGGTTTAAAACAAGCAGAGGTACTAGACAGGGAGACCCAATATCACCAAGCATTTTCATCGCACATTTAGAAAGAGCAATGGATAAAATGAAAGAAGATGCCAAAGGAATATCTGTACACAGAATGAGAATTAACAATCTGAGATTTGCAGATGACATTGTTATTATTGAAGAAGACGAAAGAGAACTACAAAAAACACTGAAACTGTTAAATGAGGAAGGGAAGAGATTTGGACTTGTTATGAACTTTGAAAAAACAAAGACAATGGTATTTGGTGAGAAGAACACGAAACAAAAGATACAAGTGGATGGAACTGATATAGAAAATGTAGAACAATTCACATATTTGGGATGTAAACTGACATATGACTTGGACTGTAAAAAAGAAATAAAGATCAGGATTGCAAAGGGAAGAACAAATCTGAAGGCCATGGATAACATCTGGAAAAGTAAAGTGATCAGTCTGCAAACAAAATTAAGAGTATTGGAAACATGCATCTTCAGCTGTGTACCGTACGGATCTGAAACGTAGGTAATAAATAAGGAATCAAGAAAAAGAATTTTGTCATTTGAAAGAACTTGTTACAGGAAGATTCTAAGAATAGGATGGGTACAGAAAATCACCAATGAAGAGCTCTATTAGAAGATACAACCAAAACAGAATCTAATGCAGAAGATTATAAAACGGAAGCTGCAATTATTTGGACACATCTGTAGAATGAGTGAGGACTGGAAGATAAAGACATTTATGTTTGGTATTTTGAATGGTTTAAACAGAAGAGGTAGACCATACAGAGAATGGATAGACGATATAAAAGACTGGTGTGGAATGGGTGTACAAAAACTGCGACACTGTGCACTGGACAAAGAAAGGTGGAAGAAGATAGTGAAGCAGGCATCAGACATCAACGGGCAGTGAGCCCATAATTCGTGATGATGAATATGCAATTAAATAATAACCAATTCCATGAGGATTACGAAGATCAGATGAGGCGAGTAACTTGGTTGGTAAGGGTACTCAGCAGTTAGCTAATGAAACCAAAAAGAATCCTAGGGATTCTTTCGATATGTAGTCAGCAGAAAAAAAAAAAGATTATGGAAGGAGGACATTGATTGAAGAAAATGGTATAAGGACAATGGTTGCGGAAAATATAGTGGAGATACTTAACGAGCAGTTCATAAGGTCTTTCATTCTTGTCTTCATGAAGAGATAGAGAGCAGTTGACAATGGGGAGAAGAGTGAGCAAAAGGTGTATGGGGAATTGAGCAAACACGGTGTTAATAAGGCTGTGGGATTGATAATATAACACCACGTATTCTGAAGGAATGTGCCAGGGAGTTGACATCTGCTTTGACATATTTTTTAATATGAGTCTTGCACTGGGTCAATTCCACAGGAGTGGAAGGAGGGCAAGAATGTGCTGCTTCATACAGGAGGTGATAGAACTCAAGCATCCAATTATAGGCCTATCTGTGTATCAGGTCTTGTGGTTAAGTTGTTGAAGAAGCTTGTGAGAACCAGGATCCAGAATTGGGTTGACAACAATGGTATTATCTTTGATGGATAGCATGGATTTGCTAAAGGAAAGTCATGTTTTAGTAAACTACTTACTTATTACAACAAGGTGATGGCTTCCTTGGACAGAGGAGAAGGATACACAGTAATATACTTAGATTTCGCAAAGGCTTTTGATAGATTACCGCATGATAATTTGATAGTCAAACTAGAGCAGATGGGGTTGGATATTAGATTAGTGAATTGGATCAGAGACTGGCTATCTGATAGGTATTAGCAAGTTGTGTATGCAGAAGCAATATTCCCAAAGAAAAGTCACTAGTGGTGTGTTTCAGGGATCTGTTTTAGGGCCATTACTGTTTAACTTGTATGTTAATGGTATTGGTGAAGATTTGGATGGAGATATTCAGTTGTTTGCAGATGATGCAAAGTTGGGATGAACTATGAAGAGTAGAGAAGATGTGGTGGCCAGTGAAAATTTTAATTGGGGGGGGGGGGTGCCGCATATAGAAAATAAGGAAAATAATTCATTTTTTCCTAATCAGCAATCAATTTGTTAATAAGTAAATTTACATATTAAAAAAATTGCTTTATTAAAAATATTTCACCCTCACCACGAACACACACTAATAATAAAAGTTTCGTACACAGAAATAATGCCACAAGCATACAATTTATTTGTAGCGACTCTGCATTAGATTGCTGTGCATTTGTTTTGTGTAACGATATTGAGAAAATATAATTCTTTTCATATTTTCAAAAGTGACACTTGTCATAATTCAGCCTTGTATCTATAATAAATAAATAATTATATATATTATTTATTTATTATTATTTATTATATATATAATAATTATATATATAATTATATCTTATTTTAACAGAATAAAATAAGATTTACTAAAAATATTTCATCCTCACCATGAACACATGCCAATAATAAAAGTTTCGTATCTCACTGAAATAATGCATGCAAGCATACAATTTATCTGTAGCGACACTGCTCAACGAGCTGTGTCGGATTCACTTGTTATGTGCAGTGACAAGTGCAAATGAATATCGGTGGGTCTAGCACTGCAATTAGCCAAATGTGATAATTCCGACACTGTTTTAGATTGCACAATGCATTTGTGGTGTCGTAATCTAAAGCATTAATCGAACAATTCCAATTATTAACTATTCAATCAATGTTGAAACATAAACTGTAACTTTAACATGTTGTATTGCATTTATATAATGTTGTAAATATTGTTATTATTTATAAACACAAGCAAAATTTAATTTTTTCTTTTTTTCCTTAGGAGTGCTGCAGTGTTGCAGTGCTTATGTACAAGCCGCCACTGGTGGCCTTACAAGAAGACTTGAATAAATTGAGTGAATGGGCATGGGAATGGGGATGCAAGAGTTGCAAAAGTAATTTTTTAAAATTTGGGAAACAAAGATGGGATATAGAATTTATGTTTGGTGAGAATATATTGTCAAAGGTTCAGGAAATAAGAGATCTTGGGGTGATAGTGGATAAGGATATGAAATTCAGGGGACACATTGCCAAAACTGTGAGGACAACACAAAGACTTCTGGGAATGATGCAGAGGACACTGACTTGTAGAAGTTGGGAGATTCTTGTACCATTGTATAAGGCTTTGATTAGGCCATGCATGGACTACTGTGCCCAGATTTGGTCACCTGGTTTTCAAAAGGATGCAGAGATGTTAGAAAGGGTCCAACATCTCTGCATCCTTTTGAGGCAACTGACTAAGATAGTTTCTGACCTCTGGAATGTCGAATATGAGGAAATGTTGAGAAGATGCAATTTACAGAGTCTAGTGGATAGGAGGAAGATGGGAGATATGATAGAAGTTAGTAAGGGATTGTTATAGGATCAATATTGGAGAGGTTCTACAGAAAACAGTGGGAGATCAGGGGTCATACCTGGGAGATGTATAAGGTTGGTGTGAGCAGGGGAGTGAGAAGCAGGGTTTTTTGTATGCAGAGTTGTGAATGATTGGAATGCCTTGCCTGAGAGTGTGTTTAAGGCATGATATGATGAGCTGTGGGTATGATAAAAGGACCTCCTAGATGAGTCTTTGACTTCATGGGATTTTGAGGTAATTAGAATAAATAATAATAATATTCTGCTCTCTACCTTAGCAACAATGTATGATTGCATAGATCTTTGTGTACTAGTGTAATATGATCTACTGGTAAAATTATGAATAATGGTGTTTATGGAAAAAAAAGAGTACCATTTTATTTTAATTCTCATATTTCAATTCTGATAATTTTTTCTTTATTTTCAGGAAAACTGTTGAAATAGATCTTACTTTATATCCCGGTTGTGCCTTCATAAGCTATTTCATTCACTTGTTTTGTAATGTTACCAAATGCAGTGATGATGGAATAGAAGACATATATCTTTGTTTGAAAAACAGTAGTCAAGTTAGTTATAGATAGAATTCATAATTTGTATAGCAAAATTAAAATAATTAGTATATAATGACTTAGGAAAAATCAGCAAAGAAATTATATTTAATGCATTACATGTACTTTATACATTATGCTGCATAATTTGGAAATTATTATTATTATTATCGTCAGACCCCATAGAGTCACATCTCATCTTGGAGGTCCCTTTTATCATACACACAGCTCATCAGACTGTCCTTAAACACATTTAAATTCTCTGCAGACAACACTCTCAGGCAATTTGTTCCAATCACTCACAGTACTCCATGCAAAAAAATTGCTTCTTGCTCCCTTTTTCACACCCTCCTTATACAGCTTTTAGGGATGACCTCTTGTTTTCCCATCATTTTATGAGAAACCTCTTCCACATTAATCCTATAACAACACCCTACCAACTTGTACATCTCTATCATATCACCTCCTCTTCTTCCTGTCCACTAGACTCTGCAAATTGCATTGTCTCAGTCTTTCTTCATGTTCAACATTCCAGAGATCAGAAACTATTTTAGCCAATTGCCTCTGGACCCTCACTAACATCTCTTCATCCTTTTGAAAACCAAAAGGAAAAAGATATTATTAGAGACCTTCAGGAGGTCAAGGACTCTTCAAGTATGGCCATACATCACCCACACCAGCCATATCTCTTCTTAAACTCATTCACTCTAGATGCACTTATTACTTCAACAGGCTAACTGTTCTATGAGGGAAAAAATTTAGCTTTTACATCTCTCTTAACTGCACAAAAACTTAACTTCCACAGATGTCTTCTCCCCAAAAATGTTATCAAACTGATATTCTATAATGCCTTTGCAAAAGGTTATAGACCTCTATCATATCACCCCCTCCCCCCCCCCCCTCTTTCTTCTGTTAGTCATTGTCTGGTCCACATAATCTCAATCTATCCTCATAAATCTACATTCCATAATCCTGATATCATCATTGTAACTCTTCTCTTTCTTCTGTCTATCAGTGTCTGGAGTCCATGTACTCTGTCTATTCTCATAATCTTCTTCAGCTTTAATAAACCATTTAAGTCTGATGCAGCCATCACTAGGTTTCACCATCAGTCTCTGTCATAAGCTACATCTGGTGTAAGGTGTTTATCCAGCTGTCTTAAGTCTCTCATCACCACATCCATCCAGCATGTTTGGGGTCTTCCTGTTGGTCTTTTTTTTTTTTGTCAAGTTTATTTGTAAGTACTTCTTTTATTAACTGGTCTTCTGCTTCTTATAATTTTTAGAATCTGCAGTGGCACTCAGAAACCAACCAAATTTAAATAAATACAGATGCATAAAACTTCCCAAAATTTGAGAAACAATAATTGTCAGAGGTCCCACTTTACATCCAAGGCCCTTACAAATGCCCATAGAGGGCACACCACCTAAATAGGATTTAAGAGTCACCCATGTGTTTTATTTAGTATTGTGTGTGTGTGTGTGTGTGTGTTACAAGAGCTATTTGTAATCCCTGAAGTTGTGTCAGTGACTGTGATGAAATATAGGAAGCATTAAAATTAGTTTTTCATCCTTTCCTAGTGCTGTAAATATTCCATTAAACTTCTGACATGAGGACCTGATAATGTAGAGTGGAGTGACCATGAAATGTATAAGCAAATTAATTAAGCAAATAGAAAAACAGTTATTTTAATTATGGCAGTATAGATTGAGATGATGAGACAGCAACTGATAAAGAAAATTTTATCATCTCATTAGAGAATGTCATTATAAATGAAGTGTCAAATCTACCTCCAGTTGGTGAGAGTGATCATGAAGTGATTACCTAGGTCATTGCGAGACGTGAGGACTTCCTGTGAGGAAAGAATATATGTGGAACTACAAGGCTGGTGATTATGAGATAGCTTGCAGCTGTAGTATTGAAAGGATAACAGTGCTGCATGGGTGCTATTTAAGAACTATCTAGTAGAAGCAATGTCTAAATGTATTTCGAGGGTAAGAAGGCTAAATAAGGTGGGTGTGAAATGGATGAAGGAAGAGGTATAGCATGCAGTACAGAAAAAGAAAGCATTATGGATGTAACATAAGACGAGTGGTAATAATTTCAAAGAACAGGCAAGGATGGTGACTTGGTTGGTAAGGGTAGCAGAAGAGCAGTATGAGCAGCAGTTAGCTAATGAAGCTATTTAAAATTCTAGGGTGATCTTTCGATATGTGGCCAGCAAAAAAAAAAAAAAAAAAGGAATGATTACAGTAAGTGACATTGATTGGGAAAAAATGGTATAATGAAAAAACTGCTGTAGAGGATCAAGTGAGATATTTATTGAGCAGTTCATAAAGGTCTTTCATCCTTGTGAATGGGACATCATGGAGAATTTGTACGCAGTGGGTGATGAGAGGAGAGACTGACTGTGAGTGAGCAAGAGGTATTGGGGGAATTGAGCAAACTTGATATTAATGAGACTGTAGGACTTGATGATATAACACCACGTATTTTGAAGGAATGTGCCAGAAAGTTGCCATCTGCTTTGGCATAATTTTGTAATATATATTACATTGGGTGAAGTTCCAAAAAGAGTAGAAGGAAGGGAAGTTTGTATCACTTCATGAGAGAGAGAGAGAGCGAGGGGGGGGGCAGAAATCAAGCATCAAATTATAGGCTAATCAGTGTGTCAGGTGTTGTGGTTAAAGTATTGGAAAGACTAGTGAGAATCAGGATCTAGATTGGGTTGACAACAGTGGTATTATCTTTGATGTACAGCACAGATTTACTAAAGAAGGAATGTCATGTTTTAAAAATCTAATTACTTATTGCAATAAGGTGACAGATGAATACACAGTGGTATTATTATTATTATACAACACCAAATGGAGTTGAGATTTATCAAGGAAAGCAATAGTAAGATGCATTCTAACAGAGATAATGCTTATCATAACTTGTCTTAAATTATTTGAATGTTTGTGCACATCACCTCGACAATACATTCGACAATACATTCCATTCACCAACCACTCTCCATGCAAAAAGGCATGCCACATTCTCTTATGCACCACACCTTTATACAACTTTCAAGAATGATGCGTTGTCTCTGTCCCCTTCTCTCCTTCACCCTTTAAAAAATATCCATTATCTATTTGATAAGCCCCTCTTAACAATTTATATGTCTCGATCATATCATCCCTTCACCGCCTATTCACCAGTCTGCAATTTACATTTACTTCTGTCTTCATAGTTAGTATTCCACAATTCCAATATTGCTTTTATTATTATTATTATTATTATTATTATTATTATTATTATTATTCAGGTCTCCATGGAGTCAAAAGACTCATCGTGGGAGGTCCTTCCTAAGAACATAAAGTCTGTCAAGACTCATCGATGGGAGGTCCCCCCCACCTAAGAAACACAAAGTCTATCATACCACTCCTTAAACTCGTTGACCGTTCTCGCTCTCACCACTGCATCAGGCAATGCATTCCACGGTTCAACCATCCTCCATGCAAAGAAACCACTCCTCACCCTCTTGCTCACAGATTCCTTTCGTAACTTCCAGGGACGGCCTCTTGTCATCACTCCTTCATGCTGTTCAACCAAGCGAAAGAACTCCCCAGTGTCAACCCTCTAACCACCTCTCATCAGTTTAAAATTCTCAATCATATCACCTCTCCTTCTTCTATCCACCAAACTCTGCAGTCCACATTCCCTCAGCTGATCCTCGTAACTATCCTTTTACAGTCCTGAAACCATCTTTGTCATCCATTTTTGTATCCTTCCACAGTTAATTTATCCCCTTCAAATCCTGGGGACCAAATCTGAGAACAATAGTCTAAGTGTGGTCTGATCAGAGACTTATACAACGGAATGATAACCCTTTTGTCTCTGCAGGTCAGTGTCCTTCTCATAATTGCAGCAATCCTCTGTGTTACCTTCACCACCTTTGCAATATGCCCACTAAATTTCAGGTTTCTATCAATCATCAACCCCAGATCTCTTGTTTCCCCTACTTCCTCCAGTATAACTCTTCCCATAAAGTATGTTGCATCCCATCGATGTTTCCCAAACCTCAAGACCTTACATTTTGCTGCATTAAACTGACACCCCCATTCATTTACCAATCTATCAAGCTTATTCAAATCCTCTTGCAGGGCTACCACATCTGCACTATTACTAATAATCCTTCCCAGCTTTGCATCATCCTCAAACAACTGAATATCCCCTTGCAATCCACTGGCAATGTCATTGATATAAAGGATAAACAATATAGGTCCTAGTACTGAGCCCTGTGGGACCCTACTTGTAACCCTCTGCCTCCTTCAAAGTGCTCCACCATACACAACTCTCTGATACCTATCAGACAGCTAATCCTGAATCCAGTTGACCAATCTGACATCCAGACCCATGTGCTCCAACTTAAATATCAGCTTATCATGTGGCACCCTGTCAAATGCCTTCGCTAAGTCTAAGAAAATTGCAGTATATGCCTTTCCCTCATCTAATGTTCTTGTAACTTTATTATAAAAGGCTAGCATATTGCTAAAACAAGAGCACCCTTTCACAAATCCATGTTGACTCTCACAGATGACATTACCCTCATCTGCCCAATGCTGTATACGGTCCCTCACTACTTTCTCCAAGATCTTAACAACTACTGATGACACACAGACTGGCCTATAAATAGATACTTCCGGTCTGTTACCACCCTTATGCAATGGCACTATCTTACCTTCCTTCCATTCCCTGGGCACCTTTCCCGCAGCCAGACTTTCATTGAAAAGCCAGGATAAAGGCACTGTCAGTTCCCTGGCACATTCTCTCAAAACTCGTGGTGAAATAACATCCAGTCCCAAAGCTTTACTGACATCCAGAGTACTCAGTATCTGAAACACATTCTCCTGCTGTACCTCTAAACCTCGAACTAGCCCTATCCCTCTAGCATTAAAACTGACTCCTCTAGGATGAAATACTCCAATAAAGTGTTCATTGAACAATTCCACTATATCCTCTGCATCAGTCACTCTATTCCCATTTTTATCTCACAATATCATTCTTCCGCAGTCATTTCTCCTCCTACTGGCCATATAGCTAAAAATTCCCTAGGATTTTCTTTGGATCTTAGGGCCAATCTCCTCTCATATTCCAGTTTCGCTTTCTTTACCACACTAGTCACTCTTCTGGCCTGTGTCCAATATTCTTCATGCATCTTCTCTTCACCTGTCTCCTTATATCTCTTCCATAGCCTCTTTTTCGCATGCAGTTCCTGTTTAATATTGTTTGTCATCCACTTTACTCCAAATTGTGTTGTCTTCTTCACTCGTGGTATACAACTTACCATTGCTGCTAACAAATATTCTTTAACAATTTCCCACGCACTAATGATATCCCTGCCTTCCAATTCCTCCCTCCATGAAACTTCCTGAAGTTGACGTCTAAGACTATTATAATCACCTGCTTTATAATTCCACATAAGTTCCTGTCTCTTTGATACTCCTGCATGGCTATTCATTTTCCAAGTCAAAACCATATGGTCACTCTCTCCAACTGGTGGAAGAGATGTCATCTCAGTTATTATCAACTCTTCTGATGCTATAACCAAATCCAAAACTCTTGAATCTCTTGTTCCCTCTGTTACATGTTGCCTAAGACATTTGTCCCTCAAGAATTCTAGAAATACCATTCCCCCTATTGCCACATGCATCTTCCTCTCTCCAATTTATACTACTGTAGTTAAAATCTCCCATAACAATCATTCTTCTTGCACTTGCCAAACTTGACTATCTAATCATCTCCTGGTTCCCATCCTCTGTGCTCCTGGGTCTGCATCAACACCCCACTAAATATCCTGTCTTGCCCACCTCTACCTCACACCATATGCTCTCAAAATCATTTGTCTCACTGCCTTCCAAAGCCTCCACTCTTAGAGGACATAGGTCATCACTTGTCATAAGCAGTACCCCTCCTATCCTGCTGAAAAATGCTGTACCCAGTGACTTCTATTCCTGTTATTATACCCTCTTCTGTCAACCACGTCTCAGTGATCCCAAAGTGTGATCACTGAGATCACATCTCAGTTATCCACCTCTAAACTTTTTCCAGAGCTTGTTTCTCATCTAGAAACACAGGTGACCATCAATGCACAATAGGCCAAATGTGGTCTAATGAAAGCCTTGTACAGCAGAATGACTACATCCTTATCTCTACTTGTCTGTGCTTTGCTTATTATACTGGCATTTCATTGTGCTGTTTTTACCACTTTTGCAGTATATCCCTTGAACTTCTATTTTCTATCCATCACTATTGCAAGATCCCTTGCTTCCTCCACCTCCTGTAATGTAACACCTCCAATATGATACAATACATAGCGTTACAATTTTGAGATCCAAAGTGCAAAACTGGTGTTAAATTGACATCCACACTTGTCAGCCTTGTCAGCTGATAAGTGTGGATGTCAATTTAACACCACTTTATTGAAATCACTCTTAAGCATCAGTACATCTGCATCATTCCTAATAACTTTTCCCAACTTTACATCATCTACAGCTGAATCCACTCAAAATATCATTAATGAACAAAATAAACAGCAGCGGTCCTAGAACAGAACAGAATCCTGTGGGATCCCACTGGTAACTCTCCTCCTCAGAGACATGGCTCCTCTATACACCACTATTTGATATCAATTAGAAAGCAATTTTCTTATCCAATCAACTAACTGATTATATAATCCCATTTGACATAACATATACACCAATTTATTATGTGGTAGGTAGCCTGTCAAATGCCTTTGCAAGATTCAGAAGTATCTCTATATATGAATCACCCATATTCAGAATTGTAGTTGTTGTTGTTGTCTTGTCCTTTGAAGAGTCTTAGATGTTTCCGTGCGCTCTTTGTACTGCTTTGGCTATGTCTGTGATTTTGTTTGTATAGAGCTGTTGTTCAGGATTAGGATCTATTTCTTGCAAGGCTGCTGTAATTGCTGGACAGGTAAAGATGTGAGTGGGTGTCAGTTCCGTATTGGGGCAGTTGTTGCAGTTTCTATATGTTCTCGTATCATCTGTATTGATCTTCATTCCTCTATAATGTCCTGTTCGTAGTCTTGCTATCGTAGTGGAGGTCCTTCTGTCAGCATTGATCTCGGGAATTTGATGTTGTATCACTGATTTCAATGGAATTAGTTTAGCTTTTGCTAGTGCATTGGCATCAGCAAGAGTTATCATATGAGTTTCTTGGTTGAGTTCTCTGGCCTCTTTTGCTAATTTATCAGCTGCTTCGTTGTGATCAATGCCTACATGAGCAGGAATCCATTGTAGAATGCAACTTTTACCTAAACACTTTAGATGATTTAAGAGTTTATGGATGTCTTGTGTGAGCTTGGTATTGCCATTTTTGATTGCCTCCATAGCTGATCTTGAGTCACTGTAAATTATAATTCCTTCAGATTGTTGAGATGATGATAGATTTAAGTAGGCTTCTAGTGCTTTAATTATTGCGTAGAGTTCGCTGGTAAAATTGGAAGCGATTCTCCCAGATCCAACTTTTATTGAAAGTTTTTCACCTTTCGGGAGTAGAAGGAGAACACCAGCGCCTCCATTAATCATATTGGTGTCTGATGATCCATCGGTATAACAAATAACCTGTTTGGAGGATGAAAGAAGGTTGATGGTATTTAGGCCTTTTTCTTTAAGCATTTCTTTTGGTTCTTTTTTTGTACAGAGTTTGGTAAGGTTTAGATTTATGAAGGTATTTGAAGGTAAAGGACTGGAAAATAGAGGTTCTTTGTTTATGTGGACATTTAGCTGATCAAGACCTATTTCTTTCCTGATAGTGTCATCATATTGTAAAGTCGATGATCTGTGAAGTCTGCAAATTTGGTTCCAATGTTCATAGGTTTTTAGGGAGACATGATCACTTTGGTAGCTTCTGATATTATTTATGAATTTTATGGTGGCAAATTTTCGTCTGTCCTCCAGCAGGTCAAGCCCACATTCCTGTTGGGCTCTGATGTTGTTAGTGGATGAGACTGCACCAATGATAATCTTGGATGCTTTTGCTTGTATTTTGTCTAGGTTTTTCTTTACCGATGAAGCCGAAGGTGACCAGATAGGTGCTGCATATTCCATTATTGGCCTTATTAGTGTAGTGTAAGTAGTTTTGAGGATTTTTGGCTTTGCACCCCAATTTGTTCCACAAAGCCTTTTCAGTATATTTAATTTTTTTAGAGCTCTGTTGGAAGTGTTAGAGATGTGTTGTGCAAAACGTAATTCCTGATCAAGCGTAATACCAAGGTATTTTGGATTTGTGACTTTTTCAATTAGCTTGTTATTGATCATGACTTTGGGATTGTAGGAATGTCTATTTTTCCTGTCTGTACTAAATGTACTTAGTTTTGTTTTGTCTGGGTTGATTTTAAGTTTGAGTTCGTTTGACCATTTTTCTAATCCTCTCATGGATTTGTTTAGAATTTCCTCTGATTCTTTGATTTTAGCACTAGTGTGCCAGATGGCTATATCATCTGCATAGCAAGTTACTTTTGTGTCTTCTGTAAGGTAGGGATGAATATTATTGACATATAGAAGGAATAGTAAGGGACTGAGTACTGAGCCCTGGGGAACACCAGCCCAGGTTCTCCGCTCTTTTGATATTGCTGTATTGATTCTGACTTTGATCTTTCTTCCTCTGATGAAATCAGCAATCCAGATTAAAGCGTTTCCTCTAATTCCAATATCATGTATTGTTTGTATTAATTTTTTGATCCAAACACGATCAAAAGCAGCAGTCATATCAAGGAATATGGCAGTTGTCTTTTTTGTTGGTTTTTCCTGAAATGAGTCTATTATTGTTTGGCAGAAATGGAATAATTGATCTGTTGTCGAATGACGAGTTCTATAAGCAGTTTGGTAGTAGTTGATTTTCTTATTTTTTGTCAGCCAGTGCATAAGCCTGGAGTGTATGATTCTTTCAGTAATTTTACAAAGTATGCTAGTTAATGCGATAGGTCTGTAACTTTGACATTCTGCAGCATTTTTGTCAGGTTTCAGGATGGGTACAATAACTGATTTTTTCCATTCTTTTGGAAGTTTGCCCGTTCGCCAAGAGGTATTGAGAATGTCCAGAAGTTGTTCTTTGGCATTTTTGCCAAGGTGTTTGACCATATGACCAAAGATAAGATCATTACCAGGGGATTTATTAGGTGCAGTTTTCTCGATTGATGAATTTAGTTCACTTAGTGTAAATTCTTCGGAGAAGATGTCATTAGTTTGGTATGTTCTTGCTTGTTTTAGCATTTGACTTGTGAGTTTATTGAGGGGCTTGTCCTCTCTGTTATACTGAAGTTTGGAGTTGTTTGAATAGGTTTTTGCCAGTGTGTTTGCAATTTCTTGATCTGTAATAGCTTGTTTGCCAGCATTTATGATGAAGTTTGTTTTCTGTTGGTTCTCTTTTTTGATATTGTCTAGGATTCTAATAATATTCCAGTGTTGGCTGTCTTTTCTTGGATCCAGGTTACTGCAAAGTTCCGCCCATTTCTCTTGTTTGCACTTCCAAATTTCCTGCTCTATTTTGTGTGTTATGTCCATTAATTTCTTTCTGTAATCATCAGTTTTATTAATTCTGAATTGTTCATTGATATTGTCTCTTTCTGTAATCATTGAATCAATATTGTGATCTTTCCAGTATGGTATCCAGGTGTTTTTCCGCTGGCCTCTTGGTATTGTTGCTTTGGCAGTTTTGCTGATGTGTGAAGTAAGGATTTGTAATTTTCTGTCGAGGTTTCCAGAGACAGGTTCATCTTGACAGAGGCTCTCCAAGGTTTGAGTAAACCTTGTCCAGTCAGCTTTTCTGAAGTTCCACGTCCTTTTGGTTTGCTGTTCTTGTTCAATCTTGAAGTTTAGTGTTGTTTTGTAGTCATTATAAAATATGGACCTTATTATAAAATGTAAGATCACCTCTTGATTCGAAGAACAATACTGACCAGCAAGGAAGAGTTTTAGCTTTGGGAAGAATAGAAGTCAGAGGGGGGAAAAAAATTAGTAAAACAAGACCTCCCCTTTAACAAACTCATGTTGACTTCTATACAGAATCTTCTCCTTATCCACTCAATTCTGTATTCTATTCTTAACCAGTCTCTCTAAAACCTTAACAATTCAGAAATGCAAACAGGCCTGTAATTTAAAACATCTCTTTTGCTTCTACCTTTATGCAATGTTCCATTACATGAAGGTAGAATCTTGTCCTCTTTCCATTCTTTAGGAATTGTTGAGGTCAAGAAACTATCTTATTAAACAACCAAGTCAATGGAAGTGTCAGGTTCCTTAGCACATTCTTTCACGACACACAGTGAAATTCCATCCAGTCCAATAGCTATATTCATATCAAAATTATCAAAATGATTTAAACAGTTATAGACTTCTACCTCATTCATCTTCAAGAAACTGATTTGAAGTATTGATTCCTCAACTCCCTGCTTCCTTAGAATATTATCAGTATAATCCTTAGCAAAATGATCACTGAATAACTCCACAATAATTTCTTCTTTGGTCACTCTTGTACCATCTCGATCCAGCAGAGATATAAACTCCTAGGGAGTTTTTTCATTATGCAGCTAGCAAAAGAAAGAGTGATTATGGGAATACTCCCTAGGAGTTTTCTTATCTTGTCTCATTAGTCTCCTCTCATAATCCAGTTTTGCCCTTCTTGTTATATTTATCACTTTTCTTGCCTACTTTATAAATTTCATTTAACTGTTCACTTCTTCCAAGTTTATATTTTCTCCGTAATCATCTCTTCTTCTTGCAATTCCTGCTTAATTTCCCTATTCATCCATTTAACACCTTTTGTTAATCATTTTTGATTTTGGTACACAGTCTATTACTGGCATCATCAAATACTTCTTAACTATGATCTGTGCCATATTAATATCTTTTCCTTCAAGTTTCTTATCCCATAGAACTCCTTCAAGCTGTTTTCTGAGTTTTCCATAATTTCCTGTCCTGTAATTCCACACGTATTCACTTATTCTGGATGACTTATTCTACATGCATTTGCACCTCCCAAGTCTGAACTGCATAATCACTGTCACCAACTGGTGGTAATGTTATATGATGTTGACAATTACATTATCTGGAGTTATTACTAAATCTACTAAATCTAATACATTTTGCCCATGAGTTCTATCTCATACATTACCAACTGTATGAGATAGTGATCCCTTAAGAACTCAAGAAATTCTCTTTTCTTTTTCCCATATATTATTTCTTCTTTCCAATTTATATTTTGAAAATTGAAATCCCCAGTTATTATTAATTCTTTTTTCACTATCTAAACTAATTTGTTTGAACAGTTGTTTGCAGGTGATGCAAAGTTGGGATGAACTATGAAGAGTAGAGAAGATGTTGTGGCCTTACAGGGAGACTTGAATAGATTGAGTGAATAGGGTGCCTGAATGCTAATAGGGATGCTAATTCAGTGTTGCAGAATGTAAGGTTTTAAAATTTGGGAAACAAAGATGGGATGTAGAATTTACACTTAGTGGGGATATATTGTTGGAGGTGGAGGAAATAAGAGATCTTGGGGTGATAGTGGATAAGGATCTAAAATTTAGAGGACACATTGCCAAAATTGTAAAGACAACACAACAAATTCTGGGAATGATGTGGAGGACGCTGACTTGTAGAAGTAAGGAGATGCTTGTTCTTTTGTATAGGGGCTCTGATTAGGCCACACATGAACTACTGTGCACAGATTTGATCGCCTGGTCTTCAAAAGGATGAAGAGATTTGGATAGGGTCCAGAGGTGACTGACTATGGTAATTTCTGATCTCTGGAATGTCAAATATGAGGAAAGGTTAAGAAGATACAATTTAGAGTTTAGTGGAAAGGAGGAAGAGGGGATGATATGATAGAGACCTTCAAGTTAATAAGGGGTTGTTACAGGATCAATGTCGAAGAGGTTTTTTTTTACAGAAAATGGTGGGAGAACCAGAAGTCATCCCTGGAAGCTGTATAAGGAGGGTGTGAACAGGGAAGTGAAAAGCAGGTTTTTTCATGCAGAGTTGTGAATGACTGGAATGCCTTCCCTGACAGGGTAGTGTCTGCAGAAAATTTGAACGTGTTAAAGGTGTGGTATGATGAGCTCTCTGTATGACAAAAGGACCTCCTAGATGAGTCTTTGACTCCACGGGGGGGTCTTAGGGTAATAATAATATGCTTAAACATTTCTTTCTCATCTCATTGGTTATTCCCAGGCCTGTAACAAACCCCAACTAAATATCTCTAATAATGTTTATTTCATATCAGACACTTTCAAAATCACTCTCACTATTATTTCCTAATTCTACAAACTTACATGGATACAACTCATTTGCTATAAGTAAAACACATCCTCCTTTTTTTATAATCTGTTTTCTCTAAAACTACTATACCCACTATCTTCAATTCTAGTCAAGATATCATTGTCAGTCAACCACTTTCTGTTATACCTATTATCTGAGGCTGGACTGTAATGACCAGTGTTATAAACACTTCTGTCTTATTCCTTACACTTCTGCCATTGGTATATGTATAAGCAGGTATTTTTAATTTTTTCTCTTGATTTTGCTGCCTCCATGTCAATATTATTTTTAACAGCGATCCTCATTCCCTTCCATCCTAATAACTCCTATTTCCCTGATCTGATATCCAAACAAAACAGTAACTTATGTAAACACTTACTCCCATACTCATTTAAATGTAGTCCCATCCTTGGCATATAATTCTTTTCTTCCATCAAACACATCCCATACATCCACACACTCAAACTCTCTCTTCCTACTCATTCTAGTTACCATTTCATTCATCATCAGTGCCCTTCTTCGCAATTCCACCTATCACATCTGATCAGTACACTGACTATTCTAGCATTCTTACTCTTTAATCTAACAGTCTCTAATTTCCCTCAAATCCCTTGCCACATGATTTACGCTGCTTCTCAATCATTTGTCCCATATATTACAATAATTTCATCTACATTCTCACCTCACCTCTCTGTATAGCTCTAGTCACACAATCTAAAGTACCTCCCAGCAAATATTCTAAGACACCTTTGCTTTTTACTTTGCAGATCATTGAATCCCCTAGCATTATTTTCTTAAGTTTTCCTTCTACCTTTTTGCTCTCCTGTTTGTCTGTCTTACGAAATTCACTCTTTCCATTCCAGCGCCCAAAGATCTCTTATCCAAACCCTTAATCTCACTCTGTGCTATCTGTAGTGAGCTCTGGAACACCCCAAATTTCTTTTAAATCTCAGTTCCACACTTCTGCTGTTCACTCATCTCAGAATCATTCTATTTCATGCACATTTTGCTTTATGCATTCATGTATCATTTCTTCAATCAGTTGACATTTTTCACATTATACACATCTTCCTTAATCTCATAGCACATATTTTTTTGAAAGCCTGAGACATACATCAAACAAATGCAACATTTAACATTATTTTTAAATACCATATCTTTGAGTACTGGTGAATAGGAAAAACAGAGGTGTACTGTCACTTAGTCTGTTAGTTAAACTTTGTGTACATTCACTAACTTTGAATTGCCTGATGTGTCCCAATATTCTCGTTACCATGTAAAATTCTTGCTTGGCCAAACTGACTGTTTTTCTTATTAGATCTTGCTAACACACTTGGCTTTTTCATATTTAAGAAAGTGGACTCAGTATCTTTGATACTACCAATAGAATCACTTGATTTGGAGGTCTTCTTCTTTTTAATGAATTTTTTTTTGTCTTTTCTGTTGCCTTTTTTCTCTTTCTAGTTGAACTGCACTTGTCATCATGTAAGTTTCCTGCATGAGACACCAAGAGAAGACCAGGTAGTGTTGGACTGGAAGCAGTTGACTATAAATCTTTAATAAATGTATGCAAATCATCACCACTAAATTTTCTCTTTTCCATTACCTTTTTTCCCTTTATGATAGGACCACATCTGTTTCCATGTAAGTTTCTGGCACAAGGAAAGGCCAGATAGTGTTGGGTGGGAAGTAGTGAACTCCAAATCCTTAATAAATATTTTCAAACTGTGCAAATCAGCACCATCAGTTTCGGGTGGAGAGGCATCTAATGTAATCAATTGCTGAAGATTTGCTGAAGAATGGATACCAGAATCTGTGGATGGTCACGTATTGATAATTGTTCCTTTACTTCTGTATAATCAGATTCTTTAGAAATTTCCTCTGGTTTCAAGGTTTGGATAACATCTTTTGATTTTAAGGATTCCACCTGAAATTTTCCACTACCAAACAAATTCTTCTACAACTTAGCATCCAGTGAAATAGTAGACAACAATGAATGTAACCCAAGTTCATCATAAACTAACGATTCATTTAATAATTTGTATCATGATATCATCTGGATGATTTGGGAAAGAATTATTGGAAAGCTTGAAGAAGGCCACAGAATTACTGATATATCCACAGAGAGTCAAAAAGTCTTCCCATGACTTTTGTTTAGCTAGTTTTACACAGTGTTTAGCTTTCTTACATTTGTCTCTGTATTCTCGAAGAGCAAAAGCTGACTTATTTCCTAGGAACTTTTGATATGCTTTCTTCTTTTCCTTCACTGCCTCTTTAACTTCCTCTGTCCACCATGGAGTTCTGATTTTTCTATCCTTGCAGACTACCTCACAACATGCCTCTCTAGTTGAATCAATCAGGGTTTTCTTCAAGGTTTGCCAATGAATCTCTAAGGTTTGGTTCCTGTTCTCAAACTCTTTCATTTCTTCTTCAATAATCTTTGCATATTTTAGTCTACAGTTCACATCTGAGAGCTGCTCAACTTTTATTCGCTTTAAAACTTTCTTACATTTTATTCTTTTCAATATGAAATTCAATTTTATCCTGCTCAAGACTAAATAGTGATCACTTCTAATTTCAAATCCTCTGTACACTCTGGTGTCCTGCACCAGGGAGAAAACATTGCCATCAACAATAATATAGTCAATGAGACTTTTCTTATTCCTAGCCTCTTCTCTCCATGTGAATTTGTGCATATTTTTATGTTGGAACATGGTGTTAGTAATAACCAGTACATGTCCTGAGCAGAAATCCAACAGGTATTTGTTATTATTATTAGCTTTGCTCTTTTCTCCAAATTTTCCCAAAACATTTTTGTATGTCTGACAATCATTTCATACTCTGCTATTTAGATCCCCAACAAAGACCAACTTTTCCTTTTTCATTGTGTCAGTTGCTTTTTCTAAAGCATCAAAAAATTCCTCCACTTCTACCTTAGTAGAACCTTCTGTGGGACCATAGGCACAAAAATAAGTCTCATTGTCCAATTCCCCATTCTCATATTAGCCCACATCACTCTGCTTGAGACAGCCTGCTATTCAAGAAGATTAGCCTCGTGTTTTGTGTTGAATACTATGGCTACTACTTCTTTTCCTTGATTGTCATTTCCTGAATATAACATTTTGTATTTATTGCTCAGAAAGATCTCACCAGTTTTTGTCTTTTTTGTTTCAGTCACCCCTATTATGTCGAGCTGGTGCTTATCTAATTCCTTAGCTAGCTCCGTTTCTTTACCATTCAGGCTTCTTATGTTGATAGTACTGATCTTTAACTCTGGTGATGTTGAGTTGGGATGTGCTTTCACATTTGTTCCAGTAGCTGACTTTTTGCTGTTCACGCTGGTTCCCTGGGGAAAACAACAGGTGTGGGGGGTCTTGTTTAACCGGGCGACGCCCCAGTCGGCACGAAATTTTTTTCATGTTGTACCATCATTTTGTATATTGGTTTAAGCCAATAAGAATACAATTTGGTCAGCTAAATTCCAAATTGCCAGCCCATCCTTGTTTCTTCAGTATCCAGGTAGATACCCAACAGGGTGCACCACGAGAAGGTGAGGATTGGACATTAGATCAGAAGTCCTTGTCGGTTTTCTGCATTCTTTTAAAGGCTATGTGGGGGGGTCTCCTCGCTGTTATACAGCTTTGACCCTTAAGCACCCCTAAAAAAAAACGAATTTATAATTTTAAAATTATTTTTATTTTTCTACATACTCTCCTTTAAGACCAATACATTTATTCCAGCGATGCTCCACCGCCATTATCCTGTCCCTGTAGTGGTTCTCGGTAAGATCTGCAAAATACCCCTCTACAGCTGCAATTACCTCTTGATTCGAAGAAAAATGCTGAACAGCGAGGAAGAGTTTTAGTTTTGGGAAGAGATAGAAGTCAGAGGGAGCCAAATCTGGGGAATAGGATGGATAAGATCGGTATAATATTCCCCGGTTATTGTTTTACTCTTTTCAAGATAATAAACAAAATGCCTTTAGCATCCTAAAACACTGATGCCATGACTTTTCTGCTGATGGAACTGACTTTGTCTTCCTTGGCGTTGAACAATAGGCTTCTGTCCACTGTTTTGACTGCTGTTTGGATTCTGGTGTGTATTGAATACAAGTCTCATCCACTCATCCAAGTAATAAATTGATGCACAAAATCAGTTTTACTCTTGTTAAAATGCTCCAAGCACTGTTCAGAGATTTTCATGCAAGTGTGTTTTTGATCTGCTGTGAGCAAGTGTTGCATCCATCTTGTGCAAAGCTTTTTCATTTACAATTCTTCATGCAAAATATATCCTACACGTTCTTTTGAAATGCCTATAGCCTCAGCAATTTCACACATTTCGACTTGCTGGTCATCCAATACCATATCATGCACTTGATCAATGATGTTGCTCCACTTTTTGGTTGTACTTCACATAGATCATCTTCAAAGCTGGTATGTTCACATTTAAACTTGGCAGCTCATTTCTTAATTGTCATAAACGAAGGAGAAGAGTGCCCATAAACTTTTATGAACTTTGAATCAATTTCTTTTGCCATTAAAAGTTCTTTGACAAAGAATTTTATAACTACATGATACTCAATTTTTCTCCATTTCAAGGGATACAGACAATACATTTGCTTCAGACAACTGTATAAAACAAACTCCTTGATAAAATGACTTGCAATTTCACATGGATGCTTATGACAGATGTACCAACTTAGAAAAAAAAAATCCTGCTGATAGTTTAGCCATCTATGGCTGATGTCAAAAACTTTTCGGACCACCCTCGTATCATACATTAGCAACATGAACAATGCTCTCACACACTTTTCTGCTTCACTGCCTCTAGCAATGCACACAAATCATACCTGCCTCATTCACACTACCTTGCAAATCATTTGTTTCTGCTAGCACAATCAACTCCTCTGCATTTCCCCATCTTTCTAGCCTCAATCACTCTTCCTATAACTGCTCCTCTTCAATACTTTTGATGCCTGCTCCATTTTCACATCTTTCACCATAGAGTCCAAATACAGCACTACTGTACATTCTACTGCAATCATTCATCTTTGACACATCTATCACTGGCATCTTCCTTGTTACACCCAACTGCTAATGTAATCTCTTCGTTAAATGTCCTGTCTCACTCTGTACATGCCTCAATTCATCCTCAACCTTACCAATTCTTTTCTAATATCCTAACTCATGTTCATATCTTTTTTCTTTTACCATTCTTCCTTTATTCTTTCTACTGTCTTCTTCACCACATTTGTATTACATTTGCTATTCCCAACTTTCACTATTCTTATTTCATCATTCATTGCTACCATCATTTGCATCTTTCAGCAGATCACTCATTGGCTTTTCATAAATTTCTTACCATTCACTCACTGCTCTTTCACAGTCTCTCTCTCTCTCTTCATTGTCACACACATACTCATTCTTGTTACATTCTCATTGCTATCACTTTCAGTCACTGAAACATCACTATTCAACTCTGCATTCAAGTTGCACTTTGCAGACACTCTCCTTCCATCTACCTTAAAAATCTATTATTGGGATTTAGCCGACCAAATTGTATTCTTATTGGTTAAACCTAAATGAAAAATGATGGTATGACATTACAAAATTTCATGCCAGCTGGGGCGTTGCCGTTTAAACAAGGCCCCCGTTGTTTTCGCCAGGGAACCAGGGCGAACAGCGAAAAGTCAGCTACTGGAACAAATCTGAAAACAAACCCCAACTCAACATCACCAGAGTTAAAGATCGGTACTATCAACATAAGAAGCCTGAATGGCAAAGAAATGGAGCTAGCTGAGGAATTAGATAAGTACCAGATCGACATAATAGGGGGTGACTGAAACAAAAAAGACAAAAACTGGTGAGATCTTTCTGAGCAATAAATACAAAATGTTATATTCAGGCAATGACAATCAAGGAAAAGAAGGAGTAGCCATAGTATTCAACACAAAATACGAGACTAATCTTCTTGAATGGCAGTCAGTCTCAAGTAGAGTAATGTGGGCAAATATGAGAATGGGGAACTGAACAATGAGACTTATTTGTGCCTATGGTCCCACAGAAGGTTTTACTAAGGTAGAAGTTGAGGAATTTTTTGAGGCTCTAGAGAAAGCTACTGACACAATGAAAAAGGAAAAGTTGGTCCTTGTTGGGGATCTAAATAGCAGAGTAGGAAATCATTGTCAGACATACAAAAATATTTTGGGAAAATTTGGAGAAAAGAGCAAAGCTAATAATAATGGCAAATATCTGTTGGATTTCTGCTCAGGACATGGACTGGTTATTACTAACACCATGTTCCAACATAAAAATGTGCACAAATTCACATGGAGAGAAGAGGCAAGGAATAAGAAAAGTCTCGTTGACTGTGTTATTGTTGATAGTGATGTTTTCTCCCTGGTGCAGGACACCAGAGTGTACAGAGGATTTGAAATAGGAAGTGATCACTATTTAGTCTTCAGCAGGATAAAATTGAAATTCATATTGAAAAGAATGAAATGTAAGAAAGTTTTAAAATGAATAAAAGTTGAGCAGCTCTCAGATGTGAACTGTAGACTAAAATACACAAAGATTATTGAAGAAGAAATGAAAGAGTTTGAGAACAGGAATCAAACCTTGGAGATTCAGTGGCAAACTCTGAAGAAAACATTGATTGATTCTGCCAGCGAGGCATGTGGTGAGGTTGTCTGCAAGGATAAAAAAATCAGAACTCCCTGGTGGACAAAGGAAGTTAAAGAGGCAGCGAAGAAAAAGAAGAAAGCATATCAAAAGTTCCTGTCAAATAAGTCAGCTTGTGCTCTTAGAGAATACAGAGACAAATGCAAGAATGCTAAACACTGTGTAAAACTAGCTAAACAAAAGTCATGGGAGGACTTTGGCAAGAATATAGAAAATAAATATCAAGAAGGTGGCAAAATATTCTGGAGGTTGTTGAAGAAGCTTAGGAATGGAGGAAAGAGTGCTGTAAAAGGAGTTAGAAATGACAAAGTGACATAAAAACGGAAGAAAAAGATATCCTTAAAGTATGGAGAAAATTACTTTGAAAAACTGCTAAATGAAACAAGCAGTGATGACAGCACAGTGGTAAAAAACACTGACCAACCATGCAGTCAGGAATCCATATCCATACTCGAAGTAGAAAAAGCCGTCAAAGGCTTGAAATGTGGAAAGGCAGCAGGAGTAGATGATATTCGGCCAGAAATGCTGAAGTATGGTGGTATAAGAGTCTTACCGTGGCTGCACTGCATAGTTCAGAAAGCCTGGACAGAGGGACGAATTCCCGATGATTGGAGTAGAGCTCTCATAGTAACCATATATAAAAAGGGAAATAAAACTGAATGTGAGAATTACAGAGGTATTTCCCTACTGAGTGTTCCTGGCAAGATCTATGCAAGTGTACTTGAGAAACGGTTGAGAAGAATTGTGGAAGAAAAGCTTGGTGAAGAACAAGCTGGATTCAGGCCAAATAGAGGCTGTCAGGATCAGATCTTCACTTTACGACAGATAGTCGAGAAAGCATGAGAATATAACAGAGATCTGTATTTAAGTTTTGTCGATTTGGAAAAGGCATATGACAAGGTGCCAAGAGAGAAGCTATTCAATACGCTACATTTATATGGTGTCAATGGGGCATTATATCAAGCAATATTTAGTCTTTATTTGAGTTGTAAGTCAGCAGTTAGAATTGAAGGAAGTACAGGAAGATGGTTTAATGTTAAATCTGGTGTGAGACAAGGATGTACATTATCCCCTCTGTTATTCATTATCTATATGGATCACATTATGAAGGAAAGTGGTATTAACATGATATCAAAATTGGAGATGTTAATGTCAGCTCTTTGCTTTATGCAGATGATATTATACTTCTAAATAAATCCGCTACAAGTCTGCAGGATTCTCTGACTAAATTGAGTAGATGTTGTAATAGATATGGTATGAAAGTCAGCAATGAAAATAGGCAGAATCATTGAAAATGTTAACTGTGTCGTGAATGGAGAACCTGTGGAACAAGTAAAACATTTCAGCTATATACGCACGATTTTTACTGAAGATGGTAAATTAAATATAGAAATAGACAACAGAATCAGCAAAGCTGGTATAGTGGGAAGTCAGCTGAATAAATTCATATGGAATAAGAGAGAAATTAGTCGGAACACTAAATTAGCTGTATACAAGACAGCGTTCAAACCAGTTTTAACTTATGGATCTGAGAGCTGGGTCAGAAGTAAAACACTTGACCAAAGACTGGAGACAGCAGA